>NC_141695.1:1263235169-1264565169 GCF_964263255.1 Lissotriton vulgaris
CCAAAGCTCCTAGCCATAGAAGTAGGCAATGCAGACAGCACCAACCAATATCTTAAAAAAAAGCTTTGCAAGTAATAACAACAATCATGGTCATAGACCAAGTGAAGTAGAGGAAACACTTTAAGAGAGAAGGATGCCCTCTGGGACTATGCAACGCAGTTTCCCAAGAAAGAAAGGTATAAAAAATATATAAAGAGATAGGTATCAAAAGACACACACACACACACACACACACATATATACACACATACATCACTAGCCAGTGGTAGGCTTACGAATCGCAAACTGACGCCTTGGTTGGAGGCGGGTATCAACACGGTGGCGGACTTGTTTGGGGAGGAGACACTAATGGACCATGATACGTTTATAAATTAGACTGGCGCCCCAGCACACTTGTACCTAATGCATGCAGCACTGATTAGATTTATTAAGACACACTGGGCCCCAGAGAGGAGAGCCCCCCCCGGAAAACGAACTGGTTAAGATGGTATATTATATGGGTGGCGGACGCCATCTGATTAAGTGGCTGTACGCTGGTATCAGCACACATACGAGAGCACCCCTGCAGGCGCTGAAGAACCTCTGGGAGGTTGATACGGGAAAAGACCTGTTGGATAAAGAATGGGCTATAATACTGGAGCACCCCAGGAAAGTCCCACGGAATGCTAAATTCAAATTTATCCAAACAATGGTGTTACATTGTGCATATTTAACCCCGAACAGACTAGATAAGATGTTTCCCCAAACGCAACACTCATGTCCGAGATGCCTTCTAGAGGGAGCAGGTTTCATACACATGGTACGGGAATGCCCGAAGATACGGGGATATTGGGATACAATCCGAAACATAACTGAAGCAGCCACACACCTGGCTATTACTGACACGCTGGGGGATTGCATTTTGGGTCTACATACTCACACCTCTACCCACAAGGTGCAGTACAGATTCATAAATCTTGCACTTACATTGGCTATCCGAAACATCACCATGAAATGGAAATCTCGTAAATCCCCTGAAGTGCTAGCCTGGCACACAGAATTATAGCGTTGGGGTAGTGCGGAGGGCGCGGCACTGCGTAGAGAAGAAATCAGAGGCCTACGTAAAACCCCGATCTCCCTTGAATGGGAATTCATGTTAGAGGTGTTGCGATCTCATAACTTGGACTCCGCAGACTAGTAAGTGGATGATTTGTGGAAATGTGACCCATACCATACGAATGCTAAAGGCCTTTGTGGGGGCTTCATACACTTTTATATGTGCGGACTATGTACAAATGACGGCGAGACTGGCCACTGCATGTTCATGGAAATGTGTAATAGACGGATAGAGATTGAGACCTTAGGGGAAGGGGGTAGTTGGGGTACAGTTAGGGTTTTTGCTGTATGTATTGCCTCGTAGTATAGCACTGCCAACATATTGTGTAACAGTATGTACAAGGAATGATGCGAAGCAGGAATCTATTGTTTATATATATATATAAGTACGGCTTGAAGTTGTAACACCTTGTAAACTGGATATGTACCAAAGATCGAGGCATAAATGTATTGTTCAAAACTATAAAACTCAATAAAATAGGTTTCAAAAAAATATATATACACACACACATACAGACTCATACATAGATATATACAAAAATAAACATCTACAGAAATTACACTGTATAATAAAATGTGCCCGAGAAGGGTACATATAAACAACAACAACAGTGGTCACTGGCAGAAGGTAAAACAACAGCGAGCTGGAAACCACCCACATGGCACCGGTGCAAAGGGAGAGGATGGGGTAGAATTAACACACCCCACAAAACCAAGTGAGCAGACAGAACAGCACTACCGACTGACGGGCGCGATTAGGCATCGAGAGACAAATGAAAAGAAAACCGCAGTGGAGTAACACCCCCGCTAGAATAGAGAAAGAAAGACCACTAGGGAGGACTGCAAAAAAGGGTCAAGTTGAATAGGGACAAAACAGGGGAGGCCTATTCAGATTAATTAGTCCTCATTGCCAAAGAAAAGAGTATGGAAAGACCAGAAATGAGGCCCAACCAAAGGGCTAGTTTAAGGAACTGAAGTAAAAGATGGAGAGGCAGTGCCCACAGCCTAACAAATATGAAGGCCAGAAGCAAAAGGAAGTCCTTGTGTGCACTGGGCAACCTGGGCCCAGCTAACAAGTCAGGGAACAACGTGAAGGATGAACCTGATGTCACAAAAGATAGTACTTGGTATGCCAATTAGTACAAGGAAAACAAACCCCCCAAAGGGGTAAGAACTGCAGACAAGCTCAAAAGAAGTGGAGGAAACTCCCCAGAAAGAATCCCAAGGGATTACCAACCACCGTCTGAGCCAGCCCAGAGTGGATGGGTGAGAAACCCATGGCCAAGAAGAACGGAAGATAAAAAATAGCCAGAAACCTCCAAAAAGGGTAGAATGCATATCTAAAGAACAGCCAGACCAGTAACGAAACGTTAGGGTTGGTATCAGTGGTGTCATGGAAACGTTCCAATCAAAAACTGAAAGCAACCGCAGCTTCGCGTAAGACAGAAGCAGAGGAAAAACTGGCCATGCAGAGGCATAGAAGCGGACGGGCAGGCAAGTAGACCATCTATTCCAACATACAGACAAGGCAGGGCTGCAAGGAATCTAAGAGAACAAAGAAAGCTGGCAGGAGCCCGTTCTTCCTATGTATATCGAGAACTAGCAGAAGAAGTGCTAACGCCTGAAGACAGGAAGAAGGAACATCATGTAGGGCAGGTCAAGACAATGTACCTTAGCCAAGAATCATGGCCCTTCCCCGACGTGTGCCTGGTAAGAAGGCCACCAGACAGAGTGGACGGAAAGAAACCCTTGGCCGGTGTGGAGAAACACTCAACAATGGGTGTGTGGGGGACAAGAAGAACCCTTGTGCACCATCTTCTGACTTGAACCGGTGCATCAAAGTACAGCATGTGGAGTCCACTATAAAGGGTCCTATGGTGTTAGAAACATAAGGAGGAATACCTGTAACTCACACAGATGAAGTACCTTAAGGACAGGGAACAAGGCAAGAGTGCATCCTCACAATACCAGGAAAACACCCCAATCAAAAAATAGGTAGAAAACAAAAAACACGGTGTCGTCACCAGTGTAGACACCAAACAGGGTAGAAATTAAGATGCATCTCAAAAACCAACCAGGTATCACAAAATGTCATCAACAGGGTAAGAATGCAAGAAAAGAAAATACTGCCGGGGCAGGGACACCACACCGGATGGCACGTGGAGGTAGCGAGTAAACAGAATGAGCCAACTGGTACTTCCCTATAACAGCCTACACATAAGGGAAGGTAGGAGACCATTCCCAGCCCAATAAGGAACGGAGGGGAGAAGGCGCCAGACCCAATTCCACAACTCATGAGAAAAAAAGATCTAAAACACAAGCCGTATTAAGGGACCAAAAAACAGAAGTGGTAGCAGAAAAGAGATATCAATCAAAAGCATCCAGACCTTTAGACTCCCTGACCAGAGGGACGTCAGATACGGAGCAAATGCTGAAGGAGGCCGTAGCAGCCTGAATGGCATGAAGAGATAGATAGTATTTTCTCATCTGAGCCATAGTCGCCTGGGCGCTCTGAAGGCTTGGGACAGACACACTCCGACATCGAAGGAACACCGACGACCAATGCTGACGACACGAGACGCACCGTTTGGAGTCAGGATGCGTCCATAGACACCAAATGCAAATAGGATGAGGGGTCAACATCGTAGTCCACAGGACCTTGAAGATAACCAGAAAAAACGCACACTGTTTCCTCGAGGGAGGCCAAAAATGGCCAGAGGTACCATTCTCCAGGTCCGCGTGGAAGTGTGTAAAGGAAGAAACTGACATCATCGCATCAGGGGTGGGCTTATATGGACTCTGACAACATCACATCCTGTTGACGACGTTGTTACAGAGTCACTCCACGCCCTCTACCAACATGCAGAGGTACTGCTGTGGGAAACTTTTCAGATCCAGTCTGGCGCCTGGGGATAATTCAAACGTAAGGAATCTGCAGCTTGACATCTTTATCAGATAGGATAGCAGAAGAAGGAAATCTGACCTCCAATACACTGGAGTTCTGACAGTATGTTGAGGGAACAAAAGAAGAACATGAGTGGTATGACTGTATGTTTAACAAGTTTACAACACCAATCAAAAGAATGGCCAGCACAGGTCAAGGGAGAAAGTCTTTGAGCAGAGAGTAAGCTCTGATGAGGAAACCCCTCTGTACCAGGGAAGAGGCAGGGAGCAGCTGAGGCTCAGAATCTCCCTTTAGGAAAGCCTTAAAGACCTGGCTTTTTATCCTGTAGGGAGAATTAGTTCATTTTGCAATCCTGTCAAACCAGCTTCTCTAGAGAGCGATCCACCGAAACTACAGAGCCTTGATGCCTTCTGGCATTTGTTGAACTTCATCAATTCTATTCATATCAGACAGAGATTCACATTATACAAGTGCACTAAGGGAGGTACAACACTAAAGTACACCATGGGAAGTCAAAATATGCAGGTGCAACACAGGAAAAGACATCAACAACACACACATTGAGAACATTACAAAGAGGATCAGAAAGCAAGCGCTGCCAATGTTGATGTAAGAAGAAAGCAGCCACATGCAGCAGTAAGACTACACTAATTAGCAGTTAGAGGCTTTTGAGTGTCGAGATCCAAGGCACTGTGGTAAGAATTTGAAAGCAAATTAGAACTATCCCTCAGCTGGAATTATTGCATCACTTGTTTTCTGCATACAACCCCTCAGAAGGATGCTACTCTGATTCAACATGTAAAAATAATCAGTGCCATCTCCCCTTTCCAACAGTCCTGATGGGCCTGCTGTTCCATTTCACATGCTACTGCAGAACTCATATCCCATAGTCATTAAGTACAATGGGGCTGCATCACAACATCATACTCTGCAGTGTGTCACCCACCCCTTCAAACACAAGGGGCTCAGCCCACACAATACATTACTGCTGTTTAATACTTACAAAGAGAGACAGAAGGAAGGCAGGAGAGCCCATGGGGACGCTGTCCTGTGAAAGGACAAACAGAAGCACTTATTAGAACCCTAAGATATGATTAAGTATACGCATCAGCTACACCAACGCCCACGTAACTATACTGTACACGAGCAGCATTATCATATACATATTCAAATACTGTCCGGGATCACAAGTGCAAAAGGTACCGACATGAGTAACATTATCATGTATACATACAGAAAATGTCCAGGATACATATGCAAAAGTTACAGACATGAGCAATTTGTGCAATTAGAGATAGTGTACATGAAAACACGTAGAGTTGCACAGCCACAACTTACGCCAACATGTGCAATAAGTACTGGGAAATATTTGCAAATGTATGGCCAAGAGCAGGGTGTATGGGCAAGAGCATGATGTGTGGGCAACAGCATGATGTGAGGGCAGACATATTGTAGAGCATGAGTACTTGCAAACATTTTCACCTGGGTCCTAAAGTTTACTCTGTGATGTGACCGAAGGACGCATAGATGCCATCAGAGTGGCAGTTCGGTGTTGGAGGGAGGGGAGGGGGGTGGGGGGGGGGGGGGGGGGGGTGGTCGGAGGGCTGTCTATGAGGTTGGTTTAGGGAAAACGAAGCGTATACATCTAGTGGCTGAATTACACAATGTGAAACCAGAAGACCTAGGTTTAATTCCAGCTTCCAAAAATTAACCAAACTGTGTGATCTTATTCAATTTGATTGACCTCGAAATACTGAGTTAAGGATGTGTACTGTACAAAACCTTTTCCTGTGCTTGATTTAATAAACAATAGTGTGGTTCATGTATAATAGGAACCCAGAATACCCAAATAATGCACATAACTGATATGACTCTTAGTTCACTACTGGTATTGTTGTTAGGGTGGGGGAGCGGGAACGAAAAATGTATGTTTCTACATTCATTTTTAAAAACCATCTCTTTAAAAAAAAAATACTTTTCACTGTACTGATATAATCTGATGTACTAAGGTTAAACAGTTCTGCATGTTAAAGAAATACACTTTTCCTATGGTCAAACGGTTCTGCATGTTAATGAAATACACTCTCTTGAATTTTGAAGAGACTTTAATCAAATTTTTATACTTTTGCTGCAAGATGTCTTTAAAATTGGTATTCCTAAAGCTAAGGGGTGCAGGAAACCCTATGTATTTACTTTTTTTTAACTACAATTAACAATTGAATAAATGCTTGCCTGTTTATTTAACTTCTTTTTAATGTTAGTGCTGAGTCAAGTAAACAACGGCCCAGTTCTGCTGTTGTTGACCAGGGGGCGGCATGTACAGTTCAGGAGAGCTGCATGCAGCCCCGGGCCGCACTTTGAGCATCACTGCTGTACATGGAAAGGCTAACACAGACACAGCCATGAGCAACACCACCATATGCAGACAGATGCAGCCCAGGGATACGTACACAGGTACAACATGAACAAAACCTTGTTTACAGAGATAGTTTACTAGTGCCTGTCCACATAAGTTCAGACATGCGCAACACTATGGTGAAAGGAGAGGTACTGTACCAAGGCACATGTACAGGTATAAAATACTCTAACATGTGTAAACAGGTATTCTAGATGAGAATGTCCACAGGCAGAGGCATAACCAACATCTTTAGGAGGAGTTACTGTAGCACAAGTTACTTACCTTCGGTAACGATATATCTGTAAGAAACAGTAGTTAGTGTTAGATTCCTTACCTTAGAATACCCCCAGGCGTCAGACTGAATCTGGAAAGTTTTGCGTAGCAGTACCCCTGCGCGTCGGTAGGTGTCGTCTGCGGCTCTGCGTCCGTCGTCGGCGTCGGGATGACGTCGTCGGAGTACTTAGACGCCGCCCTCGCGCGCTGACGTCAGTTCTTATACACAGGTTTTCCGGGCCAGAAAGGCAGAGCCATGATAAAAACCGACACTGGTGCCATGAAATTAGGGCCCACAAAGGGAAGAACCTTATCCCTAGAGATCGGTTCGTAGAACGGGGAGGATGGGTGGGGCGGTAAGGAATCTAACACTAACTACTGTTTCTTACAGATATATCGTTACCAAAGGTAAGTAACTTGTGCATCTGAAAGAAACAGGTTAGTGTTCGATTCCTTACCTTAGAATAGATATCCCAGCAATACCAACCCCGGTGGTGGGTCTGCGAACCAAGATCACACCAGAAAGTCCTGGAGAATGGAACGGCCGAAAGAGCCATCTCTCCAGACTTGGCTGTCCAGGCAGTAGTGTCTAGCGAACGTGTGCAGTGAGGCCCACATAGCTGCCTGACAGATGTCCTACAAGAGGACTCCCCGACCTAGGGCAGTAGTAGCCACCGTGGCCCGAGTGGAATGGGCCCTCAGCCCAACAGGAGGCTCCTTTTTAGCCACAGAGTAGCATACCTTGATGCACAACATGAATCACCGAGAGATGGTCCGTTTGTACACCGCCCGTCCATTCTTAGCGCCCACGTAACCAACAAAGAAATAGTCGTCCACCCGGAACTGGCGTGTGCGGTCCAGATAGAATGAGAGCGCACGTTCTGGGTCCAGAAGGTGGAGCCTCTCTTCCTCTTTCGAGGGATGCGGAGGCGGAAAGAAGGTGGGCAAGGTGATGGACTGCCCGATGTGGAAGGCTGTGACTACCTTGGGCAGGAAAGAGGGACGCGTTCTCAAGACAAATTTGTCCGGATGTACAGAAAGGAAAGGAGGTTTGGAAGAAAGAACCTGGAGCTCACTCACTTTCCTGGCAGAAGACGAAGAGGGCAATTGTGAAGTGGCTCGAAAGGAGCGCACATCAAATAAGGAAGAACAAGGTTCAAGTACCACTGAGGCATCACGAAAGAAACAGGAGGAAACATGTGAGTGATGCCCTTCAAGAATCTATTTACAACAGGGGACTTGAAAAGAGAAGGCTGATCAGGGAGCCTTAAAAAAGCTGAAATGGCAGAGAGGTAGCCCTAGATAGTGCCCAGAGCAGACCCCTGCTGGGCAAGAGAAAGAAGACAGAGGAGAACCTCTGAAAGGGGGGGAAGAAAGAGGATCCACAGCCTTTGCTGTGCACCATGCCACAAATTTGCTCCACCTGTAGGCGTATACCGATTTTGTGGAGGGACGCCTGGCTACCAGAATCACATCACAGACCTCAGGAGGCAAGTCAAACGGCCTCAACTGTCGGCGCTCAATCTCCACGCATGGAGGTGGAGACTGGACAGGTTCGGGTGGAGGACCGTCCCCATCCGCTGCGACAGAAGGTCCTCCTGAAGAGGCAGACGAATCGGGGGATCGACTGACATGTTGAGTAGCTCGGGATACCAGTATCTTCGTGCCCAGCTCGGAGCCACAAGGATGACTTGGGCCCGGTCGCGCCTGATCTTCTTCAGCACTCTGGCCAGAAGTGGTATAGGCGAAAAGGCATACAATAGACCGCAGCTCCACTCGCGACAAAAAGCGTCTCCGAGCGAGTGCCGCCGTGGAAATTCCATCGCGCAGAACTGATGGCATTGTTCTTCGGTAGGGAATAGATCTAACCAAGGCTCTCCGCATCGCTGAAAGAGACCTTGCGCCACGTCCGAGTTCAGACGCCATTCGTGATCCATCATGCACCTGCGCCTGAGTTCGTCCGCCCTGGCGTTCAGGGAACCTGCCAGGTGTTGAACCACCAGGGTGACGCCCTGGTGTTCCAGCGATTGCCAGGGGCCCAGAGCCTCCTGACAAAGGGTCCTCGACCCCACCCCGCCCTGTTTGTTGCAGTACCACATGGCGGTGGTGTTATCCGTGAACACCTGCACTACACTTCCCCGGAGAGAGGGAAGGAATGCCTTCAGTGCAAGTCGGATCGCCCACAGCTCCAGAAGGTTGATATGGAGCCGGGACTCCGCTGGTAACCAGAGGCCTTTGCTCTCCGCCTCTCCTATGTGGCCCCCCAGCCCAGGAGGGATGCATCCGTCACTACTACGTGCTCCGGTTGGGGTAGGGAGAGGGATCTGCCGTTGACCCAATCGCGGTCCGTGAGCCACCACTGCAACTGTCTCGCAGTGCCCTCCGAGATCAGGACGTAGTCGGACAGGTTGCCCTGATGCTGGGCCCACTAAAACTTCAGGTCCCACTGCAGAGCCCGGATCCGCCTCCTGGCGTAATGCACCAGAAGGATGCAGGAGGCCATCAGCCCCAGAAGTCGCAGCATCAACCTGACCGAGACTCGGGATAAAGGCTGAAATATCGGAATCAGAGCCTGAATATCCCGAACCCGCTGTTCGGGAGGATAAACCCGAAACTGCGCCGAGTCCAGAACCTCTACGATGAAGAGGAGCTTCTGAGAGGGACACAGGTGTGACTTTGGCACATTGATGGAGAACCCCAGCAGGTGCAAGAAGTCGGCCGTAGTCTGGAGGTGGCTGACGACTGTCTGGGGCGAGCCCACCTTCAACAACCAGTCGTCGAGATAGGGGAAGACTGACACCTCTAATCTGCGCAGATGGGCTGCGACCACCGCCATCACTTTCGTGAACACCCGAGGGGCGCTGGTAAGGCCGAAGGGGAGGACAGTAAACTGAAAGTGCTCGCGGCCTACCGTGAACCGCAGGTAACGCCGGTGGGCCGGCAGGAAGGGGATGTGGAAATATGCGTCCTGCAAGTCCAACGCTACCATCCAGTCATCTGGGTCCAGGGCAGCTAAGACCTGAGCCAAAGTCGGCATCTTGAACTTCTCCTTCCTGAGGAAGCCGTTGATGTTCCGCAGGTCCGAGATAGGGCGTAGGCCCCCTTTGCCCTTCTTGGGAACCAGAAAGTAGTGGGAGTAACAACCACACTCTACTTCTGGCCCAGGAACGTGCTCGATGGCCCCCTTGGCCAAGAGGGCCGTAACCTCCTCTTGCAGAAGTTGCAAGTGATCCCCCGACACGCGGTGGTACTGCGGTGGCATGGCTGGAGGGGTCGCCTCGAAGGGGAGGGAGTAGCCCCTTCGGAAGATTTGCAGCACCCACCTGTCCGATGTGATGGAGCGCCAGTGGAGGAGGTGATGGCGAACCCTGCCCCCCACTGGCGTCGAATGGGCCTGAAAGCTCGGACTAGGAAGGCTTGAAGGCGGATGCTGCGGGTGTGTATGTGGACTGGCCTCGCAGCTGTCCCCTGGCAAGGCGGTTACCACATCTGCCGCCGCGCTGGATGTTAGTCTGCGGCCCGTGGCTGGCAGGACGTGAATGGGCGCCCCTTCCTTGGACACGAAAGGAGCGAAAGGCAGAAGTTTGCTGGCGCTGGCCCGACAGGCCCAAGGACTTGGCCGTAGCCCTGGAGTCCTTGAAACGCTCAAGCGCACTGTCTGCCTTGTCGCCAAAGAGGTGACGGCTATCAAACGGCATGTCCATGAGGGAATTCTGGACATCAGCCTAAAAGTTGGCGGACCTCTGCCAGGCGTGGCGGCGAACCGCCACCTTCACGGAAATCGCCCTGCCCAGGGAGTCCATGGTATCCAGCCCACATCGGATAGAATACCATGCTGCATCTCGCCCTTCCGCAAGGGCTTGAGCGAGTTTGACCCGGGCCGCTTCTGGGCAACCTGGCAGCATTTCTGCGACCGTGTCCCACAGAGAGTGGATATAACGGCCCAAAAGGCAAGCGTGTTGACTGACCGCTATCCCAAACTGAGTGAGGAGAACAGTTTCTTACCGAACTGCTCATACCTTTTGGATTCCCAATCAGGTGGAGCAGTCGGGAATGCAGTCTGGGAGTTAGAGGCCTGGATAACCAGGCTCTCTGGGGTGGGGTCGGTGGACAGGAAGCTAGGGTCGCCCGGGGCCGGGCGGTGGCGCCTGGCCACGTTCCGATCTACAGGGGGACCTGTAGCGGGCCTGGACCAAGTGCCCAACAGAACGTCAGTAAGGGCCTCAATAAACGGCAGTAGAGGCTCCGAAGAACTTGACTGAGGTTCAAGGACCTCGGTGAGGAGGTTAGTCCTCACGGCCGCGATGGGGAGCTCAAGAGCCAAGGCCCTCGTCAGCACCACGCTGTAAGCTGCCCCCTCCTCCGGAGCCACGGTAGGAGGGGAGACAAAACCAGTGTCTGAAGAAGTGTCCAAACCACTGGCCTCCCCTAGATCCACTGTCCAGTCCTGAAACGACTGGCACTTTCGTGCCAGAGGGTCCTCAGACCCCTCCCAGTCCACCTCGCCTCCCATCCCCTGATAGTCGGGTTCAAAGGATGGGGCCGGATCATAGAAGAATTGCTCTTCTCTCGGCGTCAAATGCGGCATCGAGCGACGCCGGATCCGGAACGAGGAAGGGACCAGGGACGACGTCATCCTGGGACGGCGTCGGGGGCGACACCCCGGGGGTCGGCGCCGGCGGAGGGGTCGTAAGGTTGACCAGCGGTGACCCGGATCCGCTGGGGCCCTGCGGCGTCGGGACCGGAGCACCCGGCCAGCTTGGGCTCCCAGACGGGGCCGCGGGGCCCGAAGGCGCCACAGCGGGACCCGACGGAGGAGAGAGCAACCTCATGGCCATGAGGAAGGCATTGATTTCCTCCGGCGTCACGTTCAGCCCAGGGACCGGCGGGTATGGAGCTGGCAGCAGTGCCGGCGGCACCAGCGGAGCCGCGTGGGTGGCGTCGCCCGAAATCCAGGCCGCATAGCGCGAACATTGGGTGGAGTCGGAAGAGCGATTTCATCTCTTCGGCTTCTTGTGCCTCTTACCTGAGGACTTGAAGCCCGACGAATGGTGTCGACTCGCCGAGCTTCGATGACTGTGGCCCCGCGACCGGTCCTTCGACCTGGACCGTCAACAGCGCGGGCCGACTGCCGGAGCTCGAGGCGCTTACGGGACCGCTCCCGCCTAGCCTTCGACGTCAAGGCCCGGCAGTCGAGGCACGACTTGTCGTCATTGTCGGCCCCAAGGCAATATAGGCACCGGCGTTTGGGGTCGGTAACCGACATCATTCGGTTGCAATCGGCACAGGGCTTGAACCCGGGCATCCCTACCGGCACCGATAGTCTTTACGACTCGAACCAGGATCAAAAAGATCGAAAAAGTTAGTCAAAAAGTGACTAAGGAGTACTGCTTTTTCTGGATCTGCGCTTGCTGGCGCAGAATAAAGAAGAACTGACGTCACCGCGCGAGGGCGGCGTCTAAGTACTCCGACGATGTCATCCTGGCGCCAACTACGGACGCAGAGCTGCAGATGAAGCCTACCGATGCGCAGGGGTACTGCTACGCAAAACTTTCCAGATCCAGTCTGACGCCTGGGGATATTCTAAGGTAACACTAACCTGTTTCTTTCAGATCACACTAACAAAGAGGAACGCAAGACATCTGAAAATACACACACTGGTCAATAAATGAGACACACGACTCAATAAGGAGATCCACACCAATTTACAAAAATAACAAGTATCTTCATATATGTTTAGGCACAAGAAGCAATTTGTCCAGGTAAAATACATTTTTAAACAGGAATTATTTCCAGTTCAAAAAGTCGAAAGTGCAATTTTAAGTCAATGCAGCATTCAGGTACAGTACAGCGACTTACGGGACAAATCTCCAAGAGTTAAGGTGAGTGGTTGGCAAGGTCAAGGCAGCACCAGCAGAACACCACCAGCGGCACAAGGGCGGCTGGGTGCAGAGGTGCAAAACAGCGTCGGTGCCCAATGTTACTCTATGGGGATCGGTCTTCATGTAAAGAGGCTGTAGGCTCGGACTGGGAGGACAGTCGGGCTGAATCAACAGGGAGGACTCAGGGCTTTAGCTGCTCAGGGACGTAAGGACACCTTTGGTCCTCTTCTCCACAGTCCAAGGGTGACGGGCGCAGAGGTGTCTTTAGGCGTCAGGTTTTCCTTACCGGGAGTAGTCGCGGTAGAGGGGGCCTGCATGCAGAGGCTGCAGGCGACATTGGAGAGTTCACTGGTGTTGAAACCACGGTGAACTCGGTCTCTGGAGGGCTGGGGGGCCACATTGACACTGTTGGCCCTCTTCAACTCGAGCTTGGAGTGATGGGTGCAATGGTGTATTCCGGCATCGGGTCTCTGCGGTCACAAAGTCCTCACAGGAGTCTTTGGGTGTTGCAGGGAAGCAGGTCTCCTACTTCTCAGGCGGTCTTAGTTCCTGGGTGAATTGTTGGCAGGTTTCCCGGGCGTTGAAGACACAGCAGCTGCAGGAAAGTCGACATTTGGCGAAGTCAGCAGGTAGGCCGGCAAGGTTGGCGCCAGGTCAGTTGCCGGGTCTTCAGTTCTTGCAGGAAGCGACTCTTTAAGTTCTTCTCCTTTTTTCTGGTCGTTAGGATCTGGTTTCCTGGTGCCAAGGGTTCCCCTAAATACTGAATTTAGGGGTGTTAGGGGAGTGCAGGGTGGTAGCCAATGTACAGACCCTTGGGGTCACTACGCCCCCTACATGACGACTGTAGGAGAGTAGGGTCTGCAATCCTATGATCACCCCAGATTTTTGCTTTTTGCTTCACTGGTTTACGACTTTCCCTGGCTGTGGGCCTGCTAATCAGACCCACAGCCTAGCTGTTCTCTCTCTAAATTGACAAACATGTACCTTAGGTGCATTTACCAATTGGTACTGGGACACCTTATCAGTCCCTGTACAGTATACCTTAGGTATCCAGGGCATAGGTGTACCCAGGGCCTACCAGGGGCTGCAGCATGTATTATGCCACCCCTGGCTGGCCATCCAAATCTGACACAACTGGCTGCACGACAGCTGGGGCAAGGTGGTGTAATCACCCTTTGCTTTAGATATAGTATTCCTATATCTAACCCTAAAATGGACACATGTATTCCTATCAGTCACTCCTATGGCAGGCCTTATCAATCGTGAAGGCAGAGTGCTTGGAATTATGTGAGATGGTGCTCTGGCATGAGCTGAGCCCGTTTGCAGCTTGCGGAACCAAGTCCTGATAGCTGTTCCATGATAACGCGTACCATATACTCTTAAGTGCCTTATAATCCTCGCGGTTATGTGCCAACTTTGGTATCGCTTTATCAAAACATGTTGAGTAAGGTGTCATACGAATTGGAATACTAACCCCTCGCCAATTCTGGCGACGGGCTTAGCATTCCACCCTTCTAGAGGGACACGACATGTAGGTAACTGTGAACACCGGTTAAAGCTTAACACAGCCTCAGCTCCACAAAATGGATGCTGCCACCACAGACACAAGTCTGACCTCCTGCTGCTGGGAGTCCTTCCAGCCAGGAGAGCTTGGACAAAGGGTTTCCTGTCAGGGGCGGTGCTAGCACCATCCCAGACAGAGTTTTGTGTATCCCAGGTAGGCAGGGCTGAGAGGAAGGTGACTGCAAGTGGCACCCCGGTGCTCACTGTGCATATGCCGGCTTGAACCAGTTCCAGGGGCACACCAGCCCCTGAGCTGGGGAAAGTCTGGACAAAGGAGAGGGGTGTAACCACCCCCCTCCTGGTCCCACTCATGGGCAGGACATAGTCGCGTGCCAGCCCCTTTTCTTAGGATAAAAGGTAGGAGCAGGCCCCCTTCCCAAATTAGATAATTCTGAATCTTGACTACTTTCCACGAAAAAACTCTTGAACATTTCTGAAGACTCTCCCTTGTGGCTAAGGAGTAGCCTCCCTGCATCAGCGGGCACCATCTAAGCGCTTGCGGTTTGCTGTAAGTCCATCCTCCGGATCAAGACTGCCCAGATCGACGAGACCCGGATTCCCTGGCATCTCTGACCTCTACCTGCATCATCAGCCCAGCTGAGATTCGTGGGTGTGACGAGACCTGAAGGGACCGGCCATCTTCAGGACTGCACGACGCTTATCCAGCACGACCGCCGAGGGATCCTCGAGTGAGTGCTTTGGGGTTTGAGAAGCCCTAACCCTGAGCAGCTCCAGCACCGAAGTCCAGCCCCCCAGCATCCACGACATCTGCGTGGGGCCCTTCTGCTCTTTGCTGCTCACCGCGTTGTCCGGTCACTTGCCTGCTGGCTAGTGGCCCTCCTGACGACAAACCACGACGATTACACCGCTGGTCTGGTTGCTCCAGACTGGCTCTTGCTCCCTTCCAAGAGAGGAGCACCCCGGACCCTCCTGGCCCACTCCAGACGCCATCTTGAGTCCACCGCGTGGGCTTGCCTTTGCCAAGGTTTGTTGCCCCAATCCTGGGTCCAGCATCGCCGACAGCAGACACCTTCGTGGGACAGCTCGCACCTCCATCCTGGTCGCTGACAACGCCTCCTGGTCCGAGAGACTGCAGAGCCCAGCGTCGCCCACTCACCTGGTCGAGGTGACTTCATCCGGTGCCATCCTGGTGCCCATCTGATCACTGGCTAGTGATTAAGAACCGAGTCCCCTCTGCTTTCAGGTCGTCTCCATCACCGATCCAGGCTTGGATCACATCGAACTTCATCACTGGTCGCCTGCCAGCAACTTCTTCTTTCAGGCTCCATAGACTTCAACAAGGATTCCCGACGTCTTTTGAACCCTATGCAGCCCAGCCCCTGGGCTAGGTAACCTGAGCATTTCGGTGCTCCAACGTAGGTTCACTATCCAAGTGTCCAGATCCTTTGTCGTTTTCAGTCTATCTAGTCGGATTCGTCCGATAACTGTAACTTTACGAATACTAGTATCCATAGACTTTGTCCCGCATCCCGCGTGAGAGTGCACACTCTGCACCCGATCTCCCTAGGCCTCCTGCTCCTAACCTTAGGGTTCAGTAGTGTAGTCCTAGCGATCCTGAAGCCTCTGGATCTTGTTACTTACCTGCTAGTATTTCGCATTCCACTTTTGTAGTATATGGTTTTTCGTGCCCCTCGGGCATTTGTGTAAATTGTGCAACTTAAAGTATTTTCGTAAGAGTTTTGTTGTGTGCTTAGCTCCCTGACTCAAAGAGTATAGGGTAGACTTGATATAAATAAATATCCTTTTATTTCATAACAACTTGTGTGGTGTCCTTTCACTTGGTGTTCAAGGGGTATATGTGATGGTATAACAGCTGGCTTAACATGCCCTATAGAGTTTAGCCTAAAGACTGCTCTTGTCCATGCTACTAGGATAGCTGGTCTATAAGGTTGACTTACAACCAATCATTAATAAGGGTCGTTTGGAATGATACAAAGTGATCACTAGAATAGTGAGCACTATATATCAGGCCAACTTCTCACAACGACTTCTTGTGGGAAGTGGGCGTGACCCTGTCCCAGAGTTCCTAAGTGTGCCAACACAAAGATGGTCACGTCTGAAAAGTCGTATCCACATCAGGTCACTTCTGAAAAGTCGTATCCACATCAGGTTGGGCCACCTTAGGGGTGGTACTAGCCTGGGGGGTGGGCACGCCAATCTGATCAGTAATTTCCAGCATGGTCAGGTGCCAAAAGGCTCTGGACAAAGGGGGGTCAGCCTCCTCTCTTGTGAGGGGAGCCTGTGAGAAAGTGGCTCTATATATACTGGACCAGAATAAGGTACAGTGTGTATAGAGTCCACAAACCCCAGAGGTATAACAGAGGTTAAAGCCAGCTGTGACCTTACTCTCTAAAGTAGTAGCTTGGTCGAGCAGTAAGGCAGTACCAGAGGACAGTGTAAAGCATTTGTTGTGCCCACTCAGTTAGCAAAAGGTTTCACACACTCAAAGACTGAACTCCAGGCCAATTGTTTTTATATCAAAGATATAGTTGTGTTATTTCTAGAACCAACAGAAATATACAGTTCTCAATATGAGGGGTCTCAGGTGAGTACTTTGCAGAAATGCAATAAGCTTGGTAAACACAATAGGTACAGGGGTTGTAGTAGGCAACACAATTCTACACACAATTTAGCAATGAGCACAATGGGTTTTCCTGTATAAACACAGTTGATTACTTTGTAGATTACTTTGGTAATTCCAGGACTGGCTCCTAGGTTCAGTCCTGGGGTCTAAGCTGGAAACAGTTTAGCAAAAACGTTTTAGGTATTGCAATGATTTTTCAGGAATAAAAAGCTATTTTAAAAGTTCACACTTTGAAACTTTTCAACAGAAATCTGGCAATGTTATCCAATGGGAGAAAATTCAGATTGCAGGTAAAGTACGACCTCGTTACTTTTGTAATCCAGTACTGGGCTCTTGGGGCCAGCACTGGGGTCTCAACTTAAAACAGGTAAGTAATTATGTTTCAGTATTTCGTATGATTTTTAAAGAACATTTCTAGGTTTCAAAAGTAGACACTTAAAAGAAATGTTATAGAAAAGCAGACAATGGGTTCCTATGGAGAAAATATAAGTTACTAGTAAACCCGCTAGGGATTACTTTTGCGTTTCAGCACTGGGCTACAAGGTACAGTACTGGCTCCTCTCCTGATTACAGGTGAGTATTTTGGAATTCGGAATTCGGATGATTTTATATGAATATTTCAAGTTTTCAAAAGTAGGCAGTTAGAAGATTTTTTGAGTCAAACCAGTCAATGTTATTCAATGGCAGGTAAGTGAGTTACCGGTTTTCTGCTGAGTACTCGACTGGTGAAGTTGTGGTTCTGGGAATAGACTCAAGAGTCTCCCAGGGTCAGGTAGGTACAGTTGGTTCACCCTCAGCGGCGCAGGGGCGGCCGGGTGCAGAGGTAGTTAGGCCCAATGTTTTCCAATGGGGGACGATGGGCCTTCGGTAGGTGACTGCTGGCAGCAGGCCACGCGACTGTGGGAGCAGGGCTCCTGGTCACTTGCTCAGGGCAAAGGAGGAAGCAGTATAGGACAAAGGTGGCACAGCCAGCGGTACTCGGGAGGCTGGGTGCAGGGTGCTTTTGAGCCGCCAGGCGCTCAATGTTATCCAATGGAAAAGGTACAAAGGGAACAAAGGCTGCAGGCTCGGGGCGAGACTCTCCAGGGGCGATCAGCACGTCGAGAGGTAAGTTGTGATCTTGGAGCACAGGTAGGTACCCCAAAGGGAGGCACAGGGGGCTGTATGGCGCCGGGAGCAGGGGTGTCTTTGGGTGTCGGAAAAGCTTACCCTCAGCTGGTCGCGGTTGGGGGGGCCCTGGTTCTGAATCTGCAGGCATCGTCTGGTTCGTCGAGGAGGGTCTTTGGGCACTGGACTTCGGGTCCCAGTCGCCAGGGGGATGTCCCCGTGGTCTTGGATAACTCGGGCAGGGCCGGGCCGGGCTCGGCGGGTGCAGAGTGGACTGGTCCAGAGCTTCCTGGCTGGCACCAGGGGGGTTGTTGCAGCCTCTGCTGATGGGAGTCCCAGTCTTTAAGAGGGTCAAGGCAGGCAGGTCCTCTTGGTGTCCCAAGTTTGCTGTCCGCAGAAGTCGCCGGGATTTAGGCAGGAGCAGGTTCCAGGATCGACAGGCCAGTAGGGCTGGGGCCAAGTCAGTTATTGTCGTCCTGTTCTTAGCAGCTGCACGGCGTGTCTTCTTCTTATTAATCTTCTTTCTTATTTTGGTATCTGGATCTGAGGTAGGAAGGTTCAGGGAGACCCTAAATACTGAATTTAGGAGCGTTACAGGTAGGGTAAGGGCAGGGACCAATTGGACCCTATCCTGGGGTGGGTACACCCCCTAGCCTGCTCCTCTGCTGTGGGAGGGGGGCAGGAGCCTAGCTGGGATTGGGCAGGGCTCCCTATCTTCAAGATGGCTGGAGCCCGGGGTCGTGCTTCACCTCGTCTTCCCCACCTGAAGGGTGGGGTTGGCACAGGCTGGCACACCCCCCTTCCTTACATAGTTTTTCCCACCAGTCTTCCCGCCAGAGTGGGGGTCAGAACTGGTGGGGGCCAGTTGCTGGGTACAGCAAATGGTCTGGAGAAGCTCACAGAGCCGGCATGCCTTTGAAGCTTCCCCTGCCCATCCTAGGGGAGGAGACCTAGCACCTCACCCAGGATGTGCATTGTTGCCAGCCCAGGAGAGCGGGGGGGCTCTCCACCCAGGGGTCCAGCAACATGTCCGCTGTGTGAGCCACTCAGCCCAAACGTGGATTGTAGGTTAGATTTTCAGAGGGCATCTCTAAGATGACCTCTGGTGTATTTTACATTAAATCCCACACTGGCATCAGTGTGGGTTTAATGTGCTGAGAAGTTTTGTACCAAACTTGTCAGTCTTCAGTGTAGACATTATAGTGCTATGGAGTTCGTAATGACAACCTCCCAGCACCATATACTCTTAATGGCATCACTGCACTTACAGTGCCCAGGAATGGCCCTGGGTACGGTAGGGGCACAGGGCTCATGCACCTGTGCCCACACCTCTGGCATAGGGCACCCAGCTAGAGGGGTGACTGAAGTATGCCAGGGCAGTGGGTTCTGTGGGCATGGCACACAGGGCTGTATACCATGTCGACTCTTTGTTTAGCTCTGTACCTAGACACTCAGCCTGCAAAGGCAGTGTGTGGGTGTCAGGGTACAGGGCCTGAGGGTGGCACAATAAGTGCTGCAGTCCTCAGGGGTCTTTTCTGGTCACCATGCCCTGGGTACCGTTTACTAGGGGCTGACAGGTGCCAGAGATGCCAATTGGGTTTTAGTTTCAACACAGCTTTTAGGGAAGGAATACAGGCCCTGTGTACCTGGTTTGCAGGGACCCAGGGCACACTCAGTCAAAGCACATCAGCAGTTCAGAAAAAAGTAGGGGCATACCAGTGCAAGAAAGATGGTACTTTCTCACAGAGCCACATTCAGATTTCAATGGTGGGAGCTTCTTTGAAGCTTGCAGGCCTAGAAGTGCTACTCAGTAGGTCATCCAGAAGGAGGGGTTGTAAGGGTTGAACTTGGCCCCATCTGCAAGGTGGCGCAAGTATACAACGGATTGCTGCCCTTTCTGGCACTTGCTTGTCTTGATAGTGAGGCTTGTACTTCTCAGAGCCTCAAGGACCTTGCCATGGTGGATAAGGTGATCCTGCCAGGTGGAACTATAGAGAGCAATATCGTCAAGATAAGCTGCACTAAAAGATTCCAGCGCAGCAAGGACTTTCTTCACCAGCCTTTGGAAGGTGGCAGGGGCATTCTTTAGTCCAAAGGGTATAACAGTAAACTGATAATGCTCATCTGGAGTCGATAATGCTTATTTTTCTTTTGCACCATGGGTCAGACCAATCTGCCAGTACCCTGTTATCAAATAAAAAGTACTGAGATACTTAGCTGCCCCTAACCTGTCAATTAATTTTTCACCCCAAGGAATTGGGTGTGCATCTATCTTGCTTACAGCTTTGAGGCCCCTATAGTCCACACAAAAATATGATCTTACTTACCCTGTAGGCATCTGTTCTTGGCATGTAGAACTGTAGATTCACATGCTTTGTATACTCCGGCCATCTAGTGTTGGGTCCGGATGTTTGCAAGTTGTTTTGCTTCGAAGAAGTATTTTTCAGTCACAAGGTAAGGTGACGCCTCCTTTCAGTGATATTGCGCATGGGCATCGACTCCATTGTTAGATTGTTTTCCCGCAAGAGGGTGAGAATGGAGTAAGTATGTGTAGTACAGAGATGTCCATGCGTATGTAGTGTGAAAAATAAGCCTTAAAAAAAGAGAGACGACCCCACAAGTTCCAGGGAACAGGGTACCAAAGACTTCAAGTCAAAAAGAATCCCTGGAATAGAGAATTCACTCACTCACTCTAGATATTCTAATTCTCATTCATATTCACTGGTCAAAAACTAGTTAATAACGTTCACAGACTTTTTTATAAAAACATATTTGCATTTATTAATAAAACACAATTCATTACATAATAAATTGAGAAACTCGTTGTAGAGACAGTATGATAAAAACAATAATAAAAAAGCAATTCATCAGAATTTAAACTTATATATAACAAACGAAGCACAGGTACAACATATCCTATCTATTTTAAAATTTCAAATCAAGCACATGACATTTAGACTTGGAAACAAACCCCAACAAAAGAAAGCACATATATCGTTGTTACTGATTGCAAGATTCAAAAAAGCCCTTGTTGTATGTTTTACCACATCTCTACTACACCCATTGGCCTAATGACAGAGATTTCCTGGGCTTGAATTCTAATGCGTAAGAAAAAGCGTCGACGCGTTTCGGTGTCTTTGCCTTTAGATAATGGCACACCTTCCTCAGGACAGTTTTGAAGTGGTTGGAGTTAATCTCATGTGTCCTTTCCTTCCACAATGAGGTATTCTTGTATAGAAGATGGCGTGGAGACCTTATGGGTTCCTGGATACGGTCGGTCAATGACCGAAGCCGACATCGGAAGCAAACGTACCCGTGGGAGAAGTATCGAATTCCCCAGGCAAAGACCGGACATATCCACGTCCCAGCCTCTTACTCTTATCCAGAAGTGGGTGAGCAAAGAAAAAAAGAAGAGAATACCACGGGTAAACGGCATCCCCCCACGGTGGCAGGAGTTCACCGCCTCCGTATTGTATCTTCAGAACGGCTCCACATATCCTCATGAAAAGCGGCCGCATAGAAAACTCTAGGGTCCCATCATTTTAAACAGACCATAAGGATCATCCATCCACAGTACAAGGCACCCAATTCAGTACAAGAACCACAAACAAAGACCGCAGATATCACAACGGTCGAGCCCAAGTATCCAGGAACCCATAAGGTCTCCACGCCATCTTCTATACAAGAATACCTCATTGTGGAAGGAAAGGACACATGAGGTTCACTCCAACCACTTCAAAACTGTCCTGAGGAAGGTGTGCCATTATCTAAAGGCAAAGACACCGAAACGCGTCGACGCTTTTTCTTACGCATTAGAATTCAAGCCCAGGAAATCTCTGTCATTAGGCCAATGGGTGTAGTAGAGATGTGGTAAAACATACAACAAGGGCTTTTTTGAATCTTGCAATCAGTAACAACGATATATGTGCTTTCTTTTGTTGGGGTTTGTTTCCAAGTCTAAATGTCATGTGCTTGATTTGAAATTTTAAAATAGATAGGATATGTTGTACCTGTGCTTCGTTTGTTATATATAAGTTTAAATTCTGATGAATCGCTTTTTTATTATTGTTTTTATCATACTGTCTCTACAACGAGTTTCTCAATTTATTATGTAATGAATTGTGTTTTATTAATAAATGCAAATATGTTTTTATAAAAAAGTCTGTGAACGTTATTAACTAGTTTTTGACCAGTGAATATGAATGAGAATTAGAATATCTAGAGTGAGTGAGTGAATTCTCTATTCCAGGGATTCTTTTTGACTTGAAGTGTGAAAAATAAGAACTGCAACAACCACAGGTTTCCGGAAAGGAGAAAGGGCGCATGTGAATCTACAGCTCTACATGCCAAGATCAGATGCTTCCATGGTAAGAAACATAATATGTTTGAGGCATGGGTGCTGTAGATACGCATGCTTTGCATTGACAGTATAGCAGTACTCTCTGAAAACAGTAGCTACCCAGTAGATGTTGCACTTGTTTGAAAAAAAGTATTTTTAGCACTGCTTGTTCTACATTAGCTTGTTGACGTGCTAATACATCCACACAATAATGTTTGGTAAATGTGTGTGGTGTAGACCATGTAGCTGCCTTACATATGTCAGCTAAGGGAATATTACCTACAAAGACCATAGACGCTCCTGTTTTGAGCATAGAATGCGCTCTAGGAGGCATAGTTCTTTTAGGTTTAATATACCAAGTTGAATACATTTAACAATCCACCTAGAAATACCGGATTTAAAAATAGGATTTCCTTTACGAGGTGGAGCAAATGCAACAAAGTTTTGTTTTGTTTTACGGAAACCTTTTGTTCTATCAATATAGTATAATAGTGTTATTTTGACATCAAGTGTGTGTGCAGAGCCTTTCTGCTACTGAATCTGGTTGAAGGAAGAACACAGGTAGCTCAAGTGATTGGTTGATATGAAAAGCAGAAACTACTTTTGGAAGGAATTTTGGGTTTGTACGAAGAACCACTATCTTTGTGAAGCTGGAAGAAAGGTTCTTCTAAGTTAATGCCTGCAGCTCACCAAAACATCTAAATGAAGTGATAAAAATTAGAGAGGCAACCTTCCATGAAAGAAATTGTAATGCACAATTGTGTAAAGGCTCAAAAGGTGGACCCATAAGCCTTGTGAGTACAATATTAAGGTTCCAGTCAGGTGCAGGTAGTACCCTGGGTGATATTATTTTTTTAAGTCCTTCCATAAAAGCTTTAATAACTGGAACTTTGAACAAGGATAAATGTTGTCTATTTTGTAGATATGCTGCTACTGTCGCAAGGTGTATTCAAATGTATGTGTAGGCTAAGCCAACTCGCTGTAGATACAAAAGATAAAAAATAATATTTGGTACAGATGCATCTAGCGGATCAATTTTGTTATTATTACAATATATGACAAACCTTTCCTACTATACTGTACAATATGCTCTAGTGGTAGGTTTCCTTAATTCTTTAAGAATTGTTAAACATTCTGGTGTTAGATTTAGGTATCCGAACTCTAGGACTTCAGGAGCCAGATCGCTAGGTTGAGCTCCTTGGGGTTTGGATGTCTGATTTATCCATGGTTCTATGTGAGAAGGTTGGAAGTGAGGTGCAGTTTTTGGTGTGGAACTACTGACAGTTCTAGTAGTGTGGTGAACCACGGTTAACAAGCCCACGTGGGAGCCACTAGAATCAGTGTGAGTGATGTCTGCCTGAGTTTCCGAACGAGAAATGGAAGGAGAGGCGGAAAAGCGTAAGCAAATATCCCTGACCAGTTCATCTATAAGGCATTGCCTTTGGATAGATGATGTGGGAATCTGGAGGCGAAGTCTGGGCATTTTGAGTGCTCTGCTGTTGCAAGGAGATCTATTTGTGGAACCCCCCATTTGTGGAAGTATAGGAGGAAGACTTGGGTGGAGTTCCCACTTGTGGACTTGTTGCCGCATCCTGCGGAGAAAGTCGGCGTCACCAGGTCACGGGATCTCCTGTATTATCCCCCGTGATCTTTTCTCCGTATCCTCTGCAGGACTGGTGTGGGCCCTTTAAGGAAAGCTGGGACTTCCCTGAAACCACGCCTCCCTCCATGACGTCTGATCTGGTGGGCCTATCGGTTGCGACTTCACAACATGAAAGGCGGAACACGGAAGCAACCATCGTCGAGTTCGGGAGAGAAGGACGCCGGCCGGAGGAGAAGACAGGACGTCGACCAGAGGAGGAGACCGAAGACGACCCCGAAGGACTTCCAGCCTGTGAGGACCAGAAGAAGATGGGCCAAGAAGACGAGGTTACGCCCAGCATCCCAGGAGCACCGAAGGAGAAGCCAGGAGGCCAACAACACTACGCTTCGCCCAGCCACGCTCAGGAAGAAGCGTGGCTAAGCAAGGTACGGGGCCAAATACGAGCTCTTTTCTCTTCTAGAGGTGGGGCAGGGTAACGAGGAACCAGGAGGGGTCCGTGAGCACGCTGTTCCGTTCCTTGGGCACTTCCACTCCACCAACCCTGGGTATCGCGTTGTTTTAGAAGGGACAAAATTGGTGTCGACCTTTCCCCCTCACACGTCGTTCTCCTCACTCCCTTTCCCTTCCGTCAAATTGACTTGTGAAAACAGTGACCTAATAGCCACTCTCCTTTCTTTTGTTTTCGGGGCTGAGACGGTGACGAGGAACCTCTCCGGACGAGCCCAACCCGAGCAGAGGTACCGAGACGTGTATCCTCAAGTTCGGGACTTTTACTTTAAGAACAATTACTTGTTGGACAGTTACTCTGAGTGCACGAATAAAAAAACTGCCTTATCTCGATATCGGCTCCTTCCCTCCTTGTTAACCCTAAGGTTACAAGTGGCGAGCCAGACAGGAGACTTCTGTATGATAAAAGATGGAGGCCCTATTAGAACAAATGAGGGAAGGTCAAGCCAAACTGTAATGGGCTGTGGGACAGTCTACTGAACAGGCCGACCAGGACAGGGCAACCTTCGCAGCTGCAATGCAGCAACAAGCGGACAATGTAGTGAAATTAGCGGAAGGACAGAATCAGCTCATCGCTATCCTGGGGCAATCTCGTGCTGCCACTCCCCCAGGTGCTGTTGTTCCCCTTCAGAAGTATGGGGCTGGAGAGGATCCTGTTTCCTTTTTTCTCAATTTTGAAAGAGCAGCTAGAGCCAGCGCTTGGCCGGGGGAACAATGGCCTTTTTAACTGGCACCTCTTTTATCAGGGGAAGCCCAAGCGGCGTACCAATTAGCTAATAAGGATGGGACTCCCACATACGGACACGTGAAACAGTTTGTTCTTGACAGACTCGGAGTCGATGACGAGAGCCATAGACTGAGGTTTCGACAAGAGAGAGGGCTCCCGACCGATGCACCAAAAACGTTATTCTATAAATTGAAAGAGGCGGCTGACCGCTGGTTGAAACCACTGTATTCCAACATGGAGGATAGTATGAGTAAAATCTATTTAGAGCAGTTTTTAGAGGCCCTACCTTATGAAACCCAGCGTTGGCTTAGACAGCATGCATGGCTAACACTAGAACAAGCTATAGAGATGGCAAACTCATATGCTAGGGCTCAATCCCGTCCTAACCCCCGTGAAAATGAAAGACCCACCAAAGCCCCGACTCCAATAAAAAACGGAAAAAAGCCTCCTCCTCCAAGAGTGGTGTCTGAACAGATGAAATCACGGCCCAGTAGACCTGAACCACCAGTTATGACTGGACCCCAATGCTATGAGCTTGGAGAGTGGGGGCATATTGCCAGGTATTGTAGAAAACAGAAAGAAAAGGGAGAAGAAGAGCCCATGGAAGTGGGATACTTGCCTCCCGCCATCATGTTTGCCCAGGAAACTGGTCCTACATTTTATGTAAGTGTACTGCTCAACCAACAGAAAGTACGAGCATTATTAGATTCAGGCTGCCGTTATTCAGTAGTGAAGAAAAACCTGATCCCTGCCTCGAATGTTTTGTCAGATCGCACAGTCAGTATTAAATGTGTACATGGAGATGTTAAGACCTATCCCCTAGCCGGTGTAACCATTACCACTGAACAAGGCACCCAAGTGTACTGTGAGTTAGGGGTACTACCAGAATTGCCTGAACCACTCATTATAGGAACTGATAATAGGTGCTTTTCCACTCTCATGGCCGAAACACTACATAAAATAGTACAACAGGAGCAAACAACTTGTTAGTCTCTGAGCCTTGGGCGACTGACTTCCACTTCAGAACCGCCCAGCTAAATGACGCTTCCCTTGCTCAGGCTTGGCAGAACGCCCTAAACAATAAAAACAAGGGACAATTTATATATCCATGTTTTGTAGAAAGAAAAGGACTTCTGTACAGATTAGGGAGCGAAAAGGCAACCCCCCAACTGATAGTCCCTACTGACTTTCGAGAGCATGTCATGTTCTATGCCCATGCACATCTCTTGGCGGGGCATTCAGGTGCTGAGAAAACCACAGACTCCATTGTTAACCATTTCTTTTGGCCTGGGGTATATGCACAAGTAAAGCGGTATTGCCAGGAGTGCCCAATTTGTCAAAAACGTAACCCTTACGTCCCACCAAAAGTCCCTTTAGTCCCCCTTCCTATCATAGGGAAGCCCTTCGATCGGCTTGGGGTTGACTTAGTTGGTCCTCTGCCTAAATCCACTCGAGGATACCAATACGTAATGGTGGTTGTTGATTACGCTACTCGTTATCCGGAAGCATTTCCCCTACGGGCAGCAACGTCCACAGCCATTGCACAAAAACTAGTGGAGTTGTTTGCTAGAATGGGGTTCCCCCGAGAATTGATAACGGACCAGGGTACTCCATTTGTTTCCCGAATGATGAAGCAGGTCTGTTCTATTTTACATATCAAACACCTCCGCACCTCGGTTTATCAACCAAAAAACGACGGAATGGATTGGATTGGATTAGGGCTACTAAAGGTCACCCTAAAAAAAATTGTTAACGGGAGACGGGAAACACTGGGACCAGTTGCTTCCTTTAGCCATGTTTGAGTTGCGTAGCCAGGTTCAGATCAGCCTAGGCTCTTCACCCTTTGAGCTATTGTTCGGAAGAAAACCCCAAACCCTGCTAGAAATAACCAGGGACAGCTGGGAAAGAGAAGGGGCACAGGACGCTCAGGAACTGTTGGACTATACACAACAGCTTAAAACCAGATTACATAAGTTGCGTACTCTTTCATATGAGACGCTTGAGGAGGCCCAAACCAAACAGAAAACCTTCTATGATAAAGGGAAAAAGTGGACAGAGTTGTCTGTCGGTGACTGGGCCCTGGTCCTTTAACCGACCTCCACCCATAAACTCTGTAAGGAATGGCAAGGTCCCTTTCCTATAATCAGGAAAATAGGAAAAACAACGTACGCTTTGAAACTTTCTCCCACAAAAACTCAAATCTACCATATCAACATCCTAAAGAAATGGCTGGGTCCCCCGCCCCTTCTCCTCAGTCTGTCTCTACTCTCACTCCAGTGACACATACCATTGACCAAACAGTAATGAACACTGATCTTACAAAACAACAAAAGAACAAAGTAGTAGACGTGCTTCTCAAACATCAAACAATCTTTTCGGATCAACCAGGTAGAACCACCTTAGCGGTGCACTCTATAGCAACCCCTGTTGGTGTAACAGTAAAACAAAAACCTTATCGGGTTCCAGAAGCACGACGTAAGGTATTGAAAATGGAAGTGGAAAAGATGCTAGAAACAGGTATTATTATACCGTCTAAAAGTAGCTGGTCCTCCCCTGTGGTCCTAGTGCCCAAACCGGACGGAAGTACTAGGTTTTGCATAGACTTCCGCGACATCAACAAAGTCTCTAAACAAGATGAGTACTCCTTGCCAAGGGTGGATGAACTGATTGAGCACCTGGGGGAGGCTCAATACATAACGACCATTGACCTCACAAAGGGGTATTGGCAAGTACCCCTTCATCCCCAAGACCAGGAGAAGACTGCATTCTCAACACCCGAGGGCCTTTTTCATTTTACCGTCCTTCCCTTTGGTCTGCATGGCGCGCCAGCGACATTTCAACGCCTTATGGATACTGTTTTAGCCCCCTTCACCAAGTTTGCAGCCGCCTATCTGGACGACATTGTCGTCCATAGCCCAACATGGGATGCTCACATTCTCCACCTCGAACAAATCCTAACGGCGTTGGAAAAAGCTGGGCTACACATTAATGGGAAAAAGTTACGCATTGCATTCACCCAGGTCAAATATTTGGGGTATGTCCTAGGAGAGGGACGTCTGTTTCCTCAGCAAGAGAAAGTACGAGCCATACAGTCCCAAAACTTCCCCTCCACGAGAAGGGATCTTAGGGCTTTCCTGGGATTAGTGGGATATTATCGTCGCTTTATAACCCATTTTGCTACGATATCTGCACCCCTAACTGACCTATTGAAAAAAACTGCTTCTTCCACTCACTTAAAGAGTCCCTCCCCTCAAGCTTGTAAGGCCCCTTTCAATCCCTCAAGGACATACTGTCCTCCGCCCCGGTATTGATTACCTCAGACTTTGATAAACCTTTCTTTTTGCAGACTGATGCTTCAGGGGTGGGGTTAGGGGCAGTTTTGTCTCAACTAGACGAGGAAGGTAGAGAAAGGCCCATCCTATACATAAGTAGGAAGTTGTTCTCAAGGGAGACGGCTTATCCGACGATAGAAAAGGAATGCCTAGCAGTCAAATGGAGTGTTGACAAGCTCCGGTATTACCTAGAAGGTTGTCATTTTACTCTTTTCACTGACCACGCTCCACTGACCTGGCTACAACGGAACAAAGGGCGGAATGATGGTATTCTGCGTTGGTTTCTCTTGCTCCAACCCTATGACTTTGAAGTCCGCCATAGGAAGGGTAGTCATCAGACGAACGCTGACTTCTTGTCCAGATATCCACTTTCCCCCAAACGGGAAAAGCTAGGGGGGGAGATTTGTCACCAGGTCACGGGATCTCCTGTATTATCCCCCGTGACCTTTTCTCTGTATCCTCTGCAGGACTGGAGTGGGCACTTTAAGGAAAGCCGGGACTTCCCTGAAACCACGGCTCCCTCCGTGACGTCTGATCTGGTGCGCCTATCGGTTGCGACTTCACAACATGAAAGGCGGAACACGGAAGCAACCATCGTCGAGTTCGGGAGAGAAGGACGCTGTAGGAAGGTGGCTACCTGACTATGGTTACCCCAGATTTTTTTTGCCTTGTGTTTAGCTGGTTATCGACTTAGTTAGCCTGGTTCCCTGCTAATCAGGGCCCCAGGCTATCTGCTCTCTCTGTAAAATGGATTCCATGTACCCTAGGTGCATAACTAGATTGGCTTGGGTCACCTTATCAGCCCCTGTACAGAGCACTATAGGTTCCATGGGCATAGGTGCATCCAAGGCCTACCAGGGGCTGCAGCATATCTTTTGCCACCCCTGGCTGGCTACCTAAAATTGACACAACTGGCTGATCACTCAGCTGGGGCAACTGGGTGTATTCACCCCTTGCTTAGATATAGTATACCTATATCTAAACCTATATCTGGACACATATAAACCTGTGAGCCACTCCTATGGAAGGCCTTATCAATCCTGGAGGCAGAGTGCGTGGTTTAATGTGAGATGGAGCTCTAGCATGAGCTGAGCCTGTCTGCAGCTGTCGGGAACAAATCCCTAAGCTGTTCCGGGATAATGCCATACCATATACTATTAAGTGCATTATAATCCTCGCGGTTATATAGCAACTTTGGTTTGGCTTTATCAAAAGATGTCGTGTAAGGTGTCATACGATTTGGAATACTATCCCCTCAACAGTTCTGTCGACGGGGATAGCATTCCACCCCTCTAGAGGGAGAAGACATGTTACTTTACTGAAACGCGGTTGATTTTTAAAAAGAGCCTCAGATCCACAAAATGGATGCTTTTGCCACAGACACGAGTCTGACCTCCTGCTGCTGACTGAAACAGCAGAGGAGGCCTGGACAAAGGGTTTCCTGTCGCAGGGCGGTGTTACACCACCCCAGACAGGAGATAGTGGATTGTAGCAGGGAGGTTTGAAAGAAACCAGACACTGCCTGGGGAGCACAAGGCTGCCCCTTGCATAATCCGGCCAAACCGGTTCTGGGGCACACAAGCCCCAGTCCCAATGCGGCCTGGATCAAAGGAAAGGGGTGTATCCACCCCCTTCCTGGGTCCCACCCATAGGAGGGGACCTAGCAGGTAATCCAGCCCACCAGATTGGAATAAGAGTGGGAGCAGTGCCAATGCAACTCAGATTATCCTGATGAAACATAAGAAACGAAACTCTGGACCCTTCGACATCCTACTCAACGTAGAAGATTGAAGAATCTCCCTTGTGGTCAAGGAGTGACCACCCTGTGCAAACAGGCACCATCCAGCACCTCTACGTCTGCTTTGTTACAGTTCCCACCCGAACTCGAGCGACAGAGATCGACAAGATCAAGCTTGCCTGCCTTCTTACAGCCCGATCCACAGTCCCTGCAGAGCTGAGACCCGTGGAGGCGACCGGAAGTGTGGGGCACGCCATCTTGAAAAGACCACGAGACGCTGACAGTGCAGCACACGAGTGACACTCGAAGCTGTACACCGGGGTTTGAGAAGCCCCAACCCTGAGCCACTCTTGCACCGAAGCTCACCCCTCTACACTCGACGAGTGCTGCGTGGGGCCCTTCTGCTTTCTTTGGCTCAACGCGTCGGCCCGGTCACTTGCCAGCTGGCTTGTGGCCCATGTGCCGACGAGAACCTAAAACCGACTTGCGATTCTGATTGCTCCAGACTTGCACCAGCTCCTCTAAAAAGGAGCCCCCACTCTGACCCTCCTGGTCCGAGTGAAAAGCGATCTCCCAATCCTGCGTGGATTGCTTTTGCCAAGTGTTGTTGACTCCGATCTTGAAGCCGACAGCACCGACGGCGAGAGCCTGCGTGGGACAGCTCGTGACCCGCTCCTGGACGTCGCAGATGCCCCAGAGCCCACGTGGCAGCGGAGAGAAGCTCCTCGACAACCACCTGATTGCGCCTGACATTGCCTGGTGCCATCCTGGTTCCACCCTGGTCACTGCTGAGTGACCTAGACTCTGTCCCCTCTGCTTTCAGGTACTTTTCTACTCTGATCCACCCTTGGATCACACCGGACACTTCTCCTTCACATCGCCTGCAGCATCTTCAGCTTCAAGCACCAAGAACCTGCGTGACGAAACCCAACGCCACTTCGACCCTATGCACCCGCTTCCTGTGGGTGAGGTAACATTGCAACGCCGGTGTTCCCACACTGGTACACACCTCTAGGGTCTGTGTCTAAAGTTTTGTCCATCTAGGTTCAGCCGAAGTATCCTAAAACTCGATTTGTGTAACTTTTACGCACCATTGACATTGCATTGGTGCAAGCCGCGCTTTAAGCGCTGCACCCGAATCCCGCGGGCTTTTCCCGACTTCAGCATTGCTTGTCCCGACTGCTCCCAGCGATTCCCTAGGCCCTAGGCCTAACCACTGTTCGATTGGTATCTCTTATACCACTTTCTTAATATATGGTTTGAGTGGCCACCCGCCCTCATCCATAATTGTGCAACTTTGTATGTTATACTGTGCTTTTGATTTAACGCTTGTGCCCCTTTGCTCATAAAGAGTACTGGGGATTATTTTAGAAATAAACACATATATTTTTATAATATATACTTGTGTGGTGTCCTTTCATTTGATATTACAGGATTGTGATTGGTAAAACAGCTCGCTTAACACGACCTCTTGAGTTAAGCCTTTAAGGCTGCTTAGTCTATGCTACCATTAAGATAGCTTATCTAATAAGGTTGACTTACAATCAGACACCATAAGGGTTGTTTGGACTGATACAAGGTGATTCCAGAATTGGAAACATCATATATCAGGCCAACTTCTCACAGACGCCGGCCGGAGGAGAAGACAGGACGTGGACCAGAGGAGGAGACCGAAGACGACCTCGAAGGACTTCCAGCCTGTGAGGACCAGAAGAAGACAGGCTGAGAAGACGAGGTTACGCCCAGCATCCCAGGAGCACCGAAGGAGAAGCCAGGAGGCCAACGACACTACGCTTCGCCCAGCTACGCTCAAGAAGAAGCGTGGCTAAGCAAGGTACGGGGCCAAATACAAGCTCTTTTCTCTTCTAGAGGTGGGGCGGGGTAACGAGGAACCAGGAGGGGTCTGTGAGCACGCTGTTCCGTTCCTTGGGCACTTCCACTCCACCAACGCTGGGTATCGTGTTGTTTTAGAAGGGACAAAACTGGTGTCGACCTTTCCCCCTCACAAGTCGTTCTCCTCACTCCCTTTCCTTTCCGTCAAATTGACTTGTGAAAACAGTGACCTAATAGCCACTCTCCTTTCTTTTGTTTTCGGGGCTGAGACGGTGACGAGGAGCCTCTCCGGACGAGCCCAACCAGAGCAGAGGAACCGAGACGTGTATCCTCAAGTTGGGGACATTTACTTTAAGAACAATTACTTGTTGGACAGTTACTCTGTGTGCACGAATAAAAAAACTGCCTTATCTCGCTATTGGCTCCTTCCCTCCTTGTTAACCCTAAGGTTACAGTCAGCAAATTTGTTGTCTTTCCCTGGAAGGTGTTCTGCTTGCAGTTGAATTTTGTGATGTACTGCCCAACTCCAAATGGTCTGAGAGAGGCGTGATAACTGTAGGGAGTGCCCCCTGCCCCTCTGTTTTTGTAAATAGTACATAGTTGTCATATTGTCCGTACGAACTAGGACAACTTTCCCTATCAGGTGAGGTAGAAATGCTTTTAGTGCTAGGTGAACAGCTAGAAGCTCTAGGAAGTTGATAGATTTAGATTAGGGTGTTTGGTGTCCCAGAGACCCTGAACTGTTGTTGTAGACGGGCACCCCACCCTGTGAGGGATGCGTCTGCTGTAAGCACGATCGATAAAGGGCTGCCCCTACCAACACTAGATGTTTTAGCTGAGCCTGAGATTGATTCCACTGACATGCTAAGCATTCCTGTAGAGAGCACATGTTTAATCTTGCATGAGGCATTGTTGCAATGCATGATGCCATCATTCATAGGCGTTGCATGAAAGGTCTGACTGTCAGATGCTGGTTGCTTTGGAATTGTAGTAGTAGTTTGAAAATTGTGAATCCTGGCTCAATTGGGATAGGCTAAACCTGTTTGAGTGTTTAGCATAGCTCCTAGATAGGGCTGCAGCTTTTAGGGTTGAAGATGGGATTTTTGTGGATTGGCTGTGAATCCCAACTGATAAGGAAGATTTATGGTAATCTGAGTGTGTTGTAAACACTTGTGGTGGAGCCAATCGTCTAGATAAGAGAAGGCATGAATTTGTTGTCTTCTTAGATGAGCTGCTACTACTGCTAGACATTTGGTGAATACTCTGGTATGCAATAGTGACTACGAATGGGAGTACTTTGAATTGATAGTGATTTCCTCTATCACAAATCTGAGATATTTGCGATGTGCTGAGTGAATAGGAATGTGAAAGTATGAGTCCTTTAAGTCCAGTAAAGTCGCCTCGCTGTAAGAGCAGAAGCACCTGTTAAAGTGTGACCATATGGAAGTGATTCTGATAGTATGTATAGATTAAAATGCCTGAGATCTAAGATTGGCCGTAGAGAACTGTCCTTTCAGGGGATTAGGAAGTAACGTCAGTAAACCCCTGACCCATGGTGGTGTATTGGAACTGATTCTATAGCGACTTTTGTTAGAAGAGCTTGTAGTTCTTGTTTGAGCAGTTGTTGGTGCTCTAGACAGAGTTTGTGAATGAGGGGGAACGTCCTTTACAACGGAACTTTTACAACGAAGTACCGTTACGACGCAGGTTTAACAACGAAAGTCATTACAACGACTTTCGCTGGAGGGCGCTCTAGGATAGGTAATAGTTTAATTTACTATCCAACACCTTCCCTACTATCCACAGGGACTGGAGTTGGAATAGTAAATTAAACTATTCACTATCCAGCGCCCCCCGACGCAAGTCGTTGTAACGACTTGCGTTGTAAAACCTGCGTCGTAACGGTACGCGTTGTAAAAGCACGCGTTGTACCGTCATACATCAGTGAATGAGAGGTGGAATATTGGGAGGATTGCTGGTGAACTCCAGGCAATAACCCTGTTGGATGATGTCCAACACCCATTTGTCTGATTTTTTTTAAATTAAAATATTTTTATTAACCTTTTTCAAAAGTTCTCACATAACATCATAATGCAACCGGTTGCGTTACAGTGGTACAAATATGCAATTGGAAAGTAAACTGTTTACACAGAATAGTAACATTGGGGGCATTAGTCCATCTGACTTTGACGCACCGTGAGTTCAAAGGGAAACTGGGGGAGATAAACGGAGAACCTTGTGTGGGAGAACAGGGGAGAAAAAAAAAACAAGGGGGAGGGGAGCAGAGACAGAGTCAGGGAAGAAGGATCATGAAGGATGTTCAGGGTGCATCAGCTATGGGCTATTCGGGCGGGTTTACAGTGCTTACAGAGATTAGTCGTCGGGGAGTGTTGTCAGGTGTGACAGAAAGCGCAGCGTGTTCTGGCGCGTCCGTACTACTGTTGTTAAGGCTTGGGGGGTAGGGGGAAAGGGGGGGAGGCGGTACCAGAGGATTAAAGTACATATAAGCCCTATCACGGCGTTGGCGCTGTTGGGACCGTAGGGTCACTCTGGGAGGCGCTGGGGGTGGCGCGCCTAAGCGCTTGTTTAAACTAATGTGACAACATGGCCCACTCTAAGGATATGGGGTGTTTGCGGTGAACTTTTGCCTCTTCCTCCCTTAGGGTTTCCTCCTCCGCCACCGCCCATATCTGTATCGCCCCCACCCATGCTTCCAATGGGGGTCCCGAGGTTGCTCGCCATTGCATGGTGATGTTTCTCTTGGCTAAGAGCAAGAACAGAGCCGCAAACCAGACCTGCTCTTTGTGTGTTTTCGGCCTACGGAATATTCCCAATGCTACCGCTTCCCAGGAGTGTAGCCCTGAGAGCCCCGTGAGTGTGCTGATAGAGTCGAGTATGGCAAACCAATATGACTGTAGAGCTGGGCAGCTCCAGAACATGTGCTGGAAGTGCGCGTTCGGGGAGAGACATCTGGGACATAGGAACTGTGTATCGGGGTAGAACCGTTAGAGGCGCGCCGGCGTTTGGTACACTCTATGCAGAATATAGTACTGTATATTTTTGAACCTCGCGTTTCTGGACACTTTCTTAGGAAATTCCAGCGCAATATCCCATTCCTTATCATGTAATTGTCGTCCGAACTCGTCCTCCCATGTGTTGAACCTCGCGTTTCTGGACACTTTCTTAGGAAATTCCAGCGCAATATCCCATTCCTTATCATGTAATTGTCGTCCGAACTCGTCCTCCCATGTGGCCCTCAGAGTCTGTAGTGGCCTGTGTGGAAGTTCTCGTATTGACTTATACAGCCATGTAACAAGGTGTCGGCCTATGCCCATAAATAGTATGGTGTGGATTACTGGGGGTGTTACAGGCTCAGCGATTGTAAGATCACAATGTGGGCGGAAACTGTCTACAAGCTGTCGGTGTGTTAAAAACTGTCCCTGGGGGAGGTCGTAATCCTCCATGAGTTGCACATACGGACGAAGTTGCCCCTCCGCGAACAACCCCTCCGCTTCCGTTATCGCGGACTCTGTCCATATCTGTAGCATGGCTTGTGTGAACTAAGAGTCCCCCTTCGGCCAGCCAACTAGCGGCAGTCGCGGGGAATAGCAGGGGGTCTCCGCCGCGATGCGGTGGATCCGTTGCATGCACCTGCGGGCAACCGACACCTGCAATGGGTACGTCCGGCGAGGTTTGGTGCCGGGGAGCAGCCGGCGCCGGAGTTCAGGGACGGGGACAGGGCCTCGCGTTGTGCAGGCCTCCCCGGTATGTCTGCCCGCCGTCCAATACGACAGCCACTGAAGCTGCGCCGCCAGGAACTACGACTCGAAGGCGGGGGAGCCCAGACCCCCCGGGGTGGTGGGTAGCTGGAATTTGTTGAGGGCTATGAGGTGGCGACCAGTCCCCCACACGAGTGCACAGAGGAGCCTATCTAATTCGCGGAAAAAAACCTCCAAGTGTGATAACTGGCAAATGTGTAAAGTAAGATATTAGCCGGGGAACCATGATCATCTTGGCTATAGCCACCCGACCGATTGGTGCCAACGGGAGGTTCCTCCAGAAGCCCACCGACGACCTAATTCCGGCCAGCACCTTGCAGTGATTGCCCTCGTAGATGTCAGCGGGAGAGTGGTAGAGGCGGACACCGAGATAGCGGGGAGCGCCCGGTGCCGAGGCAGACGTTGCGTGCCTATTCGTATCTCCCGTGGTTCAAGGGACTGGTGCAGAGGATAAACTGTGGATTTTGTACCAGTTCACCTGGAGACCCGAGGCCTCCGCAAACTCCGACAAGACTGTCTATATGGGGGTCAAGTCCTCCGTTATATCTCGGATATAAACCAGGAGGTCGTCCGCGTACATGGAGACGCAGTGGACAGTGTCCGCTATGGGGATGCCCCAGGTGGCTCCCTCCGCCCGTAGGCGTATCGCTAGGGGCTCAACCGCCAGGGCGAAGATCATGTGTGTCAGGGGGCAGCCCTGTCTAGTACCCCATTCAACCTGCAGCGGAGACGAAATGTACTTACCGAGCCTGACCCGCGATGTGAGATTAGTGTAGAGTAGCTGTGTGTACCATAGCAGGGTAGGGCCCACTCCCGTCCGTCGCAGGACAGCAAATAGGTATGGCCAGGTCACAGTATCAAAGGCCTTTTCAAGGTCGAGGATGATGCAGGCCGCACAGGGAAAGGTGTCTCCTACCTGATCCTGGACATGGAACAACCGCCTAATGTTCTGGGACGTTTTCCTACCGGGAACAAAACCACATTGGTCCGGGTGTGCTAATGGGCGCAATATTTGCTCGTATCGAGTTGCCAGTATTCTTCCCAAGACCTTACAGTCGGCAGACAGGAGCGTAATGGGGCGGTAGGAGGACAATTGTTGGGGGTCCCGGTGCGGTTTAAGAAAGGTCACTATTACCGATTCCCGAAGCGACCCCGGAAGTTCTCTCCTTTCGAATGCGTCCGCAAACATGGCGGTTGGACGGGGGACCAAGAGGGCCGAGAAGGTACTATAGTACTCCAGGGGCAGACCATCAAGGCCCGGTGCCTTATTCCGTGCTAGCGCGCGTATCGCGCTGGAGACGTCCGTCGCTGATATTTTAGCATCCAGCGAGGCCTTATTTGCGTCTGTGATGTGTGGGATCGGCAGCGGGTCAAGGAAATGGCCTGCCGAGAGTTTGCCGGGGTGCTGTAAACCGTGGCGTAATGTTGCTGGAACGCATTTAAAATTTCTAATTGGGAGCGCACTAAGATGCCCGCGGGGGTTAAAATCTCGGTAATAGGCGTGGTGTCCACGTCTTGCTTCGCCAACCACGCGAGCAGCGTACCCGTTTTGTCCCGCCCCTTGAGAACTGTAGGAGAGTAGGGTCTGCTATCCTATGGTCACCCCAATTTTTGCTTTTTGCTTCACTGGTTTTCGACTTACTGAGGCTGTGGGCCTGCTAATCAGACCCCAGCCTGCTGTTCTCTCTCTAAATTCACATACATGTACTATAGGTACATAACCCAATTGGAAATGGACTCCTTGTCAGCTCTTGTACCATGCACTATAGGTGCTCAGGGCATAGGTGCCACCAAGGCCTACCAGGGGCTGAAGCATAGCTTTTGCCACCCCTGGCTGGTTCTTAAATTGACACAACTGGCTGATCACTCAGCTGGGGCAAGTGGGTGTAATCACCCCTTGCTTAGATATAGTATACCTATATCTAAACCTATAGCTGGACACATATAAACCTGTGAGCCACTCCTATGGAAGGCCTTACAATCCTGGAGGCAGAGTGCGTGGTTTAATGTGAGATGGTGCTCTAGCATGAGCTGAGCCTGTCTGCAGCTGCCGGGAACAACTCCCTAAGCTGATCCGGGATAATGCCATACCATATACTATTAAGTGCATTATAATCCTTGCGGTTACATAGCAACTTTGGTTTGGCTTTATCAAAACATGTCGTGTAAGGTGTCATACGATTTGGAATACTATCCCCTCGACAGTCCTGTCGACGGGGATAGCATTCCACCCCTCTAGAGGGAGAAGACATGTTACTTTACTGAAACGCGGTTGATTTTTAAAAGAGCCTCAGATCCACAAAATGGATGCTTCTGCCACAGACACAAGTCTGACCTCCTGCTGCTGACCGAAACTCAGCAGAGGAGGCCTGGACAAAGGCTTTCCTGTCGCAGGGAGGTGTTACACCACCCCAGACAGGAGATAGTGGATTGTAGCAGGGAGGTTTGAAAGAAACCAGACACTGTCTGGGGAGCACAAGGCTTCCCCTTGCATAATCCGGCGGGGGGGTGGGGGGGTTGTGTAGGAGAGTAGGGTCTGCTACCTATGGTCACCCCAATTTTTGATTTTTGCTTCACTGGTTTTCGACTTACTGAGGCTGTGGGCCTGCTAATCAGACCCCAGCCTGCTGTTCTCTCTCTAAATTCACATACATGTACTATAGGTACATAACCCAATTGGAAATGGACTCCTTGTCAGCCCCTGTACCATGCACTATAGGTGCTCAGGGCATAGGTGCCACCAAGGCCTACCAGGGGCTGAAGCATAGCTTTTGCCACACCTGGCTGGTTCTTAAATTGACACAACTGGCTGATCACTCAGCTGGGGCAAGTGGGTGTAATCACCCCTTGCTTAGATATAGTATACCTATATCTAAACCTATATCTGGACACATATAAACCTGTGAGCCACTCCTATGGAAGGCCTTATCAATCCTGGAGGCAGAGTGCGTGGCTTAATGTGAGATGGTGCTCTAGCATGAGCTCAGCCTGTCTGCAGCTGTCGGGAACAACTCCCTAAGCTGATCCGGGATAATGCCATACCATATACTATTAAGTGCATTATAATCCTCGCGGTTATATAGCAACTTTGGTTTGGCTTTATCAAAACATGTTGTGTAAGGTGTCATACGATTTGGAATACTATCCCCTCGACAGTCCTGTCGACGGGGATAGCATTCTACCACTCTAGAGGGAGAAGACATGTTACTTTACTGAAACGCGGTTGATTTTTAAAAGAGCCTCAGATCCACAAAATGGATGCTCCTGCCACAGACACAAGTCTGACCTCCTGCTGCTGACCGAAACTCAGCAGAGGAGGCCTGGACAAAGGCTTTCCTGTCACAGGGAGGTGTTACACCACCCCAGACAGTAGATAGTGGATGTAGCAGGGAGGTTTGAAAGAAACCAGACACTGCCTGGGGAGCACAAGGCTTCCCCTTGCATAATCCGGCCAAACCGGTTCTGGGGCACACCAGCCCCAGTACCAGCGTGGCCTGGATCAAAGGGAAAGGGGTGTATCCACCCCCTTCCTGGGTCCCACCCATAGGAGGGGACCTAGCAGGTAATCCAGCCCCCTAGATTGGTATAAGAATGGGAGCAGTGCCAACGCACTCAGATTATCCTGATGAAACATAAGAAACGAAACTCTGGACCCTTCGACATCCTACTCGACGTAGAAGACTGAAGAATCTCCCTTGTGGTCAAGGAGTGACCACCCTGTGCAAACAGGCACCATCCAGCACCTCAAAGTCTGCTTTGTTGCAGTTCCCGCCAGAACTCGAGCGACAGAGATCGACGAGATCAAGCTTGCCTGCCTTCTAACAACCCGATCCACAGTCCCTGCAGAGCTGAGACCCGTGGAGGCGACCGGAAGCGTGGGGCACGCCATCTTGAAAAGACCACGAGACGCTGACCGTGCAGCCCACGAGTGTCCCTCGAAGTTGTACACCGGGGTTTGAGAACCCCCAGCCCTGAGCCACTTTTGCACCGAAGCTCACCCCTCTACACTCGACGAGTGCTGCGTGGGGCCCTTCTGCTTTCTTTGGCTCAACGCGTTGGCCCGGTCACTTGCCAGCTGGCTTGTGGCCCCTGTGCAGACGAAAACCGAAATACGACTTGTGATTCTGGTTGTTCCAGACTTGCACCCGCTCCTCTGAAAAGGAGCACCCGCTCTGACCCTCCTGGTCCGAGTGAGAAGCAATCTTCCAATTCCGCGTGGATTGCTCTTGCCAAGTGTTGTTTGCTCCGATCTTGAAGCCGACAGCGCCGACGGTGAGAGCCTGCGTGGGACAGCTCGTGACCCACTCCTGGACGTCGCAGATGCCCCAGAGCCCACGTGGCAGTGGAGAGAAGCTCCTCGACAGCCACCTGATTGCGCCCAACATTGCCTGGTTCCGTCCTGGTTCCACCCTGGTCACTGCTGAGTGACCCAGACTCTGTCCCCTCTGCTTTCAGGTACTTTACGACTCTGATCCACCCTTGGATCACACCGGACACTTCTCCTTCACATCGCCTGCAGCAGCTTCAGCTTCAAGCACCAACAACCTGCGTGACGAAACCCGATGCCACTTCGACCCTATGCACCCGCTTCCTGTGGGTGAGGTAACTCAGCAACGCCGGTGTTCCCACACTGGTACACACCTCTAGGGTCTGTGTCTAAAGTTTTGTCCTCCTAGGTTCAGCGGAAGTATCCTTAAACTCTATTTGTCTAACTTTTACGCACCATTAACTTTGCATTGGTGCATGCGTGTGCTTTAAGCGCTGCACCCGAATCCCGCGGGCTTTTCCCGACTTCAGCATTGCTAGTCCCGACTGCTCCCAGCGATTCCCTAGGCCCTAGGCCTAACCACTGTTCGATTGGGATCTCTTATACCACTTTCTTAATATATTGTTTGAGTGGCCACCCGCCCTCATCCATAATTGTGCAACTTTCATATGTTATACTGTGCTTTTGTTTAACGTTTGTGCCCCTTTGCTCATAAAGAGTACTGGGGATTATTTTAGTAATAAACACATATTTTTATAATATATACTTGTGTGGTGTCCTTTCGTTTGATATTACAGGATTGTGATTGGTAAAACAGCTCGCTTAACACGACCTCTTGAGTTTAGCCTTTAAGGCTGCTTAGTCCATGCTACCACTAGGATAGCTTGTCTATAAGGTTGACTTACAACCAGACACCATAAGGATTGTTTGGACTGATACAAGGTGGTTCCAGAATTGGAAACCTCATATATCAGGCCAACTTCTCACAAGAACCAAGGCAGCATAAGCCCGAAAGTTATATTTGCGCAGGTCAGCTAGGGCGGCTGAGTATTGCGTTTTGGCCTCTGCCACCCGGGCCACTGTCGCGGCCCCGGCATCCTCCTCCTTGGTGAGTGTCGCCAGTTTGCGTTCCGTGTCTACTAGTGTTTGCTCTAGTGTGCGGTGTACCCCTACTACCTGCTTGATGCATGTCCCCCGGGTCACTACTTTGAAAGCATCCCATTCCACTAGTCTGGAGGTGGCGGACCCTGTATTGCAAGTGAAATAATCTTGGATACTCTGTGCATGATTTAGCCGGAATACCTGGTCAGTGAGACAGTCCCGTGGGAGGAGCTAGGTGGGCACCGGGGGGTGAGGGGGCATCCATTATACGCGCAGTATGTGTGCATCGTGGTCTGAGACTACCCGGCCTAGATAATCAGTATGTTGGACCTTAGGGATTAAGGACGGGGTGCACAAGAATCTGTCTAACCGAGTCAGAAAGTTGTGGGGGATGGAGTGAAACGAGTAAAGCTTTGTGTGGGGATGGTGAGCTCTCCACGCATCCACTAGCGCCCAGTGACTGGTCCATCGGCGGAAGCGTTCTGACCGTGCTAGGGCAGGGGAGTGTGGCGGTGGTGGGTGAGATCTGTCAAGTGTAACATCGAGTTCACAATTATAGTCGCCCCCTAAAATCCATGGGAGAGACGTAAATTGGGCCAACACGCCCGTGAGGGAGTCCCAAAAACTATTCTGTTCAGTGTTGGGCGCGTATATGCTGCCTAGTAAAACTGTCTGTCCGTCAAGTATTCCTTCTAGTAGGGCATACCTACCCTTCTTGTCCACCACTCTGCGTGTTTCCTGAAAGGGGGTGCCCGGGCGGACCCAAACCAGTGCGCGTCGCGCGAATGCAGAGTATGACGTGCCGTAAAGTGTGCCCCGCCATCGGGACCGCATTTTGTTTGTCTCTGGCACCGTGAGATGCGTTTCTAGCAGGAACGCAATGTGTGCATGCTGGCGCTTGATGTAAGCGTATGTTGCGTATCTCTTACGCGGTGTGTGGAGACCCAGTGTGTTCAGGGTGAGAATACGGATATCTGCGTACTGCATTGGGAAGCTGGACAAACCCTACCTGCATCTTGATGCGCGATCTGAACCGCTGAGTGCATGGGTGAAAAAAGTGACCTGGTCGCGCTGTCCTCATAAATAGCCCTCGTAAGCCCCCATCCCAACGTGCTGGCGACCCAGATGCTCATGTCTCCTGTGGGGTAGAAGGGACCAGATAACAGGGGGAGTAAAACATAGAACTCGGTGGGAAAACAATCCCAATACCTGGGTCGTATCGGCAAGCTCGATACATCCAAACTCACGCTCATGGAACCAAAGAGAGAACAGTCAATACATAGGGGTGGCAGTTCGCGCTTGCGAGGTGGGATCCCGCCTGGACGTTGAAAGGAGTAATGTTCGTCGTTGAAGAGTGTTATGCATCAAGCATATAGTGACATACGATGCGAGCAACGTCCTGTCAGGAGTTTCTGCTCTCAAGTGTCTGTTGGAGGTGGCTTGCTTTTGGATGACATCTTCCGGTATTTTCAGCTCAGGTCATCATCAATCAGTGGGGTGGCCGGGGGTAGTGTAATAGAGTCCACTGTGGGATGGGCCCCGTGGCTGCCTTCTTCGCTGCTCGAGGAGAAAAGGTGAGGAATCCCCTCGGTGTCCCACTCGGAGGGGGGAGCCCACAGGTCTGTGACAGCCTGGAGGGCTTTGCGACGTTCCCGCATGATCTGCTCCAGGTCCGGTGAGTCGATCTTGTGTCTTCTCGTGGGTTCCCTCCAGTTCTGTTGCCCTTGTGTTTGTGTCGGTTGTGAGGCGAGTCTCCTGTTGCGCGGTGCTCTTTGGCTACGCTTTTGTGTCATGACCGCAACCGGTCCCTTTGTACAGTGGCGGTCCGCCAATTTGCAGGCATCTGCTGCAGTGGAGAAGAAGTGTGTGGTGCCGGCATGAATGACTTTCAGGTGGGCCGGGAACAACAGAGAGTACTGTATGTCATTCGCCCGTAGGTGCCGCTTCACCTCCAGGAAGGACACTCTGAGCTTCTGCACCACTTTGGCATAACCAGGAAAGACCATGACATGTTGGTTTTCGACTTGCAGTGGACCTGCACGTCTGGCGGCTCGCAGTACCGCGTCGCGATCTTGAAAATGAAGGAAATGATCGTAGAGAACCACCGACGGGGTTCTCTACGCGGAAGTGCGGGACTTAGTATTTAATCCCGGTTGCCGTTGCAAACCGGTACCAGCTGTCTTGCGTGGGGGTAGGTTTCACACCCAGGCTGCTCGCACTACAGGTAAGCGGTGCGATCATCTTTGTGCATCCGAGACTGCTGTGGTTTGGTTACGGCTACCTTTACGAGTTTTGTTGGTGAAACCCCAACCTCTGGCCTCGAGGGCATTACTCAAGTTACTCCATGCCCTCACGGATACCTATAACCTGCATTTTTGATGGTCTGTCAGTGGCCTGGCCCCCCTTGATTGCCACGGGTTGGACTACGGGGGATTGTTTAAAGAACTAAGATTCCGATCTGAGATGGTCTTATTGTCTTACGTGGATAATGTTGACACGTTCTCCCCTGTGTGGAGCATGGTTGCTCCTCTTTCTCACCGTTTGTCCACCTATTGGTTTGATGGGGGGGGCCCCATTGCACGCCAACCAGGTGGGGACTTCTCTGAGGCATGTCAACAACTGCAGCTGCCTTAGAGGTAGAGGTGGGAACAACAACGAGCCGTTCATGGCCATTTAATCCAGAGGCTTGTTCATCTCTAACAGCCTCACCACTGGCCTATTTTACACCTAGGCCTCTTGTATATTCCCTCCCACTTGACACACTTTATACTGACACCCAGTACACTACCTGTGTGCCTGTATCTGTTTCTTTCTTACAGGTACCTTACCTTAACGAGCAGCCCCACGGGAACAGACTGCGGGGCCCACTAGTGATACTCTTAGGGTAAGCACTAGCCCAATCATCCTTTACCTTGCGATAGCCTCTTCATTTATTCATTTGAAAAGAAAAAAATGTTTTTATTTACTGTTACACTACAATGCCTTGGTTATGGACGAACTACTTTGAGTTGCCCACTATGTGTATTCTTCGATACATCCTTGTTTATTGTTCTGTGTATGTGTGTTCTACGGAGTACTGTGGTGACCTATTACTGTTGAGATAATGCCACTGTCAATGCACCCGGCTTACTTCTACACATTTCCTTTAGGTCTCCCCGCTAGAGCAGGACCACTTGGTCTGCTCCCTGATTGACCCAGTGAGGTTGTATCTATCTCCTTTATTTTATTGTGTATTTTTCCCACTGTGTAGTACCTAGCACCCGAGGTCCTGAAGAATTGCCAGTTAGGCAAGAAACATGTCGACCTATTTAGAGGGTTGAGTTAGCCCACTGTGCCCCTCACAGTTCCTATCTCCCCTCCCACCCTTTTAACTAAGGGAGTCAGCCACGTGAATAAAGACCCTTGTGGACTGACCCACCTTCTTTTAATCTCACTATTCCCTCACGACTACACCTTCACCAGACCCCTTACACGCACTCAACCATTGGCTGGAACAAAAGATCTCCAACAAAGAACGCCTACGGCGCCCGGCGGGCATTGCAGCGCCAGTCTGACGAGGAGCAGGAGACCAATGATGAAGCATGACAAGTAGGTTTCTGGGTGTGTGAGGTCCTCTAGTTCCAACAAGGGAACACCCTGTTCCCTGCTTCTGCTCTACTCCCATATATACACACACACACATACCTCTTTAGTTTTCCCGGGGGAACTTTGTATTCTTTTGCTAATTACTCATGGCACCTTGACTGATTGGAACATACTAGGACTCCATCTTGATCTCCAGTTCGGAATCGGAGTCCTGGAAGGAGAAGGCCTCTTCCTCTTCCGCTGCAGACTCTTCCTTTTCTTCCTGTTTGATATCTTCTCTAAAGATATCGGGGGTGTCCTTGAAACTGTGCCGCTGCATTTCTTTTCGTCAAGCCAGACAGTCCCGCAGGGTCTTTTTAGATCAAAATGAGCGACAGGCGTCACAGTCTTCATGTATTTATTTATTTATTTATGGTTCTTTCATAGCGCAGGAATTCGACCTCCGAAGAGGTATCTCCGCGCTTTTGTTCTATCCATGTGCTGAGCCAGACAAAGACAACTGTATAGCATTAGTGAGAAGCTGCTAGATGGAGAATAAATGTGTCTTCAGGCATTTCCTGAATGCAGGCAGATTAGAATTTAGCCTAAGAGTGAGGGGCAGAGAGTTCCAAAGAGTAGGGCCTTTATATGATAGAGCTCGGCCTCCTTGTCTCTCTTTTTTAATCCTAGGGATCTGGAGCAAGGCTTGATTTTTGGAGCGTAGGGTTCGATCTGGCTCATAAGGTTTAAAGATTTCCGTTAGGTATCTGGGGCCAGATCCGAATAAGCATTTGTGAATGATGCAGCAGATCTTAAATTTCACTCTCTGGCGAATGGGGAGCCATTGTAGCTTATTTAGCAGAGGACGGGAGGGTGATCTAGCTGGGGCATTTAGAATCAGCCTAGCAGCCATGTTCTGGGCTACTTGTAGCCTGCCTAGCTGTTCCTCATTAGCAGATATGAGCAGCCCATTGCAGTAGTCTAGTCATCCTTGTGCTAAGGAGAGATGCACAGGCTACAGACCTTGTGAAGGTCGGTGCACGGGTATTTAGAGCGGCACTGAGGGCAGAATAGGAATGGAGTTCGTTTTATCAGCGGATTACTCAATGATGTTTTCCTCGAGTGGAAGTTAATGGATACTGGCTAGCCCAAAGGCAGCGGTTGGAGTTTTCTCAATCAAACTAGGAAAAGTTTCTGATTTTCGACACGCAGAGAATGAGAAATGCATTCGAAATGATACCGACGAGGGTACAGTGGATTGCGCACCAAAGGGATCCCAAAAGAACGGTCTCGAACAGGAGCACCACAAACCACGTCCGAACCCGATGGCGGAAAAAAAAAAAATCTAACAATGGAGCCGATGCCCATGCACAGCATCACCGAAAGAAGGAATCACCTTACCTCATGGCTGGAAAGTACTTTGTTGAAGAAAAACAACTTGCAAACATCCAGACCCAACACTAGATGGCAAGAGTATGCAAAGCAGGCGTATCTACAGCCTACAAGCCTCAAACCTGACCTTTTTTTCTGCAGCATGGTTCTTTCATGGATTCATCACAGATGTGGAGATAGGACAGAAGTAAAGAACGTATGTTTGAAAAGGTTTCTGAAAGATGTCTGGATTTCCTTGCCGCAAACAAGGGAATCAGAATCCAGACTGCTATGCCTACTTAACATTTGTAAAGATCGCTATGTAAACACATTGCGCATTTTCATGTAAAAGTTTATTAACCAAATATTGCAGATGCATCCATTTGCTGAATGTGCACTTAAATCTGTCTGACAAGTCCAGATGTAGGGAAGCCTTTGCTATAAGCAATTGGGCAAAAAGCAACAAACACCTGCATGGTTAATCTGAAATGTTTGGTGCACTGCTGTTAGTAGTGTACAGTCCTCTTCCTCTTTGAGTCAGCAATTTTACATAACTATTCCACAGAAGACCTGGGCAGAGAAATGTTCTGGCAGTATAAAGATTAGTACTACCCAAACTTCTTTCTTCGGAAAAGCAGAATGGCTTTCTCTCTATGGCACATCATGAATAGTTTATCTATAGAAAGTGCATGGAACTCACCTACCTTATGACAGAAATCATGTCTAAAATCAATGGTACTGTACAACTGAGGGCTACAATGTCACATCTATGTTTAGGTTCAAAGGCTAGGCCAAGAATTTGTGTAAAATAACATTAGTTTCCTATGAAGGAGTTTGTGTTCTTAATAAAGGATGGAGTGCCGCGGTAGTACTCATATCTACAGACAAGCAAACAGGACTATAAATGACAAAATTACATTTAAATTATGTAGTGTGGTCACACTCTGCTTAAAGAGGTATCAATGTACTGTCCCAAAAAAATATGTAGAATAAAAATTACAATGCACATAAAAGAAGGCACTCAAGGAATACAAGTGGCAGCGACATACTAGAAATTTGCACTGCATCTTAGCCAGAACTATACAACACTACGTAGGGGCTAGAATGCAGGAGAGAATGTATTCCACACTCGGGAAGTTTCTTGTGTTTTTTTAGATAAAGACCAGGCATTTACATTCATCTCCTAAGTGTTCCTGAAACCAAGTTTAAAGATAATAGTATTCCCCTACATCAATCTCTATGTGACAATGAATGAATGCTGGCCAGGGACTTTAATGGTTATCTGTTTGACCATGGTAGAACTGCTGATACGATAAAGGTGTAGAATGAGGGGTATAGGATATGGACAGTGTTTTATTTCAAGCAGCAGTCTTAACCCCTTCGATGCTGATGACGAGCTCAGCTCGTCATCAGCCACGGGGGGCGTGTGCGGATGACGAGCTGAGCTCGTCATCTAACGCGGCTTTTAGAAAAAAGCCGCGTAGCGCGAAAATAACCGCCGCAGCGATGCGGTTAACAAGGAATTAAAATGTTACTTACCCAGTAAGCATCTGTTCTTGAAATGTAGAGCTGTAGATTCACATGCTTTGCATACTCCTGCCATCTAGAGTTGGTCCGGATGTTTGCACGTTGTTTTTCTTCTAAGACGTCTTTCCGGTCACGAAGTAGGTGACTCCTCCTTTCGGTGATAGTGCATTTGGGCAACTACTCCATTGTTAATTGTTTTCCCACAGAGGGTGAGCATGGAGTTAGTAAAGGCAAAATAGAGATGTCCATGAGTATGAATGTAAGAACTGCAACAGGTATAGGTACCCGTGGAGGCGCATGTGAAACTACAGCTCTACATGCCAAGATGGGTAAATTTTTCCGTTCAAGGCATGTGAGCTATAGATCACAAGCTTTGCATGGGCGTGGCTAGAGACCCGCCGTTGCGGGCTGCCCTGCGGTGTGCGGGCGGAGCTGCTGGTGCCCCGCTTTTTACCCCCACCCCCCCGCCTCCTGGTGACATGGCGGCCTGAAACGCGACAATCGCACGTCAGAGGGAGAGCGCTGAGCACGGATACCCGGAGGCGGAGCGCTGACCCAGCTCAGCGCGGCGGGGATACAAGGACTGCTCTGGAGGTGGGGAACTCGAGTGGAGGGAGCGAGGGCACGGAGATCGCCAAGGGCTGCATTATATGGAAGGACACAGAGCTGCTGGAGAGGCTGCCTTGGGACCCACCGCGCCCACAGAACTGTAACGCAGATAAGGCGCTTGAGGTCTGACAACGCGAGGCGTACTTGAGTCGACGGCCTGGAACCGGCGGAGGAACAGGCGCAGCTCTGGGGACGCTCTGGTGCCCTGAGGAGTGTAGTATACCACTGGTACATGGTCTCCTGCAGCTAGGGCCCGAGGAGAGCGGCGAGTGGGGCGGACAACAGCGGACAGCGACCGCGTACCCACGCAGCACAACCTTGGTACCCCCTGCTGAGGCCGGAATGATGGTCTGCCACCCCCCGGGAACTTTGGAGCGGCCTCACAGGGAGCTGAGAGTGCCCGCCTGAGAGTGCTACGAAGATCTGCCGGGGGCGAACTGCGGAGCGTCCCGAACCCGACTACTGTGAAGGCTGAGAAGGCTGCGACATAATAGGAAAGACACCAGGCGAGGAGGTTGTTGTTGTTCTGTGGGATGGCGGCGGGGGACCAACGCATTGACTGTGTGCTGAGGTTGAGACCCTGGGCCCTGGACCTGCGACAGACTTTGCCCCAGTTGCCTGGACACGTGGAGAACCACCAGTTGCGCCCATCAAGGTGGAGAACGGGGTAGCTGCTGCTGGGCATAACTCCCGGGACCGCCGTCGGTGATTAAAAGCGGCGGCGGATAACGAGTGCGGCCCCGGCCGCCACTGGCGCTGCACTCTTGCACTGAGCCCGAGCTTTCGGGTGGGGTTGTGCGGAGACTGCGCGAGCCCTGCCACACCTACTGCGGACTCCTATTGCGGGGAGGACCGAGGGAGCCAGAGGCCTGCGGACGCTGGTTGCTGACCCGCGCGACGTGCCCTGGAACCACCCATTGGGGCGACGCTGGAATCGAGCACTTTGGTAACGCTGGATCATGGGGAAACTGAAAGCAGGCAGAGGTGGAGCGCATTCATCCACAGAAGGGGAACCTACTGACCGTGAAGAAGGAGAGAGGCCGATTCGGTGCGCGACCCCGGACTACAGCAGCAGCTGGACAAAATCCTGGCGGCCATCGCTGATTCCCGTACAGCGCTCCAGCAGGACATATCGCAGGTGGCCACTGGACTGAGGCTGTTGAAAGCTGACCATGGCAAACTGGTGGATAGAGTCAAACTGGTGGAAAGCACGTTCCTAACCGTTGAAACGGCGCAGAAGGACCTCGGGGCTACTATGGCAAACATGATGGAACGGGTCAAAGCCCTCGAAAGAAGAGCGGAAGATGCTGAGGGACGCAATCGGCGGAACATCCGGGTGGTAGGTTTGCCGGAAAAAATTGAAGGATCGGCACGGACTCGGAGAAGGAAGGTAACCGATCTGATTCAGAACATTCCGAAACGGACAGCGAACGCCTGCCGAAGGTGACTCCGGAAACAGCGGAGGGAATGCTGGACAAGGGATGAACGGACCTGGGGGGAGGCTCAGGGGGAGGACTTGGGGCTGGGATGCACTCCTGGATGTAGCCGGTTTGGGTATTGTGGTGGTGCGGGGTTTGGAGGATAGGGGGGTCCTAATCATAGAGGGCTCGGTTGGGCTGGGGGATCTGATAGAAAAAGGCGAATCCACGTTGGTCCGTAGTCCCCCCTCAATGCCCTTAAGGCATGCCTACAGTAACTGTTGTAGGATTTCGTAGTTTTTTGTTAGTTGTTCAGGTTTGGATCTGGACTAGATGGGAGATGCTAGGTCCTGTTCTTGGGAGTTTGGGGGGGGTGGTTAGTGTGCGGGGGGAAGTTAGGGAGGAGCAATCACCGATGCAAGCGCGGAGCGGAGAATACATTTGTGCGTGGAGCAATGGGAGAATGGCTGATTCAACCAATCTACGATGTATGACCTAGAATGTGAGAGGGCTCGAAACAATGACACAACACCACAAGATTCACGCATATTTAGTTCGTCGGTGGGGTTTACACATTGCACTACTCCCGGAAACACATTTAACGAAAGAGGAAAGTGTAGCGCTACAACGCAGATGGAGGGGTCAGATATACAGTACCACATACTCGGCTTTTGCTAGAGGGGCGCTGATTTGGATTAGGGCGGGTGTCACCTACCAGTTGACTAGGCAAATGATAGACCCTGAGGGCCGCTTTGTGGCCATAGAGGGTCGGTTGAGGGGCAGGGATATTCCGCTGTGTAGTATCTATGCACCGAACGCCAACCAGTTGGGCTTTCTGGTGAGGGTGTCTGGGTCGCTGGCTCACAATCTCACAGGTCCATTGCTTATGGGGCGAGACTTCAACTCTGTAGCGGACGTGTCACTGGATAGATCACACCCCCCCCCTTGCCTGATTCTCCGACACATCGCTTGACCAAGGGTAGGCTCGACAGGCAGACACGCTGGGGATTGGTGGACGTTTGGCGAGCGCAACACCCAAGAGACCGGGACTACTCATTTTTCTCTGGCATGCATGAGCTGCACGTGAGGTTAGATGCGATATTGTGCGCGCCAGCGATACTGCCACCTATCGTGCGGACTGAGTATCTAGCTGGACCGCTATCCGATCATAACCCGCTACTGGCTACTATGCAATGGATGGCCGGAGTTTCCTGTGTCCCCACGTGGAGATTGCGCCCCGAAACATTAGACGACCCGCTCTTTCACGCGGCACTCGAGGAGGGGATTACCTATTATTTCACAGAAAATGCTGGCTCGACTGGGTCGAGGTCTACGGAGTGGGACGCCTTTAAGGTTGTTGTGCAGGGGATCTCTATAGGGAAACATGCAGGAGTGCGGAAGGTTCTATTAAGTGACTTGACCACCGCTGAGGATAAGCTGGGCCAGGTGGAGTTACTGCGGCCGGGGCATCCTGAGCTACAAACGGAGGTTAGCACGGTGAAAGAAGCTGTGGCTACGGAGGTGGAGCGCTTGCGTAGCTTTGACTACAAGGCTTACGCGGTGAGGGCCCACGCGGAAGGAGACAAGATGGGTACTTTACTGGCCTGGGACGCCAACCCCCTGAAAAGGGGCTCCCCCATTCTGACTCTCGAAACGGAAGACGGAGAAGAGGTATACACCCAAAATGAGATCCTGCAGTGTTTCACGAGCTACTATGCAGACCTATACAAGAGTAGGCTGGTGGCCGGCGACCCTGCCATTGAGGGTTTCCTGGAAGGAATGGGTCCACTGCAACTAGAGCAAGAACAGGCTAAAGAAATAGGCAGAGACATAGAGATAGGTGAGATCCGGAGGGCCATTAAACAGATGGCCCGCAACAAAATCCCAGGGCTCGATGGGTTGCCCATAGAATTCTATGGGAAGTATGTTGATCTGCTAGCACCGAAACTTCAGGAAGTTTACAGGGAAGCGAAGTTGATGGGGCGGCTGCCCCAGTCAACGCGAGAAGCGCTGGTGATCCCGCTGTTGAAACCGGGGAGGGAGAGTAAGGACACAGCTTCCTATAGACCGCTATCGATGTTAACGACTGATTACAAGATACTGAGCAGCATATTAGCGACCCGGCTGTTACCTTATATGACCACGCTTGTACACGACGACCAGGCGGGTTTCATACCAACGCGGAACACGACCACGAATGTTAGGTGGTTGGTGCGCATGCTAGAGGAAGATCATCCGAGAGCGCGCCAACCAGTGGTACTGTCGGTAGATATAGAGAAGGCCCTAGGTGCATGAGGGTGGGGGCAGAAATTGGGCACATGCTATGGTCTTGCCCTATGATGGACGGATACTGGGGGGAAGTAGGAGACACCCTGAACGACATAACAGATAGACGGCTAGAATTTGATATGGCAACCAGCATTTTACACTGGTTTCCCCACACATCCAAGAATAAGATCACAAGCAAGTTTGTGGATATGGGTCTTATACTAGCAAAGCGAGAAATCACGAGGCACTAGAAGGCAACAATAGGACCCAGCTACATGCGGTGGAAGGGTGAGTTCTTAAAATGGGCCAACAGCGAGAGTGCGTTGCGATACAAGCTTGCGTGTAGGCGAAACAACGAAAAAGAACTACAGGCTGCGACAGCGTGGGAGGTCTTAGTGCAGGCACTGCGAGACCATGGGTCTCAGAAAGAGGGGGCGGGGGAGGACAATACCTGAAAGTAACTATGGAGCCAGACAGGTACATACAGTAATCTCCAATCTGATAACTCCTGCACACGCAAAATAGGAGAAATAGAACGAGCTGAGCGCGTCAGTGATGGGGGGGGTTAAGGAGGGGCGAGGTAGGGTACAGTCTTGATGGTAGGGAGTTAAGGGGTTTAATTTTGTAAGGGCGTTGTATACCTTGGAGAATGGCATGTATTGCGTTGGCACACAGTCACATTTGATGTTGGTCGATGGTGGGGGGGTTGCCGATTGACGCTGAGAGCCTGATATGATAACTGTGATGCAAAATGTAATGCAGGTTTTCTTTACTATGTACAAAAAACCAATAAACTACGTCTTTAAATAAAAAAATCACAAGCTTTGCATAGACTATACAGCAGTAACTCCCAAAGCGGTGGCTAACCTGTAGCTGTTACACTTGTTTGAAAAAGTGTTTTAAGTACTGCCTGGCCTACATTAACTTGTTGCCTTGCTAACACATCTACACAACAGTGTTTGGTGTATGTGTGCGGTGTAGACCATGTTGGTGCCTTACAGATGTCAGCTAGGGGAATATTCCCTAAGAAGGTCATAGTAGCCCCTATTTTGAGGGTGGAATGCGCTCTAGGTGGTATTGGCAAGGTTCTTTTTGCTTTTGTAGAACATGTTTGGATACATTTAACAATCCATCTTGCAATTCCTGATTTAGAAATGAGATTGCCTTGGTGTAGTTGAGGAAAAGCAACAAAGAGCTGCTTTGTCTTACGAAAATCTTTTGTTCTTTCTACATAACGTACGAGTTACCTACCTTCAGTAACAATGTATCTGGTAGACACGTTCTCTAGCCACAGATTCCTTAACTTAGAATATCCCCAGGCGTCAAACTGGGTACAATTTTTTTTTGCAGCAGGACCTCTGCGCGCCAGGGGAGGGCGCCACACGACCCTGCCCTAACATTGTCCATGTACGTGACGTGGTGTCAGCGAGGTCGTATAAGTCCCTCCCGGCGCGCTGACGTCAGTTTTCTTTGGAGAAACTTTTCTACGGCACAACGCGAAGCCACCATCAAAAACTGTGAAAGTATGGGAACAGTGTGCGAAGGATGAAAAATCTGTGAATAATGAAGTAGGATGGTGCAAGACACCATCGTAAAAGACAGAATTAGACTCTGTCGACATATATGTGAAAAAGCTGTGAGAAAGAACCCCGCAAAGCGCAGCGAAGATCCTTCCCCAAATGCAAAAAGGGAAGAATATCTCAACAGACAGAAATAGACTGTTATTACAATGTAGAACTGTGCCGTCCATCAAGAAGGGGAGCACAGAAAAGAACAACAGTCCACTGCAGGAAGGAATGAAAAGACTGGCACTTCCCCTATAGTAATTGAGGTCTGAAACAGAACTTAACAGATCCCCAAAGAAGACGACCATAGAGGAGACAAGAGCTCTAAGTCAATAGAGAAGGAGGGAGGGAGGGAAGGCAGCAGGAGAAGAAAAGAAGAAAAGAAGAAAAAGATGAATCTCCTGATGAAGGTGAATCAAAAGACACAATTTTTAAAGGAAAGAAGGGCCTTGGAGGGAGTCAGCCGCATATGGCAATTCTCAAAGGGACGCAACAATGTGAACACCCGTGATAGAAAAAAACAATGGCAACCAAAAGAGGCAAGCGGAGAACCGCACTTGGCAAGTCCTCGCAGAACGGGGAGGATGGGTGGACGTTAAGGAATCTGCAGCTAGACAACGTCTCTACCAGATACATTGTTACCGAAGGTAAGTAACTTGTACATCTGATAGAGACATCTAGCCGCAGATTCCTTAACTTAGAATCGATACCACAGCCATACCCCAAGGGGGAGGTGGGCCTGCAACAGAACAACAAAAGGTGCCCAAGCACGGAGCCGGCAACAGAGTGACGGACAATGCGGAAGGCTGTGGCGGAACAGCCAGACAGCAACCCAATTAGCTCGGAGAGCAAATGATAACGGGAGGGAAGGCATCCCAAAATTGCCAAAATAGTGCTACACCATACCTGTATAAGTATGAGATGTAGAAACGGCACCATCTGTATAGCATAACAAAGGAGAGAGAGTCCCGAACGAGGGAGGAAGAATGACCACTCTCAGCTGTAATGGCACACTGCATGGAAACCAACCAAAGGTTGAGATGCAACCCGAGCCTACCATGCTAGCCCACGGAAGGAAGGCCGGAACGGCAACAGCCAGGAACCAAGGGGCAAGAGGTAGAAACCAAGCAATGTTTTAGAAGCACAGACGGTAACAAGAAACACGCCAAGTGCACACCCAGTCACCAAGAGGGAGGAGGGAGGGGGGGGGGGGACAGGGGCACACAGTAAGAATCTGAGGCACGCCGATGCTGCCACCACTGAAACATGCACAGAGCAGGCAGCCACAGACATTAAGTGGCATAGCTAAAATAGCATAGGACTGCCTAACCAGGCAGCTTGAAGACTAAGGCGAGAACTAACTCACAAAATACAAATTATGCAGGGTACAGACCCTAGGACAACTGGCACCAGAAGAGCTGTTCTGCAGACACAGCCGACTTAGTATAGGGTGATACGTAATGTAAGGGGCACATCCGAAGGAAGTGGCAGCAGAGGCACCAGAGTACCAACAGGCGTATAAATGTAGGAAAGAATCTCAGAATTCTAGACCACATCCTCCGACTGGGAGTAAAATTTAACCTTGTCCAGAAAGAGAGATCTCGTTCAGAATCCGGACACCAAGATGGGAGCAGTGTAAAGCTGGGCTGGGGAACCACCCCAGGGAGTGAAACGCAACAGGGACCCTATTGCTGAAGAGCAATCCCACGTGCATCGCTGAAAAGCTCCCCGACACATGGAGACATAGGACCAGACCTTGCAGCAGCGAAGAGAAGTGGAGATGTAGGAAGAAGAGTACCCATGGCAACCTGTATATATATATATATATATATATGACGACCCATGACGTATAGAAGATAGCACCAAGTCACAACATTGAGCACAGTACAACGGCAAGATAAGAGACCCAGATGACGCATAGAGCCCAAGGAATCTCTAGGCTCAGTTGACATAAGCAGAGCTATACAATAGCCTACAAGTACCCCACTAGGAGTATGGCATACCTCAAACAAAGGGGAACACCTCTTAGGGCAAACCACAGTCAGAGGATCAGACACAACAATCCGTGGAACACTGCCACAGTAGGCTGTCAGTCCAAAACGCATACTGCATCCAAAGGATGCTAAATGAAAGGGTAACTACCCCAGAACATGCGAAAAGAAGAACTGAGGCTTACTGCCAGCTTAAAGCGCATAACGCATCTAAAGGATGCTAAATGAAAAGGTAACTCCCAGAACATACACCTGAGGAATACAGGTCTAAGGAGGAGGGCAAAAGCCCGCAAGGAGGCTCTGAACAGCCGATTCGGGTGGGCATCAAACAACAAAACCCCATTAAAGGGTAGATCAACAAGTTGTTCCCGGATATTTTCCGGGAAGACGCTATCCTGTAACCAAGCATGGCGCCGCAAGGCAACCAAACCAGCCATAGCCCAGCCTAAGGAATCAGCAGTATCCAAGGCCGAGCAGATCGTAAATTCAGCCAGGTCATGACCATCCCGGAGAAGATGAAGGAGGTCAACACGAGCGCCTTCAGAGGTGGCGTAAAGTAGAGAGACTGCAGAGTCCCACTTGTCAGAGGTAGCCCGAGTCAGGAGAGACACTGTATTTAGTGACCGTAGGGCAGCACTAGTGGAGGCAAAGATATTCCGACCCCATAACTCAAGCCATCTGGACTCCCGGGAGGGAGGAAGCATTAACTGAGGCAACTCTCTGGCCCCGGTTATTCGCTCATACGGGTTTGAACTAACATCCTATGCAGAAGATACTCAGATTGTTGTATCACTGCTCCCGGGGAGTCAAGACGGCGTAGCCGCCAAGTTTCAGGAATGCATGACAGCAGTCAGCACTTGGATGGCTTGAAATTGCCTAAAATTGAACTCCTCCAAAACAGAGGTCTTACTCTTCGGCTCCAACGTCAACTTTTGGAGTCCCAAGTGGTGGCCAGAAGAGATGGGAACCCCCCATTCCAGTAACGAAGGTTAAGAACTTGGGAGTTATGATTGATAACCAACTCTCTTTCAAACCCCAAGTAAATGCGCTGACCTCTTCCATCCACTGGTCTCTGAAAATGATCAGGAAGATCCTCCCCTTCCTGCCGGATGGGTGTAAGAAAACGGTGGTGACGGCACTTGTGCTCTCCCGCCATGATTACTGTAACAGTTTATTTCTAGAGGCCCAACAGGGGCTGCTTAATAAATTGCAGGTCCTGCAAAATGCTGCAGCCCGTCTTATTGTGGGCCTTCCTAAGTTCGCGTCCATTTCCCGGGAGCTGGGGAAACTACACTGGCTCCCAGTGCGTAAACAGATACTGTTCAAATCAATGTGCATAGTCTACAAGGCGGTCCATGGATTGGGCCCTTCGTTTCTTCATCAGCATTTCCAATGGTACAAACCGGGTAGACAGCTCAGGTCGGCCAACATGGGGCTGATCAGGACCTCTCGCATCATGAAGGCACGCTGGGGGGGGCAGAAGCTTTGTCAGAGGGGCGGCTAACGCCTGGAATGCCTTACCTATGGCATTGAGACAGAGCACGGACCTGCTGGCCTTTCGGAAAAGTCTTAAAACCTGGCTTTTTACTCACTAGGCAGGAGGCTTGAAACCAGGGGAGCTATCATTACAGCGCCAGGACACCGGTTGGTAACAGTGCGCTTTATAAATGATATAAATAAATAAATAAATAAGGAAAGGAAGGCAGTTTGAAAAAAAACCTGTGCACGTCATGGTGGACAAATAAACAAACTGGATCATGTGGAGCAGACAGTGGCGGCAAGACAGAACGAGCCACTGGATCACCGGAAGCTGGCCGAACCCAGGTGCCCAAAAGGGCATCATAAAGAGAAGCTTTAAAGGGCAGAAGCGGCTCCACATTCCCTGACCCGCGGTGAAGGACATCAAGCAGAGGGTCCACAGACAAGGGGACAGAAGGGGGCTGCATGTTTAGAACATGAGTGGCCAAGGAAACTACTCTTAGAAAAGCCGCACAGGCCTCGGTAGCCCTCCGTGGAGGGGACAGCAGCTCATCTGTAGGTGAGGGCAGTAAACTAAGCCTTCCAAGACACTGAGGGTGCAACCAATGCCCTTAAGAAAGGAGCCCCATGGACGAATGGGGGTCCTGATGGGGCTCCTGAGGAGGCAGGGAGCCTGCCGGGTCCAGAGGCTCCTGATGAGGCGGAGATCCTGCTGGGTCCACAAATTCTAAGGGGGACACCGGCAAGCATATATCCGGCATCGCGGGATGTGAGGGAGACCCCAAACTCTCCACAGAAGCTTCGGGAGAAGAGTCCCCAACCCGGCGTCGATGCGGCGCCAAAAACACTTTGCTCGGCGCCGATCGGGCCTGGTCCGGTGCCGACTCAGCTCCATCCTGCACCGAGTCAGCCACGTCAGGCGCCGATTCAACATCTACCACGACAAGCTCTGCTTCTGAAGAAGGAGATGGCGCTGGACCCGGGGAGGCGATGATCCGGCACCACACCACCGCCGACTCAGCCTCAACTACAACAGGCTCTGACTCTGAAGTAAGAAGTGAAGTTGGAGCTGGGGAGGCGAGTTCCGGCGCGAACCCCGGCTCCGGAAAGGGCGGCCGCCTACCCGAAAGGCCGAGGTGTGCTCGAAGCAAGGCTTTGAGCATCAGCAACCACCTGCGACATCACAGGGTGCCCCACAGGACTATGCGGCACAACAGGGGTGCAATGGGTCGTAGAGGGGGACCCAGCCGGGCCGCACCCTGACGACACCATATCTTCGTCGTCCCTGGAGGGCAAGGGTTTAGGCGGCGTAGGGGGCAATCCCACCGGCGAGTCCGTCGGGGACCCCATAAGTAGCGGAGGCCCCGAGGACGCCCCAAGGACAGGAGAGGAGCCAAGGGAGGCCTGCGGAGCCGCGGCATAGGCCTCCATCTGGGTCCGAGTCGCCTCGCGCCCAGATAGGGCGGATAGGGGAAGGGCGACTGCGGGGGGTGCACGTCCGGAGGGTTCCGGGAACCAGTGCCCCCAACAGATGAAAGTGAGGTCGAGGACCTCGGCGACATGCACTGCGACTTACCAATACGGGCAAACGACCTCCCCTGGCCCCAGAGGACGACCGACGGCGCAAATGGAACTCAGAGGGACCTGTCGGCGATGAGGAGACCGGAGGATGAGACGACTCCGACCGGGACAGGCGAGCCGAAAGAAGCTTCATCCGGCGCTCTCGCCGGGACTTCGGCTTGAGGTGTTGGCAGGCGTCGCAGTCCGTCGAGTCGCGGTGTTCGCCCAAACACCACATACAGATAAGATGTGGGTGCACCGCGGACATTTGCCGCAAACAGAAAGTATACGTTTTAAAGTCCGAAGGCATCGCACACTATTCCACACGCGAAGCGTCAAAAGAGGCCTGAAAACAGGCCAGAGGAACCGCTTACTCCGGATCCGCGTTGTACACGGAAAAGAAGGAAAACTGACGTCAGCGCACCAGGGGGGACTTATATGACCTCGCTGACACCACGTACGTGGACGACGTCAGGGTGGGGTCATGTGGCACCGTCCCCCGGCGCGTAGAGGTGCTGCTGCAAAAAGAAATTCCCGATCCAGTCTGATGCCTGGGGATATTTTAAGTTAAGGAATCTGCAGCTAGGTGTGTCTAACAGAGATAGTAGAGCTCGTCTAACATCAAGTGGGTGTAGAGCTCGTTCTGCTACAGAATCAGGTTGCGGAAGGAACACAGGTAACTCAACTGATTGATTGATGTGAAAAGCAGAAACCACGTTTGGAAGAAATTTGGGATTGGTTCGAAGAACCACCTTGTCTTTGTGAAGTTGAAAGAAAGGCTCTTGTTTAGGTAGTGCCTGGAGTTCACCAACTCTCCTTAAGGAAGTGGTTGCAATAAGAAAAGCAACCTTCCATGAGAGAAATTGTAGTTGACACATGTGCATTGATTCAAAAAGTGGTCCCATTAGCCTTGTAAGGACTATGTTTAAGTTACACACTGGTGCAGGTGGAGCTCTTCTCTTGGTGGTATTACTCTTTTTAGTCCTTCCATAAAGGCTTTAATCACTGGTACTCTGAATAGAGATAAGTGTTGCCTTTTTTGTAAGTTTGCAGCTACTGCTGCTAAAGTCACTCAAAGTGATGTATAAGCTAATCCATATTGCTCTAAGTGTAAGAGATAACAGATGTTTTGTACTGAAGCATCCAGGGGATTGATCTTGGTATTGTTACAATATATAACAAAACGTTTCCACTTTGCTGCATAACCTGCCCTAGTAGTGACTCTCCTTGCCTCCTTTAGGATATTCGTACAGTCTGATGATAATTGTAAATAGGAAAACAAAAGTTGAGGAGGGTCAAGGGGACTATGTTTAAAGACCTACCAAACTCCAAACCCCTTCGGCTCAGGATCTGCCTAGGGGTACCGACGGAGAGAGCGGGGCCTCAATCTCCGAGCCGTTGCCGGGTGAGGTGAGGCTCGACTCCCACATATTGCTGGGATTACTTCCTCTATCAACTTCTAATCCGGAGGATATGGTAGGATGGTCTATTCGACCACACCAGTAGTCAGGACAGGTCTTTAACTAACATTTTGGTCTGTTCCTTTTTTCGCCTCACTTTGTATAACTTTTCTGAGTGTACCTTTGCAGTAGCAAGATCTTTTTTGTAGTTGGCCCTGAAGAATGCCGGTGTAGTTTCACCTTCGGCAGAAACATGTTGGCCTGATTTACAACATAGCAAAGCATCACAGTGATTTTTTCACACTGTTCTACACTTCTTTTTAATCTGGCGTCCTGGTGAATATCTCTAATAAAAACATTTTTTCTTTGCCTCGACCGCCATTTTAGATCACTTATTCTTTATTCCCTGTTTTGCACTGCACTTTTTCAGCACCACTCTGTGGCACGGACACGTTAACAAGATCAACCAGTAGTGTGTGTTGTCTGGCCAATTCATCTGGGCCTGGACTCACCACCCTGGTTAGAGGTCCTACATGACGAGGCTCCGCCAGATGGGTGGGCTGATAGGATTTCTAATACCTATTCGTGTCATGTGACCACTGGGCCTGGTCCAGTGCAATCCAAAAGGGTCACTTTATTAGGTCCTCATAGACTCAGCTACGTTGTCTAATAGACCTTCCAACTCTCTTCTGTTTATTGATAATTGTAAATAACCAAACTCTATGATTTCAGGAGCCAAATCGCCAGGTTGAGTTCTTTGGGATTTGGCGCCTGATTTTGCAATGGCCCAGAGTGACGAGACTGGAGTTGAGATGCAGCTTTTGGTATGGAACTACTGACAGCTCCCGCAGGGTGGTAAACCAGGGTTGACGCGCCCATGTGGGAGCTATTAGAATCAGTGTGAGGGATGTTTGCCTGAACTTACGAACTACCAGCGGAATAAGAGGGAGAGGTGGAAAAGCCTAGGCAAATATCCCTGACCAGTTCATCCATAGGGCATTGCCTTTGTAGAGCGGGTGTGGGAACCTGGAGGCGAAGCTTGGACATGTTGCGTTTTGAGCTGTGGCGAACAGGTCTTTGTGAGGAAATCCCCATTCCTGAAAGTAAGGATGATGAATTTGGGGATGAAGTTCCCACTCGTGGATTTGCTTTCTCTGTCTGCTGAAAAGGTCTGCAATTTGATTGTTTACTCCTGGAAGGTGTTCAGCTAGGAGATACATTTTGTGATGTATGGCCCATTTCCAAATGACTTGTGCTAGGCGTGAAATTGGAGAGAGTATGTCCCCACCTGCATTTGTATTTAGAACATAGTGTCATATTGTCTGTGCAGACTAAGACAGTTTTGCCTATGAGAAGAGTGAAAGGCTTTCAGCGGTAGAAACACCGCTAGTAGCTCTAGGTGATTGATATGTAGGCTCCTGTACTTTAGAGTCCATAATCCTTGGATTGTGTGACTCTGTAGGTGAGCGCCCCAACCACTGAGTGATGTGTCTGCTGTTAGCACTGTCTGTGGAGCAGGGTCGAGAAAGGGCCACCCTTTGGATACATTTTGTGGGTTCCACCACTGCAGAGAGTGATGGCTCTGGCCATCCACCAACGCTAGATCGGTTAACTGACCCTGCGACTGGTTCCACTGACTTGCTAAGGATTCTTGAAGGGGACACATCTGAAGTATTGCGTGGGGAACAATTATAATGCAAGACACCATCATGCCTAGCAGTTTCATGAAGAATTTTGCTGGCAATGTTGGGCTGAAACAGAGTGAGAAGGGACTGAATACTGCGAATCCTGGCTGTATTGGAAGAAGCTAGAGCTTTGTGAGCGTCTATAGTGGCTCCCAGATACGTTTGTGTGTTGGAAGGCTGTAGATGAAACTTCAACACGTTCACTGTAAACCCTAGTTGGTGAAGTAAGTGAATAGTGGTTTGAGTTTGTTGGAGACACATTTGGTAAGTACTGGCTTTGATGAGCCTGTCGTCTAGGTACGGGAAGACATGGATTAGTTGTCTACTCAGATGTGCTGCCACTACTGCTAAGCATTTGGTAAATACCCTAGGAGCAGTGGTGACTCCAAACGGTAGTACTTTGAGTTGGAAATGATAACCTGCTATGATGAATCTGAGGTATTTGCGATGAGCAGGACGAATCGGAATGTGGAAATAGGCATCTTTTAAGTCTAGGGTGGACATAAAATCGCCCTGCTGTAGAAGTGGAAGCACTTGTCGAAGTGTTACTATGTGGAAATGCTGTGCAAGTATGTGGAGGTTTAGTTCTCTAAGATCTAGAATAGGTCTCAAGGAGCTGTCCTTTTTGGGGATGAGAAAGTACAGGGAGTACACGTCTGTCCCTTGATGTTGTAACGGTACAGGTTTTATGGCTCCTTTGAAGAGGAAAGACTGGGCTTCTTGCTGAAGTAGATATAAATGTTCTGGTGAAATTTTGTGAGAACGTGGTGGTATGTTTGGAGGATAGTTGATAAGCTCTAGGCAATAACCATGTAGGTTAATTCATAACACCCATTTGTTTGTGGTGATAGATTGCCAAATGGTGAGGAATTGTAGAAGACGTCCTCCGACAGATGTTAAATGATTGGGGGTGGGGGGGGGGGGGGGGGAGTGTAGGCAAGTCACTGCTATTTGGGGGAGGAGGAATTACACAGTGCGGAACCCTTGCCTCGACCTTTTTTGTTGTTACCTCTATACCCTCCTCTAAAGAAACCCATTGTAGAGGAAGATTGACTATTGCCATGTAAGAGGTGGCAGTATTGTCTGAGGACATGGTTTTCGACCCTCCACGATAGAAGGAGCAACTAAAAGAGCCCCAGTTGGAGGGAGACTGCAGAGCTCTCATACACTAGGCTATCTCTGTGTCTTTTTTCATTTTTTCTAATCACTTATCTACTTTTGGCCCGAAGAGATGTTCCTTGTCAAAAGGAGTATTTAAAATAGACTGTTGTACTTCTGGTTTAAAACCAGAAATCCTCAACCATGCATGTCTTCTTACTAACACACTAGTGTTGATCACTCTAGCTGCGGTATCTGCAGCATCTAAAGCGCATCTTATTGAGGAATTGGATATGAGCTTCCCTTCCTGGACTAAATCCTGGGCTTTTGCTTTGTGCTAATCTGGGAGGTGTTGTAGCAACTGCTCCATTTCATCCCAGTGTGCACTATCATATCTGGCTAGCAGGGCCTGGGTGTTGGCACTGCGCCAATAATTTGTTGCTTGGGCGGCTACTCATTTACCAGAGGCGTCTAAAAGTTTTGACTTGTCTGGAAGGGGAGCATCACCTGTAGTCTGTGAATTGGCAAGTTTACGGGCATTAGAGACAACCAAAGAGTCTAGTGGTAACTGCCCTTTAATATAGACTAGATCTGAGGGAGCAGATTTATATATTTTTTATCAATCCTGGGGGTGAGAATGTGAGCCCGCACTGGATCTTTAAAGATGTTGTCAGCATGTCTCATCATGCCTTTAAGCATAGGTAGAGTGTGATTAGCCATTTGTGTGGTACTGAGCGATTCAAATAGGAAATCTACCTCTAAAGATTCCTTGTGTAACTGTACCCCATGATATTCTGCAGGTCTAGCAAATAATTCTAGATATCCTACATTGTCGTCATGAGGGGAAGGCTTTGCAGGGTAAAGATCTGGGTCGTTATCTGTAGGTGAATCTGTGTGATAATCCCTCCAGGGGTCTATTGGTAAAATATTTTCCCCCCTTCTCCATCATCATCATCATCGTCAGGTGGTGGTGGAGAGTTAGTTGGTGTGATCAGTAAATGATGAAAGCTGAAGAGGTTGTTGTCGGAAACATCTTGTCGGTGCCAACCGTGGCCCGAAGGCGGGGGTGAGACCAAAGCCTTTTGTTGCGGCTGAGGTTGGGTTAAGGGGCGTTCGGTACTCACGGTACGTTGACCTTGTGGCAAGTCTTCTTTCAACTCGGAGTCCGATTCTGGAATGGAGAAAAGTTCCTCTTGTTCTTCCTCTGCCCCTTGTGTGTCGAATTCGTGCTTGGATCCTTCGCCGACGATGTCAGACGTGTATTCGACATTCTGACTCTGCATCTTGCGACATCGAGTCTGACGATCACGGAGCGTTTTCTACGATCGAAATATTTGCACACGTCGCAGTCCTGTTCGTTGTGCTGCGGAGACAGAATTTGAATGGAGTCTGTTCCATCGACTGCGAACTGGACCGACGCAGTTAGGCCGGATGGCCTTTCCAAGATCTTTGATCGAAATAGAGGTTTTCGTCTACGGATACAATACGGGGAGTGGGATACACGTTCAAAACAAAACCGATGCAGGTAGAGTGGATTGCGCACCGAGGGGAACCCGAAGAACGGCTGCGAACCAGAGCGTAGCAATGCAGGCCCAAACCCGATGGTGGAACAAACCAATCTAACAATGGGGTCGATGCCCATGTGCACTATCACCGAAAGGAGGAGTCACCTACCTCATGACAGGAAATACTTCTTCGAAGAAAAACAACTTGCAAACATCCCGACCCAACACTAGATGGCAGGAGTATGCAAAGCATGTGATCTACAGTTCACATGCCTTGAACACTATTATCAATTGTACATATGGTCTTTTTTTTATATGTTTTTTTTTTTTTTTTCCATTGGCAATAGCAACAAATAGCACTACATGTTTCAGCATTCAATGGCATCAGCCTTCTTACATCATACTTTAGTAGCGATGAGAACATTATGATTATTTGTTGGATAAACATGTTGGCATGGCAGCTCCAGTGAGTTGCATTTGTTCAGTCTCATCATTTAATGTCCCGTACGGCTAGGATGTCTACGAACCTGGCCTGTGGTAAGTCTAGTCTAGTCTAGTCTGGATATTTGTATTGCGCAACATATCACATCCCAAGTGACATTTTAAGGACAGAATTGCTCGGATGACCATGATTAACAGTGCATTGAACAACCTGGGGGTAGGACATAAAACTTGGAGGTGAGTTGGAGTGTCCTCACATGTCTGCTTATGCTTGTCGGTATGCCATCTGTTGCGCCTGCGCCTAATGCTCTGTCGAAAGGACTCCCGTGAGTGCACGAATCGGAGCGCCGGTATGCTATTGGCGGCTGCAGCTCTGGTGTCTTTGGGGGGGCTCAGGGGTTCGCATGCATGGTCCTACCCGACCGGGTCAGGTGTCTGTGAGGACTGATCTGTTGGATCTGGTCGCTTCTGCAGTGTTGTTAGGATCGCTTCCCAGTGTGCTGATATTTGTATTTTCCTGAGGCCTATAGTTTCTTTGCGTCGGATCGCTATGCCTTCTGCTCTGGCCCATGTGAGTGTGGAGTGTCTCCAAGCCTGAAAGTGTGGGGGGTCGGTGCCTTCCAAATTTTCGTGATTAGCCTCTTGGCCCCCACTATGCCCAGATCTAAGAACCTGGAGGCGACCTTAGTATTTTGCGTCCTGCGGAATTTGTGCAGCAGATACACCGGACAGTCAAAGGGTATCTCTCTCTCTCTCGGTACAGTTGTGCAGCGCTTCCGCCACTTCTCTCCAGTATGCACTGAGGGTGCTGCAGCTCCATAGCATGTGAATCAGATCGGCATCAAGGGCAGCACATCTAGGACAGGCGGAGTCGGTACGGTGAAAATATCTGTTGATTTTGGCTGGCGTGAAGTACGCTCTTTGTGTAATGTAGTACTGTATTTGTCTGAATCGCACGTTCCTAGGGATCTGAACTGGGCTGGCCAGCACTTGTCCCCATTGTCCGAGAATTGTCTACCCAGATCGTACTCCCACTTATGCCTTTGAGGAGTCTAAATTTATAGCCACATGTTGACGAAGCAAGGCTGCGAACCACCGCGTCAGGTGTCTGCCATGTCCCATTACGTGTAAGTATTGTATGGTGAGGTGTGAGGGCGGCTCTGTGGATAGTTCCCCCCACCGCACTGTGAGCATGGCTAACAATGACCGGTGTAGGAGTAATGCCCCGCAGGGAGCCCCTCATCCTCTATCAGTGTTGCATAGGAGACCAAAGCACCTTCGCGGTAAATGTCTCCTAGGGACTGTACCCCTGCCTCGTGCCACTGTTATAGCTCGGCAGTTGTGAGTACTCCCTGGCCTCTAGGAGCGCCCTCTAGGGGGAGCACAGGGGTGTATGGCATTATGTTTCGGGTTATGTAGAGACTCCTTTGGTAGCATTTGTATGCCCATTCAACCACAAAGGTTCCAGAGGTCGCGTTCACGTGCCGAGATGGAAGAGGTGGAGGATCTGGGACAGTGTGAGCGGTGGGCCTGTAGTCGTGATATCTTCACACTGGGGGTCTGCCATCCATCTGTCTACCCATTGGAGTTGAGCTACCAAGAAGTAGTGTTCGAGACGGGGTGCTGCCAGACCCCCCTGGTCAGTGGGAAAATATAATTTCTTTATCGCCACTCTGTGTCGACTGGGGCCCCATATGAAATCTCTGACCATCTTCTCCAGTAACAAAGAAGGAGGCCAGTACATAGACAGGCAGGTTGGCAAACTAGTACAAAAACCTTGGAAGTGCCACCATCTTCACCAATGCCACTCTGCCCGTCACTGCTAGGGGGAGTGTGCTCCAGAATAGCATCTGGGATTTGATGGCCGTTAGCGTCCTACCCAGGTTGCTGTCTCAGAGATCTGGTGGTTGGCGATATATCCGAATTCCAAGGAAGCGGAATGTGTCTGAACTCCACTGTGCCCTTTCGCCATTGAGCACAAGACCTGGATCTGGGATTCCTGCGCCAAAGGCATTGAGCTTACCTTTGCCGACATTTACTTTCAGCCCTGATATGGCTGCAAAATCCGGTAGGATTTGGGACAGACATTCTGGCACATTGTTGATATCTTGGAGATAGATTAACAGGTCATCGGTGTATAGAGATATTTTGTGTGTGCCATCGCCTAGGAGTTACCTCAGGTAATTGCATTCGGTCTTCGAAAGTTGCTAGGATAGGCGGATCACAGCAGCTTTGGGACTGATACAACTGGCTGTAATAATGTGTCAAAGCTGCGTGAATGTCACGTTGTGTGTGTACTAAGGTTCCTGTACTAGTTTGCAGCTCGTCTATTGGTTTGCGGGCGTGTTCTTGGTGAATTAGCCCGGTCAGAAGTCGGCCTGCCCTATCAGCGGTGGCGTGAGTGCGGGTCGCCTTCGAGCTGTAGTAGTGACAACGAAGGCGTTCTATCAGCTCAGCGTGCTCTGTGCGCAGCGTCTCCAGGTGTTGCCTGTCCCTACCTCCACCCTCCCCCTCCATCTCAAATCGCTGCAGCTGCATTTCTATTTTACTTAGGCCGAAGGTTAGTTGCCTACGTACGTTCCAAGTCATACCCTTACAGTGCCCCCTTGTTGTGACTTTAAAGGCTTTCCATTCCATTAGCGCATCTTCCCCTGTGTTTTTGTTGACCTCAAAGTATGTAAAGAGCGCCGTGCCTAGCGAGGATCGGAATGCTGGGTCTTCTAGCGCTGCGGTTTGGAGTCTGTTCTACAAATGGTCCTTTAACTATGTATTTCAAAAGGGAGATTTGTAAATGATATCCTGGCACGTCCAACTGAATCTTGAAAGGGAGTAAGATTATACTTTAATGGATGCCGCTGATTAGTTAGTAATTGATTAGTATACTGATTCCTGAACAGAGAGTGACCATTATGTGCAGATAATAAAACACACTTCTTTGGGTAAGGAAAGCAATTTGGTTACTGAAGTTAGCAGCATTAGTGACATACAAGAGGAATTATTAGGCAAATTACCAATTTCCCTTATGCTAATTAATATTTAATAATTAAGTAGGAGGGAGACAGTTTTCATAGAAGGATGTACCATGTCTCTAATCCCATAATTATTTGGGAAGAGATGTAACATGATCTTTGTGAATGTTCAATTCCTAAAACTCAGTTTCAAAAGAAGGTTAAATCACTTTCAAAGCCAGTTCAAGCACAATCGTCATGGTTTAATGAGGAACCTTTTTGGCACTTACTGGTTCTTGATATGGGGATGATCAGTGTGAACTGGAGTTGTTTGTTTATTATTGTGGTGGAAGTAATTCAAATCACTGATGGCGATGTTCTAAAAAAAACGCTACTGAAACTGTTATATATAAGACAAATAGGATTGTCTAGATCCCCAGGTCCAAATGGGCTTCATGTGGTACTGTATCAGCTATCTATATGTCTGCTTTTTTGCTTTTTATACAGTTACCAGAATTTCAGGAAGTTACCAAACATAAGGCAATTCCATTTTCATGGTTGGGTAGTATTCAAGTTCTCATTTTTAAGTGAAGACCGACATGCAACATTTTAAGTTAATTGCCTTGCCGGATTCGGACAGGAAAATCTAAGCAAGACTTATCCTGAGGCATCTAACTGATTGGATAGAAAGTATTGATGTGCCCACTGAAATATTAGGTTTCAAGACAAATTTAGGAAGGGTGAATAAAGTCATGGTAATAAGGTACTGGGTACAAAATCTTTGCAGTTTGGAAGCATTGTGGGTGCTTATATGGACGACTTCTTGTCAGCCTTGATGAAAGAATGGGTGAGTTTTTATAAGGAAATTGCAAGCCTTACATTCCAAGACAAGGGTTCAGAGGTGTGGAAAAGGATGCACAGTTTAGAAGGAGAATCCAAACTAATAGTGGTTTAAAACTCGTTGCGTTCTTACTCCTGCTCTATGTTCTTTGTAAGGTGCGCGCATGCGCACGTGCGCTCCTTACACTTTCACAGCGCCCAGCACCTCTGCAGGGGTACATAGCAGATTACAGCATGAAGAGAAAAACGTCCCCAGCTACTCATTTAATAAGAATGCAGCAGTGTGGAAGAAAGTTTTCTCTTCATGTGCGCACTGCAAAAGGGGAAGGAATCCAGTTGAAACGAGATCCTGCTGGGGTCCCATCAGTACTCTGATGGGGCCCCTCCGGGTGGAAATGTGATGAGACAGATCTTTAAGTACATATACTAATGCATTTAACACCTTTACAAGCCCTTCTGCTTGAAAGGACTTTAAGAGGTGTTAAGTGCATTAAGATGTCAACAGGCTGCAGGGGAAACACAGGTTCACTGGTCTATGCGGCCATCAGGCTGGTCTTATAGGCAGGTTGTTTTGGCTGATGTGGCCTGTTTTATGGGTTGGTTGGTCGGTTTTTACTGTTGATTTCCATGCCATTATCACAAGCATTACCTGCAATAAACACAAATGCATGGAGTGCCCCATACCTTGTAGAACACAAATAGTATGTCTTTACAGATTCAAAACTGCCCTTAATTTGCAAATGTGGGACACTTTTTTTCTCATTCACTGATGGAGACCATTTGTTGCCCATTCCAAACCTGAAGGCACATGCATGGCTACAGTAACAAGCACTGGCAAAGCAGACAGGTTTCGCCTAAGCAAGAGCTATTGGCTTTGTCAATGTTTTATTAGATATAACGCATCCAGTGTTGACCGCATCTTAGCGATTTATTTTCCTCTTTACACCATTTTGCATAGCAGTCGGTGCTGCTATGCAGTATAGCTAAAAAAACATTGACAAATCCAAATAGCTCTCAGGAATGTGAGTGCTATTTGGCTTTGTTTAATGCTTTTGTGGCGGACAGGAGGTTGGAGGGGGACATAACAGAGGGAAACATAAAAAATTGGAGGTGTCGGGGGAGGTCTCCCCTAAATAAGAAAAATAAATAAACTTAATTTAAAATGATATACCAATAAATATAAACAGTGGCCTATGTAATTTGCATTGTGCTGACATTCTAACTTATTTATCTATAAGTACAGCTACATCATTTCCACCTAAAGTAGGCAACTTGCACATTTGTGTCCTAATATATACCAATGATTTGGTCGTATTATAGGGTACTCCAATGGCTCTCCAATGCTAGATGGATTGTTCGTCAACTTACTACATGACAATTACTTAAATGGTGAACTTAAACAAAAGTACAATTATTATATTTGGCTGACATAGATATCATTTTGTAAGGACAATAAACAGCACTTTGAAATACAACACACCGATATATATATTGGTATTACATTCAGTACAACTCTAAACTCTGGTCCAATATAGAAAGTATAACAAAAAAGCATGTCAACAGAGGTCTGAAAACTTTCAGCAATTGTTTATATGTACTCTTTGCAATAGCTCTCCTAAATGTTTTCAATGCAAACGTTGTGTTCATTATGTTATATGCCTGCGCTGTATACTCAGAGAAGACTTATGATAAGGTGAACTAGTGGTTGCCACTGGGCGACTTTTTCATTTATGTCAACTTACTCCATTTGCTATTTTTAGGAGAGAATTAGGCGTAACCTGCAGTGCAGCCTTGGCTGAAAAACATACGACTGGAAAGGACAATTTTGGGTAACTGTTAAATCATCACTGCCAAGACAACTGGGGGGGACAAAGCTCTAACTATAAAGAGTAATAGCTTTCATGGCTATACTGAAAGGTTAATAGTGAGATATTCGTTGTATTGCCTGTTTTTTAGAGTCATTTATAAGAGCTAAAAATCTGAGAGCTTCCAAAGTACCCTGAGTCGACCTAAACCAAGACCCATTAGGTAACAATGGCTATATCGCCTCCGTTTACAAAAATCTGTTATTAAAAATCTATAACAAAGTTTACATTACAATTTCAGCTTCTTAAGAACACCTTTTTGTGTGTATCTTAATTTTTATAAAGCCTTTTTACATTTTCTAAAGTAAAGACCAGACTGGACACTAATATTAAGTAATGCTTTTCACTATGTCAATTAGAACTGATTTTCTCACCTCCTCTACCGCCTGTAGTAACCCAATCCAATTACTTCACTAACCCGAAAGAGAGGGGTGCCTGAAAGGAGTAACATGACTATGCACCTTGAGTGTATCAGTGGTAAACAACAGGGCCAATAGAGCCTAGTAAACACTGACTATCCCAAGAAAAGGCTTCATATTGTATTTGTTCTGTCCGAATTTTTATTTATGTCCCTTTGTCTGATAATTTTCCCCTCAGCTGGCAGCATCAAAGATGCATGCACATCTTACCCGAGCCCTATGTACTGCTACAGGAATAAAACTGCCTGAATTACTAGTGGTCCATAGTCCTCAAGCAACATTGTCAAGTCGTTTGAATTGCTTGTGCTTCAAGATAAAGTGAGGACCTCTCCAGCAAGGGGTCACTTTAATTGCAGAGGGGACAGCCAATCCGAGCGGAGAGCCAAACTGAGGAGGCAACCTACCTGGTTACCTTCCACAAAGACACAATACCACAACAAGCATTAGAAATGCAATAGGTCTCGCAGCATTAGAGTTAGTGCTTTTAGAATTGTTTATGGTTTTTTTTGTAAATCTTTAGCATGAGGTTGAGGGTGAGTGAGGGTGAGTGAGGGTGAGGGGTTGAGGGTGAGTGAGGGTGAGGCTGAGGGGTTGAGGGTGAGGGTGAGTGAGGGTGAGTGAGGGTGAGGCTGAGGGGTTGAGGGTGAGGGTGATTGAGGGTGAGTGAGGGGTTGAGGGTGAGTGAGGGTGAGGGGTTGAGGGTGGGTGAGGGGTTGAGGGTGAGTGAGGGTGAGGGGTTGAGGGTGAGTGAGGGTGAGGGTGAGTGAGGGTGAGTGAGGGTGAGGGTGAGTGAGGGTGAGTGAGGGTGAGGGTGAGTGAGGGTGGGTGAGTGTGTGGGTGAGTGTGGGTGAGTGTGGGTGAGGGTGAGGGATTGAGGGTGAGAGGTTGAGGGTGAGTGAGGGTGAGGGGTTGAGGGTGAGTGAGGGTGAGGGGTTGAGGGTGAGTGAGGGTGAGGGGTTGAGGGTGAGGGGTTATGGGTGAGTGAGGGTGAGGGGTTGAGGGTGAGTGAGGGTGAAGGTGAGTGAGGGTGAGGGTGAGTGTGGGTGAGGGATTGAGGGTGAGGGGTTGAGGGTGGGTGAGGGGTTGAGGGTGAGTGAGGGTGAGGGTGAGTGAGGGTGAGGGGTTGAGGGTGAGGGGTTGAGGGTGAGTGGGGGTGAGTGAGGGTGAGGGGTTGAGGGTGAGTGATGGTGAGGGGTTGAGGGTGAGTGAGGATGAGGGGTTGAGGGTGGGTGAGGGTGAGTGAGGGTGAGTGTGAGTGAGGGTGAGTGAGGGTGAGGGTGAGTGAGGGTGAGGGTGAGTGAAGGTGGGTGAGGGGTTGAGGGTGATTGAGGGTGAGGCGTTGAGGGTGAGTGAGGGTGAGGGGTTGAGGGTGAGTGAGGGTGAGGGGTTGAGGATGAGTGAGGGTGAGGGGTTGAGGATGAGTGAGGGTGAGTGAGGGTGAGGGGTTGAGGGTGAGTGAGGATGAGTAAGAGTGAAGGTTAGTGAGGGGTTGAGGGTGAGGGGTTGAGGGTGAGTGAGGGTGAGGGGTTGAGGGTGAGTGAGGGTGAGGTGTTGAGGGTGAGTGAGGGTGAGGTGTTGAGGGTGAGTGAGGGTGAGGGGTTGAGGGTGAGTGAGGGTGAGGGGTTGAGGGTGAGTGAGGGTGAGTGAGGGTGAGGGTGAGTGAGGGTGAGTGAGGGTGAGGGTGAGGGGTTGAGGGTGAGTGAGGGTGAGGGTGAGTGTGGGTGAGGGTGAGTGTGGGTGAGGGTGAGTGAGGGTGAGGGGTTGAGGGTGAGTGAGGGTGAGTGAGGGTGAGTGAGGGTGAGTGAGGGTGAGGGTGAGTGAGGGTGAGGGGTTGAGGGTGAGTGAGGGTGAGTGTGGGTGAGGGTGAGTGAGGGTGAGGGTGAGTGAGCTACATCTAATGACTTCAGAGGACTGCTTATAGACTGTTTAAATTACAACCACTGTCGATAGTAAGTACTATTGACCCTGATAACACCCTAATATATGTCCAAAGTCACAGTTTGGTAGGACTGGGCCAGACCAATGTATATGTTTCTATAAGTGTAGTCAGGACCATACAAGGGTTAGTTGAATAGCCTTGGCGGAAAACCCTGCTTCATTGTCTGGGAAGATTTTATTTAAATAGCTCGTTCCACATTTAGCTGTAACAACTTAGGAGAGAGCCTTCCCCACTTGCATCAAGGAAGATAAAACCTGTAAACGGTGCTACCTGACGGTAGAGCCCCTTTGCAAAACAGACATCAGGCAAAGAGTTATGCTGTTACTCTTAAATAGAGTGTTATGATGGAATGCACATTGAGCCCCCCGGCCTGGGGGCGTGAGGCGGGAGGGGCTTGGCTGGGCTCCAGCGTGTGTAGGATTCCTGCTTCCCTGCACGGGGGTCTCCTCTCTGCCTGCAGCTGAGGTCACATCCTGCCCTGCCCGCCGCTCCAGACATCCATACAACTCTGCCTCCTTTGTTGTGGTGCGAGCAGAGCAGGCGCGAGAGAGGCACGGAGAAACCCTGGCACTGCCAGCTGCAAGGGGCACGGGAGCAAGATCACACGGAGAGACGCAGCGGCGCCCGGGACTGAAGGGAACGGGTCCTTGTTGTTGAGCGGAAACCGAAAGAAGAGGTACCTCTGTCGGCCCCGCGGGCTGCAGAGCACCAAGAAAGGGTGGAGGGGGCAGGGGAGGAGGGGTCCGGGGAGGAGGGAAGGGCCAGAGGGACTTGATGGGAGTGGTGGGGGGGGAGGGGGAGGGTATAGAGAGGGAGAGGAGGAGAGACAGGACAGGGGCAAGCAGCAGAGATGGAGGGGTAGAAGATAACGGGAGAGAAGCAATGAAGGAGGAGGAACCCCTGCAAACGTGTGTGTGTACATATACATTAGTGGACTGTGTGTGCATGACGAGGTTGTCTGATAGTAACCTTGTGTAGGTAAGTGCACACATTTTAGCGAGGAGTGTGTGTGGTGTGTACGTTTTCTCCGTGTAGCATGTGCTGAACCGCAATGGGACAACAAGCGAAAGGATCGGAGACACGGCGACACGGCGGGTAAAATAAACAAAAAAGAAGCCGGAGGGAAGAGAGGGGAGGGGGGAGGAGAAATGCGACACGGCGGGAAGGGGAGGGGGCGGAGCGGGTCAAATAAAGAAACAAGCCGGAGGGAAGAGAGGGGAGGGGGGAGGAGAAATGCGACACGGCGGGAAGGGGAGGGGGCGGAGCGGGTAAACAAAGACGGACGTGCACGCGCTTTTAAGCTCAATGCGCATGCGCATTGAGCTTAAAAGTCACGGGCACTGCAAGGAATCGCCACGATTCCTTGCAGTGTGGATAAAGAGCGGATAAGTCCCAATACTCTCGCCTTGCTCGATGCGCATGCGCATCGACAGGCGAGACCTAAAAACCAAGCAACACAACTCCCTCCAGCTTGTATATACAACTTAAGACAAACTGAGAGGCAATCTTTCTGTGAGTCTTTCTGTACACAAACTTCTAATGAGCAAATAAACAGCCTGTAACTATGTAGACGAAAGGCAAAATAAGCTCTTCTTTCCTTCTGTCCCATTCGCTATAATACTGTTGTAAACAAGCATTACATTTAAAAGTGTTAAAGGCCTGCAGGCTTCGTGAATTGCTGATGACATTTTACAAATCCTGAATGCTTTTGGTTAGTCATAGCTGAGAATGGGAAATGTTGGTGGCTTTCCAAAAATGTAAGGTTCCAGAGCAGTAGTGAGTGTAGGAAACTGGGCTTCTGTTGCAGTTGTCCCCCCCACTTTTTGCCCCCGTTTCTGCTACTGGATGCGGATTCTGATAGTGCACTGAGGCCTGCTACCAGACCTCTGTGCCAGTGCTCCTTCCCTAAAACAAGGTAAAGTCTAATTGTTCCACAATTGGCCAGGAACTTTAGCACCCCTGTAAGTCCCTAGTAAATGGTACACCATTTGACTAGGGCATGGGTGCTAAAGAGGATCCCTGAGGGCTATAGCTTAACCTACACCACCGTAAGGAACCCTCATACAAATTCCACACAGACTGCCATTGCAGGCTACGTGACGGTGCAAACCATGAGAGAAAACATGGCATGATACACTTCTGTGTATCATACTAAAGTCACTGCATCTAATATATGTGAGTCACCCCTACAGCAGGCCTTGGAACTGTAAGACAGTGCGCATTATATTTTATGTGAGGACATTTCTGCATGAGCAGATATGCCCCTGTGATGTCTGATTCTATTACTAGATATTGCGAGTGAGCAGGGAAGCCATCATAAGGTATGTATGGTGCACCTTGTCAAAAAGTGTTCCACAGCTACATAATGGCTTCACTGAAACATATAGTGCTTAGTAAACACCTCGTATTAATAAACCCACACTGACTCCAGTGATGGATTTATTATACATGCACCCAGAGGGCGCCTTAGAGGTGCCCTCTGAAAACCTACCAACTAATGGTGTGCTGACGGACTGGTCATAGCCAGCCTGCCACCACAGACGAGTTTTCCCATCAGGGGTGAGGGCCATTGCTCTCAGGAGATCAGGAACAAAAGCCTGCTCGGATAGAGTGTGTTTACAGACCCTCCACTGGGATGACCTATGAATTAACATTTCAAGCGAGGGAGCCTCAAAGAGCCACCACCTTTGGTATGCAAATCTGGCTTCACTAACAGGAGAGATGACGACCCCCTACCTTGAGCCCTCTGGCACCAGGACAGGTGGAAAAATTAGCTATGCAGGAGGCGTGTTACACTGCCAGGCTGGACACACTTCTAGGTAGACCAAGCCTGATGTGAACAACCAGTTTAGGCCTCCACCATCTTGTGTGTGGTGGAATTGGGAATTTTGGGACAGGGTGAAGCCCACTCCCCAAAGGAAGTGGTCATCTAGGGGGTGTAGTACCCCAGATGTAAATAGCCCATTTGCTACTACCCCTCAATCCCCTTAACACTCCTAAATTTAGTATTTAGGGAACCCCCTGACACCAGGACTTCAAATTTCTACACACCAAAAGAAGAAGTGGACAAGAAGACAATTGCTGACCAAAGAACTGAGGAGAACGACTGACTTGGCCCCTGCCATTGTGCAGACCTAAAACAATTCAGACAACTTCCAGGCTGTCACAAATTGCCAAAGAAACTCCCTTGGAGTAGAGGAGCTACTCCCCAGAAGCTGCAGGCACCAAAGAAGTAAGAGTTAGTTCGCCGACCTGCCGCTCACTGGGACTACTGACTCAACAGCCACCCAGAAAAAACTTGCAGCGCTCCTACAGGTCAGACCTGTTCTCCCTGCAAGTGAGGGAATGCCAGGACCGACCGGAGCCACACAACACCAACACCTGGGGTACCAGACCCCTTGCAGCAGCCAAGGCTCATTGTGTCTAGTTCAGACACTAACACAGAGGAAGACCGACCTGCACGTCAAGGGACTTTAGGCGCAGTGAGAACCACATTGAGAGTCACCCAGCTGTCCTGTTTGCCTCCCTCTGCAGAAACCAAAGAAAAAGAAGTGAGTCTGTGACCCCTGCTACCTCGAAGCATCTATGCACCATGCTCCAGAGCCAATGTCCAAGGAAGGTGACGGTGCCAAAACGATCCCCAGACCCACAAGAGCTAAGCCCACTCTTGGGTCTGTCAAGACTGGAGTTCCAGTCGCCGCCTGCAGCCTCTTTCTGTAGGCCCCCTCCAACCGCAAGAAACTCCAGCACCGGATCCGATACCAAAAGACATACTGCACCTGAGCCCCACAGTCCAAGGAGAAGTGGACTAGCGGTATCCCCATGTGCCCGAGGATCTCAAGATTCGAGGCCTCCTGTGGGTTCCCCTGGACAGGCCCCCCAGTCCCAGCTTACAGCCTCTTTCTGACCAGACAGTTCTCCATTGAAGTGAAAGGGACACCCAATGCTGTAACCCACCTCTGCACCCGGACGCCCCAGAGCCGCCCAAGGTGACCTATTGGTGTGGCCGTGGACCTTGCCCCATACTCACTTTAAGTTCAGAAAAACAGTCTTGTAAGTTGTTGTTAAGTGCCATAATGCAATACATGTTTTTCCACCATAGGATAACATTACCGATCCAGAAAATGCACCGTGTCTATTTTTGGAAACTGTAAACATTCCTAACTTGAAAAGTACTAACTTGATTCCGATTATTTTGGTATCTAAATTTATATAAAAGTATGTGTTATTTATAAAAATTGGTGTCCGATTTCTTTATTGAGTGTGTGTATCATTTACTGCCTTTGTGTATGCAATGAATGCTTAGCACAACCCTCTGATATGCCCAAATGCTCGCCCACACTACCACAAATGAGGGGTGCTGTTTGTGACTCTGTAATTCCTTAGGGGTTTGCCTAGACTCTCTACATAGTGTACCTCACTTTGGTGCACTATATAGCGAGTCAGCTTCCTACAGTGAGCCACATGATAGCTACAGTTCGATCCTGGTGAGGCGAGTGCAATGGTTGCACTCTGAAGCTTGTTGTCACATTAGCTGACAGAAATCACTCTGAAGGTGGCCGTGCAGTAGTGATGGTCAGGAGTACAAAATGCATTGACATTTCTCCACAGGTACAATCACTCTATGACTAGTTCCTTGTGGTGGTAGCTGTTGTAACTGAGAGCCCTGGCCTGGCCCCTCACCTTCTCAGAGGCATCCTGCTTGCGTGCAGAGTCTCTTCCCCGCAGGCTCTTGGTGCTGATGCCGGACTCTGAGGTCTGCATAATCAACTGTGTAGCCAGAAATTGCTGTGTAAAGAAAAGTGCATACGTAAGCAGCAATAGTTGTAAAGACTTTCATTTACTGCCTGAGTTTTCCTTATCCTTACCTTCCCTCACCACTGGTGGATGCTTTGATGTATCCCTAAATTGTGGGACCAGGATGCCAGACATTCCTGACACTAAACTGGTGTTACTCTCCAGTGGTCCATTGAGAATAGTTAACGAGTCCAATGAATGAAGCACCCACATAAACCACAACATAACATACCTAGAAAAATAGCACTATTCTCAGCTCTGGCACACAAGGCTTAGAAATACTCTAAGAAGTGATGGAGAAAGGAAGGATGACTGATCTCGGTGGTTGTGGCGCTTAACAGTATGTAGGCTAATTCAATCCCCTGCGTTGGTAATAATGTGTGTTGTTGGGTGCCTAGGTATGGGCCGTCATCATAGCCCACCAGTAATCAACAGATTGCAGTTTAAATGTTCAAAAACCTATCACACCAACATAAACTGATCAACATTAAAGTTTGATACGATATATCATTTCACACAAAACATAGAAGTCCGGTACAGAAAATAATTCATTTAATCTTTGAGGCTTTCCTCAAGTCCAGCCAACACGTGTTTCGTCGATTGGGCAGGAACCCACGACTTCATCAGGGCTGGGAAAAGATACAATACAAAATATTGGAATTGCGAGATAACATATCTCATTCTTCATCAAGCATACATCCAGTCAATGTGTTTACATGACGGCAAGTGAGAGATAACGTTATGCATATGTATCCCTGAGCCTTAGATTTATGCATTCCAAGCGAAGAAACAAGAAGGCGGGAGATTAGTAGTACAATCCCATAGGAAAAAAGTGTGAAATCTCTCAATTGAAGAGAAGAAAGAAAGCCCCACAGTTCGTGATGTCGATCAATTTATAAAAAACATATCGCAAAATTATGGTGATCTTGTGCTCACCCCATGGACACTATCCCGTAATGTGTGTGACAAAGTGATGAGCCCCATGGACAACCTTACCACCATTACAGTATTTACAAATGGATTGGTAACGAGCTTACCTTCAATAGGGTAAATATTTAAATCCCCGTAGCGGTTTGAAGTAATTATCCCAATTCAGAAATCCGGATGAGTAATAAGATCGTTCCTCCAATGCAAATATTTGAAGGAAAATTTCCCCGCTATCAAGTGTAACAGAAAGGAACTATATTTAGTAAAATGGATATTATTATCTCCACGTGTTTGTGTCAATATCTAATTTGTCAAGGTATCTTACCTCCAATATTTCGGAGTCCCAGGGCAGCGTGCTATGTGAACGATCTTATTACTCATCCGGATTTCTGAATTGGGATAATTACTTCAAACCGCTACGGGGATTTAAATATTTACCCTATTGAAGGTAAGCTTGTTACCAATCCATTTGTAAATACTGTAATGGTGGTAAGGTTGTTACCACAACAGTTGTAAATTACTGTAATTTTACATGTGCTCACCACAGCGATAGTGAATAAATATTGGCTCATCACTTTGTCACACACATTACGGGATAGTGTCCATGGGGTGAGCACAAGATCACCATAATTTTGCGATATGTTTTTTATAAATTGATCAACATCACGAACTGTGGGGCTTTCTTTCTTCTCTTCAATTGAGAGATTTCACACTTTTTTCCTATGGGATTGTACTACTAATCTCCCGCCTTCTTGTTTCTTTGCTTGGAATGCATAAATCTAAGGCTCAGGGATACATATGCATAACGTTATCTCTCACTTGCCGTCATGTAAACACATTGACTGGATGTATGCTTGATGAAGAATGAGATATGTTATCTCGCAATTCCAATATTTTGTATTGTATCTTTTCCCAGCCCTGATGAAGTCGTGAGTTCCTGCCCAATCGACGAAACACGTGTTGGCTGGACTTGGGGAAAGCCTCAAAGATTAAATGAATTATTTTCTGTACCGGACTTCTATGTTTTGTGTGAAATGATATATAGTATCAAACTTTAATGTTGATCAGTTTATGTTGGTGTGATAGGTTTTTGAACATTTAAACTCTAAGAAGTGAATATAAGACAAACCAATCATTTTATTTATTAGGTGCAACATACAAGTTACTTACCTTCGGTAATGATGTATCTGGTAGAGACGATTCTAGCCGCAGCTTCCTTTATGTAGTAATCCCCAGGCGTGAGACTGGATCCGGAAACTTTTCTGCACGCCGGGGGCGGGGTGACATCACGCGACCCCGCCCAGGCGTCGTCCGCGTACGTGACGTCAGCGAGGTCACATAAGACCCGCCCCGGCGGGGAACTATGGAGAAATTTTCCGCACCACAACGCGGAACCACCAGATAAAAACCTGTGGAAGCATGTGCGAAGAGGAGAAAAAATTGGAAAGGAACTGTGATTAACTACACCACCAGAGTAGTGTCAACACCGCAAAACCCAAAGGCAGGGAAAGAAGAAAGAACAAGCAGAGCCCTGCGCAGCCACCCTGCCAGCACATAGACAGCCTCCCACCCTTGTGCCCCTGAGGGAAGGAACATGCGTAAAAGTCATGGCACACAGAGTAAACCTACCACCCCCATCCTGAACAAGTATGGGAAAAAGTCCCAAGACAGACAGGGACAACAAACCTCCAAGCCACTCCAACATAGAGGGCAACCACCCACAAGGGTCAAAGGCAAGATGACCAGATAACCCTTAATCAGAAGATAGCAATGGAAGGAAGGGAGGGGAGGGAGGACATGAATAGAAACCAATCCCCCCCAGCCCTGGAGTAGCCAGAGCATCAGGACACCGGAGCACCGGAATCCCATCCTCCAAAGAACCAAAGGAGGAATGAACCACCCCCAGACGGAGCCACCCGTCAAGAACAAAGTAGTCACTCACAGGAGACACAGCCCCCAGCGGGAGGCGAGTACCGAAGACCAACCCGAGGGTCCTCGCAGAATAAGGGAGGAAAGGCGGGCCGTGAAGGAATCTGCGGCTAGAATCGTCTCTACCAGATAGTAACTCGTACATCTGATAGAGACTACTAGCCGCAGATTCCTTCACGTAGAATAGATACCCTAGCAATACCCCCTGGGAAAGAGGGTCTGCGAAAGGACGCCACCAGCCAATCCAGAACAGAGGACCCCACAGGGGACCAGATCTGTGGACCACGTAGAACCTTGTCCCTGCCAGGCAATGGGAACCCCCACAAGCAGAACCCCACCAACTCCAAAAGGATGTAGAAGGGAGAAGAAGGCTGAAGAGGCCCATACACTCACAGCAGAGGAACCAAGGGCAAGGTCGGAGAGGCAGAAGTACCACATTCCCCCACAAGGCAAACCAGCCGCCTCCCCATGCCAATACAGGAAGAGCGGAAGAAGAAGCCTAGAGGACCCAAGAACACGAGGGAAAAGAAGGTGAACCCACTCCAGATGGAGAGCAACCTGCCAGCCAGAACAGCGCCAGCAGTCAACAGCCGCTAGAAGCAAGAAGAGCAGCCCAAGGCCCCAGGAAGGCCGAGTAGGCAGCGCCCGACAAGTGAGAACACAGGATCATCCCCGACCTCAGGGCAGGAGCAGGGAGAGGAGGAGATACCAAGGCACACCACTACGAGTGGCCGGGCACACGACCTCAGGGAGCAAAAGCAACGTACATAAACGCCATGGAGAACAGGCACCCGAAGGCGACCAGAACCCCCTAGCAGAGCGCAAGCCATATGACAACTACCACTACCCCACATAGGGTACGTTAAGTCCCAAGATATTGGAACCCCCTTTGGAAGAACTACCGCAGCAGAAGAAAAACAAAAGAGCCATGGGGAAAAAACACACCCGCGGGAGGCTTGACAAGCAGCCCAACCAATGCAGAAGGCCTAATCTCAGGGCCAAGTCTGTGCAAAAACTCCGGCAGAACACACACACAGAAGCAACAAAAGGGCCGTTCAGCAGCCAACAATGCCAAAGTCCCAAGGAAGGACGCAAATGGCCAGAACACACACTCCACAGACAGAACAACCGGCCTAAGAAGGCCCAAAATCAACCCAACTCAGGAGTCACTGAGGAGAAGACTGAGGAGGAGGATGGAGTCCTGCCAAGAGCCTTTGGATGGCGGAGTCGGCCGCGGCATGAAACAACAGGCTGCCATCAAACGGAAGGTCGAGGAGTCTCTCCCGAATATTCTCAGGGAACACTCCGTCCCGAAGTCAAACATGGCGACGGAGAGCGACTGCAGAAGCCATGGACCAGCCCAGCACCTGCGAGATGTCCAGAGCGGAGCGGAGAATAAACTCCCGGCCATCCACAGCATGATGCCTTAAGTCCACCTGACCAGTCTCCTAGGACGCTGCGGATCCCAGAGACCCAGCCGAGTCCCACAAACAGGAGGAGGCCCTAGCCAGCACACACAAGGCATTAAGGGCCCGCAGGGCAGCGCTGATCGAGGCCAACATGTTGCGCCCCCAAGAGTCCAGCCAGCGGGCCTCTCGGGACGGCGGAGTCAACAATGGCGGCAGGGAGGAAAAGCAGTCCGCAAAAGGGGGCTGACGGCCGAGGGGTGAAGGGAAAGACACGCTAGGTCACGCGGCGCCGGGAGGTGCCGGTGCAGAAGATGGTGAGGCACCGGGTCCCCTGAGGCAGGACGCCTCCAAGCCCCCGTCAAGGAAGAAAGGAGCGAACCCTCAAAGGGAAGTAAGATTTCCCTCCCACCAGAGCCCTGGTGGAGGACCTCCAATAGATGGACCGCCGGAAAGTGAGTCACCGTATCACTCATGCTCAGGATGCCCACAGCCGTGGGCACCGCGTGAGCGAAGGCCGCACCCGCCTCCGTAGGGCCCCGCGGTGAAGAAAGCAGCTCCTCCGTGGGCGACAGCTGCAAACTAAGGCGGCCGTCCCCGAGGCCAAGCAGGACGGGCAAGGGCCATACCTGGAAGTCAAAGGGAACCTAAGAATGAGGGACTTGCAGCTCTTCCGACGAATACCTCTGCCTCAGGAAGGGCGGGGAGCCACCCTTCGACGCCGTTGAAAAAGACACCACACGGCGACCAGTCTGCGGGGAGGATGACACCAATAAACAGGCTGCCTCCGGAGAAGAAGGAGCGTGCGAAGATGAATCCACAGTACGGCCCCTGCGCGGAGCTGTAGAGTCCGCGGCCTGAGGCAGGACGTTGGCACCATCTGGCGTTACTGGACAAGGTTCCTCCAAGTCACCTCGCACCGGAGACCAGATGGGAGACCGGAGTGGAGCTGGAGCCGAACCGGCCTGGGGCGACGCCAGAACGATGCCGACCTGACCCCGCCGAGGCAGCCACCTGGGTGGGGAAAAGAGACAGGCCTGGGGAGTGACACGAAGCCCTCCGCCAGCCGCCGCCCAGAATGAGGCGTAGATCGCTCGGCAACCCATGAGGCAGTGCCAGGGACGATTCAACCTCTGAATCGCCCTCCGATGAGGCAGCCGCCTGTGGGGAGGGACGACAGGGGCCCGGAGAGGGACAAGGGGTCCTCCCCCGGCCTCGACCCGGAGTGGGACGAGGAGGGTCAACAGACCCCTGTGGCTCTGCACAGTGCACCTGCTGCCGGCGCCGTAGCGGCGTCACCTTGGCCTTAGACAGGACCACCTTGTTAAAGGGCCGAGAGGGGCTTGGGGATGCGACACAGGCCCCGGCGACCTCCTGCCACACCACATGGACTCCCGCGGGAGTTTGCGGCGAGGCAGAGACGCCGTGGCCTGAAGGAGGTGCCCCGGAGGAGCCGCACCCCAACAGCACCCGATCCTCCAAGCCTGGATCCGAACCAGTCGGCGCCGGGGCAGAGCCACCGGCGGCGCCGTGGAGGGTCCTGCGCAGGGAGAGGGATCCACTGACGCCCCAGTAGGGGAAGGAGGAGGAGACGCCAGCGAGGCCTGCAAAGCTGCTGCGTTTGACTCCATTTGGACTCTCGACGCCCCAACACCGGGAAACGGTGGATAGGACGCCACGTGGGGCCGCATCACCCGCGGAGAGTCCACGCCCCCGGCAGGCCAGAAAACAGCCCCCGGGGACAAACTGCGACACTTACCCACCAGGGATCGACGCTCACGTGACATCGGAGAAGGGCGAGGACGACGACCATGGCCGTATCTGAAGCCGTTCGCCAAAGCAGACCGAGGGGAGGACGTCGACCTGGAGAGACGCGCCAATAGAAGGTTCATCCGGCGTTCCCGCCGCGACTTCAGCTTCAACTGTTGGCACGCCACACAATCAGTGGTGCCGTGACCCTCCCCCAAACACCACATACAAATGAGATGAGGGCTCGTCACCGACATGAGACGCCCACAAAACGTGCAAATTTTAAAGCCCGAAGGCATTCGCACACGGTTCCACCAAAAAGAAATGGAAGAAAAGGGGCTCTAAATAGGCCCGTAGCAAGGACCGGATCCGCGTTGCACGCGGAAAAGGAAAAAAGACTGACGTAGGCGCGCCGGGGCGGATCTTATGTGACCTCGCTGACGTCACGTACGCGGACGACGCCTGGGCGGATTCGCGTGATGTCGCCCCGGCGCACAGAAAAGTTTCTGGATCCAGTCTCACACCTAGGAAAAATTCTACGTGAAGGAATCTGCAGCTAGTAGTCTATATCAGATGATAAAGTGTATATACATAATGAACATTATCACAAAGTACAAATATTCAAAGGGTCCTAGGCTGCAACAGGTGGAGATATATCAATTGCAGATGTGTTAAATGGAAAATTTGTGAAAACAGACAGAAAACATTTGCGTACACCGTGTAATACCAAAAATGTACTTACATATAACAATGTTTTTTTCAGTTTGGTTGCCATGACAGATGCATATTATTTGCATATTGTATACCCCGGAAGGACACAGTAATTCACCAAAAGATGACGGATCCCTAAAAGGTCAGAGGTCCGAACATGGCTTGGAAAAGCTGCCTCTTTCAAACCCTGCTTGGTTTGTTTCGGCCTGTTCTATATTTCCCATATTGAAGTCAATAAAATGTGATTTCACTGGAGGTTCTCCTAGATTTATGATAGTAGAGTCTTGGCTCTGCTGGAAAGGGGTATACCAAAAGTTCCCCCTCCCACAAAGAGGATGGTTACTGTCGCATCATTTCAGGGTATGGATTGGCTGTCAGATGGTAGCAATTAAATGGTATTTGAGCATTAGAAGCCTTTTTACCTGCACCCCTGATGGAGAGGCTGCCTACCACAAACCCCAACATAAAAGGTGTATATAATATAGTGTGTGGTGTTACTTGTGAGTATGCATATATGTGAGTGCATGCAGTGTGGGAGTGCATGCAGCTGATGGAGGGTGGGAGGTTAAGAGATCTGTCACACGTTACTGGGCAATTTTGGAGGACTTAAATATAATCCTTTCACTGCATGTCCCAAATATCCACACAAGCTGACTGCTTCTATAAATCCCAAGTATACACTCAGATATGGGATTATAATAAACTAGTCCATCCCAACAACTCTCTCCACTTCTCTCCCTCTCCAATCATGCCAGCTCGGGCCACAACTATACACAAAATCTCAGATTGGATAACTCGTGCAGTAAGTAACCAGATAAGCACAATGTATCACATAAAATACCATATAGAGATCTGTAGTTGTTCAAAGCTACCGGCATGCTGAAGACAATAAAAGTGCTTGTCTGCCTCTTACCCTTCATGATCCAATGTGCTGCATTCGTAACACGATAACTGCAACTCAGTGGTCATCACGCACAATATGGAATACTTTCCACATAGTATCAAAACAAAAACAATATTCTTCAAACCACACACCCTAAACAGTGTAGCATGCTTTAGCGCCCTTCATAGGGGTAGTAAGCGCTATAAAAGTGCTGCAATGCAATACAATACAGTGTGAATGGTGAATAGTGTCCATAGAGGACAGACTATGTGGGTCTGCAACGGGACCAAAGTTCTCTGATTTGCAAAGCTTTGCCTCCCTATCCTGAATGATTTTCTAACCTGCCCTCTGTTTTTCCTATAATGGACTTGACCATGAGCAAGCCACTGGACAATAGGTGCCAAACACCAGAGCCCAGCCTTATTGCAAGGAGGTACACTCAAACACAGAGACTGGAGGTTTGGCGTGTGGTGGAGAGTAATTCAGAGGAGGTTTGGCGTGTGGTGGAGAGTAATTCAGAGGGCAAGTACTTTTTTTATCTGTGCCTTTAGTGGGAAGGCTGATTACTGTCCTACCTCAATAAAGTTTAGCCTAGTTCTTCATACATTTCGGACTTGTCTTTCCCCAAGGAGGCAGTGGAGGTACTCCATAATCATACCCACTGTGTCAAATGTTTTGCTCTCCTTGCCAGGAGGAGCATCACTTGACACATTCACCACCTTCTTAACGGCTGTAGCTACAATTACAGTCCTCACTACATCAGATCTTATATATGTTTGGATTATGCGGGCAGGAGGAAACAGCTTCTTTTTTGCAAGGTCAGTGATGCACTCGTAGCTAAGGAATACATTATAGCAGAGCTGCAGGAGGATATATTCTGCTGTACTCCAACTACCACTCAATACTGTACCAAACGCATTATACTGTTGGTAACCTATGTGAGTTGTCACTGCACTATGATGAGCGTGGCTTTGCAGTGAGCAGTTTACTGCAAAAACTATTCTGTTCACTTCGGTATTGAGACTAGTTCAAGTGACAGTGATGGCTCAATAGTTAGAAGGTTTTGACCATGGATAACTATCTGGAGGTGAATGCTCTAGGTACAGATCCATTTGTGGGTTGAAAACACTGTCTCTGAAAGCCTAGATCTAATATTGAAGAACATTTCTAATCTTTCTCTCCTCATGTAAGTAACCTCAAATAATCTCCACAACCTCCTTAAATATACTGTGCTCTGATACACTACCACAAGAGTCATACTACATAAATACACACATATGTATACACACAAACACACACAGGATGGCTTTTTCTCACCTGGATTTGCTCAAGAACGTCTCTCTGCATCTCCACCGCCATGTGATAGACGTCATGATCTGAACTGTTGTACATGACAGCATTCTGAAACATCAGCATGATGTCACGCTGGAACTCAGCCGTGGTGCGAATCAAGCTCGTCTCTATGTTCTTCTTGATGGTGGAAAGATCCATGGGCCTGAACACAAAGCAAACTTAAAACTGTAGGTCACATATGACTGGATCACGCCTTACCTTAAAAATTCCCCTCCACCCAGCAACCACAGTACTTTTTGTTTCCCTAACTAAACTCTATTGAGCTCACAGAGGAGGGTGTGTCTAGTGACCCACTCCCTCAAATAAAACCTCCACCTCCCCCAATACTTCAGCACTGGAGCAAGAAGCTCTCCTAATCTCCCACAACTGAGCGCCCTCATAAGGCTTCCCTCTAACCTCATTAACCCTTCTGGACCCCACTAAGTTTCTTTGTCTTGCACATTATATTACCTCTGGACAATGCTGTGGTACCCAGGGGCGATGTCATCAGTAACAGGTTGTAGGAACACATTGGCATACCTGTATGGTGGATTCAAAGACAACAATCATGGGGAGGGGGTCAAAGGGGGGGAAGTAAGGAACAAGGTCACAATTCAATAATGAGACGGGAGAACAGACACATTCTAGGGAAGGTTAAAGTTCCTGGATAATACAAAGATACATCACTTATAAAGACAGAACTAAAACTAAAGTTCATGTCTACCGGCCACCAGGATATGTTGGTTCTTGATGATCTTGACTAAGTATATGGAGAAAATACCTCTCACTACCCAACTTATTGGAGAAAATACCCCTCACTAGCCAACTTATTACACATGGCAACTTTAATGTAAACGTGAGCATTCAGCAAAAAATTGTCTTATCGACCCAGCTTCTTGCTCATCAAAACTACAAAACATGCATTCATCCACTACACATTCTAACAGGCATTTACTTAATCTGATTCTGATATCTAAAACATTTGCTCCTCCACTACTTCCATTACTCACTCACCACCTGATCATGTTTTTATACCTGTCAGCCATACTTCTCCCATCCTAATTCTAAACTCATGTTTACAAAATGCATTCTCCGACTTCCTACCCAGCATTTCTAAATCAAATACCTAACTTCTCACTCCCCCTTATTTTGAACAATTCAATGATGCAATGACCATAGTATTTCACTCTGGCTCTCTTCTAGGGAATTTAACCCCAGCATCTCCCCATTCACAGTTATGGATCAATCCTCTATCAAAAGTTTAAAAACAAGAATTTGTGCAACCCTTCAAGCATGGAGGGAACAACACACCAGCAAGAACCCCAACGTTTCTAACTTCCTTTGTAGTATTTGTAGGAAAATGCCCCTTTGTGTCATGGTCACCCAAACTTTTTTGCCACTGGTACTGATGTGTTTTGACTAATATGAACTGGGTCCCTGCTAACTAGGAGCCAGTGACAGTGCTCTTTCCCTAAAACATGGTAAAATGGTCTAATTGTAACACAAGTGGCAAACACTTCGGCACACCTGTAAGTCCCTAGTAAGTGGTAACCTTGGCACTTAGGGCATGGGTACCAAAGAGGGTAGCTAAGGGCTGCAGAATGTATTATGCCACCCTATGGGACCCCCCATACAAATTGCATGCAGCCTGCCATTGCAGATTGCGCGTTATGGTGCAAACCATGAGTGAAAACATGACATGACACACTCACTGAGTACCATGCAAAAGTCATTGCATGTAATACATGTAAGTTGCCCCTACAGCAGGCCTTATAGCCCTAAGGCGGGGTTGCATTATATTACATGTGAGGACTTATCAGCATGAGCAGATATGACCCTGTGCTGTCTAGTTCAATTACTAGATGGTACAACTGAACAGGGAAGCCATCTTAAGTATATGTACTGGACACTGGTTATTACTGGTCCCCCAGCAATATGATGACTTTATTGAAACCTATGGTGTTTGGTACCAAACATCTTACCTTGATAAATATGGACTGTTGCCAGTACTACATTTCTTATGACATGCACCCAGAGGGCCCTTTAGCGGTGCCCCCTAACATCCTACCAGCCTCTAGTGTGCTGGATGACTGGTATTGACTAGCCTGCCATCACAGACACATTTCTGACACCCTGGAGGCAAAACCCCCCCACACTCTGAGGTTAGAAACAATGCCTGCTCTGGTCAGAGGTGTTGTTACCTCCTCAAAGCCGGATGGCTAGTAATCAGTACATCAAGGTAAGAGGCTTCAAAGGGTCTGCCTCCTTTGATATGTGACCCTGGCTTCCCCCAGACAAGGTAAATGCAGCCCACTGCCCGGGGCCCATTTGGCATTAGCACACGTGGGGACAAGTAGCTAGTGAGGAGGCATGTTCACTATCAGGCCCGTTACACCCCTAAGGTGGGCTACCTGAAGTGAACACGAAAAGTAGAATTCACCACCTTGGTTTTTGGTGAAATTAGATATACTGGGTCAGGGTTATGCCCAATTCCCATAGGAAATGGTCAGTTAGAGGGTGTAGATACCCCAAAGGTAAGCAGCCCATAGGCTACTACCGTAACCTCCCCGTAACAACCCTAGATTGAGTATTTAGGCGGCACCCCTGACACCAGGAACTCAGATTTAATGGTCACAAGAAGAAGAGGACAAAGAAGAGCGAAGAAGAGAGAACTGTGGACCAACTGCAGACTTTTTAACACCAAGCACTGCCTACCTGCAACTGCCCCAACAATGGAGACAAACTGACTCATTTTGCCATTGTGCATCTGCCAAGAACCCCGGTGGACTGCCAGCACTTTGCCAATTGCCTGCAATCTCCCTTGGAGTAGAGGAGCTACTCCCCTGCAGCTTGCAGGCACCAAGCAGCAAAGTTCGATCCACTAATCTGCCGCTCACCGGTTCCACCGACCCTGCAGCCGCCCAGGAAGAGGTTGACGTGCTCCAAAAAGTGAGATTTGTCTCTCCACCAAGTGATAAGATGCCAGGACCAACCAGAGCCACACAGCACCAATACCTGGGGTACCGTACCCCTTGCAGCAACCAAAGCCTGTTTGAGTACAATCCGGACTCCAACGACTCCAAGACCGAGCAGCCGTCGAGGGACATCAGCACTGAAGAGAACAACTTTGAGTGGCCCAGCTGTCCTGTTTTTGTCCACCTCGCCCGGCAAAACCGACATTCGTAAGCACCCTTGACACACAAACCAGCTAATCTAACAACTCTGAATCTGAGGGCCCCAGCCCGGGTTCCCAAGAACTGACTGTGCTTCCTTGCTCCCTGGACCGTCACGAACCGAGCCCCCCATTGGGAGCTTCCGGACTTGTCCCCAAGTTCCCCACTGCAACCTGTTTCTAGGTGTGCCCTGCTCTCTCCTTCGGTGTACAGTGCAAAGTTACCAACCCGGACAGCACCCCTGCACTAGACGCTCAGGCAAGTAAAGACTAACTGCTGGTGGTTCTTCGGACCTTGGCCCCTTAACACCTTAAGTGCTGAATGGGACCCCTGGAAACCTATTGCAGGTAACTGTATGTCATATATGCTTTTTCCCATAGGAAAGCATTCCTGCTTAAAGAAGCATTTAGGTGAATGTAGGAAGCTGGCTATTTATTTGATATATAAAAAATCTGATATACCATTTAAAGAGTTCAGGGGTTCCCTTATGGAGGACGGGGCTTGCTATGCAATCCCAAAGTGCTCTGTTAGAGGGTAGTGTGGTTGAGCAGCCTAAGGTTTAACACAGAGGAGTACAAGATATTCGCAAATATACACAATGATCAAGACATGGCACACGACTCAAGAAGGAGATACACACCAATTTATTAAAATATCAAGTATCTTTATATAGGGGTAGTCATCAGAGAAAAATTATTCAGATAAGTAAGTTTTTAAATATAAATTCTTTTCACTTCATAGAGTGGACACTGCAATTTTTGATTTCTGCAATGTTATCCTATGGAAGGAAGAACAAGTTCCGCAAACAGGTATAGTACAGCGACTTACAAGACCAATCTCCAGGAGTTACAAAGAGTTGTGGGCAAGGTCCAAAGCAGCACAAACGGTACACCACCAGCGGCACAGGCGGCCATGTGCAGGGTGAAAAACAGCATTGGGAGCCCAATCTATTTCAAAGGAGATCGATCACTGCGGAAAGAGGTTGCAGACTCTGGGCATGAGGCCAGTTAGGCTGAACCAGCAAGTGGTCTTCGGCCTTGAACTGCTCGGGATGGGGGGACACCTTTTGGTCCTCTTCTACAAGGCCCTGGGGTGACGGGTGCAGGGGTGTCCTTAGGCATCAGGTTTTTCCTTACCGGAGTAGTTGCGGTTGAGGGGGATTGTCTGCAGAGTTTGCAGGCGATGTTGGGGAGTCTAGAAGGGGTGAAACAACAATGGACTTGGCATTTGGAGGGCTGGGGGAGCTTGTTGACACCAGTGGCCCACTTCAACTCAGGCCAAGGTGACGGATGCAGTGGTGACTTTGGGTGTCAGGTTTTGGTGGTTGCAGAGGCCTCAGAGTCTTCTCTTTTTAGAGTTTCTTCAGAACAGGTCTGCTGTTCACGGGGGTTTTGAGTCTTTTTCGAAGGCAGGCAGTCCTCCGAGGTTTCTGCAGTCAACCGCTACAGGACGAGTTGACTTTGGCGCAGTTTTCGACGAGGTATGCAGACTGGTCAGCAGGGTTGGTACCAGGTCAGCTGCTGCTTCTCTCCTCCCTGCTTTTGTGGCTCTTCAGTGTCCTCTCTCTTCTTAGGTCATCAGGATCTGCTTCTCTGGAGCAGGGGTCCCTCAATACTGAATTTAGGAGAGTATAAGGTAGTAGCCAGTGGGCTACTGATCCTGGTGATCACTACACCCCCTATATGACCACTTCTGAGGTGGGCATAACCCTGTCACAGAATTGCTAAGTATGCATCATAAAGATAACTATTTCTGAAAAGTCGTGTCCACCTCACAGTAGCTCATCTTAGGGGTGGTACTAGCCTGGAGGTGGCATGCCTACCGGACTAGCTAATTTTCTTGCCTGTCCAGGTGCCAAGGGGTTCCTGGACAAAGATGTCAGCTTCCTGTCCCGTCACGGGGAGCCAGATGCGCATTTCAAAGGCTGCAGTCCTTTGCGGCTTACTGCACAAGAAAGGTGTTGTAATCTGCTTGTTAAGTAATGCATCCTCCCTGCCCTTGTTCTATGCCTTGCTGCTCAGCCAATGTGATGTCATTAGAATGTTATGAATGTTTGTACTTGAAGGGAGTTCAGTTGGAGATGATGGGTTGAGCAGCAAGGAGGCTGCACCTGGTGGGGCGTATATTGGAACATATGTTAGAACTAAGCTGTAACTTGATGAATAAACCACCAACTACAAGAGTTGTCTACGAGACTTCTTTGATTACTACAGAAGGCTAATCAGGTGGTCATCCGTGGGAGGGGGGTGTAACGCCCTTTTCCCGAACAAGCTTTTGTTCTGGGTCTCCTAAGAGCAAAAGGCTCTCACCCTAGGAGGTCAGAAAAGCGTCTCAGGTGGCAGGCTGGTAGAAACCAGTCAGCAAGCACACCATAGGCTGGTAGGTTTTAAGGGGGCACTTCTAACGTGTCCTCTGGGTGCATGTATAGGTAGATCCAATACTGGCATTAGTGGGGGTTTGCCAATACGAGATGTTTGATATCAAATATTTCTATTTTCAGTGAAGCCGTCATGTAGCTGGGGAACTTGTTTTCACCAGTGTCCAGCATATGTTCTAAAATGGCTTTCCTGGTCACTTGTACTGGGAGCAATGGAACTGACCAGCACAGGGTCATATTTGTTCCTTCAGGTATGTCCTCATATGTAGTACTAAGCACCCTGCCTTAGAGCTGCTAGGCCTGCTGTAGGGGTGACTTTAAAGTATCACATGCAGTGGCAGGTGACATGGCACGTATCACATGCAGTGGCAGGTGACATGGCACACAGGGATGTGTGACATGTTGTGTTTTCACTTTTGTCTCCACCAAGACACACAGCCTGCAGCAGCAGTCTTGCATGTGCTTGGTGAGGGGTCCCTTAGGTTGGCACAACTGGTGCTGCAGCCTGTGGGGACCCTCCTTAGTATCTCAGGCCCTAGCCACCAGGGACACCATTTACTAGGGACTTATAAAATATTACAGAAATTGCCAATTGGGGGAAGAGATCTGGCACTGGGGACCTGGTTAGCAGAAACCCAATGCACTTCCAGTCGAAATCACATCATCACCATTTTAGACTAGTCTCTATTGGACTATAGTATTTTAGACTACAGTGAAAGAATGTCTACCTATTATTGTAGTATTATACATATACCTATATTCTGAACATTTGTTTTGCACAGATGGCTACACATTCTCCCAACTTGCACTTATCTCCACTTCTCTATCCTGATAGGCAACTACTGCTACCTCATATATCATATACCTCTTCATTATTCGGCATTATTCTGCACAGTTCTGCAAACTGCATCCATTCTCACTCTTCTCTCCTGTAATGCACCGACTGCTACCTCATATATCTCTTGCTGCTCACTAGTGTCACCTCTACATGTTATTTTTTAAACATTTGTAATGCACAGATTGCTACCTCATATAACTTGGTTGCTAATTAAGGTCAATGTTGATTCTTGATTTTTGATTTATGTAAATTGGTGTTTGCATTTGTATCCTGCTCCTACACTCTATCAGTATTATACTTTCACCCGTATTCTGCACTATCCTGCTCACTTCCTCAACCTACACCCACTCCTACTTTTCTACGTATCACGTATCTACGTATATTTTTGTTTCCTGCCCTTATATTACATCAGTATTGTACCTACACTTACACCTTGTACTTTGTAATTTACCGTATGTACTTGCTCTACTGCACACGCTTATATCCTGGCTATACTGGTTCATCACTTGTGCCACCTTGGTAATTTATAACTTATTAATGTGTAACCTACTGTACGCATTTGTTTTTATGCACATTTGTACCACTATAGTGCATTAGTGCACTCTCCCATTGTACCCTACCCTTACATACTATCAGTATTATGCCTATTCTTACACCTTGTACCTTACAATTTACCGTATGTATTTGCCCTACTGCTCACTCTTATATCCTGGATATGCTGGTTGATTACTAGTGTCACTTTATGGTAATTTATAACTTATTACTGTGTAACCTACTGTATGCACCTGTTTTTCTGCACACTTGTTTTTCTGCACATTGGTACCACTATAGTGCACTAGTGCATCCTCCCATACCCACCTAATCCTTCAACGCAACATGGACCCCATCGGCAAACACACATACAAAATCAACTACCCACCATCACTCACCAAAAAAGCCGCCAAACGCTTTAAACACAACTTCCTTAGGTCACACTCGGAAACGCCCTTTGCTGACACCTACTTCTCCCCGGTCAATGGATCCCTGAACACCGATATCATCTTCCACACCACACGCAGAGCTCAATGGAGAAAAGCGTTCTTCACCCTACTCACCGTCTCCTCCACCAGAAAATCCGCTCACAGCCTAACTCTCTCCATCACACCATCCCAAGTCTTACCAGGCAGAGCCACCATCACTATTTACAATAACGGGATTGTCCTATCACAATCCACAGACAGGAACCTGGAACTGCTAGACAACATGTTCCCCACCTTCAAAGAACACCTCTCCAATTCACGGACAAACACTCATATCTCCCCCAGTCCCACCAACCATGACCTCACAGCTACATACTCTTCAATCAGGGACACACCTACCACCCCTGACCTCCCATCCCCTACCCACAACCCCACTATCCCAATTCAGCACTCAATCACAGACACAGATCGCTCCCCCTCATACACCGTTCTTTCCCCCGCCCCTTCTACCAACTTGCGGACCTCCACACATACCTTCAACACTCCTATCACACCTACAGCGGGCATTAACACCCCGCTTGCCGCTGACAGCACAGTTCCCACCCATAACACACCTAACTTAGTCCAGCACCAGAATAACATGCATTCCGACAACTCCCCCCCTTTATCCCCCCCCATTCTCAGTCCTCATTACCCTCTAACCAACTTCGCAGAACATACCCCCTCTCTTAATTTAACTCCCCCTCCCCTCAACAGGACCATCTCCAATCCCACTTCCCCTCCTACTCTCAGCCCCCATTACCCTCCCTACACCCCCACCACGGCTACCAGTCTCCCAGCCTACACCTTGACCCCCCCGCCTACCACCAATGCCCTCACCCATAACACCAACTTCCTCCCTACCTCATCCACACCCCTCCCGTCCAAAACCTCTCGCCTCCCTAACCCCACCCCGCACACCAACACAACGCAGACCTGCTCGAACACCAGCCCTCCCTCCCACCTGCACACGAATTCCCTGGTCAGCCATTCACCCCTGACTGCCACTCCCACCCCCACCACCTACCCTACGATGGAATACATCACGGCCACCCTCACTCAGATCAAAGAAGACATTCACGCCATCAAAGAACTACTCTCCACACACCCCATACACCGCCCACCCACCTCCACCCCCCCTCCCAACTTGTCTCCTACTCCGCCGGCGGACTCCCACCCTCATCACGCCCCACACCAGGCGTCAATCCCTGCTCATAGGCGCAGCAACTGCCCTCGTCCCCCGCATCGCCCCTGCGACCCCTCACACATCTACACCTCCCCGCCAAACTTGTCCCCCACCCCTCCGACTAACTCTCGCACTCAGCTATCCACCAATCTGACATCAATCCCAGCTCTTAATCGCAACAACCGCCCTCGCCGCACCCACAACTCTTCCTATGACCTCGACACACTCACCCTTCTCCGCTCCTATGACCCAGCCCCCCAAACTCACACAAGCACCCCACACCGCAACATTCCCACGATACACCCAAATCCCCTTAGACCACCCACACTAAACAGCAGATTCTCCATCCCCAATAACCTTAGAAAAGTCCCTCTCTCGCTAGAACCATCTAACACCCTCTACACACCCCGTCTCAAATGCACTCTTCTCAACTGCAGATCGGCCACGAAACATTCAGCAGCCATTGCTGAGCTCCTCTTATCGCGGGACCTTGACCTAATCATCCTGACTGAAACGTGGCTAACTGAAGCTTCGACACCCATAATGGACATTCTGGTTCCTCCCAACTACCACATTATCAGGCTTGACAGAACAGGCCAAATAGGTGGTGGAATCGCATGCATCTACAGGAACAACCTCTCTGTTCAGAAAGTCAATTCCACATCCCTACCATCCCCAACATCCTGGGAATACATCTGCCTCGACATTATTAGTGAGGGCAAACCGATATGCTCTCTTCACAGCATTTACCACCCACCCAGGGACAACCTCACCTTTTCCCAACAAATCATGGATATGATCTCAACCAATTCCGGACGGCAGCTCACCCAAATATACCTTGGTGACTTCAACCTCCAACTGGAATGACCGCAACGACGCGGTGGTAAATAGTCTTAAAAATTTCCTCGATGCCCTTGACCTCACCCAAATATGCAACAGCCCGACCCACGAGAAAGGTTCTACCATCGATCTGATTATCTCCAAAGAGGACTCTATCCAACTCGAATCCATCCAACCCTGTGACTGGTCAGATCATCATATTATCACATTCTTTATCAACGAAAAAGTCAAAGTCAACCCGGCGCAACTCTCCAAGCCCAAAGTCTGGAAAAGAGACTCGAAAAAGCTCAACCCAGGCTCTTTGCCCCCTAACAGTTGCAATCTCCTACTCCCACCTGCAGGCGCCACGGACGTCCAAACTCTGACTGACCACTATCTCAACGCTATGACCTCTATAATTAATGAGGCTGCACCTATGCAGCTAAAAAGAGTCTCTACTAAAATCTCCAAACCATGGTACGACGGGAGTCTCAACGAGGATAGAAGAGACATGCGAATGGCAGAACGGACCTGGAGATCAGCTCCCTCCGCAATGCACCTAAAAGATCTGAAGAAAAAGAGAAACGCCTACTTCAGGAAAATAAAACGCTCAAAATCGGACTTCTTCAGCCTCCAACTTAACCAAGCAAAAAAACGCCCGAGAAAACTGTTTGAGCTAATCAAGTCACAATCCAAGGAGCAACCACAACCACTCAACACTGGGCGTGAGGCACCCTCCTGTGAAGACTTCGCTGATTTCTTTATCCAAAAAACTGACAAAATAAAAAGCGATCTCCTCATTGACGCAAGCCTCTACTCCAAACCCCAATGCCTAGCACCCACTGAACCAAAAAACAATGCTACATGGTCAACCTTTGGCACATACTCGGAAGAAGAAATTGGCAAATTACTCAGCACCCTGAAACCATCCAATCACCTCACGGACCCCCTCCCTGCCTTCGCAGTAAAAGACTTTACCCCTTTGCTTCTCCCTCTCTGGACTAAAATCATCAACAGCTCTCTCCAACAAGGAAGCATACCTGACTCCCTCAAAGTTGGTCAGGTCACACCTCTACTAAAGAAACCAACAGCCGACCCCTCTGATCTCAACAATTACCGTCCCATCACCAATATCCCCACTCTCGCCAAACTGCTGGAAAAATGCGCACAACTACAATTGACTAAACACATTGAGCAATTCGATCTCCTCAACCCTCACCAGTCAGGCTTCCGAGCAGGACACAGCACAGAAACTGCTATGACTCACATAATTGACGACGCACTTCAAATGCTAGACCAAAACGACACCTGCCTCCTCATCCTTCTTGATCTCTCCTCAGCATTCGACACCGTTAAACATGAGAATCTACTAGAACTACTAAACACAAGAATGGGCTTATCTGGAACTGTCCTCAAATGGTTCACTTCCTTTCTTCACAACAGGTCGCAGAAATTCAAGAGCAACAACCTAATGTCCTCGCCAATACCTGTAACGCTAGGCGTCCCCCAAGGATCCTCTCCATCCCCAACTTTGTTCAACCTAGTCATGGAACCTCTCACCACCTTGCTACAAGCATCCAATGTACACTTCCACATGTACGCCGATGACACCCAACTTTACCTCAAATTACAATCACCCAATGACATCCTGCTCCTGAACTCAACGATCAGATGCACCCAATCCTGGCTTGCCGACAATCACCTCAAACTCAATGCCCTGAAAACAGAGTTCCTTCTGATCTCACCTCCAGCGAAGATATCCACCACTCAACACTCGCTTAAACTCCTAACCGCACTCAATGTCCAACCCACCATCGTGGACTCAGCAAAATCTTTAGGCATAACACTCGACACCAATCTCAACATGCAGCAACATATCAGCAAGGCAACAAAGGGAGCGAACTTCCAGATCAATACTCTGAGGAAACTTAAACCCTACCTCCCAGCCAAAGACTTCCAAACTGCAGTACAAGCACTAGTCATCCCACGATTTGAATACGGCAGCACCGCCCTCTGCGGACTCCCCCTAACTACAACCGCACCACTAAAAGCTTCTCTAAATGCTGCAGCGAGACCCATTACTGGGTCAAAAAAGCACTCCCACATTACCCCTGACTTGAAATCCCTGAATTGGCTGCCTTTTGAAGCCAGAATACATCTGAAAATCGCCTGCATGGCACACAAGGCGGTACACCTAAACTCACCCGGCTACCTTGCTCAGAAATTGACAATCTCTGGGGGAATCAGAAACACGAGAGGCACAAGCAATCTTCTGCTGAAACCTCGAGGATTCCGGAAGGAAAAAACATACAAGCGCTCCTTCTCAGGAATGGCGCCTAGGATTTGGAACTCACTCCCGCCCGAAACCAGGCTGATCTCCTCCACTACACTCTTTAAAAAAGAAGTAAAAGCTATCCTCATGGCTAAATACACTTGAACTACTATCTCGAACCCTATTAACACCCTGCACCGATTTGTACTACATGCTTGACCCCTTTACTTATTTGTATGAGTTGTCTTATTACCCACATGATTGGCTTTGCAGTCACCTATTTGTACTATTTGTACTGTGTGATCTATTGATTTACTTGTTTGACTATGTTCCCTCATGTACCCTTTTATGTAAAGCGCTCTGATATCTGCGAAGATCTTGTTCGCGCTATATAAAACTTTTAAAATAAAATAAATAAAAAATAAAATGACCAGGCACAAAAAATGGGGGTGACCATGTCAAAAAGGGTCACTTTCCTACAGTACCCATCATCCAGATGGTCCCCATGTTCCTGAAAGTCTGGGTAGTAGTGTGAGTCTGCAGGAGATAAATGTGGGGGCGAGTGTGTCACTGGTGGTGGTCTGAGTGGTGCACTAGTCGCCTTATCCACTCTTCTCATGTGCTTTGGTAGGCAGGGGCTGTCCAATGCCTACTCAAAAGTCAGCTGCATCATTGCTGTCTTTTCTTTGTTTTATTGAGACAAAGCTACAGTTCTCCCAGTGTCTGGGTGAATCAAAAGTTGTTTTTGTCTGGCATTGAGATGTTCTGGTAACCTTTCAAGTACCGGTTCCACAGTTTCAGAGCTGGTCTTCTGTTTGACCGAAGTATATGCCTCGGGGTGTGAAGCAGTTTTTGATGCTGATGTTTTGGGTGTCAAAGGTCTTGATTTTAGTGCAGAGGCGCTGCTAGGTTTTGGTGCTGTGGTTTCAATTCCGAGTCTTGACTTGAGGCCGATGACTGGGGGACATAGGCCTTATGCTGTTGCTTGGGTGCAGAGCCAGAGCTAGGTGCTTATGGTAGTGCTGTTCAGTGCCAACCATGTTCTGAAAGCAGTGGTAGCCCATGCAAAGGCTTCGGTCGGTCTAAGCCAGACTGTTGACCCTTTGGGACAGTATGTTGAGACTGGGATTGCGATGGATTGCAGCACATTACTCCTGGTCCTCAATTTCGAGTTTGGACCCCAAACTTGGGAGAAGGATCCCTCATCCGCTGCCGAAGTCTGAGCTTGTGCCGTGTGTTGCCATTCTTCGGATCGAAAAATATCTGGAGTTGTCATCAACAGTTCGTCTGGACATTTCGATTCATCTTGGGTGCAGATCTCGCAGCGTTTTTTTCGATCAGAAGTACTTACATGCCTCACAGATGGATTACTGATGATTGGGCAACAAGCATGAGTTATACATGAGGTGTTGGTCGGTGTTAGACCTGTTGGTTGCTAGTTGGCTGATGTAGGTACCTTAGGCCAAATAGGGACCCTTGCTTCCACGTCAGGGAAAGGAAGGACACCTTCTCAGATAGCCCCCGCTCACCCCCTAGGTAGCTTGGCACGAGCAGCCAGGCTTATCTTCAAGGCAAGTGTGTAAAGTATTTGCAACCACGCTCTCAGTAACCCAATGATGACACCACAAATGGACTCCACCCGACGAGTTTCATAAAGACGAGTATAAATCTATATAAAAAGATATACGATGAGACCACATTATATAAATCCAACATATGACTATTTGTAATATTCCTCATGGCCGCTTATTAGGCCAGCCAGCCCTTATAAGTTCTTGCGATATTAATGAGCAATTCTAAATGAGCCACTGCAGTCCTAACACAATGCTATGCAGTTCGTAAGGCAAGAATCAGGCACTTTGCATTTTAAACATAATGCAATGCGAAATACACTTCAGGTAGTTCGTAATGCAGAGATAATACAATGCGTATTACAACAATCAGGTAGTTCTTAATGCAAAAATAATGCAATGCGTAGTACACTTCAGGTAGTTCGTAAGGCAGAAATAATGCAAAGCGTAATACACTCCAGCACCGATCACGGTGCCTTAGGCGGTCTCTCCGCCGCTCGTGCGGACTCGCAGTCAGCTTCCATCAACAGATACCCCCACACAGGTATGATGTAGACCAAAAGTGCAGCTCCGCACTCCGGCACTGGTACTGCCATTTCTTGGCAAGTACGGGCCGCGATACAGAGGCTCCCGCTGCAGGAATGGGAGAGGCCGAGATTGTCTCCCTCTGAGCCCGCACCCCGCCCCGCTCTGCGGCGCCCGTTACCGGGGGTTATGACCTTCCTCTCCTCTACTCCTCCTGCGACTTGGTCCTCTGATGCAACTTGTTGATTCAGGGCAGTGGAACTCGGGCCCTCCATCGTCGGGGTTGGTTCGAAGTACCGCTCTGGCAATGGCGGGCTCGGGCCGGCGGCTCAGCTCCTCTGGGGCTGCCGGTCCAGGCCACTGATACTACGAAGATCTCAGGCTGCAACAAGGCACACAAACACAGCGTTGCTGAGATTCACTTGGGCTTTGGGTGTGCCCAATCACAGGGCACTCCTCTCGAAAGTCTCAGGCTGCACGAAACACACGCACGCAGCGTCGTTGAGACTCACTTGACTCCGGTGCACGATAACAGGGAAATCCTCTCGAAGTTCTCAGGCTGCACAAAGCGAACACACACAGCGTCGCTGAGACTCACTTGGACTCCGGGTGGTCAATAACAGGACAATCCTCACTAAGGGCCTAGGCTGCAAAAAGCACACAAACACAGCGTTGCTGATACTCACTTGGACTCCCGGTGCCCACGATCACAGGGCAATTCTTACGAGGGTCTCAGGACGCAAAAAGCACACGCACACAGCGTCGCTGAGACTCTCCTGGAAACCTTTGTGTTCCTGAGTTTCCGCAACAGGGAGCCAGCTCACCTCGGGCCCTTGGGGATAAGTTACTTCTGGACACAGCACACAGCAAAGTCCTTTCAAGCAGGAGGATACAGCACACAGCAAAGTCCCTTTAGCCTCTCCTTGGTTAAAGCAGCAAACTGCAGGCCAGCCCCAGAACATACAGCAAGGGTCAGGCCTTTCCTTCAGTCTCTTCAGCTGTTTCTTCCTCGGCAGAGGTTCCTCTTGACCACGTAGTGGTTCAATCCTTTACAGTCTTGATCACTCCATTTCTCCATTTCAATGTTAAGGGGCTTCAGCTCTCATAGTTATACCCCTAAATGTCTTTGAAGTCTGTGTTCAGGGGGGAATTGACCAAGGGACCATCTCTCAGGGAAGCCAGGAAGGGTTTCGCAGCGGTCGAAGCGCCTTGGGACCCTCCGGGTAAGTAGTGCGCTATATAAATGCCTATACATTTACATTACATTTACATTTACATGTTCAACCAGTTCTGGGTGCCTCCCTGCCAGTGACACCTTCTTCCTTTGATTAGTGGGGGTCTGGATTCTCAATCACTCAGGAGGAGATGGGACCATTGTTCTATAGCAGCAACCCAGGCTTCTTCACCTCTAGGGGCTACTCCTTCCCCCTACACTCCAGATGCAGGTCAGCCTGTTGCTGACTCACCTCCTGCCCTGGGTCTAGACATTCCCCAGATCCTATCACTCTCAAATCCACAACCAGGCGGAGACACACAGAAATGTTAGAGCACAAAAACCCAGCCACTTGTAAAAGAGTGTTTCCTAAACACACAATGCAAAAACCATCTTCATAAAATGATCTGTTATTAGATTGTGAGTTCAGGCATACTAAACTTCACCTCTCCATCTTAAGCCTTTGGGAAGAGAGGCTGGAAAACATATTACACAGCCTTTCAACAGTGAAAAAAGAAATGGAGAGTATTTCACTGTCAGGACATGGTACAAACCTCAGTACATGTACTACCTTTCACATGAACTGCACCTTGTCCATGGGGTGCCTTGAACCTACCATAGGGGTGTCTAATGTGCATAGAGAGGGACGGCTAACATCTGGCAAGTGGGTGCACTTGTCAGGACAACATGGCAGTTTAACAAACTGCGCGCAGGCACTGCAATGGCAGGCCTGAGTTCTCTCTTTAAGGCTACTGGTGTGGGTGGCACAATTAGTGCTGCAGGCCCACTAGTAGCATATGCATTACTAGCCCTGGCACACATAGTGCCCTTTATTAGGGACTTTACTAGTAAGGCAACATACCAATCATGGACAACCAATTACCATTACACTTTACACAGGAAGCACTTGCACTTTGACACTGATCAGCAGTGGCAAAGTGCCCAAAGCATCTAAGTTGGCAACACTATGTCAGAAAAAAGGCCTGGGGGGAAGCAAAATGTTTAGGGAACTTTAGCCAAAAAGGGCCAAGTCCAACAGTCAGTGTGTGGAAACTTGGGGTGGCAGCCTGGGTAAAATCCAAAGGTGGTCTGTTCCATCACCAGCTGGGCATAACGTGAATGGAACTTAGAAAAGAGGAATCAGCCTCGAAGGGCGAAGGACCTCTGGGCCTTGGTCTGCTGGAACGCATCAGTGTCGATATTCAACCAATGTGTACTATAAGTAAGCGTGTTCGATAACAATACAGACGTTAGAGGCCTAAATACTAGCTTTTCGACGAAGGTCAGATGGAACAGAGGATTACACAATCGAACCTGACCGGGCGTGAAAAAACAATCTAACAATGGAGTTGAGGACCATGCACACTGCAAAGAAAAGGAGGAGTCACTATACCTTGTGACTCAAAAGACTTCTTTGAAGAAAAACAACTTGCACACTTCCGAGCCCAACACAAGATGGCGGACCTATGCTAAGCATGTGTATCTACAGCCACACATGCCATCAAAAATAAATTATATATATGTGATCAAGCCACTTCGGTGGTGAAACACGTAATGGCCGATTAAACGCAAAAGCATTTTCTTGCACTAAACCTGGGTCTGTGTCTGCTTGCTGCAAAGCATTTCCTGGAGACAGCGTTTAAGCAGTAATCCGATTATATTACCTACTGGCGGTCGCCAGTAGGTATATATAGTTAGGATTTTTTCTCTATGGGATTTTTGAAAATTCTATGTCTAATAACTTTGGCGTTTGTGGACGGAATTGGCTGACATTTTCAGGAAAATGGAACATTTTGTTTCTGAGCAGCCCCTGACAATTTGGGGGGGTTTCATCAAGGGGGGGCCGAGAAAAAAGGGGGGTCCCAAAACGCATTTTTCCCATGTTAATTTCCATAGGGCGGTTGGCCTCACTTTTAGCTCGAACGGCTGAATGGATTTGCACGAAACTTGGCAAAATTGTAGGGACTGTTAGCCCGACGTGCCTTTGCTCGGTCTCAATATATTTGCTCCAGTGGATTTTGAGTAATTTAGGTTCAAAAAAAGATATATATCTGGGCGGAGCCTAACCACACATCTGATCTGATTGGCTGTCAGCACTTCATCCAAGAAGTGTTGGCAGCCATCTTGGGACCAATATACATGATAGCACCTCATTAAAAAGCATTGTAGTTAATAGAGGGTTTTAGGACTTTAGTTACATTATAAATCATTTGTTGATGGTACCATACTCGTTTTAGGAATTGTGGTGGGTTCTAAGGTGATTTTACCATGTGAAAAAACCTTCTGCTGTGATATCATGAATATTGTTTGAAAGAAAACTAATATCTCATGATTTTCCCACAGTGGTTTGGAAGGGGATCTATAAGCTAAACTGAAAGCATATTTTCTGTAAATTCACATTATCTTTCTCAGTCATGTGAAAAGGAAGTCTGACATTCTCAGTAAAACATGTACATCCAACAAGGACAGAGACTGTCAGTTGATTCCTTTGTGTTCTACTGCAGCCTCCTAGAGTGTTCTAAAGAACAACTAGAGCGCTAACAGTCCTACTTATTACAAAGGTATGGCACACCTGAAGCCATCTTGATTGGAATAAAGTGGTAACTCTTAAAACATTTAATTTAAAAAGAAACAACATGAGGGGGTATATTTTGCCATAGAAAGTATGATTAGTGCTGCAGAATGAAAAATTAGGGCACATTTTGAGTGACTTCTCAAATCCTTTTCTATTTCATTAAAACATTCTGACACGCAGTCTCCCAAAATGGCCACCAGAGACAAAAGAGCCCAAATGTAGCCCAAATATCACCCAGATGTAGCCCAAGTATAGCCCAATGACAGAATGTCCCAGAGTGTTCTAAAGAACAACTAGAGCGCTAACAGTCCTACTTATTACAAAGGTATAGCACACCTGGAGCCATCGTGATGGGAATAAAGTGGTAACTCTTAAAACATTTAATTTAAAAAGGAACAAAATGAGGGGGTATATTATGCAATAGAAGGTATTATTAGTGCTGCAGAAAGAAAAATTAGGGCACATTTTGAGTGACTTTTCAAATCCTCTTCTATTTCATTAAAAAATTCTGACATGCAGTCTCCCAAAATGGCCACCAGAGACAAAAGAGCCCAAATGTAGCCCAAATATCACCCAGATGTAGCCCAAGTATAGCCCAATGACAGAATGTCCCAGAGTGTTTTAAAGAACAACTAGAGCGCTAACAGTCCTACTTATTACAAAGGTATGGCACACCTGAAGCCATCTTGATTGGAATAAAGTGGTAACTCTTAAAACATTTAATTTAAAAAGGAACAAAATGAGGGGGTATATTTTGCCATATGAATTATGATTAGTGCTGCAGAAAGAAAAATTAGGGCACATTTTGAGTGACTTCTCAAACCCTCTTCAATTTCATTAAAACATTCTGACATACAGTCTCCCAAGATGGCCACCAGAGACAAAAGAGCCTAAATGTAGCCCAAATATCACCCAGATGTACCCCAAGTATAGCCCAATTACAGAATGTCCCAGAGTGTTCTAAAGAACAACTAGAGCGCTAACAGTCTTACTTATGACAAAAGTATGGCACACCAGAAGCCATCTTGATTGGAATGAAGTGGTAAGTCTGAAAACACTCAATTTAAAAAGGAACAACATGAGGGGGTTAATTTTGCCATAGAAAGTATGATTAGTGCTTCAGAAAGAAAAATTAGGGATCATTTTGAGTGACTTCTCAAATCCTCTTCTATTTAATTAAAAAAATTCTGACATGCAGACTGAAACATGCACTTTGAATACCAGCAGCAGACGTCCCTCGTGAGCAGTAGCTTTACTACAGTGATCTAATGTGCAACTAGAGTGCTAACATTCAGAATTTATGGCAAATGTGTGACACATCTGAATGCCTTCTTGATGGAACCAAAGTAAACAAGAATTGAAAATGCAATAGATCTCGCCCTCGTTTAAGTTAAAGCCATTCTTTTTGTAATGAGGTGGCTTTTTAGCTTTGCTTTTATTAGTGTTTTTTCAACTTTCATGTAAATAACATGCATCTGTATGCATATAAGTATATGTATGCATGCATTTATGTTTGTATTTATATAGATATACAGATGATATATGTTTATATATGTATGTATATATATATATTCACTGAAAAAACCATAGGTTATAGACCATATATAGTTAGGAATTAGCATTTACAAAACCTTGACAATTCACTGAAAAAACCATAGGTTATAGACCATATATAGTTAGGAATTAGCATTTACAAAACCTTGAAAATTCACTGAAAAAACCATAGGTTATAGACCATATATAGTTAGGAATTCGCATTTACAAAACCTTATTTTACTCACACAAAACCATTGAAATTCCATATATAGTTAGTTGCACTAACTATATATCGCGCACCCGCAATCCACTGCTGATGATGTCACATATTACATCATTCATGACATGGTCAGTGACATCACTGATGACATCTCAAATGACATCACTGATGACATCACTAATGACAACATCCAGTGACTGTATGTTTCTGTAAAGTTAAAATATGTCTTACAAATTGAAGAATGAGTGGATGTATAAGTGTCTGGATGAAGGATTTAGTAGGTGCATGACTGACTGTATGAGTGAGTGATTAAATGTGTCTCACTGAGTGCATGGGTTAGTGACTAAACTGTCTTAATTTGTGCATCATTATGTCTGTTGTTCTGTAAACTGTTGCATGTGTTGATAAGTAGCTATATGAGTAACTATATGGGTTATTGATTGGTTGCCCAAGTATTTGTATGGGAGACTGAGTGTGTGTGTGGGTGGCTGGGAGGTGTATGACTGTGCATAGATGTGTGAGCAGTTGATTCACTAGATGTATGGTTTCAAAAGTGCATGTGGAAACAGCTGTATGGGCGGTTGACTGTGTGCATGAGTGTATTGGTGAGTGAATGGATATCTCAGTGCTACATGTCAAAGTAAGTACATATGTAAAACACAGTACATGTGAGAGTTGACATATATAAATAACTGTGCATAAGAGCCAGTGAATGTGTGAGTGGCTGTATGGATCATTGTGAACTTGTATCAGGGATTGTATAAGAGAGTAAATATTTGTTAGTATATGTTTGAATAAGTAAAGTTTGTATAACTGTATAGTTGAGGAAATGGAGGTGTGATTGATTCTTTGCATGACTGACTAGGTGTGTGAGTAACTCCATGGATGAGTGACAGTCTGTGAGTGTCTGTTTACACTGATTGTATCTAAGGTTATATTAGAGTCTGAAGAGGTTCATCGTATTATCACATGAATGATATCATCAGTGATGTGATCAGTAATGTCAAATGAGATGTCATCAGTGATGTCATCAGTGATGTCATTTGAGATGTCATCAGTGATGTCATCAGTGATGTCACTGACCATGTCATGAATGATGTAATATGTGACATCATCAGCAGTGGATTGCGGGTGCGCGATATATAGTTAGTGCAACTAACTATATATGGAATTTCAATGGTTTTGTGTGAGTAAAATAAGGTTTTGTAAATGCGAATTCCTAACTATATATGGTCTATAACCTATGGTTTTTTCAGTGAATATATATATATATATATATATATATATATATATATATATATATATATACATACATACATACACACACCAGCGAGTGGCTCTGTGTGGTGCTGGACATACTCCGAGGCAAGGTTGGAGTACATATATGACTGTTTCGGGTCTCTTGTAGCTGTGGTGACTTTAAAGTTCAGTTTGTGAATAGCAATGTGTTGCATTTCCATGTTCCTCTCTAAATCCATCCTTACCCATCCCTATTCCCTTCCCATTTAGTAATATCGCCCAAGAATTTAGAGGCAGACCGAGAACAGAGAAGGAGATATAGCAATCCAAGTCATCACTTCCAGATCCCCTGTCCATACTCTTTTTAAAAGACCTGCAGGCACCAATGCTGTACAGTTCAGGGAGGGAAGGAGGAGGACGTTATGTTTATTACTTGAAACACTTCGCCCTTACAAATGAATAATCAAATCCTGCCAATGTTTCCAAACATGCACAGCAAGGCTGAATAGATTTTAAAGAGTGCGCTTCATCCAAAGTAGTAAGCCCTATTGTAGAGAACAAACAAAGTCTCCAGACAAGACCTTGGCTTATAAAATACAATGTCCAGACCTTTTCTGTATTGAGAGCTACTTCTGATCAATGAAAATCATCATGAGCTACTGAAGGCTAAACAACTCTCTCATTGTTATCAGACATCCCCATGCCCAGCTACAGTGAATTTAAGCCTAATGTCCATAGAGCCAGATACTATGGTTGGTGCCAAGTCAGTTGCTGGGTCTTCTGTTCTTGCTGTGCGACTTTTCTGGTACGTCTTCTTTCTTCAGGCCATCAAGATCTGCTCTTCTGGTGCCAGGGTCTCCCCTAAATAATGAATCTGGTGGAATTAGGGGAGCGTAGGGTAGTAGCCAATTATTATATTATAAACTATTTTATAGCGCGCTCTGCTACTGGGGAGTATCCTGGCGCGGGAGAAAGAAAAGCAGACAACCGACCCTCAAAGAAAAAACAAAGGACTCTTAAATAGCGCTGTTAAACAGATGTGTCTTCAGAAGTTTTTTGAATGCGGCTACAGTGGGTGTGGAGCGCAGGTGAAAAGGAAGAGCATTCCAGGCGCGAGCCACGACCACCGCAATCGACTGACCACCAAGTCTGGCACGTTTAAAACGGGGGAGGGATAGTTGAAACAGAGTGGAGGATCTCAGAGTACGTGTGGGGACGTAACTAATGAATCTTTTTCTCAAGTACTGGGGGCCTTGATCATGGATAGCACGAAACGCCAAAACCAATGACTTAAACCGGATGCGCTGTGCAACCGGGAGCCAGTGGAGTGTGCGCATCTCCGCGCGAACGCTCTTCCATCTAGGAATGTTGAATAAAAGACGGACTGTCGCGTTCTGGATGATTTGCAAGCGTTTTACCAGGTAAGAGGGGATTCCACTGAACAATGCATTGGCATAGTCCAACCTGGACAGAATAAGCGCTCGCGCAACAGTCTCCTTTGCCTCTCTAGGAAGCAGGGGAAAGAATTTGCGAAGCATTTTTAAGGTCGCAAAACAGGTGCCAGTAAGTTTTTTAATATGATGTTCGAATCTTAAATCCTCTCTGAACCAGATGCCCAGATTCTTGGCAGGTCTCCCCATCTCTTTCGGGCCTGGGATGTCAGAAGGCCATAGGGTGCTCATGAACGAGGGGGGAAAGGAGCCATAAAAAAGAACCTCGGATTTGTCCTCGTTGCACTTCAACTGGGCCTTCGTCAACCAGCGAAATACAGAGGATAAACATAGATGAACTATAGAGGTATCAAGGTTATCATCTGGCCAGGTAAACAGCAATTGGGTATCGTCTGCGTACCCTATAATCTTAGCCCCGAACTGTTCAGCTAGATAAACCAAAGGTGTAATGTAGGCATTGAACAGTAAGGGGCTGAGGGTGGAACCTTGCGGGACGCCTGTAAGCAGAGGTTCAGGCTCGGAGGCATAGGGAGGCAGCCAGACCTGCTGGGTCCTGTCAGACAAGAAGGAGGACAGCCAGTCTAACACAACCCCTCCAATACCTATATCCGCCAGCCGGCCAAGAAGAAGCTCATGGGGGACGGTATCGAACGCGGCAGAGAGGTCCAAAAGAATTAGGACCGCTCTGCCGCCTCCGTCTAAACAGTCCCGGATGGCCTCGCTCATCTCCAGGAGGGCTGTCTCGGTGCTGTAAGCAGCCCTGAAGCCCGATTGGGCCGGGTGGAGGGCATTGGAAGTTTCAACAAATCTCTCTAGTTGTCGAAATGCCACCTTCTCACAGATCTTTGTGAGTGCCGGTAAAAGGGAAATTGGTCGATAATTCCCGGGGGCCGTCCAGTCTAGACCTGGTTTCTTTAGGAGAGGCAGAAGCTTAGCCTGTTTCCAAGCAGTAGGAACCACGCCCGTCCTCAGGGAGAGGTTCACAATCTGCGTGATCTCAGTACAGACTAATTCCGCCACCTCCAATGGCCAATGGCCAATGGCCTACTAACCCTTGGGGTCACTTCGGTCCCTAGATGACCACTTCCTGTGGGAAGTGGGTATAACCCTGTGCCAGAATTCCTAAGTATCCATCACAAAGACGGCTACTTCTGAAAAGTTGTGTCCACCTCAGTTTTGCCCACCTTAGGGGCGATACTAGCCTAGAAGTGGCACGCCTACTTCACTAGCTAATTTTCCGACCTGCCCGGGTGCCAAAGGGGCTCTGTACAAAGAGGGTCGGCTTCCTCTCCTGTGAGGAGAGCCAGATTTGCATTTCAAAGGTGGCAGCTCTTTAAAGTTTGCCTGCCTAGGAAGGCTATTCAACAGGTCATTCTGTGGAAGGTGGTGTGACAACCTCCTCCCAGACAGGCCTTTGTTCTGGGTCTCCTGAGAGCAAAAGGCTCTGGCCCTAGGAGGTCAGAACAGTGTCTTGGATGGCAGGCTGGCAAAAACCAGACAGAGAGCACACCAGAGGGTGGTAGGTTTTCAGGGGGCACCTCTAAAGGGCCCACTGGGTGCATATATTGGTAAATCCATCAATGGAATAAGTGTGGGTTTATCAATACGAGAAGTTTGATACCAACCATCCCTATCTTCAGTGAATCCATCATGCAGCTGGGGAACTCGTTTTCACCAGTGTCAAGCCCATGTTTTAAAATGGCTTCCCTGGTCACCTGTACTGGCAGTAATAGGACTGACCAGCACAGAGGCATACCTGCTCATGCGGGTATGTCCTCACAGGTAATATTCAGCACCCTGCCTTAGGGCGATCAAGCCTGCTGTAGGGGCGACTTACCAATATTACATGCAGTGTTAGGGGACATGACAGACAGGGATGTGTGACATGTCGTGTTTTCCCTTTCGTTTGCACCAAGACACGCAGCCTGTGATAGCAGCCCTGCATGTGCTTGGTGAGGGGTGCCACTATCCGTGCTGCTGGCCTTAGGGACCCTGTTTAGCCCCTCAGGCCCTAGGTACCAGGGGTACCATTTACTAGGTACTTACAGAGGGTGCTAAAGGTTTTGCCAATTGGGGGAACAATTGTACAGTTTTGGGAAAGAGCTCTGGCACTAAGGACCTGGTTAGCAGGGACCTAGTGCACTTCTAGTCGAAATCCGAATAGGTATCGGGCAAAAAGTGGGGGTGACCATGTCAAAAAGGGTTACTTTCCTACAGCATTTGGGGGAAAACCACCAATAACCCCACTAAAAAGAGAAAGTTACAAAAAATGGTCACCAACCTCTGCTCCAAGAACAAGGAACTCTACTCTTCTTTCTCAAACAAAAACAAGGTCAGAGCTGGAGACCAATTCTGGATATAAGGTTTCTAATTGTTTTGTAATGACTCAAACAACTTTATTTTAGAAGGTTAGACCAATGTTGGAAGAGGGAGACTTACTAGCGAAAACATATCAAGGATGCCTAATTCGACATCCCTAGTAACGTGCACCCCCACTAGAACCTCAGTTTGGGAATGTGAAGAGAGGTAGCTACTATCAAATCCAAAGTATTACTTTTTGGAATAAAGTCAACACCAACGATGTTCACAAAATGTCTTGCAGTTTATGCTGCACCTCTGAGATATTTCATGTAATTTAAGGGTTTGTATAGCACCAGAATCGACTCCGAAGAGCATCTCTGCGCTTTTGTGGAAGCGTTACAACTGTGCAGCGGAGAATATGGAGTATTTTTATTAAAAACAAAACAAAATAGTTTTAAGCAATTTCCTAATGAAATGAGGCCAAATGATTAGGGCATTCTCTTAAAGAGAGTGGAAGTTCATTCCAGCATTTCGGTCCGAGGTACGATAGAGATTTTCCTCCTAATCTCATTCTCTTAATTCTAGGGATTGTCAGAAGATGATGAGTACTGGACCTCAGAGGTCTCGAGGGATGATAGGGGATACATTTTTCTGCCAGATATCCGTGGCCAAGGTTAAATAGCGCTTTGTGAATGATGTAACAAATCTTACATTTTATCCGCTGGTGTATTTGTAGCGAGTGGAGTTTTAAGAGAAGAGGACTGGAGGCAGATCTAGGTGGCATATTCAGAACCAGACGGGCCGCTGTGTTCTGAATCACCTGTAGTTTATTAATTGATGCTTCATTAGCCAACAGCAGTAGACTATTGCAATAGTCTAGGCGACTCAGTAGGAGAGCTTGGATTAATGTCTTTCTTACAGAATCTGGGAGAAGAGGAAAGACACGTCGCAGTAAGCGCAAAGTGTTAAAGCAGGTACCAACTGTCTGGCCAACATGTTCTTTAAAAGTAAGAGCATGATCTAGCCGGACTCCCAGGTTTTTAACAGAATTTTTGGGAATGGGAGGTTGACCAAGATTAATGGGCCACTAATTGGGGGACCATAATCTGGGGGCATCTCCAAAGAGTAGAAGTTCGGTCTTCCCAACATTACACTGCAAAAAATTATTCCTCATCCATTGTGATATGGCATTCATGCCCAAAGAGAAGGTCTCCTGGATGACAGGAGTTAATTTGTCGAAGGGAAAGAGTAGCTGCGTATCGTCGGCATAAGATATCGGAATAAACCCATATTTCCTTAGAACATTAGCCAAGGTAGCCACATAGATATTAAATAAAGTAGGGCTCAAACAAGAGCCCTGTGGGACTCCCTTGGTAAGTTCAGTGGCTGCTGAACGATACAGGCCCCGTTTTACTGTCTGAGTGCGACCAGATAAAAAACTTGCCATCCAACGGAAGGCAGAATCTCTTAATCCTACTTTCTTCAGCCTTTTGAGTAATATCCGATGGGAAACAGTGTCGAATGCGGCGGATAGGTCTAACAGCACCAAAATCATTGAATGTCCTTTGTCTAGGGTCATTCTGATGTTATCTGTGACCACTAGCAAGGCTGATTCGGTGCTATATTTGGGCCTAAAACCTGACTTAGAAGGGTCTAGGTTGCCTGACAATTCAACATAACTAGAGAGGTGTTTGTTGACATGCCTCTCTAGTATTTTACTCAGAAATGGCAGGAGTGATATGGGATTGGTCAAATCAGTCAGAGGGGCCTTCATGTTTTTCTGAATAGGCATTATCTGAGCTGCTTTCCATTCTGATGGAACATACCCTTCTCCCAGGGAGAGATTCAAAAGATATTCAATCGGTGGAGCAACTTGAGGAATAAGACTATTAGCTATTTTTGCAGGAATGATATCACAAGGGGAACCGGTCTTCACTTGATGCATTACGGCTTCTACATCTATAATAGTAAGTGATGGAAAGTTTTCAAGCATCTTAGGAGGGGTCCATTCTACTGTATCTGTTACCACAGTTTGCGTTGAGAGAGAGTTCCCCGAAGAAACAATATTGTCATAAATTGACTCAATTTTTAAGGAAAAGTAAGATGCAATGTTATCACAAAGTGTTTGTGATGGTGTATCTGTGTTTTCACACACTTTGGGATTTATGAACGACTGGAGGATGTTAAATAAAACCTTCGGCTTATTAAAAGCTGAGGTTAGTTGAGTGAAAGGAAAATGCTACTTACCAGTATGCATCTGTTCTTGGAATGTAGAGCTGCAGAGTTACACACTGTGCATAGATGGCCACCTAGTGTTGGGCCCGGATGTTTGCAGTTTGTTTTGTTGTAGAAAAGTCTTTGGAAGTCACAGGATAGGTGACTCCTCTTTTGGATGATACTGCGCATGGGCATCGGCTCCATCTCCAGATTGTTTTTCACCATTAGGGAAGTGATGGAGCTGTACAAGAAGTAGTGATGTCCATGTGGTCTGTATCTAATTAAGATAATACTGGAACAGATAAAGGTAGCCGGGGACGCGGGTGGGCGTGTGTAACTCTGCAGCTCTACATGCCAAGAACAGATGCAAACTGGTAAGTAGCATTTTCCGTTCGAGGCATATGAGCTGCAGATTACACAATGTGCATAGATTGTATAGCAGTACCCACCTTAGCGGTGTCCACCCGTATCTGTTGCAGTGGTTTGAAACAGAGTTTTTAGTACAGCCTGGCCCACAGTGACCTGTTGCTTAGTTTGCACATCTACAAAATAGTGTTTTGTGAATGTGTGCGGTGTAGCCCATGTAGCTGCTTTGCATATATCATCTAGGGGAATGTCCCTAAGAATGCCATTGAAGCCCCCATTTTTCTTGTAGAATGGGTTTTTGGAGGAGTTGTTAACGTACGTTTGGCTTTATGGTAACATATTTGTATGCATTTAACAATCCACCGAGCTATCCCCGATTTTGATATGGTGCTGCCTTTATGTGGTGGTGAAAAAGACACAAAAAGCTGTTTAGGTTTACAAACATTTTGTGTTCTTTCAATGTAGTACAGTAACGCTCTTTTACATCTAAGATGTGTAGAGCTCTTTCTATGACTGTTTGTGGCTGCGCGAAAAAAACGGGCAGCTCAAAAGATTGATTTAGATGGAATGGTGAAATGACTTTTGGAAGGAATTTAGGATTAGTACAGAGAACCACTTTGTTATGATGCATTTGCAGAAAAGGTTCTTGAATGGTAAATGCTTGCAGTTCACTAACTCTTCTGAGAGAAGTAATGGCTACTAGGAAAGCTACTTTTCAAGTTAGGAATTGCAATTTACATTTATGTAAGGGTTCAAAGGGAGGTCCCATTAACCTTGTGAGAACAATGTCTAAGTTCCACACTGGTGAAGGTGGTGTTCTGGGAGGGATTATTCTTTTAAGTCCTTCCATGAAAGCCTTTATAGCTGGTACTCTGAAAAGAGATAGATGTTGTCTATTCTGTAAGTATGCTGCAATGGCAGCAAGGTGTAGTCTGATAGACGTGTAGGCTAAATTACACTTTTGAAGGTGTAAGAGGTATCCTATGATGTGTTAAATAGACACTTCTAGGGGATTTATCTGGTTGTTTTGACAGTATAGCAGCATAACATGCTCTAGTAGTGGGACGTCTAGCTTCTTTGATAACGTTCATACATTCTTGAGGAGGGTTGAGGTAACCAAACTCTATGACTTCAGGAGCCAGATCGCTAGGTCGAGCTGAGCTGGGTCCGGGTGTCTTATCTCTCCATGGTTCTGTGTTAATAGGCGTGGAGATAGGCTTAGTTATTGGTGTGGTACCACAAATAGTTGCAGCAGTGTGGGGTACCACTGTTGTCTGGCCCAAGTTGGAGAACTAGAATGAGTGTGAGGGAATGTTGCTGTAGTTTGCGTACCACTAACGGAAGAAGTAGGAGAGGAGGAAAAGCATTCGCAAATTGTGCTGACCAGTTCATCCATATCGCATTGCCTTTGGACAATGGGCGTGGGTATCTGGTGGCAAAGTTTGGGCATTTTGCATTTTCGTGGGTGGCGAAGAGGTCTATCTGAGGTTGTCCCCACGTTTGAAAAATGGTTGAAGAACTTGTGGATGAAGTTCCCACTCGTGGATCTGCTGTGTTTGTCGACTTAGCAGATCTGCCATGGTGTTTTGTATACTTGGAATATGTTGGGCTAAGAGGAAGATCTTTAGTGGTATAGCCCATCTCCATATCTGCTGTGTTAACTGGGAGAGCTGCAGAGAGTGTGTCCCTCCTTGTTTGTTTATGTAGTACATGGCTGTCATATTGTCGGTGCGGACTAAGACAGCTTTGCCTGATATTTGTTTTTGGAATGCTTTTAGGGCTAGAAAAACTGCTAGCAACTCCAAGTGGTTTATGTGGAGTAACTTTTGTTATCTTGTGTCCACCTGCCTTGCATGGTGTGATGCAGTAGGTGAGCTCCCCAGCCGGAGAGCGACGCGTCCGCTGTCATGATTATTTGAGGAACTGGCTCTAGAAACGGTCGGCCCTTTGAAAGGTTTTTGGTGCTCCATCATTGCAGAGAGCAATGAGTCCGACTGTCTACCAATACTAGCTCTGTTAATGGACCTTGAGCCTGGTTCCATTGGTGCACTAGGCACTCTTGAAGAGGACGCATTTGCAGTCTTGCGTGAGGTACTATAAATATGCAAGATGCCATCATTCCTATGAGCTGTATGAACACTCGAGCTGGAAGCGAGTGTTGCGGCTTGAATCTTGTTAGGAGAGTTTGTACACTTGCTATCCTGGCTGGAGAGGGATAGGCTAGTGTTAATTGGGTGTTTATTGTAGCGCTGAGGTATTGTTGTATGTGTGAAGGTTGCAGATGTGACTTGGTGTGATTTACTGTGAATCCCAAGTTGTGGAACAGTTGAATTGTATCGTGAGCATGTTGTACACACTGTTTGTATGAACTGGCTTTTATGAGCCAGTGGTCTAGGTATGGGAAGACGTGAATATGCTGTCTTCTTAAGTGTGCTGCTACCACTGCCAGGCATTGTGTGCTGCTACCACTGCTAGGCATTTGGTAAAAACCCTTGGTGCTGTTGTGACTCCGAATGGGAGCACTTTGAACTGGTAGCGCTGCCCGTCTAGCACAAATCTGAGATATTTTCTGTGCGCTGTGTGGATGGGAATGTGAAAGTAGGCATCCTTGAGATCTAGAGTGACAAGGAAGTCGTTTTGTAACAGGAGCGGAAGGACTTGTTGAAGTGTGACCATATGAAAATGATCCAACTGTATGTAAATGTTTGGAGGTCTGAGGTCTAGGATAGGTCTTATAGATCCGTCCTTCTTTGGGATTAAGAAATATAGGGAGTGTACTCCTTTGTTTTGCTGATGATTTGGAACTATTTCTATTGCATTTTTCTGCAGGAGAGATACCACTTCCTGTCTGAGCAGTGTCAAATGTTCCTGTGACATTGGACGCTGTCTGGGTGGTATGTTTGGGGGGGGGGGGGGGGGGGATGTTAGTTTTAGAGAGTGACCTGACTGAATTATTTGAAGCACCCATTCAGTCATTGGGCAGGGGTGGAGTCAGAGCTGGAGTTGTTGTTTTTCCCTCTGCCCTTGTTGTTGTTACCTCTGTAACTACCCCTTTGGTAGCCCCTACTATAGGTGGATTGTGTGGGGGCTTTGTACTAGGTGGAAGGTGTATCTGAAGAGTATCCCCTGTTGGCGCCTCTATAAGATGAGCATCGAAATGAACGTTTGGGAGCCTGCAACTGCAGGGCTCCCATAGATTTGGCTGTATCTGTATCCTTTTAAATTTTTTCAAGGGATACATCTACATTGGGTCCACATAAGTGTTGCTCATCGAAGGGTTGGTTGAGTATAGGACTTTTGACCTCTGGTTTGAACCCTGATATGCGTAGCCAGGCATGTCTGTGCAACAGAACACTAGTGTTAACTGCTCTGGAGGCAGTGTCTGCTGCATCAAGTGCACAACGAATGGAGGTGTTTGTAATATTTTTTCCTTCTTGGATAAGCTCATTTGCTCTATCGTTATACTTATCAGGGAGGTGCTGCATTAATGATTCCAATTTGTCATAATGTGCCCTGTCATATCTTGCCCATAATGCTTCTGTATTGGCAATACGCCACATGTTTGCTGCTTGGGAGGCAGTTCTCTTTCCTGACGCATCAAGGAGTTTAGACTCTTTATCTGGTGGGGGAGCCTCACCTGACATTTGTGAGTTTGCTGTTTTGCGTGCATTGGAAACCACAAGCGAGTCTAGTGGAACTGGGCCTTTAATATATGCTGGATCTGAAGAGGCAGCTTTATATTTCTTCTCTATTCGTGGGTTAATGACCCGAGTTCTAACTGGGTTTTTAAAGACTTAAGGAGCATGCTTGATCACTCCTTTGAGCCTGGGTAAAATGGATGAGGACCTTTGTTCATTATTAAATGTATCCATTAGGAATTCTTCATCTACCGAGTCTATATGCATGTCCACCCCATGATACTGCGCAGCTCTGTGTACTAACTTATTAAAACCCATAATGTCTTCTGGTGGGGAAGGCCTAGAGGGGTATATGTCGTCCTGAGGGACATTTGGGACATCTGGGGTGTTGTAATCATTCCACTGGTCAGGTGAGCCTGGAGGAATATATGAATCATATGCATCCCCCCTTATGTCATCAGAGCTATCAACTCTGTTGTCATCATGTGGTACGATACAGGATGTAGGGGAATGTTGTGGTAGGGGAACAGGTGGTGATGCCATAGGTGGAGGAGAAGGGATAGGAACTCTGAGCGGGGATGTAGCCATGTCCTTCTTCTTTGGATGAGGAGCCAGTGCAGGTTTATCCAGTGGGCGTTTTTTTTTAACTTAAAGTTAGTCGACCAGTGGTTGGATCTTTAACCAGTCTTTTGTGCAGGGTCTGGTTGAAATAACTCCTCTGCAGGAAGCTGATCTTTTGGTGCGGAGGAAGGTTTCGGCACGAAGTGGCTTCTTTTGTTTTTTTGGCAATGTCTTTAACAGGAGAAGCAGGAGTCTTTTTCGGCTCCGATTGTTTTTTCGGCTCCAATGATTTTCTCTGTTCCGATGAACTTTTCGGATCCGAAGCGTGTTTGCTTGATTCCGAACCTGGTTTCGGTGCCAAGGGGGTATCGGTATGCTTCGGCGCCAATTGTTTCGATGTCGGCGTTGCAGCTGATGTTGTCTTTTTCGGTGCCAGTAGGTGTGCGCCGGCACCGTGGGGAGGTCGGCTCGAGCCCGAGTCGCCTGAAGGCTTGGGTAGCTTCTTAGCCGGGCCCGAAGGTGGGGCAGTAGAAGCAGTGTTTCGTGTGACCGGAGCCTTTTTTGGGTGTTGTGTCGAGGATGGATCGGGGTCGACGGTCTTACTTACGACCCGCTGTGCTGGAGTGATGTCATAGACATCGGAATCTTCTGCCTCGGAGTTGCTCTCGACGCCATGTTGTTGTGGGACGTCGACGCCCTCTGCGAAGATGTCGTCTGGAATCGGAGCTGAAGATCGAGCCATTGTTCTCCTAGCTCTTCGGTCCCGGATCGTCTTCTTGGAGCGGAAGGAGGCACAAGCGGAACAGTCTCTGTCCTCACACACACCTCATGAAGGTCAGTGTGGGGAAACTTCGACCCACATTGAGGACATTTTTTAAATGGCGTCCTTTCCATGAGCTGGAGTCGAGGCCTAGTTAGGCCCGAATGCCGTCGACGACGACCTGAATCGAAGTCTTCTGTGTTGAAGAGTAGCGTCGACTGGAAACTCGTTCAAAACTAAATTATAGAAGCTGGTGAGGATTGCGCGCCGAAGGAAATCGGTTCCAACACGGAGCGCTGGAAACAAATCCGAGCCCAGTGGCGGAAAAAAACAATCTGGGGATGGAGCCGATGCCCATGCGCAGTATCATCCAAAGGAGGAGTCACCTATCCCGTGACTTCCAAAGACTTTTCTACAACAAAACAAACTGAAAACATCCGGGCCCAACACTAGGTGGCCATCTATGCACAGTGTGTAATCTGCAGCTCCTATGCCTCGAACATATAGTTCTTTCGTGTGAGCTTAATACTACTGTGATAATTTGACAGAGAGGTTAGAAACTTGATTTTATTGCTTTCCTCATGGGTGGTGCGCCATTTCCTCTCATGTTTCCTACATACTTTTTTTTATAAGTAGCTCAGGAGTAAACCAGGCTGCTTGCTGACGTTTTGAACAAGTGGGGAGGCATTTAATTGGTGCAAGATGGTCAATAGTCTTAATTAATGCAGTGTTATACTTAGAAAGTGCTTCCTCTAAATTATCCAAGGTTTCCCTTAGAGGTACTATCAAGGAGACTTGGAAATTTTCCGGAGAGACTTTCTGCCATTGCCTACGCGACATGCGAAAGTCTTGACGTAGGCCCCTATGTTCTACTTTGTTACTCTTTTTTTTTTAAATTTTTGAAAACCTTTATTGTGCATGAGGAAAATTAACAAATACGGGCCTACAACCATCCGGCCGGCCACGAACACTCTGTTGAGCACTACAGCTTACATTATGGTGACACAGTGCTGCGTCAGAACCGCAAAGATTGAAAGGAAGGAAAAAACTGGAGAATGTCGCAGCACCATGGCACAGGATGAATGAAGGTTAAATTTTAAAAAATTTTGTTATGCAACTATCGTTCAGGCCGTAGTGTTCCGTACTAATAAAAATAAAAAATTAGAACAAGGTCCATGTAGGTGGGACACGACATTGGCAACTATATCAAGCAATTCGTATATCAACAATCAAGTCCCCGCCAAGCAGGATGGTTACACAATTTCCATGCTACAGAGTAGCGCCTATAACCCAGTCATGTTACCACTGCCACCCAACACCCAGCACTCCCTAACACGGACAAAAAGGTGAAATCACAGAGGAATAAAACAGGTCCCATAGAAACTAACAAAAAGGAAATATAACCCCCCACCCTACACACATGCAGAGGCTATGGCCTACCCCCCCTCAAGCAGCGTGCCTGTCGCCCTATAAACCCGAAATTTAGGAAGAAGAGAAGTCGGAAGAGAGGAGAGGAGACAGCAAGAAATGCCGAAAGAAGGAAAAAGGAGATGAAAAGAAAGAAAATGTCACTCTTGACTATAGGGAGGGAGAAAAGGACAAGCTAATCTACCACTCCCAAAAAAAAAAAGGAGAAAGGTGGGGAGGAGCACTGTCGATATCAAGTCACCCGGAGCCCCCAGCCCTGCACCGCCTCCACACCATGTCTAACAAGAAATTCGGGAGACATAGGAACCAGGATAGGAACAAGGTCAGTCACACCCCGGTCTCCGGGTCATCACCTAGCACATAACCACATCAGGTGGGCTAATAATTCCCCACCCCCCAGAATAAGCAAGTCTCGTCACATGCGGAGTAAAGCAGTACAATAAACAAGCAGCATTGCAAAACTGTTGATAGGCACATGTCAGGAAGTCTCTGATGCGCAAAGTGGCCCCAGTAGCGTGTCTCCCGAAGTCAATAGCGTGAAAGTGTCCCCCATCCCCAGCACTATCCCTGAATCAGATCTTCACATACAATATAGAGAGGGGGGAGGGACAGCGTGGGTCAGTGCAGTACACATTAAAGAAGTGTTCCCCCCCGGGTCCCCGCCCGCCCAGCAGTAACGTTACTTAAAAAGAAGGACCATCCTAGCCCTGGCCGGATTTGAAGCGAACCCCTATTCCCGGCCCCGTAAAGAAGACCGCCCCAGCCAGAACAAAGGAGTAAAATGGCCGCCCTCGGCGAGAAAAAGGCCTCGAAACACAAGATGGACGCGTAGAGTCAAACAGAATGGCTGGAACACATACGAGAGTCACCACCAGGTCCGCCCGGTTCTTCACAAGCCCCTGAGTCAAAGTCTCCCCGTGCTCAGCATAGCCAACGATGGAAAGTAATGGCTCTGTCGGCAGCTTCGGCAACAAGGACCGTGCAACAATGTCTGAAGATGAAGGAGTCTTCAGGATAGGAAACAAAGTATCACCAGCGCTAGGGGCGAGCAACGAATCTGCAGAATCTCCACTGTGAGAGTGCTGGTTCGATGTACCACCACATAGCAACAATGTTCCAAGTGCAGTATTAGGGGGAGCCAGGTCGACGCTGTGAGGGGAGCTAGCCGTCGATGCACCCTCCAAGCCGAGAGCGGTCACCTCCAACTTCACGCTGAGTGCGCTAGAGCAAGCACGCCATTCCCGCATCAGGTCCGCAAGCGCCCCAACAGAGGCGAGGGTGTAATTAGGCGGGCGATCTTCAGTGCCCACGGCCCGGGGTCCACCCGGGTTTTCCACGTACCTTCCAGGACAATGCCGGGCGACCCAGTCCGGGGCCGATGTGGAGCCCACCGATAGTGCAGGGGGAATGGCCGCCATGTTGCAGCGCGGGGCGCTCCGGCCACTCAAACACGGTTCGCGGTGGGGGGTGAGGGTAGAGCCCCTCAACGGAATCGGGCTCCCCAAGTGCGCTTAGCCAGTTACAAAAGCCCCCCTCGTGCAGGCCCAGGCAGGAGAAGTCCCAACGGTGAGCCGCGGCAGCTGGGGCAGCACCGACAGGAATGAGTACAGCGCGGCTCACCTCAGCGTCCCTCGAAGCAGGGATAGCGGTACGGACCCTCAATCGGTCGCGCCGCAATTACTAAGCAGATTTCCGGGCTGAGGCGCCAGCGAGATGCAGGCAGGCACACGATGGCAGGCGTACCGGGCGTGGGGCTGGTTACAGGAGCTCCGGCCGGGATCGGCCGAGATCAGCCAAGCGGGGTCCGGGTCCGGGACTCTGCTCCGTGCAGCGAGCGATCACTCCAGGGTCCAGGAACACCTCACAGCGGGCAGGCAGGAACACCGGAGACACATCACCGGCATCAGCGCGCTTCCCTCATATTTCTGCGCTAGGAATATATCAGGCTGGAAATCAGGATATTAGTGCAAAGGTTACAGTCTCGGGGAGCCGGGCGACTACACGTCCGTCTCGGCCGCCATCTTGGCTCCTCCCTCTACTTTGTTACTCTTAATGGTAAATTCAATTAAGGCATGATCGGTCCATGTCAATTGCATTGGTTGTTCGCACTGTATATTAGCCCATCAATGTATTAGCCCATCAATGTATATCCCTATTTAGGCAATGGCTGGCAAAGGGGAAATCCAGTCCAACAATGTCAGACGACCACACTACAGATGATACTATATCAACTATATCATTCAGGTTGGGCTTTGCATACAACATGATAATATCATCCTCACACCCTTCACAGGAGAAGGTAATTTTGGGGATGAACTATTTTCTGCAAAAGCAATGCTGATACAGGAGAGGCGAACGACATTATAGGAACAGGTGAAAAAAATGTTAGGAATGAAGGCATCATATTACCTTTTGTGAGGTATGCAACAGATCAATACAAGAATGGCTCTTGAATCAATGGTCACAAATAAAGGGGGATTGGAAGCATTTAGTGGGTGTCACATGCAAGTTCCAGAGGGAGTTAAAATGATGGACATGAGATAACATGATAAGACATATTTTTCAAAAGAACAATGCCGACATTGACCATTACCATAGATGAATCACAAAAGGGTGCTTGGGGTGGCGCATACATTGGTACATTTCAAATTTGTAGTCAACGGACATAGGAAGAAGCGGTGAAACAAATGAGTTGGCACTGAATACTGTATGTTTAGCAGTAAAACTATTCCAGCAGTAGAACAACAAGCAGAGCTGTACAAATTCAGACATACAACACCTCAGCAATGTTTTAAACAAACAAGGGGAACATAATCTTACATACTTTCAAAACAAGAGCAAGAAATCTGTATGAGGGACATACAGATGAGAATACTAATAGTGCCAATTCAGTTAGAGAGAAAAACAGAGAGGCAAATAGGCTAAGCAGACAAGATGGAGTAGTTTCTGTCCTGTAACTCCAGTTCTGTAGTAGGGGTATCTCTCTTATAGTCCTAATCTAGTGAATAGTCCCGTCCCGCCCATGTGCGTGGACCCCGGAGCAATCAAAAATAATCTCTTAAATTGTCAAAAAATGCAGAACTGCAAAGACACTTAAGAGAGAATTTAAAGACAGATAATGCAGCCTATATCCACAGGCTACACTGTCCAGTACTTCAACTAGAAATTCCACCAAAAATCCACACAAACAGCACAGCCTGCCCAGTTTCCTCCATAGAGAAACTTGCCTCTACCAGCAAAAGCCTCTGGAATGATAGATAGGAAGGTATGGACAGACAAGCCCCATAGGCTGCCATTATGTGGCTTAAACAGGATCCTGTGCCTTTAAGAGAACTTTCCAGAACTTCTCCCAGTATCCCAGAATGCACAGCAGGTCCCTTTTACTTTCAGTTCTTTTTTAAGGCATAACACGCCAGACCTGTAGCATTCCTTACATGAACATCTTTCTCCACCGGGGAGGAGGGCGGGCGCTTATGACTATAACAGAGATACCCTACTACAGAACTGGAGTTACAGGACAGAAACTACTCCTTCTGTAGTAGGGGATCTCTGTGTATAGTCATAATCTAGTGAATAGAATGGCAAGCCCATCCCCACAACAAAGCAGCAGTGGAAAACGAGAATTAACACCCCTATTGTGCGAACAGATTTCGCAGCGAAGCCTGCCCAACCTGAGCGTCTGGCCTGGCATCAGTGTCCAGGCAGTAATGCTTAGCAAAGGTATGGATCGACTTCCAAGTGGCCGCATTGCAGATTTCTGCAATTGGAACATTACGGAGCAAAGCAGTCGTGGCAGCTTTGCCCCTGGTGGAATGAGCCTTAGGTTTACCCCCTAAGGTCTTATTAGCTTTTTGGTAACACAGCTGTATGCAGGACACAATCCACCTAGAGATGGACTGCTTAGGTTAGCAAGACCCGTCCTGACCGATCCATAATTGATAAACAATTGGTCTGACCTACGAATATCTTTGGTCTTATCCAGATAAAATTTCAACACCCTCCTAACATCCAGGGAAGAAATGCGTTACTTACCTGTAACAGCAGTTATCCAGTATTGGTGTCTTTCATAGATTCACATGCCTGAATCATTCCCCGTCGCCGAGACGGGAGCCTCCGGTACATAAAAAAGTAATGTCCTAAGGACATACATAGAGAATATAGGCCTAAGGGCCTCCCCTTTTGGGGCCTTTCCACGTCCTTATGTAAAAGGACCGAACTCTCATCGTTAGCCAATCAGCTCCGACCTCCTTCTAGAACCTTCCCGGGAGGAGCCTCCGTCCCTCAGATTTTCGTACGCACCCAGCTAGGGTGTCGCAATGTAGACATAGAGGTACGTGAGTCCTTACCGGGGAGGCGGGAGGGTTGCATGTGAATCTATGAAAGACACCAATACTGGATAACTGCTGTTACAGGTAAGTAACGCATTTCTTATCCAGTATTTGGGTGTCTTTCATAGATTCACATGCCTGAATCAGAGTAGCCAGCAGTTATACATGCATAGTGGTAAAGCACATTCTCACATCTAGCAGGCCTGCATAGATTACAGACAACCTGAGAGAAACATGGTAACATACAGTCATGCATATAGCAGAGAAAACCATGAAGAATGTGCATACCTGGATGGCGGGACGAGGTAAGGCTCACCTTATTGGAAGAGATGGCGCAGCACCGCTTGTCCCACTGCAGCGTCCTTCTGCAGTTCGATGTCCAGGCAGTAGTGCTTGGAAAAGGTATGCGGGGACTTCCATGTCGCCGCTCGGCAGATGTCCAGGATCGTCACTCCAGCGAAGAGCGCTGCTGACGTTGACATCGCTCTGGTCGAGTGGGCAGCCACTCGGTCTGTCAAAGGCCGTCCGGCCTGATCATGGCAGAAAGCAATTGCTGATGAAATCCAGCGTGAGATGCTCTGTTTTGTCAAGGGCAGCCCCATTCTCGGGTTGCTGTAGGCTACAAAGAGTTGAGAAGACTTCCTGACGTCTTTGGTCCTGTCCAAGTAGAATTTGAGACACCTTTTAATGTCCAGGGAATGCAGCGCCCTTTCCGCTGCCGTGGAAGGGTCCGGAAAGAATGACTTGAGGACAATTGGTTCGTTCAGATGAAAGTCTGACGGCACTTTAGGAATGAATTTAGGGTTGGGCCTGAGTACCACTCGGTCGTGCCTGAATTGGAGATACGGTTCCTGAATGGACAGCGCCTGAAGTTCGCTGACCCTTCTGGCCGACGTCAGGGCTAGCAGGAGAGCCGTTTTCCAGGAAAGATGCTTGAGCGATGCCCGGTGTATGGGCTCGAATGGGAGTTTCATCAATTGGTTTAGCACCAAGTTCAATTGCCAGGTTGGAGGAACTTTCCGAGGCCTCGGAAAGGATCTGTAAAGTCCTTTTAGAAATTGTTTCACCAGTCGACTGGACCAGAGGGAGGGTCCCGATGGGGTCCTGGTGAACCTAGAAATCGCAGCCAGATGAACCTTAATGGAGGCGTGAGCCAGTCCCGATTGAGCCAGGTGCAGTAGGTATGGTAGCAGCTGTACTGGGGTGACCCGGAGCGGGTGTAAGTCGTGTTCCGAACACCACACGCAGAACCTCTTCCACTTCAGCGAGTAGGTCTTGGTCGTGCTGCTCGCTCTCGCCTTGGCCAGTACTGCCCTGCAGTCCTGCGGTATGTCTAGCTCCCCGAACTCAAGGTGCTCAGGAGCCAAGCCGACAAGTTGAGCGAACGGAGGTTCGGGTGGTGTACCTGGCCTCCGGACATCGTCAAGAGGTTCGGGAGTTGTCGCAGGTGAATCGGGGGCCTGGTGGATAGGCGAAGAAGATCCGAGAACCAATGTTGTCTCGGCCAGTACGGAGCAATCAGTATCAGCGTGCACGGTTCCGTCCTCATCTTCCGGAGGAGCCTCGGTATCATCGGGAACGGCGGAAAAGCGTACGCAAACACGCTGGACCAGCCGATGGAAAAAGCATTTCCCAGCGACCCCCGTTGTGGATGCCAGCTTGCGTAGCTTCGGCATTTGGTGTTCTCTGCCGTCGCGAAGAGATCGATCCTCGGGGTGCCCCATTGTGAGAAGACGTGGGCCACCGTGTCGCCGTTGAGCTCCCATTCGTGGGAGAGAGAGGTCTGCCTGCTGAGGGCGTCCGCGATAGTGTTCTCCTTCCCTGGAACGTACTCCGCCTTGAGGGAGAGGCCGTGCGCCACCAACCAGTTCCAGATTTTTTGCGATTCTCGTGAGAGAGAGAGAGATCGCGTTCCCCCTTGTTTGTTCAGGTAGTGCATCGTCGTGGTGTTGTCTGTTTTGACGAGCACAGGGGAAGAGCCGATGCGTGGGAGGAAGGCCTGGAGAGCCAGGTACACTGCCCTCAGTTCCAGGAGGTTGATGTGTAGTTGTGTTTCCTGGGCGTCCCATTTGCCGCTGACTCGAAGGTCTAACAGTACTGCGCCCCAGCCTTCCAGTGAGGCATCGGTCGTGATGACCAGTGGTGCCGGCGGCAGGAGGAACGGCAATCCGGCCGTCAGGTGAGTCCTGTTTCTCCACCACAGCAGGGCCTTTATGATGGCCGGCGTGATTGTGAGAATGTCGTCGAATGAGCCTGAACACTGTTTCCATTGTCTCGCCAACGCTTCCTGTAGGGGGCGCATGCGGAGCCTGCAGTGCGGTACGAGGAGAATGCATGAAGACATCATCCCTAGCAAGGAGGTGAACGTCCGGACCTTGATGCGAGGCTTCTTGGCCACCGCCGTGGCCAGAGACAGTACTTTGCAGATCCTGTCCTCTGAGGGGAAAGCCTTCGCATGCTCCGTGTCCAGGGTTGCCCCTAGGAAGGTGATCCTCGTTGACGGAGTAGTGCATGATTTTTTGAGGTTGATCGTCAGACCCAGCTGTTGGAAAAGAGCGCTGCAGGCGTTGAAGGAAGCCAGCGCGTCCTCCGGGGAAGGAGCCTTCACCAGCCAGTCGTCCAGGTAGGGGAACACCTGGTGACCCCTTTGTCGCAGGAAGGCAGCCACGGGCGCCAAGCACTTTGTGAAGATACGTGGGGCAGATTTGAGGCCAAACGGCAAGACCTTGAACTGGTAATGTCTGCCCGCTATTTCGAACCTTAGGTATTTCCTGTGCCTGACGAGGATGGGGACATGGTAGTAGGCGTCCTGTAAGTCTAGGGAGACCATCGAGTCGCCTCTTTCCAGTGCACCCAGGATCTCCTGGATTGTGACCATCCGGAAGGATTGACTCCGTAGGAAGGCGTTGAGCGCCCGGAGGTCTAAGATCGGCCTCCACTTGTCCCCTTTCTGTTGGACCAGGAAGAAGTGGGAATAAAAACCCTTCCCTTTCTGGGAGTCCGGGACCTTTTCGATGGCTCCTTTGACTAACATGGCAGCGACTTCCTGGAGAAGGAGGTGCAGGTGTCTGTGAGTACGCTTCAGTGGAGGGGTGTTGGGAGGGGTGTTGACCAGTTCCAGGGAATGTCCAAATTGAATTATTTGTAGTACCCACCGATCCGTAGTGATTTTTCGCCAATTGTGGAGGAAGTGGGTCAGTTTTCCCCCAATTCGAAAGGATTGAGACGGTGGTGGGACTGGCTGGAGTAAGTGGTCACTGGCGGCCGCCAGCGCCCTTCTTGGCGGATTTGCCTCTGAAGGACGATCTCCCATAGGATGACTGTCGGGACTGTTGTTTCTGTTGGGGTTGGTTCCTGTTGCCATAGGAATAGGACGACCGATTTTGGTAGGAACCTCTGTAGGAGTACTGACCTCTGGAGCGGCCTCCCCGAAAGGATTGGTTCCGGGACTGGAGGGAGCCCAGAGCCCTCGCCGTGTCGGTGTCTTTTTTGATGGCCTGGAGTGCCTCGTCTATCTTCTCCCCAAAGAGGAATTGCCCATCGAACGGCATATCCAGTACCTTAGATTGGACCTCCTGCCGAAAAGACGTCGCCTTGAGCCAGCCCTGGCGGCGGAGCACGGCAGCCCCTGCCAACTGGCGGAATCCCGTCATGGCTGCGTCGATGGCGCAGTCGATAATTTCAGCCGCGGAGTTTTGTCCTTCCGCCAGAAGAGCTTTCACCTCGTCCTGGACCGTGGCCGGCAGGCCTTGCAGGTAGGGAGCTATGTCTTCCCATAGCTGGCGGTTGTATCGGCCCAGGAGGGCGATGGAGTTTGCCACCTTGATGGACATGGCGGATGTGGTGGAGAACCTCTTGCCTATGGTGTCCAGCTTCCTTCCTTCCTTGTCCGGGGGCGCGGACAGCGGCGAGGAGGGGTTTCGGGATTGTTTTTGGGCCGCCTGAGTGACAACCGAGTCCGGTTTGGGGTGGCCGGTCAGGCAGGCAGGTGCGGAGTTCGGGGCCTTATATTTTTTGTCTAGGCGCGGAACCACCGCCGGCACCGAGGCAGGCGTGAGCATCAGCTTCTTGCCCTGTTCCCATAGAAAGTCTATCAGAGGAATAGACTTGGTCGATTTCTGTGTGTGCTCCTTGAAATCATGGAGGAAGCATTCCGTTTCCGCGGATTCCACCGCCATGTGAAACCTCCTTGCAGCTCTGTCCACCAGTTTGTGGAAACCTCCCACGTCCGCTGCTTCAGAGTGGCGTGGCCTCGGGGATGCCGGGGCAGACGAATGGTGTGATGACGCAGCATCGGCATCGTCGTCTCTGTGGTCCGAGGCGACGTCTTGCACCTCGCCTTCCTCTAAGTCCGTGTCATCCTCCTCGCTTTCCGATGAATCCTCCGCCTGTGTTTGCGGTCGGAGTTGGCTCCGAGGACGGGCCGGGGGAGCGGAAGGGTGCGAGGCCGACGGTTGCGCTTGGGTGACCGGAACCTGGGCACCGCTGTCTGCGTCCGGGAACCTTCGTTTATAGTCCTGCACCAGGGATTTCAAATCGTTGACCAGAGACAGTGGCAAACAGATCATCGGGGTTTTCACCGTGTCTACGGTCAGGGAGCTGCCTTGATACGTCACTCCGTCCCGGATCTCTTGGACGTCCTGGTGTTCTTCGTGAACCTCCTGTTCTTCGTCCGACTCCTCACTCTGTAGTGTGTCTTGTTCTTCCTCGGGTGCCAACTCCACCGTTGGGAGAACCGAGGGCGTTGGACTCGAGTGAATAGAGACTTCGACCAATCTCGATTCTTTCCAAGATGGCGCCGGGGTCTCTTCCGACGACGTGCGTGAAGATAGCGCTCCCGCCAAGCGTGCCGGTGATTTGGGCACCTCCGTCAGGGTTAATGGTACCAATTTTTGCGGGGGTAAGGGTTTCGCCGCCTTACTGATGTTAGGGTCGTGGACCTGGGATATCTTTGTCGAAGGTGTGGTTCTTGAACTTGACTTCGACTGTTTAGGAGACGAACTTGACTTCGATGGCTTAGGTGACGAGCCTTCGGTATGAGGTGTTTTCGGCGAAGGCGTACCTGAAGATTCAGACCTCTTAGGTGACGAAGAGGCGGCCTTCGTATTGGATGAAGGTTTCAGAGGAATGGTCGGGGAGACCGGTGCGCCTGAGGACGCAGTGGTGGTCGTCGTGGTCGCCGTGGAGGGCGATGAGGCCGTAGTAGTCGACACAGTGGTCGTAATTGAGGTGGTCCGCTTAGTAGATGGAGCGGGCTTCTTGAACCTCTGGCCATCCTTAACAGACACGGAGGAGGTGGTGGAGCGTGCCTCCGAAGGCTTCCTGTGCGCCTTCTTAGGAGGAGTGTCTGTCTCTCCAGGGGATTGCACCCTGGGTCTCTTCTTGGAGACTTTGGAGGTCGCGGAGACACTACCCTCGGAAGATTCCAGAGTGTCTCGGACCTTAAGCCTGTCGAGCCATTCGCGAAGGCGAGTTTCCCTTTCCTTAACCGTCTTCTTTGGGAAGGCTCTACACACCCTACACTTGTCAGTGACGTGGTCAGGGTACAGGCAATATAAGCACAGGTCGTGCTTGTCCTCCGCTTGAATCCGTTGCTTGCCGCAGGAGGAGCAGGCCCTCAGGAGGGCTTTCTTCTGCGAGTCCGCCATGGACGAAGTTTTCTTATTAGATTCCGACATGTAGTCGATGCTAGGATGAAATCCTTTTCGTACAAAGTGAACTTCGGTGAAGTTTGAGACTTCGAATTTTGGAAACCTGAAGAGCTCAGGTTGGAGACTCCCTAGCACAACGTGCGGTAGAAAAATCTGAGGGACGGAGGCTCCTCCCGGGAAGGTTCTAGAAGGAGGTCGGAGCTGATTGGCTAACGATGAGAGTTCGGTCCTTTTACATAAGGACGTGGAAAGGCCCCAAAAGGGGAGGCCCTTAGGCCTATATTCTCTATGTATGTCCTTAGGACATTACTTTTTTATGTACCGGAGGCTCCCGTCTCGGCGACGGGGAATGATTCAGGCATGTGAATCTATGAAAGACACCCAAATACTGGATAATGTAAGGAATATGCTACTTACCAGTATGCATCTGTTCTTGGCATGAAGGGCTGCTGACATTCATATCTGTGCATAGATCGCCGCCTAGTGTTGGGTCCGGATGACTGCACATTGTTGTCCTGGAAGAGTCTTCGAAGTATTACGAGATAGGTGGCTCCTCCCCTGGACTACAGTGCGCATGGGCATCCTCTCCATCCCCAGATTGTTTTTCGCCATTGTGGCAGTGATGGAGCGTAATACTGAAAGTGATGACCATGCCTGAAAATGCTTCTGAGAGCTGCAGCTGCGACAGGCACCGGGGAGGAGGGCGGGCGATATGAATGTCAGCAGCCCTTCATGCCAAGAACAGATGCATACTGGTAAGTAGCATATTCCGTTCGAGGCATGAGGGCTGCTGAATTCATATATGTGCATAGAATAAATAGCAGTTTCCTCCTTACTTGCGGGTGCCCGTGCCAGCTGCAGCAGTCTGAATTAGAGTTCTGAGAACAGCCTGACCTACAGCAGCTTGTTGTTTGGAGTGTACATCCACGCAGTAGTGTTTGGTAAATGTATGTATAGTGGTCCATGTGGCTGCTCTACATATGTCCTCTAGAGGAATATTACCCAGGAAAGCCATGGAGGCCCCCAATTTGCATGTGGAATGCGCCCTAGGGGGAACTGTTAGTGTGCGTTTAGCTTTCTGATAACAGATCTGGATACATTTAACAATCCACCTGGCTATACCTGATTTGGAGATAGGGTTGCCTTTATGTTGTGTAGAGAATGCAACGAATAGCTGTTTAGTCTTTCGAAAGTCTTTTGTCCTGTCGATGTAATACAGGAGAGCTCTTTTGACGTCTAAGGTGTGCAGTGCTCTGTCTGCCACCGAATCCGGGTTAGGAAAGAAAACGGGCAGTTCTATGTTTTGATTGATGTTGAACTGTGAAACCACTTTTGGCATGAATTTAGGGTTGGTGCGAAGCACCACTCTATTCGCATGGATTTGCAGATAGGGTTCCTGAATTGTGAGGGCTTGCAGCTCACTGACCCTCCGCAGGGATGTAATAGCTATCAGGAAGGCCACCTTCCAGGTGAGGAACTGTATGTCACAGGAATGGAGTGGCTCAAAGGGTGGCCCCATGAGTCTGGTGAGAACGATATTTAAGTTCCAGGCTGGTTAAGGGGGGTGTCTGGGAGGGATCACTCTTTTAAGGCCTTCCAAAAAGGCTTTAATGGCAGGTACCTTAAAAACGGAAAGGTGTTGCCTGTTTTGAAGGTAAGCGGCTATGGCTGCCAGATGGATCCTGATGGAACTGTACGCCAAGTTGCATCGGTACAGATGCAACAAGTAACATATGATGTTTTGCGTAGATGCGTCCAACGGGTTAACGTTATTGTTGGAGCAGTAAATAACAAAACGCTTCCATTTGGCCGCATAGCAGGCCCTGGTAGTTGGTCGCCTTGCCTCCTTGATGATGTCCATACACTCAGGAGGCAAGTTCAGGTATCCAAACTCTATGACCTCAGGAGCCAAATCGCAAGGTTCAGCTGTTGTGGATCTGGGTGCTGAATGTCGCCATGGCTCTGCGTGAGGAGGCTGGGGGTGAGGTGCAGCCGCTGGTGAGGCACCACTGAAAGTTCCAGGAACGTGGTGTACCAAGCTTGCCGTGCCCACGTTGGAGCAACCAGAATGAGTGTCATGGAGTGCTGTCGCAGTTTGCACGCCACCAGAGTTATGAGGGGGGCTGGCGGAAAAGCGTACGCGAATCTGCCTGACCAGTTCATCCATATCGCATTGCCCTGATACTGCGGGTGTGGGAACCTGGCAGCGAAGTTTGGGCATTTTGCGTTCTCGCTTGTGGCGAACAGGTCGATGTCTGGATGACCCCACTGTTGGAAGTACGGATGGAGAACCGACAGGTGGATCTCCCACTCGTGCATCTGATGACTGTGCCTGCTGAGCAGGTCCACCATCTGGTTGTCGACACCCGGGAGATGCTCTGCCATGAGGAAGATGTTCCTTTGAATGGCCCACTTCCACATGCTCTGGGCTAGGTGAGACAGCTGCGGGGAGTGCGTGCCTCCCTGCTTCTGGATGTAATACATGGCGGTCATGTTGTCCGTCCGGACTAACACGACCTTGTTGCACAGGTGCAACTTGAATGCCTTCAGTGCCATGAAGATCGCCATGAGTTCCAACACATTGATATGCATCCGTTGCTGTTGTGCTGTCCATAGTCCCTGCACTGTGTAGTGGAGGACATGCGCCCCCCAACCCTGGAGAGATGCGTCCGTCGTTAGCACTATTTGTGGGACAGACTCCTGGAACGGTCGTCCCCTGCAAAGGTTTTGTGGGTTCCACCAATGCAGAGAGTTGTAAGCACGACCGGTCACCAACACTAGGTCTTTTAGATGTCCATGAGCCTGGTTCCACGGACGGGCTAAGCATTCTTGGAGGGGTCGCATGTGCAGCCTCGCGTGCGGGACTATGAATATGCAGGATGCCATCATACCGATCAGTTGCATGAAAACCTGTGCTGGGAGGGATTGCTGAGGTCGGAACCTCCGGATGAGTGCCTGCATGCTGTTGACCCTGGCTGCGGCCGGCTGCGCCGTGGCCGACTGAGTGTTTATTGACGCCCCCAGGTACTGTTGCACATGGGCTGGCTGCAGGTGAGATTTTGCGTAGTTGAGAGAGAACCCCAGACTGTGAAGGAGGTGAATGGTCTGCGACATGTCGTGGCCGCACTGTATGGCAGACCTCGCCTGGACGAGCCAGTCGTCCAGGTAGGGATACACGTGAATACCTTCCCTGCGCAAGTGCGCTGCCACAGTTGCTAAGCACTTGGTGAAAACCTGGGAGCGGTAGTGACCCCGAATGGCAGGACTTTGAATTGGTAATGCTGACCGTTGACTGTGAACCTGAGATACTTCTTGTGACTCGGGTGGATGGGAATGTGGAAATACGCATCCTTGAGGTCCAGGGTGGCTAGGAAGTCGCCCTGACGGAGCAGCGGCAGGACTTGTTGTAAAGTTAGCATGTGAAAGTGCTCCGAGAGGATGTATTGGTTGAGGGGCCTGAGGTCTAGAATGGGCCTCAGGGACCCGTCCTTTTTTGGAATCAAGAAGTACAGGGAGTACACCCCTGCACCCCTTTCTTCGACAGGCACCAGTTCTATGGCTCCTTTTTGCAGCATGGAGAGGACTTCTTGCTGCAATAAGTGCGAGTGCTCTGCGGACATAGGACGGTTTCTTGGGGGTATGTTGGGGGGGTGGAGGTTAGTTCTAGACAATAGCCGTAACGGATAAGTTGTCTCACCCACCTGTCTGTTGTGATGTCTTCCCAGAGCGGCAGGAACTGCTGAAGTCTCCCCCCGACAGGTGTTAGATGGTCGGGGGGCAGTGACAAGAAGTCACTGTTTGTTGGGAGTGGAGGACCTGGCGTTGTTATTGCCGCGGCCTCTCCCTTTGGCGCTGTTCCCACGGTATCCACCTCTGGTGTTTTTAGTGTATGCAGACTGCGTGTTGCCCTTGGCGTACTGGGAATGCTGTAGAGCTTGACCTCTTGTTGCTCCCCTGTTACCGGAGCGACGAAAGGAACCGCTCCGAAACTGTTGTGACTGGAGAGCCCCCATGGACTTCGCCGTCTCAGTGTCTTTTTTCATTTTTTCGAGTGTTGTGTCAACATCGGGTCCAAACAGGAAGTCCGGATTAACCGGCTAATTGAGAAGAGTAGTCTGGATCTCGGGTTTAAACCCAGAGATGCGCAGCCATGCGTGGCGTCGCAGCATCACGCTAGTATTGATTGCCCTTGCTGCAGTGTCCGCTGCGTCTAGTGCGCACTTGATGGACGCATTGGAGATCAGTTTACCCTCTTGTATAACCATTTCCGCAGCCTCTCTGTACATATCAGGCATGTGCTGCATTAACTGTTCTAGGGTGTCGTAGTGCGCCCTGTCGTACCTAGCCAACAGGGCCTGTGTATTGGCTAATCTCCAAGTGTTAGCGGCCTGCGCAGCCACCCGCTTCCCAGACGCCTCAAAGATTTTGGACTCTTTGTCCGGAGGGGGAGAGTCTCCCGTTGATTGAAAGTTAGCCCTTTTGCGCGCATTAGCCACCACAAGGGAGTCCAAGGGGAGCTGTCCTTTGATATAGGTGGGGTCCACTGGAGCAGGCCTGTATTTCTTGTCGATCCGTGGATTGATAACTCTGGCTTTTGTTGGCTCCTTGAAAATGGCTGTGGCATGTTTGAGGACCCCCTTAAGCATGGGCAGAGTCTTGGTGGAGCGTTCTGATGTGGAGAAGGTGTCGAATAAGAAGTCTTCATCCACTGGCTCAGCATGCATTTCGACGTCATGATTGAGGGCTGCGCGCTCTATCAATGCATTGAACGCCGCAGTGTCCTCAGTTGGAGACTGTTTGACATTGTAGGACTGAGAGTCTGGGGCGGTATGGGGGTCATCAGGGTCATCACCTTGATCCGCCGCCCCTGACCATTGATTTGAGACATCCTGATCAGTGTCAGTATTGTAAGAGAAGCCCATTTGGCTATAGTCCGCAGTTACGTCCTCCTCACTTTGAGTTGGAGAATGAACAGTGTGGTGCGAGTAGTCCTGAAGAGGTTCAACAAGAACCGGAGAGGTGGCGGAGGCCATCTTCTTTTTGAGGGGAATCTTGTAACCCTCCAAGGGATGTTCAGGCGTGATCTTCCGCTTGTGGACGGTAAGCCTGCCCGACTCCGAGTCAATAAACAGTTTCGTTTGGTTGTCATAAGAAGGCTCGTGATAGACGACCTGTGCATGCGAGGACACCTTCGCCACCTTGGAGGCCTCTTGAGTTTTTGGATGGGCAATGGGCGGAAGGCCAAACTTAAGTGGCGTCGAGTCAGCCTGCTTCGAACCGGAAGCGCTGGCTTCGTGTTTCTTCGACGCCTGTGTAGGCCGCTCGCTTGAGCGCGTCGAATCGACCTCCTTGCGCGGTGCGCCTCCGTCCTTGGGCGTCGACGAAAATTTCGGGGCGTCCTTGGTCGTGGCTTCGACCCTCTTCGCCAGCCCAGCCTTGAGTCCCGAGAGGGGTGGCTGGAGACCTTTCCCGAACGGAAGACCCTTGCCCTTCTCGGCATGCTTGGCAGTGGACGCAGGCACCGGCGCCGAGGCCTTCGAGGCGACGGTCTTGGTGGCAGAGCCCTGCTTCGGAGTCCCAGTCTTGGCGCCGACGGGCAGCTTCGGCGTCGAAGGGTCGATGGCAACCTTCGAGGCGTGCGTCGACGTCGAACCGACCACCATTTTGAGTAGTTTCGGTTTCAATTTCGTCTCCGTCTGTTTCGGTTTCGATTTCACGGAATCAACCGATGGCTCCTTTGAAAGGGTCTTAGCCTGGCTATGTCGCGGGGCTGTAGACCGAAAGGATGGATCTTGGCTAAGGCCTTTTGGCGATGCCTCGACCGGAGCCGGAGCGGGCTGAATGTCAATGATAGGCCCCGGAACTGCGGGCGGACTCGGTTCACCACCGGAGTCGTCATCAACGGCCGCAAGGGCCTGATCGTCGTCCCCTACCTCGACGACATCCTGGTCGTTGGCGAACTCCTCGTCTGGCTCGTCCACTTCGAAATTGGAGTCGTGCTCCGACGCTGGTTCCGACATTTCTTCGGGAACGTCATCTTCCGCCTCATCCTCATCTTGGAAGAGTTCCTCGTCCCCGGCATCGAAGATGTTTGCAGGTGCTGGAGCCGACTGTTGAGCCGACTGCCTCGCCGCACGTCGAAGTTTAATAGTTTTCTTTTTTACCGGAACCTCGAGCAGGGAAAACATTTTGACTCGTCGTGGTCCGGGGACAAACAGGTGTTGCACACTGGGTGCACATCTAAGTTCGAATATTTCGAATTACACACAGGACACCGCTTAAACGGGGTCCGTTCCATCGTCGATGTAGACTGGGCCGGAGTCGTCGAGAGAAACTTGTTCCGACGCCGATCGAAGAACCGAAAGGGCCAGGCACCGAACGATACAATACCGATGCTAAGAAGGCCTTTTGGCCTTAGGAACAGAAAGAGTACAAGTTAAGTAACTGGAGTAAGAGATTAGACATCCGAACCCAATGGCGGAAAAAAACAATCTGGGGATGGAGAGGATGCCCATGCGCACTGTAGTCCAGGGGAGGAGCCACCTATCTCGTAATACTTCGAAGACTCTTCCAGGACAACAATGTGCAATCATCCGGACCCAACACTAGGCGGCGATCTATGCACAGATATGAATTCAGCAGCCCTCATGCCTCGAACAGACATTTCCGCTGGAGATGAAGGATTCTGAAAAAACGTAGGCAAAGTTATGGTCTGGTTGACATGAAAATCAGAAATAACCTTGGGAAGAAATTTAGGGTGAGTACGCATAACAACCTTAGCAGCATGAAATACAGTATAAGGTTCTTGGCAACACAACGCCTCACCCTGCGGGCCGATGTAATGGCCACGAGGAACGCCGCCTTCCAGGACAGGTGCTGCAACAAAGCCTTATGAATAGGTTCAAAAGGCTCCTTCATCAATCTGGACAGCACCACATTCAATTCCCATGAAGGCAAAGGAAGCCGGACAGGACGGAATACTTTCTTCAAGCCATCCAAAAAATCTTTGATCACAGGGATCTGGAAGAAGGAAGTCTGTGAAGGGCATTTTCTGTAGGCAGTCAATGCAGCAAGATGAACCTTAATGGAATGAACATTAAGGCCAGACCGCACCAAATGTAGAAGGTAAGGAAGGATGACGGCTTCCTTGCACGTCGTCGGGTCATAGTTCTTGGACTTGCACCAGATACAGAACCTCTTCCAATTGTAAGCATAGGAAGTCCGAGTGGAAGGTCGCTTAGCCTCCTTCAGTATGTCCATGTAATCTTCGGGCAGATTCAAATGGCCATATTGCACTATCTCAGGAGCCATGCCGCCAAACTCAAAGACGAGAGATTGGGGTGCAACATCTGCCCCCCGAACTTCGTGAGAAGGTCCGGCCTGCACGGCAGCCGTATGTGAGGAAGGAGAGACCGGTGAAGCAGGTCCGTGAACCACCACTGCCTGGGCCATTCCGGGGCAATAAGGATCATCCGCGCCAGCTTGATGAGCACCGCCGGAATCAGGGGAATGGGTGGAAAAGCATACAGAAAGCTGTGCGACCAGTTGATCCATAGCGCATTCCCCAGCGTCCCCTGCTGGTAGTACCTGGAGGCGAAGTCTCGGCATTTGCTGTTTTCGGCGGTGGCGAACAAATCTACGTCTGGAGTCCCCCACCTTGCAAAGACTTCTCCTAGCACTTTGTAGTTTATGACCCATTCGTGGTTCTCCTGAATCAGTCTGCTCAGTGCGACAGCCTGAACATTCTGCACACCTGGCAGATGGGTAGCCGTTATCGTCAGCCCTCTGGCCAGAAGCCAGTGCCAGATCGCCTGCGCCTCCTGCGACAGAGTGCGTGATCTCGAGCATTGTGGTCGTATTGTCCGTCTGTACAAGCAGAGAGTTGGTCTGAAAGGATGGATGAAAGGCCTTCAGTGCCAAGTGAACAGCTCTGAGTTCCAGGAAATTGATGTGATACATGGACTCCATCGGGGACCACGGTCCTTGAATCTGTAAGTCTCCGGAGTGCGCCCCCCAACCGTGGAGAGAAGCATCCGTCACGATCGTCTGAGCGGGAATGTCCTTGTGGAAGGGAACCCCTCTGAGGATAATCTCCGCTGAACACCACCACTTCAGAGACTGAAGAGCATGCAGAGACAGTCGTATCTTGTCGTCCCAAGACCCTCTCCTCTGATCCCACTGATCCTCCAAGCACTCCTGCAACGGTCTCATGTGCAGACGTGCATGTGGCGTTAGGAAGATACAAGAGGCCACCGATCCCAGTAGAGAAGACACCGTCCTCACTGTCGTAGATGGAGCGGTCATAAGAGCTTGAGCCTTTCGAAGGAGTGATAATCGTCGCTCCTCCGAAGGAGACACGCTTGCTGACAGCGTATTGATGGAGGCTCCCAAGTACTGAATGCACTGGACCGGCGTCGGGACGTACTTGGACATGTTGATGTGCAACCCCAGCTTGTTCAAGAGAGCGCACGTCTTCTGGAAGTGTGCTTGGGCTTCCGAGAAGGAGGAGGCCTTGATCAACCAATCCCCCAGGTACGGGTAGACGAACACCTTGTTCTTCCTTAGGTGTGCTGCTACCACCGCCATGCACTTCGAGAATGTTCTTGGCGCAGACTTCAGTCCAAATGGCAGTACTGTGTATTAATAATGATTGGCGCCGACTTGGAATCGCAGGAACTTCCTGTGTTTGTGTGCAATGGGCACATGGAAGTACGCATCTTGTAGGTCTATAGCACATAGCCAGTCTCCCTGTTGCAACTGAGGATAAATCTGATGCAACGACAGCATGCAAAACTTCTCTCTGCAAATCCACTTGTTTGCCTGTCGCAAGTCCAGAATGGGCCTGAACTCGTTCTTGTCCTTCCTGCGAACCAGGAAGAACCAGGAGTACAGACCTCTTCCCCTTTGAGACAGAGGTACGTCTTCTATTGCCCTTTTCCTTAACAGGATATCGGCCTCCGCCTGGCGCTCGCGCAGCTGACACTGCGCGCTGACCGGAGGAATTGATTGAGGCGGGCTGGTGAACCGAAGACTGTATCCATTGCAAACAATATTCAGCACCCACTTGTTCAGAGTAATGTTTCTCGACTCTGCCAGAAAAAATTGAACGCTTCCCCCCACCGGAGTGGGTAACGGATGCAGGGGAAGTAAGCGCTAAGGGCCTAGACCCGGCCGGGCCTTTGGTCGCTGTTGACGACTGCTGGCCGCCTCTGCCTTTCTGGCGCTTCTGGAACGGTCTTCGGAACTGCTGCTGTTGTTGCTGCTGCTGTCCCGAAGCCTGGCCACGCCCTCTGCCCTGTCCACCGAACCGTCTCTGGAACGGGCGGTAAGATTTCTTGGTATCCTTGGGCTTTTCCAGACCCACAGCCGTGAGTGTTTCGGCCTCTGCCTTCATGCGGGCCATTTCGTCATCTGCATGTTTTCCAAACAGGGTTTCGCCAGAGAATGGTAAATTGGCAACCCTTTGTTGTGCGTCAGGTTTCAGCGACGTGAGGCGGAGCCAGGCGTGTCTTCGCTGGTTAATCCCATGGCAGAAACCATGCGCCGCCAGGAGGGAAGAATCGGCTGCAGCACTGATGAACTGATTTGCCACCAACATCCCCTCATTCAACATCTTTTGGAAATCTTCGCTTTTGTCACCAGGTAGGTGTTCAACAAACTGCTGGAGGGATTCCCAGAGGGCTCGGTCATACCGTCCTAACAAGGCCGTGGCACTCGCCGCCTTCATGGAAGTCGCCGACATCCTACAAACCTTCCTCCCCGCCAAATCCAGTCATCTAGATTCCTTATCTGGTGGGACTGTGGATGATGGAGTGGTGGCATGCTGCTTTTGAGCCGCCGTCACTATCACAGAGTCTGGAGGAGGTTCCACCCTTAGAAAAGCCGGATCCGAGTCGGGAGCCCGGTATTTCTTCTGTAGTCTCGAGGGGGCCGCCTTAGTCACCGCCGGGGTGAGAAAGAGGTCCATGGCCGGATCCTCCAGGCCCGGTACCAGTGGTAGTAATGGCCGAGACAGATGTTTCTGGTGCAGCGTCTCGAAGATCACCGATGTTTTGGGCGTGGGCACCGTCAACGAGATGCCCAATTTTGCTGCACCTCCTAACAGGACATCATGAAAGGACACCAGATCGTCAACCGGTGACACCCTTGTCTCCGGTGACCCCGAAAAAGTCGGTGAATAGTCCCTGGTATCTGAAGACCCCGTATGGGAACGAGACCTGCGCCTCCTGTGGTGTCGTCTCGACCACGTGGATGACCTGTTGTGACTCCGCGATCGCTCCCTCCTCCTGGAACGAGATCGCGATCTCCCAGTTCGTGGACGCTCCGCAGGACTCCGTGGAGGCGTCTTCCGTGGCCTATCCTGGGGTTTTGGCTTAGGCATCCCCTTAGGCGGTGTAGGGAGGGGAGGCAGCGACACCGACCTTGGCGGAGGAACAGGAGGTACCTCCGGCCGAGGGGCGGGCCCATGAGGCGCAGGTGGTGGCGGTGGTGGTCCTGAAGGCGGAAGCGGTGGAAGAGGAGGGTTGGTGGGAGGATCCTCCTTAGGTAAAGGAGGTGGGGGCGTCTTCGGCCAAGGTGGTGTATAAACCACTGAGTACACCGAGCCCGGTGACTTCTTCGGGGGAGGGGACTGTGAACCAGCCCCTCCAATCGGCGATCGCCGTCTCCGGCGTTCTCCCCCAGATCCAGCGTAACTTCTGGCGCCAGAACTCCTTCTGCGCCGCTTAGGGGAGTTGGAAAGTCCCAGAGAAGCTGATCTCTTTCTTCTCGACGCCGAGCGTCGCTTCTCCGGCGTCGAATGCCGTCTCCGTGACTCCGGTGTCGACCGCCGCCTCCGCGGCATCGAGCGCTTCTTCCTCGACGCCGAACGCCGCCTCCGCGACGTCGAACGGTCAGTCCTCGGCGATGAGCGTTTTCGACACCGATCGCTTTCTCGAGGTCCTCGACGTCGAGGATCCCCTCGACGCTGACCGTCTACTCGACGGCGACCAGCGGTGTCGCCTCGACGGCGAGCGCCGACGCCTGTCGCTCCTTCTTCGACGTCGATGGCTCGACGCTGAAGTCGACGACGAAGAATCCGTCTACAGTGATCTCGACAGCGGCCTACCCAGGCCCTTCGACGTGGATCCTTCACGCCGTCTCGACCCGGAGCCCCGGGGAGATGGGGAACACACCGTCGTCATCCCTCTCGACGTCGTCGTCGATGCAATCGATGCCGACGGAGACCGGGACCTTTTGCTGGGCTTCCTGCCTCTGGGGAGCCCCCCAGAGCCCTCAGCAGAGGCAGAGGGAGCCTTCCCAGCCTGCCCAGACCCACCTGCAGCCTGCAGACGTCTCTCCTCTAGGCCTTGAAGCCTGATTTTAAGCCTTTCCCTCAGGGTCCTTGCTGAAAAGTTCTGACAGATGTCACATTCTTCAGGAACATGTGCAGCAGGGAGACAGAGTATGCAGACGTCGTGTGGATCCGACTTGGACTTCTTCCTTCCACATGCTGGGCACTTGTCGAAGAGAGCAGGCATTTTAGAGCCCTAAAAAGCCTGAACAAATACACAGGAGTGAAGAAAAACGCCAAGTACACAAACTGAAAACACTTTTAAAGCCAAAAGTGCACAAAATTCCAATAAACCCTTGAAAAGGGGAGAGCTCAATGCTCCAGGGTCCTGTTAGCAGGAGCCGGAAAAAAGAACTGAAAGTAAAAGGGACCTGCTGTGCATTCTGGGATACTGGGATAAGTTCTGGGAAGTTCTCTTAAAGGTACAGTATCCTGTTTAAGCCACATAATGGCAGCCTATGGGGCTTGTCTGTCCATACCTTCCTCTCTATCATTCCAGAGGCTTTTGCTGGTAGAGGCAAGTTTCTCTATGGAGGAAACTGGGCAGGCTGTGCTGTTTGTGTGGATTTTTGATGGAATTTCTAGTTGAAGTACTGGACAGTGTAGCCTGTGGATATAGGCGGTATTATCTGTCTTTAAATTCTCTCTTAAGAGTCTTTGCAGTTCTGCATTTTTTGACAACTTAAGAGATTATTTTTGATTGCTCCAGGGTCCACACACATGGGCGGGACTATTCACTAGATTATGACTATACACAGAGATCCCCTACTACAGAAAGCTTATTACACAAATGGGTAGTGGACAAGGAGGTGGTAGACATGAAATCTAACATGGGGCAAAAAAGAGCAGAGCACAGCCTCCTCAATAACCATACATCCGAGAATTACATTTACAGCTACCATACAAGTCAAAGAAAATTCCTTTTTTGGATGTTAGGATTACATTCACTCAAGGCCAGCTGAAAACCCCCTTTATACCTAAATATCTGATCAGAACAAATTGCTACATTAGTATAATTTTCTTCAGAGTTCATTGAAAAACGAACCGCTGGTCAGCTAATTTATGAGGATAAAGAGGCTCACAAGCAGTAAGAGTATAAAACTCATGCTATTGAAACATCACAACTTCTAACAAAGCATATGTTCTTGAGGGATGTTGGAAGAGGCGATGGGCAAAGTTAAAGACATAAAAGGAGAAATTTTAATGAAAGAAAAAGAGAAAAATGACGATTGGAAATTGGTCTTCGTATTCAAGTATTCCAGTCAGTCACAACACAAAAAAGACATTTTGAAACACTGGACCATTTTACAAATGGAATCCAACTTGAATAATAATTTTATTAAGACACCAGTCTTTGAATATACCAGACATTAAAACATCAGAGAAACTGTATGGAAGTAAAGGGCAGAACATGGAAATATTCATGACCAGAAATGTGTCTTGCCTTCATTGTGATACATGTTAAACATGATGTGTTATTCTCCTCCAACATGGTGACCATGAGTTTCCACTGGTCTTGCACTTCTTTGAGCACTTCAGTGGCTAATTACTTTCTTTTTTTCCTGTAAAGATTTGCAGTTTACTAACTGCCAGTTGGTGCTATTTGGTGCAGGTCTTACATTCTGTACAGGTAAAACCTTTTTATTGTTTGTAGCCCCAACCTCCCACACCAATATTAACAATAACATTGTTAGACATCCTTTTATATCTAACAGAACCCGCAATGACAATCCCAGTGCTCTTTCGAGCACCTGAGAAGTATGGGCAGTACTCGGGATACAAGATTTACTGGGATAAATCAGTGTTATTTTCACCACAGCAATCAATTGATTGGTCATATCTACCTGGAAACCTAATGGTGGCTCCTGATGGCTTTAAATACCTTACAATCTTTGCTAACACCCCAGAGAGAGGTTTGCTACAACCGGAATTTAGGGAGGATAGTGTCTAACTTCGAGTAGGACATGGCGAGATGGAAAGAACTTTCCCTCTTGGTGCTGGGTCAGGCGTCTCTCTTTAAAATGATTACCCTACCCGAGCTGCTCTATGCACTCCAGAACACATACTATCCATTTCCACTGAAAACATTCACTAAAATTAATGCGGAAGTGAGGTCTCTGATATGGAAGGGCGGCCACCCGAGAGTGGCACTCAAAAAATTACAATGCAACCCATACAATGGGGGGGGATGGCTCTCCTGGATACTGAGGCCTACTACTGGGCAGCACACTTAGTTAATATTTACAACTGAGCTTTTGCATCTCAGGACCACTCCAGGAGCACCCCACCTATAAGTTAGAAAGAGCCCTCCTTAAGTAAAGGAGTTAAACAGTTGCGTCCCAAGGAGCCTTGACAGTGTGGGAGACAGCCACAAAACCAATTGTCTTGACCCACAGAATTACCAGGGACACACCGGCAAGGTACACAGCTTAAAGAACTGGGAAAGCCATGAGGATTCGGGGCATGGGATATGATTGGTATCTCCATTTTTGGGGATATCCTACAACATGGGGAGCTCAAGGCTCTCTCGACTTTTCACCGGGAAAATAATCTACACCCGTCCCAGTTTCTGAAGTATGCACAGTTGAGGCATGCATGTGTTGCGGAAGGGCTGGTAGTAACCGAGATACCGGAGTATGTTCCATTGGAGGGGAGATTACTACAAGAGGAGATGACTTGCATACAAAACACTGAATAACAACATACCTGACACTTTGGTTGCACTTTGAGAGCGAGATGTGGGAGAAATTTAGGACATTGATTGGGAAGCTGCACTAATGCACCCGAGAGAAGTAGCAATAAAATCTCGACTGAGACTTATTTATTTATTTATTTGTAAAGCGCCTGAATGACCCCTGAAGGGGTATCTCCGCGCCATGGAGGCAGGTACTGCACTAGGCCGTGAGGAGGGACATGTTAAAATAATACAGTTATAAGGAACTTTCTGAACTGGAGGTGATCAGAGTATTGTCGCAGATGAGTAGGAAGCTGTTTCCAGAGAAGAGGGGCTAGGTGAAAGAAAGCTTTCCCACCCAGTCACGATTTCTTGAACTGCTGTACGATAAGCAGAGATTTGTTACCAGAGCAGAGTAACCTGGAAGGTGTATAGTGTTGGAACTTTTTTGCAAGATAACTGGGGCCTTTGCCATTCAAGGCCTTGTGTACAATACAACTGATTTTAGATTTGACTCGCTTGCGTACCGGAAGCCAGTGAAGTTGTTGAAGGAGGGGTAGGGAGGCAGTTCTAGAGGGGGTGTTCATGACAAGACGTGCCGCAGTTGTGAGAAAGTGCTATCTTTCTTGCATGGTATGCCCCCACTTTTTGCTGAATTGCTGATGTACTTTGACTGAGTGTGCTCTGGGCTCCTGCCAATCACGTTCCCAGGGCCTGTGTTCCTTCCCTAAAACTGTGTTGAAGCTAAATCCCAATTGGCATCTCTGGCCACATGTCAGCCCCTGGCAAATGGTACCATAGGTACAAAAGGCATTGTGACCAGAGAAGACCCCTAAGGGCTGCAGAACGTATTATGCCACCCTTAGAGGCCCTGCATCCTGACACACACACAGTGCCTTTGCAGGCTGAGTGTCCTGGTGCAGAACTAAACAAAGAGTCGACATGGCACACATCTGTGTGTGCCATGCCCACTGCCCTGGCATACATCACTCACCCCTCTAGCTGGGTGCTCGATGACAGTGGTGTGGGCACAGGTGCATGAGCCCTGTGCCCCTACAGTACCCAGGGCCATTCCTCGGCACTGCAAGTGCATTGATGCCATTAAGAGTATATGGTGCTGGGAGGTTGTCATTACGAACTCCACAGCACCATAATGGCTACACTGAAGACTGACAAAATTGATACCAAACTTCTTAGCACATTAAACCCACACTGATGCCAGTGTGGGATTTAATGTAAAATGCACTACAGAAGGCATCTTAGAGATGCCCCCTGAAACCTAACCTACAATCCATGTCTTGTCTGAGAGGCTGCCTAGGCTGCCACACAGCTGACATGTTGCTGGACCCCTGGGTGGAGAGCCCCCCGCTCTCCTAGTCCTGCAACAAAGCACATCCTGGGGGAGGTGCTAGATCTCCTCCCCCAGGATGGGCAGGGGGAAGCTTCACAGGCATACCGCCTTTGTGAGCTTCTCCAGGCCACTTGCTGTACTCAGCAACTGGCCCCCACCGGTTCTGACCCCCACTCTGGCGGGAAGACTGGCGGGAAACACTACGTAAGGAAAGGGGGTGTGCCAGCCTGTGCCAGCTCCACCCCTCAGGTGGGAGCGGCGCGGTGAGGCACAACTCCGGGCTCTGGCCATCTTGAGAATGGGGAGCCATGCCAAATCAGAGATAGGCTCCTGCCCCCCTCCCACAGGAGAGGAGCAGGATAGGGGGTGTACTCACCCCAGGACAGGGACCTATTGGTCCTTGCCCATCCTCTACCTTTAACGCTCCTAAATGTAGTATTTAGGGGCTCCCTGAACCTTCCTTCCTCAGATCCGAATTCGAAACAAGAAAGAAGACCAAGAAGAAGAAGACCTGCTGTGCAGCTGCTAACAAGAGGACAACACCAACTGACTTGGCCCCAGCCCTACCGGACTGTTGATCATTGAACCTGCTCCTGCTAAATCCCGGCGTCTCCTGCGGACAGCAACCTCGAGAAACCCGGAGGACCTGCCTGCAATGACCCTCTTAGAGACTGGGACTCCCATGAGCAGTGGTTCTGCTCAAACAGCAATACCCCTGGCGGAGGCATCACACTCTACACCCGCCGAGCCCGGCCCGTGCAAGACCCTGAGGAAGTCCCCCCGGATATTCTGACCTGGTATCCAGTGCCCAAGGACCCTCCTCGAAGACCCAGACGATGCCAGCAGCCTTAGAACCAGGGACCCCTCCAACCGCAACCAGCCGAAGGTAAGATATCCCAACATCAAAAGACACCCCTGCACCCAGCGCCCCCCGGCCTCCTGTGCCCAACTCTGGGGTGCCTACCTAACCTCCAAGATCCCAACTTACACCTAGAAGTGTTGGTCGCTCCTGAAGAATCTCCGTCCCAGAGCCAGCAGCCTTTGTTCCCTTTTCAAGATCTCCATTGAATAACATTGAGCGCCCAACGGCTCAAGAGCACCCAGCCGCCCGAGTGCCCCTGGCAGTGCAACCTTTGTCCTATCCTACTTCACCATTTGCCCTGAGCAAGTAACAAGGAGCCCAGCTCTCACAGCCGCATGGCCTGCTAGCCAGCAGCCACCAACCGAAGGCCCCCTGCCTCTCATTGGATAACATTGGGCCTAACTACCTCTGCACCCAGCTGCCCCTGTGCCGCTGAGGGTGTACCAACTGTACCTACCTGACCCTGGGAGACCCAAGTCAATGCCCAGAACCTTAACTCTGCCAGTCAAGTACTTACCTAAAAGCCGATAACTCACTTTTCTTCCATAGGCTAACATTGACTGGTTTCACTTTGAAATTCTTTTGAAGTGTGGAGTTTTGGAACTTTAAAATAGTCATCTAAAATCAGCCGAACAACAAATTCCGATTTACTCACCTGTTACCAGGAGAGACCTCAGTACTGCATCTTTTAACCCAGTGCTGACCCTGAAAAGTAATTTTAACCTTACTTACCAGTAACTTGAATTTCCTTTCATAGGATATCATTGCCTGCTTTTTGCTGAAAAAGTTTCTAAGTGTTGATTTTTGAAACTTACAAATATTCTTTAAAAATCGTGCCAACGATAAAAACGAGATTACTTGCCTGTTTTAGATAGATGTCCCATTGCTGAACCTAGGAGCCCAGCACTGCATTACAAAAGTAATGTGAACATACTTTACCTGCAAATTGAATTTCCTCCCATAGGATAACATTGGTAATTTCACCTGAAAAAGTTTCCAAGTGTCAACTTTTAAAATACAATAATATCTCTTAAACATCACTACTGTAACCAAAACGCTTTTACTTAACTGTTTACAGGACATGTCCCAGGACTGAATCTAGGATCCAGTCCAGAGGTTAGCAAAGTAATCTACACAGTAACTATTTGCATTTAACTAGAAATTCCCATTGAGCTCAATGTTGCATTGTGTTTGAAATTGTGTTGCATATTGCAACAACTGTAACTATTGTAATCAAAAAGTCTATTGCCTATTTGAAAAGTATTTAACTATAGTAACTCATTCTGAGAAAGTATATTTTGATCCCTTGTTGGTTCTAAAATAAAACAACTATATCTTTTGATACAAAACAATTGGCCTTGAGTTCAGTTATTGAGTGTGTGAGACCATTTGCTGACTGAGTGTGTACAACAAATGCTTTACACTGGCTTCTGATACTGCCTTACTGCTCGACCAACCTACCACTTTAGACAGTAAGGTTATATCTAACTTTATATAACAACACAAAAGTACCAGAGGGTCTGTAGATAGTGTAAGTTAATGGTGCAAATCACCACCTAGCACAAGAACTCTCTAACTGACTAAAAAATTATAATGGTGAACTAAGACACCTTAGCAGGTGGTCAAAGATACGCATCAGTCTCCATTTGGAACCGCCCTTCATCATTTGGGATTCCTTTGAGACCATACACACAGATGTGCTATTCTCGGGAAAAAGGTGACCAAGCTGGTAAATGGTCCTCTCAGCTGAGATAGGAGGCAGTATGGTCTTACCACTTCCCTATAAGGATGAGTTGTAAAAAGTGAGGTGACCACAAAAGTGCAGTGCAAAAGGAGAAAGTGAAAAAGATGAAAAAAGTGCATTACAATTGCATGAGGGAGTACTGAATGATTTTATTCTGGTGATACTCGCTCTACCAATATTAAAAAATTGTCAAGACAGTTTAAAAATTAGCTGTCTAGATATGGTACCAGGTCGACATGTTTCAGCAATGAGGGACGTATTCGTCCTTGCTTTCTTCAGGACCTAACAACAACTATTGCTACTGCAAAACCAACTACAATATACAGTGAAAAAGTAAGAAAAACGGGTATGAAGACAAGCACAGAGATCACCTGAAGATTCTAGGTGCTGAGTCTTGTCTTTTCTTACAGGTCATGTATTTCACGAACTTGTAAGAAGTGAAGACCTCACCCCACCTGGCAGTGGCTCAGGAGTAGAGTGAAGCACCGCTCTCTCCGTCGGTACTTCTAAGCCGGTATCTGGATGCCGGCTTAGAGGTTTTGAGAGTGTTTTCAGAGCAACAGTTGTTATACAATTCGTTTTCTGTGTGTTGTGATGAACTCACTGATGTGATTCACATTAAAAAGGGCCACCTCGAAATGAATCGGGGCCTTTCAACAAACTGATTTAAGCAACATTTTTGTGCGACAGCAAAAATAAAGACATGGTTGGATTATAAGGTATAGTTTCTTACCTGTGGGTGTAGTTTTGCAGCTTGAAGACATTTCTGGATTCACATGCTGTGCATTATTCCACCATCTAGTGGTTGGGTCCACAATTCTCCATAAAATCTTTTGTCCTTCTCTTTTTGTTTTTTTGCTGCTGGTGGGCGTCGACACATCTCCATTTGGAGTCCCCTTGTGGCATTGTCATGCTTCCTCTAGAAGCTCCCAATTTCGATTGCCATCTTCAGATTCTTTTTTTTTTTTTGTATGTTGTTCCCTCCTCTGATATTTTTTGCAGAGGTCGGTGGGTTCGCTTGTGAATCCAGAAAATTCTTCAAGCTGCAAAACTACACCAACAGGTAAGAAACTATGCGTTTTCTCAACGTGAAATTTTTCTGGATTGACAGGCTGTGCATTGACTTTGTAGCGATGTCTGAGCTGAAGGTGAGCATTGACGTGCTAACAGATGTTGTAAGACCTTTTGCCACACTTGTGCTTCTTTGTTCATCTGTATATCCACACAATAGTGTTTTGTGAAAGTGTGCACTGATGAGCACACTGCTGCCATACAAATGTATTGTAATGGTGTATTTGCCAGAAAAGCAATGGTTGCTCCTTTCTTTCTATCTGAATGTGCCTCAGGTGTCGAATTTAATGCTTCTCCTGCATTCTTGTGGCACAACTGAATAGTCTGTGCTATCCATCTTGCAATCGTCTTCTTGGTTACTGGTCTTTCTATGAAACCAAACCGAATAAAACAAATAGCTGTTTGGTTTTCCTGTCTGGTTTTGTTCTTTCAATATAATACATTACAGCTCTTCTTGTGTCTTATGTGTGCAATGTACTTTCTGCAAGCGTCTTTGGTTTTTGAAAGAATCTTCGTATTTGAATACTTTGATTCAAGTGGAATTGTGAGATTACTTTTGACATGAACTGCGGATGGGTTCTCATGACAATTCAGTCTTAGAGTACTTGAAAATATGGTTCTTGTAACTTGAGTGCCTGTAATTCACTGACCCTGCGTAGTGATGTTATGGCCACTAAAAAGGCAGTTTTTAGAGTTAACATTTGGAATGCTGCCTTGTATAAAGGTTCGAAACATGCCTTTAATAGCTGAGTGAGCACTACATTCAGATTACATGTGGGCGCATGTACCTTTTTGATGGCGCAATTCTCTTTGCTTCTTCCTGGAACCTCTTTACCACAGGTGCTGTGAAGAAACTTCTCCCAATGTGGCCCCTAGTGTATGCCACTATTGCTGCTGAATGAATCTTTAAAGATGCATATATCAGCTTGCAGTCTAGGAGATCTGTTGCACAAGTTACTTACCTTCTGTAACAATATATCTGTAAGAAACATTAGTAGTGATAGATTCCTTACCTTAGAATTACCCCCAGGCGTCAGACTGGGTCAGTAAAGTTTTCGTCAGCAGCAGCCCTGCTCGTCGGTAGGCGTTGTCGTGCGGCTTCGTGTGCATCACTGGCGTTGCTGTCGCCGCAGGAGCTACTTAGACGCACCCGCGCGCGCTGACGTCAGTTCTGTACACTACTTTCCACGCCAGGAACGCCGAGCCATGCAAGAAACTGACCACTGGTGCCATGAGACTAGGGCCCTGAAAGAGCTGACCTTAAAACTAGAAGTCAGTTCGCAGAAAGGGGAGGATGGGTGGGGTGGTAAGGAATCTATCAATTCTAATATTTCTTACAGATATATCGTTACCGAAGGTAAGTAACTTGTGCATCTGAAAGAAACACGTAGTGATAGATTCCTTAGCTTAGATTAGATACCCCAGCAATACTAACCCCGGTGGTGGGTCTGCGAACCAGGATCACACCAGGAAGTCCTGGAGAACAGAACGGCCAAAAAAGCTGTCTCTCCGGACCTGGCTGTCCAGGCAGTAATGCTTGGTAAACGTTTGCAGCGAGGCCCACGTAGGTGCCTGACAGATGTCATGCAAGGGAACTCCCCGTCCCAAAGCAGTAGTCGCTGCCGTTGCCCTGGTAGAATGGGTGGTACCCACATTGGAGGCTCCTTTTTAGCCAAAGAATAACAGGCCTTAATGTACAGAATGACCCACCGAGAGATGGTCCGCTTGTGCACGGCCCAACCTTTCTTGGTCCCCACGTAGCCAACAAATAGCTGGTCAACTGCCTGGAACTTTTGTGTGTGGTTGAGGTAGAATGAGAGCACGTGTTTTGGGTCCAGACGGTGACGCCTCTCTTCCTCTTTTGAGGGTGGTGGAGGCCGAAAGAAGGTAGCCAGTGTGATGGACTGCCCGATGTGAAAAGCAGTGACAACCTTCGGCAGAAAAGAAGGACGAGTCCTTAAACAACTTTGTCCGGATGGACAGAGAGAAAAGGAGGTTTAGAAGAAAGGGCCTGGAGCTCACTCACTCTTCTGGCAGAGGTGATAGCCACCATGAAAGCTGTCTTTAAAGTAAGAAGATGAAGAGGACAGTTGTGAAGTGGCTCTAAGGGAGCACACATAAGATAGGTTAGAACCAGGTTCAAGTCCCACTGAGGCATTATGAAAGGAGCAGGAGGGAAAAGATGAGTAATGCCTTTTAAGAATCTATTTATAACAGGGGACATGAAAAGGGAAGGCTGATCTGGAAGCCATAAAAAGGCTGAAATGGCGAGAGATAGCCCTTGATAGTGCCCAGAGCAGAGCCCTGCTGGGCCAAAGAAAAGAGAAATAGAAGGCCCTCTGAAAGAGGGGCAGAAAGGGGATCCACAGCCTTTGCTGTGCACCATGCCACAAATTTATTCCACCTGCAGGCGTATAGCAATTTAGTGGAGGGACGCCTGGCTGCCAAGATTACATCACAAACTTCCGGAGGCAGGTCAAAAGACGTCAACTGCTGCCGCTCAATCTCCATGCAAGGGGGTGGAGTCAGGACAGGTTCGGGTGGAGGACCCTCCCCTGCAGCTGCAACAGAAGACCCTCCCGATGAGGCAGTCGGATCGGGGAATCGATCGCCATGCTGAGTAGCTCAAGATACCATACTCTTCGAGCCCAGTCCGGAGCCACAAGAATGACTTGGGCCATGTCGCGCAGAATCTTCTTCAGCACTCTGGGTAGAAGTGGTATAGGCGGAAAGGAGTTCAGTAGACTGCAACTCCACTTGCGACGAAAAGCATTGCCTAACGAGTGCGGCCTTGGAAATTCCAAGCTGCAGAACTGATAATATTTTGCGTTCTCTTCGATGGCAAATAGATCTTATCAAGGCTCTCCCCACTGCTGAAAGTGACCATGCGCCACGTCCGAGTTCAGACGCCATTCTTGAACCATCATGCACCGGCGGCTGAGTTCGTCCACCCTGGTGTTCAAAGAACCTGCCAAGTGTTGAACCACTAGGGAAATGCCCTGATGTTCCAGCCATGTCCAGAGGCGCAGAGCCTCCTGACATAGGGTTCACTACCCCACCCCGCCCTGTTTGTTGCAGTACCACATGGGGGTGGTGTTGTCGGTGAAGACCTGCACTACTCTCCCCATGACAGAGGTAAGGAATGCCTTCAGTGCAAGTCAGATCGCCCGAAGCTCCAGAAGGTTGATATGGAGCCGGGACTCCGCTGGAGAATAGAGACCTCTGATCTCCACCTCTCCCATGTGGCCACCCCATCCCAGAAGGGACGCGTCCATCACAACTGTGTGTTCTGCTTGGGGAAGGGAGAGGGATCTGCCATTACCCAATCGCAATTTGTGAGCCACCACTGCAATTGTTGTGCAGTGCCCTGATGCTGTGCCCACTGGAACTTCAGGACCCACTGCAGAGCCCGCATATGCCATCTGGCATGATCCACTAGCAGGATGCAGGAGGCCATCAGGCCCAGTAGCCAAAGGGTCATCCTGACCAAAACCCGGGATAGAGGCTGAAAGATCGGAATCATAGCTTAATATCCCGGACTCGCTGCTCGGGAGGATAAACCCGAAACCGCGCCCAGAACCATTCCAATGAAGAGGAGCTTCTGAGAGGGAGTCAGTTGCGACTTCGCACGTTGATGGAAAACCCTAGCAAATGCAGGAGTTCGGCCGTAGTCTGGAGGTGGGAAACAACAGCCTGGGGCGAGCCCGCCTTCAACAGCCAATCGTCGAGATAGGGGAAGACTGGAACCCCTGATCTGCGTAGATGAGCTACGAACACCGTCATCATTTTCGTGAACACCCGAGGGGCGCTGGTAAGGCCGAAGGGGAGTACGGTAAACTGAATGTGCTCGTGGCCTACCATGAACCGCAGGTAAAGCCGGTGGGCTGGCAGGACGGGGATGTGGAAATTTGGGTCCTGCAAGTCCAACGCTACCATCCAGTCTCCAGGATCGACGGCAGACAAGACCTGAGCTAGCGTCAACATCTTGAACTTCTCCTTCCGGAGGATGCGGTTGACGTTCCTGAGGTCCAAGATAGGACGCAGTCCCTTGCCCTTCTTGGGGATCAGACAGTAGTGGGAATAACAACCACGACCTACTTCTGGCCCAGGAAAGCACTCAATGGCCCCCTTGGCCAAGAGGGCTGTGACTTCCTGCTGAAAAAGCGCAAGATGGTCCCCCGACATGCAGTGGTACTGAGGTGGCATGGCTGGAGGGCTAATCTTGAAGGGGAGGGAGTAGCCCCTTCTGACAATTTGCAGCATCCACTTGTCCGATGTGTAGTTGTGCCAGTGGGGGAGAAGATGGCGAATTCTGCCGCCCACTGGCGTTTGATAGGCCTGAAAGTTCAGACTAGGAAGGCTTTGCAGTAGATGCTGCGGGTGGAGGTGGACTACCACGCCCAATGGCCCCCAGAACCGCCTTGACGGTTCCCATGTCCGCGCTGAGGTTGTTGCTGCGCAGGCCTGTGGTTCTGGAACAAACGTGTTGGGGCACCCCTTCCGTGGCCACGAAATGAGAGAAAGGCAGAAGGTGGAGGAGGGCGAGTGGCTGACAGGCCCAAGGACTTGGCCGTAGCCCGGGAGTCCTTGAAGCGCTCCAACACACTTTCTGCCTTATTGCCAAAGAGGCGAATGTCATCAAAGGGCATGTCCATCAGAGTGTTCTGGACATCCCTTGAGAAGCCAGTTAGCCTCAGCCAGGCGTGGCGCCTAAGCGCCACCATCGTGGAAATCGCCCTGCCCAGCGAGTCAGCGGTATCAAGCCCACACCGGATAGTGAACTTAGCTGCGTATCTCCCAGCTGCAATAGCTTGGGAGAGTACTGTCTGGGCCTCCTCCGGACAGTTAGGCAGCAAATGCGCAACCGAGTCCCACACAGAGTGGGAATAACGGCCCAAGAGGCATGCGGTGTTCATCGACCGCAGCCCTAAGCTGGCAGATGAAAATAGCTTCTTGCCAAGCTGCTCCAGCTTCTTGGATTCCCTATCCGGAGGTGCGGCATGGAATGCGCTCTGGACAACCAAGCTCTCAGGAGTGGGGTGTTGGAAGAGAAAGAGGGGGTCGCCCAAAGCCGAGCAATGGCGTTGGGCCAAGTTCCTGTCCACAGGCGCCCCTGTGTTGGGCCTGGACCAAGTGCCCAAAAGAACGTACAAAAGTGCATCATTAAAAGGTAGCAAGGGCTATGAAGCGGTTGCGCCGGCTGAAGTACTTCCGTCAGGAGGTTAGTCCTGACGGCCACTGTAGGGAGTTCGAGGTGGAGGGCTTCGACCACCCTACGCAACACCACTGCGCAACTTGCTCCCTCCTCCGTAGCCACGGAAGGAGGAGACAGCATGCCAAGGTCAGGTGAGGTGTCAAGACCACTGGCATCCCCCAAATCTTCTGCCCAGTCCGGATCATAACCACACAGTTGTGTGAGAGGGTCCTCAGACCCATCCCAGTCCTCCCCTTCCTCCGAAGTCTGTGAAACAGGCTGAAAATAAGGAGGATGGACATACCGGTAAAAAGGCCCCATCGGCGCCGAGCGACGCCGTTCCGGTGGGTGTCCGGCACCGTGTCCGGTTCGGGGGGGAAACCGGGGTCGACGTCGGCGGTAGCACCAAACGACGTCGGAGGTGGTGCCGGAGGCGGGGTCGACACCGGTGGAGGTGTTATGAGGTCAACCGGTGCCGTCCGGGATCCAAGCCCGGATCCAAGGGGGTTCTGCAGCACTGGGGCCGGAGCCAGACAGCCAGACTTCTAACAACTTTCAGAACCACTGCCGCAAAGTCTTCGGCGCCATAGCCTGGCAGTCGGGGCACGACTTGGAGTCGTGGTCGCGCCCCAGGTAGTCGAGACACATGCGGTGCAGGTCCGTCACCGACATCATGCGGTGATAGTCCCCGCAGTTCTTGAAGCTGGGCCTTTCTATGACACCAGGAGTCGATCGACTCAAAACAATTGAGACAAAAAGGCCTCGAAAAACTCAGTCAAAAAGTGACTGGGGGAACTTACTCTTCCCGGATCTGCGTGGGCGCGTCTAAGTAGCTCCATCGACGTCATGTTGGCAACAACGATGCCAACAACGCAAGGGGAGCCGCACGACGATGCCTACTGGCACGCAGGGGTACAGCGGATAAAAACTTTCCGGATCCAGTCTGACGCCTGGGGTAATTCTAAGGTAAGGAATCTATCACTACGTGTTTCTTTCAGATAAATATTTTAGCATTGTCTTGTCTCTTATGTTTTTCCCTAATCATCCCTCTTTAAGACACCAGAGTAAATATCTTTACCATTTAGCCATAAACACCTTCTTGTTGTTGGCTTCCTTGCCTCCCTTAGGACAGCCATTGTATTCTCTGGTAGCTTTAGGTATCCACATTTTAAGTCTTCAGGAGCCATCTTTCCAGGCTTAAAGACTCTGGTTCTGGGTGTAGCACCCTTCCTTTTTCCATTGACAGCAGAGCTTACTTGTTTGGAAATCTTTAAATGTTTCCCCGAGATAGTTCTATCACCTCCAAGAACCATGATTGTCTCACCCATTGTGAAGCAATTAGTATCAGGGTAATCTTACTGTTCATCATTTGCTGATCATCCTGTATAGTTGGGGTATCAGGGGAAAAGTGTGCGCAAATTTCCCTGACCAGTTTGTCGAAAGTGCATTCCTCATGGATTGGTGGCAAGGTTGTCTGAAGGCAAAGCTTTGGCAATTTACGTTCTGGGGTTTTGCAGACTGATCTATTTCTGGAGTTCCCCATTTCAGAAAAATCATGTTGAGTACCGATTGGTTTAGTTCTTATTTGTAAGAACGAGGCATGTCTGGTCAGTCTGTTCGCCTCTACATCGTCTTTTCCCTGTAGATGGACAGCTATGATTTCCATCTTCATTTAAATTGTCGATTTCCATAACTTTTGTGCTGATTTCAACAGTGGTAGGGATTGTACCCCCCCCCCAGCTTGGTGATATAGAACATGGTAGTTGGGTTGTCCATTTGAGTCTAAATTGTACTCCCCCCCACAAAAATGTTTAAGACTAGGAATACTGTCTTTAGTTCCAATATGTTGATATGGTGTACAGTATCTTGTTCCTACCAGTCGCCCAGCACATTGAGATTGTTCATGTGAGCTCCCCATCCCATTTGAGAGGCGTCGGTTTTAATGGTCACTGTGGGAGTTGGTTGAGCATATGTTCGCCCTTGTGGTATATGTGATCTGTTCCACCACGTTATCTCCTCCTCTATCATTTGTCTGACAACACTAGATCTTCCAAACTCCCTGTTACCTGTGACCATTGATTTTGTACCCATTCCTGAATTGGTCTCATGTGGAATCTTGTATTTCGAATCAAATGGATGAAGGAAGCCATCATTCCTAGCAACTTCCCTATTGACCTCACTGTCAAGAGCTTGCCCCTTTCGGTACAGCTGTGCTTCCTTCAACAATGATTCTGTTATTTCTTGCTGGGAAACAGTTTCCCTAGGAAAGAATCGATTCTTGGCCCCAGAAACATTTTCACTTGTTAAGGTTCTGGAGATGACTGCTCCATGTTTAGTGAGAATCCCAGCCTGTACAGAGTTCTTGTTACTTGTTGTATGTGCTCTTTGCACTTTTTGTGTGAATTTGCCCTTACCAGTCAGTCGTCTAGGTAGGGATAAACCTGTATGCCTTGTGTACGTGGGTGTGCTGCAAATCCTACTAGGCCCTTTGTAGATACTCTTGGTGCGGATTTGATAACGAATGCTAGTACTGGTAGTGTTTTTTGTCTACTACAAATCTGATCTATTGTGTGTGGCCAACATTAACTGGATGTGCAAAAAGGCGTCCATTGTTGCCATGGAATCCCCTATCTGCAGAAAAGTGCAATGAAGGTTAAAACTAGCTCAGAGGTGTACCCTTTCGACCATTTAATTCTGGGCCTACCAGCTAGGTCTAAAAATGTGAAGGATGGTGGTGATAGGAGAAGTTAAAGATTTCATTCACCCCTCCTTACTGCCAAAATGTTGACATGTTTCTGCCGTTTGATAAGTGCCCACAGTGTTGGGTCACACTGTCATTGCTCAGGACCCTTCGGATGTCAAAATGTGTTACCCTCTGTACCTGGACTAGGTGTCCTTGGAAAGCGTTACTTCCAAACAAAAGGGTTCCCCTATGTAACTCACACTCGGTAATGGAGTTTCATGTACTACAATGCTAAAACTAGCGAGATCGTGGGAGTCACCATGGTGAGAGCTGGATACTTTCCGGGCAGTCCACCCACTTTGATGAAAGTTTGACTACAGGTGGTCAATCCCACGATCTCACTCGTTTTAGCGTTGTGTAACCTGAAACTCGGTTACCGAGTCTAAGTTATAGTCATTTGAAAGGGAGGGCCGGAGTAGTGGAATTTTGCCTCTCCCCCCTTCTGAGTGTGTGTGATTCTATGGCATCTTTTGCCAACATTTCCTCCACCTCTTTTAGTAGATGGGATGTTTCCTTCTTAGAATTAAACTTTCTTCTTGATCCCCTGCGAGGAGATGTCTAGTCAAGTTCTATGCAATATCCATACTGTACTATGTTTAGAATACATTTGTCTGAAGTGATCTTCCTCCACACCTGAAGGAAGTTTTTTATTTTGCCTCCTACTGGTGTTATGTGTAGGAGTTGGTGGTCTTTTATCTTTCTTCTCTATGATGTTAGTAGAGCGTGTTTTATAACTTTTGGCAACTCACTCATTTGCGGGTGGTACCCCTCCCCTTTGTGGCTGTCCTCTTCCGCGTATTCGACTTCGAAAGGACGGCTTCCTTATTGGATTTGCTAAGTCTGCTGCTTTGAGTTGCTTGGCTGCCTCCTTGGTACGATTTTTGGTACGTCGGGTGGGATCCCAGATTGGAAGGTGCCCCTTCCTGAGGGTCTTCGCGAAATTACCAAACCCCTCTGCATACTGTGCCTAAAATTTAGAGCTCCCATAGATTTGGCTGTCTCATCTTTCGTCAGCTGATTAACTGTCTCGTCAATAGCACTTCCAAACAGCTGTTCGCCATTAAATGGCACATTCAGAATGTTTGCTTGAACTTTGGATTTGAACCCTGAAATTCTAAGCCAGGCATGGCGACATTGAGTGACTTCAAGCATATATTAGCGATGTTCTTGCCATCTTCCATCAGGTACACTGCCCTCTTTCAATATTGATCTGGGAGATGTTTCATAAGCTCTCCTATCCCTTTCCAGTGTTGGTAGGCATGGCCATTCAGTAGTGCGTTCAAATTGGCAATACGCCACTGATTTGCACTACTTATTTCAAGTTCTCGTCCCATGAGGTCTATTCTTTTACTCTCCTTGTCAGGAGGTAGTCCTTAGAAAGTTGGAATGTTAGCTTTTTTCCTCACTGTAGATGTAATAATTGAGTCTGCTGGCATGGTACCCCTTATGTAGGCAGGATCTTTGGATGAATTGTATATATTTTTTCTCGGTCCTTGGTGAGATGACCCGACATGGGACAGGCTCTTTAGAGGACTCCTTCCCCTGGTCCAGGACACTTGGTAACATAGGCAACAATTGGCTCTTTGATTGTATGGGAGGAAGAGTCTCAAACAGAAAACTGCCTTGAGGTTTTTCTTCTTCTAGTTGAACCCATATCTTTCAGCAGCCTTTTTATCACCTGGTTGTAGATGCCTATGTGATCTGGAGATGAAGGTCCCTGGTCTCTGGTGAGTCTGTGTCTAAGTCCTGTCATTGTATTTCAGTGTATTAAGAAGCCTTTAAACCCTGATAAAGTCCTCTCATTTGTTCTTCCTCCTCTTCGAGAGAGATATTCTTCCTCCAGTTCTTCCCGAGGCTCAAGAATTAGAGGTGGATGAATCTCTTCGGAGCTTTTCTCCCCTGATCCTTCAATGTTGAGGATAATTTTGGTATTTAAAACTCCTTCAGACTTTCATGGAAGTCTTTGTGTTTCTGGAGCAGGACAACCATTTAAGCTTTGAGACGCTGTTTCTTTCTTTCGATGTTGGCGGCCTGTTGTTCGGCATAGAGTTTATCCCTAAACGAATCGCTCTGAGAACCGTGATGGTCTGTTCGCAACCTTTCAGGTTTGGACATCGAGGCATCCTTCCCTCGTGCGTCCTTCGTCGACTTGGTCGTGTCAGGTGTCTTGCGAGCTGCAGTCTCCCTTTCAAAGTTACCGGGGGGTTCCATGTCTTGCGGTGCAACTACGGACGTCGACTGATTTGACGGCGAGGTGCCCTTTGGGATTTTTGAGTCAGATTTTTGCAACTCAGGTAAGATTTTCAAGGACAATGGTTCTCTTACCTCAGTTTTAGATGTCTTCTTGGTCCCCTGTGTCGCGACGTCGATGATCTATATGTAGACCTGCATTTCCCCTTCTTGTCATTCAGCAACATTCTCCTCCTTGTGGCTTCAGAGGCCCAAGTCTTGTAGCGAGATGGGGGTGTTGGTATCCCTGAATGGTGTGCTGGGCTCGCCTCTACCTCTCTGTTACCCTCAGGGTCTTCGGTGTGAACACGGAACAGCTGTTGCAGTCCTAACTGCCATGATGTATGGGTAGGCAAAGATGGCAGACCGGATGTTTGTTTTTCTGTGCAAATTGGTGGTGGCAGTTTTTTGCAGAACAGGAAAGGTGTTTTCTGCATTACTCCATACAAGGAGCCCTAACACATACATTCTTTTAATCCGTTGAGGAAATTGTCGCCTCTTCTCGAAATCTCACCCAGCACCTTCTTTAGATGTTATCCATAGCTTCAGATGACTTTCGGTGAACTTCTAACGATCTTCAATTAACTTCTTTTTCCAAGCGTTGGAGAGACTTCAGCACGTTTCCAGATCCAACGGTGGAAAAAAAGAATCTGAAGAAGGCCACAAAAGGTGGGAGCTTCCAGAGGAGGCACGACAACATCACAAGGAGACACCAAATGGAGGTGCATTGACGCCCACCAACAGCAAAAAAACAAAAAGAGAAAAATGAAAAAATATTTTATGGAGAATTCTGGACGCAACCACTAGATGATGGAATAATGCAAAGCATGGGAATCCAGAAAAGATTCATGCTGCAAAACTCAGTATTATATTAATATTATTTTTGGGAGAATATTGAGTGACCTAGCCCTAATTTATTAAACTTACTATGCAGAGTCCACATGCTGTGCAATAGTAGAAAAAGTTCATATTTTGGATTGTTCACCTGCTTACCACTCGTGGAAGAGCCCAAACTGGAGGGGCCCTATCAAACTGGGCAACTAAAGAGATTAAAATCGTCACATCCGCTTCCTCAGGGGAATCTGCTGTTGATAGATTGTTTTAAACGATTTGACCACATTTTCCCACCTTTTCACTGACATCTCTAGTCATTAAAAGGTACAGGCAAAAAACATGAAAACAATAATAGTAGTACACCAAACACAATATTGAAATATGATAATTATGGCAAAAATGAATGTCGTAAAAATGCAAAAATTCCCAAATCTCCTAACAATGCAGAGAGGCAAGTGTCTCATCCAAATCAAGAAGAATCTAGCAGCATGGCTCCTGCGGTTTTAGAATTTGGATATTTTAACTTATCAACAAAATATTTTAAAGTGATTAGTGAAGCAAGAAAATCACTGGCTTGTAAGTGTTATGCATCTCAGTGCATGAGGTTTGTCCAGTCATTTATGTGGAACGTAAACCTGGCTTCATCACCTAAGGAAAACACAACTTGAACGAATGCACAAGGATGCGCTAAAATATTTGACATTTAAAATAGGTGCGTCTTTATGCACAGTAAATAAATTGTAAGCATTGACTATGAAAGAACAATATTTACAGTGACACAAGATAAAGAGGTAACAAGAGTTAATCCTGACTTCATATGAAAAGTAGTTTCTCAGTTTTATGTCAGGTAATCCATAGTTACCTGCTTTCTTTCAGAAACTAAAAACTTCAGCAGAAAAAGCACTTAATTATACCTTACGTCTAAGGAGAGTAGTTATGTAGACTGTAAACTTTTACATAAGTACAGCAGTTATTTGTACTCCATGTATCACAAGATAAAGAACTGCCAGTATCCAAAACTACTACAGCAAGGTGTATTGTACAAACTATATAAATATTTAACTTCATAACATAAAAATGAGGTAAAGCCAGGACTTCACAAGAAATAGATCAGTCTAGCATACATGACTAAACCTTTGTTCAGTGATACACGGAACCGTCACATGATTTTCAGTACACACGTATAAAGTATTAATGTATGGAGGCAAAATCAAAGGTGGAAGCCCTCGTGGTTGAGAAGGTCTTAAAGTAAATATTTGTTCCACCCACACTTATGCTGCTACATAATCTATACACAGCATGTCAATCTAGAACAGGTACACACTGCATAAGAAACAAGTTACTTACTATAACAATAGTTTTAGAGCATGGAACACTTCTATATTCATGTGATCCTCTAACCTCCCCAGAGAAGGAGGTGGGAGGAATGGTGGCACTTCGGACACAACCTAAACAAAATATTTTCCAGTACACCCTCAACTCTACTTTGAGGTAGAGAAGAATCCTACATCTTACAAATGGTACAACATATTTATTCTCTAATCATCCTGTGATCAAAGCACAGAGGGAAAAAAACTGTCTACTTGGTTTTGTCAACTTCCCTCCTACCAGCGAAATTGATTTTCGCTCAAAGCTCTTTCTTTACCTACGATCACTGAGGATCAATATCGCTTCCCTTCAGCTACAAAAACTTCAAAATGGAGCTCCCACTTTTGCCTCTGAACCCAATAGCGAAAAAAGAATATGAGCATGGCAACGATCATTATTACAGTGAGTCAGGAGGACTCCTCCAATAGTCGATGCCCAAAATGAAAAACCTAAGTTAAATAAGAGAGGATTTCTGGACCAAACCAAAAGATGACAGAATAATGCACAACATGTGGAAGCTGAACTGACTCAATGCAAAACTAGGTAAGTGTGGAGGCCATTAAAGTTGGTCACTGGCTGCTTATGAGCTTGTTGCGGGCTACTACTTCCACTGCTAAGCTACATACCTGTGGTTGGCTGCTGCTCTCCATACCAGCATAATAGCTTTTTTCCATATTTTCTGGGCTTGAAGTGCTTCTTGGTCCTCACTGCAGACAGACCTAAAGCAAGACAAAACATATCGGAAATCACGAACACATACTTCAATGCAGGCCAGCCATTTATTTAGAACTCATTAATAAAACACACAGCACCCACAAAGCATATCCATACACTGGTTTCTTATAAAGCACTTAGTACAGCACAGAGGCCACCTCATATTGCAAGGCGATGAGAGGAAATGAGGATTCTGGGGAGAGGAAATTAGGGAGAAGCTTTATGAAAACAAAAGTTTCCCGAAACCTGCACACAACTTCGACTGGTGGAGCAGTAGAATGTAAGCGGTAGTAAACTTTAGGACTATGGCTGGAAAGGAGAAGAAGAGGTAAGGCAGGTGCTGTAACAGAAATCAGGCAGGAACAAAGCAATAGAGGAATGAGTGTCAGAGGGAAGGAGATAGAAATAAAGGCGGAGAGTGAAAGAGAGAAAATGAAAGATGAAAGAAAGATGGAGAAACTGCCTTCGCATTAAGTCGCTGTGTAAATACTACAAAATACCTCTGTAAAAAACTGACAGATTTTGTGTCATCAATGTAGTACATGATAGCTCTTTTGAAATGCAGTACATGCAACACTATGCAGTGGACGGTGATTTAGCGAAGAAAGATGGTAACTCCATTGTTTGATTAACACAGGACTGAAATACAACTTTAAGTAAGAATTTTCAATGAACACATAATACTACTGTGAGCTTCAAACCCAATTCATCAAGGGCCTGGACGTAACTGAATGCTTAACAAATTTATAGCAACTAAGGAGACAAACTTACAGGGCAATTCCTTCAGACCATAGGAATTCAATTGTTCAAAGGATGACCCCTATAATCTTGTAAGAATGGCATTTAAATCCCAAAAGGCCTTGACTAATTTTAAATATACACTGCCACTAAATGAAGATGGATTGCTGAGTTAGTTAACCCACGTTTTTTAATCATCAGAAATACTGAATATTTTGGATTGATACAGTCGCGAGACCATGTGGCCGGAGGTGCAATGGTTTGCAAATTGTTTGTACTGGGCTACTGGCAGTGTGTGTATTGATATGTGATGGGCTTTCTTAGGAATCTCATACATTCTTGGGGTTAATTAAGATAACCAAACTATCAAAGGCTATATCTCTAAATTGAGAGAGTGAGATACTAGAATCTGACACCAATCCTACTTGTTGGCTGGACACGTACAAGTGCGGGACGTTTCCTGCACTAATATTTTCATGAGACGGCCAAAGCGTGGTTCTCTACCTATGTTGGTGCAATGGCAAGGAAAATGCTACTTACCAGTGTGCATCTGTTCTTGGCATGTAGAGCTGCAGAGTCACACACTATGCATAGATCGCCATCTGGTGTTGGGTCCGGATGTTTGCACTTGTTTTTGTCTTGGAGAAGTCTTTGGAAGTCACGAGATAGGTGACTCCTCCTTTGGATGATAGTGCGCATGGGCATCTGCTCCATCTTCAGATTGTTTTTCGCCAGCAGGGAAATGATGGAGTTTTGTAGGAAACAGAAAAGATGCCCATGTATGCTGTATCTGATTAAGATAATACCGGAACAGATAAAGGTAGCCAGAGAGGCGGGTGGGCGTGTGCGAATCTGCAGCTCTACATGCCAAGAACAGATGCATACTGGTAAGTAGCATTTTCCGTTCAAGGCATATGAGCTGCAGATCACACAATATGCATAGATTGTATAGCAGTACCCATCCTTAGCGGTGAACACCCATATCTGTTACAGTAGTTTGAAATAATGTTTTGAGTACCGCTTGGCCTACAGCAGCTTGCGGTTTTATTTGCACATCTACACAATAGTGTTTTGTGAATGTGTGCAGTGTAGACCAGGTAGCTGCTCTGCAGATGTCATCTAAGGGAATGTTCCCTAAAAATGCCATTGAAGCCCCTATCTTGCGGGTAGAGTGGGCTTTAAGAGGAAAGGATAATGTGCGTTTTGCTTTGTGATAATAAATGTGTATACATTTGACAATCCACCTTGCAATTCCGGATTTGGATATGGGTTGCCTTTATGTGGTGGTGAGAAAGATACAAAAAGTTGTTTTGTTTTACGAAAAGGTTTTGTTCTTTCAATGTAATAAAGGAATGCTCTTTTTACATCAAGCGTATGTAGAACTCTTTCTGCGACTGTTTGTGGTTGCAAGAAGAAAACTGGCAATTCCACAGACTGATTGAGGTGAAAGGGAGAAATAACCTTAGGAAGGAATTTTGGATTGGTTTTAAGAACCACTTTGTTATGATGGAGTTGTAAAAATGGTTCTTGAATAGTGAGTGCTTGTATCTCACTAACTCTTCTAAGGGAAGTAATGGCCACAAGGAAAGCGACTTTCCATGAAAGAAACTGTAACTCACATTTATGTAGAGGTTCGAATGTGGGGGCCATTGGTCTTGTGAGAACAATATTTAAATTCCATACAGGTGAGGGTGGTACCCTGGGAGGAATTATTCTTTTGAGACCTTCCATAAATGCTTTGATGGCAGGTACTCTGAATAACGATAAATGTTGCCTATTTTGTAAGTAGGCTGCAATGGCAGCGAGGTGTAACGAATAGTTTCTTACCTGTCGGTGTAGTTTTGCAGCTTGATGATCTTTCTGGATTCACTATGCTGTGCATATTCCGCGGTCTTGTGGTTGGGTCCGGATTCGTAGTCTTTTCTTTTTTTTTTTGTGGCCCAGGTGGGCGTCGGCGTCACCCTTCCTTGGGTGTATTTCCGGTGACGTCGGCATGCTTCCTGCGGAAGCTCCCATCCCTGGGCGCCATCTTCGGATTCTTTTTTCCGTGTTTCCTTCGTTTCCGAAGTGATGGCAATGTTCTATGTAGGTGAATTTTCCTTAACCGCCTTGTATGTAAAATCCATTTTATCTATTCATCTTCTCTTTTTTTTTTTTTTTTTTTTTTTTTTGACCACCCTTTTTCTCTCCAGCCTCATCTTTCTGGCGGAGGTGGGTGGGTTCGCTAGTGAATCCAGAAAGATCATCAAGCTGCAAAACTACACCGACAGGTAAGAAACTATTCGTTTTGCAGCGTGAATCTTTCTGGATTCACTATGCTGTGCATAGATTTTGTAGCGGTTTCTCATTTCCGTGGCGGCTGGGTGGAAGATGAGTTCTGGTGTCTGAATATGTGCTGGAGCACCTTTTGTCCGACTTGCGCTTCCTTGTTCATCTGCACATCCACGCAGTAGTGTTTTGTGAACGTGTGCACTGAAGCCCATGTTGCCGCCAGGCATATGTCTTGTATGGGCGTGTTAGCCAGGAAGGCTATTGTGGCCCCCTTCTTCCTAGTGGAGTGTGCACGCACTCCCTCGCCTAGTTCCTGTCCTGCCCTGTTGTGGCAGAGCTGAATCGTCTGTGCTATCCATCGTGCAATAGTGTTCTTCGTTACTGCTTTGCCCATGTAACTGTTGGCGAATGACACAAAGAACTGCTTCGTTTTTCTGTGCTCCTTTGTCCTTTCAATGTAATGCATGACCGCCCTTCTGGCGTCTAAGGTGTGCAGAGCTCGCTCAGCGCTATTGGTTGGTTTTTGGAAAAAACTCGGTATCTGTATGGACTGGTTCATGTGGAACCTGGAGACCACCTTCGGCATGAAGTGTGGGTCCGTCCTCATCACAACCCTATCACTATGTATTTGTATGTAGGGTTCCTGTAGCGTCAGCGCTTGTAGTTCGCTTACCCTGCGTAATGACGTTATAGCAACTAGGAAGGCTGTTTTCATGGTTAGCATCTTTAAGGAGGCCCTGTGCAGTGGTTCAAAGGGCTCCTTCATGAGTTCCGTGAGAACTACGTTCAAGTTCCATGCTGGTGGTGGCACCCGCTTGGGCGGTGCGATCCTCTTCGCTCCTTCCAGGAACCTCTTGACAACCTGGGATGTGAAGAAGCTTCTGCCCATCTCACCCCTTGTGTAGGCTACTATAGCCGCTAAGTGAACCCTCAAGGAGGATGAACTGAGTTTTTTGTCCAGCAAGTGTGTCAGGTATCGCAGCACTGTGGAGTCTTTCTTCATCTTCTTGTGAAGTTGTTCACGTTTGCACCACATCGTGTATCTTTTCCATTTTGCGACATAGCACCGCCGTGTGCTCGGCCTCCGTGCCTCCCGAAGGACCCTGAGGGTGCTCTCTGGCAGTCTCAAATGTGCAAACTCTATGTCCTCAGGAGCCATGCTACTAGGCTCATGGTCTCTGGCTCTGGGTGCAGCACCTCTCCGTTCTGCATGGAGAGCAGGTCCTTTCTTCTGCCGAATCTGTGGGGTGCACTCTGTGACATCTCCATGATCTGCGAGTACCATGTCTGCCTCGCCCACTGTGGCGCGACCAGTATCAGGGTCATCTTGCTCGCTCTGCACTTGCTCAGTACTCGGTGTATCAGTGGTATCGGGGGAAAAGCGTAGGCAAATGTCCCGGACCAATCTATCCATAGGGCATTCCCAAGGGACCCCTCTTCGGGTAGTCTGGATGCGAAGTACTGGCATTTCGCATTCTGGCGTGTTGCAAACAGGTCCACTGATGGCGTTCCCCACATGTTGAATAACCACCTCGTTTCCTGAGCATTGAGCTCCCACTCGTGGGATGCCGATGTCTGTCTGCTCAGCCAGTCTGCCTGAATGTTCTCCTTCCCTGGTAGGTGTATGGCTAGCAGGTCTATCTGTAGAGGGATGGCCCATCTCCATATCTCCTGTGCCAGTGTTGAAAGCGTTGTTGACTGTGTTCCACCCTGCTTGTTGATGTAGAACATCGCCGTGGTGTTGTCTGTCTGCAGTAACACCCTTTGCTTGTACAGTCTTGTCTGGAAGGCTTTCAGTGCAAGGAAGATTGTCTTCAATTCTAGGTAATTGATATGCTTTGTCGCATCTGCTGGCGTCCACAGTCCTCTCACTTTGAGCTCCTCCATGTGAGCGCCCCATCCCTTCAGGGATGCGTCTGTGGTGATGGTCACTGTCGGAGTTGGGGGTGTTAGAGGCTTTCCCCTTGTTAGGTTTTCCATGCTCCACCATGTCATCTCCCTTTGCACTGCGTGCGTCACCACCACAAGATCCTCCCAACTGCCTGACGCCTGTGACCACTGTTCCTGGAGCCATTCCTGCATGGGTCTAGCCGCACATTCGGCACCAGGTGGATGCATGATGCCATCATCCCCATGATCTTGCTCGCCGTCCTCGCTGTCCGAGCTTGCCCCTTCCGGTAGAGGCGAGTTTCCTTGACCAGCGCCCTTGCTCTCTTCTCGCTGGGGAACACCTTGGCCTGCACGGTGTTGATCACTGCCCCCAGGAAGGTCTTCACTTGCTCTGGTTCCATTGACGATTTTTCCCAATGGACGGAGAACCCCAGGTTTATGAGCGTGCTCGTCACTGTCTGTGCGTGGTGTTTGCACCTTTGGTACGAACTCGCCTTCACCAACCAGTCGTCTAGATAAGGGTATACGTGTATCCCCTGTCTTCGTAGGTGTGCAGCAACTGCTGCGAGGCACTTCGTGAATACCCTTGGTGCTGATTTGAGTCCGAAGGCCAGCGTTGTGAACTGGTAGTGGCCTCCCCCGATTGTGAACCTGAGCATATGCTTGTGCTTTTTGTTCATCGGTATGTGCAAGTAGGCGTCCTTGAGGTCTATCGTGACCATGAAGTCTCCGACCTGCAGTTGCGGTAGCACCTCCTGCAGGGAGGTCATTTTGAATTTCTGTGTTCTTATGAATTTGTTGAGGAACCTCAGGTCTAGGATGGGCCTCATCTTGTCGTCTACCTTTGGTACCAGGAAGTACGTCGAGTAGACTCCCTTGTTCCTTTCCTTGAATGGGACTCGCTCTATGGCCTGCTTTTGCAGAAGTTCCTTTACCTCTTCCTGAAGCCTCGCCAGCTGGTCTCCTGCTGGTGGTCTTCCCCTTGGTTTCCTGCTTGTTGGCCTTTTCTCCAATTCCAGGCAATACCCGAATTGGATAATGTTTAGGATCCATTTGTCTGATGTGATTTCTCTCCATTCCTGGAGGTAAAATTTCAATCTTCCTCCCACTGGTGTCATGTGGTCGTAGGTGTTTTGATTGTCCCGACCCCTTGGTACGTGGTGCCCCCCCGGGTCCTTTCTGTGGCTGGGCACCCAGAGTTCTGTGGAGTCACTTCGAGGAGGGCTGCTGCCCCCCTCTCCTATTCTGGCCACGTCCGTTTCTTCCTCGAAAGGACTGACCTCTTGGTTGGTACTGCCAGGACTGCTTCTGCTGACCTTGCTGTCCCTGTGAGTCTGCCTGGTGCGTTTGCTGGAAAACCTGGTGTGATGTACCTGGTTGGTTTCCACCTCTCCCGCCGGGCCTCCGTGACGGGGTGCCTCTTCTGTTGCCTCTGAACTGCAACGCCCCCATAGACCTTGCCGTCTCATTATCTTTCTTGAGTTGGCTGAGTTTCTCGTCCACAGTTGCCCCGAAGAGCGTGTCGCCGTTGAACGGTGTGTTGAGGATACTGTGTTGCACCTCGGGTTTGAACCCTGAAATCCTGAGCCAGGCGTGTCTCCTTTCCGTGCCACCCATCATCATCAGCCTGCTGGCGGTGTCTGCTCCGTCCAGGGCCCTCTTAAGGCAAGAATTTGCCGCATTTTTCCCCTCTTCGACCAACATCTCGGCCTTCTGCCTGGCCTCCTGGGGTAGGTCCTTCACCAAGTGCCCCAGGCCGTCCATGATCTGGTACATGTGCCTGTTTAGAAGAGCGTTTGAGTTAGCCATGCGCCAGTGGGTCGCAGCATTCCGTTCGATCCTTCTGCCCACCAGATCCATCCTCTTGCTCTCCTTATCCGGTGGTGGGCCCGAGGTAGTGGATACGTTGGCCCTCTTCCTAGCCGTGGCCGTGATAATGGAGTCTGCGGAGACCTCGCCTCGAATGTAGGCCGGGTCCTTCGTGGAGTGTTTGTATTTTTTCTCTGTTCTAGGGGTTACCGCCTTGCATGTTGCGGGCTCCTTGAATGCTTCTCGTCCTTGAGCCAAGACGCTCTCGAGCATTGGGAGGAACTGGCTCCTTGTCTGTGTTGGGAGCAAAGTCTCGAGCAGGAAGTCTGCTTTCTGCTTTTCCTCGTCGAGCTTTAACTTAAATGCCGCTGCGGCAGATTGTATCGCCGAATTGTATGCCCCGATGTCGTCAGGCGGCTAGGGCCTCGAGGGGTATGTGTCGACCGCCTCCTCCGGGCTCTTGGTGTCGATATCCAGGTAATCCTCCTCGTTGGGGTCAGAGGTGGCCGACTCGGCGTCCAACCTACTGCCCTCCTCCTCGTCATAGCCGTAATCCTCGTAGGGATTCTCCTCATCTCCCTGGTCGTCGACCATCTCGGCGGCCGGGCCATGTCCGTCGCCGAGTTCTTCTTCCTCTTCGACCAGATCTAGCACAACGTGCTTGGTCTTGTGTGGAATTGTAAAGGCACTCATCTCTGCGTCGAAATCCTTTTTCCGCTGCAAGATGCTCGCCATCTCGGCCTCCAAACGCCGTCTTTTCTTTTCCCTTTCGGCCGCGTTCTCGGCCTCGGAACGCTCGGCCCCTCTCTTCGTCACCTGGCTCGGCGGCGAGACTCTCGGCGTCGAAGGTTTGGACGTCGAACTTGGTTTCGGGTCCTTGGACGTCGTCAAAGCTTTCGGGTCTTTCTCCCTCGACGCCGATCGGTCCCTTTCGGAGACGATCTTCGGCGCCTTCTGCTGTTCAACAGCCCGGCCCCTTTCGGAGGCGATCTTCGGAGCCTTCTGCTGTTCTACAGCTCTCGGCGCCAGGGACTCCTTCTCCGAGGATCCGCTGGGCCTGTGTGCGGTCGCGGACTGCAGATGTCGCTGCGTCGGCGCCTTCGGGGTCTGGCCCTCGTTCTTTCGAGACTCAGGGTCTCTCGTGCTCTTGTGGGACGTCGAGTCTCCTACCTTATCAGGCGTCTTCTTGGAATCGGTCTCTACGACCGTGTAGCTGTCGTCTTCGGCGGCAGCGTTGTCCTCTTCCTCTGAGGACATCCCCAGGTCGTACAGCGAAGGCGTCGGGGCTTTTCCTCCGAGGGTGGCGTGTGCTACCCTCTGGCTCTTCCTCACACGAAGGGTCTTCGCGGCGAAGACGGAGCAGGCGTTGCAGTCTTCGGTTCTGTGGTCCACCGGTAGGCAAAGGTTGCACACCGGGTGCTGATCTTTCTGCGCGTACTTGTGTCTGCAATTCGGGCAGAACTTGAACGGCGTGTTGTCCATCCTCGAGCGTTTCAGGCTTCCCTGACCGCGTGGACGTCGATGATCGTCGAAGTTCTCGACGTTCTCTCCTCCTTCTCTCTTCGCCAATGGTCTGCGAAGTCTTCCTTGGTCTTCTTCTTTTAATTTCTTCTCGAACTTCTCACTTTGCAGTACTTTCTCCAAAAATGTCTGGAGCCCAACGGGAACGATCCAGACCCGACCGCGGAAAAAAGAATCTGAAGATGGCGCCCAGGGATGGGAGCTTCCGCAGGAAGCATGCCGACGTCACCGGAAATACACCCAAGGAAGGGTGACGCCGACGCCCACCTGGGCCACAAAAAAAAAAAAAAAAAAGAGAGAAAAGACTACGAATCCGGACCCAACCACAAGACCGCGGAATATGCACAGCATAGTGAATCCAGAAAGATTCACGCTGCAAAACCTAATAGATGTGTATGCTAGGCTAGACCTTTGAAGATGTAATAGATAGCATATGATGTGTTGAATAGACACATCTAATGGATTGATATCGTTGTTTTTACAGTATATGAAAAATCTTTTCCACTTGGCTGCATAGCAGGCTCTAGTGGTGGGGCGTCTAGCTTCTTTGATAATGTTCATACAGTCAGGGGGAAGGTTTAGGTAACCAAACTCTAAGACCTCAGGAGCCAGATCGCTAGATTGAGCTGTGCTGGGTCTAGGTGTCTGATCTCTCCACGGTTCTGGGTTAAGAGGCGTGGGGAGAGTTGTAGTTTTTGGTGCGGGAGTACTGATTGTTCCAGCAATATTGTGTACCACAGTTGTCTGGTCCATGTTGGAGCAACTAGGATAAGAGTCAGAGAGTGTTGCTGCAGTTTGCGCACCACCAGTGGAATGAGGGGGAGAGGCGGAAAAGCGTACGCAAATCTGCCTGACCAATTCATCCATATCGCATTGCCTTTGGACAATGGGTGTGGAGATCTGGCGGCGAAGCTTGGGCATTTGGCATTTTTGTGTGTAGCGAAGAGGTCTATGTCTGGTTGTCCCCACATGTGTAAACACGATTGAAGAACTTGCGGATGAAGTTCCCACTCATGAATCTGTTGTGTTTGATGACTTAACAGATCTGCTATATTGTTCTGGACTCCTGGAACATGTTGCGCTAGGAGAAAAATGTTCTGGGGAATCGCCCATCTCCATATATTTTGTTCTAGTTGGGAGAGTTGTAGGGAGTGTGTCCCGCCTTGCTGTTCGGACTCGGACAGCTTTGCTTGATATTGGTTTTTGGAATGCTTTTAGGGCTAGGAATATGGATAATAACTCCAGATGGTTGATGTGGAGTAATTTTTGTTGAGGAGTCCACATGCCCCGTATGGTGTGATGCGGTAGATTAGCTCCCCAACCAGAGAGCAATGCATCTGCTGTGATGACTATCTGTGGAACTGGCTCTATGAACGGTCGCCCTTTGGAAAGGTTTTTGTTCTTCCACCACTGCAGAGAGCGATGAGTGCGACCGTCTACCAACACCAGATCTGTTAGCTGACCTTGAACCTGGTTCCATTGTCGTGCTAGGCACTCTTGTAGAGGACGCATGAGGCACTATGAATATGCAAGAGGCCATCATTCCTATGAGCTGCATGAACAATCGAGCTGGAAGAGAGTGTTGAGGCTGAAATGTGGTTATTAGGGTTTGCATGCTTGCTATCCTGGCTGGACTGGGAAAAGCTAGTGCTTTTGAGGTGTTTATTGTGGCACCTAGGTATTGTTGTATGTGGGACGGTTGCAGATGTGACTTTGCGTGATTTACTGTGAACCCTAAGCTGGTAAGTAGTCGAATAGTAGCGTGAGTGTGATGTATACACTGACTGTATGAGCTGGCTTTTATTAGCTAGTCATCTAGATATGGGAAGACATTAATGTGTTGTCATCAGAGATGAGCTGCAACTACCGCGAGGCACTTGGTGAATACTCGAGGTGCAAGGACCGGCTGGACAACAACGCACACAACTGCAAGGAACTCTTCAACATCGTCAAAGAGCTCTCCAACCCCAACGCCGGAAACAACGACAACACCCCATCGCAAAACCTCTGCAACTCCCTCGCCTCCTACTTCCACAACAAGATCACGGATATACACAACAGCTTCAGCACTCAACCGACGCACGCCACAACCGAACCACCGCCCCCCACCACCACCCTCCGCGCCTGGACTCCGACTAGCACCGAAGACACCATCCGCTTGATGAACTCCATCCATTCCGGATCTCCGACCGACCCCTGCCCTCACCACGTCTTCAACAGGGCCGACGCGGTCATCGCACCCCACCTGCGGGACATCATCAACACCTCCTTCGACACCGCCACCTTCCCGGAGAGCTGGAAGCACGCCGAACTCAGCGCTCTACTCAAGAAACCTACAGCGGACCCCACCGAACTCAAGAATTACCGCCCCATCTCGCTCCTCCCGTTCCCAGCCAAAGTCATCGAGAAGACCGTCAACAAGCAGCTGGCCGCCTTCCTCGAGACGAATGGATCCCTCGACCCCTCACAGTCGGGCTTCCGAGCCAACCACAGCACCGAGACCGCCCTCATCACTGCCACCGATGACATCCGAGCCCTGATGGACAACGGAGAAACAGCGGCCCTCATCCTCCTAGACCTCTCCGCGGCATTCAACACTGTCTGCCACCGCACCCTAGTGCAGCGCCTCAGCAACGTCGGAATCCAGGAGAAGGCACTGGATTGGATCATCTCCTTCCTCAACGGAAGAACACAGAGAGTCCGTCTACCAGCGTACAAGTCAGAGGCCACCGAAGTCATCTGCGGCATCCCTCAAGGATCCTCGCTGAGCCCCACCCTCTTCAACGTCTACATGAGCCCCCTCGCGGCCATCGCACGCCAACACAACCTGAACATCATCTCCTACGCTGACGACACCCAGCTGATCCTCTCCCTGACCAACGACCCCGCCGCCGCCAGAGCCAACCTTCACGAAGGGATGAAAGACGTAGCCGAGTGGATGACGATCAGCCGCCTGAAACTGAACTCAGACAAGACAGAGGTCCTCATCCTGGGCTCCTCACCCTCCGCCTGGGACGACTCCTGGTGGCCCCCCGCCCTGGGCAGCGCACCCAAACCGACAGACCACGCACGCAACCTGGGCTTCATCTTGGACTCCTCCCTCACCATGACCAGACAAGTCAACGCCGTCTCCTCGTCATGCTTCAACATCCTGCGCATGCTACGGAAGATCTTCCGGTGGATCCCCACCGAGACCAGGAAGACGGTCACCCAGGCCCTCGTCACCAGCCGACTGGACTACGGCAACGCCCTCTACGCCGGAACCACCGCCAAGCTCCAGAAGAGACTCCAGCGGATCCAGAACGCCTCAGCCAGACTCATCCTCGACATCCCACGACACAGCCACATCTCCGGACATCTGAGAGACCTGCATTGGCTCCCCGTCAACAAAAGAATCACCTTCCGCCTCCTCAACCACGCACACAAAGCCCTACACGATCAAGGCCCCAGCTACCTCAACAACCGCATCAACTTCTACGCTCCCAAACGACATCTCCGATCAGCCAGCCACGCCCTCGCCGCCGTCCCCCGCATCCGAAGAATGACAACGGGAGGAAGGTCCTTCTCCTACCTGGCCGCCAAGACCTGGAACTCCCTACCGACCGGCGCCTGACCCAAGACCACCTCTCCTTCAGGAAGAAGCTCAAGACCTGGCTATTCGAGCAGTAGCAGCACCCCCCCCCCCCTTACCCCCCCCCCTAGCGCCTTGAGTTGAGACCCTCCGGGTAAGTAGTGCGCTATATAAATGCCTGTGATTGATTGATTGAGTGGTGAGTCCGAATGGGAGTACTTTGAATTGGTAGTGTTGTCCGTCCACTACAAACCTGAGGTATCTCCTGTGAGATGTGTGAATGGGAATATGAAAGTAGGCGTCCTTGAGATCTAGAGTGGCAAGGAAGTCGCCTTGTGAAAGGAGAGGGAAAAACTGTTGAAGTGTGACCATGTGGAAATGGTCTGAGTGTATGTACAGGTTTAGGGGTCTGAGGTCTAGGATAGGTCTGAGAGAGCTGTCCTTTTTTGGAATGAGAAAATACAGAGAGTAAACTCCTGTGTTTTGTTGATGCAGTGGAACTAATTCTATTGCACCCTTCTACAGGAGTAAGATGACTTCCTGCTTGATAGATGTTCGAACGGCATTGGACGCTGTCTGGGTGGTATGGTGGGGGGGATAGAGGTAAGTTCTAGTCAGTAACCTGACTGAACGATATGTCTTACCCACCTGTCTGTGGTAATTTTATTCCAGACAGGAAGGAACTGCTGTATTCTTCCCCCGACCGGAGTGGAATGGTCTGGGGGGAGTGGAGGGAAGTCATTTGGTAGGTGTGAGGCAGATCTGGTATTATTAGTCTTGCCTCTACCTTTGTTATTGTTGCCTCAGTACCCGCCTCTCTGGTAACCTCTGGTGAATGTAGACTGGGTGGGAGCCTTGTAAGAGGTGGAGGGGATGTCAGAGGAGTAGCCTCTGGAGTTGCCCTTGTAGAAGGAGCGACGAAAGAAACTTCTGGGAGCTTGCGATTGCAATGCTCCCATGGATTTGGCTTTGTCAGTGTCCTTTTTCATTTTTTCTAGTGATGAATAGACGTTAGGTCCAAATAGGTGTTCCTGATCGAATGGTTGGTTTAGAATAGAAGTTTGATCTTCAGGCTTAAACCCAGAGATGCGTAGCCAAGCATGTCTACGCAGAAGGACACTTGTGTTGACTGCTCCAGAAGCGCTTTCTGCTGCGTCGAGAGCACAGCGAATTGAAGTGTTAGTAATCACTTTTCCCTCTTGTATAAGGTCATTGGCCCTGTTTTTATATTTGTCTGGAAGGTGCTGTAATAGGGTCTCTAACTCGTTGTAATGTGCCCTATCGTACCTGGCTAACAAAGCTTGAGTGTTGGCAATACGCCATATATTAGCAGCCTGGGGCCCTGTTCTTTTGCCAGAAGCGTCCAAGAGTTTGGACTCTTTATCAGGGGTTGGAGCATCACCTTTTGTCTGAGAATTGGCTCTTTTCCTAGCATTAGAGACTACTAATAAACCTAAGGTTATGGGCCTTTAATATAAGCTGGGTCTGCAGGGGCAGCTTTGTATTTCTTTTCGATCCTGGGGTTGATAACTATAGCCCTAACAGGATCTTTAAAAACCTCGGGTGCATGCTTGATGACCCCTTTTAGCATAGGCAAGGTAAAGGTGGTCCTTTGTGACATGTCAAAAGTGTCCATTAGGAAATCCTCTTCCACTGGGTCTGTGTGTAAGTTAACCCAATGGTATTGTGCAGCTCTGTAGAGTAGCTGATTAAATCCTGTTGTGTCCTCAGGAGGTGAAGGTCTAGAGGGGTATACATCCTCCTGTGAGACATTAGGGACAACTGGAGTGTTGTAATCGTCCCAGGGGTCAGGTGAAGAAGGTGGACTAATGTCTGCTGTTGGCTCTTCACCTGCATCCTCCCCTGTGTCATCTGAACTATTATCATCGTCCCTTGGAGGGGGGGATGGTGTAGGAGAATGGTGTGGTGGGGGAGGTGGAGGAGGAGGAGGTGATGGAGAAGGAATTCTAAGTGGAGAAGTGGCAATGTCTCTTTTCTTTGGTGGTGGAGACGGTGCAGGCGTATCCAGTGGTCTCTTCTTTGAGCAGAGGATGAGCTGACCAGTTTTAGGATCTTTTACAAGAGTCTTTTGTTTAGAATCTGGCCTAAAAAGCTCTTCTGATGGATGCTGGTCTTTCGGTGCTCACTTTTTAGGTTTGGCTGCCTTATGGGGCACCGTCTCTGGCATTGTTTTGTCTTTCGGCTTCGAACTGTGAGGTTTTACAGTCTCTGTATGTGGAACCAGTGGTTTCTTGCGTTCCGAAATTTTTTTCGGTTCCGAAGTTCTCGGCTCCGAAGGTTGTGCTGAACCTTTAGGGACCAGCTTCTTGCTCAGCTCCAAGTGTTTTTTCAGAGTCAAAGGGTCGTGGTTGGTTTTGGTGCCGAGTGCTTTGATGTAGAGGCAGTGTTCGGCACGGAGGAAGAGGGCGTTTTCTTTTTCGGTGCCGGTGAATGAGTTTCTGTACCAACGGCAGGCTGACTCGAGCCAGAGTGGCCTGAAGGCTTAATAAGCTTCGTCGCCGAGGACGAGGCATGGAAAGCAGTCTCTCGGTGTGCACCTGGGCCCGAAGGTGAAGGTGTGACCGAAGCCTTTTTGGAGGATTTATGGAGGGGGTCGGGGTCGACGTTCTTACTTACGATCCGCTGCGCCGAAGTGAGGTCTTTGATGTCGGAGTCCTCGGCTTCGGAGGCGCTGCGTTCGTCGTCCCGCTCCTGTTCTGGAACGTTGACGCCCTCTTGGAAGATGTCGTCGGGAATATATGTCGACGAGCGAGCCATTGTTCTTCGAGCTCGACAATCTCCAATGCTCTTCTTGGAGCGGAAGGAGGCACAAGCTGCACCGTCTCTGGCCTCATGCTCCGGTGAAAGGCAGAGGTTACACACCTCATGCAGATCAGTGTGGGGAAACTTCGACCCACATCGAGGACACTTCTTAAATGGAGTCCTTTCCATGAGCCAGATGCTAAGTCCTAGGTAGGCCAGAAGGCCCTCGTCGACGATCGGAATCGAGAACTTCGGCATTGGAGAGATGTGCGACGAGTAGGGTTCGCGATCGAAAACCATCCGGATGGCACAGGATAGAGGAGGCTCTATGATTCTGGTGCGGTTAAATTTGTCCGCTGCCTTCGACACGATGTCCCATGACACCCTCGTCAGTCGTCTGGAGGGGGTAGGGGTTGACGGAATGGCCCTATCATGGTTAAAAAGCTTTATATCTGGCCGCTCACAAAGCGTTCGATTGGGCTCCCATTTTTCCATCTATAGGGAGCTCACAAAGGGGGTTCCACAGGGCTCATGCCTAAGCCCCACATTGTTTAATGTGTATGTGGCCCCCCTGGCGAAAATTGTGAGAGAACAGAATGAGGGCAATAGCCGGATGGATGACCTCCAATTGCCTGCAGTGTAATGTTGGCAAAACGGAGGTCATGCTCTTTGGAAATGCCCCACTCCTCTGGTCACCTGAGTGGTGGCCTCTTGAATTAGGTATGGCCCCATGCCCAAAAGAAACTGTAAAAAACCTAGGTGTTAAGTTCGATCAGTCCTTGGTACTTAAAGATCATGCCACACAGGTTACAGGAACCTGCTTGAGGGTGATCGGCCTACTGAGGAGAGTCTTCCCCTACTTAGCAGACCATTGTAGAAAAACACTAGTGCAGACCCTAGTAATCAGTAGACTGGACTACTGTAATGGGCTGCTCATATCTGCTAACGAGGAACAGGTAGGCAGGCTACAAGTAGCCCAGAACACGGCTGCTAGGCTGATTTTAAATGCCCCAGCTAGATCTCCCTCCCGTCCTCTGTTAAATAAGCTACACTGGCTACCCATTCGCCAGAGAGTGAAATTTAAGATCTGTTGCATCATTCACAAATGCTTGTTCGGATCTGGCCCCAGATACCTAACGGAAATCTTTAAACCTTATGAGCCAGATCGAACCCTACGCTCCAAAAATCAAGCCTTGCTCCAGATCCCTAGGATTAAAAGAGAGAGAAAGGGAGGCCGAGCCCTATCATACAAAGGCCCCACTCTTTGGAACTCTCTGCCCCTCACTCTTAGGTTAAACTCTAATCTGTCTGCATTCAGGAAATGCCTGAAGACGCACTTATTCTCCATCTAGCAGCCTCTCACTAATGCTATACAGATGTCTGTCTGGCTCAGCACATGGAAAGAACAAAAGCGCGGAGATACCTCTTCGGAGGTCGAATTCCTGCGCTATAAAAGAGCTATAAATAAATAAATAAATAAAACAATACCGTAGAAAGGGTGAAGGTTTGCGCGTCGAAAGTTATATCGGTAACAGCACCGAACTGGAGCGAGAGAAACACATCCGAGCCCGATGACGGAAAAAAACAATCTGAAGATAGAGCCGATGCCCATGCATACTATCATCCAAAGGAGGAGTCACCTATCTTGTGACTTCAAAAGACTTCTCCAAGACAAAAACAAGTGCAAACATCCGGGCCCAACACCAGATGGTAATCTTTGCATAGTGTGTGATCTGCAGCTCATATGCCTCGAACTCAGTGTTTGGCTCATTTTTCTGATTCTTCTAATCTCTTAGTGGGTTCTATAGGCAAGACAAACTGGCATTGGTTATCAGCTTGCATCTCTTCCAGCAAAGTCAGCACATCTCTTCCAGAGAAGTCAGCACACCTTCTTTAGCGTTTAGTATGTTCTTAGCATGCACTGTGCATGGGTCTCCTAGACCTGGCAGCTGGCACACTGATCTCTGTGCTTCCTCCCGTATGCTTTAATAAACCTGTGAGGAGAGTCCTGTGAGTCTAAATACTCTGCTCTTCCTGACTGACGTTTACAGGGCCACTTTTGTGCCTTGCCCCTGAGATATGAGTAACGGGGAACTCATCACAGGACTTTTAAAAGATAGAGGGAGTACAGGTCTGGTAGGCCACTGCAGCCTGTACCACACATTCCCCTGCTATGCTTCCAATGATAGTAACTTTTATTAAACAACATTGGTCCCCAACATTGGAAAATTTCAGCACACAATGAAATATAGACAGAATCAATCTATATTTTTAGAAAGGCATGTCCAGCCGGACAGTGGTCTTTCAGAGTTTTTACTTCAAATGTATGTATTCAAATCACATGAAAAATGCCTTCCAACAGTCAACCAGAGTGGGCCACAAGCCTGTGTCCAGTACTAACAGAGCAAGTACATAGGGTTGATATACAGAGCAAAGAAGGGCTTTTTAAGGCAAAGCGAAGTACTCTATTAACAATGCAGTTGTACAGAGTATCACAGTTAAGCACATCACATCCTATAGTAATCACAGTTAATATATGTGCTTATAAAGTCGACGGCGTTTCGGACCCTTATTAAATCACAGGGTCCATCATCAGGACAGATACAATGAAAAGCCTTATGGTTTTTAGCCTCTAAATGCCGGAGCGCCTCACAAGGTAGAGGCTAAGTCCTGCGTTGGGAAAGGATAAGTTGACCCTCAATCGGGTTGCCGAAGCCGCGGTAATACGTGGTTTTCAACGGCTGCCAGGTAACCGGGTTAGTCGGTATGGAGTCTGCTTCCTGGCGTCATGATGGCAATGATAGTAACATCACAACTACTAACCATCACACTCTTACAAGTGTGACAGCTCAGACTATTTTAGGCCCTCAAAGCTATAGGAGTGACTTGGGCAGCATGTAAAAGTTATTTTTAATGTTTATTTATTTAATAATTAACTGCTGTTGTGGTATCTCTAAATTAACCAGACAGCGCCACCCTGTGGTAGACTGTCAAGCTCTGGTTTCGATAATTAAGTGCTGGTGCCGAGCACCAGAAACCGCCGGCCCAAATTAAGCACTGATTTCCCAAGGTAAGGGGGCACGCAGTGAAGCTCGTTGAGAGGAAAGCTGGGAACCGCTGAAGAATTCTACGTTCCACAATACTTACAGATTGTTATGTCTTAAAGAGATCGAACTGATCTGGAGGGTAAGAGCACTTGGCGCACAAATAGATTTCATGTCAGCGTAATTTTTGGACACTACATACAAGGATATCGTTTTTGAGCACATATTGGCATTGTGCACTTGTTTCTTGAACTCTCAGGAATGCAGTTTATGTTTTAAACCTTACAGCCTATGTACAAAGTTGTGTGGCAGGTCCTGCAGAAATAATGATGACAGCGGAGGGATTCATATCATATAGGGAACAATAACCAGGTCACACCATGTTTTACAGTTCACAACAACCCGATCCCAATAAAAGAACAGTAAGAGGTGACATCTGGTAGGTAGATTTATCTCTAGAGCTATACATCTGTCAAATTAATGATTCTATCTCTAGATACTCAGGATAATTGATGTAGTGTTCACCATTGGGCTTTATCTTTGTCTGCCAGAAACATAAAAGCTTCACCTCCTTATATTTGCATCCCAGCAATCAGGTGGCTATTCTTTATTATAGAACTGTGGTAGTGGTGGTTGGGAGGGGGGGGGTGTAGATGAAAGATAGATTTAAGAAGGCGTGTCACACTTTCGGTCTTCTTTTACAGGTCTCCTTCCCTGCTGTCCCTTTCCAACCACTCTTTCCCCCACCGGGCCACTCTAATAGTCTGTGCTAGAACATCATTCAGAATTGGTGCTACCTTCTGACATTGCGCAAGCCCCCAGGACCCGTAGAACCGGACACGTAAGCAGAAATACACTTCTCCATAAGAGAGGCAGGAGGAGATCACTCACTATAGAGGCAGGAGATCACTCACTATAGAGATTCCTAACAAAGGAAGGTATAAATGATATGGAACATATATATATGCATGAAAAAACAGCTACACATATATATATATATATATATATATATATATATATATATATATATATATATATATATATATATATATATAACTGCCTCTATACATACTACACCAAAATGAGGTATAGTGTGTATAGAGTCCAAGTGTCCCCAGAGTTAGGCAGAGGTGAAAGTTAGATAGAACCTTACTCTCTAATAGTGGTAGCTTGGTCAAGCAGTAAGGCAGTATCATAGGACAGTGTTAAGCAATTGATGTACACACTTAGTCAGCAAATAAATTCACACACTCAAGGACTGAACTCCAGGCCAATTGTTTTTATATCCAAAGCTATAGTTGTTTTCTTTTTAGAACCAACAGATATCAAAATATATTTTTTTCAATATGAGTGATCTCAGATAATTACTTTGCAGAAAGGTAACAATTTTGTAAACACAATAGCTACAGTGGGAACTCTAGGCCAATTGTTTTTGTATAAAGATATACAGTTTATTTTTTGAACCAAGCAAGCCTGGTAAAGGTAAATATTAAATACTTTTCAGTAATACGTTCCTGGATATAGAACAGTTTGAAAATGCAATAGATATTGTACTTTATTTGATTTACAGGGGAGCAGTAGTATGCAACACTTAGCAAATACATTACATTGAAATGAATAGGCTTTTTCAGTAAATTGCAGGTAAGTTACTTTTCTAACTCAGTGATGGATACCTAGATTCAGCACTGGGACATTTCCTAGACACAGGTACGTAACTAAATTTTGGTTATTCGCATGATTTTTAAAGAATATTTTCAGTTTTCAAAACTCCAAACTGAGAAACTTTTTGGAGCAGTATAATTTAAATAAATGGGCTTCTACAATAAATTGCAGGTAAGTTACTTTTCACGTTACTTTTCTAACTCAGTGCTGGATATCTAGATTCAGCACTGGGCATTTACTAGAAACAGGTAAGTAAACACGTTTTGGTTATTGGTGCGATTTTTAAAGAATATTTTTAGGTTTTAAACTCCACTCTTAGAAACTTTTTGGAGATAAAGTGTCAATGTTATCCTATGGAGGGAAAACAGGTTAACGGTTCTCAGGTAAGTAATCGACTGTGGGAGTTAAGGTTCTCGGGTTAGACACAGAGGTCTCCCAAGGTCAGTGATGCACTGTTGTTGCACCCTCAGCGGCACTAGGGGGGCCGGGTGCAGAGTGTTGAGGCCCAATATTATTCTATGGAGGATACGGGTCTCCAGTTGGTGGCTGCTGGCAAGCAGTCCACGAGGCTGTGGAGGCAAAGCTCCTAGGGTTTAGCTCAGGGAAAGTTGGGGACTAAAGTAGCACTAAAGGTGCACCCTCAGCGGCACTAGGGTGCAGGATGCTGTTTTGAGGTCGGGTGCACTGTTGTTTCCAATGGAGAAACTCCAGGACAAAGAAGCACTGGAGGCTCAGGGACGAGGATCTTCCAGGTGCGACCACGACTTCGAGGGGTAAATTGGGATGTTGAGGGTTGGTTAGGCACCGCTGGTTTGGGCACACAAGGCTGTCGGGCATCGGGTGCAGGGGTGCCTTGGGACGTCGGATTTCCTTACCCGCTCTGGTCGCGGTAGGGGGGTCCTCTGCATTGAGGCTGCAGGCGTCGCCTGGAGGCTTGAGGCAGGTCAGGCGTCGTCGGATCTCAGGTCAGGATCGCCGGGGTGACCTTCTCGTGGTATTTTTCCACCCGAGCTCGGGCCGGGTTCGGAGGGTGCAGAATGGGCTGGATTTGCGGTTTCTGGCTGGCACCAGAAGCTACAGTTTGAACAAGTACGGTGTTCACGGGAGATTCAGTCTTTGAAGAGAAGGCAGGTAGGTCCTCTGGGGTTTTTGAGGTTGCTGGACACACGGGGATTTCGCAGGGGCAGGTTCGAGGGGAGACTGGCCTGTAGGGCTGAGGCCAAGTCAGTGGGCGTCGTCCTCTTGTTAGCTCTGCACGTCTTTTCGTCCTTCTTAGCTTCCTTTCTGGATCTGAGGAAGGAAGGTTCAAGGTGCCCTAAATACTAAATTTAGGGGCGTCACAGGTACGTAAAGGGCAGGGACCAATGGGTCTCTTCCCTGGGGTGGGTACACCCCCTATTCAGGAGCCTGTCCCTGGTTGGCTGGGTCTCCCCATCCTCAAGATGGCGGGGACTCAAGCTTGTGCTTCACCTCGCCTCCCCCACCTTAGGGGTGGAGTTGGCAGAGGTGGGCACACCTCTCTACCTCACTTGTTTTTCCCGCCGGTTCTCTCACCCAAAGTGGGGGGTAGAACCATTGGGGACGAGTTGCTGAAAGCAGCAAATGGTCTGTAGAGGCTCACAAAGGCGGCATGCCTTTGGAGCTACTCCTTCGTGAACCCTGCTGGTAAGAAAATAGCCTGGTATATGAGGTCCACTAGTTCTAGTGGGCACCTTGCACCAGTCTAATCGACCCTTATTGATGGTGGTTGTAAAGTCAACCTTATAGAAAGCTATCCTAGGGGTAGCAATGGCGAGCAATCTTCAGGCTAAGACTTCAGAGAGCAAATTAAGCTTGTTTTTTTACCAATTATAATCCCTTGAGCACCAAATTAAAGCACACCACATAAGGTATATATCAAATATATATGTATTTATTCTAAACACAACCCCTCTGGACTCTTTATGAGGTCAGAGGTACAAGTACAACACAAGGAACTTAATTAGCATACGATAAGCTGCACAGTATACATTTTGCCCTAGGGGCCTCACGAACCATATACTAAAATAGTGGTATAAGAACCACATGAGAAATAGAAAGCAGGCCTGGGGCCTGTGGAATCGCTGGGGCTACTCAGGACAACCAAAGGTTAGAATGTAGGAGGCCCACGGGAGACGCATGCAGTGTCTCAACACAGCCGCGGGTTACCATTGACTTTCTATGGGAAACAAACAAGTTACAATTTTAAAGAAAAAAGGTACAAGGAGGTGAACTGCGATGGAACCCCTTTAGACTAGGACACTTGGAGAATCAATACCCACGGGAGCACCGGAGTACTAGTGTTACCTCACCCAGGAAAGCCGGGTGCATGGGTGTCTTTTCCTGTCGGGTTTCGTCGTATATTTCAATGGAGAGCTGCGAAGAAGTGCTGCAGGCAACCAGAGGAAAAGTGTCCGGGTGGATCCAAGGGTGGATCGGAGATGTGAAGAACCGGAAAGTAGAGGAGACAGAGTCTGGGCCACTAGCCAGTGACTAGGGCGGCGATAGAAAGATGCCACCGGATGTTGGGTGATTTCAGGTAAAAAGGTGAAGTTTGTCTCATCAGCCATGAGGACCAGGAGGCGTCGACGACGACCAGGAGCTGGATTTGAGCTGTTCCACAAAGGATCTAGTTGACTGCGGTGTCTGTATCCGAATTGGACCCAACAATCCTTGGCAAACGCAACCCACGCAGGATGTCGAGATTGGCTTCAGGGCAGACCAGCAAGGTCTGTGAAACTTCTCCTTTGCAGGGAAGTTGGAGCAAGCCTGGAGCAACCAGGAAAGCAAGTTGAAACAAAGGATTGTCTTCTTGGGGGCTCACTAGCCAACGGACTAGGAACTGCAAAGACTCGTTGAGCTGAAATGCAGAAAGCGGGCCCACGGGACACTCGTGGAGTGTGGGCCTCTGAGCTTCCGTGCAAAAGGTGCTCGGGTCTGGGGCTTTAAGCACCCCAATGCGCAACTTCAGGATACCTCGGGAAGTTGATGCAGGTAGCAAAATGCAGGATGTCCAGGAGTTCCGGTCCCACGTCTCTCGTGTCCGCCATGGGTCTCAGCTTTGCTGTGAGCGAAGGTCGGGGTCAGAGATGTCTAGAAGTCCGGGTCCTGTGTCGCAGATTCTCAGGGATCCGGCGGGAGCCTCGAAAATGCAGACCGGCAAAGATGCTTTTGGTGCCTGTTTGAACAGGGTGGTCACTCCTTGACCACAAGGGAAATTTCTTCCGTCTTCCAGTCGATATGGAATGTCGAAGGTCCAAGATATACGTTGCAGAGTTTCAGAGTTTTGTCCAGGGTAATCTAAAGTCCTAGGGACTGGGGTTCTATACTTATACCAAGTTTAGGGGTTGGACTAACTCTAAGGTCCCTCCTATGGGTGGACCTGGGGTGGGGGTGGTTACACCCCTTCCCCTTTGTCCAGTTTCGCTCCAAAGCTGGGGTTGAGGGCCCCAGCAACCGGTTTGAACTGGGAAATGCATGGAGCATCTTGTGTGCCCCAGGCAGTGTCTGGAAAGCATTCACTGAATGCAGCCCACCCTGCCCCAATACACTAAGAGCCTGTCTGGGGAGGTACTGTCCAGGCCTCCCCTGCCGGAGTTTCGTCCAGCAGAAGGAGGGCAGCATCCATTTTGTGATGATGAGGCTCGGTTTAACTTTAGCTGGGTAAACCAGCAACTATATGTATTCTCCCTCTAGAAGGGTGGAATGCGACCCCCGCCGCCAGGACTGGTGGGGGTAGTATTCTAAAGTGTTTGACACCTTACACAACATGTTTTGATAAAGCCAAACCAAAGTTAGCATTAACCGCAAGGATTATAATGCACTTAAGAGTATATGGTATAGCTATATCATAGAACAGCTATAAGGATATGGTTCCGAAAGCTGCAGAGGGGTTCAGCTCATGCTAGGGCACCCTCTCACATAAAACCAAACACTCTGCCTCCAGGATTGTCAAGTCCTGCCATAGGAGTAACTTATAGCTGTATATGGGTCTATATATGTATATAGATATAGGTATACTATGTCATGCCCCGAGATTCTCAATGTACTGTCTCTTTAAGAGCAACCACTATAAATCTTAACTGAGCCCTGGGAGCGACGCTTTACATTCTAGCGTCTAGCTCCTCGTTCACAGTTCCGTCTTGTTCCTTGTGCCTGACTTCCTGTTTGAGTCATCTGCCTGGTGTCTGAATTCGGAAGTCCTCAGTCCTTCGTGTTTGTTGCGCGTTGTACACGGCTTCCCCTTAGACGCTCTTTTAGTGCTCTGTTACGCGTCTCCATTCTGCTGCTCCGCCCGGCGGCCGGGCTTGGTCTCCGCCGTCAGGCCGGGCTATTCATCCCTGCCCTCCTTCACTTCCTGTTAGCTGCACCGCCCGATGGCCGGGCTTGGTCTCCGCAGTCCGGCCGGGCTATTCATCCCTGCCCTCCTTCACATCCTGTTAACTGCTCCGCCCGACGGCCGGGCTTAGACTCCGCCGTCCGGCCGGGTGGTGTGTGTCTATCTCCCCTTTTTAGGTATTTAAGTTTTTCTTTTGGTTTACATACCGCTCGTAGTCTGGGCTTGTTCTCCGCCATCCCTCTAAGCCCATTGTTTGTCCCTACCTTCTATTACTTGGCTGTCTTACGGCTGGCCCCTGCTACATCCATTTCCTGGGCCAGCAACCATCCGTGTTTGGGGATACTTGCGTGGACTCTATTTGGGGTGCAGGATTCCAAACTACACATCTAAGAATCACGGTAACAGCGCTGTGCGCTGCCTACTTGTTTATCTACAATATTTGATGAATGTAGATTTCTCATACATGTGTTTTGTATTATAGATTTCCTTACACAGTATTGGTGTTAGCGTTGGATATTTGTCAAGTGTTTTTTTGGTTACCTCATCCATTGGACATTCTTGTACATCAAACCAAGTGAGAGCTTTGTGTTTAGGTGCTTAATATTACATGCTCCTAGTTATAGGAGAGTTGTCATTAATTTTTGTTCTATCACTCTAGTTATAGTGCAAGACGAATTCACACAACTCCTATACTTCTGTCCTGAGGCTTAGACAAAACATTGGTGGTATGTAATGTTGATATAGAGATACATAGAGTCATATGTATATTAGAAACTGTTGTTAGATAACGTGTATGTTTATTTCAGCCCGTCGTCCACCAGAATCCCGTACAGTGTGTTACACGATCACGCAGAAGATTACTGCAACAGAAACCCACTTTCCTACACTATAGTAGATAATAGACCATAGATACGGTCGTAATTGAGTTAGATCAAATAAACAGCTAATGAATGACAATTAGCAGAGAATTGTAACATGCAATATAACTGTGGTACTATATGAAAGTTATGCTGATAGTATTGCACAATGTCCCGCCTTTATAAATATTGTGAAAAGTTGCTATAGCGTTTAAAAGAAGTTCAAAAATTGTAAAACTGCAATTTTCAGAATGCCTCATAATAAAAAGGACGGGCAATGTATATAACAGCTGAAAATGAGGATGGACTCACTAACCATGAGAAAGACTCTGACGAGTTGAAACGCGTAGGTGTTTGCTACATTGAATAAATAAGTGTGGAATCACTACCGGAGACCGGATTGCAGCGTATTTTTTGATAAAGTGGATGTGGAATGAATTGGGTGACCTGGTCCACCCCCAACGCTTGCACCAACAGCGGAGTGCCTAGTTGTTTTCAGACCGCTTTGAACAGTTTCCAAAACAACAGCAACCAATACAAAGTATCCACACGTCGGAGAGAAGTAACTGACGTGAGACCTCTTTTTCGTCTATCTGAAAGGCAGCAAGACGAGAAATAGACAGCCTTTCAGGATACAGAGGGTCAGCACAGACAAAGAGCTAAAAAATCACTAAGGATACTAACGGGAGACTGACATGGAGCATAACAACATCCGAAGGGAGAAAGCGCTGACACACAGAGTCGGAGGATGTCGCTTGATTGGGAGCCGCCCGAGGTAGGAAAGTGCTCTTCTAATCGTCTAAACATGTGTCACAATCTATCGATGTGGCTCGCATGGGCAATGGAGTGAGCGGTCTCCAGTTAACCACAGCAACTTCTTACCATGTTAATAACAAACAAAAGTGACGTAAAAGCTTAACAACAAATAACGACTAACATCATGGAGGCAAGAGCAGCCAAAAGGGCATGTAGAGCTGTAGAGTCGTACACTATGCATTAGATCGCCACCGGGTGTTGGGCTCGGATGATTGCAGGTTGTTGTCTTCTTGGAGAAGTCTTTGTAGTCACAATATAGGGGACAACTCCCTTGGACAATACTGTGCATGGGCATCGGCTCCATCCAAGATTGTTTTTCGCCATGATGGGAAATGATGGAGTTAGTAGAGATACAGTAAGAAAAAAAAGGATGCCCATGCGTGTGCATCTAACTAGGATGAGAACTGGAATGGATACAAGTCCGGGGAGGCTGGAGGGCGTGTACGGCTCTGCAGCTCTACATGCCAAGATCAGATGCATACTGGTAAGTAGCATTTTCCGTTCGAGGCATGAGCTGCAGATCGTACACTATGCATCGATTGTGCAGCAGTGTCTCCCCTAGCGGTGGTCGCTTGTATCCATTGCAGTAGTCTGAAATAATGTTCTAAGGACAGCCTGGCCTACTGCAGCTTGCTGCTTGGCTTGCACATCAACACAATAGTGTTTAGTGAAGGTGTGTGGTGTAGACCATGTTGCTGCCTTGCATATGTCCTCTAATGCTATATTTCCTAAGAAATCCGTAGAGGCTCCTAGCTTGCGAGTGGAGTGTGCTCTAGGAGGAACTGTTAGTGTGTGTTTACCTTTTTGATAGCATATCTGTATGCACTTAACAATCCACCTGGCAATCCCACCCTTAGAGTTAGGGTTGCCTTTGTGTGGAGGAGAGAAAGATACAAACAATTGTTTTGTCTTTCTAAAGGATTTAGTTCTATCTATGTAGTATAGCAGAGCTCTTTTAACATCTAACGTGTGTAAGGCCCTTTCTGCTACAGAGTCTGGGTTTTGGAAAAACATAGGTAACTCTACAGATTGGTTTAGGTGAAAAGGTGTGATAACCTTTGGAAGAAATTTTGGATTAGACCGGAGAACCACTTCATTAGTATGTAGTTGAAAGAATGGTTCTTGTATAGTGAACAATTGTATTTCACTTACTCTTCTGAGAGAGGTGATGGCAACAAGGAAAGCAGTTTTCCATGTGAAAAATTGCAGTTCACATTTATGCAGAGGCTCAAAAGGGGGTCCCATGAGTCTCGTAAGGACAAGATTTAGGTTCCATATTGGGGAAGGTGGCAGCCTGGGAGGGATTATTCTGTTTAATCCTTCCATAAATGCTTTGATTGCAGGTACCCTAAAAAGAGACAGGTGTTGTCTGTTTTGTAAATAGGCTGCAATAGCTGCAAAATGTAGGCGTATAGAAGAGTATGCCAAATTAGACCTTTGTAGATGTAAAAGGTAACAAATGATATTTTGGATGGAAGCATCCAGTGGATCAATGTGATTATGTTTGCAATATATTGCAAATCTTTTCCATTTGGCGGCATAACACGCTCTAGTAGTGGGTTTCCTAGCCTCTTTAATGATATACATGCAGTCTGGTGGTAGGTTAAGATAACCAAACTCCAAGACTTCAGGAGCCAGATCGCCAAATTTTTATTTATTTTATTGAAGTTTTGTATAGCGCTGGCTGGACCCGAGGGTATCAGAGCGCTTCACATCTAAGACACATATGCAATAAAAGAACAAGGAGCACAGGCGGACATAAAGACAGTACATCAACATCTTGAGCGGCTTATGGGACGGAGATCAGGAGCGAATCATGCGGCTCTGGGTTCAAAGAGAGGCGGCCTTTCGCAGTCCGGTGTGGCGTTCTCACTACGAACCAGAGCGCTCTAGGAAGAGGGCTTTGAGTAGGGTCTTGAATTGCGGAAAGGAGGCGGTCATTCTGATGTGGGGGATTTATTCGCGGTTTTGTGTTTCTGAGATTTCAGAGGGATGAGTCGGAGTGTGTTGGAGCTTCTGAGGTTCCTGGATTGACCGGCCCTTTTGAGTTTTGAGGCCAGGTATTCTGGTTTGCCTGTTTGCAGAGCTTTATGTGTGAGGCAAGCCGTGCGGAAGTTAGCGCGTTGGTCTATCGGAGCCACTTCAGTTCCTTGAGTGCCGGGGAGATGTGCTCATATTTTTTTGTTCCTGTGACCATTCTTGCTGCTGCGTTGAGGGTGGAGGTGAGAGGTCCCAAGTGCGATTTGGCTGTTCCAGTCAGCACTGCGATACCATAGTCAATTCTGGAGAGCACTAATGCCTGGGTGGCCGGTTTCAGGTCTTTAGGGGGGAGGAAAGGCTTGATTTTGTAGAGAAGTTTCAAGTTCAGGAACGCACTTTTGGCGGTTTTTGAGATGTGTTTCTTCATGTCCAGTTTGGGGTCGAGATTGAACCCTAGGGATTTTGCGGAGTCCGTTGGTGCAAGAGAGATATTGAGGGCATTTACGGCTTTGAGCCATTCCACTATTTGGGGGTTTTCATCTCTATTTGAAATGAGGAGTACTTCCGTTTTCTCTTCATTAAGTTTGAGGTGGTTGGCTGAGAGCCAGTGTTGGACCTCCATGAGTGTATCGTTTAGTCTGTGAATGTTCTTGATCGACGTGGTTTCCAAATAGAGTTGAGTATCGTCTGCGTAGAGATGGAAGGGGATGTTGGAGTTCCTTAGAAGTGAGGTGAGGGGTTCCATGTAAATGTTGAAGAGTTGTGGGGAGAGTACTGACCCTTGAGGAACTCCTCTGCTAATGGGGAGGGGGTCTGATTCGAAGCTGTTGATCTTTATTCTTTGAGTGCGGTTGTTGAGAAAAGAGGAGAACCATTTTAAGACCGTCTTTTCAATGCCCACTCTCTCCTGGAGGACCTTGAGTAGCAGGATATGATCCACTGTGTCGAACGCTGCCGATAGGTCAAGGAGGATGAGGAGGCTACATTGGTTGGAGTCGAGTGACATGTGTAGATCATCTAGGACATTTAGGATTGCGGTTTCAGTGCTGCATCCCTTTCTGAATCCTGACTGGTGTGGGTCAAGTAGATTGGTGTTTTCTAGATGTTGGGTTAATTGTGAGAGCACACATCTTTCCAGAATTTTGGATAGGAGCGGAAGGGTCGAGACCGGTCTGAAGTTGTTCATGTCCATGTGGTCAAGGCCCGTTTCTTTTTTAGAAATGGCGTGACTTGTCCTATTTTTAGGCAGTCGGGAATGGAGCCCTCGCTCATGGAGCTGTTGATGATTTTACCCCATATTGGAGCTAGAGTGAGCTTCATCTCTTTGGTGAGTCTCGAGGGCAGTTGATCGAGGGAGTGCGAAGAGGGTTTAGCGGAGGCGATAAGATTGGTTATCATTTCATCCTGGACTGGCCGGAAGGATGACCAGCGGATGGACGTGATTACTGTGGGGTAGAGGTTAGTTGCAGGACTCCAGGTTTCTGAGCGGGCTTCGGGCTGAATGAACGGTCAATTTTTGCGATTTTTTCATTGAAAAAACTTGCAAAGTTGTTGCAATGTGTTTTGGACGCCGCTGGGTTATCTGCCGCTGGAATGGAGGTTTGGTTCTTAATGATGTTGAAGAGTTCTTTGGGGCGATTTTTGCCATTGTCTAACGCGGAACAGAAGAAGGATGACTTTTTGCTCTTGATATGAATGTAATAGTTTTTGCGTGCTGCCTTGAGTTGGTCCCGATGGAGGGAGGTGGGGTTGTTCCTCCATGTTCTTTCCAGGGATCTGAGGTGTCTTCTTTCCTCATTAATGTCAGTAGAGAACCACGACCTTGAGGGAGTGCTTCTAGGTTTTTTTAGTTTCAGAGGTGCCAGTTGATCCAGGGTGAGCTCCAGGTTGGCATAATAGAGCGAGGTGAGTTCTGAGGTTGAGAGGGACTCCGTCGTGTTCGGGAGGAGTGAGCTGAGTCCTTCTTCTAGCTTGTCTCGGGGGACTCTGGATGTGTTCCTGACCCACTTAGGGGAAGTTTGAGTGGGTGGGAGGGATAGGGCCGGCTGGTTGATATGGAAGAGAATGATGTGGTGGTCTGACCAGTCCACCGGGATGATGTGGTCAATCGAGATTGCATTTTTGTTCGCAATGATTGCATCCAGGATCGCTCCTCTGTAGTGCGTTTCCTCTGAACAGTGTTGGATCACCTTATTGTCTTGCAGAAGGGTGTTAAGTGATTGAATGAGCGGGTTCTTGGTTTCATTCCATCTAAGGTTGAGGTCGCCCAGAATTAAGCTGTGGTCGCTGTTGAGTGCGGATTGGGTGATCAGATCCGACAGCTGAGCAAAGAATTTGTTGGAGTTGCCTGGGGGATGATAAAGGAGATGGCATTGACGTGAGCTATGTGAGGGAGATTTGATGTTAACCGACAGGGATTCAAAGGAATTGTACAGGCAGGCGGCAATTTCAGAGAAGGATAGGTCACTTTTGCGGATAATTGCTATGCCGACACCTTTGTGTATGGGCCTGTCTTTGCGGATAATTGAGAAACCTGGCGGCACCAGCATGTCCAGAGTGGGGAGGGATAGGGTGTTTAGCCATGTTTCCATGATGAAGGCTACATCCAGGTCATGAGAGAGGATGGATTCAGCTATTTCCGTTGCATGTTTGACTGCGGACCGGCTGTTGATTAGCAAACAGTTCATGGGGAGATCTTTTTTTGCTTTCACATTGTCAGGCTTGGCTCTGGGAACGGAGGATAGATACATGGGGGTCTGGTGTCTCTGCGAGGGGGCGGGACCCTATCCACTCCAGTGATGACTTGGATCGAGGAGGGGGGAGTGGAGTTCGGGAGTGGGGCCTGGGCTTGCTGGTTCGGAGGGAATTCGTAAGATGCGACGAGTGCGCTCACTTCATGGGAGGAGAGGGAGGGAATGGTTCTTCTGGGCTTGACTGCTCACGACTCAATCACGTCTTTAGTGAGAGGAGGCAGGGAACCTGAAGGGGGAAGGGACCGGTTGGTGGGCGGAGGGTCATTCCTAGGGAGAGGTGTAGGGATGAGGGGTGGTAATGAGGGAGGGGAGGGCATTTGGCGAATCCCTTGGGTGGATAGGGAAGGGGCGGGCAGCTGGAGATTCCCTAGGGCGGATAGGATTTCCTGCAGGCCAAGGATCAGGGTGGTGATGTGCGCTTCAATAAGGTCAAGGCGTTGCGTCAGCGCTTCCAGGGGGGGGGGGGGTGAGAACTAGAGGAGAGTGGGTAGGTGGGTTGGAGGGTTGTGCCTCGGTGTTGTCCGGTCTAAAGATCGAATGTCGGAGGGCTAGAGAGGGGGGGGGGGGGGGGGTCATTGTCCAGTTGGCGGTGAAAGTTATCTTTGTTTGCAGGGACTGTGGGAACTGGAGAGGAGGGGGTTTGCGGTGGGAGGGATTGAGACGTGGAGTTATCGGGGGGTCTGGGAACTTTAAGGGGGGCAGGCTGATAGCTAGTGGGGATACGGGAGCTAGGGAATGGGGGTCATTTGGGGATGCGAGGGGGGCTGAGTACTGGAAGTTTGGGGCGAAGGGTGAAGGGCAGGGGTAGTGATATAGGGAGCGTTGGGGCAGGTGAGGGCATAGGGTTGGCCGAGTGGGGGTGCCGGTAGGGGTGGGGACGCTGAGGTGGGTCACTAAGGGCGGGAGATTGGGAGCATGTGGAGGTTCGGGATCTGGGTGGAGGGGGGTTGGGAGTCCATTGGGGCTGAGCGGTGGGCTGGGTGCTGGATGGTTGGGTGCGATGTGCGGAGGCCGGGGTTGGGATATGGGGGGAGCTAGGGCGGGAGGTGGCGTAATATTGGCGGCGTGACTAAGCAGAGTAGGAGGGGGACGCTGGGGAGGCGGAGACGCGCTCCGAAGACTCGGATTATGTATGGCCCCAAAAGGGGGGACGGAGGTCCGTTTGTGTGGGTAGTGAGCAATTGCCATCTTAAGGGAGGGGAAGAGAGAGTCAAAGAACTCTAGGTTCTCGTCTTTCGCCTGTATTAGAATGGTGCCATTCGCAAAAATGGTGATAGAGATGTCTCCGGACAGGGACTGAAGGTTCAGAGGTGCGATTGTTAGTTTGCGGTTGTGCTCAGTGAGGGTGGTTTTGGAAACTGGGAGGAGTGCATTAAAGATGGTAACCCATGCGTCAGGCCTGTTGGTATGGAAAATGAAGTCCATTTTCCTCTGTCCTCTGACTGCGCAGTGATAGGTGTCAACAACTAGTGTTTCAGGGTGTCGCCTGATTAAATTCTGTTTGAAGCGTATTTTGGCTTTAAAGGAGAGGGTGCGTGGGAATGATATAGCGAAGGTGTTCTGCCCTCGTGGGTAAAGGTGATTGGGAGAGGGGCAGAGAAGCTTGTCTGTTTGTGCAGCCAGGGGCATCTTAGCTGGACTAGGGAAGGCGAGACCTTAGGGGCAAGGAAGGGGGTGGTGAGTAGGAATGGGGGGGCTGCGATGATTGATTCGGGGCGGGAGGTAGGGTAGGGGTGTCCACCTGTAAGGGGGGGGTTAGGCAGAACGGCGTAGTAACGTTGGGGAGTTGCGTACCGAGGGAGTTCGTGTGGGGTGGGGTTGTTTCTTCGTGCAGGGGGGAGGGGGCTATCCAGTGATGGAGGGGGTGGCGTCAGGCTCCTAGGATGGGCATTCAAGGTTTGATTGGGTCCACTCTGAGGAGATCGGTGGCCAGCCTGCCACAGGCGGTCTTGTAGCTAGTGGATAACGGGCGTGGCAGTGGTTGGTTCGGGTCTGGGTGTCTGATTTCTCCACGGTTCTGTGTTAACAGCGAGGGTGTGAGCTGTAACTTTTGATGTGGAACCAGAGAGAGATCTAGTAGTGTGGTGAACCACGGCTGGCGTGCCCATGTGTGAGCTACTAGAATGAGCTTGAGAGACTGTTGTTTGAGCTTGCGCACCACTAGTGGAATGAGGGGGAGAGGCGGAAAAGCGTACGCAAATCTGCCTGACCAGTTCATCCATATTGCATTGCCCTCTGACCGTGGGTGTGGGAACCTGGCGGCTAAGGTTGGGCATTTTGCATTTTCGTGGGTGGCAAACATATCTATGTGTGGGTGCCCCCACTATTGGAAGAATGGTTGAAGAACTTGTGGATGTAGTTCCCATTCGTGAATCTGTTGTGACTTCCGACTTAACAGATCCGCTATCTGATTGTGAACCCCTGGAAGGTGTTCCGCTAACAGATATATGTTTTGAGGAATGGCCCATCTCCAAATGTTCTTTGTGAGCTGGGACAGTTGCAGAGAGTGTGTCCCCCCCTGTTTTTGTATATAGTACATTGCTGTCATATTGTCCGTCCGGATTAAGACAGCTTTATTCTGTACTTGAAGTTGAAAAGTTTTGAGTGATAAGAATATCGCTAGCAACTCTAGATGGTTGATAGGCAACAGCTTTTGTTGGTTGTTCCATTGACCTTGAGTTGTCTGGTGTAAGAGATGGGCTCCCCATCCTGTGAGGGATTCGTCTGTTGTGAGCACTATTTGTGGAACAGGCTCGAGAAACGGCTGTTCTCTTGTCAAGTTTTTGGTGTTCCACCATTGCAGAGAGCGATGCGTACGGATGTCTACCAACACCAGGTCTGTGAGCTGACCTTGAGCCTGATTCCACTGCTGTGCCAGACATTCTTGTAATGGACGCATTTCCAGTCTTGCATGTGGCACTATGAAGATGCAAGATGCCATGATGCCTATTAATCTCATGAACACTCTTGCTTGGAGAGACTGTTGGTGTTGAAAAGTTGCGACTAAGACTTGAATGCTCTGTGTTCTGGCTGGACTGGGATGCGCTAGAGCTGTAGATGTGTTTATGGTAGCTCCTAGATACTGATGCACTTGCTAAGGCTCTAGGTGCGACTTTGTGTAGTTGATCGTAAACCCTAAGTCGTGCAACAATTGAATTGTCTGCTGAGTGTGTTGTACACATTGGTGGAATGATTTGGCTTTTATGAGCCAATCGTCCAGGTAAGGGAAGACGTGTATCTGTTGTCTTCTGAGATCTGCTGCTACTACTGCTAAGCACTTTGTGAACACCCGTAGAGCTGTTGTGACAACAAATGGAAGGACTTTGAACTGATAGTGATGTCCTTGTATTACAAACCGTGGGTACTTCCTGTGAGCAGGATGTATTGGGATGTGAAAATAGGCGTCCTTCAGGTCTAGCGTTGAAAGGAAATCGCCTTGTTGCAATAGTGGGAGCACTTGTTGCAGAGTGATCATATGAAAATGATCTGATTGTATGTAATGGTCGAGGGGACTGAGGTCGAGAATTGGTCTCAGTGTCCCGTCCTTTTTGGGAATTAGAAAATACAGCAAGTAAACCCCCGTCCCCTGTTCCTCTAATGGGACTAGTTGAATAGCATCTTTTTGTAGAAGTGCTAGGACTTCCTGTTGAAGCAGAGTCAGGTGATCTGTAGACATAGGACGCTGCCTGGGTGGTATGTTTGGGGGGTTGCTGTAAGTTCTAGGCAGTAGCCATGTTGGATAATCTGTCTCGCCCACCTGTCCGTTGTGATGGAGTTCCAGACAGGCAGGAACTGTGTTAATCTGCCCCCCACAGGAGTGGAATGCTGTTGGGGGATCAGAGGGAAGTCACTGTTTAGTTGTGGAAGAGGAGCAATTGTTGTTGTTACCGCGACCTCTTCCCTTGTTATTATTGACTCTGTATCCTCCACTAAAATAGCTTTTGTTAGAGGATGTTTGTGTTTGCATCTTGAAAGATGTTGTTGTGTCTGCTCCAGTTTGCTTGGAGCCTCCTCTATAAAAGGAGCGACGAAAAGAACCTCTAGTCTGTGTGGACTGTAGAGCTCCCATTGACTTTGCCGTGTCCGTGTCTGTTTTCATTTTCTCCAGTGTAGTGTCTACTTCTGGGCCAAATAACTGGTTTTGGTTAAAAGGCTGGTTCAAAATTGTGGCTTGCACCTCTTGTTTGAACCCGGAAATGCGCAGCCATGCATGTCTCCTGAGTATCACGCTAGTATTTACAGCTCTAGCAGCTGTGTCTGCGACATCTAGTGCACATTTTATTGAGGCATTTGAAATTAATTTGCCTTCTTGAATGAGCTCAGTTGCCTGATCTTTATATTGATCTGGAAGGTGCTGTAGTAGTGTCTCTAATAGGTCGTAATGAGCCCTATCATAACGTGAGAGAAGGGCTTGTGTATTCGCAATGCCCCATATATTTGTAGCTTGTGTGAATTCGCTCTTTTTCTTGCATTGGACACCACCAAAGAGTCTAGAGGAGGATGTCCCTTAATATAGGTTGGATCAGAGGATGCAGGCCTATATTTCTTTTCTATTCTTGGATTCAGTACCCTAGCGCGTACAGGATCTTTGAATATTTCTGGAGCGTGCTTAATGACTCCTTTGATCATGGGAAGCATTTGAGTAGATCTGTGTGATGGCTCAAAAGTATCTAACAGAAAATCCTCCTCAATGGCATCAGAATGCATTGAAACATTGTGGTAGATAGCAGCTCTGTGTAAGAGGTGATTAAAGCCAATGCTGTCCTCTGGAGGAGAAGGCTTTGATGGGTATAGCTGTGGATCAGGGACATCAGCCACATTATGTGGTGGAAAAGTATAGATATCCTCATCTGAAGGATATGTATTTGGGTCTGCATGTGGATCCTCCCCACCACCTAAGTCATACTCCTCATCGGTTTTAAAAAAATTTTTTTTTTAGAACTTTCTGAGGCAAATTATAAACAAATCCGACATGCCCACCTCCCCCCACCCACCAATTGTATAGCACATCAGTATGGCGTCAGACACTTATCCGCACATTTTCCAATAAGTACACAGCCATTTAGCCAACAACCCTGTCTGTAGGGCAGGCGGCGTTCAAAGCACATATTTATGCATACACGCGCAGATCAGACAACGCAAGGAGGTAGCAGTATCGCAGCCCGTGACCCAGGCACACAAATCAGGAGATTACTCAATGTCCCATGCTCTCCAGGCACTGCGCCCCCTCCACCTAGGTCTCCTGTGGTTCAACAACCGGGTCATTTTCTGCGCTAGCCGCCACGTAGGTTTGGTAAAGCCCCCAGAAGTTCTTGGGTCTGCTGGTAGGAGAAAGGAGCAAAATACACAGTTGATGGACAGAATTTAGAACAATGTCATACATTCACCCCAGTACAAGGATCTGGGCCTAAATCCATCGTTTTTTGCACTCCACACCACCCTGGGTTAGACACTGGCTATATGCAAATCAGCTCTGACCCTGTGCCTCATGGCAACAGTCCAGTCCGAACTACCAAGCCATGTCTTTCCCAGACCGGAATCAAGCATCCAAGGGCCGGTTTCTGGCTAGCAGCCTTCATCAGCCTGGATAGCTTGACTCCAGTGGTGTGGAGAGCCTGGGACTCACGTCTGAGTATACCCAGCACACTCGGGGTGAAAATTGCAAAAAACACAGTTGATGGACAGAATGTAGAACAATGTCATACATTCACCCCAGTACAAGGATCTGGGCCTAAATCCATCTTTTTTTGCACTCCACACCACCCTGGGTTAGACACTGTCTATTTGCAAATCAGCTCTGACCCTGTGCCTCATTGGAACAGTCCAGTCCGAACTACCAAGCCATGTCTTTCCCAGACCGGAATCAAGCATCCAAGGGCCGGTTTCTGGCTAGCAGCCTTCATCAGCCTGGATAGCTTGACTCCAGTGGTGTGGAGAGCCTGGGACTCACGTCTGAGTATACCCAGCACACTCGGGGTGAAAATTGCAAAAAACACAGTTGATGGACAGAATGTAGAACAATGTCATACATTCACCCCAGTACAAGGATCTGGGCCTAAATCCATCGTTTTTTTGCACTCCACACCACCCTGGGTTAGACACTGGCTATATGCAAATCAGCTCTGACCCTGTTGTGTCCCATGGCGGGGTGCGGGCTCGAACACTGCCTTGAGACTTGTTTTGCAGGCACAAACTACAATTCCCATGCTCCTAGGGGGAAGCGCGCGGCGGAAGAGGCAGGTGACGTCATCGCGCAAGGTATCAAGATGAAGCCGGGAACAGCGGAGCACCGCCGTTGATTTTGCATTCTCCTTGAAGATCACGGTAGGGGTGTTCGCACCAGTTCTTGTGTGTCCTTGTCCTGAGAGCCATTCAGTTGCTCTTCTTGTTCCTGTTCCTGGTTGGTTCCGCTTTTGAGTCTATTGGCTCTAGCGGTTCGTTCTCCTGATGATTGTTTTTGAACCTCGTATTACTGTGGAAAAGAGCTCCGGTCATCACGCATTGGGGGGAGTTTTATTCCGTATGCATATGGTGTGACTCTCTGCAGCAAGAGAGTATTCGTGACTTTGTCGTACTGTGCCCGCCTTCGGGCCCTTTTGAGGTAACTTTGGAGTGACTCTCTGCATAAAGAGAGTATTCTTGTTCTTGTTGTACTGTGCCCGCCTCCGGGCTCTGTTACCATTTCAAGTCCTTTGGGTTAAGGGATTCATACTTCTGGCTCCCATTCTCTACCATTAATTCCAGACTATTTATGACGGATATCGCGTTCTGGAGTTGGAACGTTTCAAGTGTTACTGATGACTTTGTTTTTGGATCTTGGCAATTGTGCTTTGTTACCTACACCAAGTCAGAACTTCATGATGAATTAGTAGTTTGTTTTTTCTTTTTCTGAAAGCAAGTGCAGCACACTATGACTTTTGTGTCCACATGATAAACAGTGCCGTGTTATTTTCTCTGAAGAGGATCATTGGATAAATATGTCATGTTGCATACTTCAGGGTGATATTAACCCGGAGCGCAATCACTTGAGTTGGATTTATGAATTATTCATTGCGCAATATTTTGTTTCCTTGCAACAGGGGTAAATGAGCTTCGCCTGGCAGGCTGTTTTCCATTGCCCCCTGTTGAAGCCTATTCCGTTTATCATTTGGTACGTGTTTGCAATGCCTTTTGTGGTGATATGTCACTGATCTGTTGATAGAAAAATAACCTGTAGTTCTTTGCATTTTAGACTTGTGATGTTCTCTGCATACCCAGATTGCCAGGCAAAGCACACTTATTTTCCTTTACAGGTATTGCTGCATATGTGTTTATATACAAAATATTAGTATGTATCATTTGTAATCTACGTTTAAGGTGGCCGCGGTGTATGTGCTTGACTTATAGTGCCTTGTTCTCGTTACAGCTCTCTCTCCCTGCTGTCCCCATCCTGCCCTTCCCTTTTGTCCCTCACTTGACCACTCCTTTGTGTCTGGTAATTCAGACCTAGCGGCTGTCTAGTGGTGGAACCCATTGAGCATCGTACGATACTGAGGACACCCGGACCTGACCGACCCTGTGCCTCATGGGAACAGTCCAGTCCGAACTACCAAGCCATGTCTTTCCCAGACCGGAATCAAGCATCCAAGGACCGGTTTCTGGCTATCAGCCTTCATCAGCCTGGATAGCTTGACTCCAGTGGTGTGGAGAGCCTGGGACTCTCGTCTGAGTATACCCAGCACACTCGGGGTGAAAATTGCAAAAAACACAGTTGATGGACAGAATGTATAACAATGTCACACATTCACCCCAGTACAAGGATCTGAGCCTAAATCCATCGTTTTTTTGCACTCCACACCACCCTGGGTTAGACACTGGCTATATGCAAATCAGCTCTGACCCTGTGCCTCATGGGAACAGTCCAGTCCGAACTACCAAGCCATGTCTTTCCCAGACCGGAATCAAGCATCCAAGGACCGGTTTCTGGCTAGCAGCCTTCATCAGCCTGGATAGCTTGACTCCAGTGGTGTGGAGAGCCTGGGGCTCACGTCTGAGTATACCCAGCACACTCGGGGTGAAAATTGCAAAAAAACACAGTTGATGGACAGAATGTAGAACAATGTCATACATTCACCCCAGTACAAGGATCTGGGCCTAAATCTATCGTTTTTTTGCACTCCACACCACCCTGGGTTAGAACTGGCTATATGCAAATCAGCTCTGACCCTGTGCCTCATGGAAACAGTCCAGTCCGAACTACCAAGCCATGTCTTTCCCAGACCGGAATCAAGCATCCAAGGACCGGTTTCTGGCTATCAGCCTTCATCAGCCTGGATAGCTTGACTCCAGTGGTGTGGAGAGCCTGGGACTCACGTCTGAGTAGACCCAGCACACTCGGGGTGAAAATTGCAAAAAACACAGTTGATGGACAGAATGTAGAACAATGTCATACATTCACCCCAGTACAAGGATCTGGGCCTAAATCCATCGTTTTTTTGCACTCCACACCACCCTGGGTTAGACACGGGCTATATGCAAATCAGCTCTGACCCTGTGCCTCATGGGAACAGTCCAGTCCGAACTACCAAGCCATGTCTTTCCCAGACCGGAATCAAGCATCCAAGGACCGGTTTCTGGCTAGCAGCCTTCATCAGCCTGGATAGCTTGACTCCAGTGGTGTGGAGAGCCTGGGACTCACGTCTGAGTATACCCAGCACACTCGGGGTGAAAATTGCAAAAAAACACAGTTGATGGACAGAATGTAGAACAATGTCATACATTCACCCCAGTACAAGGATCTGGGCCTAAATCCATCGTTTTTTTGCACTCCACACCACCCTGGGTTAGAACTGGCTATATGCAAATCAGCTCTGACCCTGTGCCTCATGGGACCAGTCCAGTCCGAACTACCAAGCCATGTCTTTCCCAGACCGGAATCAAGCATCCAAGGACCGGTTTCTGGCTATCAGCCTTCATCAGCCTGGATAGCTTGACGCCAGTGGTGTGGAGAGCCTGGGACTCACGTCTGAGTATACCCAGCACACTCGGGGTGAAAATTGCAAAAAACACAGTTGATGGACAGAATGTAGAACAATGTCATACATTCACCCCAGTACAAGGATCTGGGCCTAAATCCATCGTTTTTTTGCACTCCACACCACCCTGGGTTAGACACTGGCTATATGCAAATCAGCTCTGACCCTGTGCCTCATGGTAACAGTCCAGTCCGAACTACCAAGCCATGTCTTTCCCAGACCGGAATCAAGCATCCAAGGACCGGTTTCTGGCTATCAGCCTTCATCAGCCTGGATAGCTTGACTCCAGTGGTGTGGAGAGCCTGGGACGCACGTCTGAATATACCCAGCACACTCGGGGTGAAAATTGCAAAAAACACAGTTGAAGGACAGAATGTAGAACTATGTCATACATTCACCCCAGTACAAGGATCTGGGCCTCACACACCCTTACCCTCATCCCCTCACCCTCACACACCCTCAGTAACCCTCACACCCTCACCCTCACACACCCTAACTCTCACCCTCACCCACTCACACACCCTCACACTACCTCACTCACCCTCACACACCGTCACACACCCACACCCTCACACCCCCTCACTCAGCCTCACTCACCCTCACTCACACTCACTCACACTCACCCTCACACACCCTCACACTCACACACCGTCACACACCCTAAGCCTCACACCCCCTCACTCACCCTCACCATCACACACACACACCCTCACCCTCACACCCCTCACACACCCTCGCTCCCCTCACACCCCTCACAACACTCTCACCCTCACTACACCTCACACACTCTCAGCCTCACACCCCCTCACTCACCCTCACCCTCACCCTCACACACCCTCGCTCCCCTCACACCCTCACAACACTCTCACCCTCACTACACCTCACACCCTCACCCTCACACACCCTCAAACACACTCACCCACCCTCAGCCTCGCAACCTCTCACCATCAACACCCCTCACACACCCTTACCCTCATCCCCTCACCCTCATTCACCCTCAGTCACCCTCACACCCCCTAACTCTCAGACTCACCCACTCACACACCCTCACACTCCCTAACTCACCCTCACACACCCTCACCCCGTCACACACCCACACACTCACACTCCCTCACTCACCCTTTGAAGTCAAGGCCTGCGGCCGTGAATAGGTGACGGCGGGAGGCGGGGAGAGAGGAACAGATGGCTGTGAAGGGAGAAAGGCTGCTGGCAGGGGGAAGGCTCGTTCATGAGAGCAGGTCACGTGATTGGGAATCACGTGAACTTTTGAAAAGCCGCATCGTAAAAAGTCAGCTTTTGGATGGACAGCAATAGGTTCGAGTAAACTCGACCTAAAAAATGGATATATAACAATGGACGAAAAATTGAAAAGATGGAGTATCGTTTAAATGAAGCCAAAACCGGCTAGATGTTGCAGTGCGGCTGGTTTGGGGTAACATGTGTTGCCCCACCTTCTTCGTTCGCCAGTAAAATTCAGGGCACATCGTTTCCAGCTGTGGTATGGGATCAGAGTCAGATGACTGGTGCAGTCAGGCTTTTTTAGTGCCGACAATATCTCCCAGGAGTGGAAAAAATGAGGAGATCTGCAGTCTGGATGACATTTTGACATTGTTTTAGACTTACCTGAGTACAGAGACCTGAGCCAGAACTTGGAGCAGGAACGAGTCAGTGTCTTGGAGAGCGACTGACCTCAATTCTTGTACTAGACAGCGTATAGCTTTGCCTCCTGCTACCTGATGGCTATTGGATGAATCAAAGAAGATTTTTTGTTCGACTCAAAATCATGCTTGGATCCAAGATGCTAAAGACAGACACTATGTAGGTCTGTGACGAACATCTTTTCCCTGCAGATTCAACACAGCTTAAAATATGTAGTCTTCTAGGAAGAGAATCCTATCACAAAGAGGATACGATAATGCCTCCCCCTGTTTGTACAAGGAAAACACTACAGTTGTATTGTGTGTTAGAATTTGTACCACTTTTTAAAAAAATTCAATCGAAAAGGCCTTGTCTGCCAGAAACAGTTTACAACTCTTCAACAGTTAATATGCTTCACTGCGTCATGATATATCCACTCTCCCCAACCTTGCAAACTTTCTAAATACACACCCCATTCCAGGGGTGGCACATCTGTTGTGATGGTGGCTGTTGGGCCTGGGTTCTTAAATGGTATCGCTTCAACATATTGCTGCTTGACCACCACTATTCCCCTTTTTACACCTTGTTTGTAAAAAATCCCTAGATCCTCCAAGAGCCCCTGTAACCTATGAACAATTAATCACTTCTGAATTGGTTTTATGTGAAGTTTTGCTTTTGGAATCCATGCACTCTCTGAAAAAGTTCATAAGCGTTCTCACTGTGAAAGACTAAGACTTATGGAAAGGGAGAATTTAACTCTGTAATGCCATAACTGTTTTGAGAATCACATATAACACTTACGACACACTTGAATTGGAGGGAACAGGATGCCAGGACAATTCTTGTGTATCCTCTGTCTGGTTGCTGAACGCCTCTGCTTTTGTCTTACCAGATTCTCTGGGTTTGTTGTGGGTACAGCACCAGCTTCAAACTGGATTTTAGTGTTAGATGTGGGAGGACACCAGGATTACCACAGTACACTCCCCACTCGCACGCCAAGTCTCAGAGCTTAAGCTTAGTGTGGCCGAAGGCTTTCGCTATCTTGAAAATGCCCTGCCACATACCATTTTGGGCCTGTCTGAAGTAACACAAAAAGGCACTACCAAAAAAGTAGGCAGGCCAGGGTCTAGGAACATTTACTCCATTGGTCAGAGAGGGACTGGGAGTGGCTTATATCGCACACCCACAAGCTGGTTAACAGTAAAAAGTTGGACCCTCAGACTACCTCAGAACACTTTTAGAACCTGTGGAAGAACAGAAGAGGACTGAACCTGCTTTTTGGGACTGTGAGGAGTTCTGAGGGAGTGAACCTTTGCCCCCTTGTACCCTGGACAGAAATGCTGACTCCAAGGGTCAGTTGGCTGACCTTCTGTGGCTACATAGCCACACAAAGCTGTTGGAGAGCGTTTTTCCTAAAATTGCCGGATGACTAGTGCCAACTGGCAATTGGGCTGGACTTTGCATGTCACCTCTGCCTGCCACCCGGAGGTCCTGGGTTGCTTAGAAGCGTACTCCTCCAGTTGCTTGGGCACCAGGAAAAAAGATGGAAACTTTAGCTCCAGAGCCAAATAGACCTATGCAAATAGTACCCGATCTGCAGTTCCACAGAATTTAATTGAATTTCACGTTCGCCCCCCTTCTGGATACTGTGGGATATAGATTCCTTACCTTAGAATATCCCCAGGCGTCAGACTGGATCCGGAAAGTTTTAGCTTAGCAGTACCCCTGCGCGTCAGTAGGTGGTGTCCTGTGGCTCCTCCTCGTCACTGGCGTCGTCAGTGCCGAGATAACGTCAAGGAGAGTACTTAGGCGCCACCCATGCGCGTTGATATCAGTTCTGTACACGACTTTCCGAGCCAGGACCACAGAGCCATGCAAGATACTGACCATTGGTGCATAAAGACTAGGGCCCTGAAAGGGATGACCTTAACCCTAGTAATCAGGCCGCAGAACGGGGAGGGTGGGTGGGGCGGTAAGGAATACATCACTAACTAATGTCTCTTACAGATATATCGTTACACAAGTAGTAACTTGTGCATCTGAAAGAGACACGTTAGTATTAGATAGATTCCTTACCTTAGAATAGATACCCCAGCAATACCAACCCCGGAGGTGGGTCTTCGAATGAGATTACACCAGAAAGTCACGGAGAACAGAACGGCCAAATAAGCCATCTCTCCGGACCCGACTGTCAAGGCAGTAGTGCTCTGTAAACGTGTGCAGCGAGGCCCACGTAGCTGCCTGACAAATGTCCTGCAAGGGAACGGCGCGTCCCAAGGCAGTAGTGGCTGCAGTCGCCCTGGTCGAAAGGGCATGCAGCCCAACAGGAGGCTCCTTCTTGGCCAAGGAGTAACATGCTTTGATGCACAGAACAACCCACCGGGAAATGGTCTGTTTGTGCACAGCCCAACATTTTTTGGCGCCCATGTAGCGAACAAAGAGTTAATCATCTACCCGGAACTGTTGTGTACGCTGCAGATACAAAGCAAGTGCACGTTTTGGGTCCAGACGGTGGAGCCTCTCCTCCTCCCTGGAAGGATGCGGAGGCGGAAAGAAGGTGGGTAAAGTGGTGATCTGTTCGATGCGGAAGGGCGTGACAACCTTTGGCAAGAAAGAAGTGTGAGAAAGTGCCATCTTTCTTGCATTGGTATGCCCCAACTTTTTTCTGACTGCTGATGTGCTTTGACTGAGTGTGCCCTGGGCTCCTGCCAACCAGGTACCCAGGGCCAGTGTTCCTTCCCTAAAACTGTGTTACAACTAAAACCCAATTGACATCTCTGGCCACCTGTCAGCCCCTAGTAAATGGTACCCTAGGTACCCAGGGCCTGGTGACCAGAGAAGACCCCTGAGGACTGCAGCACTTATTTTGCAACCCGCAGGGGCCCTGTACCCTAACACCCACACACTGCCTTTGCAGGCTGAGTGTCTAAGTACGGACCCAAACAAAGAGTCCACATGGCACACATCCCTGTGTGCCATGCCCACAGAACCCACTGCCCTGGCATACTTCAGTCACCCCTCTAGCTGGGTGCCCTATGCCTGAGGTGTGGGCACAGGTTCAAGAGCCCTGTGCCCTTACAGTACCCAGGGCCATTCCTGGGCACTGTAAGTTCAGTGATGCCATTAAGAGTACATGGTGCTGGGAGGTTGTCATTACGAACTCCACAGCACCATAATGGCTACACTGAAGACTGACAAGTTTGGTATCAAACTTCTTAGCACATTAAATCCGCACTGATGCCAGTGTGGGATTTAATGTAAAATGCACCAGAGGGCATCTTAGAGATGCCCCTGAAAACCTAACCTACAATCCACGTCTGGGCTGAGTGGCTGCAGAGGCTGCCACACAGCAGACATGTTGCTGGACCCCTGGGTGGAGAGCCCCCCTGTTCTCCTGGGCCTGCAACCATGCACATCCTGGGCGAGGTGGTAGGTCTCCTCCCCCAGGATGGGCAGGGGGAAGCTTCAAAGGCATACCGCCACTCTGACGGGAAGACTGCAGGGAAAAACTACGCCAGGAAGGGGGGTCTGCCAGCCTGTGCCAACCCCACCCCTCAGGTGGGGGAGACGAGGTGAAGCACGACCCCGGGCTCCGGCCATCTTGAAGATGGGGAGCCCTGACCAATCACAGCTAGGCTCCTGCCCCCCCTCCTACAGGAGTGGAGTAGGTTAGGGGGTGTACCCACCCCAGGACAGGGATCTATTAGTCCCTGTCCTTGCCCCACCTGTAACACCCCTAAATTCAGTATTTATGGGCTCCTTGAACCTTCCTTCCTCCGATCCCGATAAGAAAAGAAGAAAGAAGATCAAGAAGAAGAAGACCCGCCGTTCAGTTGCTAACAACAGGACGACAACAACTGACTTGGCCCCAGCCCTACCGGCCTGTCGATCCTGGAACCTGCTCCTGCCTAATCACGGCGACTCCTGTGGACAGCAACCTTGGGACAACCAGAGGACCTGCCTGCCTTGACCCTCTTAAAGCCTGGGACTCCCATCAGCAGAGGCTCTGCTGCAACAACACCCCTGGTGCCAGCCAGGAAGCTCCAGACCAACCCACTCTGCACCCGCCGAGCCTGGCCCGTGCCCGAGTGATCCAGAACCACGAGGACGTCCCCCCGGCGACTAGGACCCGAAGTCCAGTGCCCAAAGACCCTTCTCGACGACGACACCTGCAGCCTCAGGACAGAGGACCCCTCCGACCGCAACCAGCAGGGGGTAAGATTGCCCGACCTCAAATGACACCCCTGCACCCGGCGCCCCACGGCCCTCTGTGCCCAACTCCTGGGTGCCTACCTATCCTCCAAGATCCCAACTTACCCCTCAAAGTGTTGGTCGCTCCAGAAGATCCTTCGTCCCCGAGCCTGCAGCCTTTGTTCCCTTTTCAAGTTCCTCTTTGAATAACATTATGCGCCCGACGGCTCAAAAGCATCCTGCACCCAGCCGCCCGAGTGCCCCTGGCAGTGCAACCTGATCCTACTTCCCATTTGCCCTGAGCAAGTAACCAGGAGCCCAGCTCCCACAGCCGCGTGGCCTGCTAGCCAGCAGCCACCAACCGGAGGCCCACTTTCCCTCATTGGATAACATTGGGCCTTACTACTGCTGCACCCGGCCGCCCCTGTGGCGCTGGGGGTGAACCAACTGTACTTACCTGACCCTGGGGGACCCCTGAGTCTATGCCCAGAACCCTAACTTCACCAGCCAAGTACTCACCTGGAAACCGATAACTCAGTTACCTGCCATTGGATAACATTGACTGGTTTGACTCGAAAAATCTTCGAAGTGTGAAGTTTGGAAACTAAAAATATTCATATAAAATCACCCGAATTGCGAAGTACTCACCTGTGATCAGGGGAGAAGCCAGTACTGTACCTTGTAGCCCAGTACTGAACCGCAAAAGTAATCCTTACCGGGTTTACTAGTAATCTGTATTTTCTCCATAGGAATCCACTGTGTGCTTTTCTATTAAATTTCTTCTAAGTGTCTACTTTTGAAAACTTGAAATATTCTGTAAAAATCATACAAAATACTGAAACGCAAAATTACTCACCTGTTTTAAGTTGAGACCCCAGTGCTGGACCCAGGAGCCCAGTACTGGATTACAAAAGTAACAAAATCATACTTTACCTGCAACCTGAATTTTCTCCCATTGGATAACATTGCCAGTTTTTCATTGAAAAGTTTTTAAGTGTGAACTTTTAAAACAGCTTTATATTCCTGAAAAATCACTACCATAACAAACGATTTTACTAAATTGGTTTCAGTTTAGGGACCCCAGGACTAAACCTAGGATCCAGTCCTGGAACTACCAACGTAATCTACAAACTAATCAACTGTACATATATGATGAAAACCCATTGAGGTCAATGCTATAGTGTGTCTAGAATTGCGTTGCCTACTGCAACCCCTGTATCTATTGTGTTCACAAAGTTTATTGCCTCTTTGCAAAGTAATTACTTGAGAGTACTCATATCGAGAAAAGTATATTTTTATACCGGTTTGTTCTAAAAATAAACCAACTATATCTGTTGATATAAAAACGATTGGCCTGGAGTTCTATCCTTGAGTGTGTGAAACCTTTTGCTGACTGAGTGTGTACAACAAATGCTTTACATTGTCCTCTGGTACTGCCTTACTGCTCGACAAAGCTACCACTTTTGAGAGTAAGGTCAGTCCTGACTTTAACCTCTGTTATACCTCTGGGGTTTGTGGACCCTATACACACTGTATCTTATTCTGGTCCAGTATATATAGAGCCACTTTCTCACAAGAAGGATGGGTCCTTAAAACCACCTTGTCTGGATGAATAGAAAGGAAAGGAGGTTTAGAAGGAAGAGCCTGGAGCTCACTCACCCTTCTGGCAGAGGTGATAGCTACCAGGAAAGCCAACTTTAGAGTAAGAAGACGCAAAGGACAGTTATGAAGGGGCTCAAAGGGAGCGCACATCAGGTAAGTCAAGACAAGTTTCAAGTCCCACTGAGGCATTATGAAAGGCACCGGAGGGAACGTGTGCATAATGCCTTTGAGGAAAAGGTTAAAAACCTGGGACTTAAAAAGAGAAGGCTGATCAGGAAGCCTCAGACAGGCGGAGATGGCAGAAAGATAACCTTTGATAGTGCCCAGAGCAGAGCCCTGCTAGGCCAAAGACAGAAGAAAGAGAAGAACCTTAGAAAGAGGGGCAGAAAGAGGATCCACAGCCTTCGCTGTGTACCATGCCACAAATCTGTTCCATCGGCAGGCGTATACCATCTTAGTGGAGGGACGCCTGGCTGCCAGAATGACATTACAGACTTCAGGAAGGAGGTCGAAAGCTGTCAACTGTCGCCGCTCAATCTCCACGCATGGAGGTGGAGGCTGGACAGGTTCGGGTGAAGGGCCGTCCCCTGCTGCTGTGAATGAAAATCCTCCCGAAGAGGTAGACGGATCAGGGGATCAATGCTAATACTGAGTAACTCGGGATACCATACTCTTCGAGCCCAGTCCAGAGCCACAAGAATGATTGGGCCCGGTCGCGCCTGATCTTCTTCAGCACTCTGGGCAGAAGAGGTATAGGCGGAAAGGCGTACAACAGACCGCAGCTCCACTTGAGAATAAAAGCATCTCCGAGCGAGTGCCGCCTTGGAAATTCCAACGTGCAGAACTGATGACATTGCACGTTCTCTTCGGTGGCGAATAGATCTAACCAGGGCTCTCCCCACTGCAGAAAGAGACCCTGCACCATGTCCGAGTTCAGACGCCATTTGTGATCCATCATGCACCGGCGGCTGAGTGCGGCTGCCCTGGCGTTCAGAGAACCTGCCAGGTGTTGAACCACCAAGGTAATGCCTTAATGTTCTAGCCACGTCCAGAGGCACAGAGCCTCCTGACATAGGGTCCGCAACCGCACCACACCCTGTTTGTTGCAATACCACATGGCGGTGGTGTTGTTCGTGAACACCTGCACTACACTTCCCCGAACAGAGGGAAGGAATGCCTTCAGTGCAAGTCAGATCACCCGCAGCTCCAGAAGGTTGATATGGAGCCAGGACTCCGCCGGAGACCAGAGGCCTCTGATCTCGCCTCTCCCAAGTGGCCTCCCCATCCCAGGAGGGACGCATCCGTCACTACTGTGTGCTCCAGTTGGGGAAGGGAGAGGGATCTCCCATTGACCCAATCATGATTCGCGAGTCACCACTGCAAGGTTGTGCAGCGCCCTCTGAGATCTGGATGTGATCGGACAGGGTGTCCCGATGCTGCGCCCACTGGAACTTCAGGTCCCACTGCAGAGCCTGCATGTGCCATCTGGCATGTTGCACTAACAGGATGCAGGAGGCTATCAGGCCCAGGAGCCGGAAGGTCATCCTGACTGAAACCTGTGATAGAGGCCGAAAGATCGAAATCATAGCCTGAATATCCCGGACCCGCTGCTCGGGAGGATAAACCCGAAACAGCGTTGAATCCAGAACCGCTCCGATGAAGGGGAGCCTCTGAGAGGGACTCCGGTGCGACTTCGGCACGTTGATGGAGAACCCCAGCAAATGCAGGAGGTCGGCCCTAGTCTGAAGGTGGGAAGCGACTGCTTGGGGCGAGCCCATCTTCAACAACCAGTCGTCGAGGTAGGGAAAGACTGACACCCCTGACCTGCGCAGATGAGCTGCGACCACCGACATCACTTTCGTGAACACCTGAGGGGCGCTGGTAAGGCCGAAGGGGAGCACGGCAACCTGAACATGCTCCTGGCCTACCGTGAACCGCAGGTAGCGCCGGTGGGCCGGCAGGACAGGAATGTGAAAATAAGCGTCCTGCAAGTCCAACACTACCATCCAGTCTCCAGGGTTCAGGGTAGCCAGTACCTGAGCCAGAGTCAGCATCTTCTCCTTCCGGAGGAAGAGATTGACGTCCCAGAGGTCCAAGATGGGACGCAAGCCCCATTTGTCCTTCTTGGGGACCAGAAAGTAATGGGAATTACAACCACTCCCAACTTCCCGACCGGGAACGCACATGATGGCCCCTGGGCCAGGAGGGCCATGACTTCCTGTTGGAGAAGAGCCAAATTATCCCCCGACATGCGGTGGTACAGAGGTGGCATGGCTGGAAGGGAGGACTGAAAGGGAAGTGAGTAACCTTGGCAGATTAACCACTTGTCCGATGTAATTTCGCGCCACTGGTGGAGGTGGTGGCGGACCCTGCCACCCACCGAGGTGGGGTGTTCCCTGAAGCTCAGATTAGGAAGCCTTGGAGGTGGAAACAGCGGGGGTAGAGGTGGACTGACCCGCACGCTGGTTCCCAGACCCACCCCTGCAGGAAGCCACGGCCGCAGCCGCTCTGATGATGGTTCTGCACAGGCTTGTTGGAGGGGCGTGGCTGGGTGCCCCTGCCCTGGCCATGAAAGGAACGAAACCCAGGAGTGGCAGGGTTCTTCGTACAAAGACCCAAGGACTTGGCCATGGCCCGTGAGCCCTTATAGCGCTCCAGTGCACTGTCGGCCTTATCGCACAGGGGTTGGGAGCCTTCAAAGGGCATGCCAATACGCGAGCTCTGGACACCGGACGAGAACCAGGTCAAACGCAACCAGGCATGGTGCCGCAATGCCACAGTAATGGAAATTCCTCTGCCCAACGAATCAGCAGTGTCAAAACCACACCTGATGGAAAACTTAGCTGTATCCTTACCCTCAGCAATAGCTTGGGAAAGGACAGGCTGGACCTCCTCAGAACACTGAGGTAAGACCTGAGCAACCGAATCCCAAACTGCATGGGAGTAACGGCCCAACAAGCAGGCGGTGTTAACCAACCGCAGCCCTAAGCTGGCCGAGGAGAACAACCTCTTACCAAATTGTTCTAGCCTTTTAGAGTCCTTATCTGGCGGAGCTGTGGGAAAGGCACTCTGCGAATTCGAGGCCTGAATGACCAGGCTATCAGGTGTAGGGTGAGGGGTCAGGAAGGCGGGATTACCAGGCGCCGGGTGGTGACTCCTAGCAACGTTTTTATCCACCAGCGCCCCCGTAGCCGGCCGCAACCAAGTGCCCAAAAGGACTTCGTGAGGGCCTAATTGAAAGGAAGCAGCGGCTCCGACGATGTAGACACCGTCTGGAGCAGCTCCGTAAGGAGATTGGTTTTGAGGGCCACTGTAGGGAGGTTGAGATTGAGAGCCTCCGCAGCCCGATGGAGCATCACGGTGTAGGAAGCACCCTCCTCCATAGTAGGCGGAGGAGAGGCAAACCCCGGGTCAGAAGAAACATCGTGTTCTCCCGCCTCGTCCACCCAATCTTGCTCGGAGTCACATTGCCGGGCAAGAGGGTCCTCGGACCCGTCCCGGTCGTCGTCCGCCTCTGGTGTAGAGGAGGACTGTCGCGGCGGCAGAGCCGGAGCTGGATAAGGGATGAACGGCGCCGAGAACGGCGTCGGCTGGGCCGAAGCCGCTTCCCACTGTGGTTCCCAGGCCAGAACAAAATGGTCCTGGGGCAGGGGTGGGATAAACAGCACCCAGTGTGGCGCTGGGGGTGGAGCCAAGGGCCGCTCCGGAGCTGGCAACGCTGCACATAGTGGCGCCGGGGCCGGAGCCAGTGGCGCAGGATCCTGTGGTGCCGGGGCTGGCGCCAGTGGCAGAGCCGCAGGGCCAACAGGATCTGGGCACTGGACAGCGGGGCTCGAAGTCTCGCCGGTGGGAGCCAGAGGCCTGTAAAGGCGGTCCAAGGCAGCAAGGAACTCATGCATCTGTTTGGGAGTCGCCGACGGACCCGGGTATGGCGGGTAGGCTGCGGGACTCCCAGGCTCCAGAGGAGCCGCAGGGCATTGCCCCTGTCCCCCTCATCCGCCTCCGAGGAGTGACGGGGGGACGTTGGAGAGCGAACGTGCTTCTTCGACTTCTTTTTATGGTGTCGCTTACCGGAATCCGAAGGTGAAGACATGGAGCCTGAGGAACGACGGCTCCGGAATCACGAGCGGTCGCGGGAACGGCACCTGGACCCAGAGCGGCGGTGTGACGAATGCCGAACTTTCAGGAATTTCCAATGCTACTCCCGCAAGGCTTTCGGGGCCATGGCTCGACAGTCCCGGGAGTCGTGATCAGTCTTCAGGCAGTAGAGGCAAACATCGTGGGGGTCCGCCACCGACATATTGCGGCGACAGGCCCCACAAGACTTAAAGCCGGGCATCCCTACGTGCACCAGGAGAAAAAGTGGGGAGACAAAAGTCTCAAAATAGTGGTCAAAAAGTGACCAAGGAACGTGCTCAATCCGGATCTGCCCTTGCTGGCGCGGAAAAAGAAGAAGTGACGTCAGTGCGCATGGGTGGCGCCTAAGTACTCTCCGTGACGTCATCTCAGCGCTGACGACGCCAGTGACGGACGCGGAGCCGCAGGACGCCACCTACTGATGCGCAGGGGTACTGCTAAGCAAAAACTTTCCGGATCCAGTCTGACGCCTGGGGATATTCTAAGATAAGGAATCTATCACTAACGTGTCTCTTTCAGATATGTCTTTACATCATCTTTTCCAGAAAACCCCTATGATCCATATGGGTCCCTCTTTCAGTTATCTAGAGTTATCCAACGCTCTTAACATCTCCATTGTGTCTAGTATGCGAAAATATTTTCATCCCAATGTTTTAGAATTTTTGGTTTAAACAGTGAACATGGTAGAGAGTAGATATACACCGAGTGTTCATTTATAGAAATCCGCTGGTGGTATATTTGGACAGAATTTACACAATATGGATGTAATGTATACAATGGAACACATTAGACTCAAAGAGAACATCTTCCCCGGTATTCATTCTTCAACCTGGTAGAAGACCACAGTAAAAAACCTTTCTCCTGGATTCCTTGCTGGTAAAGATCACTTGGCTTGCTTCAATCTGGTCTATTAACTGCAGGCTTGTCTTCCTCAACAGAGTCCTCTTTCTCTCTGGAGTTCTCGGAGAACACCTTTGAACCCACCAGTAGAAACAAAACATCTAAATCTAAAACTGAGGGAAAGTTTGGGGACATTGTGGGCTTGTAGTCGATATCACAGTAGTAAAATGGGCTCCAACCATGGTTGATTTGAAAAAAATAAATATATGTAAATTTTTGGACTCAATCATGGTGTAGAGAGTAAGAGGCCGTCCACAAAAGGAATGTGAAGAGGAGGTTACACAGATGCACTAAAGGAGACTACTATTTAAGGCTGCCTAGTTGAACCGTGGTAGAATAGAACATAAAAAGCATGAAATAATATTACAGCAATGAGGAGTGGGAATGCACGGAGGGAGACCTTCCTCACATTAAAGAGGAGGTGATTCTCCACACATACACCGAAGAAGCCTTTATTTTGAGTCTGTGTAGGTGAACTTTGGGAGAATATAGCAGTATGCATATTACACCAAAAAGGTGGTGGGGATGTAGAGTTGAATTATTGGCGAAAATAATAAATACTGAACAGATACATTGAAAGACAGTATAGTAAGATTTGTATAAGCCAAAACTCACAGTAAAGAGGAGGCAGGGCTGCTGGGGATGGAATCAGCCAGCGTGTGGCCCTGCAAAGGTGCATTGTGGATGCTGTAGCCATCGTCGCTCTCACTTATTGGTGGTTCATTGTCTGTCTCGGACAGGTACCCCTCCCCTGCTTCTTCTTCTGGAGGATCCTCAGGGCTGCCAACTTCACTCGTCACTTCCTCCTCCTCTTCCTCGTCATCGTCATCCTCCTCTTCTTCCCCTTGGGAATCATGAGGAACTGGAGATGCATCCTTGGGAAAGAACACAACAGACTCTTACAAACCGAAATGCTGCAAGAAACCACACACTATTGCTTGCCAACACCCACTAGTTGCCTCCAGCATTAGTTGTTTTACTGTTTCCTTTCACTATCCATCTTGGTCATTCAAATTTTATAATGTGATGCACCAGGTCCAAGCTACATTGGTGGTGAAACTGGTCTTGGTGAGAGAAGAGATGTTAGCTGATGCATCTTGCTTCCACACAGTTTAAATAAATCCTCTCTGCAGTCTTTCACTCCAGAAAGGCTATTCCAGGGGCTGAATGAGACAGTTAATGTGTTGGTTTGACAAATACCTGGACATGGTTGTTTTTGTTGTTGTTAGTCGTCTGGGCTAATGAGGAGGAACAGGTTAAGACCTACCCACTGCCTACACATAGAGCTTCATTAAATGGCTCCTGGAGGCCCCTGGTAATTATTTCACAGTAAGTGCTTAACACCAATAACCTATTTTGGCCCTCCTGCATGCCTCCGTCCTCACTAAAATTTACCAACTTTCTCTAGGATGTGCTTTCTTGTCTGGATCCCTTCCTGTGACCCTTTATGATCATTCTTTCTTAATTCCGGTTTCAATTCAATTACTGGGTTCCTCCAGGTCGCTCGGTAAGTAACACCTTGTTGCACATTTTTGATTTAGTCAGCGCCATGCCACATCAGCCTGAATTAAGTTCACCTTGCTGCCACATTTTCTTAGCACGCAGCACCACTAATTTCTTTTTCTTTCGCTTTTGTTATCGACTGATCTCTCTCCTTTAATTACTCAATTGTCTGTATTATTTAGAATTTGTTTCGTTCATGCTAATTTACTACTTGATTAAGTTCATACCTGTCATGTTGATTTAATTAAATTTACTTCTCTCCTAATATCAACAAGTAGAACATTGCATGCACATTTAATAATGTACTTAACCAAAAGTAATTAATTATTCAGGGACAACCTTTAAACAAATGTACCTTATCCTTACCTTATAGATTCCTCACACTCACATTCTCGTCCTGATGATGATCTCAATTCCTTGAGATCGAAACACTGTTGACCTTTTATACAACAAAAACTCCTTTAATGTTTAACTTCATCGTCAGGAGTTTCTGTTAATGTTTTCATTGAGATGTATATTTTAATTGTCACTTTCACTCGTCACATCACACTTTTTTCACTTCTTTGTGAGCAAGTGAACTAGTTTCCAAAAAAAAGCTGTGATATATTATTTATTAAATAAATATTTCACTATGCCAATGCCCATCTGTGTCCCTCTGTACATTTAGAATCTGCTATTGTTGCGCCTCCTGGCATTTATTAAATACTATATGCCATATCCCATAGGCTAAGTGAATAACACTTTCTTAAATTCAACAGCTCTCGCTGCTTTAGGACCTTTTTGGCCTTATATGAACTACTGTTACCTCTCAATACTATTGACTACCCCAGGTGCAAATATCGGGGCTCCCTTGCTTTGCACTACACCAGTTATACTGGCCAAACATTTTTGGGTTATCTGCTGCTACCAGGAAACCATTTTTAGATCTTCCTTGGCAATATTTCTATCAGTTGACCTTATGTGATCAACAGAACAAGAGCTTTATGAAGCACTATTGAAAGAGAGTATTCGGCTCCACTGACATGTCCATGTCCTTCTTACAGCATCCGATTCAGCAGATGTTGTGTGGATTCTCAGAATAAGATTGTTTGTTGCCTCACAAAACATGGCTGCTGTGTTACATAATGATGTGGCCATGCGCAAGGGTAAACCCTTGGTAATACAGGAATACCCCTGGTTAGCTCATAGAATAGAGTACTAGCTGTTAGTTCAGCAATCGTTAAGGTTGGTTGAGAGGGTTTTTCCCTCAACTAAGATGGCACAAAGACAAGGAACCCTGAACCAACATTTAGGTTCTGGTTTCTAAACCAGTAATGGAGTTCAATGGGCAGATGGAGGAAGAAGGGTTGCAGTTATCACCGTGGGTTTCTTTTAGAATACAGTGTTACCTTGCACCAACAACTTGCCACACCGATAGAAGTTTATTTGATTGGAGGCTGTGTGTGTTTAAGGAGGGTAGACAGCAGCACCAGGCGTCCTGGCAGAGGAAGGGGGAGGCAATGAATCTAAAGAAAATTGGCGCCAACTATCCTTGTGACCCAGGACGATACCCTGATAGCAGCAAGCCTTCAGTGCTGTAGGGGTCTGGTAATGATACAACATGCTGGCGGGAAGAAAGTGGGCTGTGGGTCTGAATAAATACTTGAGACGGCAGCCCAGCAACTGCCATAATAACATATAAACAGCAAGGAAAGTGTTGCGGAGTCTTGAAAAGCAGTAGGTCAGTATGAGTCTTCTGTATAGCGCTAATCATTTGGACAGAGTAGTTCTGTTTATCACTGTAGAATCAAAAGTCAGGTCTTCAGGTATCACCTACAGACAGCTCTATGGTTCGGACGACAGGCCCTGCTGCATGCTCTCAGACACATACCTTTCCTGAGTCGGGTTTAAGGGCTTGTGGCCACATCCTTTCCTCCAGCCGTGACTAGCCGATGTGGATTCAATTGGACAGAGACGCTCCACCTGCTTGTATCTTTCCAGCACAGTTAGTGGTAACTGAGCAGCGTCTACAACCATGGGTACATCAGGGTTTCTTGCCTTGCAGCAAAGGATGCCTCCCCTTTATTCTGCTATAGCACTGTACCAGGGATGGAGGGCTGTTAACCATACCCTATTCCCCTTGCCTTATCGGTGCCAACTGCACCTGCTCTTCTTGTGTAAATAATTGTGTTTGGGTTTACTGGTCCTTGAATTCTGCTGATTTCTGAGGCCGTGCAGGCATGGGTGCTTTAGCTGCTAAGCCTAATATCAGATCTCCAGGATCCAGTTATCGTCACCAGCTTCTGAAACTCCAAGCCTGTGAAAATCTCAGCCCCAGGGGGTTGCAGCTGCATTTAGTAGCCTAGTTAGCACCTAAATGATCATGGCTGTGCCACTGCACACTCTTCATCTTCCTTGTAAATGATTACTGCCAGATGGTATCATGCAGCTCTGCAAACAGTGCAGCACTACTAGTGCCACACTATCATATATCTACAAGAAGCCTTGCAGGTGCTGCTTCTCCATTGTAACATCACATTTGCTGTCTCTCAAATGTGCAAACAATATCAGTGTACACTTTCAGCTGCGAACACCTCCACACGCCTCCCACCATCACTCTTAAGAGTGAGTGAAGCATAAAGAAGTGACAAGCCAGCCAGAGCTGCGAGGAGCAATCCCCCTCTTCTGTAATTTTTTAAAAGTTAGACTTTTGTAAGGGTACAGTGGCAGCAGTGTCTTTTAAGAGTCATGAGAATACTGGCTGAGGCTTGTGTCTACGTGAGTGCAGGGTGAGAGGTGTGCCCGTGTTGAGTGCAAGGTGAGAGGTGTGCATGTGTTGAATGCAGGGTGAGAGGTGTACCTTAATGGGTTCAGCGTGCGGTACATTAAAAATTAACCTACTGACATTACCAACAATGGTTTTCCTCTTGGGCTTTATGGCTCTCAGAGAACCTGCGCTTGCAAATGTTGTGAAGTCTCTGGGCCACTGTAAGAAGTGACACTACTACAACAGACTCATATGGACACTGCTTCAGGTGGAAAAAATTGCTCTTTCGGGACCAGCTTTAGAGTCACTCAGTATTAAGTGTGATAGGGCTGTCTTTGCTACAATGTATCTGCTCACCTGACACCCAAGTTACAGGTACAGGACCTGGTTCTGGAGTTTCGAGCTTGCAGATCTCACATCTAGTCCCTTAATTTGTCCTCTCTGTTCCTGCGTCTATTTGGCAAGAGGATTGACTGCTCTACATTGGATAAACTCTTTTAAGTGCTTCACATTTTGCACCCATCCTAATGAGGGCCAGACAGGCTGTTTAAAGCAGAAGGGTTTGTTGTGCCTCCATTTCAGAGTGTCTGTTGCCAACAGAAAGCTCACTTACAGCCTGGTACTGTCTTTGTATTGTATTTGGTTTTTCAAGTTATGGGCCTGATTTAGATCTTGGCAGACAGGTTACTCCATTACAACGGTGATGGATATCCCGTCCACAGAAATACAAATCCAATAGGATACAGTGGAATTTATATTTCGGCGGACAGGATATCTGTCACTATTGTGACAGAGTAACCCACCCGGCAAGATCTAAATCAGATCCTATATGTTTTAGTCAAATTTTCTTTATTGAGTTTTAACTGGGCACAGCATTATACAGTGTCACCAAGCAACAACGGGATTGTCAGCAGTGTATATTTGAATGCAAGTGAGAGAAAGTTTCCAATGTATAATGACATTTGCTATTGTGAACAAATGTTCCAGAGAGAACACTGCCAAAAAGTAGTCTGTATCAGAGTCATAATAATTGCCCAACAATGATCCCCCTTAAAAATAAAAAGTATAAACTATAAACCATGAGTGAGATTATCGAAGTTACATATTATGAGAAGGATGCAGGTGAACCAGGCCGAGGGTCCCTCCCCAGTGGACCACAAGTAGGATCAGGTTCTTCGTTAGTTCTCTTATGGCATTATATATGGATGAAGTACCCGTGTTCGAGTGGGGCAGGCTGTGAGCGGAAGGCCAATGGACAGGAAAGCAACTAATGGAACCTATGTATATTCAAAGAGGAACCCCATGTATATTGAAAGTTCTTAAAGTTGTCCAAGAGTATGTTGGTCATTCTTTCCACGGTCAAGTCCTGCCACAATCAGGCATGCCACTGTGTAATTGAGGGGGGTGTTATTTTTTTCCCACGACGCTGGCAACGTCATCTTGGCCGCCCCTAGGCATAACCAGAATATTGAGCGATCGCTTGATGTTTGGGTTGTAAAGGATGGATCCCGCAGTCCCAACAGGGCAAATCCCGGCATGAAAAGGATATAATAACCCAGTATGTCTTTAGTCGTGCTAAAATTTCAGACCAGAACGGGCAGATTATCGCAAAGTCCCAACATATGTGATGAAAGTCTCCCAGCCTCCCCATTGTGTCCCATTTATCAAACCCGGGGCATTTACTAAGTTGTCCCAATATATCCGGTTCCCAGAGTGGAGTTGCTTTAATCAAACGGTTATGCCAACCCAACTTCTTTGTGACTTCATGCCAAACCTAAACCGTCCGGGCTGTGCGGCCAGTCAAGCTAAGTTTACGGGAATTGGTATACAGTGCCCTATTATAGCCGCCCTGCCCCATGAACCAGTGATCCGTACGAGAATAGGGGTCTTCATGTGGGCTAAATACCCATATATTTATTGCTGTCAATTTGGAAGCCTGATAATAGAGTCGTATGTCTGGTAACCCTATGGCCCCGTCATCCCATCCCATTGTGAGCTTATTAATTGCAATACGCAGTGGACGGTTCTCCCACAGTAGTCCCCGCACAACCCTATCAATTTGGGAGAAATACGAGTCTGGAATAGGATTGGGAGTGTTCTGTAACGCATACAGAAAGCATGGAAGCGCGAGCATCTTAAAAAGGGCTGCAAGCCCCAGGAGAGTGAGAGGGAGAGATCGCCAGTGTAGGGCATCTGATTTGAGATGTTGAAGTGGCCCCAGCAGGTTCTGTTTGAAGAAAAGGTTAAAATCCTGGGTAACACAGATACCCAGGTAGCAAAAACCCTGGGATGCCACTGGAATGGCATAGCCCCGAGGACTGGATGGGGGGTTGCCCCATAATGCATACATCTGAGATTTGGACCAATTTATCTTGTATCCGGAGTGTGCGCTAAATATATAATATATGGGGAGTTCCCGCTGCATAGAACGCGCTGGAGAGGCCAAATACAGAAGAATATCATCAGCGTATAGCAAGATGTGGTCCTCGTGGTCTTAGGTCCATTTAAGTCCCCTTATTTCTAGATCTCCCCTAACCCAAACGGCCAGTGGCTCTAGTACCAGGGTGAAGAGGAGTGGAGACAGGGGACAACCTTGCCTCGTGCCCAGTCGGAGGGGAAAAGTGGCTGAGCGGTGATTTTTAACGGTGACATGTGCGGTGGGCTGTGTATACAGTAGCCTAAACCATCTTATTACCAGGGATCCAAACACCATGCGAGCCAACACGGCAAAGAGAAACTCCCATTAAATGGTGTCAAATGCCATGGTGGCATCTAATAATAATAAGATCGCGTATTCCCTGATGGTGCCAAGTTTACCAAGGGCCCCGTTGACCCTTCGCAAATTCCGGGCCGTGATTCTTCCCGGCATGAATCCGGACTGGTCCAAGTGAACCAGTCCGGTGATATAAGGAAGGATTCGATTGGCCAGTAGTTTGTCCAAGATCTTAGCCTCAATGGTAAGGAGGGAGATAGGACAGTATTATTTACAGTCTTCTGCCGGTTTATGGACAACTGCTATAGAGGCGGATCCGATATCAACCGGAAGGAGTCCTGACTCAAAACATTCCATGTACAGACTCAACAAGGCGGGAGCTAATTTAGCTCCCATGGGTTTAAAAAGTTCAATAGGGAGTCCATTAGGACCCATCGCTTTGCCAGAGCGTACGTCCTGTATGGCCTTTTGACTCTCCCTCACAGTAATGTCCACCGCTAGGGCGTCCCTATCTTGTGGGGAGAGACTCACCATATTTATAGTGGCAAGGAGATCGTCCGACAGCGGGGCTTGAGATCTCTCTGATATACTAGAAACTTCCTCAAAATTAGATGCAAAGGTGTCAGCCCTTTTATGAGGGTCGGTGCGAAGTGCACCATCAGGGCCAGCTATCGCATGGACGCATCTCGAGGATTGCTCCTTGCATTCCAGCCATGCCAAAAGTTTGCCTGTGCGTTCACCTTGTCCATAGATTCTATGACGGGTGGATAGGGAGCGCGCAGTGGCTTCTTCCAAAAGAAGTTGCCTATAGTCCTGTCTGCTAATCTTTACATTATGTTGGGTAGTAGGATCGGGGGCATGAGCGACAGCCTCTTCCTTTTTTTTATTTTAAATATTTTTTATTAGCATCAAAAGTACACAAGAACCAAAACAAGCAGATCAAAAATATCCAAAAGTCACATTTAACAATGACATTAATCACAAACAAAAAAAAAATACGGTCATGTAAAAGAAAAAGAAAAGAAAGAGGAGAAAGAGGAGAAAAGGAAGGAATAGATGCCATTAAATTAAGACATAAATGTACCCCAGATTATGTCCATTTTTTGTTTAGCCCGAAGGCCCTTTGAGTTAGCAAGAGTGGTCTCCATAGCATAGATTTCTTTAACAAAGCTCCACCATTCCATAACAGTTGGTGGGTTTTTCTGTATCCAAACTCTGGCAATAATAAGTCTTGCACACAAAATTAAAATGATCAGCAAATCATTAAATTCATTTTGATCCATGCATGTACCAATCAGTACATCGGTTGAAGAAAAAGAGATTGGTTGATTAAGTCTGTCCGAAACCACCTTAACTATACCACTCCAGTAATCTTCAAGCATAGGACAAAGTAAAAACATGTGAGTAATATCAGCCCCACTTAAATCGCATTTAGGGCATCTCGTTCGTTCACTAAAATTATTATTCTTTGTCCATTTAAGAATTCTCTCTGGGGTATGATACAGTTGACATATAGATTTAAACATTTGCAACTTAAGGCTAGAAGAATGAACTGACATATCTAAGCTCTTAAAAGATAAGGTAATTAGGTCAGATGGTATATTTGCAGCTAGCTTTGTATTCCATTTCGCAGTTAATTTTATTAAATCGCTAGTAGAAAAGACAGCAAATAATTTGTATCCTATACTAATCAAAGCTTGGTCTGATTCTCTATAAATACAGTCCCAAAAGTCTGAATCTATTATCCTATTAAGTTCTAACTTTTTCACTAAATAATCCTTAATTTGAAAATATTTAAACCTAGCCAGTTCAGATAAGTGATAGCATTGCCTCAATTTTTCAAATGTCATAAACCCTTGATGATCATACAGGTCTCCCAATAATCTAAAACCAGATTCTGAATATAGTTTACATATTGATTCATTAAAAATTGAAGGAAGTCCTGGATTACCCCAAAGAGGTGTTTTATAATGGAAATAGGAGGCATTACATTTCATCATGATGGAGCGACAAATATTAACAGTATCTCGTATAGTCTTAAACCTAACCCTTTTGAAATAATTAGGGTCATTTAATCTGTAAATAAACATAGTGGCATCTTGTCCTAACAAAAATTTATGAAAATACAAACATTTATCCAGAATTGTTAAACTACGAAAGCGCGTTAGAAAAGCCGACCAATAATAAAGTTTGAAGTCTGGAAGAGCCAGACCTCCTTGACTGAAAGGAAACTTAAGTAAGGAGATTGCCCGTCGGGCCTTTTTATATCCCCATATGAAACTACTAATGATCCCTTCTAATCTGACAAAATAAGAGTTATTAACACGTAAAGGAATTGCCCGAAATAAATATAGATATTTAGGCAGAATCTTCATTTTAATTAGATTTATACGTCCGATAATATTAAGGGGAAGTTTGTGCCATTTCTTAAATTGCATTACAGTCTCTTTTAATAATACTTCGTAATTTAGAGCCACAACGGAATCAATATCTGAAGAAATGTTAACACCAAGATATGTTGCGACCTTACAGATACCTGAAATAGAGGTAGGAAGATGATGATTTGCAACAATTTGAGTTTTAATAGTGTTAAGTTTGTAACCAGAGACTGATCCGTATATATTTGCTTCGATAGAAATACCTTTCAAAGCTTGAGTTACATCCGAGGAAAACACTGCTACATCATCTGCATATACCGTAATGTCCAGTTTATTCAAACCATTAAAAGAAGGAATAATTAAAGTCTGACGTTGGAGAGCAATTAAGAAAGGTTCCATACCCAGAGCGAAAAGCAGGGGTGATAAAGGACACCCCTGTCTTGTCCCCCTCTTAATTGAAAACATAGGAGAGTATTTTCCCATGTAAGATATTTTACCCATTGGGTTGTCATAGAGTGATTGAATCCACCTCAGCAATTGACCATTAATGCCAAATGCCTGTAGAGCTGGCCATAAAAAGCCCCACCCCACTCGGTCAAATGCTTTTTCTGCATCTAGTAAGATCATACCGAGTGGGGCGGACTGTATCCGTGCTACATCAAAAGCAGAGATGGCCATATTAATGTGCGCTGTTGTATCACGTTTTGGTATGAATCCATGTTGTTGGGGAGATACTAGTTGAGACATAACTGGTGCAAGCCTGATGGCCAATATTTTAGCAAAGATTTTGGCATCGCTATTAATAAGTGAAATTGGTCGATATGATCCCCTCTCATGAGGTATTTTGCCCTTTTTTAAGAAGAAAATGATTTGAGTTAGATTCCAAGATTTAGGTGCTTGTTGTCCATTACCAATTGCCCGTATCACTTCCAAAAATAAAGGTATTACTTCCTCCGCACAACATTTATATAGTTCCAGAGGAATAAAATCCTCCCCTACTGCTTTCCCTGTTGCTAAGGAGTTAATAGCCTCTCTAATTTCTTTTACTGTAATGTCTTCCTCTAGTTGTTTTGTTTGTTGTGGTTTTAAGACATTTACTGTATTAAGTTCTATATACTTTTTGACACTATCTTCCGATGTTACATATTCTGGAGTATATAAAGCTTGATAGTAAGAAGCAAATTGTAGCAATATAGATTTAGAATCGCTAACCATTTGATCATTATCTCCTTTGATTTCTTTAACTATGTTCTGCGCACGATCTTCGGCAACTCTATAAGCCAAAAGTTTACCAATTTTATCTGCATTTTCATACTGATCAAGCTGATATTTTTTTAATTTATTAATGCTTTTAGTTCTAAGAAGATCTTTGAGTGCAACTTTAAGTTCGATTAATTTAAGATTAAGATTAAATATATCTGAAATCAGTGCCTCATCAGATAAAGCTGTTGATAACTGAAGTTCAATATCACGAATTTCAGCAAGCCTTTTCTCATTCAAAATTCGATGTTCTTTATTTTGATGCCATATATATTGCTGTGTAAAACCACGTATGCTAGCTTTACAAGCGTCCCATACTATTAAGGGTTGACTAGATTGAATATTTATATCAATGAATTGTTTCAGGTGTTCTTTAAGTTGACTCACAAATCCATTGTCAGAAAATAAATATCTAGGAAATGAGAAAAGTCGTGGAGAAGAATCTTCGGGAGTGATCTCAAAAATGAAAGAAATTGGGTTATGATCTGAGGTTACCCTTGGATGGATTGCCATTGAACATTTATTACAATTAAGAATGGAATCTGAGACCCAAATCATGTCTATGCGTGAGCATAGTTTATGGGGGGCGGAGTAGTAGGAATACCCTGCAAGTTTATGATTTAAACATCTCCAAGAGTCTTTTAAAAAATGATTAGATGCTAAGTCCAAAATTGCTGCTCTAGTTTTCCGCATTCTTTGAAAGGAATTTTTCCTAGTTGTGTCCAAAGCATAATTCATAATACAATTGAAATCGCCCATAACAATAAATTCCCCTTCCCATCCGAGCAATTCTATATTAATATGATCAAAAATTTGTGGTTCATCTTGGGTTGATGCATAAATTCCACATATTGTATATTTCCGGCCTTCCAGTTTTATCTGAGCAATAGACCATCTACCAGCTTTGTCAGTTAGTGTCTTAAGTATTTCACATTTCAGCCCTTTTTGCTTTAGGATCGCAACTCCACGAATAGAAGCGTTAAATCTAGTACAGACTATTATGTCATATCCTAATTGCTTCAGCAGATGCTTATCTTTATAAGGTATATGAGTTTCAGTTATAACCACTATTTGAGGATTGTACATTTTCAACTCTTCATACACTAGGCTTCTCTTTGTTCTATTAGTTAATCCTGAAACATTCCAAACTAGCCATTTTATACAATGCATTGTAAAAGATAGAAATCCTTATCTATATGACCGTCATAACCAATCAAATCATTTTTATAGATCATATTAATTTTGTTTATTTTGTGCCTTTTGATGCATTTTTTTCCTCCCCCAAAAAACTCTCCCTCTCCCCCTCCCCGCACTTCATAACAGCCACCCCCCACCCAATAGTTACCTGCTGGTACCCCCATTCGAATGACTGCCGTTCCCCTGGCAGTGGGTGAGCGGTTAGAGCGCTAATAGGGTCCAGGTATTCAATATTAATCATATCAAAAAGAAAAAAAATACGGAAAAACCATGCTACACAGTACCCTTTATCTCAAATATAGCCTAGGCCAAAGATCAATCACTTGCACCCCCCACAACAATTAGAGGTAATAGTAATATATCCAGAAATCTAGAAAGCCATAAATGCTAAGCTTTTAGTCATTCACTTAATCATTTCCCCAAACGCCAAGAGGCAATAGCCTTTTCAACTTCATTTACTTCCAAAAAGAAATAGGATCAGCCATTTTTAATCACTTTTAGTTTTGCAGGTTCCTGTAAATAAACTTGACATCCAAGTTCTTTAATCGGATCAATGAATTGTTTCAGTTTCCATCGTCTTTCTAACGAAAGTTTGCTTAGATCCGATCTCACAAAAAAAATAGTAGAATCAATGGTAACTGGAGTGTTTGGCCGCGCTTTTAAGGAAATAGCTTGTCGGAGCAAGTAGTTGCCTATGTAAATCAGAATTGGTCGTGGAAATTTACTACTCTTATCCTTTTGAACTAGGGGTAACCGGTGAGCCCGTTGAATCTGAGAGTCCCAATCCCAATCTGAGAGGTCGGGAAAGGCCTTTTGAAATAGTTGAGTGATATATGCTCTCGGATCTGCCCCCTCGGCTCCTTCAGCAATACCAAAAATGCGGAGATTCTGTCTCCTTTGTCTATTTTCTAAGTCTTCCAGCTTAGCTTGCATCTGAAGAAGTTGGGAGGCATGTTTATTCACTGTTATTTCGGAGCGCTGTGATTTCTCCTCTGTTATCACCACTCTTTGCTGCAATTCCTCTATATCTTGAGCCACAGCCCCCAATTTACATGCCATCTCTTGTAATGAGGTTTGAGTTCTATTATTATCTTCCCTCATTTGCTGGTAATGAATTTTAGCTTCTTGTTTCTGTTCATTTAAAAGATGTAGTATTGTCTGAAAAGAAGCGGAAACCTCCCCCTGAGGAATCCATTCTGTTGGTACACTGGATGACGGGAGAACTGTATTTTCCGGATGTATTTCTTGCATAGTTTCATCTATCAGAGCTGGACCTGTGTTGCATACAGACACAATAGGAGTATTAGGCATATCTTGGGTTATACTGTTACTGCTGTTATTACTACTATCGCTACAGCTAATTAACAGAGGAGCAGAGTTGTCTTCCATAAGTATCATAGAGATATAGAAGGGTGTGGATGATCCAGTAAAATTTCCTCAGAAGATTTTGTAGACTCCTTAATCAGGACAGACAGATCAAGTCCATCAGCTGGGACTATCGCCTTCGTCTTCGTAGTAACAGAGATAGTAGACTGAATGGGACTGGGTGGTGCTTTGAGTGGTACATTGTTGATTTGATTTGAGTCCATTAATCCAGGTCTATTCGTCGTATTCACCATAGTAGTAGCTCCGTTTGCTTCTTTGGTAATGATATTTTGATCGCTAGGGCTGTTACCAGATAGTCTCATCGCCATTGATTTTACACCACCCTTAGCCTGCACCCATTGTCTAATTGGACTGTTTTCGGCAATTGCTTTCAGAACACTAGTCTTAGATTTGCTTGTAGTTTTTGTGGTCTTATTCTTATTTTTACCTTTCGATTTTTTAGTATTGAAAGCCTTATTTTTATCTTTGATTAATCTTAAAGGTGTGTTACCCCCTTGTTCATTAAGGTCCATGTATTCTTCATCTGTCTCAGCAACATCCGTATTGTCCCCAGCCTCGCCTTCTTCCACGCCCTCAGTACTCCCCTTGTCTAGAGGCATACTAGTCATCTCAGTCTGAGGGGCTTTTGTATTAGAGTCTGTATTAATCACATTGTTCAACAACTGAGGCTCTGAGGGCTCAATAGTTCCTTTAACCATAATAGTAGCCGCATTAGTGGAGGCATTAGTTGAATCTGTAACCCCTTCATCTACAATAGCCAACTCCGTGGTATCTGATATTGACGAGACATTTGAGTTATTTAAAGTGGCATCGTTCGGAGCTATTGCAGTAACAATCTGACATAATGTCTCAGGCGCATTATTGGCAGATAGAGACTTTTTACCTGCAGTTAATTCCCTTGTAGCCGGCACTAGCAAAGATACCGGCGTAGTCGTTGTAGTCGTTGCTCTCCCGTTAGCAGCTGTTGTCCGGGTAGAGCGTGTAGGAGGTTTCGGCGCCATCCCGTAAGAGCTCGCCTTCTCTGTCAGCGCTGCTGCCGGTGCCGTGAAGGAGCGCTGGAGCAGTCGCAGACCAAACCAATTGAATGCTGTCAAGCTCGCCCAGCTCGTCCAACCCTTCGTGGACTCTAGAGCAGAGCGTGGAAATTTCGTAAATCTCTGAATGCTGACGGAGCACAGCAGGCTCCGGATACGGCTCTCGATCAGCCGAAGCTGCCGCATTCAACATACAGCACTCGCGGTTTCAGTGTAAGTTTATCGAACTCTCCGTTCTCTTTCTCTCTTTAGCAAAGCAATGGTTCCTAGATTAAAACATTTTCAGCGATGTATAGCGAAGTGTAGCACCGCTTGTCATATCAATCATCCATTAAGCTCAGCCCGGACCCAGTCAGCGTTCTCCACTCCGGCGCTGTCAATCCGCCATCTTGGACCATCATAACGGTATGATTAAAAGCAGAGTGAGGATAGTATGGAAAGAATTACTATCAGTCCTAGATATTAATTGGTCAACATGTTATAGCCCTAACAGGCTTTCATCAGGACCTATGCTATACACTACTGTAACAATGAAACAAACACACCATGGGTGATAATGATGTAGACCTACCGGTACATTTTTACTCTATGGTAGTCTCATCTATGTTTGACAAACACTCTCCCATAAATGTTATGGGGAAGGCCTCACCTCGCCTGGCACTCGCTCAGGTCCGTCGTTGCCTCGGTCTGTCCTCTGAGCCGAGGCTCAGAGGACAGACTGAGGCAACGACGGACTGGTAGTATGAGTGATAGTAATTATTTCCATACTATCCTCGCTCTGCTTTTAATCATACCGTTAAGATGGTCACTCCCAAAAAAGTAGTTCTTTGTCACCATAACAGGTATTTTTAATACTATTCTTCACACTTTGAGCACTGCAACTCTTTTCCCTTCAGCCCTCTAACACTACCTGCTGGCTGTCCATCTCACTGGTGGATCCTATACGAGCATCCCTCGACAAGAGATCTTAAGAGGTGTCTAGTGGATACCAGTTTCTAATTCGAACCCAGGTAATGTGGTTCCGCCTCCGGGTGGGCTGATGGGTATTTTCACTGCTTGTTCTCTCTCCTTTTGATTGTTTTTCTTCTATACACTACATTTGAGTGTGTAGTTTTTCCACAGTATCCATAGAGACCCTTAGCATCCCCTTTTGTGTGGTTTAAGTGTTTAGTTGGGGGACAGGATGCAAGTTGGTCTATAAACATTGTTTCCCCTTAGACCCTCCTCACATTTTGTTCTTTGTTGCACAATATCTATTCCCAGCTGAATGTGAAAGGCACAGATTTAACAGACAGTCCCTCTTACTTGTCCAATGTTCGTAGTCACCCCATAGGGCTCTGAGAATCTGAATCAGAGTGAGGAGGGGGCCGTCCCTGTTGACGCTGGTCCCTGGCTCCGTCGGCTGCAGATATAGATTTGTGTGATCTCTTACCCACTGTATACCAGCCGTCAAGCCAGTCCCAGGCATCCTCATGTCTCGTGAAGAACAACAGTTTGCCATCTGATTCCACTCGGAGTTTTGCTGGGAACAACATGGCATATTTGATCTTCTGGTCTCTGAGAGCTTGCTTCACTTCTAGGAAGCTACAACGTTGTTTTTAGACCCTTAAGGTGAAATCCGAGAAGAAGGACACCTTACTATTTTCAAATGTCAGCGGGGGGCCGCCCGCGCTGTCTGGAGGATGTCGCGGTCACGAAAATGAAACACTCGGAAAGAAGCAGTCTGAGAGGGGGCGCCCGGTTTCAGCCTACCCCAGGTAAGCAGTGAGCTTGTTCAATGGAGAAACACTTGGACAGTCCTCCTGGCTGAAGTTGCTGGAGGATCAGCTCCTCAACGAACAGTCGGCTGCCTGCCCCTCCGCCCGTTCTGGAATGCCAAGGATCCGAACATTGTTGCGCCTCATTCTGTCTTCACAATCGTCCAGTTGTATGGTCATTGCCTCATGGGAAGTTCGCAGCTTGGTCACCTGTTTTTTTTAGAAGGGCTGTATCAGTCACCAAATCTTTAGTGGTGTTCTCAACGGTACTCACGCGATCTGCCATTTTCCTCATGTCTTCCCTAATTAAGGCAACTTCTGCGGCTACTGTGTCGATACGGGTTTTGAGAGAGGTCTGGTACAGTGGTTATAGCCGCTAAAATATCTTTGTTCGTAGGCTCTGAACTCTCACTCTGAGTTGCAGCAGTGCCCTGGCCTTCCTCTTGAGTCTGCCATGCATATTTGTCCCATTTGGCCTGCATGGCAGTTCGCCCGCTGCTGCCTGTCGCCATGTTTGCTCCACCAAAAGGGGAGTGATGTAGGGCCGGGATGCAACAGCTACTCAACGCCGCCTGCAGAGGGATCCCCCACTCGGCCTGTTGGTTTTGGCAAGCGGCACCCCAACCCCCAAGCAGATGAATCACTATTTAGCGCCCCTCAGAAGGGCAGAGGGCTCTGGTCGCCCACTGTGATGTGGTAGCTGGAGGCCCTGGCTCCTTTGTGCTCAGTGGGCCACCGTTCTGATAGCCCCTCTACGGGTAATCCCGACGAATCCTCTTAGGTCCAGTCCCAAGACCAATCACCAGCTGGAGCACCAATCCGTCTCCTCCCCTCAGAGGTCTATAATGGCTGCCTTCTTAACCCCTCTCGGCTGGCAGCAGGTAGCAAGCCGGATGCTGTGGCCCCTCTGGAAGCCCCTTGCTTTGTGAAGGTTGCTGCGCATTCTATATGGCTCTGTGTCCCGTTGGGGGTTCCACGTGTGAGTGGGCCTATTTGTGGGTAGTATTGACGGCCCTCAGGACTGCATATGGAATTGGAGGGGCAGGCAGGATAAGGACTGCATTGGGTTCTAGGGCCGCGGGGTATGCCCGCTCCTGTTACTCAAGCCCCTTCCAACTGTGGGTGATGGCCGCAACGCGGGGAATCGGCCTCAGCCGGCGCCAGATTTTTCCCTCTCCCCGGCGTCCACCAACCTGCCGGAATGCACAACGAGATGTCCCCTGAATGGTTGACGTTGTCAAGGATGAGGGCGCCGCTCGTCCGCCACTTTCGATTTCAGCCGCGGGCCAGGCCTCAGATGCGGCGTTGAGTAGAACTCGTCTGCCGAGGAGCGACACTCCCCTCCGGCAGCTTCACGTTGGGCAGCCACACAAGGGCCCCTCTGATTTCCCCACAATTTCGTATGCTTCTGTTCTGGGAAGGACATGGCTTTTGTAGTTCGGACTGGACTGTTCCCATGGGGCACAGGGTCAGAGCTGATTTGCATATCGCCATTGTCTAACCCAGGGTGGTGTGGAGTGCAAAAAAACGATGGATTTGGGCCCAGATCTTTGGACTGGGGTGATTGTGTGACATTGATCCACATTCGGTCCATCACCTGTTGTTTTTGCATATTCCGCCCTAAGTGCGCTGGGGATGCCCAGACGTGGGTCCCAGGCACTCCACACCACTGGAGTCAAGCTAGCCGGGCTGATGAGAGGTGTTACCTCGAAACCGGTCCGGTCCTCGGATGCTTGATTCCGTTCTGGGAAGGACATGGCTTTTGTAGTTCGGACTGGACTGTTCCCATGGGGCACAGGGTCAGAGCTGATTTGCATATCGCCATTGTCTAACCCAGGGTGGTGTGGAGTGCAAAAAAACGATGGATTTGGGCCCAGATCTTTGGACTGGGGTGAGTGTGTGACATTGATCCACATTCGGTCCATCACCTGTTGTTTTTGCATATTCCGCCCTAAGTGCGCTGGGGATGCCCAGACGTGGGTCCCAGGCACTCCACACCACTGGAGTCAAGCTAGCCGGGCTGATGAGGTGTTACCTCGAAACCGGTCCGGTCCTCGGATGCTTGATTCCGTTCTGGGAAGGACATGGCTTTTGTAGTTCGGACTGGACTGTTCCCATGGGGCACAGGGTCAGAGCTGATTTGCATATCGCCATTGTCTAACCCAGGGTGGTGTGGAGTGCAAAAAAACGATGGATTTGGGCCCAGATCTTTGGACTGGGGTGAGTGTGTGACATTGATCCACATTCGGTCCATCACCTGTTGTTTTTGCATATTCCGCCCTAAGTGCGCTGGGGATGCCCAGACGTGGGTCCCAGGCACTCCACACCACTGGAGTCAAGCTAGCCGGGCTGATGAGAGGTGTTACCTCGAAACCGGTCCGGTCCTCGGATGCTTGATTCCGTTCTGGGAAGGACATGGCTTTTGTAGTTCGGACTGGACTGTTCCCATGGGGCACAGGGTCAGAGCTGATTTGCATATCGCCATTGTCTAACCCAGGGTGGTGTGGAGTGCAAAAAAACGATGGATTTGGGCCCAGATCTTTGGACTGGGGTGAGTGTGTGACATTAATCCACATTCGGTCCATCACCTGTTGTTTTTGCATATTCCGCCCTAAGTGCGCTGGGGATGCCCAGACGTGGGTCCCAGGCACTCCACACCACTGGAGTCAAGCTAGCCGGGCTGATGAGAGGTGTTACCTCGAAACCGGTCCGGTCCTCGGATGCTTGATTCCGTTCTGGGAAGGACATGGCTTTTGTAGTTCGGACTGGACTGTTCCCATGGGGCACAGGGTCAGAGCTGATTTGCATATCGCCATTGTCTAACCCAGGGTGGTGTGGAGTGCAAAAAAACGATGGATTTGGGCCCAGATCTTTGGACTGGGGTGAGTGTGTGACATTGATCCACATTCGGTCCATCACCTGTTGTTTTTGCATATTCCGCCCTAAGTGCGCTGGGGATGCCCAGACGTGGGTCCCAGGCACTCCACACCACTGGAGTCAAGCTAGCCGGGCTGATGAGAGGTGTTACCTCAAAACCGGTCCGGTCCTCGGATGCTTGATTCCGTTCTGGGAAGGACATGGCTTTTGTAGTTCGGACTGGACTGTTCCCATGGGGCACAGGGTCAGAGCTGATTTGCATATCGCCATTGTCTAACCCAGGGTGGTGTGGAGTGCAAAAAAACGATGGATTTGGGCCCAGATCTTTGGACTGGGGTGAGTGTGTGACATTGATCCACATTCGGTCCATCACCTGTTGTTTTTGCATATTCCGCCCTAAGTGCGCTGGGGATGCCCAGACGTGGGTCCCAGGCACTCCACACCACTGGAGTCAAGCTAGCCGGGCTGATGAGAGGTGTTACCTCGAAACCGGTCTGGTCCTCGGATGCTTGATTCCGTTCTGGGAAGGACATGGCTTTTGTAGTTCGGACTGGACTGTTCCCATGGGGCACAGGGTCAGAGCTGATTTGCATATCGCCATTGTCTAACCCAGGGTGGTGTGGAGTGCAAAAAAACGATGGATTTGGGCCCAGATCTTTGGACTGGGGTGAGTGTGTGACATTGATCCACATTCGGTCCATCACCTGTTGTTTTTGCATATTCCGCCCTAAGTGCGCTGGGGATGCCCAGACGTGGGTCCCAGGCACTCCACACCACTGGAGTCAAGCTAGCCGGGCTGATGAGAGGTGTTACCTCGAAACCGGTCCGGTCCTCGGATGCTTGATTCCGTTCTGGGAAGGACATGGCTTTTGTAGTTCGGACTGGACTGTTCCCATGGGGCACAGGGTCAGAGCTGATTTGCATATCGCCATTGTCTAACCCAGGGTGGTGTGGAGTGCAAAAAAACGATGGATTTGGGCCCAGATCTTTGGACTGGGGTGAGTGTGTGACATTGATCCACATTCGGTCCATCACCTGTTGTTTTTGCATATTCCGCCCTAAGTGCGCTGGGGATGCCCAGACGTGGGTCCCAGGCACTCCACACCACTGGAGTCAAGCTAGCCGGGCTGATGAGAGGTGTTACCTCGAAACCGGTCCGGTCCTCGGATGCTTGATTCCGTTCTGGGAAGGACATGGCTTTTGTAGTTCGGACTGGACTGTTCCCATGGGGCACAGGGTCAGAGCTGATTTGCATATCGCCATTGTCTAACCCAGGGTGGTGTGGAGTGCAAAAAAACGATGGATTTGGGCCCAGATCTTTGGACTGGGGTGAGTGTGTGACATTGATCCACATTCGGTCCATCACCTGTTGTTTTTGCATATTCCGCCCTAAGTGCGCTGGGGATGCCCAGACGTGGGTCCCAGGCACTCCACACCACTGGAGTCAAGCTAGCCGGGCTGATGAGAGGTGTTACCTCGAAACCGGTCCGGTCCTCGGATGCTTGATTCCGTTCTGGGAAGGACATGGCTTTTGTAGTTCGGACTGGACTGTTCCCATGGGGCACAGGGTCAGAGCTGATTTGCATATCGCCATTGTCTAACCCAGGGTGGTGTGGAGTGCAAAAAAACGATGGATTTGGGCCCAGATCTTTGGACTGGGGTGAGTGTGTGACATTGATCCACATTCGGTCCATCACCTGTTGTTTTTGCATATTCCGCCCTAAGTGCGCTGGGGATGCCCAGACGTGGGTCCCAGGCACTCCACACCACTGGAGTCAAGCTAGCCGGGCTGATGAGAGGTGTTACCTCGAAACCGGTCCGGTCCTCGGATGCTTGATTCCGTTCTGGGAAGGACATGGCTTTTGTAGTTCGGACTGGACTGTTCCCATGGGGCACAGGGTCAGAGCTGATTTGCATATCGCCATTGTCTAACCCAGGGTGGTGTGGAGTGCAAAATAACGATGGATTTGGGCCCAGATCTTTGGACTGGGGTGAGTGTGTGACATTGATCCACATTCGGTCCATCACCTGTTGTTTTTGCATATTCCGCCCTAAGTGCGCTGGGGATGCCCAGACGTGGGTCCCAGGCACTCCACACCGCTGGAGTCAAGCTAGCCGGGCTGATGAGAGGTGTTACCTCGAAACCGGTCCGGTCCTCGGATGCTTGATTCCGTTCTGGGAAGGACATGGCTTTTGTAGTTCGGACTGGACTGTTCCCATGGGGCACAGGGTCAGAGCTGATTTGCATATCGCCATTGTCTAACCCAGGGTGGTGTGGAGTGCAAAAAAACGATGGATTTGGGCCCAGATCTTTGGACTGGGGTGAGTGTGTGACATTGATCCACATTCGGTCCATCACCTGTTGTTTTTGCATCCTAGGCAGGAGCAGCAACCTTCATTAAACCCCTCAGGAAGGAGATTTGGCCGGGCAGATGAGTTTAATCGGATATTTCGGGAGTGGAGCGGCAGAGCTCAGCTACCGTGCAGCCGTTCCCATCGGCAGTTGGCCACGCACCATAGCAGTTCATTTTTGAATCTCTTAGCTCACACTTTTCCTGGGCTATTCTTTCTGCCAGAGCGCAACATAAGTTCTGTGTGGGTATGTGTGGGGCTGAGTCTAAAGACATTGAGTCTCCTAGGTGGGTGAATCATCCTAGTTGGGAGTGAAGGGACCTGTACATGGTTTACTTCATTTTGTATCCCAGAAAAGACAGGATGTTGACTACTGCTTGAAACGTTGAAGGGGGTAGAGAGGTGGGATAAGGTGGTGGGGAAAAGGGTTGGATAAGTGGTGTCACTGAAAAGAGATATCTATTGTGACATGCTTTCCTACATGAATTGGAATTATAGACAGAATGGATAAGAGGTAACAACACAGAAGAGAAGGAAGAGAAGAGAAGGAAAATGTTCCTTACTTGTCTAACCATCTGTAGCTTCTAGTAGTACGAGTTACTTACCTTCGGTAACGATGTAACTGGTAGAGACGATTCTAGCCGCAGATTCCTTAACGTAGACTGGATCCGGAAAACTTTTCTGCCACAGCACCCCTGCGCCCCGGGAGGACGGCACCACCTGACTCCGTCCTGACATCGTCCACGTTCGCGACGTCAACGAGGATACATAAGTCCTACCCCGCGCGCCTACGTCAGTTTTCTTCGGAGAACTTTCAGCACCACAATGAGGAGCCATAAAAAAAAACTGTGAGAATACTGGAACAGTGTGCAAAAACCCAGCTATACAGAAGGGAAAGAAACAAATGGTGAGGAACAGCACCATCCAGAATAGTGCCAGGTACTAAGGCACCAAGTCATGGAATTAAAGACTAGAGCGCGCTACAGTAAGCAAGTCTGTAACCAACATAACAGCCTCCCTGGAGGCAGAAGGCATGTGAAAAAGGGTACAGTAGACGAAGAAGCCTGCAACCATCGCCCGGAGCCAAGAAGGGTCCAAGGCCAGAATGGAAGAGCAGTGACAAGTTATCCCCCAACAACACCAGCAGGGGGGATCTCCTAAAAGAACTGAGGGTCGAGACCAAGCCAGGGGACCACAACCCCAAGGACTGTAAGAGTCAGAAGTGCAAGCAACACAAGGAAGCAGGGCACAACGAACCTTACATTGGAGACCAAATGCATGGGCGCAAAAATACCCAGGCATTTGCCCACCAATCACCAGAAAGGAAGGAATGGAGCAACAACAACAATAAGGCGAGCACCCCCCTGAAGCAGGCGAGTACAGAAGACCGAGAGGGGTCCTCGCAGAAAAGGGGAGGAAGGGCGGGTCATGAAGGAATCTGCGGCTAGAATCGTCTCTACCAGATACATCGTTACCGAGGGTAACTCGTACATCTGATAGAGAGAGACTAAAAGCTGCAGATTCCTTAACGTAGAATAGATACCCTAGCCATACCCAAGGGGGAGGAGGGTATGCAAGAGGACCTCTGCAGCTCAGACGAGCACAAGACCCCCAACAGGGGACCAGTCGCGGGGACAGGGAAAAATAACCCAGTCCAACGCAACAGGGGAGGAGTCACAGGCTCTAACCTGAAGAGAACCTCAGCATCGTGGAAGAACACCTACCGCAAGGGGATGTGTTAGAATGACAAAGAGGCAACCCAGCCTTTACCAAAAGAGAAAACAAAGACAATACAAAGGAGGCCAGAACACCCCAAGCCCAGTCAACACAACAGGGACCTCCACCGGTAGCCCCAAGGGTACAGGCAACACAGAGGAGTACAGAGGAAGAAGAGCCACCCATAGACTCCAAGGAGAAGAGGCAGAAGCATGGCAAAGCCCTCCACCAGGAAACATACCCAGTGCAGAGGGCAGCCGAGCCCGTCATAGTTTTGAAGTCAACAGACAAGACAGAACAGCGCCTCAGCAATAAGGCGGGCGGAAGAATAAGAACGTAAACTCACAATGGCCCCTCTGGACAAGAAGCAGGAGTGCCACGGCCCACGCCAAGGCCTCCGGCCACAGAACAGAAGAGCAGGCGGGGGCAGCCAGTCGTTGACAAGCGCCACGAAACTAAACGCCCAGACCACATTGGGCTCAGAACAAGGGCAAGGCTAGTAAAACGTCCCGGATGACCCCAGAGGGGACCGCTCCGGACAGAACCGATCCAAGAAGAAGTGGGATCAGCTAGAAGATAAGAGGAAAACAAGTAGGAAGGACCAGGCCGTCAACACAGGAAACTATTTCCTCAGAAACACCAGAGAGAGGACCAAAGCAAACGGCAGGCAAGGGCAAAAACACCGCAGCACAACACCGTAGATGGCCAAGCCATGCCCCATCGTAATACAGCAACACCAGGAGGGGCGAGGAACCCGCAAGGGGGAGTCCACACCCTCCAAGCGTAAGAAAGGGCTATACAATAGCTACATGTACCCCACATAGGGTAGGACACGTCCCAAGAAAGCATGTGAACCACTCTTAGAGAAAAACAATCCTGCATCAGAGGACAAAACCATAGACCTGCGGCAGAAACCACAGAAAGCTTAGTAATCAGCCAAAAACACATCCCCACCAACAAAGGGGGCTGAACCAGCAGCCAAATGAAGAGAGGGGCTAACCAAGGACCCAGAGGGCACAGTAACCCTCACAAAAAGTGTAACAGCCACTCCAAAACCAGAAGCAAGTGGGATAACGCCTCCCACCAAGACCCGGAGGATCAGCAAAACAACCTAGGAGGAGAAAAGGAGGAGGACGGAGCCCCGCAAGAAGACGCTGAATGGCAGAGTCTGCATGAGTATTAAACAGCAGGACCCCGTCAAAAGGTAGGTCGACCAGACGCTCTCTAATATTTTCAGGAAATACAGCATCACGTTGCCAAGCATGGTGATGGAGAGCCGCAGAAGTGGCCATAGCACGGCCAAGTGCATCAGCAACATCAAAAGCCGCATGAAGAATAAACGCGGCCAACTCCCTACCATCCAACACATGGCCCTGCAGATCAGCACGGGCACCCTCATGAGAGACATGGGAAAGAAGGGACTCCACATAGTCCCACAGGCTGGAAGTAGCCCTGGTCAACACACACAAGATGTTAAGCGCCTGCAAGGCAGTGCTGGAAGAAGCGAAGACATTACAACCCCATGAGTCTAACCACCGGGCCTCCCGAGACGGAGGAAACAACACCACAGGCAAACACGGAAAGGCATCCCGCATCAAGCGCCTTGAGTAAAAGGGTGGAAAGAAAGACAGACCGGGTCCTGCGGAGAAGGACGATGGCGATGCAGTAGTGCCTGAGGCACCGGATCGCCTGTGGCAGGGCGCCCCCAAGCCCCCATAAGAGAATTATGGAGTGACGCTTCAAAAGGAAGGAACAACTCCCGTCCACCAGAGCCCTGGTGGAGAATCTCCAAGAGGTGACAGGTTCACCCATCCTCAGAATACCAGCAGCAGAGGAAATAGCCTGAACAAAGGCAACACTGGCCTCAGTAGGGCGCAGCGGAGGGGAAAGTAATTCCTCTGTGGGTGACGGTTGCAGACTGAGCCGCCCATCCCCAAGTCCAGGGTGGGGGCCAGCCCCGGAATAGAGGAGGATCCACAGATGAATGGGGAACCTGAGGAGCCCCAGGGGAAGCCGGAGAGGCCATCTCGACTGCTGGCAGGCTTCAACTCCGCCCTAGAGTCCGCTTTTAACTCTATAGTCCCGCCCCACAAAAAAATTCCGACACAACAGCCTCAATCAGCCCCCTGGTACACTCTGGAGCTTAAAACGGAAAAATCCAAGTGAAAGACCTTGGAGAGACGATGGAGAACTAGCAAAAATATTTTAGACAGACAGACCTATAAATCAGCCTTGTCCAAATACCATCAAAATATTAAATCCGCTAGGCAAAATTTTATCATGAACCAAATTGACCAGGCCAGTAATTCATCTAAAGCCCTGTTCACCATAGTGAAGGACTTCGTATCCCCTAAAGCCTGCAGACAAGCCCCGCTGGAATCACAAGAACTATGTGACTCTTTAGCGGAATTCTTCCATGATAAAATTGAACAGATATACGCTAACTTTGCTAACCCGAGCCCCCTGAACTTCGACTCCTCCAGTAACTCAGTAGATCCGGACATGTCGATGGCAAGCACCATCGAGCAGTTCGAACTGATCACAGTTCAAGAGGCCACCAACCTACTACTCTCTGCTAAATCTGGCTCGCCTAAGGATCTCTGCCCAGCCAGAATAATAGCTCGGCTAGCCCCTGTATGTGCTTTTGAGATTCAAACACTGTTCAACTGCTCAATCTAAACAGGCCTAATTCCTATCCCATGGAAAGAAGCTTATGTCCACCCAATACTGAAAAAGCCAACAGCGGACCCCGAGATACTTAGTAACTATCGGCCCATTTAGTTACTCCCCTTACTGGACAAGAAATTGGAAACAGCCATTAATATGCAATTAAGCCAATACCTTGAAACTAATAACTACCTGGACCCCTCGCAATCTGGTTATTGTCCTGGTTTCAGCACTGAGACCGCCATTCTAGCAGTGACTGACTCCATGAGGCAGGTAGTGGATGCCGGAGGATCTGTTATCCTGATCCTCCTGGTTCTCTCTGCGGCTTTCGATACTATTTCACATCTAAAGCTCGTGGAGAGACTCCATTTCTGTGGCATCCAGGGCATGGTCCTAAAATGGCTACAGAATTTCCTGACCAATAGACATCAAACGGTAATGTTGGGGCCATTTTTCTCAAAGAAAACCTGTCTGGACAGGGGTGTACCCCAGGGCTCCTGTGAGCCCAACATTATTTAATGTCTATATGGCCCCCTGGCAAAAATTGTGGAACATTTTGGGTTCGAAATAATCTCATACGCAGACGACACCCAACTTATGTTCACAATTGGTACTAATATAGAATCGGAGAAAGCCGTTTCTCGGCCGGCATGATCACTATCTCAAACTGGATGTCTGAGAATTGCCTCCAATTGAATCCAAGTAAGACGGAGGTAATGTTGATGGGAAAAGGATCAATGTTTTGGACAGATGACTGGTGGCCATCCCAGCTTGGACTGGCCCCATCCCAAAACAATCAATGAAGAGCCTGGGAATAATTCTGGACCACTCTTAAAGGATGAAAGATCAGATCGCGGCCGTAACCAGCTCATGCTATTACAGTCTTCGCCTTCTGCGTAAGATTCTACCCTACTTACTGATTAATTATCGTAGAATCCTGGTCCAGGCCATGGTGACTAGTCGCCTTGACTATGGAAATGCTCTTCTGGCTGAAGTCGGAACAACGCAGCTTGCCAAATTACAGGTTATCCAAAATACGGCAGCAAGAATGATCCTGAACCGCCCTGCTGGCTCACCATCAGGCCCCCTGCTGAGAGAGCTTCATTGGCTCCCAATAAGAAAGCGATCTAATTTTAAGATATGCTGTCTAACTTACAGCTCGCTTAGAGGGAAAGGCCTCGACTACTTGCGCAAAAAGCTTATCAAATATACTTCGGACAGGACTTTTTGATCCAATTCCTTGGCCCTTTTAAAAGTCCCCAGGATACGTCTCAGTCGTACCGGAGGTATGGCTTTTTCTTTTCTCGCCCCACGCTACTGAAACTCTCTGCCCCTTGCCTTGCGAGAATGTCCTTCCTATAATATCTTTAGGAAACAATTAAAAGCATTTCTCTTCTAATTAACATAGTCTTCCCCCTGCTTCTGCGACCTCTTTGACACTAAGTAAGCGCCGAGATGCCTCCGGATGAGTCGTGCGCTATATAAGTGTTCCTAACATAACCACATAACATAACAACATAACAGTGGAGAAGCCAGCCGCGAGCCACGGAAAGAAGGGTTGGAGGATTTAGGCCGTGGGGACGGCGAAGAGCCTTCCCTGGAAGATGCCGGTGAAAAGGCAACAACACGGCGCCCTGTCTCCAGGGAGGAACACACCAACAGATGATAGACCTCTGGAGAACAAGGGACATCAGGAGACTAATCCAGAACCCGATGCCAGCGCGCCTCCGTGGAGTCCGCCATCGGCGCCTGATCGACGTCAACAAGTGCCCGAGTGGGCATCCGTGGCGCCGGACCAACTCCTGCTACCACGTCCTCTCCAGGAGAATGGAGCGAGGTCGATGCCAGGACAGAGAAGGTGAGGCGCCGAATAGGCGCCAGCTCGGCCTCAGACGGGGCAGCCGCCCGCGTCGAGGACCAAGAGGGACTCTAGAAGGCGCCCCAGGTCCCTGCCTCCACCCACAACTCCACCGGAGCCGGCACGACCTCTGGTGAGGCAGCCGCCTGATCAGAGGACCGAGGGGGACAAGCCCGGAGTCCCGGCAATCACTTCCGACACCACAGGAAGCCCCTTAGGGATTTGCGGCGGGGCAGGGACGCTAGGCGCCGAAGAGGGGAGCCCCGAAGGACTACACCTCGATGACGCCACCCTCCTACGACCTGAAGCCGAAACCTTCGGCCCCGGGGCCCGAGCCGCCAGCGACTCAGCGGAAGTCACCACGTGAGGCAAGGGATCCACAGACGTCACAGGAGGTGAAGGAAGGACCAAAGAAGCCTGCAGCGTCCCAGCGTAGGATGTCATTTGGGCCCAAGTCGCCTCCGCGCGGGGAAATGGCCGGTAGGGAGGTGACAGATGGGGGCGCCTGTCCCATGGGGAGACGGCGCCCACCGCGGAAGGAGGACAGGGCCTCGGAGACAAACTTAAGGACCTACCAGCCGGTGAGCCACGCCCGAAGGGCCGCTGCGAAAGACGATGTCGCAGACGAAACCGGCAGCTCCTTGCCTCCGAGGCAGGGGACGGACGCTGGGACGACACCGACCTGGACAAGCGTGCCAACAGCAACTTCATCCAGCGCTCCTGCCGTGATTTAGGTTTAAGGTGCTGGCAGGCGTCGCAACTCTCCGAGTCGTGGTGCTTACCCAGGCACCACATGCAAATCGGAGGAGGGTCCGTCGCCGACATGGGACGTGCACAGGAGGTACACATCATGAAGCCCGAAGGCATTCGCACACTGTTCCACGTAACGCCAAATTTTAAAAAAGAAGAGAAGGGGAGGAGCCGCGCCAGCGACCAAGATGGCCGCTTGAGCATCGGCTCCACCGGCCGCCACATCCTGACTTGCCATCCGGCACATCATCCTGAGCCCCGTCCCTACCGTCGGGCGGGGGACCAGCGCCTGAGCCACTGGGCGCAATTCCGAACGATTTGGGCGCTCTGATGACTTCAATCCACAATCTGGAACTCTTGGGCCTTCAGGGAGCGCCACCGGGACCCTGCGTGTGGCACTGCCCGCTTTGGAGTTCAACAACAACGGCGACTGGAACCGGAAGTGCGCGGTGGCACTCGATCCACGGAAGTCGTGTCGCATCTGCGGGGCCTCCGGGGTTCCACTCTCAAACTATTTTGCGCAGTGCACCCCTGCCAGTACGGAGCAAATCGCGATTGCTTCGATTGACTTTGCGAAACGTTGGCCTAGCTCGGGTGGCAGAGTTGGTGTCAGTACAGAAATTGACAATGGTGGTGAGGGGGGACCCCGAGAAGCTACCTCCGAAAACATAGAGGACTACCAGACCGGTTCAGTCCAATAGACTGGAAAAGTATAGTTTCTCCAAGGGCTCCCCGGTGGACGAGAAACGTGCCCAAGTGAGTGGCCAGGAGAGTAGCCCATCTGGGGCGGACCCGACACTGAAAGACTTGATGGCAGCGATCACTGGGATCCAGTCCTCCCTCGGTAGAATGGACTCCAAATTGGACACGGTGACTATCGAGGTGGGCTTAATTCGAGCTGACCTAACTAAAACCTCGGAGAAGGTCAAATCACTTGAGATCAAAACATCAAGTCTCACGGACGATGTGTCGGAACTCCAGCGAGAGGTGAGAGATCTGAAGGTGTCTCGGACTCAATTTGCCCGTAAGCTGGACGAATATGAAGGACGTGTGAGGCGCAATAACGTTCGCATTCTTGGCGTACCGGAGAGATCGGAGGGACAGGCCCCGGATCTGTTCGTGGAGGATCTTATCCTTAATCATTTAAAACCCAAGGGTCTCAGTAACTTTTTTACTGTGGAAAGAGCCCACAGAGTCCCCGGTGGACGCCCGAAGACGGGGGCGCCTCCTCGTCCTATGATTGTCCGCATTTTGAACTTTCGGGACCGAGACACTATTTTGCAGGCTGCAAGATCCTCTGGACCTTTGGCATACAAGAACGCGTCCTTGCTTTTTTCCCTGACTTTACCCAGGCAGTCCAGAAACAACGGCAGGGTTTTATGGATATTAAGAGAAGGTTGCGCGCCTCGGAAATCAAGTACTCTATGCTGTTCCCTGCCCGTCTCCGGATAGAACGCGGCGGCAAAGCTTGGTTCTTTGATCATCCCGATGCTGCAGCGGACTGGCTGGACCGAGTCCAGGGGCCGGACACGGGCTGGGACACCCCGATGGACAACGAGGAACAACGATCCCTTCTTGATCGTGTCAGTTGACTATGGTGGCGGGGGCGCTGGTTTGACCGGGGCGATCTCTTATCCCCACTGACATTGCTAATATTTTTGGGGTTTTCCGTATGTGACATTGTTTATGGGGTTTGTATGCGGGTTGGGATGGTGGAGGTTGGTGGCCTGTTGTAATGTCCTCCTCCGTTTTCTACGTTTAGATTTCGTAGTAAGATCTGGGGAGACAGGCACACTGCTAGTTTGGGATGTGCAAACGTTGCATGCAGGGGTGCAGGGTGGGGGGTTGGGGGGTCGGGTCGGGGGGTTTTTTGTTCGTTGATTTGTGTTTTGTTTATGACCAGTGCTTGCAATGGATGTCACGGAATGCTTCAGAGTTCTCGGGGATAAGTATGGCTTCAGCTAGATTGGGCTTGGGGGTGTCCGTTCTCAGTTGGAACTTGAATGGTTTGGGAGACAAGATCAAACGTGCCATGGCGGGGCAGCTGATCTGGCGCTGGTCACCGGATGTGGTCTTTCTCGAGGAGACTCATCTTATGGGAAAGAGATGTATGGCGCTACATAGAGGAGGGTATAAACTGGTTGCTCATGCCGGTTTTACCTCGGGCTCCAGAGGGGTGGGGATACTAGTTAAAAATTCCTTTCCGCTCACTATACAAGCTACCTGGTCTGATAACCGAGGCCGCTATGTCGGCATCTCTGGAAGGGCAGAACGATCACGTTCCTTTCTGTATATGTTCCCCCCGCACTGCAGACAGACACCTTTCGGGATCTGAGCAGGGTGTTCTTGTCGCTACCCATTGGCATCATGGTAATAGGGGGTGATTTCAATGCTTTCATGGATGGAAAGCTGGATAGGTACCCCTCCCGTGTGTTATTGCCCTCTCGTAGATGGTTGTCGGATTTTGTCTCCGGAACAGGTATGGTTGATGGGTGGAGACTCCAGCACCCCGATGACTTGGAGTACACGTATGTGTCAGCAGCGCACCACTCTTTTTACAGAATCGATTATGTGTTAATGCCTGCGTCGCAGACGATGTTTGTTCAGGAAGTACGTCATCTGGCCAGAGGAGTGTCTGGTCACTCGCCGATTTGGCTGCAACTGAAAGTCGGACCAAGCAATGTGGCTAGAGTCGCCCCAATTAGCGCTTGGCAGTTGAGAGACCCTGCTACCAAAAAAAAGCTGGTGTGTGCAACTGATAGCTACTTCCGAGAGAACGCAGGGACGGTTGACTGACTGCTCTCTCTGGGAGGCCTACAAAACTGTAGTCAGGAGGGAGGCTCTCTCCCTAATCTCGGGGCAGAAGAAGAAGAGAAGGGCGGAAATAGACAGGATCGAGGCGGAGCTATCTGCTTTGGAAAGGGAGGTCTCCACCACTGGGGACCCGGGGGATATACACCGCCTCGGTCTCCTTCGAGATGAGTACAAATGCTTGGCGCGCGATGGGGCGAGGGAGCGACACGCTAACACCCAAAGCAGAATCTATGAACACGGTGATAAGGCCGGGAAACTTATTGCATGGTTGGAGAAGGGTGACTGGGGGTCGCGTCTGGTGCCTGAGCTGCAGATTGCAGGCTCGGGGGTCATGACGGATCCACAGCTCATAGTGGACGAGTTTGCCCGTTATTATGAGGTCTATACTTCGGTGGGGTTGTTCACGGTGGAAGAGAATGCGGAGGTCATTCGAGACATCCCAATGCCCGTTTTATCGGCCGAGAAAAGGGAGTTTTTGGATTCTGTCATAACAAATGACGAGGTCGCGATGGCAATCCGGGGGGTACACTCCGGGAAAGCCTCAGGCCCGAACGGTATCCCCGTTGAACTTTATAAACTTCACGCAGACCGCCTGGCTCCGTTCCTGAAGGCTATGTATCTCGAGAGCAGGGAAAATGGCGTACTCCATTATGACCAACGTATCGCTAATATTATTGTGATTTATAAAGAAGGCAAGCCTCGTTTGGATTGCTCCTCCTACCGCCCAATTTCTCTCTTAAATGCGGAGCCTAAGGTTCTGGCGAAGCTGCTCGCGAATCGGTTGGTGAAGGTCATATCTGAGCTGGTGCACCCGGACCAGTCCGGCTTTATGCCGCGCCGCAACACTGCTCTTAATCTTCATAGACTCCACGGGGTGGTGGCGGGTTCTGCTCGCATTCATGAGCCAGCGGTGCTTCTGTCGTTGGACGCCACTATGGCGTACGACAGAGTGGAATGGTTTTATCTTTTTGCGGTGCTGGAGAAACTCGGGTTTGGCCCGGAATTTATACGATGGATCCGTCTCCAGTACTCGGCTCCGTTGGCCCGGGTTGTGGTGAACAATCACAAGTCCCGTGACTTTCAGCTTGGGAGGGGCACCCGGCAGGGATGTCCCCTCTCGCCACTCTTGTTTGCCCTGACCTTGGAGCCGCTTGCTTACGTTGGACTCCGGAGTGGGAGGACAAAATTTCGCTATATGCGGATGATATCCTTATGTATTTGACCTCCCCTAGGCAGTCCCTAATTGTTTTCATGGATATCCTGGCGATCTATGGGAGATATTCTGGTTTCGCCATTAATTGGAAGAAGCCGGTCCTCTTTGTGTTGAGCGATGAGCCCCCTAGAGTGCCAGAGAATTGTCCGGTTAAAATAGAACTGGTGGGTTTCCGCTACCTTGGAGTTTACATCTCTCGGGATCCTAAGACGCGTTTCGAGGCTAATTTGGTTCCCGCTTGGCCAGACTCAGCCGGTATTTTGCAAAATGAAAGGAGCTGCTGCTTTCCCTACTGGGTCGGGCGGTTCTGTTTAAAATGATGGTGCTACCCCGGTTTTTGTATGTTTTGCAGAACTTTTTCGATCCCGTGCCCCCCTCCTATTTCAACGAGATAGAATCTTTGCAGCGTCAGCTTCTTTGGGCTGGGAAGCCGCGGATCGCACTATTTAAACTGATGTTGCCCTGGTATGACGGTGGGATTGAACTGCCCAGTATCAGGAAATATTATTGGGCCTCTCAGCTGGCCCCAATCAATCATGCGATTTTGGCTCCTCGGCTGACCCCCGGTTCACCATGGATCGTGGCCAGTTGCCGGGGGGTGAGTACACCCGGATTTTGTATGCTAGGCGAGGCAGGTTTCCGGCGTCGGCTTTGGCGCAGGCATGGCATGAGGCCAGCCGTGCTCTCAAATGTGAGGGTAAGATAACAATGGCCACGCCATTATGGAACTCGGAAGTTCTGGGTAGCCTGTGGAAGTCAAAGGGTTTCGATCGCTGGAACCTGATTGGTATCTCGCAGGTCCGAGATATATGGGGCAAGAACAGGATATTGACTTTTGAGGAATTGCATGCCAGACTCCAACTGAATGAGAGCGAGCGATACCGCTATTTGCAAATTAAGCATGCACTGGCGGCGGCTGTCCCTCGCGATGTGAAGCCGCCGGAGGCTTCTCCGCTGGAGGATCGAATCCTGGATGGGTATCTTCCCACCAGGGCGATTTCTCTGGTTTACAAGAAATTGGTCAACCAAACTGAAGATCCCCTGGTGAAAGTCCGGGAAAAATGGGTTGCAGATGGTTTGGTCTTGGATGATGAGGACTGGGTGGAGGCTGTGTCCTCCCCTCGGGAAGTGGCGATCTCCATTAGACTTCGGCTGGTGCAGCTTAGGATCCTTCTCTGTTCCGACACCACGGGCCCTGGGTTGTGTCGCATGGGGCTCGCCTCAAATGCATATTGTCGCAGGGGTTGTGGTATGACTGGTACCTTTATGCATATTTTGTGGGAGTGCCCAGAGATTCATAACTATTGGACTAAGATCCATGAGAAAATGAGTGAGGTGTGGGGTGTACAGATTGCACTTGAGGCACGCCGCTGTTTACTAAATGTATGGGAGCCTTCTGACCGCACAAGTCATGGCAAACTTTGGGTCACTCTTGCCTGTATGATTGCTAAGCGAAATATCGAACAACTATGGGGTGCTTGTTGAGCTCCCCAGATTGGGAAGTGGATGGAAGTCCTTGATTGGTGTATGTTTCAGGAGAGAGCTGTTTATGTGGCCAGAGGGAGACCCCGTAAATGGGGGAAGATATGGGATGTCTGGAATGCTTACCGAAGAGATATCTGTACACTGCCAGAAATAGATCCAATATGTGAGGACATTGAGGCACCATGAGCCCACTTTTACACTCCTTCATGATTCTGTACTGGTGCAACCCACATTCGCCGACATTGTTTCGCAGACGTCCACGGCATGATGGTCTTGTTATTTGTATTTCTTGTTTATGTTTAATAAAAACATTTTTTTTTTAAAAATAACAAAAAAGAAGAGAAGGCCTGTAAACAGGCCAGGACACAATCCGGGTCCGCATTGCACACGGAAAGAGAAAAAAGTGACGTAGGCGTGCCGGGGTGGGACTTATGTATCCTCGCTGACATCACGAACGCAGACGACGTCAGTCGGAGTCACGTGGTGCCGTCCCCCCGGCGCACAGGGGTGCTGTGGCAGAAAAGTTTTCTGGATCCAGTCTCTACTTTAAGGAATCTGCGGCTAGTAGTCTCCATCAGATCTATGGATTCACTCGCTCTGAATACTTACAGCATCTAGTGTTGGGCTTGCACAACTGCAAGTTGTTTTTCTTGGATTAAGTCTTCAGTAGAGATATTGCGTGCATCTTCCCTAGCCCACAATGCACTAGAACAGACTACACTCTAGATTGTTTTCCCCCAGCAGGTGGGTGATGAAAGTATAGTCTAACACAGCTGATCAAGAATAATGTGTATGTTGCGTTGCGATGAAGTAATACTAAAAATATTAAATAGCAGCTTGTTTCGTGGGTGGCGGGAGGGTGCATGTGAATCTATAGCACTACAAGGTACAAATTATATGGGACCATTTTCGGTATGTAGCACAGGCTGCTGAAGATCACATGCTCTGCATATACTTAAAAGCAGTATACTCCTATAAAGTGATGGCTAGTGAACATATAATGTAGTTGTTCAGAATAAAGTTCACAATACTGTTCGGCCAACTAAATCCTCGTTAAGAGTTTGAATGTCCTCATAGTGCTCAGTGAACATGTGTTGACCAAGTAGCAGTTTTGCAGACTTCAGTTATTGACAAGTATCTTAAGAAGGCCACTGTTGCTTCCTTCTTTCAAGTGGGGTGTGTGCTGAGCACGGACTGCAGTGTGCGCTTAGCACAGCATGTTTGTATGCACTTAATTATCCATCTCCCAATACCAGCATTGAAAACGAGGTTTCCCAGATGAGGTTCTGCAAAAGCAACAAGTTGCTTTGATTGGGGATGGATTTTGTCCTGTCAATGTAGTACATTTGGGCTCTCATGATATCTAAAGTGAGTAATCCTCTTTCTGCCACTGTTTGGTGTTTTGTAAAGGAGAGGATGTGGCCTAACAGCTAGAGCGGTGGAACTCGAAGATGGGGAACCAGATTAGAGTCTTGGCAGGGACACTTAAAATCCTGCGATTCTGGGCAACTCACTTAATCTCCCAATGCCTACCAAAAAAAATTAATGTGGCTGTCTGTAACGCAACTGGTGCTCATGTAAAGCGCTCTGATGCCTTCGGGTATAGTTTGCGCTATATAAAACTACCAAAAAATAAATAAAGGAAACAGAGACTTTAATGGTCTGTCTCACAGGAAAAGGGAACCCACCTTTAGCAGGAAACCAGGATTTAATATGGTAAAATTTCTATTCGTATTAACTTGACTAAAGGGTTTCTCTACTGTTAGCAATTGCATTTCACTAACTCTCCTCAATGATATAATTGCAACGAGGAAAGCTAACTTAAGTGGAAGGAATTGAATATCACAAGAGTGTAGTGGCTCTAAAAGAAGTTGACTGAGTGTTACGAATCAAACATGTAGGTTGCAAGACTGGGCCAATGGAGTTCTAGGAGAGAAAATTGTTTTAGGCCCTCCATTAAGCTAGGAATGACAGATATGCCAAAAATGACAGGTATCTGGAGCAAAGAAGTGTGTTCTATATCTCACAAATGTGCTGCCAAAGCAGGTAGATGTAATCTTATGAAAGTGTATGCTAATCCAGATTTGAAATTGTAGCACATAACAAATACTATCCTACACCGATGTAGTAAAGGGTTGTGCCTGTTTGCTTATACAGCAATGGGGAAATATTTTCCTTTTCCGGCATACCACGCTCAAGTGGTCAGCTTACATACTTCACGCAGGATCTGCGTACACTCTGCAGGTCGTTTTGAATAGCTCAACTTAAAGACATCATTCAGGTGCCAGATTGCTATGTACTTTTCCATGAGCTTTGAATGTCCAAGTTGACCCTGGTACTTAGTCAGAATGTGTCTGGTATGATGGGTAACTAAACGGTTAGACCAACATTTTCAGAAGCAGTAAATACCAAGGCTGTCTCGCCCATATTGGGTCGACTAGAATAATAGACAGGGGCGTTTGTTTCATCTTCCTCACTATGTAAGGGATAAGAGGCAGTGAAGGAAAAGCGTAAGTAAATATCCCTGACCAGCTCATCCATAATGCGTTGCCTGTGGGACTGAGGGTGTGAGTAACTGAAGGCGAACCTTGGGCATTTTGCATTTTCAGCAGTGGCGAAAAAGTTGACTGTTGGTGCTCCCCATTTCTGAGACAGGGATGTGGTCAAGAAACTGGAAAGTGAAGAAGCTGTTGCTTTTGTCTTTGATGTTTGTGAATCCAGTTTGGGCTCTTTCTTTAAGTTACAGTGGTCTGAGGCCATGATCAGTGATTCTGTTTTGCAGGATGTCATTATGCTTATCAAGAAAGGTTCACCTCTTGAGAGTATGGTGTCAACACCAGTAAGGCCATATTGGAAACTATTGGATGAATTGTCTCTGAGTGGTTAACATGTTATTATGAGAGGTGAGAGATTTGTGCCCCTGGCTGCTCTCAGGTTGCACATCTTTAACACCTTCCGAGCGTCGAACGTTCAGCGCCCAGTGCTGAACGTTCGAATAACGAATGCTGACCCGTCGGCAAACGGTCGTGCGCAGCACTGGCAAGGTAGTGCTCGTGACGACCGTTGACCGACGGCAGCACTTAAAGGGTTAAATTTGCCCATGAGAGTCATTTGGTCCAAGGTATGACTATCAGGCGTATCAAGCAGGAATTCTGGTGGCCTGCCATGGATGATCAGATTAGACACTGGGTAGTTGATTGCACTTTCTGTAAAGAGAGCGAGAAGAGATTGAAAGTTGGATCTCAAAGTTTGATGGGTCACATTTTGGATCCTGGGGAGCCGTGGCATACCATTTGTCTTGATTTTATTGGTCCTCTTTCTGAGTTGTCTTTAGACATGAGGTTTGCTGCTGTGATTGTGGATGTACACACGAGGTGGTTGCATCTTGGTCGTTCGTTGTATGCGGGGGACAGCGGCGAGGGCGAGGCTGGCGAAGTGGAGGTGGGGGTGTGGAAGCTGAGTCTGCTGTTCAGGTAGGCTGGTCCGGCGTTGTGGATTGCTTTGTGTGCATGGGTGAGGAGCTTGAAGGTGATCCTCTTGTCGACGGGGAGCAAGTGTAGGTCTCTCATGTGGGGGGTGATGGGGCTGCGGCGGGGGACGTTGACGATCAGTCGGGCGAAGGCGTTTTGGATGCGTTGTAGTCGTCGTAGGTGTTTGACTGGGATTCCTGCGTAGAGTGTGTTGCCGTAGTCCAGTCTGCTGCTGATGAGGGCCTGTGGCAACGTTCTTCTTGATTCGGTCAGGATCCACTTGTAGATCCTGCGGAGCATGTGGAGGGTGTTGTAGCAGGAGGAGGAGACGGCGTGACCTGCTTAGACATGAAGAGGGAAGAGTCGAGGATGAATCCTAGATTGCGTGCATGGTCGGTGGGTGTTGGTGCTGTTCCCAGTGGGGTCGGCCACCAGGAGTCGTCCCAGGCTGAGGGGGTGGGTCCGAAGATGAGGACCTCCGCCTTGTCAGAGTTCAGCTTCAGACGGCTGCTCCTCATCCAATCGGCGCCAGCCTTCATTCCCTCGTAGAGATTGGTTTTGGCGGTGAGTGGGTCCTTGATGAGGGAGAGGATGAGCTGTGTGTCGTCAGCGTAGGAGATGATGTTGAGGTTGTGATGGCGGGCCACTTGGGCAAGGGGGGCCATGTAGACGTTGAACAGAGTTCGGCTGAGTGATGAGCCCTGGGGGACGCCGCAGATGATGTCGGTGGCTTAGGATCGGAAGGGTGGGAGGCTGACGCTCTAGGTTCTACCGGAGAGGAAGGAGGTGGTCCAGTCAAGAGCCTTCTCTTTGATTCCGGCTTCTAGGAGGCGTGTCTTTAGAGTGCGATGGCAGACCGCGTCGAAGGCGGCTGACAGGTCCAGGAGGATGAGGGCTGATGTTTCGCCACTGTCTCGTTGGCGCCTGATGTCGTCTGTAGCAGCGATGAGGGCTGTCTAGGTGCTGTGGTTTCGTCTGAATCCGGACTGGGATGGGTCCAAGATGTTGTCTTCGAGGTGGCGGGCCAGTTGCATGTTGACGATTTTCTCGATGACCTTTGCCGGGAACGGGAGCAGGGAGATGGGCCGGAAGTTCTTGAGGTCCTTGGGGTCCGCTTTGGACTTCTTGAGGAGGGCGTTTATTTCGGCGTGCTTCCAGCTTTCCGGGAGTGTTGCTGCTACGAAGGAGATGTTGATGACCTTCCGTAGTTGGGGTGCAATGGCTGCGTCTGCTTTGTTGAATACGTGGTGTGGGCACGGGTCAGACGGAGATCCTGAGTGGATGGAGTTCATGATCTTGCGCGTCTCGTCGTCGTTGACGTTGGACCAGGAGGTCAGGCGGTTGGCGCTGGTGGTGTTCACAGGGGAGGTGGAGTCTGGCATAGTCTGGGCGGTCGTGGTGTTGAAGCTGTCGTGGATGTCATCGATCTTGCGGTGGAAGAAGATGGCTAGTGAGTCGCACAGTTCTTGTGAGTGCGGGATGTCGTTGGCATTGGCGCTGGGGTTGGAGAGTTCCTTTACGAGGTTGAAGAGCTCTTTGCTGTCGTGTGCGTTGTTATCCAAGCGGTCTTTAAAGGAGGATCTCTTGGCTAATCTCATGAGGTCATGGTGTTTGCGGGTGGCATCCTTGTGGGCTGCGTGGTTGTCTGGTGTGCGTTCGTGGAGAAATGTCTTCTCCAGTTTCCGGCATGCGCGTTTAGAGGTCTGGAGCTCGTCGGTGAACCAGGTGGCTCTCTTGTTGGCCTGGCTGTTGGAGGGTTTCTTGAGCGGGGCGAGGGTGTTGGCGCAGTCGTCGATCCACTGTCTGATGTTTCGGGCTGCGGCGTCTGGGTTGGTGGGGTCAGTGGGTGGGTTCTTGATGAGGGAGGTGATCAGCTGGTCTTCCTCATAGTGTTACTCTGAAGTCCACTTTCTTCATTATGAGGGGCGTCTTCCTGGCTCACGTCTTGTCCCATCTTGGCTCAGAAATTGGTTATCTTCTGGTGAGGAGCCGTTATGTATGTTTCTCTTTCTAAAATCTTGGTTGGTGATTGGCTCAAAATAAAGTCTGGTAGGTTTAGAGGTGGTCTTTTTAAGTTTAAAGGACCTTTCCGCGTTGTTAGTGTGGGGAGGTATTTTGTTGTTATCGAAGGAGGAGAGCGTTGGAATTTAAGCAGAGTAGCTTTGTACCAACAAGCATTTGCAATGCAATAGGTCTCGCATTAGGAAAGTGAGAGCTATTGGTATTGTAAATGACAATTTTTAGGTTTCGCCTGGGGCCGTAGCTCCTAGCACCGCCCAGGAGAAATCTATTGTCCCTACAGTTTGGGGTTTAGTCCCGCCCATAAATGGAGGCTAGCCATTGGAACAGAGATCTGTCCGTCATGGCCGGACCCGATTCGTGGGCGGTCCCGAGATTTTTTCCCTCTCCGCCTCTGCGATGTCGTCATCGCGGCCGTGGGCGGGGTTTATTTTTGTTTGTTTCCAGGTTTGTGTTCGTCATTCCACGGCCGACCGCCGCCCGAGGAAGTCCAGGTGAGTGCGTTCCTTTCCCACCCCCCGCCCCTCCCGCTATCCGTGTCTTTCTCGCCCCCCCTCCCGCTGTCCGTTCCTTTCCCGCGCCCCTCCCGCTGTCCGTTCCTTTCCCGCCCCCCTCCCGCTGTCCGTGTGCCTGCCCGCCAAGTTTCTGCTGCTTGTTTCACTAAGGCCAATGCATGCTGAACACTTCCTCTTTCATCAAGCTCAGTGTGGGTTCAGCGCTTAGTGTGCACTCAAAAGCAGTGTGTGTGTCCCAGCGCCGCACTTGCTGCGGAGAATTGCCAAAGAATTAAATAAAACTCTCCTGACACTGGACCTGCATTGCCGTAGAAACCGGCTTTCCCTTTACGACGCGGCTATGTCAGTCATGCTTCTGCCACAGGAAGACGACCAGCGTGACTGCAGGCAGTCCCCAATCACCCTGAGTAATCCTGCAAGTCCCAGCCGTGCACTGCCTGAAGACAGAGGGAGCCCTCAGTGCCACGAGCACAGCCCCATTACGAAGAGTTTGTGCCTCTCAGATGGGACTTGCGACGTCTGCTGTGATCGCTCAATACCACTCTTCAGCTCCGTCGTGCCTGCCCGCCATGTTTCTGCTGCTTGTTTCACTAAGGCCAATGCATGCTGAACACTTCCTCTTTCATCAAGCTCAGTGCGGGTTCAACGCTTAGTGTGCACTCAAAAGCAGTGTGTGTGTCCCAGCGCCGCACTTGCTGAGGAGAATCGCCAAAGAATTAAATAAAACTCCCTGACACTGGACCTGCATTGCCGTAGAAACCGGCTTTCCCTTTACGACGCGGCTATGTCAGTCATGCTGCTGCCACAGGAAGACGACCAGCGTGACTGCAGGCAGTCCCCAATCACCCTGAGTAATCCTGCAAGTCCCAGCCGTGCACTGCCTGAAGACAGAGGGAGCCCTCAGTGCCGCGAGCACAGCCCCATTACGAAGGGTTTGTGCCTCTCAGATGGGACTTGCGACGTCTGCTGTGATCGCTCAATACCACTCTTCAGCTCCGTCGTCAACTGCATGTCTTAACATTCTGCATTGTGCTTTGACTGCCTATTGGACCAGAGAGCCCACAACGTCTTCTTGGTTGGGAGAGCTGGCGCCTGCATGGTACAGGGATCGCACCGGTCGGGATCCCCAGTAAACCACCTTGGTTGGAAGACTACAGCAAGCAAGAGACTTGAGTGCTCTTCCAGCACTCCCGTGTAGGAAATTACCATAAGTCCCAGAGTAGTCTTGCAGGTATCTCTGAACTACTATTGCACGAAGCAGTTTAAATAAGGTGTCCATTGCGAAGTTTTACAACTGCATAATTTCAAAAATACTTCTCATTTTTATGTTTTTAACCTTGTTTTGTGCAGGATAAAGAGGGTTATCCTTACACATACATATCTGAAAGCAGGTATTGTATTTCTATCATTTTGGTATTGTTTTGTTTATAATATAATCTATTCTTTATAAACACTGTGTGGAGTCTCTTTTGTTTTGTATTCATTGTATTGTGTGAGTGTGTTGCACAAATGCTTCACACATTGCATCTGTAGATAAGCCTGCCTGCTACCAGAGTCTGAGCACAGGTTATCTTTGGTATGTAACTGACTTACCCTGATTAGAGAGGTGTGTTCTGCCTGGCTTGGGTGCATACCTTAGCTAACCGGAAACCCCATTTCTAACAGCCAGGATTTAAAATGTTGTTGCTGTAAGGTTGCATCATTCTGAACTCCTGTTCCAACAGATGAATTACATTTGGTCTCATGCTGTTTTTTGGATTATGTACCGTACACATGCACTTTGTGGTGGGTGTATTTGCTTTAGTGTCAAGCTGATTACCAGCAAAATATTGGTCATTATAATCGTGGCGAGCTGCCATTATATGTTCGGTACTTGAAACAGCCTTTATTTGATTGTTTCTCTTCCAATCACGTGCCTCTACCATGCATGTATTGGCTTCTTTCTCTAATAAAGGAGTTGCTGTGGTACGATGGGTGTGATTTATGACCACTTAACTCCTACGTAAAACATTCTAGGTTCTAACGAGCACAAGTTATGCTGCTGTGAAGACGGATGTTGGTTTCTGATAACTGTATTTTTGTCTAAACGAAAATGCACATGCTGGCGTTATTTCTGTGACACAGATATGCTCACAGATGCTCATGAGCACACCATTAATGCCACAAATGCATTTACAAATAACATGAACTATCTTTCGAGTACATTTATGTATGACATTTTCATTAACCCGATCAATGAGACGACTGTCAATATAGTATTAATTATTGCATTTGTTCGAGTTTTGGTGGATCAATTTATGCAGCTGGAATATATGAATCATGCAACATAAGGTGAATTTTCACCACATTCCGTGGCAGTAATACTTTGCTATATTTTAACAACATTTATATTCTTTTCACCTTATGCACTTTATTTCACACACTTTCTGAGTTTCTCTAGGAAAGGGAAAAATATATGCCCTTGGTAATGCAGACCTGGCACTCTAAACATGATTTATAATGTGCCATAGCATTATGAAGAAATGCGTTACTTACCTGTAACTGCAGTTATCCAGTATTAGTGTCTTTCATAGATTCACATGCCTGAATCATTCCCCGTCGTCGAGACGGGAGCCTCCGGTATATAAAAAAGTAATGTCCTAAGACATACATAAAGAAAATAGGTCTAAGGGTCTCACCTTAGTGACCTATCTAGGTCCTTATGCAGTAAGGACCAAATAGAGTAGGCTCCAGGGTCCCACCTTGGTAGCCTATTTGTGTCCTTTTGTAGAAAAGGACCAAAGTAAGAGGAACAACCAATCAGCTACTACCTCCCTCTAGAACCTTCCTGTGAGGAGCCTCAGTCTCTCAGATTTTCGTACGCACCAAGTTGGTTAGGTGTAAACCTGTTAGAGAGAGGTGAGTCCTACCAGGGGAGGCGGGAGGGTGCATGTGAATCTATGAAAGACACTAATACTGGATAACTGCAGTTACAGGTAAGTAACGCATTTCTTATCCAGTATTTGGGTGTCTTTCATAGATTCACATGCCTGAATCAGAGTAGCAAGCAATACAATATGCACATTCTGTTTTGTTACAGTAAATATGAAACTGCAAATAAGGAACATTTGCGACTGTAAAACAACAGCATACAATGTCATGTAGAATCTAGTAAAAAAGAAATGTGCATACCAGACAAGGATGGTGGGAAGTAGGAGGGCTCACCTCACTGGAATAGATGGCGAAGCACTGCTCTGCCCACTGCTGCGTCTTTCGTCAGTTCAGCATCCAAGCAGTAGTGCCTGGTGAAGGTATGCGGGGACTTCCAGGTCGCCGCTCTACAGATGTCCAGTAGTGGCACTCCAGTAAACAGTGCCGCAGATGTGGACATGGCTCTGGTGGAATGGGCTTTGGCTCGTGAGTCCAGAGGTCGCCCAGCTTTGTCATGGCAGAGAGTTATCGCTGAAGAGATCCACCTTGATATACTTTGTTTTGTTAATGGCATGCCCTTCCTTGGTCTGCTGAATGCGACAAAGAGTTGGGATGATTTCCTGAATTGTCTTGTTCTGTCAAGATAGAATTTGAGGCATCTCTTAAGGTCTAAAGAATGCAGCGTTTTCTCAGCCGAAGTAGATGGGTTCGGAAAGAACGATTTGAGAACCACGGGCTCGTTTAGATGAAAGTCCGATGGGACTTTGGGTATGAATCGTGGGTTAGTACGCAGGATGACTCTGTCCTCTTTGAATTGTAAGAAAGGGTCTTGGATGGAGAGGGCTTGCAATTCACCGACCCTTCTGGCCGAGGTTAGTGCCAGTAGGAGGGCAGTCTTCCATGACAGGAATTTGATATCCGATTTGTGGATAGGCTCGAAGGGATGCTTCATCAGTTGGTGAAGGACCACGTTGAGTTGCCATGACGGAGGGACAGGTTTTGGTCTAGGACAGGACCTGAAAAGTCCCTTCAGGAATTGTTTGATGAGTCTGTCCGCCCACAGGGAAGGGCCCTCTGAAGTTCGAGTGAACCTAGAAATTGCTGCCAGGTGAACCTTGATGGACGCATGGGCAAGACCTGAGTGCGCCAGGTGAAGAAGATATGGCAGTAGTTGCTGTGGGGTGACATGGAAAGGGTGTAGACCTTCCTTCGCACACCAGACACAGAAGCGTTTCCATTTGAGAGAATAGGTCTTTTTTGTGCTGTCAGCTCTAGCGTTAGCCAGGACATCTCTACACTCCTGCGGAATGCTCAGGTGGCTGAATTCGCGGTATTCAGGAGCCAGGCTGATAATTTCAGAGGGTCCAGGTTCGGGTGGAGAACCTGTCCCTGAGACATTGTGAGCAGGGTCGGATGACTGTGTAGGCGAAGAGGTGGTTGGACAGATAGACGATGAAGTTCCGTGTACCAGTGCTGTCTCGGCCAGGATGGAGCGATGAGGATCAGGGTGCAGGGCTCCGATTTCATCTTCCTGATTACTCTGGGAATTAGTGGGAATGGCGGAAAAGCGTAAGCAAACACGTTCCGCCAAGCTATGGAAAATGCATTCCCTAGTGTTCCTGGTTGGGGAAGCCTGCTTGCGAAGCTTGGGCATTTGGCGTTCTCCCTGGTGGCAAAGAGGTCTATCTGTGGTGTTCCCCACTTCGTGAAGATGTAGTCCATCGCTCCCGCGTCCAGCTCCCATTCGTGGGATAGAGATTGTTCTCTGCTCAGGGCGTCCGCCAGGACATTGTCTTTGCCTGGGACGTATTCGGCTTTGAGTGTTATGCCATGTTGGAGGAGCCAGTTCCAAACTCTCTGAGATTCTCGAGAGAGAGAGAGAGAGAACGCGTCCCACCCTGTTTGTTCAGGTAGTGCATCGTCGTGGTGTTGTCTGTCCTGATGAGCACTGGGGAGTTTCGGATGCGTGGGAGGAACGATTGAAGCGCCAGGAATATTGCCCTCAGCTCCAGAATGTTGATGTGGAGTTTGGATTCCTGTGGCGTCCATTTGCCGTTGGTCTGCAGCTCTTGCAGGACTGCGCCCCAGCCTTCCAATGATGCGTCTGTGGTGACTATATGTGGTTGCGCCGGAAGCAGGAACGGCAGTCCTTGCGACAGGTGTTTGGTCGACCTCCACCATTGTAAATTGTTGACCATAGGTTGGGTGACTCGTATACGGTCCTCGAAGGATCCCACAGCCTGCGTCCACTGCTTTGTTAGTTCTTCCTGAAGGGGACGCATTTTTAGGCGGCAGTGCGGGATGAGCAGAATGCATGACGACATCATGCCGAGGAGCGATTTGAAGATACGGACAGTCAGAGTCTTTTTGGATGCCACTAGCTTGGCTAAGGAGATAAGTTTCAATTTTCTCTCCTGTGATGGGAAGGCTTTTGCGCGTTCCGTGTCCAGGCTCGCCCCAAGGAAAGTGATGACTGTGGATGGGGTTAGAGATGACTTCTCCTTGTTGAGGGTCAGGCCTAATCGGCGGAAAAGATGTAGACAGGCGCTGGAAGATGCAGCTGCGGCTGCTTTTGACGGAGCCTTTACCAGCCAGTCGTCCAGGTAGGGGAAGACCTGTTGTCCCTGCTGGCGAAGAAAGGCTGCGACAGGAGAAAGACATTTCGTAAAGATCCGTGGAGCAGATTTGAGACCGAATGGGAGGACCCGGAATTGGTAGTGGACTCCTGCGACTGCGAATCTGAGGTACTTTCTGTGTCCTTTGAGGATAGGGATGTGATAATAGGCGTCCTGGAGATCTAGTGATGTCATGTAGTCGCCTTTTTCCAGAAGTCCCAGGATCTCTTGTAGCGTGACCATACGGAATGACTGCTTCTTTAGGAACGCATTGAGTGCCCTCAGGTCGAGGATCGGCCTCCATTTCTTGCCTTTTTTGTGAATTAGGAAGAAGTGGGAATAGAACCCCTCCCCCTGTTGGGCATGTGGAACTTTTTCTATTGCGCCCTTTTGAAGCATGGAAGCTATTTCTTGGAGAAGCAGCCTCAGGTGTCTGTGAGGGCGCTTGACAGGTGGCGTCAGTGGGGGGTTGGAGATGAATTCCAGTGAGTGGCCGAATTGAAGAAGTTGCAGAACCCACCGGTCCGTCGTTATTTGTCGCCAATTTTGTAGGTAAAAAGAGAGTTTTCCTCCAAGCCGTAAAGAATGTGATGGTGGAGGGGCTGGCCAATTGATAGAGTCATTGGCGATTGCCTGCGGGTCTCTTCTGTCCTTTTCCTCTGTAGGACGATTTGTTGAAGGAGGTTTGACGTCCCGACTGGTTTTGACGCTGTTGGAACTGCGTCTTGCCCTGTGAGTACGAGTAGGAGGACTTGTTTTGGTAGGAACCCCTGTAGGAGGATTGTCCTCTTCCTCTGCTGGTACGAAAGGACTGATTACGAGACTGTAGAGTACCCAGAGCTCTGGCTGTATCGGTGTCCTTCTTGATTGCAGTGAGGGCTTTATCGATCTTTTCGCCGAAAAGATGATCGCCGTCATAAGGCATATCAATTATTTTGGTTTGGACCTCCTGTCTGAAGGAGGTGGCCTTAAGCCACCCTTGACGTCTCAGGACGGCGGCGCCAGCCAACTGCCGGAAGCCAGTCATGGCCACGTCGATGGCGCAGTCAATCAATTCGGAAGCCGAAGTTTGGCCTTCGAGGAGAAGCGAGTGTGCTTCCGCTTTCAAATCCTCTGGAAGGTCAGCGAGGTAGGGCGCGATGTCCGCCCAGAGTTGACGGTTGTAGCCTCCAAGAAGAGCAATGGAGTTGGCGATCTTCACCGTCGTCGCAGATGTAGGGGAAAAGCGTTTTCCGACGGCATCCAGCTTCCTGCCTTCCTTATCAGGTGGGGTTGATAAAGGGGATGCAGGGTTGCGCGAATTCTTTTGCGCCGCCTGAGTGACCACGGAGTACGCCTTGGGGTGACCCGTGAGGAACGCTGGAGCCGATGACGTAGCTTTATATTTTTTGTCCAGTCTGGGCACTACTACCTGTAGGGAAGCTGGAGACTGCAGGAGTTGCTTGCCCTGTTTCAGTAGGTAATCGATGATGGGAATCGATCTTGTTGTTTTCTTCGTTGGTTCCTTAAAGTCATAGAGGAAACAGTCAGTCTCCTGTGTTTCCATGGACATATGGAACCTTTTGGCTGCCCTTTCCATGAGGTTATGGAAACCTCCAATGTCTGCTGGCGGAGACTCCGAAGATTGTGGCTCCAGAGAGGCTGGAGAGTGAGTGACATAGTCTTGGTCGGCGTCCGCGTCCGTGTCATCGTCGTGAACTTCCCCTTCATGTTCCCTCTCATCGTCATCGGACGAAATTGGGTCCTGTGCTGGGTCTTGCGTCCTAGGGAGTACCAGCGGAGGTGGCTTATGCCGTGGTACAGGCGTAGGAACAGGCACAGTTGTCTGCGGGGGAACAGCAGGAGTGGCCTTTTCTGGGAACCGCTCCTTGTAGTCTTGAATGAGGAAACGCAAGTCCGATACTAAGGATGCTGGCAGGCACACCATTGGTGTCACTTGAGTGTGAACCGGAGCAGTGACCGCTGGAGTCATAGGTTCCTCAACTTCCTGCTCTTCGTCTGTACTCTGGCACTTGACTACCAGATCTGAAGGGCTGGTGGCCTGGGTAAACATTTCCTCCTCCATTTCTTGGTCCTGTAAGAGACAGGATGGTGTCAGTTGCTGCACCTTGCTAGGTGACGTCATCTCCGGTGTAATCGTTTTTTTGGTAATTCTAATCGTAACATGGGATGTTTGGGCGTCCATAGCATGTGAGAGGAGCTCAGACTCCTTCCAGGCACCAGTTGTCATCAACGCCTGTGACGGTGGTTTTATCAAGGAGCTTTCCGTCGTCGGTTGATTTTTTGTTTTCGTCGACGGTATGACCGTCGTCGACGCCTTCGTCGCGGTGACTTCGCCTTCGGTAATTTTTCCGTCGACGATTGTTTCGTCGTCGTCGCCGTCGTCGACGGGGTGCTCCTCGTCGACGATGGAGGCTTCGTCGACGTTGCGGCTTTCGTCGACGGTGTCGGCGTCGATGTCTTCGTCGACGGTCGTGTCGTCGACGGCGCACTCCTAGGCGTCGGTGTAGCGGTGGATGAAATTGGCCTACCCGTCGACGATGAGGGTGTCATTCTTGTCGACGATGAAGACGCCGATGAGGCCGTCGTAGTCGACACTGTCGTCGTTGACGTAGAGACGGTTTTCAGCGCTGAGGAGGTCGTCGACGTCGTCATCGCCATGGTACTCAGTGGCTGCTTCCTAGGGGCAGGAAGGTCCTTGCCAGACACGGTAGGCTTGCCCTCTGAAGACTTTTTGGCCTTCTTAGGAGGGGTGTCTGAGGGGCCAGGCGAGGAAACCCTAGGCCTCTTCAAGGAAAACTGCGAGGCGCCAGACATGCTCTCACCTTCAGAGACTAAGTCGCCTTCTGGTCTGTCTTTAAGTCTATTTAGCCATATTAGAAGTCTCCCCTCCCGGTCCTTCTGGGTTTTATGGGAGAATTTACGGCATATCCTGCAGTCCACGGCCTGGTGGTGAGGATAGAGACAGTATAGACAGGTCTCATGTTCGTCGTCCACGTGAAGCCTCATCTTGCCACAGGAGGCACAGGCTCGGAAAAGTCCTTTCTTTTTGGTATCAGCCATAGCAATAAGTCGAAAACTATCAAATTTAGACAAAAAGTCAAAATTCCTGAGGAGAACTCAGGTGGAGACTCCCTAGCACAACGTGCGGTAGAAAATCTGAGAGACTGAGGCTCCCCACAGGAAGGTTCTAGAGGGAGGTAGTAGCTGATTGGTTGTTCCTCTTACTTTGGTCCTTTTTTACAAAAGGACACAGATAGGCTACCAAGGTGGGACCCTGGAGCCTACTCTATTTGGTCCTTCCCGCATAAGGACCTAGATAGGTCACTAAGGTGAGACCCTTAGACCTATTTTCTTTATGTATGTCTTAGGACATTACTTTTTTATATACCGGAGGCTCCCGTCTCGACGACGGGGAATGATTCAGGCATGTGAATCTATGAAAGACACCCAAACACTGGATAACTGATCTTGCATTTAAGCAGTGATTTTAGCACAGAATGACAATCTAATGTGCTTCTTGAGATACATTGGATTTGCACATAATTATGACATTATAGGCAATTGAAAATAAATTGTACTAACGTATTTAATAACTCTGTGAGCCATTGGAGGTTTTAAGGTTTTTAAAGATAATCTAAATTGATATTTTTGTATTATTGCATATAATATTTTTATATATAATACAATTTATTTAAATTGCAAACCGATCGTAATATATTCAAATGTAATTACATTTGTGTACTTCCTAATGAGAGTTGTGTGTCTTCGTATATGAGAGTGAAATGTGAGCGTTGTTAGTACTTAAAGTGGTATGCGTGCCTGTGTGAAAGAGAGACCAGCCTGTATTCTTTCTAGTAACGTGTGATTTTCGGACTGTGTGGGCGTGTGCATGAGCAGTATGTTTACTTCCTAATGAGGGCTGTGTGCCTGTGTCTGTATCTGTGTGGGAGTGACGTGAGCAGTTCTGTTAGTACTTGTTACTAAAGGCATGCGGAGTCGGTTCGGGACGTTATAGATGACCCATCCGTCCACTCATCTCTCGAAAGATATCAGGGACACCACCATCCCTTCATACTACACTGGAGTATATGGCAAGTACGTTTTTTTTTTATAAACAGCGCAAACTCAACCTATCATGAGCACCAGTTACATTATAGGAGGACACATTCATTTTTGGTAGGCACGGGGAATTAAAGAGAGTTGCCCAGATTCACAGGATGGTGAGCCAGCGCCAAGAGTCCAAACTAGTTCCCAGCTCCAAAGTGGGCAGCTCTGGCCTAAGTCACCCCTTGAATATATAATGTGTTCCTTGTGTTTGTGATATGCTAATTGAACACCAGTACACTTTGTAAACAAAACATGCAGTTGTTCGCATAGGGCCGGGCATATTTTAGTGGGGACGGGTTTATGATGCGTTTAAAGTGTCTGGGCACTCAGCTTACGTTTACTGCTCATTGGCCACTTTGGCTGCCAGTTCCTCTGAAGGAATGTGCACCGTAATAAAACCATTAATACAAATGCTGCGTGTGAATGCCTGTCACTAGCATCAAAGTGGACAGAAGCTTAAGAGGCGCTTTAGGTGTAAATACTGCAGTGTTGTGTTTGGTATAGGATTTAAGATGCAATATTAATTTTGTTTGTTTAAATCTTGTACAGATATTGTATTAATTGTATTGTTTGCCAAGAGCTGATTTTCGATAATAATGTTTTGAATAAACACAACCTGTGTGATGAATCTTAGAGATATTCAGTATTGCCAGTGACTCAGCTGAGTTGGAGGGTGCGGGATCCAAATTGGGTGTCTCCCTGGCCCAAGCAATACAGAGAGTGTTACTGATTCTTACTCAACTAGCTGGCTAACAGACATGTTGAAATGCAATCATCTTATCCCCAAACATCAGCTGATCAATTTTTGAAAATAGCCATATGTTGCTATCAAATACACATTTTCTTTTTGAAAAGAGCAAACAAAATGACAAAAGCTTATTAAGAAAAAATAAAATAAAATAAAACCTGTTTTGCCACAAATATCTTTTCATTTTTCGTAAATACACATTTGACAATCAAACTTCAATTTGTCATTTTCATCACATACTCACATGCATCACTGCCACACATGAATGCCATGTATCACTATCTCATGCCATGGAGGTCTACAATATGCCAAGAATCATCATGCTTGGATCAACATTAGACCAAGGGTGGGAATCCTGATGCCATGTGTGCCAACAACAAGAAGCAAGTAATTGCCACGGTTATACCTTGGCCACCACTATACTAGGTTGAGCAACATCATTCAGTGGTGGAAACCAATATTTCAAAAATTGACATCAATATGTCAGAGGTGGCATTTGCCAGCGGTTGCCATCATGAAATTGATTCTCACATTATGCAAAGCATTTCCACCTGTATGCCATGGCCACCAATACCAAAGGTAGGAACCATCAATACGCTAAGAATTCCAATCAATATGCCCGGGACAACATTTTGCCAGGAGTGGGAACCATCTTTTATATTGAAGCCCACAATATGCAAATAATGAGTGCTAGGGAGTGAGAGTGACTAGGGAGTGCTAGGGAGTGCAGAGTGACTAGGGAGTGCAGAGTGCTAGGGAGTGCAGAGTGATTGCAGAGTGCTAGGGAGTGCAGAGTGACTGCAGAGTGCTAGGGAGTGCTAGGGAGTGCAGAGTGACTAGGGAGTGCTAGGGAGAGCTGGGGAGTGCAGAGTGACTAGGGAGTGCAGAGTGCTAGGGTGTGCTAGGGAGTGCAGAGTGACTGAAGAGTGCTAGGGAGTGCAGAGTGACTGCAGAGTGCTAGGGAGTGCAGAGTGACTGCAGAGTGCTAGGGAGTGCAGAGTGACTAGGGAGTGCTTGGGAGTGCAGAGTGACTAGGGAGTGCTAGGGAGTGCAGAGTGACTAGGGAGTGCTATGGAGTGCTAGGGACTGCTGAGTGACTGCAGAGGCTAATGGCAATGTAAATGACAATGCCATTTATTTATCTGTTTTCAAAACCAACACATAAATACAAATTTTGTCATTTACAATGCCAATAGCTCTAACTTTTCCAAAGGCGAAACCATTGCATTGTAAATGCTTGTTTTTAATATGTGTTGGCTTTGAAAATATATAAATTAATAGCATTGTTATTCACAAAGCCAATAGCTTACACTTTTCTAATGCGAGTCCTATTGGCTATGGCAATGCTTAATGGTAGCAAGCAAGGACAGTGCTGTTGTGGTGCTGAGTGATGATGTGGTTGGGCTGAGTGATGTAGTGGTGTCCCTGAGTGATGTGGTGGTGTCCCAGAGTGATGTGGTGGTGTCCCAGAGTGATGTGGTGGTGTCCCAGAGTGATGTGGTGGTGCCCCCGAGTGATGTGGTGGTGCCCCCGAGTGATGTGGTAGTGCCCCCGAGTGATGTGGTGGTGCCCCCGAGTGATGTGGTGGTACCCCTGAGTGATGTGGTGGTGCCCCCGAGGGATGTGGTGGTGTCCCGGAGTGATGTGGTGGTGCCCCTGAGTGGTGCCCCTGAGTGATGTGGTGGTGCCCCTGAGTAATGTGGTGGTGCCCCTGAGTAATGTGGTGGTGCCCCCGAGTGATGTGGTGGTGTCTCCGAGTGATGTGGTGGTGTCCCCGAGTGATGTGGTGGTGTCCCCGAGTGATGTGGTGGTGTCCCCGAGTGATGTGGTTGTGCCCCTGAGTGGTGTACTCGAGTGATGTGGTGGTGCCCCCGAGTGATGTGGTGGTGTCCCCGAGTGATGTGGTGGTGTCCCCGAGTGATGTGGTGGTGTCCCCGAGTGATGTATTACAGGATGATGAGATGAGTACCACTGAGCTGGTTAGTAATGATAATCAGCACGCACAGATAAGTTAAGTCTTTCTTTATTTAAAGGGTGATGAAACGAGAAGCATTGATGTAGGTAGCAACACCCTTGGCACGACCGCTGAACCGAAGACTGTGATTGGTCAGGACCGTCGGGATGCTAGCGCTCACTACTTTTGTTTGTTCTATGAAAGCAAAGCATGCAGGTCGGATATAGAGTGGATGGGACAGTTTCCCTGTTTCTACATCTGTGTTTGGGCGAGAGTAGGGGCGGGCATTGATGGCCTCGTTGCTGACATTCTGTGGGTGTTAACCACTGTTAATGGCCCTTCCCCATATTATGCGTTCTCTTCTTCAGCTTGGAGTGGAGGGGTCCTAACGTCAAGGTGATCAGTTAATTCTTCCTCGCAGGGCATTAACCAGTTAGCGCTTTGAGCTTCGAGAGAAAAATAGTTTCATTTTCGGCTGTATGAAGAGTTCATATTATAGTATAAGGAACTTATTTACAGTAACATAAAGTCGGCTTCCTTAAACTTAGAGCAGTCTGCAGACACATGGTGGATTATCTGGCGACAGTGCATGTACAAGAGGTGGGCGGGGTTTAGTGGACGTGCTGAGCCTGGTGTAAAACTGCTGATTCACTAGGCGCTCTGTAGGCACTGGAAGCAGACGCCGGATAGTGACTGTTTGACAGATGAATTGGGAAACTTGAGCTTTAATCCCGGCATGGTGCTCCGCACACTGTGTGATACTGGGCACATTCTTTAACGCTTCGGTTCCGCTCTTTGCCAAGGAACAGCAGCTCTTCGAAACGGGCGCGAATCTGGTGATTGGTGCTAGATGTCATGCCGCTTACTGCTGGATCGTATGTCATTCCCAACTTCTTAAAATGTGACCCAGAGGTTATTATATGTAAACTAACCAAATTACCAAATTCCTAGCTCTACTGCTTGTAACCCTAAACTTGCTGTGAGATCTTAGGCACATAGTTAGAACGTAAAGGCTTTGAACCAGTCTTTGTAACAATATCTCCCGGTCGCATCATTAGCACGACATAAGCAGTGACTCACACAGCCAAGGCAGGCTAAAAGCGGCAACTGTCACTTGAACGAATAGCGCAGTTCCTCTTGAACCTTCCAGCGACTTCCCTCGTATGAGTCATGTTATTTTTTATAATAAAATACGCTTTTATATAACACTGTTATCAGCCCCCAAACATAAAAAAAGCGTAATTAAGAACACGAAGACTGTCAGACTAAAAACGCTAACTCAACGGTAATTCATTTTCTGAAAATGTACTTGTGGTCGGTCCGAGTGATAAACTCCTAGAGCGAAATACATAACATGACAATGTTATTACACTTTAAAACAAATGCGTTACCATAATTGATCATGCCTTCCTTTAGTTCTACGTTGCACTTTGTTGTAAACAAGCCGTGAGCATGCACATCCCGAAACCGGAAGTTCGGGAGCCTGACGCCGGTCGTGGGGTGGTACTTCCGTCTTCTGCGAGAAGCCAGCGCCCACGGAGTGGCTGGCCCAGAGGAGCAGTGGTGACGCAGGGCTCCCATGCCTGAGGGAGAGCCCCGCAGGGGCAGCAGAAGTCAGGAGTGGGGGCTGAGGCCTCTGATGCGGTAAGTGGGGCTTAGTTATACGGGGGCGGCGGGGTGTGTGTGTGTGTGTGTCTGTGTGTGCAGGCGCATGTGTGTGTCTGTCTGTGCGTGCGTGTGTGTGTGTGTGTGTGTGTGTGTGCGCGCACGTGTGTGTCTGTACGCGTGTGTGTGTGTGTGTGTGTGTGCGTGCGTCCGGCCTAAGTAACAGTGTGTGTGTGCGCGAGCACTTATATGTAAGCGCGTCCACAGACCCCAATCGGCTCGTGCACAGGTCTGTACCACCTGGGAAGCAAGTCAGTAACAAAAGATCTCGCTGGCGACAGCGCTTTCGCGCTGCAACACTAGCGAGACCTAAAAAGGTGGTTCTGTCTCCAAGTGTTCCACAGATGAAGGTTGTTCTGGAGCTATGTACATGCTGGATAAGGTTATTGGGTATGATTCTCAAGCCAAAGTTGTGAAAGATTTTTCATGTTCCAATGACTACTTTTCTTCTTCCCAAGGCATCAGGGAGGAAGATCAGGTGGGGTTGTCCAACTCTCCTGTTGTTGAGTCTTCTGTTAGGAATCGCAGACCACCTGTATATCTTCAGGATTATGTTAGATCATGAATTTTATACTGTATTTTTCCTCTATTCTCTTCTTTTCTCGTTCTCCTTCCATTTCTTTTGTCTTCTTTCTTCTTTGCTTTCTTTATTGCATATTAAGGAAAGAGGATGTGATGTGATGTTGATATGTTATTATTTAAGTTATATTTTATCGCTCTAACCTTGGTTGGAGCTCCCATGCTCCGTATGTTCCTTCTGCATGTTCTTTGTTCTGCTGTAGAATGTGAGGCTGACGGCACTCCACGATCGACAGTTGAAGCTGGGTCATTGAGGTGGTCTGATGCCAGGCTGTGCTCCTAGTAAAGTACTTACCTCTACTTGCTGGCTACTCGTCTTTCCGTCAAGAAATCATCTCAACATAAGCCTTTGAAGCTTCCCCTTCGTGGACTCTGTCCTTCCTGGGGGAGGAGGCTTGCCAACTCGTTCCAGGATGTGCATTGTTTCAGGCCCGTGGGAGCAGCAGGTTCGTGGAACAGCGCAACATCGCAGCCGTGAGGGGAACGGCCATCATTGCCACTACCCAGCCTAGAGGGGAGCGGCCAACACTGTCACGACCCAGCCGTGAAGGGAACAGTCAACGCTGCCATCAACCAGCCATGAGGGGAACGGCTAAGGCAAAACTACATCTCCCAGCAGCCCTGAACAGACGCCTGCCCCTGACGCTGCGTCCCACTGCCGTAGGCGCAATAAGACCCTCACTGGCCTCCCGCAGCATGGGACGCCGAGAACAGCGGAACATTGCAGCCGTGAGGGGAAAGGCCAAGGTCAGGCCCGTCTACGCCCATCAGAGTCCGGATGAGCCTAGGCTGGGCCATAACTCTTAGTTCTGACTACGAACCCCCCCAGGACTCATTCTACACCGGATCGTCCACCCAAGGTTAGTCCCACCCATCTGATTATTTTCCTTCTTGACAGCAACACTCAAAAACTAAACATCTATTTAATAGTGGTGGGAACTTGCAAACTCTAGCCCTCTGGGATTTGCTACAGAGACAATTGGCACTTATCCTTTAGCATCTTTTAAATTATTGTCTCTCACAATCATGGGCAAACCAAGAACAACTGCCGCTCCCCAATCTGTATTGCCACTAAAACCCACCTCAATAGACAAAATGCTGCAAAAAGCAATAGGAGTTGTAGCCACGGAAATAGAGCGGACAGAAATGCGTCTTTCATTAAAGCCCCCTGTTCTACTTCTCAAGAACATGGTAGCCTGTCCCCGTCAATACCGCTAACACTGGATTAAAAATCTGAATTACCAAGGACACGCACAAAGTCTAGTGCAGCATCAAATGCTGAGATACCCCTAGTGAGCACCTCCAAAAGAAAATGGACTACTTGCGGGAGCAGAAGGAATAGGGCAACAACCACCTTGGGTGAAAAACCTGTTGATGGATCTCCAATTTTAGTTTAGGACCATTGTAAAGTAGGAACTTAAGACACTAACGGACCAGGTTGATAAAATGTTATTATTGGTTGATAACTGGGCGGGAAAGGTAGAGCTAACCCATAAGGAGGTGGAGATAACTAAATCTTTAGTCCGGCAAATAGCACCGCACACCACCAACCAAGCCACCCGAGCCCCAAGCCAAGAGATTGGCCGTAGTAGGTCAAACCCAACAAATTTGAATGTGGCAAACCCCCTGGGAAAAACCATCTTGCCAGAATCCTGCTATAGGAAACCACCTGCAGGTGGCCCCCAAGGCAGGGCTCGTAAAATCCAAAAAATGGTACTAGTCCTGCAGGTCTAGTACCTTGAAAAATCTGCTCGACCTAACTGCAACCTACTTGACCTCCGTCTCTGAAAGCTTAGCAAATGTGACAAGATAACAAGATTTAAAGGCATCTTTATTGCTCATTCACTTTGAGAGCAATAAAAATGCCTTTAAATCTTGTTATCTTGCCACATTTGCTCCATTTTCAGAGACAGAGGACAAAAGCTAGTTTGTCTTCCTACTTGCCAGAAAGGGCGAGTAGGACCTAAAAACAGCTTGCCCTCATTAAATTTAGCTCGCAAATGCGAGCGGTCAAGTGAATTTGTCGAGCCCTGCATGGGAACTCCCTAGAGAGCACCAACAAGCCGCCCCCGGCTGTGGCAATAGGATCAGCCATCTGCCAACCAGGTTCCACCTCTGGGAATAGGGAGCATAATCTCCCTCCAGCATCAACTCCTTATGTTGTCGTATTAGCAGGAGTACCAGAAGTGAGAAAGGGATGTAGGGAGTCTCACTATGAACTCAAAAACAAATGTATCTTCTGGATGGTTAAACATAGGCAATTCTCATACAAAGATGCAAATGAAATTATTTTCATCCGCTGGGTAAGTTAGGTGGGCTGGAGGCCAAAAGATGTCTCCGGGGATTGCATAGTGATTAACTTTAGAGACCCGCGGACTGTGCAATCCCTTTTAGAGTGGGGTTACCAGAGGGAGAATGGGGGTATAGCCTCCCTCCTTCAGGGATATTTTTACCCCAGGGCTAAATTCTCATGTTACGAGAAGGACTGGTATTGACAGGGGTGCGAGGATTGAGGATAGGCCACCCCATAGCCAGAACTGGGATCCTAATCGACCTCCTCAGTACAACATTCCTGTTGCAAACAGATTTAGCTCTTTAGACTCAATCAATTGACTAACTCTCACTGGGCCCCTATACCAAAGTTCCAACTGCCAAGTAGAGAATAAAATTAAAATATTGCACCCGGATGCCCTCTCACACCAAGGAGGACCTAGAAAGCACATGGAAGATCTGGAGAAGGGATGTGGGGGGAAAGTGAATGATCTAATAAACATAACTCTGGAACCAACATGCATGGCCATCCAATCCCCGACCGACCCCAATACAACTCGAAGCCAAACAATCCCATCACACCCCCCATCGCAAAGCATCCCTTGGCAGCAACAAGTATTAGTTACTCGGGCTATGACCATGGGGCGCTGAGCAAGTTGGGGACTAATAACCTACAATGGGGGCACTTAAGTCCCAGTCTACCACCCTCTACCCATGTAGCAAACGAGAGGGACACAGCTGGTTTGCAATTATTATCCTGGAACGTAGCAGGACTCACCTCAAAACTGGATATCTCAGAATGTGGGGCATTTATTGACCAACACAGGTTATGCATGTTCCAGAAAACCTCGGCTAGGGTGGCAACACACTGAGTCGGATAAGCATCCTATAGTTTCATATGTCTTTATTCGAATATTTCATCATAAAAGACAACCTTAAAAGCCGTAAACACAATAATGATCCTGAAACACATCATACCGGTTATAAAGGTTAAAAGCCATTCTGGCATTACATTAAATACTTGAGCATAAAACTAGATGATTACATAGCAATTCATATCACTCTAAAACCACAGAAGAATACAATAAATAAAATGTGTGTAGTTTTGGTGGCATACAAGAGCATAGTTTATGTTCCAGGAACCTGCCAGATAAAGATGAAGTATTTATCTGGTCAATATGATGTTGCCTTATGGTAGACCAGTATAAAGCTTTAAATACCTTTTTAGAGGGAAAAACATTATTAACCGGGTCGGTCCACAGATGGCTCAGGCCCATGTTCTCTAAAAGCATTCTTACTTTTTTGAACCAGAGAATATTCCCCGAGCCCAACACTGATCTGACATCCATAATTTCGTTAGCAAAAAGTGCCAGTTCAGGGGTGGACCAAATTCTCCTCCACAGGGCCACTGGTTTAAAGCGTGCCACATCGTCGATTGCATGACAGCCTAAATCCAGTAACAAAGGCTTCAAGGGGCTGGAATGAGGAAGGCCTACTAGTTTTCTAAAAAATGTATTTTGAATTCTCACGATTGGCGAGATCCGCAAAAGCCCAGAGGTCCGCGCCGTACAAGATCGCTGTACTGATCTTGGCATTATAAATTTTCAACGCAAGACCTATTCTTTTCATAAGTGAGGTTCTCTGTTCTTTAATTAGACACCCTGTTAACTGTGCAAACTTAAGGGAAAGAATGTCTAGCTGGGGTTTCCAGCTGAGCCTATTTTCTAACACTACCCTTAAGTATGTCATGACTTTTACCTGTTCCAGAACGGAATCATTCATAGTAACATGACCAAACAGAGGTCTATTTTTTGTTAAAACCATAAATTTTGTTTTGGTAACATTGACCTGGAGGTCATTATTTTGACAAAATTCCTCAAATTTGTTTAGGACGGTTTGAAGACCCTTCTGGGTTTTGATAATATCAGCGTGTCGTCCGCAAAGATAAGTAGCGGAAACTTAGTGCCGCCTAGGGCAGGTGCATCTGTTGGAAATCCTGCAAAGTACTGCACTACCCTGTTAATGAACAACAAAAACAGGTTCGGTGCAAGTACACACCCTTGGCGTATACCACGGGACACCGGGAATCTCTCCGGAACCAGCCCTTGTTTGCCCCATCTAACCTGTGCAAAGTTTGCTTCATATAGCCTAATTACAATTTCAAGTAGTTCATGTGGCATACCCATAGTTCTTAATGCTACCCATCACTTTGATCTTGGAACTAAATCGAAAGCAGACTTTAGGTCAACGAAGACTGCATAGATGGTACCTCCACCCAGAGTAACAACCTTCCAATAAATTAATATAAACCTAAAGCCCTGTTCGATCGTGCTAACACGAGCTCTAAAACCTGCTTGTAATGGAGATAAAACCTCCTCTGATTCCATCCAACCTGTTCAATCCTGCTAACACGAGCTCTAAAACCTGCTTGTAATGGGGATAAAACCTCCTCTGATTCCATCCAACTCTGGATCTTAGCTAGCACCATCCTGGCAACAATTTTTTGGATAGCGTCTATTAAGCTAATAGGGCGGTAGTTCCCCGGGACGGAACAATCCCCCTTTTTGAATATAGGCAGGATCTCAGCTCCATGCCAAGAATCCGGGATGGATGCCCCCTTCGCAACGGCGTTAGCTAAAAAGGTAATATATGGTACCCAATTGGTCAAATCATATTTGAAAAGGTCTGCCGTAATGCAGTCCATTCCTGGTGCTTTTCCACCTTGGACCTTCCTTAGGGCATCCTCTACATCTTTCCTGACAAAGACTAAGGGTTGACAGGGAGTCAAAGGCCTTGGTAAAAAGTCGGCAGGATCAGTATCTGTTAATACTTCCAGTCCCCTAAACTGAGACTCGAAGTGATCGACCCAATCCTCCACAGACACGTGGTTTGCCGGTACTTGTTGTTCAGCTTTTTTTCCCCATTCCACTATATACCAGAACTTAGTCTGGTTTTTCAGTCTACTAGCCTCATGTAACTCCTGCCAGTGCTGGTCATCCCAATCCTTTTTGGCCTGCCTTTGGATTTTACGATAGGCAAGCCTTGCCATCCTGATGTCCTTGGAGTTTCGTGCCTTTATAGCTGACACCAAAGAACCATAGGCAGCCCAGCAAGATTTATTGGACCATGATTTTCCTGGGGTTTTAGATTGTGGCTTCGTGGGAATTCCACTTTTGGAGAAGTACAATTTCAACTCCCTAAATAACTGTTCATGGAGAGCAGTTGACTTCTCAATGATTTCTTCCTGATTGGACAGTGCCTAAAGCACTCCAAATGTACAGGAAACCTCATGGGAGATCTTCTCTAGGGTTAAGGGGTCGTCAACTACCCTAGCCCATGAGACCCTGCGCATATCATTAGAAAGCAGAGCTTCCGCAGTGGCTATCTCCGTAGCTTTTTCCCTCTTTGGGCCACCTCCAATATTTAAGCTCATTATAAGCGGGTTGTGGTCACTCTCAGGACGAGCAGAAATTATCATATCTTCAAGTGAGCACCAATACTCGACCTTTCTGAGAATATAATCAATACGGCTTGAGTTGGTGCCATTGTCAAATGTTACCCTTCCAGTTTTGTCCGAATTTGAACGCCCATTTACTGCTCGCAAACCCCACTCAAGGCAGAAGCCCAACCACTGAAGGGCAGAATCTGTCCACTACTTTAGAGGATTTAAATTGAGGTGGGGGATGTTCCATAGGGCGTCTTCCTCTGCAAAGATATCATCCCCCTCAATCTTTAAGGGCTCGAATGTGCAATTGAAGTCCCCTGCCAAGATCACATATCTATCCAGCCCAACAGAATTAAAAAGAGTCCAGCTCGTTTGTGATTCCCGAGCTCCGACCTCCCGGCTGGCCTCTAACATAACAATAAGAAGCTCTGATTGATTCGGCCGTATCAGCTTTAAAGCAAGTATATCAGGGCTTTCCACCATTACTTCAATAGATCGATAATTAAGAGACTGCCTAACCCAAATGGTTAGGCCTCCAGAAGGTCTACCTTGTTTCCCTCTTATCGCTGGCTTATAAAAGTTTAAAAACCCATTACAGTGGATAGGGTCTACAGCCCAGCTCTCCTGAAAAATCAGGATATCGTGAGCTTCCACGAAATCCAACCACTCTACTATAGAGATTTTGCTCATTAACTCTGCAATGTTCCAGGTAACAATTTTGAGCAGATTGAGTTTATCCATTTTGTTAGGCTGGTTTTGTAGACTGACCATCGATTTAATCCCAATTTCCCCACTAACCGCAATTTGGGCCCCACTAACTGGGGACCTTATTGCCAACCTCTCTTGTCTCAGTCCATCAGTCCCTCCTACCATTTTCTTCTCAAGATTAATCACACCAGAATACGCTGGGATTACCCTGGGGGGAAGGCAACCACCCAACCCACTCCCTGGGCAATCTCTGTTGGAATTCCGCTCTCCTACTATGGGTCCCTACTCCCTAGTTATACCTCCACCTTCTTTTACCCTACTCAGTGTTTGGGCCGTAATAGAATCATAGAGGCCGTTCTCATGTCAATCCACCCCATCTAGACCCATTAATGGGTCAAAGCGGTTTGCCAGGGTAGGGTAAGACTCGGCCCTGTCATGGGGATTAAAATTACATGGTCTGTTCAAGTGACTATTGTGTACGCGGTTCAATGGGCATATGGGGGCACGAACATAAAAGTAATTCAAATCTAAGGACTGAATATCTCCCATTCCACCAGTCTCTGTCTCATAACATATGTGTTCAACTTGGGTCCCTGAAGTTTACGATAACGCAATCGCCCTCTATATCCTTTTGTCTACACCCCACTCAGCTCACCCTTCTAACATGTAAGATTTCTGCACTTGTACGTAATGGGAGCGTTCTGTACCTATTGAGCCAGTGAGTGACCTTATTCTTCAGTTCCCTATGAGATTCCAGTTTTCCTTCACCAATCCCAGGAACTCCTGCCAAGATTACTGTGTAAGGTACAGACTCTGGGGGAAGGTTAATACAGGGCAACCGCTGTTTGTCACCCTCAATGCCCTGTTGGGATCTCCCATAAGTCCGCCTCTCTCCTGTCTGAGCATGTGGAACATTCTGGCTTCTAGCCTCCTTACCCACCCCTTTATTACCCTCCCTTACACTACCTCGAGGTTCGCTCTGTTCGGGGTGCTTCTAGGTGTTGGGCATAGTATTTTGGTTTTTAGCCCTCCCAATTAATTCTGGCTCAGGGTCCTTACCAAGGGTCCTAGACCCCGAGGCCTGGCAATCTGGGACCTTAGGGAGGGAACTCTCTATACCTTTCGCAACCTTATCCATCATACTAGAATTTGCTAGTACTAACTTTTCGAGTTTCTCCAGTTTTGCGTTCATTAATTTGGTTCTCTCCAATAGGGGTAGCATCAAAGATTTCACAAGTTTTTCCATTTCCACTAGGAGCCCCTCCTTATCTACGCAATGGATTGGAGTTTCAATTTGGTGTAAGGTACTAGTAGCTAGGGCAGGGAGGTGGTTATTAACTAATGGGACGGGGTTTGCTATCACTGTTTTTGGCACTTTCGCTGAGCTACCCTTTTGGGGCCCCCTCCTCTCTTTCTTTTCCCTGCTAACTGCTTAGCAGTAGAGTCTTTACTAAGTAGTATTTCAGGAGTTGGGTTTGTTCTGGGGAGGCTGTTTTGAAATGGTGATATGGAATCCCTTCGCCTAGCTCCACTAGGAATAAGACTGCCAGTGGTTGCATTTAATGGGGAGCCTGGCACTGAGTCATCAGATCCTACCAACAATAGGCTGGGTCTCGGGCTCGGAACTCCTGAAAGTTCATTAGATCTTATTTGTTCCGGAGTAACCACAGTACCAATAGTACCCAGTGATGAGCGCTTCCCTGAAAGAAGGTCTAAAGACAGACGTTTCTCTGTTAAAGCAATCTCTTTTTCCAGAACCACAGTAGCCCTGGTGATAAACTGGTCAATCGTCCCAGTAACTAACCCCCCTGTAGTTGAAAGAGTTACTTTTCTTCCTTTCCCAGAGCGTAAAGCCATTTAAATAGATGCTCTGGCGACCCCTGCTAAAATACCGGTGAGGGACACGAAATATTTACACAAGATTTTGAACAAAAACATAAAAAGTCTCACAACCCAGGTCCAAAATTTTAGGGGGGTGGCCCAGCCCGGCCTCAATCGGCCTCGGACGGCCGCAGACGGTCCCGCCCTTGTCCCGGGCTTCTCCCGGCACGCACCCGCGCGCGTACCGCGCAGTGGGAGTCAAAGTTGAATAAATACCGTCAGGCAGAGGGCGGGAAGAGGACCACAGCTGAACGGTTTAGCCGGGCTGCTGGTCCTCGCAGTCCCAACCCGTTGGGCCTCTCAGCATGGCAAAAATCCAATCCGAAGGTAAACGAGCCCAATAAAATGCTTATCAGTTCCAAGGAGGCTGAATGTTTAAAAGCAACCTCTGCAAGCGGCTCCCACAAAGCGAGGGCCGCGAGAGGTAAAATAGTCTCAGAATCAATCAGGCAGGGGGCGGGAAGAGAACCACAGCTGAACGGTTTAGCCGGGCTACTGGTCCTCGCAGTCCCAACCCGTCGGGCCTCTCAGCATGGCAAAAATCCAATCCGAAGGTAAACGAGCTCAATAAAATGTTTATTAGTTCCAGGGAGGCTGAATGTTTAAAAGCAACCTCTGCGAGCGTCACCCAGTATTCCAGCTGATATGGAAATAGGGGCAGCCCTTTTGGGGGTCTAGCTATCTAGGTTGGCATGCATATTGACTGTGAGGTCAAACAGATAGAAACGCCATCTCTTGACATCCTCTGCATTTTCTTAACCTTCTTAACCTTCAATTAAAAAACCTGAATTGCCCTGATTAACGTCTATTCACCCCCAGTCTGTTACGGCCAAACCTACAACACTCTTGACATACTGTCCACTTTCCTTTTAACAATACCGGACAACGATTGGATAATCATAGGCGGGGATTTTAATTGTCAATTCGAACCCCTGAATGGTCTACCTAAAAGCATCTCCAGCGAGGAGGACTCAGTTTGGGCCATCCCAGAGCCCAATATTCCGCCTATATGGGCCTGGACCCCATTCGCTTTACAGAGGCACGCACTTACATTAGGTTATTCATTAAGGGCATGCAACGGCTGTACAACATCAGCTAGCCCAGGGAAGCACACATATAATAGACCAGGGCAGGCATCAATCATAGATTACATCCTCGTGGACATCAAATCGTGGCATAAGGTTCTAGATTTTAAGATATTTTCCCGTCACGAGAGTGACGATAATACCCTCAAATTAGATATATCCCACCCATATAATAGAAGTCCTCTAAGTGGAACCTCACAGCCCACCCCAGTTTTACTCAGGCCAATGGAGGTAGGAGAATACCATGGGGGGGGGGAACTCTCCCAATCACAGACTAAGCTTGCCTCTTTATATCAGAAAATCATCCCCGTACTCACTGCAGCACAACTGCACTCTGATTTTTCTAATAATCATCAAGATAAGTTATCCACTCTGGCTTCCTTTTTTGTTACTAGTAGAAAGACCAGGTTGAACAGTAATCCACATCACCTATGGTATAACAAACACTGTAAAACAGCTAAGCTAGAGCTTCTAGCTGCCATGAAGGCAAAAAATAGACCACAAATCAAGGTAACCAGGGCAATTTATAAGCTAGCTATAGCTAAAGCTAGAAGCCTGTGGGAGTATGAAAACTGGACTAATCAAAGAACTGCGCTGGAAAATCTCGATATGCAAGCATTCTGGAACCTGATCAACACCAGAAGGACTGATGGCAAACCAGCAATATCAGTAAACATAGGGGAGGAAGTTTGGAGAGACCACTTTAAATCCCTATATGAAATGACTGAAAAGGAAGTTGGGCGGTGCAACAACCCCGTCCTACCCAGACCCCCCCCGACGAGATACTCCCCTGTTCACCCTCAAGGAGATTACGGAAGCTTTGGGTAAGATCCTTCCAGCAAAGACGCCAGGGTTGGACAAGATCTCCGGTGACTTTTTTAGCTCTCAAACTTCTGTTTGGGCCCCTTAATTGTGGACTATGTTTAACGCAATCCTACAGGGTATGGCGATTCCTTCAACCTGGGCTGGAGCAGAAATCATTCCAATCCCTAAAAGGGCTCCCCGTTGAGCCCTGCAAATTACCGCCCCATTAGCCTAATTGATGTAAGCCAGAAAATATACGCACTCCTGGGCCGATTACAGATTTGGATAGAAGAACACAATGTACTCACACCCCTCCAAGCTGGGTTTAAGGCAAAGATCTCTACCATCGATCACATTTTTAGATTACAGCTCCTGTATTGGAAAACTGTGACTATAGAGGGTGGCAGCGTCTATCTCATTTTTGTGGACCTTAAATCTGCTTTTGATTTAGTTCAGAGGGATAAATTGTTGGGAATCTTAATGGAACAATGGGCTCCAGACTACCTTCGCCATGAGATGAAACGTCTCCATTAAGGCAACTAAGCGCAAATAAGATATGGAAAAAAACGGAGAGCTCTCAGCCCCCTTCCCGGTTGAGAAAAGTGTACACCAAGGCTGCATCCTGGCCCCAACTCTCTTTTCCCTTTTTATAAATGGCCTAATAGAGTTCTTTATGGCAGGAAAAGATATTGTTGCCCCTAGGTGAGTAAATCGCAAGATACCTGCTCCGATGTTTGCAGACAACACCCTCCCACTCTCAAAGTCCCCTATGGGCATGCAAAGGGCCGTTGATGTATTAAGCGCTCCTGCAAAAACTGGGGTTTGGAGATTAATCTACAGAAATCCAAATCCATGGTTGAACACCACGGATTTGGATTTCTGTAGATTAATCTCCAAACCCCAGTTTTTAGCTGAAAAGGCCCAAGAGAGGTTGTCGATCTTTGTATACCTTGGGATTACATTAACCGAGAAAATGGATAGGGAGGCCCAAATGAAAAAGCGAATCTAAAATTGGCTCAGTCCTCAGGTGGGGGGGGGGGGGGGGGGGGGGGTATTTTAAAGGTTTACAACAAGTGCTCCCATAAAGTAATAGACACTGCGGCTGAACTTTACAAGGTACAGGCAAGGGGAGCCACTCTGTATGGGGCAGAACTATGGGGCCACTGCTCCAGCACCCTACAATTATTAACAGAGAATTCTTTCATCAGGTAGCTTTTACGACTTCCGACTAGCTCCCATCTAACCCCCCTTAGGGTGGATTCTGGGATTAGCCCCATAGCAGACGAAATAGCTCTAAGACCCCTCTTATTCTGGCGACGTCTGTGGAGCACCCCAGAGCTTGCGCCTTATAGGGTCGAGCTGAGGGAGGACATGAGCATGCATGGCGCGGGAAAACTGCCTTGGTTGGTGCATATAAAGAACACATGCCAGGCCTTGGGGAGGGCGAATCTGTGGAGGTCAGCTGAAGATTCTAGTATTGTGACTCCCAGAAAGGCACTTATTGAGAATTACAGAGAGCTAAAACTGACCCTGTTATGGAGCAATTCCTCAGGGAACCTAACACAAAGGTTTATGGAAACAAAATATACAATATCGGCTAATACCAGTATTGGATGACAATCAGCCGCTCCTCGCAAAGAAGCTATACATCTAGTTCAGACAAGGGACACTTCCACTTTGATTGTTCACCACTAAGTGGTTGGGCGACCGCAGGAGGGACTGCTACGTATGTCTGAACGTGGAGGAGACCGAAGTGCATGTACTCTTCCTTTGCCCTGCCTATAGGAGGCCATGGTCCCGCTGGCTGGTCCAGCTGTTCAGGAACCTGGGCCTCAGACATTGCTCTGAGACCCTTAGACTACTAAAGTATGACAGCCAAATGCCCATCGTGTTTTCCGTTGCATGCTTTCTGTACTTCATGTGGCATATTCGCAGTGCCATTACAAAAAAGGAACTCACGAGGTCATAGGCCATTTAATCCCTTCTACTAGCTACCAAAGATGTCTGAGAAGAGGCGCATTTCTATTTTAACCCTAATATCTGACGTTGTGATTCCTATACTTCTTATGTATATAAATATGTTTTATAGGACTACTTTAATACCATACACATGTTTTATCTGGCACTGCTGTTGCCCTTTTGCATTCAGTCATTCACTTGCTATCTAGTGTAGCATACGTTTGCCCACATAAGATTGCATTTGATCACCTTCTTGCTAAGCGTGCTATGGTTGTGTCTTTTTAAGATACTTTCCCAGAATGAATTAATCTTCTAGCTAAAATTGATTTCTTGGCAATGCACAGGCACTTTATTTTCCCGCAATAGTGGAAAAACAAGATCGCCCTCGGCCACCTTTCCTTACTTATGTGTATTATAAATATGTCTTTTTTTAAAGATATTTTAAGATGTTTTATCCGGCTGAAATAATATTATATTTAAATTTGACCACTTGATCTATTGCTTCGCAAAAGAGGGAAAAGAAGCAGCAGTTTGTTGGAATATAATTTAGGTCTAAGTTTGGGGATCCCTAGAAGAGATGCATTTTCGTTTTGTGACCTCTGTTAGATCAGCAAACCAAATTGTACTACTTGTCTTTTAGATATTTTAAAGCATTTTGTCTGAAATTGTATATATTGTATTATTCTATTTTGGGCTTTTATGGCCCTAGTGGGCGAAATAAAGATTTTTGACTGACTGGCTGTGAAGTTCGTAATGACAAACTCCCAGCACCATTTACTCTTAATGGCAGCACTGCACTTACAATGTCTAAGAATGGACTTAGACACTGTAAGGCTACAGGGTTCATGCACCTGTACCCTCACCACTGGTATAGTGCACGCAGCTAGAGTGGTGACTGATCTATGCCAGGGCAGTGGGTTGTAGGCATGGCACACAGGGATGTGAGCCATGTGGACTCTTCACTTTGTTCTGCACCAAAACACGCAGCCTGCAAAGGCAGTGTGTGAGTGTAGTGGTACAGGGCCTCTAAGGGTGGCACATAAGTGCTGCAGCCCTTAGGGATCTTCTCTGGTCATATTGCCCTGGGTACCTGTGGTACCATTTACCAGGGTCTGACTTGTGGCCAGAGATGCCAATTGGGTTTTGTTTTCAATGCAGTTTTAGGGAAAGAATTTAGGCCCTGGGTACCTGATTGGCAGGAGCCCAGGGCACACTCAGTCAACGCACATCAGCAGTTTAGCAAAACGTGGCGGCTACCATGCAGAAAGAGGGCAATTTCTCACAATGCCCCGTTGCAAGCATCCAAAGTGGAGAGATTTTGCCCTGCTGCTGCATGCTAGCAAACTTGGGAACCGGAACAATTAACAACAAGGCAGGAGTTGCACGGCACCATTCAGAAGTAAAGAAGCGTGTGTTAAAAGGGCGGTGCTCAGCTCTGCAAGCAACACAGATTCTGAACAAATGAAGGCAAGCTTTCAAAAGTGAATATTGCAAGCCGCGCATAAAGCAAGGCGCACAGCCGCCATTGTTTAAATGAAAGCACAGCATATTGCGATTTTACAAGTAAAGACTTTCTGTTTTAAAATTGAGAAAGAAAAAAACGGTGCTGACCATATTTAAAGAGAAAGCGGGACATACGAGTGTTGGCAAATATAAGGAGCAGCTGTTCATCATTATGAGGAGAATAATGAGAATAACAAGAAGAGGGCGCAAGTGTGGGTGAGAGTGAGTTCCTGATCCTGAATAAGCCTAAAAGAAAAAATTAGTGCTCAGACATTAACAAATATCAAGATGAGTAACGCCACATGTAAGAGAGGCTGTACTCATGGGAGGTTACAGAAGAAAAGAAAGGAGGGACTAGTAACCATGTTAACCAATGAAAAGCATCCATTTACAAAGGACAGTAAAAGGAGCCAAAAAGAAAGATGGGTGTTGCTTAATGCCCATATCCTGGATACAGCATGTCTCAAAAATACAGCACAAGCTCTGCCTAGGCGAGACCTAAAAAGGAAGGTAAGAGAGCAAGACTGAAAGAAAAGGAAGAGAGAGAAGGCACAGGAAGGAACACTAGGAAAGGGATGTGGTGGTGGGATCAAGGGAGAGAGAGAGAAGGGAAGAAAGAGAGAGAAATGTTAAAAGATAGAGAGCAAAGGGGAAGAGAAGGAGTGACTGGGTAGGAAGGGAAGAGAAAATGAAAAAGGGAATTAATGTGTGTGGAACTGACTCCAAACAAGGAAAGAACAGACTGAAAGAAGTAAAGCGGAAAGGGAGCAATTGAGAGAGACAACTGGTATAAGTGTTCATGAAAATGCACTTAACACATTGGAATGACCCCCAGAATTTAAGACAAGTCATGAATGCAAATACCTTGATCTGGCTCTCAGATGGCGGCTCTGGTTCCTGCTTTAAGGAATCTAACAAGGCAGTCGGCTCAGGCTCCTCCTTCAGAGGATCTAAGGAGACAAAACCCAAAGAAGCTACTTTCTGAAACTCTCAAAATACCCCAAACCCTTCTAAATGGCCATTCGCCCCACATCATACCCAATAATTCCATCTTTGGAGCTGTCTCTGACTCAGCAGCCACCTCTTCTCTCTCTGGTGCAAAAACAGGCTCCTGAGAGGCATGATCAGGGGAAGACTAGAAGAAAGGAGTGAAAGGTAACAGAGAAACAATTTAAATATGAATGCACTTCCTCTGGGTACTATTTTCGTCCAAAACAAGTGTGATGACTACATCCTCAGATATATTACAGTTCCTTTGCACCACCAAAAGATAAAGATGGCAAAGCAATTAAAACATTCTCAAATGCTAACCCATTAACAATGCTTCAGTTCTGTGATCCCAGTGCTCACCTATGCAATGAGGGTTACTCTGATCCTATTACTAACCCCTGTACAAAGCTCCGGTTTCTAACCTCAGTGGTGACCTTTTCAATGCTCCAGCCCTTCATAACACATCACTGACCCCTGTACATGGCCTAATTCCCATTACTATTGATGAACCCTTTACAATGCTTCAAAAACTTGATCACTTTGCTGGAACCTTAACTGCGCTCTTTGCCCTTGATTGCATTACACATTCTTTAAAAAGGTTTCTCCTCTTTGTCTTAGAACTGGAACCTTTACAATCTTCAGAGCTATCCAATTCAATTACTGGCCTCTTTATGATGCTCTCGCTCTCTAATTCCATTAGTGAACCCATCCCCTTCTTCCTTCTCCATAATCCTATTGCTGACCCATTAGGAAAGCTCCAGGACTCCAAATTGCTGTACCTCAAGCTTCACTTGACAAGATCCTTCATCCCCTTTCCCAGATTCTGTCTCAACTTCGGATCGCTCCTCTGTGGCTCCAAACTCTTCTTCTTGGCTCCTGTATTCAGACACAGGTGATGTGCTTACTTCTCCTACTTCCTCTTCCTCCTCCTCTTCCTCCTCTTCTTCTTCTTCCTCCTCATCTTCTTCACCCTCCTCTTCTTCATCTTGTTCCTCCTCCTGCTCACCTGGCTCAGTTTTGATTTCAGATGGTACCTCTTCAGCATTTGGTACCTTTTCAATATCCTCTTCTTCTGGCTCTTCTGGCCGCTCTTGTTTGATGGTGGCTGGTACATGGCTAAGTGCTGGGGGCTTCTCTGGAGGGTCCTGCAGCGTTTGATCCCAGGGTCCAGTCAAGGACTGAGGGTCATCATTATCTACACAGAACGAGAGTGCGGCCTCCACTGCAGCTACATCTAGCACTTCCGGGTGCTCATCAGCCTGTGAAAAATTAGATGAGGGACAGACATTAACAGAGATAGGATAGATAAAGATAGGCAATGCTAGGTCATATGTGGAAGCCTCTGAGCTGAGTCCCAGAGACGTTCAACAATAAAATGTTATAATGAGAATTAACAAACATTGTAGAAAACTTAAAATATGGACAGATATCTAAATGTAAAAAGTAGCACTACTTCTCCAATGTAGGGGCCTGAGGAGGTTCAAAAAATGGTGATCCGCACTATCTCTGTGTAAATATGGATCGTAGGCCCATTCATCTTTCAAAAGTCCTTTAATGCCATTAATATTCCCAGCATCAGCATCTACATCAGCCCTTCTAGTCTTGCCTTCTCAAGTGACTTTCTCCCCAAAGTCCATTGTGATATCACTGAAGAATCACAGTTCTATGCCCTGGGCAGCACAACTCAGCTCCATAACTTTACACTCTCCAGTTCAAGCATACTCCTCATGAAGTTCCACTGACCTACACCTAATAACAAATAACAAACTGGGGCGAATACACTGTGATTTTATTTAGACTAAAACAGAGAAAAAAGACAGGGTCTATATCCTCCACAAATATCGCAATGGGACTGTGAAATTGTGTTTTGCTGATCCTAGTATCAAGGAGCTTTATTTGCTCTTCTGGTGAGAGTTTGAACTGAAATAACACAGTGTGAGGCATGAGTTTTCACCTTGTTTGCCACAACACTCTTTTACATGAAATGGCATGCACTTCAATGGTCTGACACAACATTATAATGGAGAGCAGAGCAATGGAAAGTCTAGATAGAATGATATAACAGTCTCACAGAATACAATTTCTTTCATTTTACTACATTTTTAGTAAAAATAATTGTAGCTAATGTCCAAAGCAAAAAGTGCAGCATAACAGACAAGGAAAAACAAACAAAGGTATGGCACAAGCCAAATTTCATATTGAAAAACATGTTTCTTATTATCACAGTCTGAATTCTTAAAAAAGAAATGGTTACTTAAATGTAATCCTAGTTCTGCATCGTAGGAATCTTGACTGAAGTCATAGATGTAAAATTATTCCTCGTTGTGTGCAAGGGACCGAACAAAAAGGCATTTTTTGTTTCTTAAGTAACTTTGGCGCCGTATGACGAATCTGCACAAAACTTCCCCAAAAACAATTAATCCACAATGGCTTCTTCAAGGTAAGTTTTGTGCTGATCCATCAAGTGGAGGCCAAAACAAGGAAGGGAGGGGGTACAAAAGTGTGATTTCCAATTTTAATACCCATAGGAAATGTTGCTCATAGATACAGAAAAAAGCACAACAGAATTCCAGCAATTTTGGCAGAAAGTTAGAACTTTATTCAAGAAGCATGCTTTTTTGTGATCTGTTGAGCCTTTTTCAAGAAATTAGCATTTAAACGTGCTCAGGATGAGCATGAATACCCTGGTAAAAAGATAAAGATATCTGGACCATTTGTGGCCAGATATACTCTGATTGGCCCATTCAGAGTGGTCCGGAAGATCCTGATTGGCTGGCCACAAATGCAAAAGATTTTGTGGCCAGCCATTACAAGCCAGTGACTAAGTCCCCGATACCTGAAAAGCAAAAACAATGGCCACATAAGGGGACAGGGTGGCACACACTCACACCCACGGCCTTGTGGAGGGGTCTCAAAGGGACCCTCAGGACCATGTGGGACAGGTGGGGTCCCAAAAGGAGCCCCACACTAAGTAAAACAATTTAAATAAATATATTTCAGGTCATGGGTACTGCCGTACCAGCGCCTGATACCAATCATAACATCCCTTGTGGTACTGCAGTATTGCGGTACTGCTAAAACAGGGGTACTAACAAAAATGTCTCAAAGGACCAAAAATGGGTTTGACCGTGGGTCACATTATGTTGCTCAAATAAAAGAGACTTTCACTAGGATAAGAAGCCATTGATACAAAGTAAGATCGAATACATACAGATGTGTGTCCCCACACCTGAATCCCACCTAAAGAAAAATAGACATTAATAACGTTTCTTTCAAGAAAATCTTAAAACAATTATAGGAAAGTGGATTATTATGTGGTGTGGTTGTGAGAACTCACCATGTAATAATGTCCTAATCCCTATCAGGTCCAGTTAGATTCTTTAATAAAAATCTTTAGCTCAATCCTGTGTAGCTGTGGCATAGAGCAGTGAAGCTTAATCAAAGGAACACGTTTAAGGCATTTAGTAGTACCTAAAGAGCCAATGAGTAAGAAACACAACACAATACAAATCTGACACCAATACTTTAATCTTTAAATAGACACCAAAATGACAAAATTCTATCAAAGGAAACCGGAGATATGATTTTTCAAGCATAAAGTAAGTCATTATATGTCACTCTTTACAACGCAAAAAATAGTTGCAAGTAGCTTAGCGGTTCTGACCCAACATGCTAGAACAGCTACTAAAACTCTCTTCGACAGGCCACAGCAAGTTTGGAGCCAGTCACAGGGACCATTTAGTTCCACAGAGACGGTTACCTGTCGGGCCCAGCAGTCTCTGGGTCCTCACAATATTTTTATCCATTACTGCGGTTCAGCAAAAAAGTGGTTGTGATGCTGGGGATGGATGCTGCGGATGGATGCTGAGGATGCTGAAGCTGCTGAAGAAGTGCAGTGAGACTTCCTGGCGAGCCATGGGTCCACGAACATCAGGGGTCATCCCCAGCCTTAGGATTCGATCTCCCACGATCCACAAGTGGAGTGCAGTGTATGTCCAGTCTCAACTGGTCTCTCGGTTACAGCGGTCTCAACGGTCAATGGCTGGAAAGTACATCTTTCATGTAGTGGGCCCAAAGTCCATTTTTACTTCAGCCACAGGTTACAAGACCAGGGGGGCAGCTTGTGAAGGTGAAGATTCGGTCAGCCAGGTTGCACTTCTGAGTCCAGCAGCGTTTCTGGCCAACTTGGCTCTGATGGATGCAGGCGTCCTCAGTTTTGTTGTTTTGCTGCTTAAGAGGGGGCTAGCCAATTAGTTCTTTGAGTCATTCTTCTGTTGTGGCATAAGTGGAGCTCTTCTCCACGAGTGGGCATGGTGGACACAGTCCTCTAAGCGAGTCCCTCTGGTGCAGTCCAGTCTTTGGTGCCACCTTTTTTTGCTGGGTCCAGGTAGCAGCAGGGCAGTCGTTCCAATTTTAGTATATGTGCTGCCGAAGCGAGCAGGGCAGTCAATCCTTAATCTTCTTTCCAGTCTAGTAGCAATCGGAGGGCCGGTGTCAGAGATTCCACTTTGAGCCATCAACGTGTTTTTGGGTGAGGAGGACTCACTGGTCAATGGGACAATTCCCAGGGGGCAAACCTTACCACTTTACATCACTTTCTAGGGGCTTGAACAATTCGGAGTACCCTTCTCTGAATGTATCCAATATGGTTTAGTCCTTCTTCCCATGTGGAGCTCTGGGCATACCCCTAAAGTGTACCCAGCATAATGAGCCAACCCTCTTGGAAAACCAGTTCTGTAAAAGGCTTTCGTGCTCTGGAGGAGATGCCAGCCTGTTTGCTGACACAAAGGAGTGAGTAGGTTAATGTGTGTTTGTCATTTGCTTCACTGAGCGGGTAGCCTTCATGAAACTGGGCCATCTGTGGCCACCGCCTGGTAGACATCCTGCTGGAGGAGGTCACAACTTCTTCCATCAGCAACTGCCTTTGTTCACTGTGCCTGAAAGAGCTTCACACTTCTTAGCAGGGGGCAGCCTATTGTCTCAGGTGGCAACTGCTGCAGATAGTCGCCCAAACCTCTGGTAGCCCTTTCTGAGTAAGTGGTGACTTTCTAAAGTCACCTTCCTATTAAAAGTTATTTTAAATCTGACCTCAGCAATGAGTTGGGTTTACTGTAACAATTAATTTGATACCTTCGAGTAATATCTTTGGTGGTCCCACATGGAAGCTAGCAGTTAGCGCTGCGGCTAGTGTAACTCCATTTTAGCCAATGGGACTACCAACCTTCCTACGGTATGAAAAGGCAATTTATTTTCACTGTCAAGGCATGTAAAAAAAGAGGATGCACATGCATTATTTTTAATGTCGAGCACCCTGACTTGTGGGCTACCAAGGCCTTCCCTAGGGGGTACCTATTAATAATAAAAAGGAAGGTTTTGAGTTGGCAAGAAGGTTTATTTTGCCATGTTGAGTTGGAAGTTGGAAGGAGCTGCCCAACTAGGCTCCAATGGCAGACATAGAGCCATGTTTTCACCTTGTCACTGAAGTGGTGGCTCGATTGAGTGCTTAATAGCCCTGGTTACTTCTTGTACCATATACTAGTGACTTATAGATAAGTTAAATATGCAAATCAGGTATTAGCCAATTGTGCATGAACTTTGAGGGGGCATAGCACATGCACTGGGGCCTGGACAGCAGGGACAGGTGCACTTCAGAGTCAAAAACCAGCAACCAAGTCTTCATAAAGTAGGGGTGAGCCTGCAAAAAGCTGTTACCCTACAATAATCGTTAACTATAGTATGTATTCTGTAGACAAAGACAGTCTTCACATTTCTCAAAGACTTTGAAAGCAATATCTAGTCCTGAACTACACCTTCGTCTGAGTTGTCAATGTAGAAGTATGGTTCGACAGCAAAGTAGCACCTATGCATTCCTACGTTGCTCATGGAAGGGCCTGTTAGGCTGCACGTTGCCGCTGGGCTATATAAATCTAATACAACGCAGTAAAACATTCTTAAAAATCAACTATGAGAAGGGTCGGCTCTTAGAGTAGATCCTGTGGCCAGTGGCCAGTGTGTTTGGCGCAGGTAGCAAACCCACTGCTGACCACCGTGCACAGGTTGGGAGCCCAGGAGGTGTTGACCGCCTGTCAGGGGGTTTGTTGTAGGACCTCTGGCCAAGCTCTGTGGCCAAACCTCACGGGGTGGGACCAGACCCTGCAGCAATACTCCATAGTGCGAACCGTAGGCTGTGCACAGTGGGGACTGGGCGTAGGCATAAGCCACCGCTGTGCAAAGATTAACACTTTATATAGCAGGAGGTTAGCCACTGGCTAGGGGTTAGGCACCAGTGTGCATTGACCGGAGGGCCTGACCGGCACAGTCAGCTGCAGCCAACCCCTTGTGCGCAAAGCTAAAGGACATGCACAGAGCAGGTTTGTGTACTCACAAGGCGATGGGTGGCGGGGGTTGGGTGTATGACCTGGCCCTGCAGCCAACCTCTTGCTGCACACAGCCATGTACAGAATTGTTTGCGTGCCTGTGATGAGATGGGCACAGAGACTGGCCAGAGGCCATAGTCTGTAGCCAACCGCAGTACCAGTACGGATACTGCAGTACTGAAAAAACATTTTAAAACACAAATTATACGGTCTGGTGATAGACATGAAAGTGCAGCCATGTGCCAATGTGCAAGCTGTACACTGTGCGCAGAGGAGGTTGGATGCCTGCAGAGGTTTGCATTGAGGGTCAAATCAATGCAGTCCCCAGCTGAAGGCCAGGCACAGTGTGGACTGGGTACCCACAGAGGATTAGAAGCATAGCTGGGCTGCAGGTTGCCTGGCGGGTAGGCTGCATGCTCAACTCTGAATATGAGAGAGAGAAAAAAATGTTTAAATACAAGGATTAAAGTCATTTTATAGCTAGGTATGGAAATAAGATCTTAACACACATTTTTTTTTAAACCACCAATTCGATGAAAATACACCAGTGCTAAAGTGATGTTACTTTTAGGTGTTGAAATTAGATAAGAACTAATGTTCAAAAAATTAAAAACCACAGAAATTCACCATCTATAATTTAGTGAATTAACTATAACTTGCGCCCCATCATGGACTGCTTAGGATCTCACATATTTCATCACACATGACATGTTAAATAACATCATTGATAACAACACTGATGACCTCTAAAATGACATCATCCATGATGATGCTATTCACAATACTCCATAAACCCTTACTTAACGGTTAGTAAAGGGCCTATAATCACAAACAGCAAAGAGTCAGTGTGTGTACATGGGTGGATGCACTGAACGGAAAGAGCATAAGTTCTGGAGGCAAGTATGGTTGTGCATGTTGAAAGTTGTATGGTGCACCGTTTACTAACCAGTAAAGTTTGAGGTACAAGTTGTATGCTATCTTAAACAAGGTAAATGCTGAGGACACCTTCCTTGAGTTGCAGAGGCATGACGCAAAGTAGTAATACCCTTTCGAAATTATGGATCAGAGTAGCAATAAGTGATCAGTCTTCCACTGAGAGCACAAACTGGAATAGTTGTATTTATTTTGATGAAGTGTAAGCATAACGTTCTTTATTTTATTTTTTTAGTTCACATTTCTTGACATCACAAGCCAACATGTGTTTCGTAGAAGCCAATCTGCCTCCTATACTTCTTCAGGGCTAAAGTAACATATAAAACTGCATAGAGAGTTACCCAGTCACATTATTCTAACCATCACCAATATCCAAATGTGAGAAAGTAGGAAATATGTGAGAGCAATTATCACAAACTGATCAAGTTCCATGGGATAGATCATACCCCACTAGGTCACAGATAGGAAATAGGAAACTTGGGCTCCACAGACCAGAAGCCTTATGGATTTTAAGATTACAAGGTGTGGAGAAATACGAATATTGCTCTTTGTGCCCAAAGTGGAAGACTGATCATTTATTGGGACTGTGCTCCAGGTTTGTGACAGAGTATTCATCCACCAAACTTTGAATGAGGCCCACAGTTTTATCTAAGTAAAATTGCAGAACTCTTTTAAAGTCTAGAGAGTTTTAGGAATGCTCCACTAGAGAGGATACGTCAACAGAGAAAACTACCACTGTGAAATCAGAGGAAGAGTGTGTACTGATGCCCTTGACCAATTAATCAATAGGGCATTGCCCAAGAAGCCTATCTCTGATAGTCTGGAGATGGGGTCATGGCATTGTTTTGTCCTGAGATGTTACCAAGAGATCTATTATTGGATAGCCTCAAATCTGTAAAGATTAGCTGAAGAAAGAAGTCATCCAGAATTTCTACAACCAATTAGCTTAGGAAATCAGCATTTTGGTTTAGGATTCCTGGCAAGCATATTGCTTTTATTGACATACGCCTAACCAAAGCCAAATTTCCAGGTCTTCTGCAATAAAGGTGTTGATCTTTGGTCTCTGGCTTGTTCACATACTGCACAGTCATTTGAGTAGTTTATCTAAATAAGAATCGTGCTCGTTATCAGAGATGGTAGGAAGGCCTAGAAAGTTAGGTGGACTGCTCCATGCAACTGACATGAAGGAAGCTCTCCTCTGACCAACAGCCTTGGACAGACAGAGCTCCTGAATGAGCTTACCATTCTCGGTTACAATCATTTAAGTACGAGGAATCTGCTACAAGGGGACAGCTTGGAATAAGTTTAATCTTTTATAACACTTTTTTTTATTGATTTTTGCCGTCTTAGGACACAGGTATAGCAAGACTATGCAACGATTCAAAAACAGTGACAAAGTACCATTCTGTGTAGTGCTATATAGTGGCAGGGGTTATATTACAGAGAAGTGTGGGGGGGAGCCTGGTCAGGGGTAAAGAGAAAGGAACCATACATATATGAGGCAGAGAAAGCACCTTCTTCCACAAGCTAGGTCAGTTATGCGAAAGCTTACACAAAGAAAATGAGCAGTGTGGAAGTGTCGGTCTTATAAATGGTATCTCTCTGTTGAGATGACCCATATCGCTTATTGGGGCATCCAAATAACTTTGTTCTGTTGCACAACCATGCCACAGATTGTCTCATATCTGTTGACATGCAGACTTTGTCGTCCCAGATGTTCTTCTTTGAGATTACTGATCCTCTAGACACTGCTAAAAGTCCCATACCTAGACTTTTGTACAGGATAATGGAAATACAGGAAGCCGTGGACCCTAGTAGCAAGTAAACTTGGGCTGTGAGATTGGAAGCCTTCAGGAGACCCCGACGTTTCTACCAGACTGATGATGAAACTCTTGCTTCCGAAGGAAACACATTTCTATGCAGTGTCTAATGTTGCCTACAGATAAAATAGAGTACGAACAGGGAATCTTACCAATTTCTGAATGTTTATTTGTATACCTAGACTGGGTAACAGTGAGCTTGTTCTTCTAAAGTCCTGTTCCACTTTCTGTGAGAAGTAGGCCTTAGTCATTAATCTAGGTAAAGGCAGATGAATAATCCTTGACATCAAAGGTGGGCTGCTAGTACCCCCAGGCATTTAAAAAACGTCTGAGGAGTGGTTTCAGACTAAAAGGAGGCACCATGTATTAGTAGTGTGAAGTTCCTACTACGAATCTCAAGTACTTTTAGCGGTTTATTTTGATTCTGGAATGCGGAAGTATGTGTCTTGAAGATCCACAACCCACATCCAATACCCATGCCTGAGGCAAGGAAAAATGTGATGAAGAGCTATCATATGAATATGCAAATCTTTTGCCCTTTTGATCCACTTGTTGTCCACACGAAGATCCAATTTTAGTCCGAATTCCCCCTTTGAGCTTTCTCCTGGATGAGAAAATATCTTGAATAAATCTTGTTTCCTTTGTGTGGGGCAGGGACTGGTTTGACAGCATGTTTATTTAGTCATCTGGCTTTTTTCCCCTAGGTTGACTAACTCGATTTCAGCTTTGGTGGGACAAGCAATGAGTGAAATGTAGAGTGCCAAAGTGCTCAAATGCGTAACGTCCCTTGTACTTTGCGATCTTTTAATTCACTTTCAGGAGCAAAGAGAAGGTGTCCCCTGCTTAAGTGGCAAAAGTAGAGGAAGGCATTAAAGTGTTAATTGCCATTGTCAGAGGACAGACCTCCCAGTGCGTTAGGTGGCTATGAATAGGCAGTATTAATTTAAGAGTCTCTCTGCTGATAGGGATATCTCTGGCTCTGCTGCTGTGGTGGCAGTGGGAAGGTGGCTCTTTATATTGTGGGCCTAAATAAGGTACATTGTGTAAAGAGTCTAAGCAAACCCCAACTGGTTTACAAAGGCACAAATAACACCCCAAATGCTCTCTTTTGTGATTGTGTGGGTGAGCCGTTAGGCATATCATACGGTGGTGCTAAGCATTTACTGCACACACAAAGGTAGCAAGTGAGGCATACACCCAATAAAGAAATCCAACACCAATTTATAAAAATAACAAATACTTTTATATGAATTAAATACCAAGATCATTGGTATCAGGTAGGTACTTTGAGTTATGAATTTTTACAGTTTTCAAAAGTTGACTGCGCAATTTTTGGGATCGATAACGTTATTCTATGGAGGAAAACATGTACTGCATTCGAGCATCTAACAGCGGCATACAGGACTGATCTTCTGGACTTAAGGTGATATGGGGCAAGATCCAAAACCACACCAACAGGTCACCTCAGGAGGCTCTAGGGCATCCGGGTGCAGAGGTGTGTTATGGCGTGGGGTGTCTTATTCAGTTCAATGGGAGAACAGTCGGGTTGCAAAAAAGGCTGCAAGTTGGGACTGGCGTGCCCGTCAGGAGGAACCCACAGGGTGGCGCGACCCTTCAGATGCTTGGGCACATAGGGGCCCAGTTGGTACACTTCTTCTTGGGCTGTGGGGTTTAGTTGCAATAGTGTCTTATGGCATCAAGTTCGGTGCTAGAGTCACTCACGGTTGGAGGTGGCCTGCAGAAGTCCAGTCTGGCCAGACACCAAGATAGGCAAGGCTCTTGTGGGTCTCAGGGCCCTGAGGGTACCGTCACCTCCTCCGGACTCGGGCTGTGGGGCGCAGGTGCAGAAGAGCTTTGAGGGGTTGTGTGGCGGCGGTCGTGAACTCACTCTTTCTCTTTGGTTTCTGAAGAAGGGGGTAAACAGGATAGCTGGCCACTCTCGTAGTTGGTCTTACTGACCCTGAAATCCCTCGACTTGCAGGGTGATTTTCCTCTAGATTAGTGTTCGGTCTAGACACAACAAGCCTTGGTGGTTGCAAGGGATCTGGTATCCTAGGTATTGGTGCTGTGCGGCTCTGGTAGGTCCTGGTGTCCCGACACTTGGAGGGAAGAATGGATCTGACCTGTAGGAGGACGGTTGCCTCTTCCTGGGTGGCTGCAACGTCAGTGGTCCCGGTAGGCAGCAGGACAATAAACTGGACCTTGCTTCGTTGGTGCATGTGGCTGCAGGGAAGTAGCTCCTCTACTCAAAGGGAGTTTTCTTTGGCAATTGGCAAAGCACTGGCAGTCCCCCTGTTTTCTTGGAGTCTGCACAGTGTCAGGACGAGTCAGTTGCTCCACAAGGGTAGGGTGCAGAAGGCAGTGTCGGCATCAAGTCAGTCATGCTCCTTGGTTTTCGGGTCAGCAGTCTGCTTTGTGCACTCCTTTTGTGCCCGTTGGAATATGAAGTCCTGGTATTAAGGGGCCCCCTAAAAACTTAATTTAGGGGCGTTAAGGGGTGTGAGTGGTAGTAGCCAATGGGCTACTTACACCTGGGGTCACTACACCCCCTAGATGACCACTTCCTTTGGGGAGTGGGCATCACCCTCTCCCAGAATTCCTAATTGCACCACACACAAGATGGTAGAATGTATAACTTTGTGTTCACTTCAGGATGTTCACTTTAGAGGAGTGTTCAACCTGGCACCGCAGCATGCATAGCTACATTTTCGGCCTGTCCTGGTGTCAAGTGGGCCCAGGGCTTGGGGTGGCGTTTCTGCTGTCTGGGGAAGCCTTGGGATGCATATCAAAGGTGGCAGAGGCCTTTGAAGCCTCCTGCCTTGATATGAAGATCACCAGTCATCCTTCCAGGGCAGGCAGATTCTGTCCTGTGAGTGGGGCTCTCACCTCCTAGGGGTCAGAAACTCATCCGTGGTGGCAGGCTGGACTGGACCAGTCAGACAGCACACCAGAGGATCAGTTGGGTTCAGGGGGTACCTCCAAGGTACCCGTTGGGTGCATGTATAAATTAATCCATCACTGGAATCAGTGGAGGTTTATTAATACGTGGTGTTTGATACCAAACTGAAGCCACTATGTAGCTGGGTAACTCGTTTTGACCAGTGACCAGTAGATACCGTAACGTGGCTTTAGTGCATGCAAATCTAATAATAGAACTAGACATCACAGGGGCATATCTGCTCATGCAGTTGTGTCCTCACATAAATTATAATGCACCCTGCCATATGGCTCAAAGGCCTGCTGAAGGGGTGACTTACTTATATTAGTTACAGTGACTTTGATATGACCCACAGGAGGGTGTTGTCATGTTTTCACTCATAGTTTTCAACGTATCACACAGCCTGCAATGGCAGTCTGTGTGGAATTTGTATGTGGGTCCCTTAGGGTGCCCTGAGATATGCTGCTGCCCTTAGGGACCCTCTTTAACACCTATGCCCTAGTTACCTTGGATACCATTTACCAGGGATTTACAGGGGTTTTAAAGTCCTTTGCAAACTGTTGAACATTTAGACTTCACCTTGTTTTAGGGAAGGAGCTCTGGCATTGTGGTCTGGTTAGCAAGCCTCAGTGCACTGTCAGAGTTGAAATTCAGCATCTAGTAGCTAAAAAGGGGGCAAAAGTGGGGTACCTACTACAATAAAAGCCCATTTTCCTACAGTGGCCAATGTTGCTGATAGGGCCAGCAACGGGACTTAACCCTACTAGGGTAGCAACAGCAGATTCCATGATTCTTCTGGGAACTGAAGATTTCTATATTCCCTTCCACACCCATGCCCTTCAGTGTTCAGTCTCATTTTCATTCCCAGCCTTTCCTCCTCAATATGCTATTCAAACAGAGAGCCTGGGAGGTTAAGATGTTTAGTGGTGAATAAGGGTTTCAGCGTGGTGAGATGCAACCAAGATAAATATTGCCAGGTGGCTCCATGATGGCACACTGATGTTGCCAATTCTGCTAAGCCTAGGTACACACTAATAACTTGACTGTACACTAGTGAGCATTCTTTCATAATCTTTTCAAAATCCTCCATCTGGTGCCCTGGCAGATGTACCGTAAAGGATTTGAGGATGTCCTAAATTTCTCAGCCACAGCGTACAAGGCGGGAAGTGGCACTGGCTAGCTTTAGTGCTGCAGCCAATGTTCCGCACATATTCAGATATTTAACAAGATAAAGAGAGCAAAGGGATTTTTTCACTAAAGTGGACGGAAGGGTACTCCCAGTCCCCTGGTTTACTAGTTCTATAACAAATAGGAGGAGTACCACCAGAAATCAGGCTATACAGCCAGTATCAGTGGAATGAGACCGTGATTTGTAAGAAGAAGTCCTTCTTTGTTTTTTAAGGAACCCCTCACTCACCGACCTGGTCGGTGACATGCTTCATCATCGGGGCCACCTTGACAGCCGAGTGCCGTCAAGGTGTGCTGCGACACCTGAAAATACAGTGGAGCGGGTATGTGGGTGATGAATGTGAAAAAAAGGTCAGTGGGTTAAAAATTGTCCTGGTATGACTTAATATACTTTATTGTAAGGCTACTGGACAATATTAAAAATAGTGTGTGTAGATACAGTCAAGGCGTTAATTGGACCTAGTGTATCTGAATTTATGTGATAGGTCTACATGTTTCAAACCATAGGTGGGAGTTACCGGTTTTTCTTCAGGACCATAAAAAGAAAGGAGTTGGGTGGTCAGGGTACACTAACGCCCTGCCATACCTGCAACCCTCTCAGAACCCTATTTAGCAATTTGCATAAATGGGTAAAAAACTTGCAACCAAGTATGGTTACAGAAAATGGCAAAAACCTGTGAGAAAGAAAAGGATTATAAGTCACAAAAGTTGATTACATGCCTGTAACGTAGTGAAGTGACGTAGTCCGTTCTGTCTCTGAGTCATTCCACACACCGTAACAGCGAATTGTGCAGCATGCGGTGTATCAATACAGTATATAGATGGGAAGTTCCCTAGAATAGCACACCTATCAATAATGGTGTGACTGTGTACATAATAATTTATGTTTAAACCAGTCAAACACAGGCTCAAAAGTGCGTGCCTAGCTAATGACTGTGTTATGATTAGTGTCAGGAAAATGCCGACGTGGTAACATGCCAACTTGATCCAAAGTCACACAAAATTACAAGACAAAACAAACACATAACATATATATAGTTAAAAGACTCATAAAGCCAAGCCAAGGGGAAAAAAATACCAGTAGAGACAAAATCAGTTTACCGATTGCTCTCCTTCGTGGGAATAAACCGGAAACCAAAGCGTTTCCACTAGCGCTAGTATTACTTACAGTTTCTTGGCTTAACAAGTGACTTCTCACAGGGGCGGACTAGGTGAGAAGTCACTCGTTAAGCCAAGAAACTGTAAGTAATACTAGCGCTAGTGGAAACGCTTTGGTTTAAACTGATTTTGTCTCTACTGGTATTTTTTTCCCCTTGGCTTTACAGAATACGTTGTTTTGAGCTTTGCTGCCTCCCCTCAATTCCTGTGCAGCAAGCATTTCTCCACTGAGAAGTGAGCATTTCATGAGTCTTTTAACTATATATATGTTATGTGTTTGTTTTGTCTTGTAATTTTGTGTGACTTTGGATCAAGTTGGCATGTTACCACGTCGGCATTTTCCTGACACTAATCATAACACAGTCATTAGCTAGGCACGCACTTTTGAGCCTGTGTTTGACTGGTTTAAACATAAATTATTATGTACACAGTCACACCATTATTGATAGGTGTGCTATTCTAGGGAACTTCCCATCTATATACTGTATTGATACACCGCATGCTGCACAATTCGCTGTTACCGTGTGTGGAATGACTCAGAGACAGAACGGACTACGTCACTTCACTACGTTACAGGCATGTAATCAACTTTTGTGACTTATAATCCTTTTCTTTCTCACAGGTTTTTGCCATTTTCTGTAACCATACTTGGTTGCAAGTTTTTTACCCATTTATGCAAATTGCTAAATAGGGTTCTGAGAGGGTTGCAGGTATGGCAGGGCGTTAGTGTACCCTGACCACCCAACTCCTTTCTTTTTATGGTCCTGAAGAAAAACCGGTAACTCCCACCTATGGTTTGAAACATGTAGACCTATCACATAAATTCAGATACACTAGGTCCAATTAACGCCTTGACTGTATCTACACACACTATTTTTAATATTGTCCAGTAGCCTTACAATAAAGTATATTAAGTCATACCAGGACAATTTTTAACCCACTGACCTTTTTTTCACATTCATCACCCACATACCCGCTCCACTGTATTTTCAGGTGTCGCAGCACACCTTGACGGCACTCGGCTGTCAAGGTGGCCCCGATGATGAAGCATGTCACCGACCAGGTCGGTGAGTGAGGGGTTCCTTAAAAAACAAAGAAGGACTTCTTCTTACAAATCACGGTCTCATTCCACTGATACTGGCTGTATAGCCTGATTTCTGGTGGTACTCCTCCTATTTGTTATAGAACCCGCACATATTCAGACCAGCCATTTCCACCCACTTGCTATCCCTGCCAGGGGATGTGCAAGTATCAGCAGCAAAGGCATGCTTCCTTCTAACGGAAATAGATTAGAGTCTGCCTTGAGGTCTGTTTTGAGAAAATCCCAATTTGTTGAGAACGCTTATATTGAGTCATATGTGAGTATTTCTCCTCTGCCAATTCCAGTAAAGCTAGCACCAACAGAAGGAGAAGCCTTGGTGAAGCCCTTGCATGAAGGGCCTCCATATTACAGACAATTATTTGTGATGCTTCCTTGGGGTATACAATTGTGAGGCCTCTATTACCAGAACATCAATGAAGGTGGTTACATTGTCCACAAAGAGACCTTCTTGGGGAGCCTGCAGGTAATGTTGGTGTGCATGAAGACCTTGAATCAAAATCAACAAAGAAGATGATAAAGACTCTCTGTCGCCTGCGTCTCCTAGGAATGTATGAACAGCTTGAATCTCTCGAAGGAGAATGAAGAGCTTGAGACATAACATGGTCACCTGGAGCAATTCATATGACAGTGGCATCTCTCAAATAGGTTTTTTTGTGTTTTCTTTATAATAAGAAGGTTACTACCTTCTCTGAAACATCAGATTCAGATAGCGAAGGAGGGTCATTTATACAAGATCAGAGAGGCATGAGATACACCCCTAGATACAATCAAGGCTATAGTTTTTTTTAGGGAGGCAAAATCAACAGAGAAGCAATTGGCGACCCCGCTACCAGTCACAATTTCACCCACATTACCAACCGCAAGCACAATACCAGCAACGTGCTAAATATCAGCCACAATATCTGGGCCCTCCACAAGTAAATCAAAACCAATATCTGGAGACCAGGAATGCACGATATTGGAGACATTAAAAGAGATCCCAATTTTCAATTTAAGTATGCTATCTTTAAATCAAGCTACACTCTCTCTATTGTCAAAAGGATCATCCTTTGTACCACAATCCGGATTGAATAAATTTGAACTTTTTAATGATCTGATGTCCTTTTTTCGCAAAATCCACCTTAAATTCTTCTTTGAGGATAAGGAGTATGTTGCACAAGACATAAACAAATCAGGCTTGGCATTGAAATCAACATTTACACCAACAACTGAACAAGTTGCCCCTGAGGTAAAAATATTTGAGCAAGTTGTGTATCATAAATTCTCACTTGCAACCAAATATATACCTAAAACTCCTTATAACATCTCCAGTGAGGAATACGAGGCACTCACAACACTCAGAGATGCCTCAGATATCACTATAAAAAGCTGTGATAAAGGGGGGGGGGGAATTGCAATCCTAGATACCACCACATATAGTGATAAGATTGAGGAAATGCTAATGGATACACGATTCTACTCCAAAATAGCAACTAATACAACTCAAAGAATCAATCCAAGATATCGCTTTTGACTTCTAAAGCTTTTCAAAATGGCATCATATGCTAAAAAGAGTTCAATTGAACGAGTTACTTACCTTCGGTACGCTTTTTCTGGTAGATACAGTATCTGCCTGTGGATTCCTCACCTTGTGAATATCCCCTGCGCAGCAGCCAATCGGAAACTTTTGTAGCTCTACACGCCGGCGAGGTCATGGACGACGTCACAGAGGGTACGACTCCGCTCGCGACCCTGCTGACGTCACTGGATCCATAATAGGGCCTCGTCGGCGTGATGACGTCAGTTCCGCCTTTTTTCCGTGCCCCCGAGGCACACGGACGGACCGACATAAACAGCAATAGTATACATAGTACACAGAATTCAAATCAACACACACAGTGTGAAACCAATGCAATATGCATGAACATATAAATACATGCTTTAAAAATTCTTTCAAATATACACTTAGCAGGTATAGAAGAGTGGACAACGGGAAGGTGGGTGGGTCAGTGAGGAATCCACAGGCAGATACTGTATCTACCAGAAAATGCGTTCCGAAAGGTAATTAACTTGTTCTTCTGATAGATACATCTGCCAGTGGATTCCTCACCTTGTGAATAGATTCCCACAGCAGTCCCCACTCCCGGAGGAGGGTGTCCACTCAGCTATACCAAGAAATCCTGGAGGACAGAGCGCGCAAAGTGGCTGTCCCTCCTCACTTCGGTATCCAAGCAGTAATGCTTCGCAAAAGTGTGGAGGGAGGCCCCTGTCGCGGCTCTACAAATATCCTCAACAGGCACACCTCTAGCCAGAGCAGATGTTGAAGACTTTGCTCTAGTAAAATGAGCCCTTATACCCTCTGGAGGTACCTTACCAGCCAGGGCGTAGCAGATCTTTATACACAGGATAATCCATCTCGACAGCGTGCGCTTGTGCACCGCTTTTCCTTTCTTACAGCCAGCAAATCCAACAAAAAGCTGGTCGTCCACACGATAGTCTTTAGTCCTATCGAGGTAGAAACTCACTGCCCTCTTAGGGTCTAGGCGGTGAAGCAGCTCCTCCTCCTTGGAAGGGTGAGGGGGAGGATAAAAGGTAGGAAGGGTAATGGACTGCCCCAGATGGAAGGGAGTTTCCACCTTAGGCAGAAAAGCAGCCCTGGTCCTAAGTACCATTCTCTCAGCATGAATGGACAAGAATGGGGGGTTCGAATTAAGAGCTTGAAGCTCACTTACCCTCCTTGCCGAGGTAATTGCAACAAGAAAAACAGTCTTAAAAGACAGTAGCCTCATGGGACACTTGTGTAAAGGTTCAAAGGGTAAACCCATCAAATAGGTTAAGACAAGATTCAAGTCCCATTGAGGTACAATAAATGGAGTTGGAGGGAATTTGTTGTTAAGACCTTTTATAAAACGTAATACAATAGGTGACTTAAATAAAGACGGCTGGTCCGGAAAACAAAGGAATGCCGACAAGGCCGATAAATATCCTTTTACAGTCGCCATAGCAAAACCCTGCTGGGCCAAAGAAAGAGCAAACTGAAGTAGGTTTGAAAAACGAGCTCCCAAGGGGTCAATAGATTTCTCTCCACACCAGGAAACAAATTTGGACCACCTATAGGAATAGATGGACTTGGTGGAAAAGCGCCTGGCCGAAAAAATTACATCCACCACATCAGGCGGGAGAAAAAAATAATTCAGGTTGTCCCGTTCAATCTCCAGGCATGAAGGTGTTAGGTCTAGAGGTGGGGGTGTAGAACCTGCCCCTCCATCTGAGAGAGGAGATCCGCCCTGAGAGGAGACGGAGTGGCGGGCACGAGGAGAGGTGGAGAAGATCCATGTACCACACCTTTCTTGGCCAATCCGAGGCAGCCAATATAACTTGGGCCCGGTCTTGGCGAATCTTCCTCAGAACCCGAGGGATCAAGGGTATGGGAGGTAACGCGTAAAGGAGTTGTGAACCCCAACTCAACTGAAACGCGTCCCCCAAAGCTCCCTGCGACGGATACTGGAGACTGCAGAATGAGGGGCAGTGAGCATTCTCGTGAGTGGCGAACAGGTCCACCTGAGGAGTTCCCCACGTCCGGAAGACGTGACGAACCACCTCTGGGTGAAGCCTCCACTCGTGGTCGGCTGAGAACTGCCGAGAGAGGCTTTCTAGACGAACGTTCAGAACTCCGGCCAGATGATTTGCCATCAGACAAATCTGATGGTCCTTAACCCAGGACCAAAGACGCAGAGCTTCTCTGCAGAGAAGATGCGACCCCACCCCTCCCTTCCTGTTGACATACCACATTGCGGTTGTGTTGTCCGTCAGGACCTGAACCGACTGACCGCAAAGGGAAGGGAGGAAGGCCTTGAGTGCTAAACGAATCGCCCTCAATTCCAAAAGGTCGATGTGAAGCAACCTTTCCTCTGGAGGCCAAAGACCCTTGATTTCCAGATCCCCCAGATAAGCACCCCACCCTAGAGTGGAGGCATCTGTTATCACTGTGGCAACCGATGGAGGCAGATGAAAGGGCTTTCCTTGAGTCAGATTGCCCTCCATGCTCCACCAAGACAGATCCGCTGCAGTTTCTCTGGAGATCCTCACAGACTCCCTGAGATCTCCGTTGTGCTGATACCACTGCCTGCTGAGGCACCAATGGAGCGCCCTCATGTGCCAGCGTGCATGGTTGACCTGCAGAATGCAGGAAGCAAACAGACCGAGCAGGCGAAGGACCTTCAGGACTGGAACTACCGCTCCATTGTAAAACAAAGGAATCATTTCCTGAATGTCGAGAATCCTTTGAGGTGGAGGGAATATTCGACAAACAGTAGTGTCCAGTACTGCCCCTATAAACAGGATGCGCTGTGAGGGCACCAGGTGAGACTTGGGTACATTTATCGAAAAACCCAACCTGTACAACAACTGAGTTGTCTCCTGCAAATGATGGAGCACCTTCTCTGGAGACTCTGCTTTGATCAGCCAGTCGTCCAGATAGGGGAATACAGGAATCCCCGACCTCCTGAGATGGGCTGCCACCACTGCCATCACCTTGGTGAAGACTCGAGGTGCAGTAGTAATTCCAAACGGAAGGACCGCAAACTGATAATGTTGCGACCCCACCATGAAACGGAGATACTTCCTGTGCGACTCCAGGATCGGGATATGAAAATACGGGCCCTGTAAGTCGAGCGACACCATCCAGTCTTCTTCCAGCAAAGCCTGAAGAACCTGCGCAAGGGTAAGCATCTTAAACTTCTCTTGTTTCAGATAAAGATTCAAGATCCTGAGATCCAGGATTGGGCAAAGCCTGCTATCCTTCTTGGGAATCAGGAAATACCGGGAGTAGCATCCCTGACCCCTTTCCTGCTCTGTAACCACCTCTATCGCGCCTTTCTTTAACAAGGTCAGAACCTCCTCCTGAAGGAGACGGAGATGTTCCTCTGAGCAAGCCCCTTGACAAGGAGGGTAAGTTGGAGGAAATTCCCTGAAGGGGAGAGCATACCCATTTGCCACAAGATTGAAAACCCATTGGTCTGTAGTGACCGATTCCCAATCCCGCAGAAAATGGGTAAGCCGACCCCCCACAGGACCAACATGACTGGGAATGGGGAATCTAGGGCTGCTTTGATGCGGCGATAGGAGGAGAGGAAGAGGAAGAGGAGGAGGAGGGCTGACGACCCCGTGGACGACCTCTGTTTCTTCCTCTATAAGATTTATACAGCGTATTTTGTTGCTGCTGACGAGGCTGCCCTTGCGAACGAAAGGATGACTTACCGAATCCTCTGTACCTACGAAAGGATCCTCTGGACTGGGACTGCAAGCCAAGTGATCTTGCCGTGGCCTTACTATCTTTGAAGCTTTCAAGTGCGGCATCAACCTTCTTACCAAACAGACCCGTACCATCAAATGGCAAGTCCAACAAAGTAGCCTGCACATCTTGAGAAAAGTCTGAAGACTTCAACCAAGCTCCCCTTCTCGTTGCCACTGCAGAGCCCATAATTCTTGCCACCGAGTCAGCTGTATCCAGGCCACTTTGAATGACCTGGCGCGCAGCAGCCTGTGTATCATCCAAAACCTCCTGAAAGTTCTTCCTGTCTTCATCAGACAGTTTTGGCAGCAACTGTTTAGAGGAATCCATCAAGGCATGGATATACCTTCCCATCAAGCAAGTTGCATTTGATGACTTCAGTGCCATACTCGCTGAAGAGAACACCTTCTTAGCAGACTGGTCAATCTTTTTTGACTCCTTGTCAGCTGGAACCTGTGGGAAAGCTCCTGAAAACTTCTTTGAGCAAGCCGCCTGAAACACAAGGCTCTCAGGTGAAGGGTGAGCTGACAAAAATTCTGGATCCTCCGGTGCCACTCTATATCCCCGTGCCACAGTCCTAGAGACTGCAGGTGCAGACAAAGGCTTCTTCCCAACCTCCAACACCCGTTCCAGAATTGCCTCATTAAACGGTAACAAAGGCTCAGTCACAGAGGATGGAGAATGCAACACTTCAGTCAATAGATTGGACTTAAATTCAGTGGTAGGCAGATCAATGTCCAATAATTCAGCAGCTTTTCTCACAACTGTGTGATATGGGACAACCTCCTTTGAAGGAGCATCTGAATCAGGAGAAACGTTCCACTCAGGGGAGACATCAAGACCACTTGCATCTCTTAATTCCGCAAAATAGTCATCAGAATCAGGAAGTTCACCTTCCTCCAAGTCCTTCTGATAGCGTGCCTCTTCTACAACTCTCTGGGCCTCCCTCCAAGAGAGGACTGGAGTCGATGGATCCACAACCGACTCCATCGGATTCGGGACTGGCGTCGAACGCGGATCTGACGGCGCCGCTTGTGCCGAACGAGGACGAACAGGCGGGCCGAAGATTCTCGATACGGCGCCGGAGATTTTCAATACGGCGTCGGAGATTCTCGGTATGGCACCGGAGCCCTCGGCGCCGGAAAATTCCAGGACGGCGTCGCTGGAAGAAAGGGCATAAATGGAGCCTGGGCATATGCCTGAGGGACACCCAAATTGAAGGCAAAATGACCCATGGGGCCCGCAGGCACACCAGAGGGGTACATAGCCCTTGCAAAGACACCATACATAGCGTTCAGATAGTGTGATGGGTCTTGGCCTGGAGCCAGGAAAGGGGGAAAATTTCCCGGTGCCGGCTCTGAAGCCGGTGTACCTGGAGTCTGGCCCGTTGGCGCCGACAAAGGAACCTCTTCAGGCTGCTCCTGGTCTTCTTGCTCTGGCTCGGCTTCACTCGGATCCGAAGAATGGACCGAATCCGATGGAGCCGGCGTCGGTGATCGAGAGACTTTGACTTCAGGAGACACTTCCTTCTCTGGCGAGACAGGATTTGAATGAGAAGGATCGACCTCACTACTGCAACGTCGAGGAAAAGATGACTTCGGTGCCGGCTCCTTATCAGAATGACGCCTCGAAGAGTGCTTCTTTCTCTTATGTCTCTTCGACTTCGAATGTCCCGACGCCGACTTCGAAACCGACCTGGATTCGGAACGAGATCTCGACCTCGATCTTATTTTACTTGCCTTCTTATTCTTCTTCACTTTGGCGATAAATAACTTTGCTTCCCTTTCCTTTAATGCCTTAGAGGTCATCTTCCTGCAACACGCACATCCATCGACGTTGTGATCGGAAGACAAGCACCATAAGCAATCCTCGTGCGGGTCAGTGATGGACATCTGCTTCCCGCACTCCCTGCAGGGCTTGAAACCAGATTTTCTTCCAGACATCTTCGAAAGGAAACAAGAAGAACAGACAAGAACAACTATAAGAACAATGTTACTACGGAGAGTCCCAAGAAACCGTTGGCGTCGATGGAGCGGAAAAAAAGGAACTGAATTCATCACGCCCGACGAGGCCCTATTATGGATCTAGTGACGTCAGCGGGTTCGCGAGCGAAGTCATACCCTCTGTGACATCGTCCATGACCTCGACGGCGTGGAGAGCTACAAAAGTTTCCGATTGGCTGCTGCGTAGGGTATATTCACAAGGTGAGGAATTCACTGGCAGATGTATCTATCAGAAATCTTAGCATAGATAATCCGAAAGTAGCTTGTCTATATGGAACACCAAAGGTCCACAAAGACGTGAATAATCCTCCCCTTAGGCCGATTGTTTCCACCATCGTCTCAGTTACTGAACCGATCTCTAAATATCTTGATGCCATCCTATGCCCCCACATACACAATGTTCCTGGATATATAAAAGATACCTGCCAGGTGATAAACATGATGGAAGGAATACCATACAATCATAAAAGACAATGGCTTGTCACTCTAGACGTTGAGAGTTTATACTCAATATACCTTGCGACGGAGCAATTACTGCCGTCAAATGGTTTATCAACAGATACAACGTCGATTGTAACAGCAACTTTATCATAGACTGTCTAAGTATTGTGCTAAATGATAATGTGTTTGAATTTCGAGGAGGCCTATTCAGGCAGACGAAAGGAGTCAGAATGGGCACTTCTTGCGCCCCTACCATAGCGAACATCTATGTGGCCCACTTCGAGAAAAAATTTGTTTTCAATGAAGTGGCACCCTTTTTCGAATCCATTTTAAATTGGTCACAATATATAGATGATGTCATCTTTATATGGGACGACTACGAGAACAATCTAACACAATATATAACGTGGCTTAACCTATGCGATCTCAATCTGCAATTTACCTCGCATTGTAGCAACTTGCAGATAGAATTTTTGGATTTCACCAACAAACATTAATGTGGCCAAATATACATAGATCTCTACACAAAACCAACAGCACGTAACACTATATTACATCATGATAGCTTCCATCCTATGAAACAAAAGAACAGCATCCCGTTTGGGCAATTTTTGCGCCTTCGACGCAATTGCACTAAACTAAAAGATTATGATGCACAGTCCGTAGAGATGAAGAATAAGTTCCTATGTAGAGGATGCCCTCATCGTGTCATCAGAGAGGCATATAAACGTGCAAGGTTTTATGACCGTCAGCATCTACTACAAGGCCCAAACAAAAAACAAGACACAAATCTTGTTTTTGTAACTAGACACTTGGTCCTAAACGAACAAATTCGCCAGATCATTTGTGCCTATTGGCATTTATTAAACATCAACAGATCGCATCACAAGATAATTGCGAAACCCATGTTTGCATATCGCAAAAATAAAAACAAAGATATTATCGTCAGATCTCGAATGCCTAATCATATGAAAGAATCAATACAGCGAAGTATTGTGAGCAACAATCCAGTTGACGGTAGTTTCAGATGTGGAACCTGTAAAATGGGTCCACTATCTATCGAGACCAAACAACTATGTTACAATGGACATACTATTGTAAGTAATGGGATCTGCAATTGTAAATCTAAAAACATTGTATACCTGCTTATATGTCCTTGTAACAAAGGTTACGTAGGCAAAACCTCTAGGACCTTAAATGTGCGACTAACCGAAAACAGATCGGCCATTAGTACTAGAAAACTAACTTCACCTATGGTATCGCACTTTGTTGAACATAATCATTGTGCAGATGATATAAAATGGTTCAATTTACAAAAAATTACTCCCAAGCCAGGTGTTTGTACAGATAAAATCAGAAAGAAACGTGAGGTCTACTACATCGTCTGCCTAGATTCTGTGAACAATGGTCTCAATGCAGAAATACCCTGGGATCAGGCTATTATCTGATTAAATATTTCATAGACACTATCGCGGCTGCGAATGGTTTAGATCAGCTAATCTGGGTAAAATGTTTAACCTTACTGTATATAAACATATGCTCCTCTGTTTGAGTTGCAAATTAATGTTCATGCTGAATACTGATATTTATTTTTATGTATATATATCTACCAAGGAGGATGGCTATGTATGCTTTATGATCAAGTCAAAAACTACAATCTTTTTTCTTATAATCTGGACTAATGACTCCAAATTATGTACCTGTACATTACAGTTGAGTTTATGAGAATCATCACAGAATCCTTTCTAGCTTCATGTTGATAATATAGATACCGATGCTCTCACTAATATACAATATCTCTGGGAGAATTTTTACATATTCATTAATTCTGGATCCTTTTTCCAACCTTATGACTTTAGGACGTATTGTTTGCAATGTGTTGCGTGCCTTTTTTATTATGTGGTCGTTTTGGACACTGTTACTATTGAAACGTTATCTGTGATGCTTCAGCATTAGTTTATTATCTATATGGTCTATCTGCATATATATAAATAATGCGCTTCGCTACAATTGCGATATTAAATGTCGTCGTCTAGTCTTAACTATGAAACTTGGCAATTGGAGCAATGGAAGTGCAATCCCCTTTTCCCCTTTTTTCTCCTTTCTGCGTGGCTAGTCCCGCCGTGACTCTGTTTACTTTTGGTAATCTCTGCTTTCTACCTCCATTGCTATCGCGTCTTTGCACGAGAGTCCTTCTTCTTTATTGGAACTCTGTTCGTTTTTTGGCGCGCACCGGCTTTCAGATAAATACCTTCAGGTGCACCCCGCCTCCATTTAGAACGGCATCTGCAAATCTTAGCCTAAATTTTCTCATCATTCCTACGGCCGCGGTGAGGAAACTCGCAACATTAAAAAAATTCCACACATTTGATAGTAGCTGGAGATATAGAAGTGCAGGCTTCGCCTGAGAAAAGCCTTTATTGGCTAGGATTGGTCAAATTGTATGTCTGTGTTTTATGTATGAACAATTTGTTCTCAGGTCTTTATAAATACAAAATAGATGACCCTCCATACAATATACTAATAGTTATGTTCTGTCCCATTTTACTTTACAGTGCAATAAGACGGTGACCTGATTAAGGCGATAACGCCGAAACGCACGTAGTCTTACCTACTGCCTTCTTCCACCTACCGCCTTGTCTCCATCAATTCATGTCTATTGTTTTGTTTGTACTGTTTTCTATTCCTCAATTTGATATGAATTTTTAACTATGATGTATTCTTTGGAATCCAAATAAGAGATCTATAAGATATACAATACTCTTAAAAAAAGAAAAAACCTATCATTTAATAAAATAACATGAATTTTGATTAATTTTGCCTAAATTTGGTTTATGGGGTTCAATTTTTTGGCTAACTAAATGGGGTGGCATACATTAATTCTTTCCGATCTGTAACTGTTCATGTCAATAATTTGTCTGACTCAGCGATAGACCTTTACCTACCATAACCAGCGAACGACACCATTCTCAGGCAAGACAGAGCCGATAGAATGGGAGGAGGCATTGCGATCATAACCAAGAGCAATGTCCAATGCCTGCTTGAACCCGCAAAACTTAAAGAATGCGAGGTAACCTACTTCAAGCTTGCACTCCACCCCAAGTACACTCTTTCAGGCCTGTTAATCTATCGCCCCCCCCCCGGGACCAGCCAATGCGTGGGCCCCACAGCTATCAGAATATGCAGCCACTGCATTATTACACTCTAGTAATTTTATGATCTTAGGTGATCTTAACATCCATTTGAATGACCCTACGTGCAACGTGAGCACAAACTTAATTTCGGATCTGGCAACCTTGAACGTGGTATTACACAATCAGGGTCCAACACATAAAGGGGGCCATTTGTTGGACCCTATCTTTTCCAACTTCCTCGCAAACTTCAGGCCGATTTCATTACTACCTATCTTTTCCAAAGTATTGGAAAGACACATCTACCAGCATTTGGCCCTGTTCGTCTCGACCAACAATTTGTTGCATGGCTCCCAGTCAGGGTTTCGCCCAGGATTCTCGACAGAGACTACACTCTTGGGAGTCACAGAGAATCTTCGTCGTATGCTCGACAGAGGGGACACCGCCGCACTGATTCTATTAGACCTCAGTGCGGCCTTTGATACTATCTCCCACGCCATCCTACTTAGAGCACTGGGCTCTTTAGGTATTGGTGGCAAAGCCCTGAAATGGCTTGAATCTTTCCTGGCTGATAGGACTTTCCAATTTTTCTCCCACTCCTCAACGTCTAAGGTCCATGCTTCCCCATTTGGAGTTCCCCAGGGCTCAGTCCTCAGCCCTCTTCTTTTCAATTTATATGTTACTCCGCTAGCTCTCATTGCGAAGCGTGCTGGGCTCACGTTGTTTACTTATGCGGACCGCGCAGATTGTCTTCTCCCTCTCTCAATCGGATCAGTCCCCCACTTCCCTCCTTCAGTCGGGGATCAGCGAAATAGCCACTTGGATGAACCAAAATTTGCTGTAGCTCAATGGGGGGAAAACGGAGATCCTTATCCTTGGGAATAGGTCTGATCTGTGGTGCTCCAAACACTGGCCGGCGGAAATGAGCCCCATTCCACCTGCATCTGCGCACGTCCGCAACCTGGGAGTGACCATAGATCAGGGCCTTACAATGCAGTCGCAAGCAATGAAAGTGACGGCCACCTGTTTTGCCATCCTGCGCTGGTTGCGGAAGATACTGTGGATGTTGCCAACCAACACCCAGAGGTCTGTGGTCAACGCCTTGGTAACCTCCCGGTTGGACAACGGCAATGTACTCTACCTGGGGGCTACAAAGGCGATTACCCGTTGCCTCCAAATGGTCCAAAATGCTGCGGCGTGCTTACTTTGCGGCTGCAAAAGGAATGAACCCATTACAGGACGTCTCAGGGAACTCTCAGGGAACTTCACTGGCTCCGAGTGGAGAGCCGTGTGAAGTTTAAAGCTCTAAACTACATGTACAAAATAAAAGCAGGCACGGCTCCAAGATATTTGAAATCCCTGGTGACGACGTACTCCCCAACACGCACACTGCGGTCGTCTACCCAAGAACTCTTCTGTGTACCTAAGGTCAGACTTGCTAGGATGGGCGGGAGGTCCTTTGCCGCCATGGGTCCTAGGCTCTGGAATTCCCTCCCACTTGCCATTCGTGCGGAGAGCTGCTACGGCCGTTTGAGATGGCCGCCTGATCCTTCGGCTCCGCCGACCTTCTCGCTTCCCTCCCGTCCCGAGGCTTATCCTGGCATCAATCCTGCTCCCGAGTTGCGTTTTCGGGTCTGGGAGGTGACCCCGATTCCAGCGGTGTGGCTCCCTCGTCGCTCCCTGCGGTGGATACGGTGGGACGTCCCTGCCTTCTCCCGGACGCTACCCGGCGCTGGTGGTTCTTTGTTCTTTGAGATCGGCTGATCTCGTACACAACAACGGCGGCTGCAGTGGACGGGGCTGAACCGGCCGACAGAGCGCAGGGACTGAAATGTGTCTTCCCGCTGCTGCATTTTCATCTGCATCGCTCTTCTCTTCTCTACGCGAGGGGCATGTTTGTTGAACTTGCAACATTGTATCGCCGCCCAGGCTTGATACTGTTTTGTTTGCTTTGTCTCGGTTTGTGAAACGGCGGGCGCCATTTTGAACACCGCTCATCTGCGGCTAGTTCTTACTAACTCGGGCGGTAATTGGTGCCACAGCAGCTGCTAACGTTGCGTTTCTACCTGCTCATGCATAATAGTCTGTGTTCCCTTTGTGCCCCCGGCCCGGCGATGCTATGCAAAGCACCGGCGAGGCGCTCAGCTCTGCGATGGTGATGTGGACGGCCAGTTTAGTGGGCTCCTGCGAATCTCAGAGCCCCGTGGACAGAGGTCTGCAGTATCCTTCCCTCTCGAGGCACCAGTACGGATTGTGGACATTTTGAGCGCCCTGGATGATTTTCGAACTGTTCTGCGCAATAATGTCTGCGACCTAGTACACCGTCTGGATGTTGCTCCTCCTGTGGTGCCTTTGCCCGACCGACCAAACTCGCAACTGCGGGACACTGCGCCACATCCCGTGTCCGATTCCTGTGGATTACTTACCCCGGGACGTACGGATGTGTTGGAGGTATGTGATTCCGATATCCCCGACATGCTGTCCGTGATGGAGATGCAATGGTCAGATGTCTGTGTGCTCGCTCAGGGGATGGGGTCTCGTTCTCAGACGCCATGTTTGGTTACACCTCTATGGTCGGTTGGAGCTACCTCCTACGTTCCTCTGCAGCTGATGCTAAGGCCCAGGCCGGGTGACCTGCTACAGTGTGCTATCCCCCTCTACATCACTCTCGCACGCATGGCATTGGACTGGACGAACTTTGTTGAACGGCGTCATGCTCTGCTGGGGTCGCTTCGTTTGTTTGTCCCGCTCAAGATGGCTACGGTACAGCTGGACTGCGTTGATACTCCTGATCGCAGGGGCCAGGGTTGGACTCCCCCTATCAAAGACTGTGGTAGCGTGAGATGTTGGGACTGCGGGGGGTGGACGGCGGAGCCGCTTATTGTCTCTTTGGTTCGGGGATCCGGGGGGTGGGCGGCCGAGGTCTTACATGCTGATTGTTTGAATTTACGTATATGGCCCTCCTCCGGTCTTATGTGATAACTTTCTTTTCTTCCTTCTTCTCGTTCCTTTATCTATATTTTGGGTACTCTTTTTGGGGCGACAGACACACTGCTAGGGGGGGGTAGGCCGTAGCCTCTGCATGCGTGTAGGTTGGGAGTAGGGGGGTGGGGTTTTTATTTTGTCCGCTTCAGTTTCTATGGGCCTCTTTTTTCTTCTTTTTGGTTTTCCTTCTCTTTCTCCTCCTTTCTTCCTTGGGTCAGTGGGGTGGCTCGGTGCGTGGGGGGTGGCGACTGGCATGTAGCATATCCTGATTTTACTATCCTGTCGTACTATTCTCATGCCGCTAGCCTGATTGCGTATTTTGGTCTTTGGATTTCCTTTTGTTTGACCTGCCCTCTCATGACATTGGTGGACTGTTGGAACTCTGATCCTTCTTATTGTTTATATTTTGGAATATATAAAAACTTTAAAATTTAACCTTCACTCATCCTGTTGCTTGGTAGTGCGCAGATGTTCAGTGTAACCCAGATTGATTGCTATTTCATGCTCAGATACTACCGAGTTATCATTTTGCTTGCTATTTGCATCAATATGTGTCGAGGCCGGCCGGATGGTTGTAGGCCCGTATTTTTTTTACGGATTATTATGCAATAAAGGTTTCAAAAATGTTTTAAAAAAACAAAAAAACCTGGTTGTTTAACCAATAACCTATTACCCACTGTATGTTGCTCCTGTCTCTATTAGCGCCGGGAAACCCTACTTGGGTAGCTGTCGCGCTCTATAAACTGAAAAAATAAATAAATAATCTCTCAAATCGGTGAAATTGAGGCTAGTTGTGAAACCATACTTGAACTTGGAGGAAAGTAAAGAGGCCACAGTGGGTCTGGAATGGGTCCTCAGCAAGGATGACAATAGTGGAGGCCAAAAGGGCTGTGGTGGTGCTGCAGCTGGTGATAGTCTCAGTCTCTTAGGAAACGCATGAGAAAAAGTCTACATTGAAAAACTCAATCTGGTCGATTTCGAGAGTTGGCAGTGGTGACCTGTACTGCTGTACTGAACAGTATGATTCAATGCCGTCGTACATCAGGAACACTTTGATGATGAAGCCATCGAGTTTTTTATGTCAAAAACTTGCTAAAGCAGTGAAGGTGTCTTGTCATTGACATTGAGATGATTTTCAATAGTGAGTACATCGTGGCTGAGGCATTCAATGGCAAAGCTGTGGTGTTAATCAGTGAGAATGATGATCACATTTTTTTTCTTTTGTTTTTTTCTTTCGACTTTTCCAGACTTTTTCTCCCTGGAGCTTCCTGTGTGGATACCCTTTGAGGTTGCATGTGCCGTTCCAGTGGAAACAGTGTTCACTGGAGGGCTTTTCAGGTCTTTTCTTTTCCTTCACCCTCAGAACTTTCAACTTGCCATGGAGTTGTATTCTCTCTCTCTTCTTCAGGGTCCCTCTTTGACATCTTTTTACAAAAAGTCACAATACAATCTTTATCAGAATGAAAGGAGGGCAGGCACAATGCATATACGTGGTGTGGGATTAATGCAGCATTCTTTCGCCTTGAAAATAATGAATTCAACAAAAAGAGAAAGTATTCGGAAAGGGAATAAAGAAAAGTAAAAAAAGAACTCCGTGAGGCATCTTCCAGTACAAGGCTTCATGGCTAGGGGAAGCTCCTGGAGCCTTAAAGGGACAGGATTCCTTTTTTAAATACAATGTAAGCCAGTCGGGCTGCATCTTTTCTTACTATTTAAACAGGTAGGCAGTTGTTTTTGTGATAGGTGCTGCAATGAACTCATGAGAAAGGGTTTTTGGAATTACAGTACTCTAAAATTCTGAAAAATTTGCATGTGGCAGCATGTGAATTGTGCATCACAATATGTTGGACTCTTTTCTATTGATGTATGAATTGTGCAGTCTGGTTCTGCTGAGCTTTCCATCAAAAATATATTTTTCACTTGTCTATAATTTTGATATCAGTGAACGGATCGGTACCAAATTTAGCATTCGCTTAGCATAGTCAGGTAAGGTTTGGCATGCCAAATTTCGTGCAGTTCCGTGCAGGGTTAATAAAGTAGATAGGGATATGGGTGAGACAGGAAGGAAAAAAAAGTTATACAATTTTAATTCCAAGTTAAAGTTTTGTTCACATCTACAAAACCTCTAACCAGATTTACACAAAATATGGCACAAACGTAGATCTTTATTCAGAAAGTGTGCTTTCTGTTCAGTAGCTTTTGAGCTATTAGCATTTGAAAGCCAGCTGGGCTTCAAAGAGTTAACACTTTTGTATATTTGGTCAGTTGAAAAGCATTTTTTGATTTGCTTATAACTTTTGCACCGCTTGATGACTAGACATTAAATATGGAAGACACTTGTTTGATTACTCTTGCTAATCTACAGTTATGCAATGCAGCACACAATGCACACCATAATTCATGCTGCAGCTGTGATCAGTAGAGCCCCTTATCCAATGGCATGCAAAAACATACAAGGCTATCTACACAGAGCATTCATGGTGAGCCTGAGTAATGCTGTGCATAATTGGCAAATTTCATGACTTTTTCTGTTTTGTGTTTGCTGAATGATAACTAATCTTTCACTGTGATTTTTTTCACTGTGTATAGGTAGACAGATAGACAGGAAGATTGATATGAGGTGGTATGAGTCCCTGCATGCAGAGGGTAATTATACTAAAATATAAAAGTAAAAGTGAAGATCCTATGCGGCAGAACCATCCTTATGTTCTTTTTATTTCTTTAAAACCTTCTTTCCTTCAAAATTGAATTTGAAGCTATATGTACCCTGAGGACAGCAGTGAATGGAACAGGTTGTCTCTAGTTATCAGCAGTAAACTAAAATATAAATTCATATGGGGATGCAACAAAAACAAGTAAATAAACTACAATGTACGCAAAAGGAGCGTGCAGTTCATAGATGCTTCAACAGCTCAATGCTGTCCAGTTTCAATGTCACATACAAATAAAGTTTTCAGGGAGTCTCCTATTGTATTCACAATTCTTTATTTATTCCGTAGTCCGTTAATTCATCCAGCAAAAATCAATCAATGCAATCCAGCCTTATTCCGTGGTCGATCAATTCATCCAGCAAAAATCAATCAATACAATCCAGCCAACGCGTTTCATCCTCAGTGGACATCATCAGGGCTCAGGAATTTCAGGCGAACACAAGTCCTGTTGCTCCCATAAGACCGAGAAAATTAAGTCATACGTGACGGTGAGCATCTGCACCCCACTGTGTCTCCTTCTAAATCAGATGAGCACCGTCATGTATGACTTAATTTTCACGGTCTTACGGACGCAACATGCCTTGTGAACGTCTGAAATTCCTGAGCTCTGATGATGTCCAATGAGGACGAAACGTGACGGCTGAATTGTATTGATGATTTTTGCTGGATTAATTAATCGACCACAGAAAACGGCGGGATTGTTGTTAGAAGGTGGTTCTGACACTATGGGCTGCCCGTATATTTCACTCATGGAGCACCTAATTGTTGAGCTTTTACTGTGGGGGAGCTTCATAATCTGGGACTCACCCACAGTGAACTCATAATGAAGGAGACCACATGGAGATTTTACTGGTGTACCCCTGGCTTGACTAGGCAGCAGCTGGAGTATGGGACACCATGCTGGTTACATGCAGACACGGGTGTACAGGCGTGTGCACACGTGCAGGGGCTGCGCAAGGGTGATTCCTAGCGTGAGCAGTCCAGGAGCGGGTACAAATTGAATGGTGTAACAGGATTTATGCAGAATTGGGTGGTGACATGGAATAGGCTTTATACCCTGGGAAGGAACATGCCAGGGAAAGTCAGTGTGTTTTACTGTGTTTTCACTTCATTATTCCCCTATGGGGATGTGGGGCCCATGGCTAGAATGACTTCCACAAAGTCTACAGATTCGAGACACGCACTAATGTCCAGTGTAGCGGATGTGAAAATGAGTATTCTACAGAGTCCAAAGTCATATGTGTACTGCTTTTGGGTCGTCCAGAAATGTCATATTTCTCTGAGTCCCTGGCTGGGGTCTGGCCCTGGCAGGTTAGATTAATGACTTTTCTTCCCAGAGCGAAGGTATTCCCTCCAAGGAGAAAAGATAGGTGGAGCTACAAGCCAATCCATCAACTGCTGTCGCTGGGTGCGAGGCACCAAGCTTAACCACAGTGAGGGCAATGAGGGGGGAAGGAGTTGGGTTTCAGAGGCCATGTGGCCAGAGACACTGGACAACGCCATTTTGATCAAACCCAGGGGCTGGACAAGAAGGAGGGAGCAGGGGTAGGGAAGTGATGTGTCGCTGTTTGATAGGACACACAGAGAATTCCTGCCAGCCCCCTACTCAACTTTTAACAAGCATTTGCAATGCAATCGGTCTCGCATTAGGAAAGTTTGAGCTATTGGTATTGTAAATGACAATTTATTTATTTATGTGTTGGTTTTGAAAATAGCAAAATTAATAGCTTTGTCATTTACAATGCCAATAGTTTTAACTTTTGCAAATGTGACACCTATAGCATTTGTAATGCAATATGTGTTGTATTTACGTGACTTAGATGTATCGTTATTACAAATAACAATGGCTTTTATTTTTTTTACATAATTAATACTTAAAAGTTATTGTAATTTATAATGGCAAAAGCTTAAACTTTTGTAAATAACTTTTGTGAAGATTAGGTTCAGTGTATTTTATTGTGATGAAAATACAAAAACAGAAGTGAAATATTAACATCTTTTTTATAAGAAAGCTATGGTAACAGGGAAAGAAAGATAGTATCCAGGCCGAAAGAGACAGACAGAAAGACTGACTAGCCTGTCCCTTAGGGTTCTTTGCATGTGGTGAGATTCTAGTTATGTTACAGGAACCTTAAGTGCACATATGCCAATAAGGTCCCCTTGGAGCCAGGAAGATAACAGCATCAGACTGCCAGCCTCTCATAAATAATAATCGGTACATTTTGATCAACATAAGTGTCAGATCTACAGCCTCCTCATAGGTCAGGTTCCAGGCTCCAGGAATATCTGGCACGGGCACCCACCCATCCGACTGGACTCTAGCTGCCCCTTTCTATTAAAATGTACATTGATATCTCCCCAGGGGCCCTGAAGTAATGGCAAGGTAACATGTAGCAGTTTACAAAACTACTAAAAATTCTAATAGTCAGCTGCGTGCTACTCGCCAAAAAAAGCGCTTTGACGCCTGGTCAGGGTTAGTTAGCGCTATATTAATGCAATTACTATTACTGCAAAACAAATAGTCTTTCCTCTCTCCCACACACACACCACAATGTATCTGTACTGAAGAACCACCCGCACCAAACACCACACGAGGCTGGCAGGCCTCGCTCAGGCCCTGCTCAAGCGGTTGATGGCCTGTCATGGAGGCAGCACAGCCGCCCACGGTACATACGTGGCTTCAAGAAACACACAATTGGGCAGTGGCTGAAGAGGACACCCTGATGTCCGGTCGTCTCCGGCAGGGAGGGGAGGGTTCGGCCACTCAGCTCGCCAAGACCCCTCCCACCCAAACCTCCTCAATGGGGTCAGACCGTGTCCGTCATTCCGGCGTCCTCTCGCGTAACACGCAGAGAGGATTGATCTGCCCAGGATTCCATTAGCGTGTGCGCGTGGAGGAGGGGCGCGTTCCAGCTTTAGGCGCGTGGAGGAGGGGCGCGTTCCAGCTTTAGAGTGCTCAGTGCATGCACTCAGCGTCCAAACCAGAGAGCAAACTGGAAGTAATGTGTTAAAAGGGCAGGATCCCTTCGAAAGGGAAGGGCTCGGTGGCAAGCATTGGAGTTCTTGGCAAATCACTGTGTAGCGTGGCATTCCCACAAAGCGTGAGCGAGCCAAAGGGGTAAAAATAAACACTTGCATACAAATGTATATCCACAAATCCGTTTTGGGAAGCCTGGGAAACCAAACTAGCATCTTAGGACGTGTTTTATTGACTCCGCTAACTAGGAAGTGGACGAATATTTTCAACTGCACAATTAAAAGTACAATTCTTGCATCAAATGTTTAGCGCAATTAATACAGAATGAAGACAACATGGAACAGCCCTAACAGCAAACACCGACCCCAAACGCATCACGTAATCCTTATTCTGACGTTTTTCACCCCAGAATCAAGGCACAAGCATTCATAACTGTTCAAGGGGTAACGGGAAGAGACGGATTCCTGAAATGCTTACACTTGAATGCGACCGCAGGAACGTGAAACTTAAAACTACAATAAAACCTACAGCTGTTGGGAGTGACACCAGCCAAGAGCATGCTTCCTGCCCGCATTGAACTCAGCAGGCCCAGAGGAAAGACTCAAATACTGCAGAGGAAGATAAGCAACAAAAAAAACAAGCTGCAAGCGTGCGCATTCTGAAAACGGAAGTTCGGGAGCGTCACGCCTGTCGTGGGGCGGGACTTCCGTTTTCCGCGAAGCCCGCGCTCACGGAGTTGATGCCCCGCGGTGGCTGCAGAAGTCAGGACGGAGTGGCAGCGATGCGGTGAGTAAGGCTTAGTTGTAAGTGGGGCGGTGTGTGTGTGGGGGGGGGGGGAGGGTAGAGGGCGGCGGCGGCGTGTGTATGCGTGCGTGTCTGTGTGTGTGCAGGGGGGTGGGAGGCGGCAGCGTGTGTATGTGTGCGCGCGCCTGTGTGTGTGTGTGTGTGTGTGTGTGTGCGTGCAGAGGGGTGGGGCTGGCTGTGTCTGTGCGCCCTTAATGCATGCGAGGGAAGCGAGTTAGTCTGCGCAAGCGCGGCTCAGAAGCGCGCTCCCGCGGTCAAAACTGAGACTGCAAAAGCGCGCGTCTGAGTCGTGTCTTCATTCCTAAATACGGGTAACAATAGGTCTGAAGCAGACACAATCAATGCTTACGCATTGAATGTAGGTCTGCTCAACCTAAAAAGTACTTGCACAGGAAGAAAAGCTCTCTCTGGGGTGTGGTCTGCTGAGGCGAAAGGTGCTGGAGCCTGGCGCAATGGGCAGTTGGAAGGAGGACACCCCTGACTGCCCCCCAGGCCCCTAACAGCACCAGAAGAAGAGCCCAGGACCGGTGCATAGAAGAAGAGGTCTCTGCGCAGGGAGAAGAGAGGCGCAGGGAGCAGGGAAGACCGCTCACTGCAGAATGCATCCTCTTGAAGATCCGGAGGACGAAGGAGAGTGCTCCCAGTGGCTGTGGGATCGCCACCAGAAGCGAGAAGACGCGAAAATGGGGCAGATCGGACCCCCAGGGGCTGAGATATGGCCCCCCGGAAGGTAGGCAACCTTTGACCCATAAGAAGACCAACGACGAAGCGCGTGGGGCTCCGCTGCCGGTCTCAGAGATGCTCCCGGGGTGGGTGAGGTCCCGGGGGCTGCCCCCGAAAGAAGTAAAGCCGGGGAGCGCCGTTGCACACCCCATGAAGATGCCCCCGCGGGGTGCCAAGAGCCCACCCTGGCCCCCGCTGAATCCTGCGCCGGTGAAGAGATGCGGGAGGAGGGGCCCGGGAGCCCAACTCCGGGCCCCGTGTGAGGAGACGGCGGCGGGAGGAGCCGTCGCGCCCCCACCCCAGAAGATGTCCAGGGGCCCGGGACCCCATCCCCGGGCCCCGAAAAGGAGGAGAAGGCTGGGGGAGTGCCGCCGCACTCCCCCGGAGAAGCCGGCAAAGCAGTTCTGGTGGGCAGACCAGAACTGAGTGGCCGGCTCCCGCGGCAACACGCGAGGGTGCTGTCCGGGCGGGGAGCCAGAGGGGCCAGCCGGGGGTGGGCTCCCCGGGCTGCCCGTATGGGCATGCGGGGGTCCCGGGTGGGTCCGGGACCCTCATCAAGCGAAGCCAGAGAGCTGCACGGGCCCGGGTGGGACTGGGCCCCCGAACACCAGCAGAGCGGCTGGGGTTGGGCTCCCTGAGCCGCGTTCCCTTACCTGGGGGTCCGGGTGGGACCTGGCCCCCCACCGAGGCCCCAGAAAGCGGCGTAGCGATAGCGCGGCTCTCCCCGGCACAGCAGGAGAGCCGCTCATCTATTATTCAGAAATAGGATCAAAATCGCCCCACAATGCCTTGCCAGGCATTTGGAAGCCTGCTATTCTGGTGCGTGGTGGCCCCCCAGAGGGGGGTCACCTCCAATGGTATAAAGGAGCCGGGGAGCTGCTGGAGAAACGCAGTCTCCCCACAGCACGAAGAGCAAAGTCCCACCCCAAGTGTCTTGGGGATTCAAATGAATCAACCCCTCCAGGGCTCAACTTGCAGTTAACACCTTCGGGCTGGGACTTTTGTTCTTCAGGGAGGGTGTTTTGATAATTGCATCAAGGAGTGATGGGCTGAGTTGGGGATGTCTGCAGAAGGGCATCCCATGGAGGTGAAGAGGTATAATTGCACTGAAAGTCAGTTATTAATGGGTATTTCTTTTTGAGGGACTGATGTTCAATGTGAAATATTGGTGTAAGGTGATGTCATAAGCTAAGTGGCTAGACTTAGACACTCTTGCTAGGGTGTCTGGCAGTATTTACAACTTAATCCTGTGATCATCTGTGATGCCTTTAGGGGCTGTAATTGCAATGCATTTTTAATGATATCCAAATGTGCTGAGTTCTGTCATTCTAAAGTGTGCGTAACGAATATGCTACTTACCAGTATGCATGTGTTCTTGGCATGTAGGGATGCTGACATTCATATCTGTGCATAGATCGCTGCCTAGTGTTGGGTCCAGATGATTGCACATTGTTGTCCTGGAAGAGTCTTGGAAGTATCACGAGATAGGTGGCTCCTCCCCTGGACTACAGTGCGCATGGGCATCGACTCCATCCTCAGATTGTTTTTAGCCATTGTGGCAGAGATGGAGTGTAATACAGTAAGTGATGACCATGCTAAGAGTAATTCTGAGTGCTGCAGCCGCTACAGGCGCCGGGGAGGTGGGCGGGCGATATGAATGTCAGTAACCCTACATGCCAAGAACAGATGCATACTGGTAAGCAGCATATTCGGTTCGAGGCATGTGGGCTGCTGAATTCATATCTGTGCATAGAATATATAACAGTCCCTCTATTAGCGGCGGCCGCCCGTGCCAGCTGCAGCAGTCTGAAAAAGTGTTTTTAGAACAGCCTGCCCTACAGCTGCCTGCTGTTTGGAGTGCACATCTACGCAGTAGTGTTTTGTAAATGTGTGTATGGTAGACCATGTGGCTGCTCTACAGATTTCCTCTAAAGGAATGTTTCCAAGGAAAGCCATGGAGGCCCCCAACTTTCGTGTGGAGTGGGTTCTCGGGGGAACTGTTAATGTGCGCTTAGCCTTTTGATAGCAAATCTGTATGCACTTAACGATCCACCTGGCTATACCTGCTTAGGAAATGGGGTTGCCTTTGTGTTGTGGTGAAAAGGCACCAAACAGTTGTTTTGTTTTCCTAAAGTGGCAGCCGATTTACAGGCGCCATCTTTGTTGGGGACTAGTTCCTCCCCTCACACTCCTCCCACGTCTGGAAGAGCGCGCAGGAGCGCATTTAAACGCCAGAACGATCGCGCGCAGGTAGACTTGCTGTTTGTAGCGCGCTGGCTGCTGCTATATTTTAAAACCTTTTAGTTGCTACTTAATACATTATTTGCGCCGCTTATTATTCTTGCGCCGTGTACCCTGTACTTCTAGCTTTCAGCGCTAGCGAGTTCTTACTTGCACGTTAAAGGTGGTTACACCCTGCACTTGCAAGAAACAGGGCAGCTAGGGACCGAGACTGGGGGCTTTTGCGGCCGCCATCTTTGAGAGGGCTTTCGTGGCAGCCGATTTACGGGCACCATCTTTGTTGGGGACTAGTTCCTCCCCTCACACTCCTCCCACGTGTAGGGCTACAAATAATGGGTAGACGGTCGGAGCGCAGCGGGTGCGCGCCGGAGGTGCGCCAGAGGTAAGCCCGTTTGCGCCCGTTTGCGTCCCGGGCGCGTCCGGTGTGTCTACCTCGGCCACTTATCGGGCGTTGGACCCTCCTGTAGATTCTCAAGATCACCAGACGTACACCAATGGGGGTAAGGACTGTTCTACGATCCACCCTCCTTTTTCAGTCCTTTCTTGTGGTCTACTGAATGTTCGATCTCTTGTAAAACACCATGCGGAAATTGCTCTTCTGATAGACTCTCTACATCTAGATGTCCTCTTCGTAACTGAAACTTGGACTAAGTCAGACTGCGCAGTGGAACTTGGGTGGGCCTGCCCTCCGGGTTATCTTATAAAACACTCCCCTCGAACAACTGGTAGGGGGGCGGTATAGGCTATATATTTAGAGATTCAATCTCCTTCATTCAGTTGGAGGTGAAGGATGTATCAGGATTTGAGACCATGGGCTTCTCAATCACGGCCCAGAGCGGTACTTTGGTAACAGGACTTTTATGTTGTAGGCCTCCCGCCTCAACCACCACGGCCATTCAGCCATTGATTGATCTTATCTACGACCTCTCAAACTCCCATACTAGATTATTAGTGTTGGGTGATGTTAACCTTTGGCCTTCTGGCCCTCAAGATCTGGCATATAGAGAACTTTGCCAAGCATGTAGCAATATACAACTTGCACAGTTGGTTTCAGCACCTACTCACGTCAAAGGGCATACTTTAGACCTTGTATTTGCCGACAAAGATCTAGTTGTAGTGGGAGAGGTCGTGGATCAATGCTGGACTGATCATGCACTAGTCCCACTGTCTATCTCTTTGCCTGGTTCACTAAGGATAGGTGATCCAGGTGCCACTAAGATCAGTAGGCAATGGTCTCGTCTTCTGAAACATCCAACCAGACCTACCCTGCTGCCCAGACCATTTACGGTGAAGGATAGTGTGGATAAAAGTTATCAGGTCTTTTGCCAGCAGATTGTGACATCTCTGGACGAATTGGCCCCTTTAAGGAAAGTGAGGGACAGACCCAGAAGAACTAATGCCTGGTTCACTGATGATCTTGGACAGCACAAACTCTGCTGCAAACAGGCGGAACGACTTTGGAGGAGAGACTATAGGGAGGCAGATAAGGTAGCATATAAAGCGACCTTGCAGGAATACAAGATTCAGCTGAAGAAGGCCAAGGCTCAATTTTTGGCAGACATGTTGGCCAAGGCCCCTAACAAATCGCAGGCATTGTTTAAAGTGGTTGACAATCTAGCCAACCCGCCTTGTACTGCTCCGGCTATCCCGGTCTCCCAGAAATTGTGCGACGCGGTGGCCTCTGCGTTTGAGGAGAAGATTAAGAAAATTCTGAGCGGACTTCAGATCTCCGGCCAGCCTACATCTTCTTTGCCCCCCCTCGCAGAACCTCCTCCCGCGGAGACCCAGCTGTCCTGCTTTCCTGGTCCTTCTCTGGAGGAATTCTGCCTTCTGGCGAATGGTGTGTCTTCGGGATCACCACTTGATCCAATGCCCCATAAGATCTGGAAGGCATTTCAAACTGAGCTGTTTCCACCGCTCCACGCCATTTGCTGCCAGTCACTGAGTACAGCAGTAGTTCCAGATAGCTGGAAGAGGGCAATTGTTACACCATTGCTGAAGAAGGCCTCCTTGGACCCTTCAAGCCCGGCCAATTACAGGCCTATTTCGCTTCTGCCTTTTATAATAAAGGTTGTGGAGAAGTGGGTCACGAAAACACTAACCAGCTTTCTGGAAAAGAACTCCTGCCTGGATACATCACAGTTCGGCTTCAGGCCGGCTCACGGCACGGAGGCTGCTTTGGTCACCGTGTTGGACGATCTACGAGCGCGTGTCGACATGGGCAAGTCAGCATTCTTAGTGCTGCTTGACATGTCGGCCGCGTTCGACACGGTGGACCATGCAGTACTACTGGACCGTCTCCGGAGTACAGGAGTAACTGGCCTGGCCTTGAGATGGATAACATCTTATCTCAGTGACAGACAGCAGGCAGTGGCACTACCACCTTTTCGCTCTGCCATGCAGCAAGTGGATCAGGGTGTCCCCCATGGGTCGGCGATCATCCCGATCCTGTTTAATCTGTACTTGCGACCTCTGGTCGCCCTGATAAAGTCATTCGGCATATCTGTCATCAATTATGCCGATGACACTCGATTGATTTTTTCATTTGAGGGTACCAGGGCAATATCGAGAGACACCTTCCACTGCTGCATGGCGGCTACAGCAGAGTGGCTGCGAGCCAACTCGCTTCAATTTAATGGATCCAAAACGGAGGTTCTCCATTGCTCCCTAGACCGTACCCCTCGCCCGCTTCCGGACTATTTTTGGCCTACATCTATTCCAGGTACAGTAGAGGCTGCTGAGTCGGCCCGTAATTTGGGAGTTCTGTTTGAATCCAATCTGCAGCTTGATGCCTCTGTGAACAGAACTATAGCGGGCTGTATGGGCTTACTTCGTGCCCTACGTAAGATCTTACCGCTTCTTCCCAAGGAGGCAAGGGCAGAGGTAGTGCGCAGTTCTATTCTTAGTCGATTAGACTACTGCAATGCACTACTTCTGGGAGCCCCAAAAACTTTGATTCTAAAGCTTCAGAGGATCCAAAATATGGCGGCTAAATTGGCTCTATCCCGTCCTCGATCTGCCTCTTCCTCTGGCGCATTAGCAGACCTCCATTGGTTACACATCCAAGAGAGAATTTCCTTCAAGGCGCTCTGTCTCGTCTTTAAGGCCTTGCACGGACAGGGGCCGATACCGCTCCAAAACCTTTTTTCCTGGTGCTGCGCTGCCAGACCCCTAAGATCCTCCTCTGCGTTTCTGGTGACGGTCCCCAGGATCAATAGAGTGAGGATGGGTGGCCGTGCTTTTAGTTTCACGGCTGCCACTCTCTGGAACACCCTCCCGCTGGCGCTGAGGTGTAGACAAGATTTCATCCCTTTTAAAAAGGACCTCAAGACCTTTTTGTTCCCCAGAGCAATGTAATGGTAGTATGCCAGCAGGATAGACGCAGTCTCAGCGCCAGGATACCCTTTGGGTGGCAGTCGCGCTTAACAAGTAAATAAATAAATAAATACATCTTTTGTCCTATCTATGTAGTACATTAGAGCTCTTTTGACATCTAGTGTGTGGAGCATTCTTTCTGCCACTGAATCAGGATTCTGGAAGAACACTGGCAGTTCTATAGTTTGATTGATATGTAACTGTGAAACCACCTTAGGCATAAACTTTGGGTTAGTGCGTAGTACCACCCTGTTGGAGTGAATCTGTATGAATGGCTCCTGGATAGTTAGTGCCTGAAGTTCACTAACTCGTCGTAGCGATGTGATTGCGATTAGGAAAGCCACTTTCCATGTCAAGAATTGTATCTCGCATGAGTGTAGAGGCTCAAAAGGTGGACCCATCAGTCTGGTGAGGACCACATTCAGGTTCCATACAGGTGCTGGTGGGTGTCGGGGAGGAATAACTTGTTTGAGTCCCTCCGGAAAAGCTTTGATGGCAGGCACTCTGAAAAGTGAGAGATACTGTCTGTTTTGGAGATAAGCTGCTATTGCGGATAAATTTATACGAATGGAAGCATAGGCCAGATTGCATTTGTATAGATGTAACAGATAACAGATGATGTTGTGAGTAGATGCATCTAGCGGATTAATGTTGTTGTTGGTACAATAAATGACAAACCGCTTCCATTTTGCCGCATAACATGCTCTAGTGGTGGGCTTTCTTGCCTCCCTTATGATCTCCATACAGTCAGGAGGCAGGTTGAGGTAGCCAAATTCAAAGACCTCAGGAGCCAGATCGCCAGGTTGAGCTGTTGCGGATCTGGATGCTGAATGTCGCCATGGCTCTGCGTCAAAAGCCTGGGCGTGAGGTGCAGCCTTTGATGCGGTACCACGGAGAGTTCTAGAAACGTGGCGTACCATGGTTGGCGTGCCCACGTTGGAGCAACAAGGATGAGAGTCATCGAGTGTTGCTTCAGCTTGCGTGCCACCAGCGGTATTAGTGGTGCTGGGGGAAAAGCGTACGCAAATATGACTGACCAGTTCATCCATATTGCATTTCCCTGAGACTGTGGGTGTGGGAACCTGGCGGCAAAGCTTTGGTATTTTGCATTTTCCCTTGTGGCGAAGAGGTCTATCTCTGGATGGCCCCACTGCTGGAAGTACGGGTGGAGTACTGATGGATGTATCTCCTACTCGTGCATCTGGTGGCTGTGCCTACTGAGCAGGTCCGCCATCTGATTGTTCTTGCCTGGGAGGTGTTCTGCCATGAGGAAGATGTTTCTCTGAATGGCCCACTTCCACATGCTCCACATGCTCTGAGCCAGATGAAATAACTGTGGAGAGTGTGTACCTCCCTGCTTCTGTATGTAGTACATGGTCGTCATGTTGTCCGTCCGGATCAACACAACATTGTTGCACAAATGTACCTTGAATGCTTTCATTGCTATGAAGATAGCCATCAGTTCCAGAAGGTTGATGTGCATCTTTTTCTGCTGTGCTGTCCATAGTCCCTGCACTGTGTAGTGGAGTACATGAGCTCCCCATCCCTGGAGAGATGCGTCCGTTGTCAGTATAATCTGTGGCACAGGCTCCTGGAACGGTTGGCCCCTGCAAAGGTTTTGTGGATTCCACCAATGCAGAGAGTTGTATGCGCGACCGATCACCAACACTAGGTCTTTCAATTGTCCGTGAGCCTGATTCCACTGACGTGCTAAGCACTCCTGAAGCGGACGCATGTGTAGTCTCGCGTGCGGGACTATGAAGATGCAGGAGACCATCATGCCTATCAACTGCATGAACACTCGTGCTAGAAAGCGAGTGTTGCGGTTTGAATTTCCGTATCAGCAATTGCATGCTGTTGGTCCTCCCTGAATTTGGCTGTGCTTTGGCTGCCAGAGTGTTTATTGTTGCGCCCAAGTACTGCCGTACGTGGGCGGGCTGAAGGTGGGACTTTGGATAATTCAGTGAAAACCCCAGATCGTGAAGAAGGTGAATGGTGTGGGACATGTGGCCGGCACATTGCTGGGCTGACTTCGCCTGGATAAGCCAGTCGTCCAGATAAGGGTAGACGTGAACGTTCTGTCTCCGTAGGTGTGCAGCCACTGTCGCCAAGCACTTGGTAAACACCCTGGGTGCTGTCGTCACTCCGAAAGTTAGGACATTGAACTGATAATGCTGATCCTGAATGGTAAATCTGAGACATTTCCTGTGTGACGGGTGTAGCGGTATATGGAAATATGCGTCTTTGAGATCTAGTGTTGCGAGGAAATCTCCCTGACTGAGTAACGGTAGAACCTGCTGTAATGTGAGCATGTGAAAGTGTTCTGATAGAATGTACTGGTTTAGGGGCCTGAGGTCCAGTATGGGCCTGAGGGACCTGTCCTTTTTTGGGATCAAGAAGTACAGCGAGTACACCCCTGTACCTTTTTGTTCCACAGGCACGAGCTCTATGGCTCCTTTTTGCAGCATGCTGACTACCTTCTGCTGCAATAATTGTAAATGCTCTGCGGACATAGGATGGTGTCTTGGGGGTATGTTGGGTGGAGAGGATGTTAACTCCAGACAATAACCGTACTGGATAAGCTGCCTCACCCACCTGTCTGTAGTGATGGATTTCCAGACCGGCAGGAACTGTTGTAGTCTCCCCCGACCGGTGTGGTATGGTCGGGGGCAGTGACAAGACGTCACTGTTTGTTAGTGGCGGAGGATCGGGAGCTGTTGTTTCCACAACCTCTGCCCTTGGTGCTGTTTCCACGGTAGCCACCCCTATTGTTCTTGTTGTTAGTTGTCTGCGTGCCTCCCTAACTGTATTGTGTCTGCTGGGACAGCTGGCCTCTGGAAGCTCCTCTATTGTTGGAGCGACGAAAGGAACCACCCCTGAACTGCTGCGACTGTAGAGCCCCCATAGACTTTGCAGTCTCTGTGTCCTTTTTAATTTTTAGGTTTTGCCTAAGCGAAAGCTGTGCACTGCGCAGCTTTTATGCGCAGGTGAAAACCTTATGTTTACAGTAGAGTGGCTCGGGAATCCGCCCTCTGTTCCATTGGCTAGCTCCATAAATGGAGGCTAGCCATTGGAACAGAGATCTGTCCGTCATGGCCGGACCAGATTCATGGGCGTTCCCGCAATTTCTTCCCTCTCCACCCCTTTCCAATCGTCATTGCGGCGGTGGGCATATGCAATTTTTTTTTTTTGGTCTCGCCATGTTTTCTTCATTTCCACCGTGTCTTTTGCAGGGGTGGGCTGTGCACTGAGGCCGCTGATCAGGTAAGCAGCATTTTTTAATACTTTTGTTTTTATCCCGTTCCCGACCCCCCCTCCTGCTCTCCGTGTGCCCGTTCCCGCCCCTGCCCCCCCCTTCCGCTCTCCGTGTGCCCGTTCCCGCACCACTTGTAAATGCTTGTTTACAGTGTGCGCAGCCACTAAGTCTCCAGTTCCGGGACTAAGACAAGGGAGGCCGTGGGACTGACCGGGAGGATGGCAGTGCGAGATGCAAGAGGTTCCCGGAGAGAGGGGGGCGATGGTAACACACATTCACAGTCACACTTTGATTTCTGCCGCAGCCCGGAGGAAACACCGGAAGAAGATGTCCGGCCCGCCGCCTAGTTGTGGGCGGGGCCGGGAGGACGTAGTTTCCCGTCACCTGTGCGCTTCTCCCCTGCCTGTCCATGTTATGCTGCCCTCCTGTACGTCTCCCCCAAGAGTTGCTTTCTAATCCATGTGCTCCTCCCCACCCGCTCCATGACGTTCTTTCGCCTGTTGCTTCCACCTAACCCCGACCTCCATGTTACTTTCTGCCTCCCGCACCCTCTGTGTTGTTTCCCCACCCTCATCCTTTGCGATTCTTCATTCCACCTGCACACTACATGTTGTATCACCCTACCCAATTCCCTTTGTGGTGTGTTCCTTTCTCTGTCACCTGTGCGCTTCTCCCCTGCCTGTCCATGTTATGCTGCACTCCTGTACGTCTCCCCCAAGAGTTGCTTTATAATCCATGTGCTCCTCCCCACCCGCTCCATGACGTTCTTTCGCCTGTTGCTTCCCCCTAACCCCGGCCTCCATGTTACTTTCTGCCACCCGCACCCTGTGTTGTTTCCCCACCCTCATCCTTTGCGATTCTTCATTCCACCTGCACACTACATGTTGTATCACCCTACCCAATTCCCTTTGTGATGCTTCCATCCATGTGCATCCTTTGTGATTCTCCTCTTTACGCGTGACCTCAATCTTGCTGCCCCCCACCTTGTGATGCTCCGGAGATGCTGCAGATCATTGCTAAAAACCAGTGGCAAAATCAATGAGTCCCAAAGGCCATCTCTGTTGGTTTTGTCAATACTTGTTCTTCAAGCATCTTTATACCTCAGCGGCAAGAAATACATGTGAAATTTCTTTTTTTTTAAAATAGTTTTGTTACAGATTGTCTGCTACGTTCGCCTCCAAAATAGGCACCCTGCCTTACATAATTATACAATGACCAGTGTGAACTGGAAGCGATGCATTGTCCATTATAATACTGGTTTTTTTTCACCCAAAGTCCAGAAAATGTTCAACAAAGAGTAAAAAAAAAAAGGGCTCAGTTATAGTTTTTGTGGCATGAAAACGAATAGTTTCTTACCTGTCGGTGTAGTTTTGCAGCTTGAAGATCTTTCTGGATTCACTATGCTGTGCATATTCCGCGGTCTTGTGGTTGGGTCAGGATTCGTAGTCTTTTCTTTGTTTTTTTTTGTTTTTTTGTAGCCCTTGTGGGCGTCGGCGTCACACCTCCTCGGGTGCATTTCCGGTGACGTCGGCATGCTTCCTGCGGAAGCTCCCACTCTTGGGCGCCATCTTCGGATTCTTTTTTCCGTATTTCCTTCTTTTCCGAAGCAATGGCAATGTTCTATTCAGGTGATAATTTCTTTACCACTTGTCCTTATATTCTGTTACTTCTTCTCCTCCTATCTCCCTTTTTTTTTTTGTTTTTTTGTTTTTTGACCACCTCTTCTCTCTCCAGCCTCATCTTTCTGGCTGAGGTGGGTGGGTTCGCTAGTGAATCCAGAAAGATCTTCAAGCTGCAAAACTACACCGACAGGTAAGAAACTATTCGTTTTGCAGCGTGAATCTTTCTGGATTCACTATGCTGTGCATAGATTTCGTAGCGGTTTCTCATTTCCGTGGTGGCTGGGTGGAAGATGAGCTCTGGTTTCTGAATATATGCTGGAGCACCCTTTGTCCGACTTGTGCTTCCTTGTTCATCTGAACATCCACGCAATAGTGCTTCGTGAATGTGTGCACCGAAGCCCATGTTGCCGCCAGGCATATGTCTTGTATGGGTGTATTGGCCAGGAAGGCTATTGTAGCCCCCTTTTTCCTACTGGAGTGGGCGCGTGCCCCCTCTGCCAGTTCTTCTCCTGCCCCTTTTGTGGCAGAGTTGGATTGTTTGCGCGATCCATCGTGCAATAGTGGTCTTAGTGACTGCTTTGCCCATGTAACTGTTGGCGAACGACACAAAGAACTGTTTCGTTTTCCTGTGTCCTTTTGTCCTTTCGATGTAATGCATGACCGCCCTTCTGGCGTCCAGGGTATGCAGAGCTCGCTCTGCGCTAGTGGTTGGTTTTTGGAAAAAACTCGGTATCTGTATGGACTGGTTCATGTGGAACTTGGACACCACCTTCGGCATGAAGTGTGGGTCGGTCCTCATCACCACCCTGTCATTGTGTATTTGTAAGTAGGGCTCCTGTAGCGTTAGCGCTTGCAGCTCGCTCACTCTGCGTAAGGACGTAATTGCAACCAGGAAAGCAGTTTTCAAAGTTAGCATCTTCAAAGAGGCCTTGTGAAGCGGCTCGAAGGGCTCCTTCATGAGTTCCGTCAGGACCACGTTTAAGTTCCATGCCGGTGGTGGCACCCGCTTGGGTGGTGCAATCCTTTTTGCTCCTTCCAGGAACCTCTGTACAACTTGTGATGTGAAGAAGCTTCTGCCCATCTCACCCCTTGTGTATGCCACTATAGCCGCCAGGTGAACTCTCAAGGAGGACGAGCTGAGTTTTTTGTCCAGTAAGTGTGTCAGGTACTTCAGTACCGTGGAGTCTTTCTTCATTTTATTGTGAAGTCTCTCCCTCCTGCACCACATCGTGAACCTTTTCCTCTTTGCGACATAGCACTTTCTTGTGCTGGGCCTTCGTGCCTCCCGAAGGACCCTGAGGGTGCTCTCTGGCAGTTTCAAATGTGCGAATTCGATGTCCTCAGGAGCCATGCTACTAGGCTCATGCTCTCTGGTTCTGGGTGCAGCACCTCTCCGTTCTGCATGGAGAGCAGGTCCTTTCTCCTGCTGAATCTGTGGGGCGCACACTGCGCCATCTCCATGATCTGCGAGTACCATGTCTGCCTCGCCCACTGCGGCGCGACCAGTATCAGGGTCATGGTGCTCTCCCTGCACTTGCTCAGTACTCTGTGTATCAGTGGTATCGGGGGGAAAGCGTATGCAAATTTCCCGGACCAATCTATCCATAGGGCATTCCCAAGGGACCCTTCTTCGTGTTGTCTGGATGCGAAGTTTCGGCATTTCGCATTCTGGCGTGTTGCAAACAGGTCCACTGATGGTGTTCCCCACCTGCTGAACAGCCTCCTTGTCTCCTGAGCATTGAGCTCCCACTCGTGGGATGCCGAGGTCTGTCTGCTCAGCCAGTCTGCCTGAATGTTCTCCTTCCCTGGTAGGTGTATGGCCAGCAGGTCTATCTGGAGAGGGATGGCCCACCTCCATATCTCCTGCGCCAGCGTCGAAAGCGTTGTTGACTGTGTTCCACCCTGTTTGTTGATGTAGAACATCGCCGTGGTGTTGTCTGTCTGTAGCAAAACCCTCTGCCTGTACAGTCTTGTCTGGAAGGCTTTCAGTGCAAGGAAGATTGTCTTCAGTTCTAGGTAATTGATGTGCTTTGTCGCATCTGCTGGCGTCCAAAGACCCCTCACCAAATCCATGGACCGCTCTGGGTTCATGGACACGCTGAACAACACCCTTCCCCCATTAGACGAAGATCTGGAGGTTGATGAGAGGGCACTGTCCTCCTGGCTTCTCCACGCAGCAGATCTGTTCGCCCCCTCTGTATACTTACCTAACATCAGGGGGCAATGATGCCCACAAATGGTTCACTCAAGAACTTAGAGCACTTAAATTAGGGGTACGTCAGAAAGAAAGACAGTGGAGAGCCACCTACTCTTCACAGGATAGGGAAATCTTCTGCGTCACGAGGAAAAGTTATCAAAAAATTTTAAAACAACACAAACTTAATTACTTCTCCACAAAAATTTTATCGTCATCCAACAAGTCCAAAGATATTTTTTATATAGTTAATGAACTCTGCGATAACGATAGGACAGCCCCTTCAATAGCTCCTACGCAGAAGCTATGTGATTCCCTGAATAATTTTTTCAGAGAAAAAATTGTCACTATCAAATCGAGCATTGCTAATTCCCCAACGTCACTTCCTCTGGATGACGTTTTTTACAATCCCTCTGTATTAGACACCTTCCCGGCCATTGATGATAAAACCTTTTCCTCACTTTTGACGAGGGTAAAGTCCGGATCCCCTAACGACATCTGCCCCCCCCACATCTTCTCGGAGATCGGTCGGACTATCCCTCAGGGTATTCTACCCCTACTAAATAAATCACTGACCCAGGGCAGGGTACCCACTGGCTTTAAACACGCTTTGCTAATCCCTCTAATTAAGAAACCAGGTATGGACCCTCAGGACTCATCAAACTATCGTCCTATATCCCTGTTGCCGTTCCTATCCAAGATATTGGAGGCTCACGTCTCCAATTGCCTTTCCAACTTTGTGGAAACCACTGGATTTCTGGAGCCAAATCAAGCTGGGTTCCGTCCAGGCCATTCGACCGAGACGGTAACCCTTTCAGTCCAGAATACACTTCGGTGCAACGCGGACAGGGATGTCCACCAGGCACTGGTGCTTCTTGACCTGTCTGCTGCATTCGACACGGTCGACCACACTATTTTGGTCGGCCGTGTCGAGCAGGCAGGCCTTAGAGGTACTGCCCTGAGCTGGGTGGAATCATTCTTGTCCGACCGGACTCAAGCAGTGAGACTGGGCACCTTCACAGCCCCCAGAATCAAGAACGATTGCGGTGTCCCTCAAGGCTCATCCCTGTCTCCCCTTTTATTTAATTTATACCTGCGTCCCCTTTTGTACTCCTTGAGGAAATTCAAAGTGTGGATCTTTAATTACGCAGATGATCTGCAATTGGTTTTCCCCCTGGGGTCGCTGGATGCTGTCACCGAGTTTAGGGAGGTCATGGGTCATATCCAGAGATGGATGGGCCTTAACCACCTAAAACTCAACCCAGGCAAGACTGAACTGATCTTGCCTGGGAAGAGCGAACTCAGCTGGGGACCTCAATTCTGGCCTCCGGAGATGGGTAATCCCCCCTCCAAATCCCGCACGGTTAAGAGCCTTGGAGTCACCTTCGGTGAAGACCTCTCCTTGAAAAGTCAGGTAGGGTCAGTTGTTTCCGCATGCTTCTTTCAGCTGCGCAAGATCAGAAAGATTGCCCATTTCCTAACCCATTCTGCCCTGATACAGGTGACCATCGCCCTTGTGCTGTCTAGGCTGGACTACTCAAATAGTTTATATTTGGGCCTTCCAGCCGGGCAGCTCAAGAGGCTGCAGCTGGTTCAAAATCAGGCGGCCAGGCTGATCTGTGGGCTTCCTAAATGGCAGTCCATCAGGCCAGGCCTGGCAGACCTGCATTGGCTGCCGGTAGCCCAGAGGGTGGCTTTTAAAACCGGCTGCATTATCTTTAGGGCATTACAAAGCAAAGGCCCCAAATTTATCATCAACTTGCTTGCCAGATACACCCCCTCCCGCAACCTTCGTTCTGGTCACAAAAACTTGCTCACAGTGCCGGTTGTTAGGAAACAACGTCAGGGCGGCAGCTCCTTTCATTTTCTTGCTGCATCCCTTTGGAACTCCTTGCCAGCTTCTTTAAGGTCACACGAGGATATTCTAGCCTTTAGACTAGCCTTTAAGACCTGGCTTTTTAGAGAAGCCTATCCTTAGACGTTCTAAGCGGTCCTTCTGTTGTTGTGTTATGTTCTGAAAACTTCCTACAGCGCCATGAAGCCTACGGGCGTACGTGCGCTTTATAAGCTAAATTTAACATAACATAACATAACCTTGAGTTCCTCCATGTGAGCGCCCCATCCCCTCAGGGATGCGTCCGTGGTGATGGTCACTGTCGGAGTTGGGAGTGTAAGAGGCTGTCCCCTTGTTAAGTTCTCCAGGGTCCACCATGCCATCTCCTTCTGCACTGCGTGCTTCACCACCACAAGATCCTCCCAACTGCCCGAAGCCTGTGACCATTGTTCCTGCAGCCATTCTTGCATGGGTCTCATGTGGAGCCGCACATTCGGCACTAGGTGGATGCATGATGCCATCATCCCCATGATCTTGCTCGCAGTCCTCACTGTCCGAGCTTGCCCCTTCCGGTATAGGCGAGTTTCCTTGACCAGTGCCCTTGCTCTCTTCTAGCTGGGGAACACTTTGCCCTGTAAGGTGTTGATCTCTGCCCCCAGGAAGATCTTCACTTGCTCCGGCTCCATTGATGATTTCTTCCAATGGACGGAGAACCCCAAGTTTATGAGTGTGCTCGTCACTGTATGTGCATGCTGCTTGCACTTCTGGTACGAGTTTGCTTTCACCGGCCAGTCGTCGAGGTAAGGGTATACGTCTATCCCCTGTCTTCGTAAGTGCGCTGCGACTGACGCGAGGCACTTCGTGAATACCCTCGGTGCTGATTTCAGTCCGAAGGCCAGCGTTGTGAACTGGTAGTGGCCTCCTCCGATTGCGAACCTGAGCATATGCTTGTGCTTCTCGTTCATCGGTCGGTGTAAGTAGGCGTCCTTGAGGTCTATTGTGACCATGAAGTCTCCGACCTGCAACTGCGGCAGCACCTCCTGCAAGGAGGTCATTTTGAACTTTTGTGTTCTTATGAATTTGTTGAGGAACCTCAGGTCTAGGATGGGTCTCATTTTGTCGTCGACCTTTGGTACTAGGAAGTACGTTGAGTATATTCCCTTGTTCCTTTCCCTGAAGGGAACTCTTTCTATGGCCTTTTTTTGTAGAAGTTCTTGCACCTCTTCCTGAAGCCTCGCCAGCTGTTCTTTTGCTGGTGGCTTCCCCCTTGGTTTTCTGTTCGTTGGTTTTCTCTCCAACTCTAAGCAGTATCCGAATTGAATGATGTTTAGGATCCATTTGTCTGATGTTATTTCTCTCCATTCCTGGAGATAGAACTTTAATCTTCCTCCCACTGGTGTCATGTGGTTGTAGGTCATTAGATTGTCCTGACCCCTTCGTACGTGGTGCCCCCTGGGATCTTTTCTGTGGTCGGGCACCCGGGGGAGTGTGAAGTCACTTCGAGGTGGGCTGCTGCCCCCCTCTTCTATTCTGGCCACGTCCATTTCTCCCTCGAAAGGACTGACCCCTTGGTTGGTATTGCCAGGACTGCTTCTGGTGACCTTGCTGAGCCTGCGAGTCTGCCTGGTGCGTCTGCTGGAAGGCCTGGTGCGATGTACCTGGCTGGTTTCCACCTCTCCCGCCGGGCCTCCGTGCCGGGGTGCCTCTTCTGTTGCCTCTGAACTGCAATGCCCCCATGGATCTTGCAGTCTCGTTATCTTTTTTGAGTTGGCATAGTTTGTCGTCAACCGTTGCTCCGAAAAGTGTTTTGCCGTTGAACGGTGTGTTCAGGATACTGTGTTGTACCTCGGGTTTGAACTCTGAGATCCTGAGCCAGGCGTGTCTCCTTTCCGTGACACCCATCATCATTAGCCTGCTGGCGGTGTCTGCTCCGTCCAGGGCCGTCTTAAGGCAAGAATTTGCTGCGTTCTTCCCTTCTTCGATCAATTTTTCGGCCTTCTGCCTGGTATCCTGGGGTAGGTCCTTCACCAAGTGCCCCAGCCCCTCCATGATCTGGTACATGTGCCTGTTTAACAGGGCGTTGGAATTAGCCATGCGCCAGTGGGTCGCGGCATTTCGCTCGATCCTTCTCCCCACCAGATCCATCCTCTTGCTCTCCTTATCCGGCGGTGGGCCCGAGGTAGTAGATACGCTCACCCTCTTCCTAGCTGTGGCCGTGATAATGGAGTCAGCGGAGACATCGCCTCGAATGTAGGCCGGGTCCTTCGAGGAGTGTTTGTATTTTTTCTCTGTTCTGGGAGTTACCGCCTTGCATGTTGCGGGCTCTTTGAACGCTTCCTTTCCCTGCGCCAAGACGCTCTCGAGCATTGGGAGGAACTGGCTTCTTGTTTGTGTTGGAAGCAATGTCTCTAGCAGGAAGTCTGCTTTCTGCTTTTCTTCGTCGAGCTTTAACTTGAATGCAGTCGCGGCAGATTGTATCGCCGAGTTGTATGCCCCGATGTCGTCCGGCGGCGAGGGTCTCGAGGGGTATGAGTCGACCGCCTCCTCCGGGCTCTCGGTGTCGACGTCTAGGTAATCCTCCTCACGCGGGTCAGAGGTGACCGACTCGGCGTCCACTTTACTGCCCTCTTCGTCCTCGTAGCTGTAATCCTCGTAGGGATTTTCTTCAGCTTCCCGGTCGTCGACCATCTCGTCGCTAGGCACATGGTCGTCGACATGTTCCTCTTCCTCCTCGACCAGATCTAGCACTGCGTGCTTGGTCTTGTGTGGAATCGTAAAGGCACTCATCTCTGCGGCGACCTCCTTTCTCCCCTGCAAGAGGCTTGCCATCTCGGCTTCCAGCCAACGTCTTTTCCTTTCCACCTCGGCCGCGTTTTCGGCTTCGGAACGTTCGGCTCCTCTCTTCGGCGTCGAGATTTTCGGCGTCGACGGCTTGGACGTCGAACTGGCTTTCGGGTCCTTGGGCGTTGCCGAGGCTTTAGGGTCTTTCTCCCTCGACGTCGATCGGTCCCTTTCGGCGACGATCTTCGACGTTTTCTGCTGGTCAACAGCCTTTGGCGCCAGGGACTCCTTCTCCGAGGATCCGCTGGGCCTGCTCGTGGTCGCGGACGGCAGCTGTCGCTGCGTCGGCGCCTTCGGGCTCTTGGCCTCGTGCTTTCGAGACTCAGAGTCTCACGTGTTTTTGTGGGACGTCGAGTCTCCTACCTTATCAGGTGTCTTCTTGTAATCGGTCTCTACGACCGTGTAGCCGTCGTCTTCGGCGGCAGCGTTGTCCTCCTCCTCTGAGGACATCCCCAGCTCGTACAGCGATGGCGTCGGGGATTTTCCTCCGAGGGCGGCGTGTGCTACCCTCTGTCTCTTCCTCACTCGGAGGGTCTTCTGGGCGAAGACGGCGCAGGCTTTGCAGTCCTCGCTTCTGTGTTCTACCGGTAGGCAGAGGTTGCAAACCGGGTGCTGGTCCTTCTGTGCGTACTTGTGTCTGCAGTTCGGGCAGAACTTGAACGGCGTGTTGTCCATCCTCGTGCGTTCAGGCCTTCCTGAGCGCGTGGACGTCGACGATCGTCGAAGTTCTCGAGGTTTTCACCTTCTTTCCTCTTCGTCAATGTTTTGTGAAGTCTTCTTAGTCTTCTTCTTCCAATATCTCCTCCAACTTCCACTCTTTTCAGTACTTTCTCCAAAAATGTCTGGAGCCCAACGGGAACGATCCAGACCCGACCGCGGAAAAAAGAATCTGAAGATGGCGCCCAAGAGTGGGAGCTTCCGCAGGAAGCATGCCGACGTCACCGGAAATGCACCTGAGGAGGTGTGACGCCGACGCCCACAAGGGCTACAAAAAAAAAAAAAAAACAAAGAAAAGACTACGAATCCGGACCCAACCACAAGACCGCGGAATATGCACAGCATAGTGAATCCAGAAAGATTCACGCTGCAAAACTGCACATTAAGTCACAGAAATTGACGTTAGTGGTACATATGCATTTAGTTATACCCCTTACTTTCTGGCACGGACAAGGCTTTGTGTTGTGCTCTTAATGTACTTTCTAAATCCCCCTCTTGGGTGGTTAATCTACTGCTGCACCCCTTGGGTGCCTTCACTTGGCCTCATGTTGAGCTCCTTTGGTGCTGACCAATTTCTGCAGATAACACAAGCCTTTTGGAAATAAAGTGCATTGTGACTTGCTTTCCCCCATCTCTCACAGCCTGCTCTGTGCAAAAGTATTTTACACCCTTTGACACCTGTCTCTTGCCTGTGAAGAACCCTTTCCCACCTTTGAGTTAGTTTCACAGCCCAGCTATCTCACACCTACCTACTGTCTGCTGTTCCTCTGTGACACCTTGCTATTGTCTGCAGCACTCCCTTTCACCAGTGTACATCATTGCAGCCCCTTTCACACTTGTTTGTTGCCTGTACAATCCCTTGTTTCTAAGGTGGTGTCCACCTCTGGGCCAAATAAGTGATCAGGGTTAACCGGCTGATTGAGTATGGTGGTTTGTATCTCGGGCTTGAAGCCGGAGATTCTCAGCCAGGCATGTCTTCGTAAATTCACACTTGTATTAATCGCCCTGGCTGCAGTGTCTGCTGCGTCCAGCGCACACTTAAGAGACGCGTTTGATATAAGTTTACCTTCTTGTATAAGCATCTCTCCTGCCTCCTTATACTCATCTGGCAAGTGTTGCAACAGGGTCTCGAGTGTATCATAATGAGCCCTGTCATATCTGGCTAAGAGTGCCTGTGTGTTGGAGATTCGCCAGATATTGGCCGCTTGAGCTGCCACCCTTTTCCCTGATGCTTCTAGCACTTTAGATTCCTTGTCAGGGGGAGGAGCATCACCGGTTGTTTGCGAGTTCGCTCTTTTGCGGGCATTGGAAACAACCAGAGAGTCCAACGGCAACTGTCCCTTGATATACCTAGGGTCCACAGGTGCTGGTTTGTGTTTTTTCTCAATTCTGGGGTTTATTACCCTTGCCCTTGTGGTCTCCTTAAAGATGTCTCCAGCGTGTTTTAGGGCACCTTTAAGCATGGGTAGAGTTTTGACTGTTCTCTCTAAGGTTGAGAAGGTGTCAAACAAAAAGTCTTCTTCAATAGGGTCAGCATGGAGCTGGACATCATGATTTTTTGCTGCCCTCTCAATAAGTGCATTAAACTAAGCTGTGTCTTCTGTAGGTGACGTTTTAACAGCATAGACATGACTGTCCGGGGCAGTTTGTGAATCCCCTGGGTCAACAGCGTCTGTCCAGGGTTCAGTGTGATCTTCTGGATCAGTGTCTACAGGATAACTGTAATCCTCATTGTCACCATCCCCTACATCCACATCTGAGTATGTGGGTGAAATAGGAGCAGTGTCTTGTCCATGTGATTGTATAGGTTCAAAAAGAAGACGTGACGTAGCAGAATCCCTCTTTTTCTTCAATGGAATTTTATATGACTCCATAGGCTGTTCTGGGGCGATCTTTCGCTTGAAAATGGAAAGTCTACCCGTCTCGGCATCGATGAATTGCCTCGACTGATCTTCCTGCGGAGGCTGTCGATGCTTGGTGGCCCCTTCTGTAGTTGTAGGCTTCGGCCCCATGGACACCTTTTTGGCCGCTTCGACGCCCGTCTTAGGGGCGAACGCCTTAGGTACCACTTTCGGCGGCAGTGTGAACTGAATCGGTGCCGACGACGTCGGAGGTTTACTGACTGGCTTCGGGGGTGGAGTGGCCTTCGGCCCGACAGCAACAGCCTTCTCTTTAATGCGTTGCAGCGAGTCCGACACCTGCTTAGAAAAAGAGGCGGATGGCTGTGTTGACTCGACGGGGTCTTTAGAGCCACTGCTAGTCTTGGACTCGAGGTCTTTACTGCCCTTAGCCTTGTCGAGTCGACGTTTAGGATCGATAACGTTGTGAGTTTCGAGTCCCTTGTTAGTGTCTACGGCCTTTGGTGCCAACTTCTTCGCGTCGACGTCCTTGACCATTTTATTCGGCGCACCGGCCTTCGGCTCGACACAATTTAGCGACCTCCCAGGGTCGATAACACTCTTCTGTTTCGTCGGTGCCGATGGTTCAGAAGCCTTCGATCCGACCAAAGTAATACACACTTTCGGTTTCGATTTTGTTTCCAATGCTTTCGGTTGTGTAGACACCAATGCTTTTGGTTTCGAGTTCGATCGGTCAACCGACAGCTCGTTGGAAATGTCCGTAGCCGGGCCTTGAGGCGAGGCTGTAGAACCAAGCGTTTGATCTCGGGTAAGGCCATGTGGCGATCCCTCGACCTGAGCCTTATCGAGTATTTTTGTCTCAGCCCCTGTACCAACGGTTGGGCCTAGCTCCTCGCTCGAGCTATCTTCCACGGCCCCGAAGGCCTCATCGTCGTCTCCTACCTCGTCGACGACTTCTTCATTATCGACCATTTCCACATCTGCGTCGTAACTGGAGTCGATCTCCGATGCAGGATCAGACAGGTTCTCTTGAAATTCCTGCTCGACTCCCTCATCTTCCTCGGCATCGAAGATGTTCACCGAGTCAGGTGCCGTCTGCTGGGCCTCCTTCCGCGCTGCGCGTCGAAGGCGAATCGTCTTCTTGGAGCGGAACCGAGAACAAGCCATACAGCTGGCTTCATCGTGATCCGGAGACAGGTACTTGTTGCACACCGGGTTGACATCGATGTGAGGATACTTGGAGTTGCAAACGGGACATCTCTTGAACGGGCTCCGTTCCATGATGGATCGTCGATAAGGCCTCTGGCGTCGACCGGGCCTTGGTGCTGAAAAGCCACGCGGCTCTTCTAGACGTCCGGCTCGAGGATAGAGCTGGAACAAGTACTGGGCACCGATCGCAAAGACAATACCGACGATAACTAAAGGCCTTTTGGCCAAATGTAAAGTTTTTTATCGATTCCGAACTTGAGTTAACAAATAAACATCCGAACCCAATGGCGGAAAAAAACAATCTGAGGATGGAGTCGATGCCCATGCGCACTGTTGTCCAGGGGTGGAGCCACCTATCTCGTGATACTTCGAAGACTCTTCCAGGACAACAATGTGCAATAATCCGGACCCAACACTAGGTGGCGATCTATGCACAGATATGAGTTCAGCAGCCCACATGCCTCGAACACATGTATTCTTGCTGCTGCGCTTAGGGGAAGACCCCAGACTATTAGCCCTTAAGATGTAGAGGTGCATACTGTATGGTCAGTAGGAGATGCTCAGTCAGGGTCATGTGTCACCAAGACAGGTGTAGCCTGTTTAATGCTTGTTGAGGTAATGGGGGGGGTCGCCACTGGGATGGTGCGCAGGGCCCTCGCTCCAGGTTAAGACCAATTCACTGCATTGGGGGCAAGATGATGTGCATACATGGGAGTGGTGGTACTAGACCCCACCCCCTGCGGGAGGAGTGGAGATGTTATGCAATGTCACAAAGTAATTCCATCAGCTTATATATATTTGTAAATTAATGTATAGTACTGAGTGGTGTGTGTGTTTAATAAATGCAGTCTTACTTTTTTAAAGCAAAGTACAGACTGGACAATCAATTATTGAGTGTTATTTTTGCTCACCTGCAAATGGCGATTACTAGCCCACACCACCTCCCTTGAGTAAGCCTCAGACTGCTCTGCAATGCTACCCTCTGAGAGTCCTAGGGTGTTTGGTTCCCAGTGAAGGACAAATGTGTCATGTTATTTGTGCAGGCCTCACAGATGCTGCCTCGTTTTCCAACAATTGTATTTATTGATTTTTGCTGGCTGAATTAATGGACTACGGAATAAACAAAGAATTGAGAATACACTACGAGACTCCCTGAAAACGTAATTTGTATGTGAAATTGAAACAGGACAGCATTGAGCTGTTAAAGCATCTATTAACAGCACGCTCCTTTTGCGTACATTGTAGTTTGGATATAAGTGGCCCAGGGGCGGTGGGACCACAGAGAGTAGAGGGTTACAATATTGATTTACAAAATTTCCCTAATTTCACCCCAGTGTGCACTCTTTTTGCTGCCTTCACCTCTACAGATTTGTATCAAAAACAAGTATAGGTAAAGCCAATCGGTCTTCTTTGCCAAGGCATGTTTGTTGCCAGTATTCACTTTCTCAATCCTTGTAGAATTGCGGTGCAAGCATTGGCAAAGCCAAAATCAGAAGGCAAGCATCATGGGGACATCTGGATGCAATGCGTCCGCCATCTTGGAAGTATAGAAAGGAATATGCTACTTACCAGTATGCATCTGTTCTTGGCATGAAGGGCCGCTGACATTCATATCTGTGCATAGATAGCCACCTAGTGTTGGGTCCGGATGATTGCACATTGTTGTCCGGGAAGAGTCTTTGAAGTATCACGAGATAGGTTGCTCCTCCCCTGGACTACAGTGCGCATGGGCATCCTCTCCATCCCCAGATTGTTTTTCGCCATTGTGGCAGAGATGGAGTGTAATACTGAAAGTGATGACCATGCCTGAAAATGCTTCTGAGAGCTGCAGCTGCGACAGGCACCGGGGAGGAGGGTGGGCGATATGAATGTCAGCAGCCCTTCATGCCAAGAACAGATGCATACTGGTAAGTAGCATATTCCGTTCGAGGCATGAGGGCTGCTGAATTCATATCTGTGCATAGAATGAATAGCAGTCCCCTCCTTACTGGCGGGTGCCCGTGCCAGCTGCAGCAGTCTGAAAGAGAGTTCTGAGAACAGCCTGACCTACAGCAGCTTGCTGTTTGGAGTGTACAACTACGCAGTAGTGTTTGGTAAATGTATGTATGGTGGTCCATGTGGCTGCTCTACATATGTCCTCTAGAGGAATATTACCCAGGAAAGCCATGGAAGCCCCTAACTTGCGTGTGGAATGCGCTCTAGGGTGAACTGTTAGTGTGCGCTTAGCTTTTTGATAACAGATTTGGATACATTTAACAATCCACCTGGCTATACCTGACTTGGAGATAGGGTTGCCTTTATGTTGTGGAGAGAATGCAACGAACAGTTGTTTAGTCTTTCGAAAGTCTTTTGTCCTGTCGATGTAATACAGGAGAGCTCTTTTGACATCCAAGGTGTGCAGTGCTCTATATGCCACCGAATCTGGGTTAGGAAAGAAAACTGGCAGTTCTATATTTTGGTTAAGGTGGAACTGCGAAACCACCTTTGGCATGAATTTAGGGTTGGTGCGAAGCACCACTCTATTCGCATGAATTTGCAGGTAGGGTTCCTGAATTGTGAGAGCTTGCAGTTCACTGACCCTCCGCAGCGATGTAATAGCTATTAGGAAGGCCACCTTCCAGGTGAGGAACTGTATTTCACAGGAATGGAGCGGCTCAAAGGGCGGCCCCATGAGTCTAGTGAGAACGATATTCAAGTTCCAGACTGGTGAAGGGGGGTGTCTGGGAGGGATTACTCTCTTAAGTCCTTCTAAGAAGGCTTTAATGGCCGGTACCTTGAAAACGGAAAGGTGCTGCCTGTTTTGGAGGTAAGCGGCTATGGCCGCCACATGGATCCTGATGGAACTGTACGTCAGGTTGCATTGGTACAGATGCAATAAGTAACAGATGATGTTTTGCGTAGATGCGTCCAACGGATCAATGTTATTGTTGGAGCAGTAAATAACAAACCGCTTCCATTTGGCTGCATAGCAGGCCCTGGTAGTCGGTCGTCTTGCCTCTTTGATGATGTGCATGCACTCTGGAGGCAATTTCAGGTATCCAAACTCTATGACCTTAGGAGCCAAATCGCAAGGTTTAACTGTTGGGGATCTGGGTGCTGAATGTCGCCATGGCTCTGAGTGAGGAGGCTGGGAGTGAGGCGCAGCCGTTGGTGTGGCACCACTGAAAGTTCCAGGAATGTGGTGTACCAAGCCTGCCGTGCCCACGTTGGAGCAACTAGGATGAGTGTCATGGAGTGTTATCGCAGTATGCGCGCCACCAGAGGTATGAGGGGGGCTGGCGGAAAAGCATACGCAAATCTGTCTGACCAGTTCATCCATATCAACATATAGAAAGGGAGTTAGAGGATTGTCAGCTAGGCTCGTCCTCCAAAATTTAAGTCAAACAAAAAGGTTTCTGTTTCCAGATACCCAAGAGCCTTGCTCAAAGAAGTACAGTCAGCACACACTGGGGTTGACCGTGAGACATATGTTAATGTGTGTAAAAAGGGAGAATTGCTCCCTTTTTAGGTGTCCCCTCACTCACCGGGGTTGCCCCACGGTGACATGCTTCATCATTGGGGCCATCCCAGTCCTCTACAGGCTGGGGCGTGCTACGACTTGCGAAGTTACGTAGGAGCACTTTTAAGGACTATGTGTGGTGCATGTGTGATTGTGGGGAGTGGACTATGTGATGTAAGTTAAAAATACCTGCCCAGTAGGTTTTCAATAAACTTTATTCTGGCCTCTAGGTGGTAATATTAAAAACGGGGTGGGGAGATCCTAAACTTAATGTGTTCAGATGTACCTATCAACTCCTATAGTCGACATGTTTCGTGCATACCCCAAGCACTTCTTCGGGACTACACAGGGACCAGCCCTGTGTTCGCCACTCCTTAACTCTTCAATGAGAATTTATCAAAATTAATTTTCAATTGCAGCAAACTATGTTAAGTGCATGCAAACAATACCTACGTATTTTGTTTCCAAAAAACACGTGGTTCCTGAAAGATAAAAAACAACTTAAAAGGTCACGGGGTGAATACCCCCATATCTTATCACACATAGTTTGCAGGCAGAAAATGTGGTGATTTTCTGTGATCTAGAAACGGACATATTGACCGTGGTTGTTTTCATGCACAAAAACGTGATTTATTTCGTGCATTGTAACGTGATATAAAACACACCTCTCTCAGTGACACACCCAAGCATTCATCAGTCACACTCACTCATACATACTTTTCAAGAGACCTAACTGGGCCCCATGGAGTCGGAGGGGTATCGATATCCTAGCAACTCTGATGGAAGAGAAAACGAGGTTTGTAAATAACCAAAAGTACGCGCCGGATGGCGATATTAAACACATCCTTTCTCGGGCCCCATTGCCCCGTCCTTACTTACTTGTGCACCGGATACCTCCCGTATTTAGGCACCTACTTGTGTCCCTCCGGTCCGGATGTTATCGGACTGGGGGTTACGGTGTTGTATTTAAAGGAGTGCCGTTCGCGGTTTGTTTACACTTCACGCGGAGACGCCCTTACGTAAACTAGAGCGTAACATGCCTTCCCTATCCACCTGCAGGCCTTGCGGCGGCCATCTTAGGGTACCGTTTACGATTTTTTAAAAGGAAAAGTTTGAAAATTGGGGCTATACAAACATAATTTTGCTTAAAAAATAATTTAGGATGTTGCATGAGATATATTACGTATTACCAGACAACAAGTTGTACGGGTCATTTTTCGAGTGTATACATCACTTTTAAGCACGCAAAACGATGGGGAAAAAGGATTTGCTATTTCATATCTTTCCTTTTACTTGGATGATTGGTATATCATATTAAACAAATACCCCCTATTGGTTATTTCCTCGTTTCTCACTAGGTGATACAATTCGCTGGCAATAGTGGAAAGGAGGGCCCAGTTAGGTCTCTTGAAAAGTATGTATGAGTGAGTGTGACTGATGAATGCTTGGGTGTGTCACTGAGAGAGGTGTGTTTTATATCACGTTACAATGCACGAAATAAATCACGTTTTTGTGCATGACAACAACCACGGTCAATATGTCCGTTTCTAGATCACAGAAAATCACCACATTTTCTGCCTGCAAACTATGTGTGATAAGATATGGGGGTATTCACCCCGTGACCGTTTAAGTTGTTTTTTATCTTTCAGGAACCACGTGGTTTTTGGAAACAAAATACGTAGGTATTGTTTGCATGCACTTAACATAGTTTGCTGCAATTGAAAATTAATTTTGATAAATTCTCATTGAAGAGTTAAGGAGTGGCGAACACAGGGCTGGTCCCTGTGTAGTCCCGAAGAAGTGCTTGGGGTATGCACGAAACATGTCGACTATAGGAGTTGATAGGTACATCTGAACACATTAAGTTTAGGATAGCCTATCTCCCCACCCCGTTTTTAATATTACCACCTAGAGGCCAGAATAAAGTTTATTGAAAACCTACTGGGCAGGTATTTTTAACTTACATCACATAGTCCACTCCCCACAATCACACATGCACCACACATAGTCCTTAAAAGTGCTACTACGTAACTTCGCAAGTCGTAGCACGCCCCAGCCCGTAGAGGACTGGGATGGCCCCAATGATGAAGCATGTCACCGTGGGGCAACCCCGGTGAGTGAGGGAACACCTAAAAAGGGAGCAATTCTCCCTTTTTACACACATTAACATATGTCTCACGGTCAACCCCAGTGTGTGCTGACTGTACTTCTTTGAGCAAGGCTCTTGGGTATCTGGAAACAGAAACCTTTTTGTTTGACAGTTCATCCATATCTCATTGCCCTGAGACTGCGGGTGTGGGAACCTGGCGGCGAAGTTTGGGCATTTTGCGTTCTCGCTTGTGGCGAAGAGGTCGATGTCTGGATGACCCCATTGTTGGAAGTACGGATGGAGAACCGACGGGTGGATCTCCCACTCGTGCATCTGATGACTGTGCCTGCTGAGCAGGTCCGCCATTTGGTTGTCGACACCCGGGAGATGCTCCGCCATGAGGAAGATGTTCCTTTGAATGGCCCACTTCCACATGCTCTGGGCTAGGTGAGACAGCTGCGGGGAGTGCGTGCCTCCCTGCTTTTGGATGTAATACATCGCGGTCATGTTGTCCGTCCGGACTAACACGACCTTGTTGCACAGGTGCAGCTTGAACGCCTTCAGTGCCATGAAGATTGCCATGAGTTCCAACACATTGATATGCATCCGTTGCTGTTGTGCTGTCCATAGACCCTGCACCGTGTGGTGGAGGACATGCGCTCCCCAACCCTGGAGAGATGCGTCCGTCGTTAGCACTATCTGTGGGACAGGCTCTTGGAACGGTCGGCCCCTGCAAAGGTTTTGTGGGTCCCACCAATCCAGAGAGCTGTAAGCACGACCGGTCACCAACACTAGGTCCTTTAGATGGCCATGAGCCTGGTTCCACTGACGGGCTAAGCATTCTTGAAGGGGTCGCATGTGCAGCCTCGCGTGCGGGACAATGAATATGCAGGATGCCATCATGCCGATCAGTTGCATGAAAACTTGCGCTGGGAGGGATCGCTGAGGTTGGAACCTCCGGATGAGCGTTTGCATGGCGTTGACCCTGGCTGTGTTGGGCTGCGCCGTGGCCAACTGGGTGTTTAAGGTTGCCCCCAGGTACTGTTGTACATGGGACGGCTGCAGGTGAGACTTTGCGTAGTTGAGAGAGAAGCACAGACTGTGAAGGAGATGAATAGTTCGCGACATGTCGCGTCCGCACTGCTCGGCAGATTTGGCCTGCACGAGCCAGTCGTCCAGGTAGGGGTACACGTGAACACCTTCTCTGCGAAGGTGTGCTGCCACAGTTGCTAGGCACTTGGTGAAAACTCTGGGAGCAGTAGTGACCCCGAACGGCAGAACTTTGAATTGGTAATGCTGACTGTTGAATGTGAACCTGAGATATTTTTTGTGACTTGGGTGAATGGGAATGTGGAAATACGCATCCTTGAGGTCCAGGGTGGCTAGGAAGTCGCCCTGACGGAGCAGCGGCAGGACTTGTTGTAAAGTTAGCATGTGAAAGTGCTCCGAAAGGATGTATTGGTTGAGGGGTCTGAGGTCTAGAATGGGCCTTAGGGACCCGTCCTTTTTTGGAATCAAGAAGTACAGGGAGTAAACCCCTGCACCCCTTTCCTCGGCAGGCACGAGTTCTATGGCTCCTTTTTGCAGCATGGAGAGTACTTCTTGCTGCAATAAGAGCGAGAGCTCTGCGGACATAGGACGGTTTCTTGGGGGGATGTTGGGGGGGTGGAGGTTAGTTCTAGACAATAGCCGTAACAGATAAGTTGTCTCACCCACCTGTCTGTTGTGATGTTGTCCCAGAGTGGCAGGAACTGCTGGAGTCTCCCCCCGACAGGTGTTAGATGGTCGGGGGGCAGTGACATGAAGTCACTGTTTGTTGGGAGTGGAGGACCTGGCGTTGTTATTGCCGCGGCCTCTCCCTTTGGCGTTGTTCCCACGGTATCCACCTCTGGTGTTTTTAGTGTAGGCAGATTGCGTGTTGCCCTTGGCGTACTGTGAATGCTGTTGAGCCTGCCCTTGGCGTACTGTGAATGCTGTTGAGCCTGTCCTTGTTGCTCCCCTGTTACCGGAGCGACGAAAGGAACCGCCCCGAAACTGCTGTGACTGGAGAGCCCCCATGGATTTCGATGTCTCAGTGTCTTTCTTCATTTTCTCAAGTGTAGTGTCAACTTCGGGTCCAAACAGGAAGTCCGGATTAACCGACTGATTGAGAAGAGTAGTTTGGATCTCGGATTTAAACCCGGAGATGCGCAGCCATGCATGGCGGCGAAGCATCACGTTAGTATTGACTGCCCTCGCTGCAGTGTCTGCAGCATCCAGTGCGCATTTGATTGACGCATTGGAGACTTGTTTACCCTCTTGTATAACCATCTCCGCTGCCTCTCTGTACATGTCAGGCATGTGCTGCATTAATTGTTCTAGGGTGTCGTAGTGCGCCCTGTCGTACCTAGCCAACAGGGCCTGTGTATTGGCTATTCTCCAAATGTTAGCGGCTTGCGCTGCCACACGCTTCCCAGACGCTTCAAAGATCTTTGACTCTTTGTCCGGAGGGGGAGCGTCACCAGTTGATTGAGAATTTGCCCTTTTGCGCACATTAGCCACCACGAGGGAGTCCAATGGAAGCTGGCCTTTGATATAGGTTGGGTCCACTGGTGCAGGTCTATATTTTTTGTCGATCCGGGGATTGATAACCCTGGCTTTCGTTGGCTCTTTGAAAATGGCTGTGGCATGCTTGAGGACTCCTTTAAGCATAGGCAGAGTTTTGGTGGTGCGTTCAGATGTGGAGAAGGTATCAAATAAGAAATCCTCCCCCACTGGCTCAGCATGCATCTCGACGTCATGGTTGAGGGCAGCTCGCTCTAGCAATGCATTGAATGCTGTAGTGTCCCCAGTTGGTGATGGTTTCACAATGTAGGACTGAGAGTCTGGAGCGGCATGGGGGTCATCAGGGTCATCGCCTTGATCTCCTGCTCCTGGCCATTGATTGGAGACATCTTGATCAGTGTCAGTATAATAAGAGAAGCCCATTTGGCTATAGTCCGCATTCATGTCCTCCTAACTTTGTGTTGGAGATTGAACAGTATGGTGCGAGTAGTCCTGAAGAGGTTCAACAAGAACCGGAGAGGTGGTGGAGACCATCTTCTTTTTAAGGGGAATCCTGTAACCCTCCAAGGGATGTTCAGGCGCGACCTTCCGCTTGTGGACGGTAAGGCTGCCCGACTCCGAGTCAATAAACAGCTTTGCCTGGTTGTCGTAAGAAGGCTCATGATAGACGACCTGTGCATGGGAGGACACCTTCGCCATCTTGGAAACCTCGAGTTGCTTTGGACGGGCCGTGGGCGGAAGGCCAAACTTAAGCGGCGTTGAGTCCGCATGCTTCGATCCCGAAGCTCTCGTTTCAGTTTTCTTCAACGCCTGTGTGGGCCGCTCGCTTGACCGCGTCGAATCGAGCTTCCGGCGCGGTGCGCCTCCATCCTTGGGCGTCGACGACGAAGTCGGGGCGTCCTTGGCCGTGGCTTCGACCCTTTTCGCCAGCCCAGTCTTGAGACCTGAGAGGGGTGGCTGCAGACACTTTTTTAGCGGAGGTCCTTCCTTCTCGCCACGTTTGGTCGATGACGCGGGCACCGACGCCGAGGCCGTCGAGGCGACGTTCTTGGTGGCTGAGCCCTGCTTCGAAGTCCCAGCCTTGGCGCCGACAGGTATCTTCGGCGCCTAAGGATCGTCGACAGCCTTCGAGGAGGTCTTCGACGTCGAACCGACCACCATTTTGAGCAGTTTCGGTTTTGATTTTGGCTCCGTCTGTTTCGGTTTCGATTTCGCTGAATCGACCGATGGCTCCTTCGAAAGGGTCTTAGCCTGGCTATGTCGCGGGGCTGTAGACCGAGAGGATGGATCTTGGCTAAGGCCTTTCGGCGATGCCTCGACCGGAGCCGTAGAGGGCTGAATGTTAATGATAGGCCTCGGGACTGTGGGCGGACTCGGTTCTCCACCGGAGTCGTCATCAACAGCCGCAAGGGCCTGATCGTCGTCCCCTACCTCGACGACGTCCTGGTCGTGGGCGAACTCCTCATCTGGCTCGTCCATCTCGAAATTGGAGTCGTGTTCCGACGCTGGTTCCGACATTTCTTCGGGAACGTCATCTTCCACCTCTTCCTCATCCTGGAAGAGTTCCTCGTCCCCGGCATCGAAGATGTTTTCAGGCGCTGGTGTTGACCGCTGGGCCGACTGCCTTGCCGCGCGTCGAAGTTTAATAGTCTTTTTTGAGCGGAACCTTGAGCAGGCGAAACATTTCGACTCGTCGTGGTCGGGGGACAAACAGGTATTGCACACTGGGTGTACATCCAAGTTGGAATATTTGGAATTACAAACGGGGCACCGCTTAAACGGGGTCCGTTCCATCGTCGATGTAGTCTGGGCCTGTGTTGTCGAGAGAATCTTCTTTCGACGCCGATCGAAGAACCGAAAGGACCAGGCACCGAACGATACAATACCGACGCTAAGAAGGCCTTTTGGCCTTAGGAATAGAAAGATTAGAAGTTATTTAACTGGAGTTAAGATTAGACATCCGAACCCAATGGCGGAAAAAAACAATCTGGGGATGGAGAGGATGCCCATGCGCACTGTAGTCCAGGGGAGGAGCCACCTATCTCGTGATACTTCGAAGATTCTTCCAGGACAACAATGTGCAATCATCCGGACCCAACACTAGGCGGCGATCTATGCACAGATATGAATTCAGCAGCCCTCATGCCTCAAACATAACATTTTAAGATAGCCATTTGCCGCTATTGACTTTGGTAAGGCTTGCCAACCAATTTTACAGCACTGGCAAAGTAACAGCAGCAGACACAAAGGGCTTTAGAGATGCGAAGGAGAGAAAGGTGGACAAGTGTGATATTGTGGCAGTGGAGGCGGGGGATTCAAGGACGACTCCTATTGACTTCTAGAGCAGAAATGCCCTAGAAACATGCAAAAAGAATAATTGTTCCCCGACGTCAGCAGTAAAAGGCTATACTCACCAATCAAAAAGCACAGTGAAATCGAAATGCTCTGCAGGGTGTCAGGGAGGAGGAGGGGTGGAACAAATCCAAGAAAAGAGAGAAAAGCAATTTCGCCAGGAGCAGGATGTTGAAATAGAGCCTAATCTTTGCTTTAGGCTATGCTGTGTGCTGAGGATGACTGGGTACACCTTATCACCATGTTGGGTGCTTCTAGACCCGACTATATTTTGAATTCTAATTTACACCTTTCCATCAGTCACAAAGGGAGATGTGCCCTTTGCTCATTTGTTGGACACCACACTTTACCATCAAAATATTTTCCCATTATTACCTTATGCTTTCAAATCTCATAAAAAACACTTTCCCAATCCCCTACCTTTTCCTCTATGATGGCAATGATGTCCCCCACAGTCTCAAAGTCCAGCTCTTCGCAGGTGTAGGAGTCCATCCGGTCAGAAAGATCGAGATCATCCTTGGGGTCTGCAAGACTGCTGCTGTGGTCTTTGGGATCCTCAGAATCGGGGCCGGTGCCCAAGCAGTCTTTATTAATGGAGTCCATGATCATAGAGATGTCAGTGCTGTCCACCGAAACTCCCAGTGAGTCGGGATCCTCCATTGAGTCTAAAGGAAGGCAGGCCTCCTGCAAGCCTACTGCAAAAACATAACACTTAGAAAACAGGAAAACAAACACCTGCCACCATCCCACTCACACACCCAAGCTCAGTGCTCGCCAGCAAAGCAGGGCAAGGCCAGGGAAGACCCAGCTAGAAGGGGGGGGGTTGGGCTGAAGACGCACCTGAGACTGCTGCAGCTGCTGATGTGGCCACTGCATTTCCTGGAGCTGCCATTGGAGGAACCAAGCCTGGTGTCGGCATTCTGGACATCATGACCATGGGGGCTGAGGACACAGAATCTACCAGGGAGAGCGGAGCTTTACCCGGAGACTCGCTGCTGACAGCAGAGAAGGAAGCTAGAGGCAGGGAGAACTGCGCTGGGGCAGCTTCTAACAGTCGGGAGAGGGTGGGAGCACCTGACAGACAGAGGACAAGAGAGGAGGAAGAAAGCTCAGAAGAAGCAGCAGCAGCAGCCATCCCATCTCACATCCTTTAAGCTTTTTTGCACATCCAGCTGCACAAATGATGAGTGCAGTGGGAATATCACTTTAATCTTTCAGTACACACCCATCTTCAGCACTACACATGGAGTGGTTCCCTCTTCACAATCATCTTTTCTTACTGCTCTGTATAAACACATTGGCAACCTCAGCACAAGCTGCAGAGCTTACCCCTCTGCAAAATCGGGAGGCGTAGGTTCCTTGCACAACCCCTCGAAACGTGTACTCTGCAAACCGTTAGTGCACCCCATCCTTTGCACAAACCCTGTGAACCTTGCTAGCACCACAATGCTTGATCTCTACCAGCTGGACAATACTCAATGCCTTCTGTCTCCGCACAACCCTCAGAGTACACCCTCCTTGCCAAAAGGCAGATCTCTGCCCTTCACACAACCTCTGGAGCATAGCTTTCTATACAAGATTTGGCCAACCCTACAGCCTATTTTGTCTACACAAAGTTCACATCATCTCTCAATAATCCCCATGTCTCTTTTCGCAAGCTGTTAAAGTTCTGTAGTACATGCAAACTTCACTGAGCTAGCTACAAAATGGTCTGCTTAGACATCCTTCTCTACTGAGACTGCATAATAAATTAGGGAAATTACCAGAGGCAGCAGGTGATGAGCCCTGCACTAATTGTAGATCTGCTCCGTGAAGTAATGGAAGGGTTCCTCCAACCTCCATCAAGGCACCTGACCCACTCATGTGACCACTTGACATTGCCATCTCGCTCTCACTGGCCTGCAAGGAAAACATGGTTAGACGTCTAAGGACGGCAGAGAAAATCTGGAAAAGACAGATATCCAAAAGGATTGGAAATGGTACAGTGACATTAAAGTGATCCAAAGAAAGGACTAGATTCCAGGACAAGAGAGAAATGCCTCTATAGAAAATGGATGCAGGTGAAGAGAGAAATCAGAGAAAATACTGGGCATCGGGTCAAATGAGGAATCCAGTGAAATGAAGAGCTACCCATTCAAGTAATAAAGTGATACATAGACAAGAGGAATCACCTGAGAGGGGAGGATACCAGGACAAGTGAGGAATATATCCAGAGGACTGGTTTTGGGACAAGTGAATGATACTTCAGAAGAGGGGCCCATAGGAAGGAGTTCCTAAGATATGAGAGAAAAGAAATTTGGGGCAAGAGGGAAATTCCGCAAGCGAGAAACAGAAACCTGGACAACAGGAAGGTATATCGGGAAAAGAAAAGTATCTAGAGAATGGTGAGAAATTGAGAGGGGATAGAAATCCTTCAAAAGAACACTGCTCCAAAAGATTAATGCAGAAATAGGGAGAAGAACTAACGACAAGAACGGAATCAACAGAAAAAGTGGCAAATCCATATAAGTGAGGTTTTACAGAAACAGAAAGGGACTACTTTGACTGAAAAGGACACCTGGAAAGACATGGAATACAGGCAAACAACAGACACATTCAGTAAGAGAAAAGGGGACTCTGGGACAATGAGAAGGCAAGAAAGAAAACCAGTGGGGCGAAACACCAGGAAAAGTAAGGATATGTACGTAAATGGAGAAAGAAATGTGCAAGGGAGAGCCCTCACAATTGGACAGAAATAAAATGGTGAAAGAGGAGACCAATCACAGTAAATCAGAGGACTGACGCTTCTAGAGAAGAAAGATACAGATATTCTGTAGTAGAAGAAGACACAGGACAGACAACAACAATCATATCAAGAGATTTCCAAGCTGGTGGGAACATAGAGAAGAGTAAGAGATTGTGTTCAACTGTGCTAGAAAGGGAGTAACTTATACCAAATGACAATTCTTGAAATCAGATTGAAATTCTTTCAATAGGTTAGAACATAATGTAAGATTTTGATAAGGCATTTGGCTAGAACATGCAACTACCATTTAAGTTTTTGCAGTCTAGAGCCAGGACGGATGATAACTAAAGCTACTTACAAAGTGTGTTGCACATTTGTAAGGTTTTTGGCGCATAACACCCTGGGAAATAAACATCAAGAACAGAAGAGTACAAAGGCGCATAGGACATGATTTAGAGTTTGGTGGGCGAGTTACTCTGTCACACACTTGACGGATATCAAGTCCACCACATGAAAAGTGCATTGTATTCAATAGCACTTGTAATACAGCAGACGAGATATCGATCATTTTTGTGACAGAGTAACCGTCTGCCGAACTCTGCATTAGGCCTAAGGTCGGAAACTAAAGAAACAGTAGGTAAGAATTTTGAGAAATATAATTTCCTAAACAAATAGGAATGTATTCTAACTAACATGGTAATCCTGTAAAAGGATGGGCCAAGAAGAGCACAATCCTAAGAACAAGTAAGATTAAGTGACTTATTAATCGCTGTAGTTTGCACAACAAATAGTAACATGAGTCCAATTCCAAGTATCATGGAGTCTTTATGCTTGGACAGGATAACAGAACAAAAAGTTCATATTGTAATTTCATTTATTTTGAGTTCCATCATGAAAATAATTATAGCATCAACCAGAAACAGCCAACCCGTGTTTCGTCGGTACCATCAATCAGTACCATGACTTTCTCAATGCTAAGCAAATGATAGTGATCGTAATGAGTCGAGGCCTTCTATGTGGAATAAAATTCTGGCTTGTGTCAAAACCAAAATTGTGTATAGTAAGGATGAGCACCAGAACACTGTCTCCCAAGAGTAGTCGGACATCGGAATTTGGATCCTGCTATCTGCAATCTACTCAATGATTATCAAAGTAGGAAGTCTCCCTAGGGAACACTTCCTACATCATTTCTTCATCTTGAGGAAAGCTTTCCTGTTCCTTAAACAGCAGGAATGATACTAGGCATGTATGGCATTTAGTGTCCTCTTCAGGGTAGTATGGATTCTTTCACCTGGAGGCTCCTCCTTGCAGCAGCAATTCCTCAAAAAATTGAAAGTCTTTCCCTGATTCGCAGCACATTGCCTAATTTTAGTCCCCCATGAGCATCCATAAACTCTTCAGATTTAGCCCACCCTTCGGCTTGAGTCCGATCTACTATCTTGCTCAGCACCTCCGCTCTGAAATCTAATCAGCTCCTTTGTTCTGATAATTTATCATTTAATATTTTGCCATGGAGTATGTATGAGAAGCATAGTGAGTGGAAAAGGGAGATGAAGCACAATATAAATATGAACATAGAGATGATGACCACAATGCGAAAGACAATGGACTGTGTGTCCCGGGGACCAATACAGGTATTGTCTCATGGTGAAGCCCGATCAGCCTCCAGAATGTCCAAGTGCTGCTCTGGTACTGGACCAGCCATGGTTACATGACCTTGTAGGACATTACAGCGCTCTTTAGTAGCTAAAACAGCGTTTCAGAATGGTGCACCTTTGCCTCAAATGACATCAGAATTGGAGAATTAAACCCTAACAACCACAGTGGGCAAACACATGCAACAAAAACAGATGAACAAAAAAGAAGATTCTGAAAGGTTTGGAAGGAACTGCTATATATATAACGAAATAAGAGAAATACTCATGATTTCTCCAGCAGATCAAGAGGCAGAACAATCAAGAACATGTTTGGATCTTCTTGAAAAGGGAAGAGTGGTGGAGGGTAAATGAATGGGCATCAGTTGCCAATCATTAAGGCAGATGTAATCATTCCACAAATTACAACATTTAAAACATTATTGCTAAAAAGTATGCAGAACAGGAAACTGGTGAACACCGAAGCTGATTGAATAAGGCACACAATAGGTGAAAAGGATCAGAGGTACATGGATGAGAGGCAGTAAAACAGCTGAAGAAATACACAGATGGGAGATAACAAATGAAACCAAGCAAAACACACATCAATACCAGAAGTAGACAATAAATATATAGGGAGCATCAGAGGAAAGCACTGCGACAGAGAGACAAGGGACATCATAAGTAGATACAGAGAGTGACACACAAATACATATGGGCATAAGAGGTAGACACAGAAGCAGATACTCGCAGACAGAGACATCATAAGAAGACACAGGGAAACAGACAGAGTCAGTTAGTAAGACGGACAAAACCATCACAGAAACATGACTAGACAAACAGATAATGCGACATCAGAAGACAGCACTTAGAAAGACAGATAAATACTGGCATATCACAGAAAGGGTCCATCACTGGAAAGGCATCTGGTGCTGGGTTAGCATAGAACAAAGTCCTTCATTACATAACAAGTGAGACAAACAGCGAGCAGCAAGGGACATCGGGGAAATGCTGCAAGTAGGCAGAGATACACGGCAATGACAGAAGATTTTGTTCAGCAAGAACACAGAGCGATGCCCTAGGGAAAGCACAAGATACTGAGGTGTTAGAAAGAGCCTCTGGCATGGGTTGTGTGTCTTTGAGACAGACAGAAGCAGTTAGTACATATACTGAGAAGCCGGGCACGCTCCCCAACAGGCTGTTTGTGACACAGGGAGTGTAATCCATACCAGCCGGGGGCTCGAGGGCAACAAACTGCCTTTCTTCAGCAGCTCCGACAGCAACGGGGAAGAGGGTGGAGTCACCTTCTGTGCCATCAGCTTTTTCTGGGGGGAGTCATCAGCAAATGGGGTGAGGGGGTCCTCCAAGGGGGCTGAAGCAAGAGGGCCATCAGAAGCCCCAATAAAGGAGGCGAGTGGGGGGCTTTGCAGGGAACCCACACTTACCTAGAAGAAAAAAACAAATAGACAATCAGAGACAGTCCATATATTCATGTATAGGCACATCATATTGTAAATATGCCAGATTCACAAATGTGTATGTATAAGTATATACACACACATTCTCCCTACCCATCACTGATGACTGATGAAAGCATAAATGTTCATATGCATCTCAGCCTAACCTAGGATACTGGTATCAGCATAATAGTTCAAGACAAGCCCCAGCACAACCGAAGAGTTCAGAGGCAACATATTCGACTAAGAGAACATGGAGTGAAGTAAAAGCCCAGGGCTGGTATCAAAAATAATACTTAGATATTGGGATCCAATCAGGCCCAGTAGACCGGCGGCACTGTCTCAGCCCAAGAGAATGGTTGCAGAAGTCACACCCAAACTAATGGATGTGAGGCGGCATTCTAAACAGAATATGTGGGCAGATTCCAAACCAAAGGGAGGAGGAAGTGTAAATCAAGGACACTGCCAGGAAAGAGAGGATCCTAATCCATGAGAGCAAAACGGAGGGGTGGAGATTTCAGTCAAGCAACATGGACAGAATGCAGCCTAAAATGTCTTGTAAGACTGGTGCCCTGGTAAATATTTCCAGACTTGCCTGGAGCAAAAGACTGGCAGTAGCTACTGTACATTTCTCACTACTAGTGGCTCAGCTTTTAAATTCTTTGTACCCACCCCTGAACTGCCCTCTTCCACAGCCGACTGAGACATCTCCCCAAGGCTGTATTCTCCTCCAGGTGATGTGGATTCTAAAGGGGAGCGTCCCATTGTCACAGTCACTCTCCTTGGCATGTTCTTTATATCCTGGCGAGCTGAAAGAGAAAAGAGCAAAAGGTTAAAAGATGCCATGAGCATCAAGGCAGGCTTCCTTACAAACCAGGACTGTGCCAAAAAGCATTGCTCCATCACTGAGGCAATAACATACTCTACACCAACCAGTGTTTACACATGCCGACAAATCGAAATCTATCCAAATTACAAACGGTCCAAAACAAAACAGACAAAAAATAAGGACCACACTAAGTACAAGCAAACTATATCACCTCCTCCAAGCAGGATGGCTAAGTAATCAGCATATCAAGGCAGGAGGCTACAAAGGCCTCTGCCGCCTTTGATAGGCAACTCAGACTCCCCCCAGAGATGGGAAATGCCACTCACGGCTACCTGATGTGAACACAAAAAACTAGAATTCCACCATCTTGGTTTTTGGTGGAATTAAGCTCACTGGGTGAGGGTTATGCCCACTTCCCATAGGAAGTGGTCATAAAGGGGGTGAGTCACTCTTAAGGTAAGTATCCCAGTGGCTACTACCGGTCACTCCCCTTAACACCCCTAAACTGAGTATTTCCGAGGTTCCCCTGAAGCCAGGAACTCTGATTCAACGGATCCAGAAGAAGAGGACAAAGAAGAGCAGGGAGACAACGAAAACTAAAGACTGCTGTGGGCTTTGGTGCCAAACCCCACCTGCCTGCACCAGTTTCACTAATCGTGACTGGGTGACTGGTCCAGCAGCTGAGCAACTACCAAGAACTCCAGTAGACTGCCAGCCCTTCGCAAACTGCCAGCAATTTCCCCTGGAGTAGAGAAGCTACTCCCCTGCAGTCTGCTGTTATGTATCATTTTAGGACCCTATTGTAATTTTCCTGATTCATGCCCTTATATAGGTATAAATCACCATATCCTTATATAGGCATAGAAACCATAACCATATTTAGGCAAAGCTCATGCAGTCCAAATAAAGCAGGGCTACTTCCACTAGTTCCGAAAATCTACAACGATTTCTTGGAAAACTCGGCTTCAGTAGCAAGGGACTTTCAGTAGCAAGGGACTTTCCCTTGCTCGAGAACTGACTTGTCCAAGAACTCATGGAGTTTTCAAAGAACTGAGACACTTTGATAATTTTATTATGTCCACCTTTACGTTAAACTCGGCAACTTCAAGGTATAAATATGCCCACACTTGCCTTAGCAAACACACAGTGGTTTGGAGCAGTTCGACTATCTACTTGCCCGACGCATCCTGCTACAGCAAGTGCCGAAGGAAGCCGACCCTCCAGCAGACGCACTGAGAGAGACGCTGTCTTTTCTCCTGTCGAGAAATCCAGAACCAGTGTTTCCAAGCTACCCTTGCGGGTTGTTGGGAAATCGAGTCCTGGGACTGACCTTCTCCATTCTAAACTAAGGTACGGAGCTGATTAGACCCTAAGAGAAATCTTAGACAGATTCTTGGCAAAAGAATACTACATTTATGCTACACCTCACTTACTTCTTCCCTCGTACTAAAGCTTAGGTTAGGTACACCGGGGTAGGCGTATTTTAGAAGCACCAGTTGAGTACATTTAGCCTGTTATTTATGTATGTATTTTTCTATGGTTTAGGAACCATACCATGCTCTTACAATATTATTTTATTCTACTTTTTATACTGTATGCGTTATATTTTACAACCAGTTTTACGATTGTAGCAGTTCATTTCTCATGCTTGGGAAAGAAGACTGTTCAATAAATCCTTTTATTGAAAACGCCCGTCTATCTATTTCTCTGCAAGCATGCACGATTGACTGAGTGAAATATATATCTATTGTTTCCACAACTCTGAAGATCAGTTTTATCTTGGGGAAACAAAGTGGTCATGTTTATGCGGTTGTCAGTAACTAATCCCTTCTTGTGAATTCGAGAAAGTTTCTAGTGACCTCTGAGCTAGCTGGCACTCACAATTAAGTCTAATATATTCGATAGAGACCTAGTCAACCGCAGTCCTACGTATAAACTATAGGATTTATTATTCCAATGCGCAGAGCCTATTGGGAATATAGGAACTACACTACACTGCAGGCACCGAAGAAGCAGAATATGGTTTACCTTGTTGCCACTCCCTGGCCAGCCCGATGCGGCAACCCCCCCGGAAGAAGTACCTGTGATCCTTAAGGTCAGATATGTCTCCCCACTGAGTGAGAAGATACCAGGACTGACCGGAGTCACAGCACTAATACCTGGGATACCAGCGCCCCTTGCTGCAACCAAGGCCTGTTTAAGGCCAGTCAGGATTCTAACTGCACCAAGACCATGCACCTGTCGAGGGACATCAGAACCGCAGAGACCCACTTACAGAGTGGCCCAGCTGTTTCGATTTCTGCACCCTCACCAGGGGACACCGACAACCTCACGGACCTAGAATGCACAGAGTTCAGCCGCCTTATCCACTCTGCACCCAAGCACCCCAGCCCGGGTACTGGCGAACCAGCTGTGACAACTTGCTTCCAGGACCCTTGTGGCCCGAGCCCCCTGTTGGGAGCTTCTGGTCTTGTTCCCAAGTCATCCTCTGCAGCCTGTTTCTAGGTGGCCGCCCTTCTTTTGACCTGTGTAGCACGCAAAATCCCCAACACGACCAGCACCTCTCGAAGGAGACCTCCAGAAACCAACTGTAAATAACTGTATGCAACATATGCCTTTTTTCCCATAGGAAAGCATTGCTGCATAAAGACACATTTAAGTGAACTGCTTACTCACCTCTGAAATTCAATATTTAAAAAAGTACTTACTTGATAACAAAGTTCTTGGTATCGAAATGTATATACAAATATGATTTATTTTTCTCTAAATTGGTCTCTGATTTATTCTCGACTGTGTGTCTCATTTATTGCCTCTGTGAGCACAAAAATGATTAGCACTATCCTCTGATAAGCATTAACTGCTAGGAAGCTGGCTTTTTATGTAGTGATGCCAATGTACTGTCACACTATTCATTTTCAATCTTTATTTCGGCCGATTTGACCATCAAAGATATACAATAAGAACACATTTGAAACATTTAAAAACCATCGAAGATAAACAGCAAATACATATTGTACAATGTAAAATCGTTCCACCCTAAGAAATAAGTACTACTAGAGTGAAAACAGATAAAAGACCATACATTTAAAATTGTTTGAACTTAAAATTAGGTGGGAACCTGCGACTTTAGAATACGGGTGCGAGTATGCCAGACATTTGTAAGAAATTTAGCTAATGCAAACACAGTTGGACCCGAAACATCAGTTTTTAAAATTCTATACATCGGGAGATACTCCCTACAACCAAAGTTTCTAATGAGTGGTAGGAGCCAATATTTCCTGGCGGCCTTGTAAGTTGGACAAAACAAGAGCACATGTAAATCGCTTTCCTCAGCGCAAGTGCATGCCGGGCATTGCTTGGTAGAGGGCGGTGTTGACCAGGAGCTAGTATAGGATCGCAGAGGCAGTGTGCCATATCTCCATTGGAGAAATAGCTTCCTGGCCAGCACGGGGGACATAGCGTCCAGGACCCTCTCCAGCTTGTATGAATCCTTGAATTGCGTAAATGCAGATGTTAGTGACCCCTCACCCTGACAGTCCAAGGCCATAGCTAATTTCTGCTCATGGTAAGCGTTGGCCAAAGCTCTTCGTGGGATCTTTAGTGAGGCATTAGCTGGATCGGACCACAGGTCGGGGAGCCCCAGTCTCACACAGGACTTTTGTATATATTTTATCCAGGGGATCTGTAAAGCTTTGGGGTGGGTTAGAAACTCCCTCAGTTCCGCCCTGTAAGTAGAAAGTTCTTCACTACTCCATAGCCTTCGCCAAAAGACTATGGGTCTGAGACCTAATTCATCTGCTATTGGTCTCAGTCCCAGATCCATCCTCAAAGGGAGGAGCGGAGTGCTAGACGGGAGTGCAACTATCTGTCTAATAAAATTATTCTCGGTTATAGACAAACTGCGGGAAGATGTGTGACCCCACAGTTCCGCCCCATACATAATAGCACCCCTGGCCTGTGCCTTGTAGATCTGAATGAGCGGCCCCAGCGGACGATATGTGGAACTTTTCATCATCCGAGCAATGCCCCCCCGTGGTCTGCACTAATTTAAGATTAGCCCTAGTCTGGTGTGTTCCCCAGGACATGGTTTCATTCAACGTTACACCAAGGTATTCAAAGGTGGAGACGCTCTCTAAACGTGATGATCCCAGTAGGGGATTCGGGCGTGATCTTTGGGTTGGGTTCAGGACCATAAACTTAGTTTTTGCAGCATTGATTTCTAACCCCCTATCTGTGCAGAAGGCCACAAAAGAATCAAGGATCCTCTGTATCCCCATGGGGGTTTTGGACAGCAGCAGGGTGTCATCTGCAAACATGATTGCAGGCACCCTGCTGCCGTTCAACCTTGGGGCGTCAGTGTATTCAGTGCCGTTGAGATGGGCGATTACCCCGTTGACAAAGAGGCAGAACAGGGTCGGTGCCAATACACAACTCTGTCTAACCCCCCTGTCAACGGGGAATCTGTCCGTCAGTTCCCCAAGTTTCCCGCACCTGACCCGGGCATAGTTATTATAATGCAGTCTCTGTAAAATTATCAGGATATCCGGGGGGACCCCCATCTCGGCCAGAACACTCCAAAGTTTCCCTCTGGGCACCAGATCGAAGGCGGCCCTCAGATCCACAAATATTGTGTATAAGCTGCCACCTTCGAATATCGCTGCCCTCCAGTAGATAATGTTCAAACGAAAAACCTGGTCCACTGTAGAGACTCCCTTCCTGAAGCCCGCCTGATACGGACTAAGGGCGCCCGTCTCTTCCGCCCAGTCCTGAAGCCGGTTCAACAGTATTCTGCCAAACAGCTTCTGTGACACATCAATTAAACTGATTGGTCTGTAATTGGCTGGGAGCAGGGGCGAGCCCTTTTTAAATATGGGAACCACCTCTGCCCCCAGCCAGGTACTCGGGATTTCCATGCCATGGAGAACTCCATTGAACACAGCAGCAAGGTAGGGGGCCCAAACAACGGGCTCCTGCTTAAACAGGTCCCCGGGGAGGCCATCCAGTCCTGGCGCCTTTTCCGATGTCAGTCCTGCTATTGCTGCCTTAACCTCCCCCACTGTTACCAAATCCCCGTCATACTCAGCCATTCCATTACCTATGTCATTCATGGTTTCTCCCAGCTCAGAACTATAGAGAGACTGGAAGTGTGCCTGCCACACCCCTGCTGCAATATTTGGCTCTATTGCCGAGTGGAGGCTCCCCGACCCCCCATTTACTACTCTCCAAAACATTCGGTGGTCTCTTGTTGCGAGGGAACTAGTGAGCTCCTCCCATTGGTTCTCCTCCCATTCAATTTTAGCATGGGCGACTAGTTTTTTGTATGCCCGTCTACTTTCTCGTAGCTTCTCTCCACCTAGTCCCTCCTTGATGCTTCTGAGAAGTTCTCCCTTTGCCTTCCTGCAGGCTGTATTGTACCATGAGGATTTGTGTTGCTGCCCCCTCCTCGAATTCTGTACCTTACTAAAGAGCTCAGAGGCCGCTCCCTTTATGAGGTCCTCGTGAGCCTGATATAGTTTATCATGGGAATCTTTATTGCCCACGCCATTAGCTAGATCTCCCACTTTTTCCAAAATAGGGATTAGTCCTGCGTAGAGCCTCGGGAGTTTCACTTGGCTCGTGGCTAGTTTTTCCCACCTGATTCTTCTCCTGTTGTTACCCAGTAGAAGTTCAGGTTTGTTCTCCTCCTTAGTTGTTATAGAGGCTTGTAGACCGGGGTGGATGAGATCGAGTTCAAGGGCGTTGTGATCACTATCTAGTCTCTCAGTGACCCTAAAGTCCAGGATAGATGACCAGTTCACTATCTGTACAAGGGCGTAGTCCAAGCGGGACTCTCTTCCCGCTCTGTTATACGTAGTTTTACTTGGTACATCTGACTTGATACGCCCATTGCACGCTCTGATTCCATGCTTTAGGGTGAGGGCAGTGATCTGCAGTGCTACAGGTGTCCATGCCTTCGGGGGAGGTGCTACTACAGAAGGTACTGACCACCTGGACTCTTCTTCCATGGGGAATCCCTCTAAGAGACCAGCCAGCGGCTCGAAATGAGAATTTAGGTCCCCTCCCACTACATAGGGTATATCTCTTGGCATTTCAGATAAATAAACTGAAAGCTCATCTATGGTGGAAGATTCTCTCGAAACTCCCACTGGCCTGGAGTAGATGTTTATCAAGGCAAGTTTCGCTAGGTTCGGCCAGGCCAATAGAACCACTAGGATGTCATCTGATGGCACCGGTAAGCGTGAAGCCTGGCAACCTAGGTGGGATGCCACCCAGGTTGTGAGTCCACCTGAAGGGCGGCCCTTGCCCTCCCACCTAGCCGGGATGGAAAATGACAGGTAGCCCTGATGCCTATGTTCTTCCCTAGCCCAAGTCTCCTGGAACATGCAAACATCCCCAGACTCAATATAAAAGTTACCCAGTCTTGAGTGTCCAGCTTATTAGCTAGGCCGGCCACATTCCACCAGATTAGTCTCAGGTGCGCCGGAGCAACAGCGGGGGGGATTGCAGAGGTAGAAATGAGGGGGGAGCCAATGCCAGATGCTACACCAATTACTACATCAGGACCATTGTCAACGGTAAGTCCAGTTGGATCAGAAGATTCACTGAGACCGTTATCCGAGGTCACAGGATTGAAGTCAGAGTTTGAGGACAGTCAATCAACCCCATCCAGTCCACTCAGACAATTAAAACGATTGTAGTCCAAAAAGGGTGTTTCCGGAGGTCGGTAGACTGGACGTGCAGCATATCCCCTATATCTGGGTCTCCGTTCGACCCTTGTCCAATTACCTTGTGGCAAATCATGGTGCATACGAATAGGGGGGAAGAAGAAAGAGACTGGTAGAGTCTGTATGGTAGAATCCAGTGATCTATTTGACCCAGCGCAAATATGTAATACTGTCCCAGGGTCTCGGAAAGTCACCATGATGCAGTCCCCTGTTATTGTATTTCTCGTCTTCCCCAACCATGGTACCCTTCTCACCTTGATGATCTCGTTGTTGAAATGGGCTGGGAGAGGTCTGTTCCAATTCAGCCATTTGATGATTTTCCTCTTGAGTGATTGGAAGTTCTCACTTTCGCCCATTTCGAGAGGGGGAGCACCCGCCAAGACCACCATAAGGCTATTAGCCTCCGGCGGCATGTCGGGTCTCCGTGGTCTGGGAGCGGGCTTGCCAGGGAGTAGAGGAGCAATACTAGCATTAGGTGGGACCCCAGGATTTATACCAGGGGCTGAACTGTGGGAAGCTGGGCCTACTGTCTGTGGAGGTAAGGTGTTAGAATTGTTAAATGGGATTGGAACTGGATTAGCCATGGGTGGCTGCAAAAGGGGGACGGCAACGGCACCCAAAGGGGGTCCCGCGTTAGTAGGAGGGTTTTGAATGTTGAGGAAGGTTCCTATTGGTGGATTGGGCTTGGTGGTTCTACTCTGTTTACTGGCCGAGGTTTTCAGGCTGGTTAGGGTTGCCTCTAAGATGGTGAGCCTGATCTCTACTTTCTTCAAACTCTCGCTAATGGGTAGCAGGAGTGATCTAAGTAGAAATTCTATGTTCCCCAAAGAAGTGACAGGGGGTAATATATTAAGTGGGGTGTCCCCGTGGTCGCTGGTGGAAGCAGCGGTAATGGTATTAGTACCCTTAGGAGGAATAGCATTGTGCACATTGACTAGAGACCTGTCAGACGTAGGTACGGACTTGTGTATTTTTCTAAAGTCGGAATGGGGGATCTTGGTCTTCCCCTGCCCACCCCTCAACTTCCTTCTGCGCTTGTTTGGTGGTGGGCCATGCACCTCTGCCACGACGATTTGCTTTGGCTTATTTTTCCTGGTTTTAACTACGGGGGGGCGTTTGGGTAACTAAATCGACAGCCATACTGCTGGAAATTGGGAGTGGGATGACGTCCATGGTCTGTTCAGGGAATGAGCCAGGGTTGGGAATGCTATCCCGTAATAATAGGGGGACGCCTTCTTGGGATAATGGATCCTGGCTACCATTAAGGGGACCTTCCTCTTGGGAGATAGGATAGGGAATTATGTCACTAAGGGGCCTATTTTTTCATATGTTCAATAGAGCGGCAGCGCTCTGCCCTACGCTTCACACTATGCAATAGTCCAGACGACCCTTATTTGTTTTACAGGGCTTTCTTTAATACTCCCAAGTGCTCTATTTGTGGTAGTATGGTCGAGCAGCTTAGGCTAATCAGCAGGGAGTGTTAAGCATTTGTTGCACACACGTAGTCAATAAATAGTTCACACACTCAAGGAGAAATTTGAGACCAATAAAAACAAATAAAGGAGCTTTTATATACATTTAGACACCAAGATCTTTAGAATAACTTAAGTACATTCAAATAACACTTTTGAGGCATGAGCCTCAAACAATACAATGTTAACTTATGGGAGGAAAACTCGTGTAGCAAAACGGCACTTGCAGTCAGAGTTCAGAGGTGGGACTTTAGGTGTTAGGGGGCCAAGGCCCAAAGTACCAACAGCAGTTTCACTTTACCTGCCCTGGTATGTCTGGGTGCAGAGGTGCTGGTCAGGATGGTAGCCTCGAGCGCTACACCGCTAAGGTCAAGGGTATCTGAAACAAAGAGGCTACAATGGGGACTTGGATGCATGTCCGGCTGAACCCGAAGGGGGGGCTCAGGTCATGGTGACCCCTAGGCCAAGGCGACGCAGTCAGAAGTTGGGAATCTGGGCTGTGGGACTCGGTGCGGAGGTGCCTGGCTGGCTGGCCACTTGCGTTTGAGACTCTCACGGTTGCCGGTACACCTGTAGAGGGAGGAAAAACAAGACAGCAGGGCCACTCTGGTCATGGGTCTCAAAGGTCCTTAAGTCCCTCATCGTACAGGAAGGCTTCCAAGGCGGTGGTGCTGTTCGAAGAACAAGCCTTGGCTGGTGCAAGTGCCCCAGTACTCCAGGTATTTGTGCAGGGGGGAATGGCTCCCCGAGGTTCTTGCGTCTCAAAACTCGACAGAGACGGCGCTGATCTCCTACAGACCAAAAAACCTCCACCTGAAGTGTTCCTTCACCTGTGAGCCCGATGGGCAACAACACTGTGAATCGGACAGATGCAGTTGGTGCCTGCAGATGCAGGGGGATGCCTCCTCAACCCCAAGGGAGATGCTAGATGGTTGTCGAAGTGCTGGGAAGTCCTCCAAGTGTTGGGGAGGATGCACAGCCATAGAACACGTCAGATCTTTGCAATCTACAAGGAGAAAGCAGCAAGGTAGGGTTTGGTGGCAGTTTCTGTGCAGGCGCTTGGTTCTTGTGGTGACATCCCTTCTTTCTCCTTCTTCTGTCCCCAGGTAGCGGAATCTGTTGGTCTGGTGTCGGAGGGGCCACCTAAATATTCAATTTAGGGCCATTTAGGGGAGTATATGGTAGTAGTCAATGGGCTACCTACCACTAGGGTGACTATACCCCATATATGACTACTTCCTGTGGGGAGTGGGCGTAACTCTAACTCAGAAGTCTCTATTTTCACTAAAAACAAAATGGTGAGATCCTTCTCTGGCTGTTCCATTCAGGTAGCCTACCTTCGGGTTGTGACTAGCCTATGAGTGAAACACGCCTCCTGAATATCTAACGTCCCACCAGCTATGGTGCCAAATGGGCTGAGAGGGTAGTGTTCCAGAGGTCTGAAGGAAACCTGGGGTTGCATGTCAAAGGCAGCAGAGGCTTTGAAGCCTCTGGCCTTGATATGCTAAATTGCTAAACATCCTGCAGGAGAAGGTAAGACCACCTTCTGCTGAGCAGATATGGTTCCTGGCCTCTGAGAATTTGGGATTTCCCTTGCAGGAGGCCAGAGCCCCGTCTGTGGTGGAAGGCTTAAAAATACCAGTCAACTAACATACCAAAGGCCCCATTACACACCTCCAAAATTGCCGCTTGACAGATTACACGTTATTTGTAGTCTGGCGGGCGGGCAGCATGGTGTTCCCAGGGTGGTACATCTTTCAAAGGCTGCAGTGCCTTTGAAAAAGGCACGGCAGTGGGAACGTCTAACAAGATTCCTGCATTTACACAGAAGGGCACATGTTATGCCTCCTTGTGTGCATGCACAAGCTGGGAAGGCACAGAGGGCCCCTCGGTTTCCTCCCTGCCAGGGTTAACATGGAGTATAAACCTTCATGTCACCGCCAGAAAAGAGGAAACTCGTAATATGCTCGGTCCCGCCAAGCATATTGTGGCCTCGGACTGCTGAGCTACCTCCAGGGAACAGCAGTTCCCTAGCGGCATCAGTGGTCCCAGGGCAGTCCGACTGCCCAACTCGTAATGGGGTGGTCAGGATGCCAGTGTGGCGGTGGCTGGACCTCTACCACCACCCCACCCTGGGTCTGGCAGTCCTCACACCGCCAGACTTGTAATTTGGCCCCAAGTGACTAGTAGGGTTAGAGGGGGCACCTCTAAGGTGCCCTCTGGGTGCACTTCCTAATAAATCTGATACTGGCATGAGTGCAAATTTATTAAGACGATTTGTTTGATACCAAACACCCTTATTTTCAGTGAAGCTATCATGTAGCTGAGTAACTCGTAATAACCAGGGCCCAGTACATGTTCTTACAATGGCTTCCTGAACACTTGCAATGCCTAGCAATGGAACTAGGCATCACAGGGGCACATGTAATGTATTGCACCCTGCCTTAGGGCTCTAAAGGCCTGCTGTAGGGGTGACGTACATATAGTACATGCAGTGTGCTTGGGAATTGCACACAGGGAGTGGCAATGTAATTGTGGAATGATTTGCACCATTTTTGGCAGTCTAGGTGCAGTTTGAGTGTGGGTCCCTGTGGGTGGCACAATACATGCCGCAGTCCTTGGGGACACTCTTTAGTACCCATGCCCTGGGTACCAGGGGTAATATTTACCAGGTGTAGGAAGTAGGCTCTTTATATAGTTGAAAAAAACTAGGTACACAGTGTAAAGAGTCCAGGCAAACCCCAGTTGGCTGACAGAGGCACAAATGATAACCAAATGCTCTCTTGTGTGGTAGTGTGTGCGAACAGTTAGGCCAATTATGGGGTATTGCTAAGCATTTATTGCACACACAAAGGCAGTTAAGTGAGACACACAATAAAGAAATCTGACACCAATTTATAAAAATAACGCTTCTTTTTATATGAATTAGAAACCCAGATCATCAGAATCAGGTAAGTACTTTTTGGGTTATGATTTTGTATACGTTTCAAAAGTTGATATAGTGCCATTTCTGAAGCGGTAATGTTATCCTATGGGGGGGAAACATGTATTGCATTCAGGCACTTAACAGCAACTTACGGAACCTGTCACTGTGATTTAAGGTGAGTATGGAGCAAGGTACAAAGCCACACCAACAGATCACCTCAGGAGGCTCTGGGACGTCCGGGGGAAGAGGTTTGTTACAGCGTCAGGTGCCCCATTCACTTCGATGGGGAACGGTCCGGTCAGAAAGAGGATGGGACTGGGGGGGGCCAGTCCAGGGGAACCCACAGGGGGAGAGGGGAGGGGTTGCTCGACCCTTCAGATGTTTAGGCACATAGGGATACTGTTGGACCTGTGGGATCATGGTGACCTCTTCCTGGGCGTCTGCAACGTCGGCAGTTCCAGTAGGCGGCAGGATAGTGAAATTGTCCCTTGCTTCTTTGGTGCCTGCAGCTGCTGGGGAGTAGCTTCTCTACTTCAAGGGAGCTCTCTGGCGATTTATGAGACACTGGCAGCCCTCTGGGTTTCTTGGGTGTCTGCACAGCGGCAGGACGAGTCTTTTTTTCCATGAGGGTCGGGTGCAACAGGCAGGCTGGCAGGGTTGGCGCTAAGTCAGTCATGCTCCTGTATTCTCAGTCAGCAAACTTCTAAGTCCACTTCTTCTTTAGGTCCGTCCAATCTTAAGTTTTGGCATCAGGGGTGCCACCTAAATACTGTATTTAGGAGGTTAGAGGGAGTGTCAGGTAGTAGCCAATGGGCCACCTACCTATAGAGTGACTACATCCTCTATATGACTACTTCATAACACTGATCCAAAAGACCAAATTCCACCAGAAAACAAGATGGTGGAATTTTCCTAGTCGTGTTCCTTCAGGTAGCCACCGAGCGGGTGGTTCTAGCCTAAGGATGAACACGCCTCCTGACTAGCTAATTTTCCACCTGTCCTGGGGCCCAATGGGCCCTGAGCAGGGGGTGACATTTCCTGGCTGGGGGAGGCCAGGTTTGCATATCACATGCGGTGGAGGCCATTCAACTTTTCTGCCTTGATATGCAGATTACTAGTCATCCTGCTTGGAGGAGGTGACAACACCTCCTGCCAGAGCAGGCTTTGTTTCCAACTTCGGAGAGCGTGGGCTCTCACATTCAGGGGGTCAGAAACACATCTGTGGAGGCAGGACAGGACCAGTCAGTCAGCCAATACACTAGTATACGGTAGGTTTTCAGGGGGTACCTCTAAGTTAACTTCTGGGTGCATGTATTAATAAATCCATCACTGGAATCAGTGTGGGTTTATTAAAACAAGGTGTTTGATACCAAATATCATAGGTTTCAGGGATGCATTATGTCGCTGGGAAACTCGTTTTGACCAGTGCCCAGTAGCTACCTTAAGATGGCTTCTCTGTTCACTTGTACTGTCAGCAATGGAACTGGCCGGCACAGGGGCATATCTGCCTCATGCAGATATGTCCTCACATGCAATGTGTAATACAGCCTAAGGGTTGTAAGGCCTGCTGTAGGGGTGACTTACAAGTACCACATGCAGTGTTAGAGGACATGGCAATTAGTGATGTTTGACATGTCATGTTTTCATTGTAGTCTGGACCAAGACAGGCAGCCTGCAATGGCAGTCTTGCACGTACTTGGTGAGGGGTCCCTTCGGGTATCACAATTTGTGCTGTAGCCCTTAAGGACCATCTTTAGTACCTCAGGCCCAAGGTACCAGGGTAATTTTCATTGCATTTATATAGCACTTACTACCCCTGACAAGGTATCGAAGTGCCTTTTCGGTGAGTAGCACGCTACTCTGGAACCCATAAAAGATTAGTGTTGAATTAGTATAGTGAAATATGAAAGTAATTTGAGTTGTGGATAGGTTAGTCAGTTATGTGGATTCCGAAGGATAGCGGAGGGATAGAAGATGTAACAAGCATTTGCAATGCAATAGGTCTCGCATTAGGAAAGTTTGAGCTATTGGTATTGTAAATGACACATTTTTTATTTATGTGTTGGTTTTGAAAATAGCGAAATTAATAGCTTTGTCATTTACAATGCCAATAGTTTTAACTTTAGCAAATGTGACACCTATAGCATTTGTAATGCAATATGTGTATTATTTACGTGACTTAGAGGTATTAATATTACAAATAACAATGGCTTTTTTTATTTTTTATAATTAATACTTAAATAAAAGCTATTGTAATTTATAATGGTAATAGCTTAAACTTTTGTAAATAACTTTTGTGAAGATTATGTTCAGTTTATTTTATTGTGACTAAAATCCAAGAACAGAAGTGAAATATTAACATCTTTTTATGACATTTGTAATAAAGCTGAAACATTGAGAGAACATATTTGAACCAGTTGTTGTTGAATGGTTGCACAGATTGATGCTGTGGTGGCGTTGAGTGATGTTGTGGTGGCGACGAGTGATGCTGTGGCTTTCAGTGATGCAATTGTAGCGCATAGTGATTTTGTGGTGCCCCAAGAGTGATGCTGGGGTGGTGCTGAGTGATGCTGTGGTGATGCGATAGATAGATAGAGTGAGTGAGATAGATAGATAGAGTGAGTGCAATAGATAGAGTGAGGGCGATAGATAGAGGGAGGGCGAAAAATAGAGTGAGAGCGATAGATAGATAGAGTGAGGTGGCCTTGATGTGGATGTGGTGGTGGCCGTGGTGCTGGTGGTGGACGTAGTGCATGTGGTGGTGGTGGACGTGGTGGTGGTGGACGTGGAGGTGGGTGTGGTGGTAGTGGACGTGGTGGTGGATGTGGTGGTGGTAGACAATGTGGTGGTGGTGGACGTGGTGGACGTGGTGGTGGTGGATTTGGTGGTGGTAGTGGACATGGTGGTGGTGGATGTAGTGGTGGACTTGGTGGTGGTAGTGGATGTGGTGGAGGTAGACGTGGTGGACACGGTAGTGGCCTCGTGGTGGACGTGGTGGTGGTGGTGGTGGTGGACATGGTGGTGGTGGACGTGGTGGTGGATGTGGTGGACATAGTGGTGGTGGACGTGTTGGTGGTGGACATGGTGGTGGTGGCGGATGTGGTGGTTGTGGAGGTGGGTGTGGTGGTGGTGGTGGACGTGGTTGTGGATATGGTGGACATGTTGGTGGTGGACGTAGTGGTGGTGGTGGCTGTGGAGGTGGTGGATGTGGTGGTGGTGGTGGATTGTGGTGTTGGTGGTGGACATGGTGGTGGATGTGGTGGTGGACGCGGTGTAGGCGGATGTGGTGGTGGTGGACATGGTGGTGGTGGATGTGGTGGACATGGTGGTGGTGGACGTGTTGGTGGTGGACGTAGTGGTGGTGGTGGCTGTGGAGGTTGTGGATGTGGTGGTGGTGGTGGATTGTGGTGTTGGTGGTGGACATGGTGGTGGACGCGGTGGTGGTGGACGTGGTGGTGGTGGACGTGGTGGTGGTGGATGTAGTGGTGGATGTGGTGGTGGTGGATGTAGTGGTGGACTTGGTGGTGGACTCTAGTTGCTTAACCCCTTCGACGCGGATGACAAAGCCAGCTCGTCATGGGCGTTACCTGCGCTGCGCGGATGACGAGCTGGCTTTGTCACGTTACGCGGGATTTTTAAAAATGCCGCGCACAGCGGGAAAAGCCGCCGCGGCGAAGCGGTTAACTTACTTACAAGTGGCAGTACGTCGACAAATTGCTGTAAAAAATGAATTAGTAAGAACAATGCGACTCTGGAATCTTTAGTCGTTATAAAAGGCCCTGCATTATCATGCACGCATATAAAACACTTCTCGTCTCAACAACGGTGCCTACAGAAACAGCATCGAAAGCAGAGCACAGCTACACCTCCCCTACAGATGAAAAACATATGCATATTAAGCCAATTGTTATTACCTTCTTGAAATGGTCTCACTCGTAATGAAGGGAGAAGCGCAAAGCACATTTTGGACACAAGGAATGTAGCTTTAGTTTTCTGTAAGTGACTGCAAACAGAGGGTGAAAAAAAAGCAGGCGTTGTTTGCTCTGACCTCATGGGTAATGTGTACAGTGTGCGTGTCATGTTTCCCGAGCTGGGAATGTTACAACATTTCACGAGTACAGCAAGTCTCAGGATGTCTGCCGCTTGTTCAAGAAGTGGCTGAATTTAAGGATACCTTAGCTTAATACACCGGCTCACTTGACCCGAATGATGGTTTATCCCAGAATTCCACCTCAGCTTCACTGCTGTTGCTAAACTTTCCCGACAAACACGAAGTAGATTACAATTGAGAGAATTACCATTTGGTGACATGGGAGTGAACTTTTCATTTGAGACTTCTGATGAGACTTCGTTTTTAAAATAATAATACTTTACAGTACTATATACGCTGTGCCCAACAAATGGTGCAAGAGTTTTTTGATGACTTAAAAAGAAGGCGTATCAGCGTTCTGAAACAAAGCATGCATAGTCTCGGAACTTGCCAATATTAAGGCACATGAGGTCTGCACTCACGACTCTCTAAGAATTCGATGAAAAGTCCATTGGCAGAGTACCCTTTATGAACATGCGAGAATGGAGTGAGAGGAAAAATACATTGAGTGGAAAAGACGACAGAAAGCAAGGACTGGGCGAGAAGGGAGCGGGGAATGCCAGTAGGAAGGGAGGGGGTGACAAATGGTCAGCATTTGGCGGCTGCTTTGATGTTCTCAGAGGCCATGCGGCTCACGGAGAAGATCAAAGCGGCTGGGGAGAGAACGGGCACAGTGAGGTGAGAGGACAGAGGGAGCCAGAGATTGGGAAGAAGGATGCCGAGGGAGGCGGGGCTGGGAGAGTGAAGCCAGAGTGGGTGCACACGCATCTATGCATCTTCCAGGGGTGTGCCTGGAAGTATGTATTCATGCGTCCACCTTGTATGAATGGATGGATAAGGGCGAAGGTTGAATATGTGCTGTGAGTACCTTGAGGGGTGAGCATGCAGCTGGTGAACGTGTGCAGCTGTGTGCAGTTTGTGGGCGAGTGTGCGCCTTTGTACGCGTGTGTGCTGAGATTCTGATGGTGTTGGGTACTGCTTGCAATTTCCGCATTTCTTACGCCGTCATCCAACAGTATATACATATTCGTAATGTTGTGTTTAAAGGATTTAGAAACGGGAATTAAAAGAGTCAAAAAGCATAAAAAATGCTAAAGATAAGAACGATAATGCTCGACAAGTAACTAATCTCGGAGATCTGCTGCTTCTAGCTGGTCAGGCGAGGGAGGAGTTTATTTTCCGAAGACGACCGAAGATCAGGGGTCGCGTATTCCGGAGATTACTGCCAATTATACACCTGCCTATTTCCCGAAGATTACGAAGAGCAGAGGGTTGCACATATTATATGTAATACCAAATATTACTTAAAACCCACTGACTTTCTCTTCTATGCGGTGGCTCGTGCCACTCTCTATAACAGAGGGATGCCGATTGTTTTAGGAGAAGCACACGGAGCGGTGTGGGTGGGCTGTGGGCATGAAGCTGTCCCCTGTAGCATTATAGGATACAGTGGCTACAAAGATGCAGGACAGTCACATTTCCAGGAGTGGCCGAGTCCAGTGCTAACCCATAGAGAACAGCACAGAGCAAGCGTAGACCTGCGGCAAGGGTGTGCAGCCCAGCCCGGAAAGATTGCCAGTAAATGGCGCTCAGCCTGGTGTAGACACGCAATGAGATACAAGCACACAGTGCTACCAGCTCCTTTTGCAAAACCTACAACTCAAAGCAAAAGTTGCGCGGGCATGCCAAGTACTCACTGAACGGCGCAGAGGCTTCCGGAAGAACCTAGGCACATGCAAAAGGTGGACGCTCCATTAAGCAATAACAATGCAAAGCAGAAAAAATCAAATCAATAGCTAGAGCTGAGCATGCACTCAGTTACACACACTGAAAAAAGCCAACAACAGAGCATTGAGTATGCAGTACTATATACGCTGTGCCCAACAAATGGTGCAACAGTTTTTTATTGACTTAAAAAGAAGGCGTATCAGCGTTCTGAAACAAAGCACACAGTCTCGGAACTTGCCAATATTAAGGCACATGAGGTCTGCACTCACGACTCTCTAAGGATTCGATGGAAAGTCCATTGGCAGAGTACCCTTTATGAACAAGCGAGAATGGAGTGAGAGGAAAAATACATTGAGTGGAAAAGACGACAGAAAGCAAGGACTGGGCGAGAAGGGAGGGGGGAATGCCAGTAGGAAGGGAGGGGGTGACAAATGGTCAGCATTTGGAGGCTGCTTGATGTTCTCAGAGGCCATGCGGCTCACGGAGAAGATCAAAGCGGCAGAGAGGAGGGGCTGGGGAGAGAACGGGCACAGTGAGGTGAGAGGACAGAGGGAGCCAGAGATTGGGAGGAAGGATGCCGAGGGAGGCGGGGCTGGCAGAGAAGCCAGAGTGGGTGAACACGCATCTATGCATCTTCCAGGGGTGTGCCTGGAAGTATGTATTCATGCGTCCACCTTGTATGAATGGATGGATAAGGGCGAAGGTTGAATATGTGCTGTGAGTACCTTGAGGGGTGAGCAAGCAGCTGGTGTACGTGTGCAGCTGTGTGCAGTTTGTGGGCGAGTTTGCGCCTTTGTACGCGAGTGTGCAGAGATTCTGATGGTGTTGGGTACTGCTTGCAATTTCCGCATTTCTTACGCCGTCATCCAACAGTATATACATATTCGTTATGTTGTGTTTAAAGGATTTAGAAACGGGAATTAAAAGAGTCAAAAAAGCATAAAAAATGCTAAAGATAAGAACGATAATGCTCGACAAGTAACTAATCTCGGAGATCTGCTGCTTCTAGCTGGTCAGGCGAGTGAGGAGTTTATTTTCCGAAGACTACCAAAGATCAGGGGCCGCGTATTCCGGAGATTACTGCCAATTATACACCTGCCTATTTCCCGAAGATTACGAAGAGCAGAGGGTTGCACATATTATATGAAATACCAAATATTACTTAAAACCCACTGACTTTCTCTTCTATGCGGTGGCTCGTGCCGCTCTCTATAACCGAGGGATGCAGATTGTTTTAAGAGAAGCACACGGAGCGTTGTGGGTGGGCTGTGGGCATGAAGCTGTTCCCTGTAGCATTATAGGATACAGTGGCTACAAAGATGCAGGACGGTCACATTTCCAGGAGTGGCCCAGTCCAGTGCTAACCCATAGAGAACAGCACAGAGGCAAGCATAGACCTGCGGCAAGGGTGTGCAGCCCAGCCCGGAAAGATTGCCAGTAAATGGCGCTCAGCCTGGTGTAGACACGCAATGAGATACAAGCACACAGTGCTACCAGCTCCTTTTGCAAAACCTACAACTCAAAGCAAAAGCTGCGCGGGCATGCCAAGTACTCACTGAACGGCGCAGAGGCTTCCGGAAGAACCTAGGCACATACAAAAGGTGGACGCTCCATTAAGCAATAAACCCGCAAAGCAGAAAAAATCAAACCAATAGCTAGAGCTGAGCATGCACTCAGTAACACACACTGAAAAAAGCCAACAACAGAGCATTGAGTAAAATGCAACACAAGGAACAACTGCACTGTGTGTGGTGCACATACAACATGTAAAACCGGAAACTGTGGGCTCTGTTCTTCAATATGTATGGGAATTATTTTACAAGCACTCTGGACATCAATTTTACCTTCTCATTCTATGTAACTTTTTGGCGACCCAACCCGTGCCCCAAATAAAGCTCCAAAATCGTCATCGATTACTTTTTTTTTCAGTTGATCATAATTTTAAAGTGTCAAGAAAAAAACGCACTTTCTCCGTCTCAATGTTGAAATAAGAAATTGTAAGTGTGCATTAAACAAGCTGATTATAATAAAGATTTTCTCAGTTCCTGCATCCATCAATGGTTCACACAAACTATGTTTCACAATGGGCTCAGAGGTGAGAAGCTGACTCGTCAGATGCTCGTTGATGTAGTGCCCAGGAGCCAGGGTTTGCGTGTTTGACTGCGGAGGAAAAGTGGGAGGGAACACGGCCTGGGGGAAGCTGGCTGGGGAGGGGGAGGAGAAATCCGAGTAAGGCTGTGGAACAGATGGCTGGGCAGAAATGCGAGTCACGGTAAGGGGAGCCTTTGAAGAGCAAGGCAGGGGGATAGAAGCGCGGTCACGAGCATGTGCACTTCTACAAATCCGGATCGTAAAAGTGAGCTTTGTGGATGGGCGGCAATAGGTCTCTCTTCGAGACCTAAAAAGGTTTGCATTTAAATAGCGCTTGTTACCCCTGATGGGGTGTTGAAGCGCTTTTTCCGGTGAGTAACAGGCTACTCTGGAACACATAAAGGAATAGTGGTGAATTAGTACAGTGAAATATGAAAGTAATTTGAGTGGTGGATAGTAGTCAGTTATGTGGATTGAGAAGGATAGCGGAGGGATAGAAAAGGGAAAAAAGGTTTGCATTTATATAGCGCTTCTTACCCCTAATGGGGTATTGAAGCACTTTCTTGGCGAGTAGCACGCTACTCCGGAACACATAAGGATTAGTGGTACCATTTACTAGGCACTTACAGAGGGTGCTAAAGGTTTTGCCGATTGGGGGAACAACTGCACAGTTTTGCGAAAGAGCTCTAGCACTGGGGACCTGGTTAGCAGGAATCCAGTGAACATTCAGTCTAAATCACATCATTTACCAGGCAAAATGGGGGTGACCAGGTCAAAAAGAGGCACTTACCTACACAAGGGGAGGCTGGAGTATGAGGAATACTTAAAGCAATATAATAAGGGTTTGGGGAGGAGTAATGAGGGGTCTATGAAGGAGTAAGGAGCAGTTTAGGGAAGAACATGCTAAAACAAACACCCACACACAAAAGAGTAAGATAAAGGTCTTCAATTTATTTTGCTCTGAGCCCTCCCACCCAAAATGTTTTGATGTCGGGCGGCTCCAAAACTTTCTGGATAGAGGTAGGGGAGTGGGAGGGGCAGGGCTCAGTACAGGGGTCCTGGCTTGTGAGATGACTAATCAGCGTACTCCTGTAGCCATACCCCGAAGGACATACCTGACTGTGAAAGCGCCGTGTTCATGATTGCACTGACGCACAATTTCACAAGAAGCTCTAGCTAATATGGTGTCCTCTCTAGTTTTAGAGGCAGCCAATTTTAGCATCTTAGGAGACATCAATCTACATTTAGAACTCCAAGAGTCCCATGATATTGCTAACTTCTTGAGGGACATGGCGGTCTGTCAGCTTACGCAGTTGGTCGTAGGACCTACACACGCAGCTGGTCACCTCATGGATCCCGTATTTTTGAATCTTCAGATCTAGGAGGCCAAACCGTCCCTTCCTATGCTCTGGACAGATCACTTCCTCATATCCCTGCGACTTTGCTTAGAAGGCCCTCCACTTAAAGCCTTCGGCCCACCTTCGTGGAAGCGCCCGAGGCACAAACTATTAACCAGACATATTTACAGGTTCACTAAATTCCCACCGCCCAGGATGGTCAACTGATATAGAAGCAGCTGACGTGTCCTTAGGAGCTTGGGTTAATAAATCACTAGATAGCTGCATTCCGGCAAAGATTACTCATGCCAGACATATTCAAACCAAAGCATGGTATGATGATTCTTTAATATGGAAAAGAAAAAATGTAAGGTCCTAAAAAGAGCCTGGCGAAGATAGCCTATAGGAGCACTGTTAAAACATAGCATAAATTGGTCCAGAAGCCCAAGGCGACGTACTATGCCAATATGATCTCGACCAGCAGCAACCCAACCAAAACCATTTTTGCACTTATGAAAGGAATGCAAAGAATACCATCAGCTGTTAATAGCAGTATATCCTCTAACTCACAATGTTTAACACTGGCTAAATTCTTTATAAGCAAGGTGGAACTGATCTATAGCACAATTAGTCCGGACAAGACTCTCCCTGAGATGCGGGAAAGCTCCCTCCAGGACGCAGCGATCCCCTCCCTTCACGTTTTTCCTCCCATGTCCTCCAAAGACATGAAATCCCTGTCGATGAAGGTAAAATCAGGTTCCCCCCCGATATTCCTCTAAAATCTAACCTCTTCAGAGAATTCCAACACTGCCTCCTATCGGAGGGATGGAAACTAATCAATAAGTCACTATCATCGGCAACAATCACCAAGTCCTGGAAGCATACTAAAGTAATTCCCTTGCTAAAAAAAACAATGTTAGATGTATATCTGCCGGAAAACTTTCGCCTAATATCTTTGCTCCCATATTTTGCAAATAACTTGGAGTTCTATGTCAACAATATCTTGACTCAATATCTGGAAGTAAATTCAATCCCAGATACGTCACAAAACGATTTTCTTCCCAGACAGCACCGAATCTGCACTACTTGCAATGACGGCGCAATTATGCTCCGCCTTGGATGAGGGCAGAACCTTGGCTCTGATCGTGCTGGATTTGATCGCAGCTTTCAACACAGTTTCCCGTAAGATCCTGCTGTGTCAGCTGGAAGTGATCGGTGTCAATGGCAAGGCTCTCGCTTGGCTCTCATCTTTCTTGGTCGATAGGTCTTTACAGGTTTCTGCCCCCCCTCTGCGGAGTGGGGTGCCCCATGATCGTCCCTGAGCCCCACTTTATTCAACATTTACATACGCCCTTTGGCTCTTATAGCCAAGACTCGAAACATTGCCCTGGTATCATACGCTGATGATACCCAACTGGTAAGTAAATAAGTAAGGGTTTTATATAGCGCTCGATTGCCGAGGCGTCTTGCAGCTGGGGAGAACACAGGAATGAGGTGGAGCCCTGAAAGGTAGTATCTATTGATAAATTGGAAAGAGCCAGGTTTTCAATAAGCCCTGGAATTTTGAACGAACATGTTGGGATCTGATGTGCAGAGGCAGCTTGTTCCAAAGTTTGAGAGCTAAACAGGAGAGGATTCTACCTAATCATTTAGCCTTCACCCTTTTTCGAGACGTTGACCAGTGCCTGATTGTCTGATCTTAGTAGGCGTCCCAGAGAGTACGATTGGAACAGTTTGTGGTAAGCCATTGGACCACCTCCAAACAAGGTTTTATGGACCAGACACAGTACCTTGAATTCAATCTGCTCTTTAACTGGGAGCCTTTGGAGGTTCCTAATGGCCCCCGATATGCGATTGAATTTAGGGATATTGAGTAAGGTTAGGGCTGCGGCTTTCTGAAGAGATTGTAGCTTGGCTAACTGCCGTTTATCAACCCCTTGATATAGGGTGTTGCAGTAGTCAATCCGAGATTACACGAGTGCTACCACAACAGTTTTCCACAGTTCCATTGGAAGAAATGGTAAAATCTTCCGTAGGATCTTTAGCGTGAAATAGCAGGCCGAGGTAACCTGGTTGATCTGTCCTGAGAAGTTGAGCTGTGTGTCCCAGACCGTGCCCAAGATTCTCATCTTGGCCACTGGTAATGGACAGACTCCTGCCACTGCTGGCCACTAAGCTGTGTTCCAAATGGGAGAACCATTGCAGAACTCTATGACTTCGGTCATCTGAGTATTTAGTTTCAAAGAGTTAGTGTGCATCCATTGTGTGATGCGATCAAAACAGATGTGGAATCTAGCTGACGGTGCGTCTTCTATAGAAGATATGGAGAATATAATTTGAGTGTCGTCAGCATATGACACAAGCGAGAAGAGTCAAAACCTTCCAGTTCCCTGTAAATAGTGTAAACTGGTTATCACCTTCTCCAGCAATTCCAACAAGGACAAGGTGAAATTCCAAGATGACCTCACTACCATCTCTGAATGGAAGACGAACAACAATTTACAACTTCATTCCACCAAGTCAGAGAGGCTTTTGGTGGGTCGAGACACCCATCTGTGGGGCAGTCAATGGTGGCCCGCGGCACTTGGATCTCCCCAAACCCCAAGTCTCTGGTCAAGAACTTGGGAGTGCTGGTGGACAATGTCCTCTCATCTGAGGGACATGCTTAGGCAGTGGCCAGCAGCTGTTTTGGCCTTCTACGCAGTCTGCAGCCCATTCTAGGGATTTTTGACGCATCGATTAGATAGATGATTGTCCAATCAAACGTGTTGTCAAGGTTAGATTATTGTAATGGGCTGCTTGTGGCAGGGAGCCCGAGGAGGACGACGGAGAATACCCCAGGGGCACCAAAGAACACAGCTTCCCGTCGTATCCAGGACAACCAGGAAGGCTGGGCATGAAAGGAATAAGAGACCCAGAAGACGCTGAGGAGAGTAGTATCTATTGCTAAATTGGAAATAGACAGGTTTTCAATAAGCCCTGGAATTTTGAACGAACAGGTTGGGGTCTGATGTGCAGAGGCAGCGTGTTCCAAAGTTTGAGAGCTAAACAGGAGAGGATTCTACCTAACCATTTAGCCTTCACCCTTTTTCGAGACGTTGACCAGTGCCTGATTGTCTGATCTTAGTAGGCGTCCCAGAGAGTACGATTGGAACAGTTTGTGGTAAGCCATTGGACCACCTCCAAACAGGGTTTTATGGACCAGACACAGCACCTTGAATTCAATCTGCTCCTTAACTGGGAGCCTTTGGAGGTTCCTAATGGCCCCCGATATGCGATTAAATTTAAGGATATTGGGTAAGGTTAGGGCTGCGGCGTTCTGAAGAGATTGTAGCTTGGCTAACTGCCGTTTATCAACCCCTTGATATAGGGCGTTGCAGTAGTCAATCCGAGATTACACGAGTGCTACCACAACAGTTTTCTTCAGTTCCATTGGAAGAAATGGTAAAATCTTCTGTAGGATCTTTAGCGTGAAATAGCAGGCCGAGGTAACCTGGTTGATCTGTCCTGAGAAGTTGAGCTGTGTGTCCCAGACCGTGCCCAAGATTCTCATCTTGGCCACTGGTAATGGACAGACTCCTGCCACTGCTGGCCACCAAGCTGTGTTCCAAATGGGAGAACCATTGCAGAGCTCTATGACTTCGGTCATCTGAGTATTTAGTTTCAAAGAGTTAGTGTGCATCCATGTGTGATGCGATCAAAACAGATGTGGAATCTAGCTGACGGCGCGTCTTCTATAGAAGATATGTAGAATATAATTTGAGTGTCGTCAGCATATGACACAAGCGAGAAGCCATAGTCTCTGGCTAGTTTGGCCAGTGGGGTCACAAATATGTTGAATATTGTGGGTGAGAGCGCCAACCCCTTTGGGACTCCACAAGGGAGATGAAATATGTCCGACTTGAGGTTATCCCAGCAGACCTGGTGTTCTCTGCCTGTCAGGAATGAGGTGAGGAGAGCCAACTTGCTGTCCCGAATCCCACTTGCCTTCAGCCGTTGCATAAGAACTGAGTGATTCACCGTATCGGACGCAGCAGATGGGTCAAGTAGGATCAGGACAGCCCTGCCACAACTATCAATTTGCATGTGAAGTTTCTCCGTGGCCATGACTAGTGCCGACTCAGTGGAATGATCCGAGCCATGTTGTGAGTTGTCAAGCACATTATTGGAGTTCAGAAAGAGATGTAATTTGTGATTTATTCCTTTCTCCAAAACCTTGGCCTCTAACAGAAGGCAAGAGAAAGGTCGATAACTAATTCCGTCCCAAGGGTCCAAGGAGGGCTTCTTTAGAAAGGGGTCTAATGCACGCTTTCTTCCATGCTAAGGGGGAATCCCCAAGCCTTATGGTAGTGTTTAGAAGGGGGGAAGTAATGAGCTAATTAATTCGAGACCCCGTGAATAATTTTCGGTGGACCCGGATCATCTGGTGAGCGAGACTTAATGGTCAATAGGAGATCACTCACTGAGTCCGGTGTCAATAGAGAACAAGCATTTGCAATGCAATAGGTCTCGCATTAGGAAAGTTTGAGCTATTGGTATTGTAAATGACACATTTTTTATTTATATTTTGTTTTTGAAAATAGCGAAATTAATAGCTTTGTCATTTACAATGCCAATAGTTATAACTTTTGCAAATGTGACACCTATACCATTTGTAATGCAATATGTGTTGTATTTACGTGACTTACAGGTATTGATATTACAAATAACAATGGCTTTTAATTTTTTTTAATAATTAATGCTAAAATAAAAGTTATTGTAATTTATAACGGCAATAGCTTAAACTTTTGTAAATAACTTTTGTGAAGATTATGTTCAGTGTATTTTATTGTGATGAAAATCCAAGAACAGAAGTGAAATATTAACATATTTTTGTTACATTTGCAATAAAGCTTGAAACATTGAGAGAACATATTTGAACCAGTTGTTGTTGAATGGTTGCACAGATTGATGCTGTGGTGGCGCTGAGTGATGTTGTGATGGCGAACGAGTGATGCTGTGGCGCTCAGTTATGCTGTAGTAGCGCATAGTGGTGTTGTGGTGCCCCCGACTGATGCTGTGGTGGTAGTGAGTGATGCTGTATGCTATGCTATGTTTTGTTTTGCTATCCTATGTTTTGTTTTGCTATGCTATGTTTTGGTATCCTATGCTCTGATATGTTATGCTATGCTATGCTGTGTTTTGTTATGCTATGCTATGTTTTGCTATGCTATGCTGTGTTTTGCTATGCTATGTTTTGTTATGATATGCTATGTATTGTTGTGTTTGGTATGCTATGCTATGTTTTGCTATGCTATTATATGTTTTGTTTTGCTATGCTGTTTTGTTGTGTTTTGTAAAGCTATGCTATGTTTTGTTGTGTTATGTGTTGTGTTTTGTAATGCTATGTTTTGTTATGTTATGCTGTTTTGTTATGCTATTCTATGTTTTGTTTTGCTATCCTATGCTTTGTTTTGTTATGCTATGCTATATTTAGTTCTGCTGTCCTATGCTTTGTTTTGTTATGCTATGCTATGTTTTGTTGTGTTGTGTTGTGTTTTGTTAATGTTAATGTTAATATTCATTTATTAAGCGCTCGTACGCCCAAGGGCTTCATGGCGCTATAGGAGGGAACACAGCACAGCAGTCAAAAGTAGAAATAAAGCAGCTCAGCAGTAAGCCTGGGAAAATAGCCAGGGTTTGAGAGAGTGTCTAAAGCTCAGAATGTTACCGCTCAATTTTAATTGAAGAGGAAGGGAATTCCAGAAGGTGGCTGCAAGATGATCAAAGCAGCAGCCGCCTAGACGCTTCCTCTTGTAAGAAGGGACACTCAAAAGGGATTTGTGAGCGGACCGAAGATTGCGAGAAGGATCGTATCTGATGAACAGATCTCTAATGAACTTAGGGCCAGAGTCATGTACAGACTTAAATAATATGCACCCTGTTTTGAAAGCGACTCGCTGCGCAACAGGCAGCCAATGTAGCTGTTTCAACCCTGGTCTAATGGACTGCCTTTTAGAAAGGTTCAGAATAAGTCTGGCAGCCTGGTTTTGGACCAGCTGGAGGCGTTTTAACTCTCCAATTTGGAGCCCAAGGTAGAGGCTATTGGAGAAGTTTAGTCGCGACAGGACCAAGGCGATGACAATCAGGGTAAGAGCAGCCGGAGAAAAGAAACAAGCAATTTTCTTGATTTTCTTTAATTGAAAAAAGCTGGATGACACCACCGCGCCTACCTGTCTTTTCAGGGACAGATCCTCGCTAATAAGTACTCCCAGACTTTTAACTGAAGATGACCTGGAAGGTGGAATCCCCATGTGTTAGACGGACCGGGAGGGTCGGCCGAGGTTACGGGGAGAGGTCTCCAGGGAGAGCCGTCTCCAACGACTGTACAGATAAGTAACTTCCCCCCCCACAGACGGACACCACACAAGGTTGAAGGTTAACGAGACTTTATATGCAATTCTTAGGTTACGAGGATGGATACAAGGAGGTCTGGACTCAGGGGTCCCCTCGGTTCTAGTCTCTGGTTTAGGAAAGGGGTAGCGGGACAGTCTTAGTTACCAATGAGTACAAAATAGCTCTCAATCCTCGAGCTCGGCGTTCTAGATGATCGGGCCGTGGAGGAGCCAAGCAGGTCCCAAGATGGATGAAGGAAGGACGACGGTCCGCGGCGGAGCCTGCAGGTCCCGATGGAAGATGACGGTTACAACGGTCCGCGGCCACGCCAGCAGGTCCCGACGACGATGAAGGATGAAGGTTACGACGGCTGTGGCAGCGCCAACAGGCAGGACGATGGTGCACAGGACAGAGCTATGGCAGCGCCAGTAGTCCGTCCAGGATGAGTTCCTCTTTACGTCTCTCGACTCCAAGATACAACTGCCTTCCTGCTCTGGAGCTGCCCCAGTTATAGGGCTGGCGTGCTTTGATGTCCGGACCCTCGCACTTGGAGGTCGGGAGGTCCGGGATGGGGGAGTCCAGACACCCAGCAGGGGGGTGGAGCCAGCGCCCGGGGAGGCGATGGGCGAGCGGCACTTGGTGGGGGAGAGCCATCGGCACCTCTTTCTCCCATTGACTTGCCAAGTAGCCCGCTCACCTCCTGGGTGGAGGGTGGTGCCGGAATGTCTGAGGCCGGGCCAGGCCCAGGGTTGAGGTCGATCGGGGGCCAGGCGGCCTCGTGGTGGAGTGTCCAAGATGGCGCCCCAGGCTGGGCGCGTGGGCCGGCAGTGGATCGGACCCGCGAGGTCGGCAGGCTCGAGGGCAGGGGTCCCTGAGGGGACGGAGGACGTGCAATGGTGGTGTGTGGTACTTGCGGGACTGGGCTCAGGCCTGGTTGGGCCGGGGGAGAGCGGCCCTTCATGTGGCCTGTCCAACATGCGTCCCCCCCAGCTGAAGGCGGGGAGAGTTACCCATCCTCTTGGGGACTCTCCTCGTCGAGGCGGAAAAACCGGGACAGGCCATCCGCGTTGGCGTGATCTGGCCCAGGCCGGTGTTCGACTGTGAAGTCCATACCTTGCAAGGAGATGGACCAGCGTAGCAACTTTGGGTTCTCCCCCCGCATATGCATCAGCCATTGCAGGGGTCGGTGGTCGGTCTGCACCCGAAAGTGGGTGCCGAAAAGGTAGGGCCGGAGCTTCTTGAGGGCCCATACCACAGCGAAGGCTTCCCTCTCTATGGTGCTCCAGCGTTGCTCCCGTGGTAGGAGTCTCCGGCTGATGAAGGCCACCGGTTGATCAAGGCCTTCGGTGTTCACTTGAGACAGGACTGCCCCAATGCCCTGGTCGGAGGCGTCCGTCTGGACGACGAACTCCCGGCTGTAGTCTGGGGCCTGGAGCACAGGGGCGGAACACATGGCGGCCTTTAATTGTTCAAATGCAGTTTGACACTCTGGGGTCCAGGTGACTTTCTTGGGCTGGTTCTTTGACGTGAGTTCTGTGAGGGGCCCCACTATGGTACCATAGTCTTTTACGAACCTTCGGTAGTAGCCCGTGAGGCCCAGGAAGGCTCGTACCTCGGTTTGGGTGATGGGGGGCTGCCAGGCCTGGATGGCGGCAATTTTCAGCTGTAGCGGGGCCACTAGGCCGCTTCCCACCTGGTGTCCGAGGTAGGTGACAGACCCTTGCCCAATTTGACACTTGCTGGCCTTGATCGTGAGGCCAGCTCGCTGAAGGGCTTGCAGCACTGCTCGGAGGTGGTGGAGGTGCTCGGTCCAATGGTGGCTGTATACAGCGATGTCGTCTAGGTAGGCGGCGCTGAATCCTTCGAGCCCCGCCAGGACCTGATTGACGAGCCGTTGGAATGTTGCTGGGGCATTCTTCATGCCGAAGGGCATGACCGTGAAATGGTAATGGCCATCGGGGGTGGAGAAGGCAGAACGTTCTTGCGCCCGGGGTGTGAGGCCGATCTGCCAATAGCCTGCTGTCAAGTCGAAGATGCTGAGGTAGCGGGCAGCTCCCATTCGGTCGACTAGTTCATCTGCCCGGGGGATGGGGTGCGCGTCTGTTCTGGTGACCGCATTCAAGCCCCGGTAGTCGACGCAGAACCGGAGTTCGGGTGTGGTGCCGGGGGCAGCTGCTTTGGGGACCAGTACGACAGGGCTGGCCCAGGGACTGTCTGAGGGCTCGATGACCCCGATCGTGAGCATCTTGGCTATTTCTTCCTGGATGCAGGCCCGTACCCGGTCTGGCACGCGGTAGGCCCGGTGGCGGATAGGGGGGCTGTCCCCGGTATCCACATCGTGCACACACCAGGAAGTGACACCCGGGGTGAGGGAGAACAGGCTGGCGAACTGTGATAGGAGGGCTTGACACTCCTGGCGTTGTTCTCTGGTGAGGGCCTCTGAGAGCCGGACCCCATCCACGGAGCCGTCTTGCTCTTGAGTCCGGAGGAGGTCAGGGAGAGGCTCGGAGTCTTCTTCAACCCCAGTGTCTGTGGCCATCAGGAGGCTGAGCTCTGTTCGCACAAAGTGGGGCTTTAGTCTGTTAGCGTGGAGGACCCGGAGAGGGTTCCGGGAGGATTCCAGGTCGATGAGATAAGTGGCAGGACCCTTGCGCTCTATTACTTTGAAGGGCCCCGTCCATTTGTCTTGCAGGGCGCATGGCTCAGTGGGGGACATCACCCATACCTGTTGGCCAGGTTCGAATTCAATGGATGAGGCATTCTGGTCATACCATTTTTTCATGTCCTCTTGACTGGCCTCTAGGTTGGCCTTCGCTAGTTCTCTGAACCGCCGGGTCTGGTTGCGGAGGGTGAGGAGGTACCGGAAGACATCTGGAGGGTTCTTTAGCGGAGGCATCTCCCAGCCTTCTTTGACGAGACTGAGCGGCCCTCGCACTGGGTGTCCATATAGCAGTTCAAATGGGCTGAAGCCCAGGGATTTCTGGGGGACTTCTCGATATGCGAAGAGGAGGCACGGCAGCAGCACATCCCACTGGCGACGGAGGGGCTCTTCCAACCCCCCGATCATTCCCTTTAGCGTGCGGTTGAACCGCTCAACGAGTCCGTTCCCTTGAGGGTGATAGGGGGTTGTGAATCTGTAGGTGACCCCGCACTGTTGCCAGAGGGACTTCATGTATTTGGAAATAAAGTTCGTGCCTCTGTCGCTGACGACTTCTCGGGGGAAGCCCACACGGGAGAAGATCCCCATCAGGGCCCGGCCGACCACCGGGGCTGTCACAGTTCGCAGAGGAACAGCCTCAGGGTAGCGGGTGGCGTGGTCCACTAGCACCAGGATGAATCGATGGCCTTGTTTTGTGCGTGGGTCCAAGGGCCCCACAATGTCTATTCCGACTCTCTCAAACGGGGTAGTGACCACGGGAAAAGGTTGCAGGGGAGCCTTTAGTTTGCGGCCGCTCTTCCCACTGGCTTGGCACGTGGGGCAAGATCGGCAATGCTGGTGCACATCGTTTCTCATTTTGGGCCAGAAGAAGTGGGTCACTAGGCGACTGTAGGTTTTATCTTGTCCCAGATGTCCTGCCAGGGGGACATCGTGGGCCAGGTTTAACAGGAAGTCTCTGAAACGGAGGGGTACCACTAGTACTCGGTTGCTCCCCAGCTCGGCGATTCTTTGCTCGCTGTACAGCAGATCATTGTCCCAGTAGACCCAATGAGTTCCGGGGGTATCCCCTGCGCTTTGGGCGAGCGCTTGCTGGCGGAGTCCCTCGAGGGAGGGACAGGTCTTCTGTTCTTTGCGAAACTGTTCTTGCGTGGGTCCCCCTTCTTGAGGCCACTGGTCGAGGTTAGCGAGGTCGGTAGGTTGAGCTGGTTCGGCGGGAATGTTACGGTCGGTGTTTTCGGCCGGGGCGACCGGAGGCGGTGGCGCCGGCCATTCGGGTTCTTCTGGCTGGTGGTTGGCACGGGCGGCCATGGAACGGGTGGTGACGCACGCCCAGTCTGGGACGCCCAACATCCCCAGGTGTTCCTTTCGCTCCACGGCGGCCCACGGAGAGCTTTCCAGGTCATTGCCCAGGAGGCAGTCTACGGGGGCATCGTCTCGGACCGTCACTTTCAACATGCCGGAGACCCCCCCCCATTCGAAGGGGACGCAGGCCATCCGACACAGGCTCTCCGAGTTATCGGCTGATCGTACAGGGCAGAGAATGTTCGGTAGATACTGTTCTGGGGCCACCAGGTGACAGCGGACGGCTGTTACACTGGCCCCGGTGTCACGAAGGGCTTCGGCCTGGTGTCCATTGATGCTCACCCATTGGCTGTACTTCTGGGTGTTAGCGGGTAGGGGGACCCGCGGGACCATGTCTTTCCCCCCTAAGCAGGCTAGAGTCATGGCGGCTGGCTCCCACTCTTGATGCTCTTGTTCGTACTCTTCTTGTTCCTCGGAGATCTGTTCTTCCCCTAGGGCTGCAGCGGCCACTTGGCGGGGTCTTGGGCTCTGGTACTGCGGGCAGTTTGGGTCGTTCGCATAGTGGCCGACTCGTTGACATCGGTGACACGTGACATTGGCTCTGTACCCCGGTCGCGCTGGGGTGCTGCCCCGGTTGGCCGGGGGGGTGGTGTTGGTAGCGGGGGCGACCGGGGCGTTGTCTCTTCCTCGCCCTTGGCCCCCTCCTCCTCCTCTGGGTCGGTGCTGACCATTGTTGTTCCGGTTTTGTTCGTAGGGCCCATTCCGGCCCACTCTGGTGATCTCCCACCGGTCAGCTTCGGCTGCGAGCTGCCGGGGATCCGTTAACTTGCTGTCGAGGAGGTGTTGGCGGAGTTCAATGAAGCAATTGTTCGACAGATGCTCCCATACCATCAGGTTAAATAGTTGCTCGTATGTCGTGACGTTGCTTCCTCGGATCCAGCCCTCGAAGGCTCGGCTAAAGTATGTTACATAGTCCACCCAAGTTGTACCCGGGATGCGGGTGCAGTCTCGGAACCTCTGACGGTACATCTCGGGTGTGAGACCATAGCGGGTGAGGAGGGCCGCTTTCATATGGTCGTAGGAGGTCATCTGGTGGTCCGGGAGCTGTAGTAGGGTGTCGCGGCCCTCATTGAGGAATCTTCCCCAGAGACCGGCTCCCCAGTCGCTTCTATCGATCCGGTGTGCAGTCATAGCGATTTCATAGGCTTTAAACCATTGCTGGATGTCGTCCTCTCTGAAGTATTCTCGGACAACATCCTTGGGGATGTGTACCTTTTTGTCTGTGGCCCCTGAGGTGGGGGGTCGCTCGGGTACCCCTGCTTCTTTATTCTGCTTGCGTAGGTTGATCTCGGCTAGGTTTCGTTCGTGTTCGTACGCTAGTTTTTTTTCCTCGAGCTCCCTTTGTCTCTGTTTCTCCTCTCTTTCTTCTCGGAGACGCAGGTGCTCTAAGTTGATTTTTTGTTCGGCCAACTTAAGTTCAACGTCCATTTTAAGTCGGGCCATTTCTAGTTCGTGTAGTCGGGTCCTTTCTCTTTCCTGGATCTCGCCTTGCGAGAGACCCGTTCTTTGCCCTTCCGGGGCCGTGGTCGTTTTTTCTACGGTGCTTTGATCAGGGGTTCCGGCAGCCCCGGTTTCTGCCCAAGATTCTAGGGCATGCTTAAAATCGTCCTTGGTACTCAGTCCGGTGGTAGCGATACCCAGTTCGATGCAGAATTGTTTAAGTTCACGATGGTTGTACTCCTCTAATTTCTCCATTTGGAATTTCTCGGTTGATCCGCTCTCTTTCGTGGTCATTGTGACTTCGTCGTGGGGTGAGCTACTCTCTGTACGTTTATGCGGTGATTCGGATCGCGCCGCTGGCCACCAATGTTAGACGGACCGGGAGGGTCGGCCGAGGTTACGGGGAGAGGTCTCCAGGGAGAGCCGTCTCCAACGACTGTACAGATAAGTAACTTCCCCCCCCACAGACGGACACCACACAAGGTTGAAGGTTAACGAGACTTTATATGCAATTCTTAGGTTACGAGGATGGATACAAGGAGGTCTGGACTCAGGGGTCCCCTCGGTTCTAGTCTCTGGTTTAGGAAAGGGGTAGCGGGACAGTCTTAGTTACCAATGAGTACAAAATAGCTCTCAATCCTCGAGCTCGGCGTTCTAGATGATCGGGCCGTGGAGGAGCCAAGCAGGTCCCAAGATGGATGAAGGAAGGACGACGGTCCGCGGCGGAGCCTGCAGGTCCCGATGGAAGATGACGGTTACAACGGTCCGCGGCCACGCCAGCAGGTCCCGACGACGATGAAGGATGAAGGTTACGACGGCTGTGGCAGCGCCAACAGGCAGGACGATGGTGCACAGGACAGAGCTATGGCAGCGCCAGTAGTCCGTCCAGGATGAGTTCCTCTTTACGTCTCTCGACTCCAAGATACAACTGCCTTCCTGCTCTGGAGCTGCCCCAGTTATAGGGCTGGCGTGCTTTGATGTCCGGACCCTCGCACTTGGAGGTCGGGAGGTCCGGGATGGGGGAGTCCAGACACCCAGCAGGGGGGTGGAGCCAGCGCCCGGGGAGGCGATGGGCGAGCGGCACTTGGTGGGGGAGAGCCATCGGCACCTCTTTCTCCCATTGACTTGCCAAGTAGCCCGCTCACCTCCTGGGTGGAGGGTGGTGCCGGAATGTCTGAGGCCGGGCCAGGCCCAGGGTTGAGGTCGATCGGGGGCCAGGCGGCCTCGTGGTGGAGTGTCCAAGATGGCGCCCCAGGCTGGGCGCGTGGGCCGGCAGTGGATCGGACCCGCGAGGTCGGCAGGCTCGAGGGCAGGGGTCCCTGAGGGGACGGAGGACGTGCAATGGTGGTGTGTGGTACTTGCGGGACTGGGCTCAGGCCTGGTTGGGCCGGGGGAGAGCGGCCCTTCATGTGGCCTGTCCAACACCATGCTTGATGGCCAAAAGCATGGGTTCCAGCTTAGTGCGCTCTGCCTAGGCAAGACCAATTCAGTCTTGCCTGGGTTGAGTTTCAAATGATTGCAACTCATCCAACCCTGGATGTGTGACATGGTGTTTTGAAATACCTCCACTGAGTCCTTGGTGTTCAAAGGAAAGATGAGTTGCAGATCATCTGCATAATTAAAGATGGTAACTTTCGCTTTTCTTAAGGAGTACAATAGGGGGCGTAGGTACAAATTAAAAAGTAAAGGTGACAATGATGAGCCCTGAGGTACTCCACATGTGGTGGAAATAGTGGGAGCTGTAAAAGGGCCCAATCTTACAGATTGAGTGCGGCCGGAGATGAATGAACGGATCCAACTCAACGCAGGTCCCCTAAGACCGGCTTGCTCGACACGGTTGACCAGGATGGTATAGTCAACCGTGTCGAACGCTGCCGAAAGGTCAAGTAACACCAGGGCCTGGTGGATCCCGTTGTCCGATTTCCGCCTCAGGGTATTTTGTACCGCCAGGATGACTGCCTCAGTCGAGTGACATGGGCGAAAACCAGCTTGGTTAGGTTCGAGGTATTCAGTTTCTTCGACAAATTTGGACATGTTGTCACAGACATGAGCCTCCAAGAGTTTAGCACAGTACGGCAACAGTGATATAGGCCTGTAGTTGAGCGGGTCAAGCGGGTTTGCTCCGACCTTCTTTATCAGAGGGATGAGTAGAGCCTTTTTGAGGTTGTTGGGGACTTTACCCTGTAAAAGAGAACCGTTCAACAGAGAAAGCATGCCCTCAGGGATAGCAGTACCCACCTCTCTCAAGATGTACGGAGGGCAAATATCATCGGGTGAGCCTGATTTGACCCTGGCGAACAGCTTAGACAGGGTATCACCATCAATGAGGGGAAATGATTCCAAAGTCGAAGAGTTATAATACGCATCATCCAAAGGAGGGGAGGACAAAGTAGTGGAGATGCTTTGTTTTATAGTGCAGATTTTATCAAAGAAAAAAAGAGTTAAGTGAATTGCAGAGGTCCTGAGTAGGAGCCACAGATTGAGTAGTTCTGTCACTGCCACTAAGACCTTCAACGATATTAAACAATTCTTTTGATTTGTTACGGGAATTCAGGATTTTTTCCGAAAAATAATCAGTTTTATGTTTTTGGACAAGTTTCTGATAGTCCTTTCGAGCCTTGCAGTAGTTGGCTTTATCTAGTGCCAAATAATCCGTTCGCCACTTCCGCTCTTTTTGACGGACTTCAAGTTTTAAAGCCTTCAGGTGAAGTGTAAACCACCTATGGGCGTCATTGGGGCGGGAGCGGGGAATATTAGAACAGGGGGCATGAACGTCAGCTGCTTGACGTAGCCAATTGGTATAGGCTTCTTCAGTCCCATCAATGTCCTGATCCAGTGGGGGAAGGGACGAAGTTAAAGTGTCGATGAAGGCTGAGATGTCAGTGTTCTTCCATATTCTAACCTTCCCACCTTTCTGGAAAGGCTGCTTTCTACTCTTCGCGATAGCGATAGTGAAATGTATCAGAAAGTGGTCCGTCCAAATACAAGGAGTAATAGAACAAATACCAAAGGGATATTCTGAGACCATATTTGATCAAGGCTGTGCCCTTTTTCATGGGTGGGTGAGTGGATCTGTTGGGTTAAGTTCAAATCTAATGAAGCCTCTTTCAACGCGGCTGCCTGGGTGTCCAACGTAGTAGTGTTCAACCAAAGGTTGAAATCGCCCAGCAGCACGATTTTTTTGTGGTTGATAATTAGGGGGGCTAGGTGTTCTGCCAAAGATGCAGCAAATGTAGGCATGATTTGAGGGGGACGGTAGATAAGGATCATTAATAGTGATCCACTATCAGTGTCCATTTTAAAAATCATATTATCTGATCCTATAAGGTCAAGAGATGGTAATAATGAGAATTTGTGGATGTTGCGAATAATAGCTGCTACTCCTCCGCCCCTTTTGTCAGCAGGTCTATTAACATTTAGAATGTAGTAGTTAGAGGGGACAGCTGCTAAAATATGTTTTGTTATGCTATGCTATGTTTTGTTGTGTTTTGCTATGCTCTGTTATGATATCCTATGTTTTGTTATGCTATGCTATGTTTTGTTGTGTTTTATTATGCTATGCTTTGTTTTGCTATGCTATGTTTTGTTATGCTATGTTTTGTTATGCTATGTTTTGTTATGCTATGCTATGCTTTGTCATGCTATGTTATGCTATGCTGAGCTTTGTTTTGTTATGCTATGTTGTGTTTTGTTATGCTATGCTATGTTTTGGTGTGTTTTGTTATGCTATGGTATGTTTTGCTATGCTTTGCTATGCTATGTTTTGTTAAGTATGCTATGTTTTGTTGTGTTTTGTTATGCTATGCTATGTTTTGTTGTGTTTTGCTTTGTTATGCTATGCTTTGTTTTGTTATGTTATGCTATGTTTTGTTATCTTATGCTTTGTTTTGTTCTTCTATGTTTTGTTGTGTTTTGTTATGCTATGCTATGTTCTGTTATACTATGCTTTGTTTTGCTATGCTTTGTTATGTTATGCTATTCTTTGTTTTGTTATGCTATGTTTTGTTATGCTATGCTGTGTTTTGTTGTGTTTTGTTATGCTATGGTATGCTTTGTTGTGTTTTGCTATGCTTTGTTTTGTTTTGTTATGCTATGTTTTGTTTTGCTATCCTATGCTTTGTTTTGTTATGCTTTGGCTATGTTTTGCTTTCCTATGCTTTTTTTGTTATGCTATGCTATGCTGTGTTTTGTTATGCTATGTATTGTTATGCTATGCTGGTGAAGGTGTGTGAGGGTGAGGGGTGTGAGGGTGAGGGTGTGTGAGGTTGTGAGGGTGAGGGGGTGTGAGGGTGAGTGAGGGTGTGTGAGTGCGAGGGGGTGTGAGGGTGAGGGTGTCAGGTGAGGGGGTGTGAGGGGGTGTGAGGGTGAGGGGGTGTGAGGGTGAGTGAGGGTTGTGAGGGTGAGAGGGTTGTGAGGGTGAGGGGGTGTGAGGGTGAGGGTGTGAGGGTGAGTGAGGGTGTGTGAGGTTGAGGGGATGTGAGGGTAAGGTTGTGTGAGGGGGGTGAGGGTGAGGGTGTGTGAGGGTGAGGGTGTATAAGGGTGAGGGGGTGTGAGGGTGAGAAGGAGTGAGGGTTAAGGGGTGTGGGGGTGGGGGGGTGAGGGTGTGTGTGAGGGTGAGGGGGGTGAGGGTGAGGGGGTGAGGGTGAGGGGGTGTGAGGGTGAGGGTGTGGTGTTGTGAAGGTGAGGGGGTGTGAGGGTGACGGGGTGACGGGGTTGAGGGTGTATGAAGGTGAGGGTGTGAGGGTGAGGGTGTGTGAGGGGGTGAGGGTGTGTGAGGGAAAGAAGGTGTGTGAGGGGGTGGGTGAGGGGGTGTGAGGGTGAGGGGGTGTGAGGGTGAGGAGGTGTGAGGGTGAGAGGGTGTGCGAGGGTGAGAGGGTGTGTTCTTAGTATAGGTTGCAGGATTTCTGGCTGCGAGGTGGGTCGCCAAGATTTCGAAAACTTTAGTTAAACTCGCCAAGATTTCAAAAACTGCAGTTAACCAGGCAGAATGCCAGTTAAACTCGGTTTCATTTACAGCGATGACAGCCTACTTTGAGAAATGCATCGTAGCACATTTAGCTTCCAAGTTTCCAACATTGTACCATTTATTGCTCTGGAACATGTTAATTTACAGAAATACTGCAAGCAATTAGAGTGAGTATTCAATGACAGGCGTGTTACAAAATGTCTCTATTGTCCGCCAATGTATACTTTTCGAGTATATTGGCTCTGACATTCCTTTTGCCCCTACTGTTCTTTTGCCCCTACTGTTAAGTTTAACACCTTGGCTGCTAGGCGTTTTCCCCCCCTGTGCTGGAAATTGCTTTATTACTGTATTTATGACGAGCTCAGCTCGTCATCAGCACAGCTCAACTGTGCATCATGACGAGCTGAGCTCGTCATGAGCATCGAAAGGGTTAAACAAGAAGCAATGTTTTAAAAAAAAGAAATAAAACAAAGAGCTATGACTTGCACACGCATATGCCTCTTGACACACACATGGATGCGTCATAATACTACAGTGGCCCACCCTGATGACGTATGCATGTGCATATGTCACTAAGCATGCCCATTAATTAACGTGAGCCTACGGGGCCGGGTCTGCACAAGCACATGATGCCTCCACGTCACCGGGAGATGCTTAAAGTAAAACACCGATCAGAACGTGTTACGGAAATGAGCGGGGGACGTGTAGGCTGGGAAGCACGAGCGGGCAAGTGGGGGCTGATCAAGGCCGGGCATCTCTCAGCACAGAGGCGTCGGGCAATGCCAGGGGCACATGTACTTCTGATGGGAGACCGGTCCGGGCGCCAGGTGGACAAGATTGACAGCTGCTGGGGCACCAAGCTCGTGCGAACCTCTCGGTGGTTTCTAGTGTGCCAAGAAGCTGCCAGGAGGTGCGAAGCGCCAAGCGCCAAGTAAGGATCTCACAGTGAAGTGTAGCGCTGGCAAAAGTGTACCCCCCTCCCCCTGCATCTAAAAAAAAAACAAGCATTGGCCATGCTAATAATTGGCGAATTTTGGACGTATCTATCGCATTTGCCACTATGTTTTGGCCGTGCTGCGCAGCATTTATAAACAAGCATTCGGCTTAACACATTCTAATGGTTCCACGAGGCAGGTTTGCTTCATGTCCCCAGACGCCCTGATAAATAGCTTGAGGCCCTATATATATCTATGTATTTAAAAAGACATCCGTGTAAAGGGCCGTCGCGCCAGATACTCCGGGTCATGGTGCCTGCAACAACCCCGTGTCCGTTGTTGGGAGCCATTTCTGCAGCCAAGATGCGTCCCCACCCACCTCCCCCTGTGGTGCACGTCACCTTGTGGCAGCTCATCTTTAAACTCGTTTTCGTGTGCAGAGGCTTTTAAATGCTTCAGGAAAGTGCTACAAACACCCTCCGGGGGCTTTCTGTTCCTGCTCAAACCTGGAGTTCACTGTAAAACCGAGGTGGGGGTCTCTGTATGTGTGCGCTTGTGTGTGTGTGCGTGTATGTGCGCTCGTGTGTGTGCGTGCATGTGTCTGTGTGTGCGCGCGTGTGTGTGTGTGTCTCTCTGTGTGTGCGCTCGCGTGTGTGTGTGTGTGTGTGTGTGTGTGTGTGTGTGTGCGAAGTGAAAGCGGGGGGTGTGGCTGTGTGTGTTAGAGGCTTTCAAGGGAGACAGGAGATGGTGAACGCGCGCGCGACCTGATCCGATTACGGAAGGCTGCGCGTGCCCATCTCCTGTCTCCTTGAAAGCAGACTCCACGACTATAGGTCTCGCTGCGACATCGCTTTGCGATGCGTCGCAGGTGCGAGACCTAAAAACTAGACAAGAGATTAGTGGTTGCTAACCCCTCCTCCATATCCTGCAGAAGTGGGTTTTGGGGAACAGAGTCAAAACCTTCCAGTTCCCTGTAAATAGTGTAAACTGGTGATCACCTTCTCCAGCAATTCCAACAAGGACAAGGTGAAATTCCAAGATGACCTCACTACCATCTCTGAATGGATGACGAACAACAATTTACAACTTAATTCCACCAAGTCAGAGAGGCTTTTGGTGGGTCGAGACACCCATCTGTGGGGCAGTCAATGGTGGCCCGCGGCACTTGGATCTCCCCAAACCCAAGTCTCTGGTCAAGAACTTGGGAGTGCTAGTGGACAATGTCCTCTCATCTGAGGGACATGCTTAGGCAGTGGCCAGCAGCTGTTTTGGCCTTCTACGCAGTCTGCAGTCCATTCTAGGGATTTTTGATGCATCGATTAGACAGATGATTGTCCAATCAAACGTGTTGTCAAGGTTAGATTATTGTAATGGGCTGCTTGTGGCAGGGAGCTCCAGGAGGATGACTGAGAATACCCCGGGGGCACCAAAGAACACAGCTTCCCGTCGTATCCAGGACAACCAGGAAGGCTGGGCATGCCAGGAATAAGAGACCCAGAAGACGCAGAGGAGAGAGAGAAGTTAGGGGAAGCCTGAAGTAGACACAATGGCGCCCAAAGTGAGGAGAAGAGCGGGACAGGAGCAAAGATGGAGACGGAGAGTCCGAGACGAGAGGACGACGGCATGAAGAGATCGGAGGCCGACAGAACCACTGAGGAGCAAAGAGCGGAGGTGTCCCCTGAGGAAGGCGTGTTGGACGAGGCGGCCGTGACCCTGTCAGCGGGTCACGGCTTCAGGCCAGTTATTGCGGGAACTGGGCGGCGGCTGGGGAGGTGGCTGCGCACTCAAGCAGCCTTCACAGGTTTATAGAGGGGGAGTGGGGAGAACAGGGGAGCCAGAAACGGGGAAAGAGAGAGACACCCCACCTTCCATTCACCAACCAAGTTGGCCTTGAGCCCGCAACCCCTCTGTGTGATTTACATAGTTAATAGCAGTTATACTTTCCTTTTATCCTCTTATTTTTGTTTAACGGAGAAAGCCCAGCATTATAAGTAGTAAGGCCCAGGTAGGGTCAAAGAGAGTACATGCGACTAGAAGGTTCTTCTGAGGCAAGAAGCTCCTTAGGGTGTACAGGATAGAAAAACTGTCAGGGCAGACACTGAAAAGATGGGAGAGTGACACGTAACGAAGGGAAAGGGTCGACAGGGAGATACCAGCCAACCAGGGAAATCCTACTGATCGCATCTCTTTCTCTTCTTATACAGAGGGGACGGCCACCGCGTGAGCAGAAAAGAACAAGAAACAAAAGATAATCAGAATATTTCAGGAACAGAGGACGCCAGGACGAGTCAAGAAATCTATTCCGTGGGATCCCTCCCTTTACCCTTCTGTGCCGAATAAACAATAAATACCTCTAGTACACCATAATAGTCGTCCGTGGTCATTGGGCAGGTGACACTGCTATTGGGCTTTAATAAACTTGTGACCAAAAGACTCCAATGGGCACAGAACGCGGCTGCCCGCATGCTCTTTGCACTACCAAAGTATTGCCATGCTTCAGACTTTCTTCGCCGGCTTCAACGGCTTCACCGGCTACCTACAGAGAGAGAGTCTACTTCAAAGCCCTATGCATTACTCATAAGATCCTCTATTGCCTGGGTCCCCAAATCCTGAGCAAACTGTGCTCTTTGTATGTTCCCGCTCAAGCCTTGCGCTCTGTGGATCTGCACCTGGCTTGTGTACGGGGGGTGCGCAGGACAAGAGCAGGGAGGCGGTCGTTCCGGGCACTGGCACCTGCCCTCTAGAACTCCATCCGTCTGGCTGTCCGTAGCACGCAGGACCACTGGATCTTTCGGAAAATGATAAAGACATTGCTATTCTCCAATTACTAACTCCCTTGCTCTCTCTGCCTCTGCTAGCTTTAGCGCTGGAACACCTTGTTGCTGGGGCAGCCATGCGCTCTATAAATCCAGATAACATAACAATAACATTTCAGGCGCACATTATCAGTAGCTAAATATTCCACATTACATCTCAGACTTATGACAGAGCGAATACATAACCTTTGTCCCTTGTTAACCCCGCTGTAGGATGCTGGCTCTGTATATACTATACCAAAATTAGGTATAGTGTGCACAGAGTCCAGTGGAACCCCAAAGGTAGGCATAGGAAAAAGTAGATAGCACCTTACTCTCTATTTGTGGTAGTGTGGTGGAGCAGTAAGGCTTTCTCAGAGGGTAATGTTACGCATTTGTTGTACAGCAAATGATGTCACACACTCAAAGACTGAACTCAGACCAATTTGAGTTGTATAAAAATATTATTTAGTTATATTTATTTTCTAGAACCAAGCAAGCCTAGTACAGGTTAAGTGTAAATCGTACTTTTTAAGGCAGGTTGAACAATACAAGCAAGCTGAATGAAAATGACTTTGTTACAGGTTTGTAAAGATTTTTAATACAGTGGAAATTACTGTGAGATTACTTTTGATTACTTTATGGATTACTTTTTCCACTCAGTGTGATATGCCTAGATACCACACTGGGACATTTCCTAGAGAAAAGGTAAGTAAAGCAGTTTTTAGTTACTTGCAGCTTTTCGATGTTTTATACAAAACCAACTCCACGCAGAACAATTTTTAGGAAAAAGCAGTCAATGCAATCCTAGCAAAGGAAATTGAGTTATTGGTTTACAGTTAAGTACAAGTTTGTGGGAGTGGGTATTCTGGGGTTAGAACCAGGGTTCCCCCAGGATCAAGGATCCACTCTTAAAGCACCCTCAGCGGCACTAGGGCGGCCGGGTGCAGAGTGCTGAGGCCCAATGTTATCCAATGGGGGCCTACCGTTGGGGGCTGCTCAAGAGCAGACCACAGGGTTGTGGGAGCAAACCTCCTGGTTTTAGGCTAGTGCAAATGGGGATCTGAGTTAGCACCCAAAGTACACCCGCAGCGGCGCATGGGCGACTGGGTGCACAGTGCTGTTTTGGCGTCAGGTTCCCTGTTGTTTTCAACTGGGATTCTCCGGTTGCAACAAAGACTGCAGGCTCGGGGACGAAGATTGTCTGGAGGTGACCACTGGTTGGAGAGGTAAGTTAGGATGCCCATGGATGCTGGGACACCGTCAGTTGGGCCACCCAAGGCCGTGGGGCATAGGGTGCAGGGGTGTCTTTAAGCGTCAGGTTTTCTTACCAGCTTCGGTTGCGGTCGGGGGGATCCTCCAGAAAGATGCTGCAGGCTTTGCTTGGAGATTTGAGGCAGATCAGAGATCACCAGATCTCAGGTCAGGGTCGCCTTGTACACCTCCTGGTGGTGTTGGGCAACTCGAACTTGGGCCTTGGGCGACGGGTGCATACTCGCAGATTTGGCGGGAGCCAGAGTCTGTGGGTGAGCAAATCCGGTGCTCCCGGGAGACAAAGTCTTTCTTGTGGAAAGCAGGGCAGGTCCTCGGGGTTCTTGAGGTTGCTGGCTGCAGGACACACCGGGATTTTGCTGTAGCAGGTTCGAGGTGGGGACAGGCCGGTAGGGCTGGGGCCAAATCAGTGGGCGTCCTCCTCTTCTTAGTTTCAGCACTGCTCTTCCCGTCGGTTCTTGTCTGAGGAGGCAAGGTTCAGTGTTGCCCCTAAATACCAGATTTAGGGGCGTTAGAGGTAGGTAAAGGTTGGGACCAACCAGTCCCTTCCTTGGGGTGGGTACACCCCCTATTATGCCGCCCTCCAGTGGGAGGGGGGCATATGCCTCACTCTGGTTGGCTGGGCCCCGCATCTGCAAGATGGCGGGACTGAGAGTTGTGCTTTTACCTCGTCTCCCCCACCTGAGAGGTGGGGTTGGCAAAGGTGGGCACACCTCCCTTCCTCACTTGGTTTTCCCGCTCATTCTCCCGGGGTTTAGAACCGGTGGTAGCCAGTTGCATGAAGAAGCAAAGGCCTTGGGAAGCTCACAAAGGCGGCAAGCCTTTGAAGCTTCCCCTTCGTGGACCCTGCCCATCCTAGGGGAGGGGTTTGGCACCTCATCCCAGGATGTGCATTGTTTCAGACCTCCGAGAGCAGCAGGCTCTCAACCCAGGGGTCCAGAAACATGTCCGGTGATGGCAGCTGGCGAGCAGCCACTCAGCCTGGACACTAGTGTTAGGTCGTTTTTAAGTAATTCCCACACTGGCATCAGTGTGGGTTTAATGTGCTGAGAAGTTTGATACCAAACTTCCCAGTTTTAAGTAAAGCCATTATGGTACTGTGGTGTTCGTAATGACAAACTCCCAGCACCACATACTCTAAATTATTAATGGAATTACTGTATTTACAAGGTCTAAGAATTGATTGGCTTAGACACTGTATGAGTACAGGGCTCATGCACCTGTACCCTCACCACTAGTGTAGTGTACCCAGCTAGAGGGGTGGCTGACCTATGCCAGGGCAGTGGGTGGTAGGCATGGCACCCAGCGATGTGTGCCATGTTGACTCTTCACTTTGTTCTGCACCAAAACATGTAGCCTGCAATGGCAGTGTGTGTGTGTGTAAAGGTACAGGGCATCTAAGGGTGGCACTATAAGTGCTGCAGCCCTTAGAGTCCTTCCCTGGCCATAGTGGCCTTGGTACCTGTGGTACCATTTACAAGGGTCTGACCTGTGGCAAAGAGTGCCAATTGGGTTTTGTTTTCAATGCAATTTAGGGAAAGAACATAGGCCCTGGGTACCGGTTTGGCAGGAACACAGGGCACACTCAGTCAAAGGAAATCAGCAGTTTAGCAAAAAGTGGGGGCAACCATGCAAAAAGAGGGCACTTTCTTACACCCACCCATCCTGCTTTCTGCCACCTCTCTTGAGGCCAAAGCTAAAGAGTCTTCTCTGATTCAATTTTCCCCTCTTTTGGGTAATTGGTCTGATGCTCAAAGCAACACTGGAACAGCAAGGGTGCACTGAGCCCTAATATAAGCAAGGAATGACAGTACAAAAGCCTTAATGTGGGTTTAGCCTGGCCCTCACACCCCAACAGCCCAGCTCCATTGCCCATGCAGCACCAATGAAACCTACTCTTCTGCGTCATCACTCCTAGTCCTGAGGCCCAAAGAAGACTGTCTGCCTCTTTATGTCATAAAAAGGAAAAAATATCACATCTCGTCCTTTCGTTGCTTGGGACCTGTTCCATGTGCAGCAAGGGTGATCTAGGCCCTAATGCTAACAAGATAAATTGTTCCCCTTACCCCGTCGTGCGAGTAACAGATCCATAATTGGAGTATAGTGGACCCCCACACCATTGACCTAGAGCCAATGCACCTGCAGCACTAATGGTAGTGGTGGCCCTTTAAAAATAAAATGAGGGGCGTGGCCAAGATGGCGGGGTAGAAGGACGTGTCTGCCGGAGCTCCTGACCCCATCCGAGGCCCCAAGCCCTGATTTAAGCTAAATCTCCCCCCCGGAGCCACACTGTGCAGCTGAGCTATTAGGGGAAGAGGTAACCGACCAACCGCCGCCGCCTGAGCCCCGCAGAGCACGAACTCACCGAGTTCGAAGTGCCGAGTTGCTGACCGGTGCCGACCGGGGCTGGCACAGCACCCCCGTCCCGACGGGACAGCGGACCACGGGACAGCAGGAGGGCAAGGAGCTGGCCGGCTGGAGTGTGCGGAGCTCGTCGGCAGCGGCGGACTGAGAAACCAGTCATAGAGGTGTAGCGCGGCGCGGCGTCCGGGGAGCTTCCGCTCTCCTCCCTGAGCTCCAAGATGGCGACGAGCCGAGGCCGGGGATCTTCGCCCGGACCTGCAGATGGCCCGAAGACCGAACAGTGAGTGCGCTGACTGGAGCAGTCGATCCCCGCTGTCAGGTGGGAGCCCTCGGCAGCGAAGCGGGCGGGGTGCCTGAAGCAGCGGGCCCACTGGCTAGAGCCTGAAGATCTCCCCACCCCGAGGTGCTGACTTGACCGGGGTGGGAGCTACGCAAGTGCCCGGCTTGGAGGCCTACCCGGGCAGTGCGGGAGGCCAGGAGCGGCATGCAGCGGAGTTACGGCCCTAGCAAGCGCTGATTGAGGCCGAGAGGAAACGAGCACCTAACGAGCCTGTAGCACCCCTGAACCCCCGGCACCAGCTTACTTGTGCGCAGTGTCGCCAGCGAGACCCACAGCAAACCGGCCGCGCAACCAGCGTGACGATACCGGCGGAGGGGCAGCGGACGCACCCCCGAAGCAGCTCTCTCCCCCGCAGACGCCTCGGAGTACCTGGGGGGGAGACGACGAAGATCCGGGCGGCAGCCCTCACCGGCGGACACCGCGACTGGCATCTGGCCCAGGCAGGTACGAGGACACGACTGGAGGGTTGTGGAGGAGTGGACACAGAGCACTACGGGACACCGTGCTAGTGTGGTGGGTGCCTTGACCCCGGGTCCCGGCTGGAAATCAAAAACAACATTGGAGCCCCTGCGCCACTGTCCACCCCAGAAGCACGGCACCAGGGACACCTTAGGGGCAACGAGCGCAACTTCCCCCGCTTCGGCCTGGGGTGTAGCGATTGACCCTGATCGGCCGCGGTCTTTTGGGTTGACGCAGACCAACGCCCGTCCTGGACTAGAGGCAGACTCCTGGGGGTGTGGGAGTCGGCGTGAGGAAAGGCAGAGACGGGCACGCGGACTGGTGGAAGGGCCTGCATCATGGCTGCTCAACGAGGGGGTAAACGCAACGATCGCACGCTGCCGGAGATGCTCAACAGACAGCAGAACAAGGGGGACAAGAACTCCTCCTCACCTGGAGCGGCTGGGAGTTCGCAGTCTGGTGCGGCAGCGGAACCTCCGGTCACCAGATCCTTTTTGGAGTCTCTATTTGGCACGCTGAGGGAAGACTTCCAGGCCCTGAAGCAGGAAGTAGCAGGAGAGGTGAGAGAAATCCGCAAGGAAGTGGACGGCTTAGGTGAGAGGGTGGCCACTGTCGAGAGCTCCACGCACAGACAAGATGAGGAGATCACTTTTCTACAGCAGGAAGTGCTGACTCTTCGGGAACAGCACTTAGACCTCCAATCGCATAACGAGGATTTGGAGAATAGGTCACGAAGGAACAACATTAGGGTCCGGGGTGTGCCATCATCAGAGGAGAACCCGGATATAGTCAGGTACCTGCAGGAACTCTTTCGCACGGTCCTGGGAGAGGGGGGGACGATTTCCTCATTAGAATCGACAGGGCACACAGGGTGGGACCCCCCAGAAGGGCTAATGGCCCCCCTCCAGACATTCTAGCGTTCCTCCCAGACTTCCCGCTGAAGGAAAGGATCATGGCGGAGACACGAAAAGCACGCTCGCTCACCTTCCGCAACCACCCTGTGGCGCTATTGCAAATGCTACTTACCAGTATGCATCTGTTCTTGGCATGTAGGGCTGCTGACATTCATATCTGTGCATAGATCGCCGCTTAGTGTTGGGTCCGGATGATTGCACATTGTTGTCCTGGAAGAGTCTTCGAAGTATCACGAGATAGGTGGCTCATCCCCTGGACTACAGTGCGCATGGGCATCGCCTCCATCCCCAGATTGTTTTTAGCCATTGGCAGAGATGGAGTGAAGTATGTGAGTGATGACCATGCTATGAACATATAAATATATGAATACCGCAGCTGCTACAGGCGCCGGGGAGGAGGGCGGGCGATATGAATGTCAGCAGCCCTACATGCCAAGAACAGATGCATACTGGTAAGTAGCATTTGCAGTTCGAGGCATGTGGGCTGCTGAATTCATATCTGTGCATAGAATACATAGCAGTCCCTCCATTAGCGGCGGCCGCCCGTGCCAGCTGCAGCAGTCTGAAAAAGTGTTTTGAGAACAGCCTGACAAACAGCTGCCTGCTGTTTGGAATGCACGTCTACACAGTAGTGTTTAGTGAAAGTATGTGTGGTAGACCATGTGGCTGCTCTACAGATATCTTCTAAGGGAATATTACCTAGGAAAGCCATAGAGGCCCCCAACTTCCTGGTGGAGTGGGCCCTTGGTGGGATATTGAGAGTGCGCTTAGCTTTAGCGTAACAGATCTGAATGCATTTCACTATCCACCTAGCGATCCCAGCTTTGGAGATAGCGTTTCCCTTGTGGTGTGTGGCAAAAGCAACAAAAAGCTGCTTGGTTTTGCGAAAATCTTTCGTCCTGTCTACATAGTACATCAAGGCTCTCTTAACATCAAGGGTGTGGAGCATCCGCTCCGCCAGCGTCTCTGGGTTTTGGAAAAACACCGGCAACTCAATTGTCTGGTTTATATGGAATTGAGATACAACCTTGGGTAAGAACTTAGGGTTCGTACGGAGCACAACCCTGTTAGCATGTACCTGGAAGAAAGGTTCTTGGATGGTGAGCGCCTGCAGCTCGCTAACCCTCCGTAGCGATGTAATTGCTACTAAGAACGCAACCTTCCAAGTCAGAAACTGAAGCTCACAAGAGTGCAGTGGCTCGAAGGGAGGACCCATCAGCCTTGTAAGAACCACATTGAGGTTCCATTCTGGAGCTGGTGGGGTCCTTGGTGGAATGACTCTTTTGAGTCCTTCCAGAAAGGCCTTGATAGCAGGGACCTTGAAGAGTGACAGGTGTTGCCTATTCTGGAGGTATGCTGCCATAGCAGACAGGTGAATGCGGATGGAAGAGTACGCCAGATTGCATTGATACAGGTGGAACAGGTAACAAATGATGTTTTGAATGGAAGCATCTAGCGGGTCAATATCGTGGTTAACACAGTAGATGACAAACCTCTTCCATTTAGCCGCATAACAAGCTCTAGTAGTGGGCTTCCTTGCCTCCCGAATGATGTCCATGCAATCGGGGGGAAGATTGAGGTAGCCAAACTCTAGGACTTCAGGAGCCAGATCGCCAGGTTGAGCTGTTGCGGATCTGGGTGCTGAATGTCGCCATGGCTCTGCGTCAGAAGGCTGGGAGTGAGATGAAGCCTTTGATGCGGTACCACGGAGAGTTCCAGAAACGTGGTGTACCATGGTTGGCGAGCCCACGTTGGAGCAACCAGGATGAGCGTCATCGAGTGCTGCCTGAGCTTGCGTGCCACCAGCGGTATCAGAGGTGCTGGGGGAAAAGCGTACGCAAATCTGCCTGACCAGTTCATCCACATCGCATTGCCCTGTGATTGCGGGTGTGGGAACCTGGCGGCGAAGCTTTGGCATTTTGCGTTCTCCTTTGTGGCGAACAGGTCTATCTCTGGATGACCCCACTTTTGAAAGTACGGTTGGAGTACCGATGGATGGATCTCCCACTCGTGCATTTGATGGCTGTGCCTGCTGAGCAGATCCGCCATCTGATTGTCCTTGCCCGGGAGATGCTCTGCCATGAGGAAGATGTTCCTCTGAATGGCCCACTTCCACGTGCTCTGAGCCAGATGAGACAGCTGCGGAGAGTGTGTGCCTCCCTGCTTCTGAATGTAGTACATGGCCGTCATGTTGACCGTCCGGATCAACACGACTTTGTTGCACAGATGTACTTTGAACGCCTTTAAGGCCATGAAGATTGCCATCAGTTCCAACACGTTGATGTGCATCTTCCTTTGCTGTAGTGTCCAGAGTCCCTGCACTGTGTACTGGAGTACATGCGCTCCCCATCCCTGGAGAGAGGCGTCCGTTGTCAGGATAATCTGTGGCACAGGCTCTTGGAATGGTCGGCCCTTGCAAAGGTTTTGTGGATTCCACCAATGCAGAGAGTTGTATGCCCGACCGCTCACCAACACTAGGTCTGTCAGTTGCCCATGAGCCTGATTCCACTGACGTGCAAGGCACTCCTGAAGCGGACGCATATGTAGTCTCGCGTGCGGGACAATGGAGATGCAGGAGGCCATCATGCCTATCAACTGCATGAACACCTTCGCTGGAAGCGAGTGCTGAGGTCTGAACCGCTGGATCAGCGCCTGGATACTGGCGATTCTCACTGAATTTGGCTGCGCAGTGGCTGCCAGAGTGTTGATTGTCGCGCCCAGATACTGTCGCACGTGGGCGGGCTGGAGATGGGACTTTGGGTAGTTCAGAGAGAATCCCAGATCGTGCAGGAGATGAATGGTGCGTGACACATGGTCGACGCACTGTCGTTCTGTCTTTGCTTGAATGAGCCAGTCGTCCAGGTAGGGGTAGACGTGGACGTTCTGGTGACGGAGATGCGCCGCCACAGTCGCTAGGCACTTTGTAAATACCCTCGGCGCCGTGGTGACCCCGAACGGCAGAATCCTGAACTGGTAATGCTGGTCCTGAATTGTGAATCTGAGATACTTCCTGTGGGAAGGATGCAGGGGGATATGAAAATATGCATCTTTTAGATCCAGCGTAGCCAGGAAGTCCCCCTGCTGAAGCAGGGGGAGCACTTGCTGTAACGTGAGCATATGGAAGTGCTCCGAGAGAATGTACCAGTTTAGGGGCCTGAGGTCCAGGATGGGCCTGAGGGATCCGTCCTTTTTGGGGATCAGAAAATACAGGGAGTAAACCCCTGTTCCCCGCTCTTGCAATGGAACGAGCTCTATCGCCCCTTTTTGCAGCATGACTAGAACTTCTTGCTGCAACAAGGTCAAGTGCTCGCCGGACATAGGACGGCTCTTTGGGGGTATGTTTGGTGGAATGGATGTAAGTTCCAGACAGTAACCGTACTGGATAAGAGACTTGACCCACCTGTCCGTGGTGATGGATTTCCACGCTGGCAGGAACTGCTGGAGTCTCCCCCCGACCGGTGTTGTATGGTCGGGGGGCAGTGACAAGACGTCACTGCTTGTTGGCGGTGGTGGACCTGGAGCTGTTATTTCCACGTCCCCTGCCCTTGACGTTATTGCCTCTATAGCCACCTCTACCCTTGTTGTTGTACGAGGTTTGGGTGTTAGTTTTGTAATACTGTGTGGACTGCGATGCCTGACCCCTTGAGGTGCCTCTGGAATTGGAGCGGCGAAAGGAACCACCCCGAAACTGCTGACTTTGGAGGGCCCCCATAGACTTGGCAGTTTCCGTGTCTTTTTTCATCTTTTCCAGTGTCGCATCCACCTCAGGGCCAAACAGGTGGTCAGGATTAACTGTTTGATTCAGTATTGTAGTTTGAATGTCGGGTTTGAACCCTGAAATTCTAAGCCAGGCGTGCCGTCTAAGCAACACACTGGTATTGATCGCCCTGGAGGCTGTATCTGCTACATCCAGTGCACATTTTATGGATGCATTTGTAATGAGCTTTCCTTCCTGAATCAGCATTTCTCCTGCCTCCTTGTACTGGTCAGGCAAGTGTTGCAGTAGCGATTCTAAGGTGTCATAATGAGCCCTATCATAGCGTGCAAGTAGGGCCTGTGTGTTAGATATTCTCCAAATGCTAGCTGCCTGTGCAGCAATTCTTTTGCCTGAGGCCTCAAAGATCTTGGACTCTTTGTCTGGGGGAGGAGCGTCACCAGTGGTCTGCGAGTTCGCCCTCTTCCGAGCGTTGGAAACAACCAACAAGTCCAATGGCAAGTGTCCCTTGATGTATGTTGGATCCGAGGGCGCTGCCTTATATTTCCTGTCAATGCGAGGGTTGACGACACGCGCCCGGGTGGGCTCCTTGAAGACCTCCGTTGCGTGTTTAAGCACACCTTTAAGCATTGGCAGCGTTTTGACCGACTTCTCAGCCACTGAGAAAGTGTCAAATAAGAAGTCCACATCCACGGGGTCCGAGTGTAGCTCGACGTCGTGGTTAGCCGCAGCTCTTTCTATCAGAGCGTTGAAGGCCGCCGAGTCCTCCGTCGGTGACGTTTTGGCCGCAAAAAGTTGCGCGTCCTGGCCCGACTGCGGGTCCTCTGGGTCGCCTCCGGCCGACCAAGGTTCGTGCTCCTCCTCCGGATCCGAGTACGCCGGATAGTTGTACTCGGCGTCTTCCTCGTCCGCATCGCCTGCGGCGGAATGCGTTGGCGAGTGTCCCAGGGCTTGTGGAGACACAGGTTCAACCAGAGCCGGAGATTCCGCAGAGTCCCTCTTATTTTTGAGAGGGATCCGAAAATGTTCCAACACCGGCTCCGTGGTGATTTTCCTCTTGAGGAGAGACAGTTTCCCGGTGTTGGCGTCGATGATTACCTCACGACGTTCCTCCTCAGTAAGCGGCTGTAGCCGAAGCTTCGACACCACCAAGGCAGCTTTCGGCGTCAATACCTCCTTGGAGGGCCCGCCCTGTTTCGGCGCAAAGGCCTTCGGCGCCGACTTGGGTGGCAGGGTAAAACGGATAGGCGTCTGCGCCTTCGCAGGCTTCGGCGCGAGTTTAGGCGCCACAGCGTCCTGATCGGGAACCATAGTGTCCTTCCGTATCCGCTGCAGGGATTCCGCCACCTTCTTCTTCAAGGCCGGAGAGGGCTTGACCGGCTCGAGCGATCTTCCCGCGTCGAGAGTCGGATCGACGGCAGGCACCTTCTTCGGGGCCGACGCCCCACGCGCCTTGTCCCCAATGGCCTTGTGCGCGTCGTCGCCCTGACGCGTCTTCGGAGCCGTCTTCGGGTCCACGACCCCTTTCGGCGCCGACGCAGCCGCGTCGGTCGACTTCGCCTTCGGCGCCGACCTCGAGGGCCTCGGATCGGCCATCTTGCCGTGGCTCTTCAAGTCGGCCATCTTGAATTTTTTGGAAGTTGACGCCTCCAGAACCTTCTGCCCCAGCGCCACTTTCACTTTCGGTTTCGCATCCGAGGGTGCGTGACCAGACGGCTTCACTTTCGTTTTCTTCAACGGGAGTGGCGTCTCATAAATGTCCGTGACCGGGCCCGGAGGCGGGGACGTAGGACTTATAAGTAGATCTTGGGTAAGGCCCGAAGGCGATCCCTCGACCTGGGCCGTATGAAGGGGATTGACCCCTGAGTCTGGTTGGGGATGCTCCTCCTCCGAGCTATCCCCGACAGTGGCAAAAGCCCGATCGTCGTCCCCTACCTCGTCGGCGACTTCGTCAAAGTCCTCATCACCCGCGTCGTAGGTCTCCCCTTCGGACGCGGGACTAGATTCCGAACCTTGTACGTCGTCTTCGCCTTCAGCAGATTCTTGGAATATGTCGTCTGGCAGGGGCGCCGCGGTAGCCGAGAACTTAGCCTGGAGCCTATTGGCCCGACGAATCTTCAGAGTCTTCTTGCACCGGAATTTCGAACACGCCATGCAGCTGTCTTCGTCATGGTCCGGTGACAAGCATGTATTGCACACGGGGTGCACGTCGAGGTGTGAATATTTGGAGTTACACACCGGGCATTTCTTAAACGGTGTCCGCTCCATAGCAGAAGTGTAGTGTAGGCCCGTCCGCGCCGAAAGCACGCGGAAGGGTAGCAAGAGTTCGGAGCTGAGAGTCAGACAAGAAACCCGAACGCAACTATACCGACGCTCAGCCTAAAGACCTTTTGGTCTCGAGTAGAAAGTCGAACAACTATCGGTTCCGACAGAGGGAACCGAAACACATCCGAACCCAATGGCGGAAAAAAACAATCTGGGGATGGAGGCGATGCCCATGCGCACTGTAGTCCAGGGGAGGAGCCACCTATCTCGTGATACTTCGAAGACTCTTCCAGGACAACAATGTGCAATCATCCGGACCCAACACTAGGCGGCGATCTATGCACAGATATGAATTCAGCAGCCCACATGCCTCGAACATCAAGACCTGTCTACACTCACGCTTCAGAAGCGTAAAGCATTTAAGATTGTGACGGACTTCCTCAGGCAGCACGACACGCCCTACTCCTGGGGTCACCCCTTCCGTATTATTTTTAAGTGGCAGGGAGAGACACACCAATTGCGATCCCTACAGGACACTTGCGAAATCCTGGGCATCACCGCGGAGGAGGAGGAATCCCACACACCGAGAAGACGACGCACAGCTGACGGAGGTTGGCAACGAGTTGCACGAAGAAGGACAACGGGGGTGTCGCGGAGGCCGGGGTCTCCGACTATCAGAGCGGAACGAGACAACGCTGTTCGGACAGCATCTGAGGAGCTTGGAGGATCGGGGGAGGTTGCATTGACCGCTTAAACGTGCTCCGGGGGGAGTTCATCATGGCAATATTTAAACTGCTGGCTTGGAGTGGGGGGGAGGGGGCGATGGTTTGAACACGTGTGGCTGGACGTCCACTAAGGTAACATTCCACGGACTGGTCCGCTTGGGCCTGTCTGGGACTATTTCAGGAAGTTTGGGGAAGTTTGGGGCAGAGGGGAGGGGTTGGGATGCTGGGGTGTGAGTTGAAGAGGGGGGAGGGGAGGTTGGGGAAGTTGTGGTGTGAGTTGAGGGGAAGGGGGGGGGGGGAGTGTTGGGGGTTGGGGAGGGGAGGAGTTGAGGGGGGGAAGTTGGGGGTTGCCCTGTCCAGTGCTTCTAAGGTGTCTGCGAGTATTAGTCTAGACACACACGTTCACTTGGAAGTCATCGTGATGCCACGCACTCTAGATCGCACACATAGGCAAGGTAGTCCCGACCGTCCATGGCAGAGTTGAAGATAGTTACCCTGAATGTTAAGGGACTGAATAATCCCACGAAGAGGAGGGCTGTCCTGTCTTTATTGGAAAACTCCCAGGCAGACGTCTGTCTGCTCCAGGAAACCCACCTATTGGCCGGTGATTGTCACAGGTTGCGGTCCCGCCATTTCCCTACACAGTTCTTTTCCTCCAACACGACCAAAACGGCTGGGGTGGCTATCCTTTTGTCCAAATCCTTCAGGGGGGAGGTGATGCACAAATTAGTAGAACAAAAAGGGAGACTCCTGGCCTACAGACTTAAATTGGGAACCCTGGTGTTTACGGTAAGCACAGTTTATGGCCCAAACGAACAGCAAGATAGATTCCTACGCAAAGCACTGGAGGATATCACAGCATCACCGGACAGACACATAATATTAGGAGGGGACATAAATTTGGTCTTTGATTCCGATTCCTCAAAAGACAGATCAGCGCAGCGACACCCGCAAACTGGGGAACTCTCGCAAGCGGTGAAGACGCAGTTGGTTGATTTAGACCTGCACGACCTCTGCCGCGGGCTCCACCCAACCGATAGGGACTTTTCCTATTACTCACACGCACACAAGACATACGCCAGGCTGGATCATCTGCTGGTCTCTGGACCTGTCCGTGACTTGGCTACCGCTTCAGAAATGGGAGTCATCTCTCTTTCGGACCATGCACCGGTCTCGGGGACCTTCCTTCTCCCGCCGAGCCCCGCTCGGCGGGGAGTTTGGCGGCTTCGAGACACGCTTCTACATAAAAAAGCGGTAGTGCAGAGTATCATAGACTCGGTGAAGGATTTTCAGCTGCACAACTCTAACTCTGATACTTCACTGTCGACTCAATGGGGGGCTCTTAAGGCGGTAATACGGGGAGAGTTCATTGCGATTTCAACCGCGGACGATCGAGATAGGAAAATAAAGCGGGACGAGCTCACACAGAAGGTCAGGGAGCTAGAACACGTACACCGTCGCACTGGGGCTCCGAGAGTTTGGAAGCAGTTGATGGCAGCTAGGAAACTCTTATCCTCACTAGATTTAGATAGGGCTGAATATTCTGCGCTGCGCCTAAAGCACGCCTATTACACGGGAGGGGATCGATGTGGCCACCTACTGGCGGCCAAACTGAGAGTGGCACATCAGAGTCGTCAGGTGAAAGAATTAGCAGGGAGCGCGGGACAGGGGATTTTAGGCGACGCAGAAATTGCTGAGGCCTTCCGCCGATTTTATGCCGACCTGTATGCAGCGGAGGCCGTGCGGATGGAGGACCCGGATGATTACCTTGATTCGGTGCCCCTATCATCCCTAACCCCGGAGCAGGCAGCTTACCTAGAGAGAGAGATCAGAACCGAAGAGGTGATAGCAGCGATTTCTAGGCTTAAATTAGGGAAGGCCCCTGGCCCGGACGGTTATACCACCCTCTTCTACAGAACGTTCAGCGCGACGTTAGCCCCTATCTTGACCAGGCTGTTTAACTCTTTCTCTGACCCCGGGGCTATCCCTCCGGACCTCCTGCAGGCGACAGTGTCAGTTATTCCCAAACCAGGGAAAGACAGGAAGCAATGAGGCTCGTATAGACCGATCTCCTTACTAAATGTAGATCTGAAAATCTACACGGGGATCCTGGCGACGAGATTAGCACAGTACCTCCCCGGCTTGATTGAACCGGACCAGTCTGGCTTCGTGCCTGGCAGGCAAACTGTGGACAACACTAAAAGGATAGTACACATCTTAGAAAAGGCCTCACGTATTCCGGGGGAGAGGATGCTGCTTTCGGTTGACGCTGAGAAAGCGTTTGACCGGGTGCACTGGCCCTACCTCGAACGGGTGATGGCAAGGTTGGGAATGGGGGAGAAATTCCGGAACATGGTGTTTAACTGCTATAAATTCCCTTCTGCGACTGTGCGAGTGAACGGCTGTGGTTCCCGGCGGTTCGATATCGAACGCGGAACGAGACAGGGATGCCCCCTCTCCCCCCTCCTCTTCGCGCTCTACATGGAGCCCTTTGCTCAACGAGTGCGGCGGAATACGGACGTGACTGGGGTACGAATGGGTGGTTTCACCCATGCAATAAGCCTTTACGCGGACAATGTAATTTTCACATTGGAGAACCCGAGGCGGGCCCTGCCCGCATGTATGGCTGAACTTAAGGCTTTTGAGAGTGTAGCTGGCTTTCGGATGAATGTGGAGAAGTCCACAGCCCTGGATCCGACGACCACTTTAAGTAGTTTCGGTTTCGGTTTTGGCTCCGTAGGTTTCGGTTTCGATTTTGAAAGATCGACCGATGGCTCTTTCGAAGTATTCTTAGCCTGGCCAGGACGCGGGGCTATAGAATGTGGAGTAAGATCTTGGCTAAGGCCTTTCGGCGATGCCTCGACCTGAGCTGTAGAGAGCGTATTGTCAGTATTAGGCCCCGCTACTGCGGTTGAGCCTGGCTCATCACTGGAGTCGTCATCGACGGCCCCGATGGCCTCATCGTCGTCCCCTACCTCGACGACGTCTTCTTCGTGGACGTACTCCTCATCTTGCTCGTCCACATCGAAGTTGGAGTCATGCTCCGACGCTGGGTCCGACTGCTCGTCAGGATCTTCTTCTTCTTCGTCGGCGCCTTCTTCGTCACCGGCCTCGAAGATTCTGCGCTGACTGTCTTGCTGCGCGTCGAACTCGAAGCGTCTTCTTGGAGCGAAACTTCGAGCAGGCCATACAGCTGGCCTCATCGTGCTCTGGGGATAAACATTTATTGCACACTGGGTGCACATCAATGTGCGGGTATTTCGAATTGCAGACAGGGCACCGCTTGAACGGGCTCCGATCCATCGTCGTCGTACTTTGGGCCTTTGGTGTCGAAAGTGAAAAACTGCCTTCGACGTCCGGTTCGAAGAACTGGAGAAGAAACAGGCATCGAACGAGACAATACCGACGCACCGAAGGCCTTTTGGCCTTAGTAGAGAGTTAGAACAAAGTTTCCGAACTGGAGTCGAGAAAGTACATCCGAACCCAATGGTGGAAAAAAACAATCTGGGGATGGAGGGGATGCCCATGCGCCCTGTAGTCCAGGGGAGGAGCCACCTATCTCGTGATACTTCGAAGACTCTTCCAGGACAACAATGTGCAATCATCAGGACCCAACACTAGGTGGCGATCTATGCACAGATATGAATTCAGCAGCCCACATGCCTCGAACCAGGTGATTTCCAGGCCTCTAATGAATCCAGTTTTCATTGCACACCCTGGTCCTCTTTATTCCTGCCTCTTGTGCAATTGTGCCTCTTTGGCTTCAACTGCGTGTCCATCAGGCCTCTCTCACTATTCTTTGCTGCTGCTGGTTAACTTCCTTAGTTGTTTGCTTCTCCAGGGTCTCTGATGAATTGATCATTCTGCATCAGTAACAGATGCCCATTGGGAAGCCTTGAGCAGGATGATCATTATAATTTCAGCATTAGCGCTGTGAGGAGCATTCATTTGGTCAAAAAGTGACTATCAGGCACTCCTCTCCTGCAGCACAGAAAGTGTAGGGAACTAAATAGCATTTGAAAAACATTTTTCAAATGCTTTAGAGACAAAAGGGAGGATTGTGAATACCTACCATTCCATTTCAACCCAAGCCTTTGTCTTGGGGTTCCTATGGTCAATAGCATCTGGTGAAGTAACTCTTCTAATGTGTTGTGTCCAAGTGTATTTGTCTAATAATGTAATAACAGAGAGCATTCAACCACAATGAATAGCTTGTGCAACGAGAGCAATAATGAGATATTTTGTAAGAGCTTACTCAATAAAAAAGTAAACATAAGAAAACGGTCTGCTCACTAGATATTCAAAAATATAGATCAACAAACAAATACCAACATGGGGGGCGTGGCTAAGAGCCGAGCATGGCGGTTGTCTAGTACCCGAGCTCCGGACCGGGCCGCCAACTATCCTTGCATAAATCTGTTGAGCGTGTACAGCTGGAGACAGGAGGCAAGATAAAACTACCGGAACTACGGAGGAGCTGAGAGATACCAACAACGGCCGTGTTGGACACCGGCACTGGTCGCTGTGTGCTGCGGGGACTCAAGACGACGGGGCTCGAGGGGTGCCATCTTGGGCCTAGGACGAGAGGAGCACTGCTATACCCTGTTGATGGGATACAGCCCAGGCGGACTGCGAAACGGTGGTGGAGGCTCCACTGGCTGCGGGAATACCTGCTGCGGAGTGCCTGGAGGACCGGAGAACGGACGAGGCAGCGGAGGAGGGGACAGACTCGACGGACGCGACGCGCCTGTGGGTGCGGAAGGTGGGGGCGGCCCTTATCTCTCACCACCCCTCCCCATCCCACCTGGCGGTCCCTGCGGTTGCGGTGGGATAAAGAAGACCTCTCCCCACACGGCAGCTGGCGGGACGGTGGGAAGGGGAGGCAGGGAGTCCCTGCTGACTTTTGTCACCTGGACCCTGGGGCTGCAAGCTACACTGAAGTTGGAAGCCCCCCCCCCCCCGGACACGGATCGCAGGGCAGAGCCTCTGAGGCGGGAGGAACGGCGACCACAGGAGGAGAAGCAGTGTGCTTTGGAGGGGCTCGTCAGGCCGCCCCATAAGACATGTGAGGTGCCCCCTCCCCAACCCCCCCAGGAGGAATATTGTGGTTGCAAGGAGGGGAGTAGGCTCCACTCGATATACTGGGACTGGTCACCCTGCATTACCTCTGAAAGTGGGGATAGTGTGCTTAGGCTGCAGGCCCCCCTGGGGAGAGACAACAGAGGCGAAGAGGCTGCGCGAAGTGGGGTGGCATCACGACTGTTTGCCCTGCACAACACACTGTGGTGGGACCAAGGACGCACGTGAGGCGCACCGTGGGATGTTCCCATGATACTGTCGAATGAGAGAGGGGGCCGCGGAGAGTGCGAATGGCCATGACGGGCTCTATGTGAACTACGGCGCTAGGTGCAGTTGGGTGATTGCCTGTAGCCCGGAGCTCCAGTGGCCCATCGTGGGCAAATGGGCCCCTCGTGAACAGGCCCAGAACTGATACAGTGCACATACAGGAGGGCGCAAGCACTACTATAAAGCGGCATCTGTGTCAAGACTGGCGACTCACTTCGCAGATCTGCCAGTGTGGATCTTTGTATGTAGGGGTGCGGTGCGTTGCCCCTCGCAGTGGACAGGAGCGCTACTGCACCATAGGAAGGCAGCAGACTATACATACCTATTTCTGAAGAGAGGCAAATTGCTTGTGTCCCTACGGCAGTGGGAAGCACGAAATATCTGACTCGGTGTCTGCGGTGGTTGTGCCCAGCCGCCACAAAAAATCTCCCTGATGGGATGGACCAAGGCCAAAGAGCAGGAACAGGGAGGCGCAGCACCGATCCAGGACCTGGCGAGCAGCATGAACAGTACGCCTGCATCCCTTCAACTACATTAACAGATCCGGAGGATAAACTGGACTTTTTTTTACGAGAAGTAAGGGACTCTAGAAAAGCGATTGAGATACAAATAGGGGCCCTGTCCACTGGCCTGAACTTGCTGAAGGCGGACCACGAGAAAACGGCAGACAAAGTTAAAGATATTGCGGCGTCGCTGGCTGAGGTTCTTCCCCGGCAGAAACAGACTGAAAATGATGTGAAGCAGCTTCAGACACAGGTGGCCACTCTCATGGAGCGTATGGAGGACGCAGAAGGGAGGGTGAGACGGAGCAACATACGAGTGATCGGTCTGCCGGAAAAAAGTGAAGGGTCTGGCGCTTCGAGTTATATGGAACAGTGGTTTCGGGATCATGTTACAACAGAGGGACTGTCTCCACAATACTGCATTGAGCGTGCCCATAGAATACTCACGGGTAGACCAAGACCGGGCGCCCCACCACGGCCCCTCATAGTAAAACTACTGAACGTCCGAGACCAGGACACTTTGCTACAAAAGGCCAGGGAAGCAGCGGCGATTAACTTTGAAAATGCACAAATCTCCTTATACCCGGACTACACGGTGCTGGTGCAGAGACAACGGCCTTCCTTTATGACAGTGAAACAGCGGCTCAGGGACTTAAATCTGAAATATGCACTACTCTTCCCGGCCAGACTAAAAATAATGTACGAACAGAAAGCCTATTTCTTTGAAAGTCCTGGAGACGTGGAGGACTGGCTGGAGGTCATGGAACTGACTACTGCTGCGGACCTCGCTGAGCAGAAGGAGGAAGAGGGCCGTCCCCACACTGGACCCTCGGTGGGACGTAGGGGAGGAAGGACACGTCGGACTAATGCACGGACACATATTACCTCCCAGCTGCTCAGACAGAACAAATCGCAGGCGATCATTGCTACGGCCACCTTCACAAATTCCCCTCGAGTAGGGGAAACCAAAACCTCCTCAGAGGAGGAAGTGACGCATGGTTCGGACTCCGAGGGCAGTGTGGCCCTTTTCCCCTCGGCCACCCCGCAGCTGATCACGGATCTGTTTGGTTAATGGACTTGTGCAAGTACTGTTTTTTCTATATGTGTGTTTGCATTAATGTGACCATGCTTGTCCCCCTTTCACACTGTCAGCATTACGTCAGACATCATTATTGAGCCCAGGTACCGTTGAAGCTTGTGTGTAGTAACTTGACATCGCATACCACCACATGCAGAGTGCAGGCGCTGCCCCCCATATGGCAAAGGCCCTCTACATGATCGCTATGTTTTTATTTGTTTGGTTCTACGTTATGGTCTGGTATGGTTCGGAGACCAGACCGAGTATTGAACAAGTTGGGAGTTGGGACGATCGCAGATTTCACATTAGTGCAGCTAGTCAGGCAAGTCAACAACGTCTCCTCGGCATGCTTCAACATCCTACGCATGCTACGGAAGATCTTCTGGTGGATCCCCACCGAGACCAGGAAGACCGTCACCCAGGCCCTCGTCACTAGCCGACTGGACTACGGCAACGCCCTCTATGCCGGTACCACCGCCAAGCTCCAGAAGAGACTCCAGCGGATCCAGAACGCCTCAGCCAGACTCATCCTCGACATCCCACGAACCAGCCACATCTCCCGACATCTGAGAGACCTTCACTGGCTCCCCGTCAACAAAAGAATCACCTTCCGCCTCCTCACCCACGCACACAAAGCCCTACACGACCAAGGCCCGAGCTACCTCAACAGCCGAATCCACTTCTACGCTCCCAAACGCCACCTCCGATCAGCCAACCACGCCCTCGCCGCCGTCCCCCGCATCCGAAGAGCGACTACAGGAGGAAGATCCTTCTCCTACCTGGCCGCCAAGACCTGGAACTCCCTCCCGACCGACCTGCGCCTGACCCAAGACCACCTCTCCTTCAGGAAGAAGCTGAAGACCTGGCTGTTCGAGCAGTAGCGGCACCCCCCCACCCCCAGCTCCTTGAGACCCTACGGGTATGTAGCGCGCTCTATAAATGTCATTGATTGATTGATTGATTGATATTTCAGACCTATTGGGAATCTTGTTGACACACAACTGGAGTAAACGCTTGATACAATGCATGTCCTGGGGAAATTCACCATTGTAACCTGGAACATACGAGGTATGGGCACAACACACAATCGACATAGAATCCATGCGCACTTGCAGCGACGTAAAGCACAGATTGTGTACTTACAGGAGTCGCATATGGTGGAAAGTGAACTGGAGAACCTTAGGAAGAAATGGCCAAGTTTTTTCAACCTCCTACTCTAATTACTCTAGGGATGCCACGGTGTGGGTCAAGCATGATGTGCCGTTTGTGGCACATGAACAGAGGATTGATAAATTGGGCAGATGTGTATTTGTCGAGGGAGCATTAAACGGGCAGTTGGTGGTGTTGGGTTCGATCTACGCCCCCAATTTTGACCAAGATAAATACTGGGACACGGTGAGTGGGGCATTGGCGGGATGGGACACATGCCCGTGGATACTGGGAGGGGACTGCAACGCAGTGATGGGTGTGCCCTTAGACAGATCGCACCCACCATTACACGGCGCTGGGGTCTTTAAACAGGCTGAAGCATTGGGGAGATGGGCAGAAGGATGGGAATTGTGCGATGTATGGAGGATGAGACATCCGGGACACAAGGAATACTCCTATTACTCTGCGGTGCAAGACCTACACACTAGAATTGATAGAATCTTTTGCTCTGATAGGATAGCCATGCAAGTGCTGCACACCACATACCTGCCCAAAACCTTCTTGGATCATAACCCACAGGAGATGGTTATCACTTGGGGCAGAATCCCCACCCCGGTGCCCACGTGGAGGCTGTGGCCACAAGTACTAGAGGACACAGTATTCCACAATGATATCTCGCAAACTATAGATAATTACTTTGCGGAAAATAGGAATACTGCGTCGAGTAGGTTGGTAGAATGGGACGCCTTTAAGGCGGTCATAAGAGGCAAAGCAATCAGTGCAGTGGTGGGTGCCAGACAGGAAGTCCATAGATCGTTGGTAGAGGTAGAGAACTCAATGGGCAGGTTAGAGCAGGAGGCTGCGGTAGATGGCGAAAAAAAGGGCCTGCTATAATAGGAGCGAATTCGACATGCTGAACTCTTGGTGTCACTCAGGGTTATAGATGACCAGGCATACACTAGACGTACACATGAGGAAGCGGATAAGGCAGGTACTCTGCTTGCTAGATTAATTTGAGACACCCCTCCTACGATAGTCATTAGTAAAGTTAGCACTGCAAATGGGACACGGGTTTCCAATCAATGGAATATCAATGCTGCCTTTCGGAACTACTATGCGACGCTGTATGGAGTGACGACAGATGCTACCACTGATCAATTGGAGACTTTTCTCTTCACTTGAACTTTCCCGACATTACCATTTGCGGCACAGAAAGAATTAGTAGGTCCCATTAAGCCGCAGGAGATCAAAGTCGCCATGAAGGGCCTCCCACAAAATAAGACCCCTGGGTTGGATGGGCTCCCCATTGAATTTTATGCTGCGTATGCAGAAACACTAGTACCTCAGCTAACAGCTTTGTTCCAAGAAGTATGGGATAAGGGCACCTTGCCTCTCACCACAGCGCAGGCGCTAGTTATATCGATATCGAAACCGGGAAGAGACCATGCGGACATGGCTAATTACCGCCCCCTGTCGCTATTATCAACAGAATACAAACTATTGAGTAAAGTGCTGGCCAACAGGCTATTGCCATATCTATCACGGTTAATTCACATTGAACAGACCGGGTTCTTACTGGCACGTAGCACATCACTAAATATCAGGAAACTACACTATTTGATGACGGAAGCGCCGAAGCGGTTCCCTCAAGCGGGCTGTCTTTGTTTGGACCGTAGGCAGGCATTTGATTCCATAAGGTGGGAATACATGTTTCAGGTTTTACTGAAATTTGGAATACCGGAAGGATATATGGACTGGTTGCGCCTCTTGTATAAGGCTCCGACAGCGCGCACCAGAACGGGTGGACACATATCGGGGGAATATGAAATACATAAGGGAACAAGACAGGGCTGCCCGCTCTCGCCCCTTATATTTATTCTGGCATTGGAGCCCTTGGCAATAAAAATGAGACAGGCCTTTTTGGGATGGGGAATCCCGACAGGGAACATGACATACCTTTTCTCGGCGTACGCCAATGATATTATTGTGTACATTAGAGATCTCTGGTTACCCTTAACCCCAATATTCGAATTGTATAAACAATTTGAGGAGTTGTCGGGTCTGGCCTTAAACACAGCAAAGTCCCATGCATTTTTCTTCACAGACCATGCAGATGCAGTGGAAATAGACTTCGGCTGTACCAAACTCCAGATAGTTCAGACTACATTTAAATACCTGGGGATACAGATATATAGGACAACTGAGGACATGTTGGAGGGCAACCTTAACAGAGCAATCATAGCATTAAAACCCAGTGTTGCTTTTTGGACAGCGCTGCCATTGTCTATAATGGGGAGAGTTGCAATCTCGAAAATGGTTGTTTTGCCACGATTATTGTATTATTTTACTAACCTGCCATTAATAGTGCCACAAGCCACCTTCAATTTATTGAACACTTTATTGATAGAATTAATATGGGGGAAGGGTAGGAGACGTATAAGGTTAAAAAAACTGCAGGTGGGCACCCGGGCCAGGGGGCTGGGAGTTCTGGACATCCATGTTTATTATTATGCTTGCCAACTACAATGGTTGTCATACTGGGTGGCGGGTCGTAATCTGCAAGAAATAGGGTACACTGCGACGGACATAGATAATGGAGGTCTACACGCCTTCTTATTACCAGGTCATAGAGTGCCGAGAGACCTACCTCCCTTGCTGGACACTGCACTTAAGTGCTGGAAAGCGGCGCTAAGATACACCAATGCACCCCCTGCATACACAGGCAATATTCCATTGCTGGGAATCCCTCTGGAAAGCAGCATACTCACCAAGCGCAGACTAGCACCCTGGGCGGAAGCAAGTGTCAGCACGGTGGGAGATTTATTTAGTAACGAGACACTCCTGGATCACGACGCATTCGTACATGAGACGGGTGCCCCGGCCCACTTGTACCTAACACACGCTGCACTGTTACACTATGTGAAAAAACACTGGGCACGCAGAGAAGAGAACCCGCCAGCAATGAACTAGTGAAGATGGTGCACTATATGGGAAGAGGTACACACTTGATACGTTGGTTATACAATGGCATTAGCGCCCACACGAGGATATCGCTGGAAGCACTGAAAACTGCTTGGTCGGAGGATATAGGTAGAAATATAGACAAGGAATGGACAGCCATAGTAGAACATCCCAGAAAGGTATCGAGAAACACGAAATTCAAATTTATCCAAACAATGGTATTGCATCATGCTTACTTGTCCCCGAGTAGATTGGATAGAATGTTCCCACAAACACAGGACGTCTGCACACGCTGTCAGACAGAAGGGGCAGACTTGTTACACATGATATGGGTATGTCCGATCATACAGGACTACTGGGACAAGATTAGAAGCCTAACCGGAACAGCAGCACAACACGAGATCCATGATAGTGGAAAAATGTATCCTGGCTCTGCACACACATGTCAAAATACAAGGTCCAATACCGCTTCATAGACCTTGCATTAATACTAGCCAATAGAGCCCTCACAATGCGCTGGAAGTCTAGCAAACCCCCCACTGTCTCACACTGGTATACAGAGATGATCTGATGGAGTACTGCAGAATGTGCAGCGCTGCACAGAGAAGAAGCAAGAGGGTTACGTAAAGTACCGATATCACTAGAATGGGAAGTTATGATAGAGGAGTTAAAAACAGCCGATGCAGACCAAACGGTCTGACAAGTTTCCGTACTGCGGTATACTGGGTTGCCCATGTCTTGAACTCAGGTATAATAAGTGAGAAGTTGTATGTATACATATGTGAGATGCGAGTTACTGTAACAATAACAAAGGTTCTACTGATATGTTACAGCACAGGAACTGCGATCCGAAAGTTGAGGGTGGGGGGAGTTAAGGGGGTTTAGTATTTAAATGGAGTCATTTTGTTATATAACGTAACATACGTACACAGGTTTAAAATGCGTCACTATAATGCATATGTATTGTACTTCACTGTAGGAGTTAATATGCTAATACTGCCTTTGTATATATACTTGACCAAATACTGTAACTGATACAAACGCAAGGATAATACCTAAACAATGTGATACATGTAGTATGATCCACCTAAAACCTAATAAAATCTGTTTAAAAAAAAACAAATACCAACATTAAACACATTCACTGATCAGCAAAACACCAGGTGTACAAAACGTGAATAAGCCACAAAAAAAGTTGTGAAAAATGGCACAAATAGGTTGCATTATATTACCCTGATACGCAGAATCAGTAGCCTTCCTCTTCACCTCTGCTTCCTCATCTTCAAACTTCTTCTTCCTATAAAAAAATGAAAGTAAAAAAATCACATCCTTTGGCATTATACAAGACGCTCACTGCAGCTGCTACGACAAAGACTCAGACTTAGTCTACTAAATATATATCAACATCAAACTTCACGGATTCGGTACGTGAGTGCCTCGTTGGCGAGCCCTCAGACCTTCAATTGAGAGGAGTAATATACGGCACTGGCTGAGGTGGAGAGGAAGTTTCAGTGAGAGGAAGTCGGGAGACATTCAGCGCTGGGACTGTGTTCTCTTCGATAAGCATGGGGCCGCACTCAGGATGTCAAAAGTAAGGATTTCTGGTTCTGGGCACCGGACAAATATCGTCGCTGTGAGGACTGTGAGCTCTTCTTACTTTTATGGAAAGGCCTTCCCCGAACTTTAAGTTGTTTACCGCTGTGCTGACTTTGGGATTTGATCTTATCAGGCATACCGAAAACGGACCTTTAAGAACAAGGTGACATTTTTCATATCAGCAGCACTATGCTGGAATGCATCATTTTAAGACATGGCATTTGCCTGCTCATTCCGTTTTCAGGCAATAGAACCTATTGGGTATTATTGGTGTACGGCCAGACGGGTTTGTACATATTTTTATTTTCAGCGGATATCAGTAGTGGACATGCTATATTTTAAGCTCATATTGGCGTTTTGGCAGTGAGGCTTATTTATGGCACATTCGTGTCACACTGCAAGGAAACTCAAGTCCGTGAAAAGGCATTACCAATTTGCATGCATAAAAATGTTAACGATTTACTGATGTTTGGCAGATGCAACGCTAGTCTGCACTATAATCAAATGGTGATGCCTACAGCAGTGTTATAAATGTGCTGCCCCACATTTATGTGAAATATGCAATGCAAATGTGGTTGGGCAATAACGATGTCTTTTCATGCCGCAATGTTATCAGTATTTAAGTGCCTCATTTAAGTTCCTGCCAAACGCGTAGTGTTTCCTTTATGTCGACTGTTCTGTCGCATTTTAAAAGCACCTCCCTACTAAGGTGTAGGCTGATTGAGAAAGGCTGCAAGACAGCTGAAACGCGTCTCTGATGGTTCTTTTAACTTGCTGGGTCGAGGAAGGCCCACTGCATTAAAAAGTTTGAATACTTTTAGTCTTCGTGTGCGTGCTCTTCTGTTCCCTGTGTGTGCTCTTCTATTCAATACAGGAGTGGATTATATATATATATTATACTCACTCACTGAAAAAAACCAAAGGTTAAAAGGTATGTTATAGTTAGGTGAAAATGTCACGTACAACATACCATACCATTTGTAACTAGCAAAACCACTGAAATTCACCAGTTACAATTATCTCAAGTAACTATAAATCGTACACTAAAGTACCTATAACTTGCGCCCCCTGGCATGCACAGCTTATTACTTCACATATTATATACCTCATTACATGTTTTATGACATCACGGATGACATCTCAATTTACATCATTGATGACAGTAAGGGTTGGGAGCATGCCTGGTCTATAGCTAGGATCTGTCTCTAACCGGCCATCAGCCAAACTCTGAGTGCGCACAGACTTCAGCCATGCACACAATGTTTGGTCTTTTGTGTTGGGCCTAGCCTTTGGCCAAGCCTTGCGCCTACCTCCTGCCATTAAACCAAATCCAGACTCTCATTACAATGTCTGGCTTTGTTTATGCTTTTTTAAATCTGCCTGAAACTTGCGAGTCATAATCAGAAACAAAATGTCAGTCGAATCGATCACATGAGTGATGTAGAACGTGAGCTCATAAGTAGTGCGTGATGGGGGTGCCGGTTCTAGTTAGATCAGTAAACTATAAATGGCGAATCAGTCATTTTTATTTTTGTAATATTATATGGGTGTTATTTATTCCAGTGAATGTATTTATACATACTCTACACAGTGTGTGCGTATATATATCTATATATCTATATATATCCATCGATAGATAGATAGATAGATAGATAGATAGATAGATAGATAGAAATATTAAAAAAACAAAGGTTACAGGATCTTTTTGTTGCCTGCTTCCTACCTGCCATCACTGCCTCTCCCGAGCCAGTCAGAGGGGACCACATCGCAGAAGCCAGGAGACTCGCTGCTCCAGCCCCCGGACTACATTTCCCAGCGCACCCGTGTGGCGCAAGTCCACGCGTCACAGGGAAGTTCCAGGAGGCGCTTTTAAGCACATAGGGGCTACCGCAGCGCTGGACGCGCGCAGGCGTGCCCAGGCCAAGGGCGGGTCCATTCGCGCCCGTCGAAGCAAGGAGAAGGCAGGGCAGGGCCACCCCTCTTTCATTGGGCATTCAGTGTTTCTGAGAACTTGGTTATTGGCTTCGAACTTTAATCCTAATTGTTGCCCGTTTGGTATATGTAACAATTGTTTACATTGATAACTGCTAATCATGATTACGGGTAATCGCAAGGGGAACGGGGGTACAGGAGTTGTAGGAACATTCGATGCATTCCTTATGAGGGCAGAATCTGTTCTTATTCATAAAATCGAGTTGACCCAAAGGAGACTCTCTTTAGATCCCCGTCGAGCCTCCTCTGAAGTTCCCCTAGCTGGTCCCCTGCTAATTCCAGATCTACCTGTTGAATGTATGCCACAACTGGCCTCTATGTCACCAGCAGTATCATCAGATGACCCACCTACCATAGTCAGTGTCCCCAGTCCCACTTCCTCACCCCCAGCTAAGATTTTTACTCGCCAGCAAAGGTTAACCCAGGCTAAGGAAAGGGAGGGTGCTGTTACAGCTATAGCTAAGATAAAGAAAGCGGGTGGATTGCAATTTTCTACACAACAGGCAAGCAAAGTGGCAAAAAATAGAGGGGTGGCTCGTGGTAAGAAAGGTTGCGCCCATGAGGACGCAGCTTTAAGGACATCTAGCTTAATAGATTTTACCTCACAGGAATCTTCTAGACAGGCGTTATGCGATATGGAAGATCGCATTTTAGTTACATTTAAGGAAAAATTCTTGGTAATGCTTAAATCACTATTAACTGAACTATCAGATATTGACTCTAGATAGATTAATATTGAGCAACAGTTTTCCATATCAAAAACCATTCCATCCAAAGGAACACCAAGTGACTCTATTACTTCTAATTTGCCACCAGTCCCTGTATCAAATTTCCCCCCCGTTTTTGTAGGTGCTGGTATGAATGCAGCTGCACAAGCTCCCCTGGGTTGCATGCATGTTCCACAATCAAAGGCCAGCCCCATGAGGGAACCATTTGGGGGTAAAAATAAAGGGTTGACCAGCCACAATGGTAATGATTACCTTAATCTACCTCCGGACGCAACGCCATACACCATTATACTTTCCAATGTTCCTCCCTTACTACCTGGTACAGAGGAACATTGGGCGTCACTTAGGAACAAAGCCCTTCACCTTCTAAATACCAAAACAGGGTTGGGCAGTCACCTATTCCAGGAATTCAAAATGATTCGTAGGACCCCCTGGATTGGGAAATCAACAAAAATTAGTAGTGGTGATTGTGTAGTGTTGAATTTTGGGTCGCCCGTAATAGTGAAAACAATTCTTGACAGGGCTGGAACTAGGCATTTGAGTGGGGAAGGTATTAACATTCTACCTTTGGGATTCTTTTACCAAAATGTATCTAAATTAGCAATTGGAAGGGCCGATAACAGGGTCACAACTCATGCCCATGGAATGTACGAGTATACTGTGCCGATTCTCAAAAGATATAAGCCATTTATAAATCTGGAGGATATAGACTGACTGAGTCGTCCATTTCTATATGAAAAAACCCTATCAGAAGTGGCTGAGCTAGATGAGGGTGATCAAGCACTGGGCATCATTAGAAGCCATAGTTCACCCTCTCACTAACCTAATGGGCCTATGCAGAGTGCAAATCTGAACTCCTCTGCAAGTAGCCGGGTACTCGACCATGGTATGGTCTCCACAGGCAACTTTATCACGGAAGTGGTTGATTCTCAGGGGATAGGGTGTGGTTTATGCCCTTATCTAAGAACTAAAGCTCCGATTGACGATAGCGCTGGCCTAAAACTAGCTTCTTAGAATATTGCAGGGCTTGTAAATAAAACAGCCTCCATTGAATGGTCCTCATTTATTGAGGAACAAGACATTATATTTTTCCAAGAGACATGGGCAGTGGATCATGTTTTTCGCACAGGTTATTTCAATTTTTCCAAAACTGCTGAACAGGGTGATCGGGGCAAACCCAAAAGGGGATTGATAATATGGGTCAGGCAGGATGCCCAATATAAGATAGAGGAGATATACGTCGACTCCAGGGACATTCTTATTGTCATTTTATCATATCACAGGATAGCTGCCCAGATCTTTTACTTGTTAATGTTTATTCCAGGGGCTTGCAAGGGGGGGAAGGCCTCAAATACTGTAGCCCTTCTGGATGTTTTCCTAACAACACTAAGAGGCTCGAACAATATATTAATAGCTGGAGATTTTAATTGTACATATGAATCCCTGGATTTCCAGGATATGAATTTTAGTGTAGAGGAGGACGAACAGTGGTTGATCCCTCCTTTGGATTTTCCTCCAATAAAAAAGTGGACTAGCGCAGCATTACAACTAAAAGTATTTTGCCTGGAACATGGGCTGAGAGCAGCTAACGGACGTACGAGATCAGATAAAAATGGGATGCCAACATATATAGTGGGCAACGTACTAGTCGTATAGACTATTTAATTATCAATAAGGAGTTTTGGCCTAACTTGCTAGATATGGTGGTCTACGACCGTCAAGAAAGCGATCATAACCCTCTGTTACTCTCTCTGCAGCATCTTAACCCAAAGAGTGTAGGAGGGTCGACATCATGTGTAGACTTCGTAGAAGGTCAATTGTCAAATGACACTCGACGCCTCAAATGCGCTAATGTGGTCCTTAATGTAGAGAAGGTGAACCAAATGAGTAATATGCAGCTAATGTTTTAGTCACTCTCCAGGCTGATGCTGCGCATGAGGCTTACTTAGATAGAGTTGGCCTGGCACATGAGCACCTTTTTAATGAACTTTAAAAAGAATGTATTGCTAGAAACAATAAAGTGCTTAACCCCTTGGGCGCGGCCGCGATTCTGCACCTGTGCGGCCGTTTTAATGAGTGGGCGGGTTCATGACGGCCCCCCAGCCGTCCTCAGCACACGCCCACCGTGATGCATGACGGACGGGGGCCGTCATCAGCATGGAAGGGGTTAAACCCCTGGTTCATAAGGCTGCACCTTGGTATAATTCCTCCTGTCGTTTGGCCTACAGATCCCTTGCGGCAGCAATCAGGACTAAAGACAGGGACAGTATAAGAGAGAGGAGGTCGGCATACAAGGCAGTGCAATCTCAGGACAAAAGGGATTGGGACGAAGACCAATGGGCTGATCTACTCTATGCATGCTCTAGGAGAGATATGACTGCTTTTTGGCACCTGGTGAAGTGGGGAAGTTAGCTAGGAAAGTTCCAACTAATTATGTAGAGCCAGACCAGTGGGTCCGACAAGGGACAGTTCTCCAGTGATACGGTTGCCCAAGATATTTTTGTAATGCAGTCTTCAACACCAGCACTATGTATAACCAAGAAAGAAGTGGAAAATGCCCTTCTACAGGTCCCAAAAGGTAGGGCCCCCGGGCTAGATTGCATCCCCGCAGATCTGTTCCTGCAAGATCTTGATTCCTGGGCATTGTACATTCAGCTCCTAATGAATGCAATCGCTAAGGGAGCAGCGATGCCCAGCACCTGGGCAGGAGCAGTTATTATTCCCATTTTTAAAAAAGGGGATCGTTCAACACCGGGCAATTATAGGCCAATAAGCCTGATTGATTGCATTCAAAAGGTAACGGCGAGGTTGGTGCTTGATAGAATGCAAGCTTGGATGGAGGAATGCCATATCTTTTCTGATCTTCAGGCAGGGTTCCGCCAATGCACCAGTACATTGGACCAGGTCTTAAGGTACATTCTTGTTTATTTGCGCACTGTAACCCTGGGAAAGGGCAATATTTACGCAGCCTTCGTGGACCTTAAGTCAGCTTTTTTGACTTGGTCCCGCGACCCAAGTTGTGGCACACCCTTTTAAAGTTGGGTGTGCCGCTGGATATCCTGGCGTTTGTCGTCAAATTACATACGGACAACTACGTCCAGGTTAGATGGGACACGGTGGGTAGTATCACCGATAAGTTTTCGGTTGAGAAGGGGGTGAGACAGGGGTGCGTTCTAGCGCCCACCCTCTTCTCAATATACATGAATGGGGTAGTGAAATACTTTGTGGACTTCCCCACGGATGCCCCGAGTCTAGCTGGGACCAAGATCCCATTACTAATGTTCGCGGATGAAACCCTTATTCTTTCAAAATATGAGACAATGCCTCCAACGTGCCCTCTCAAGATTTGAGAAGTTTTGTGTGGACCATGATCTTGTCGTGAATGTTGACAAAACAAAGTACATGGTCCTACAAAACGCTAACAAAGTCATTGGCGAAGTTAGAATGAAAGAAGGGGTCTTGGAACAAACAGACACATTTTCTTATTTGGTGGCAACTATCGGTAGAAAACAAAGTTGGAAATCACAAATAGACTGCCTTACTGTTACACATGCTCAACTTTCCGGGGCTTTGCACAAGGAACATAGATGTTCCTACACTAAACCCATAGCTCCCGTGCTACAGATCTATAATATCAAAATTGGCGCCTCAATCCTCTATGGGGTTGAGTTGTGGGGATATGCCAACCTGGAGACTTTGGGGAACTCCTGAGCTAGCACATTATGCCCTGGCTCTTCTAGAAGTCAGGGACTTAGATGTAAATAGGAAAATGTATGGGTTAGACATGTTAAAAATATACTCTGTGAGATGGGGATGAGCCGCTTGTGGACCGCCCCTGTAATCTTTTTTTTTGGTGTGAATTGCTAAGGTTTTTTAAATTCTATTTCCTAACTGTAACCTTTATTTTTTTTCAGATAATTTCTACGGTTGTTTAATGGTATTTTCAAACTACATCGTCCCTGTAACCTTTGTGTTTTCGGTGCATTTCTAGTTTTTTTTAAACATAAAGTAATATTTAATTACCATCTGTTAATCCAACAGCCGCTACCTGGCCTGCAGCCAGGTCCTGCGGCTAACCCCTCACATGCAAGCCAACCCCACACCATAGACGGTCTTTGGCCTTGCGAAGTAGGAGGTTGGCCGCACTGCAGTGCCTACAACCAGTGAGTCCTTCTAAGTTTCAATCAACACTGTAAGGAGGTTTATAGAGCACACTTCACATATTACCACAAAGGTGCTGCCGGGGCAAAAACTGATGTTGCCAGGTTGGCAACCTGGTACATTTGTTGTGGGACTGTGAACAGATTCAACCGTACTGGGCGCAGGTGCTGGATGAAATAGATAAGCACTTTGAAACAGAACTCCCGCGCTTCCCGGCTTATATCCTATTAGGTCTTCCTAACTCCCTGACCTACCCTTTGCATTCCCGAAGAGGCAGACAGATGGCTATCACACTGGCTGTTTTTTGGAGGTCAATTCAGTGAGGAGTGCCACAATGGTGTCATACCCCTTCACAAACCTCCAGTAGTACCCAGTCAAGCCAAGGAATGCCCTGACTAGGGTCCGGGTTGTTGGAGCTTCTCAGTACAGAACAGTCTGGATCTTGGACTGTAAAGGTTGAACTTGGCCACCACCTACAAGTTTGCCCAAGTGTACAACAGAGCCCTGCCCACCCAATCTGGCACTTGCTTGCCTTGGTAGCGAGTCCTGCATGTTGCAGAGCCTCAACGACCTTTCCAAGGTAGATCAGGTGTTCCTACCAGTTGTAACTATAGACAGCAAGATATGGTGCACTAAAAGACTCCATCCCAGCCAGGACTTTGTTCACCAGCCTTTAGAAGGTGGCAGGGGTATTCTTTAAACCGAAGGGTATCATAGTGAACTGGTAATGTCCATCTGGGGTGGAGAATGCTGCCTTCTCTTTTGCTTGTGGGGTTAGTCCAATCTGCTAATAATCTGATGTCAAATCAAAAGTACTAGAAAACGTTGCTGCCCCTAACCTGTCAATGAGCTCATCTGCTCTGGGAATGGTGTGTGCATCTGTCTTAGTGACAGCATTGAGGTCTCTGTAGTCCACACAAAACCTCAGCTCTGTTTTACCACTGTTGGAAGAAGGTTTGGAGACTAAGACCACTAAGCACGCCAAGGGACTCTCAGAGGGTTCAATCACCCCTAGTTCTAGCATGTTGCTTACATCTGCTCTGATGCTTTCGTTGACTTTGTCAGACTGTCTGTAAATTTTGTTTTTGACAGACAGGCTGTCCTCAGTGTCCACATCATGTGTACCCAAGGTTGTCTGACCAGGGGTCAAAGAAAAGAGCCCAGCATATTGCCTTAGGACGTGCCTGCAGTCAGTTGGCTGTTGGGCAGTGAGGGTGTCAGAAAAGACAACTCCCTCAACAACCCCACCTCGAGGGCTGTTGGAGAGGAGGTCAGAGAGATTCATTCTCATCTTCCTGATCTTCATCAGTGACCATTAATATGTCACATAAGCCCTGTCTTGATAAGAGTTTAAGGCGGTTCACATGGATAACCCTCTTGGGGTTTCTGGAAGTGCCAAAGCCCACCAGATTGGTGACCTCCCCTTTTCTTTCAAGGAAAGGGTAGGGCCCACTCCACTTGTCCTGGAGCGCCTTAGGTGCCACATGCTCCAATACATATACCTTCTGGCCTGGTTGGAACTCCATCAGTGCAGCCTTTTGGTCATACCATTGCATCTCAAGCACATTGCTAGCCTCAAGGTTTTTGTTGGCTTTTCCCATGTACCCAGCCACCCTGGAATGAAAGTAAAGCACATAGTCTATGTCGAGGTTGGGTTCTATGGGAGGCTTTTCCCAGCCCTCCATTACTAGGCTTAGTGACCTCTAACAGGATGGCCAAACAGAATTTCAAAGGGAATAAAGACCACTCCCTTCTGTGGCACTTCTCTGTACGCTAAGGACAGGCATGGCAAACAGACATATCATCTCCTTCGTAGTTTTTCAGGGAGACCCATGATCATACCATTCATGGTCTTGTTGAATCTCTGACCCAGATCGTTAGTTTCAGGGTGATATGGGTGGTAAACTGATACATCATCCCACACTCAGCCCACATAGCTTTTAGGTAGCCATAATTAAGTTACTGCCTCTGTATCACACCACCTCCTTAGGGAAGCCCAATCTAGTAAAAATACTTATGAGAGCGTTGGCAAATGGATGAGAAGTTACAGTCCTAAGAGGAATTGCTTCAGGTTACCTGGTGGCATGATCCACTACCACCACTATGAATCTGTTCCCTGAGGCTGTTTTGGGGTCAAAGGGACTAACCATGTCAATCCCTACCCTCTCACAGGGTGCCCCAACCAATGGTAGTTGAATTAAGAGAGGCTTTGGTTTGCTACCTGTCCTGTCACTGGCTTGACAGGAAAACACTCTTTAACTTTCTGGGACATACCTAGCCAGTAGAAATGGGTAACTAGCCTACTCCAAGACTGTGTCTTACCAAGTTGCCCAGCTAGGGGGAAATCATGTGGCAATGAAAGGAAAAACTATATTGCTGAGGCACTATCACTCTCCTTGTGGCAGCAGGTTTGGAGTCTCTGGCTCAGTATACAGAGGTCTCTCCTCCCAATACGTTGAGTGGGAGCCACGGACATCTCCCTTTTCATGGTCAGCAGCTTGCTGTCTCAGGCTCTCAAGAGTGGGACTGATCCTCTGTGCCTGGCAAAGTTCTTCCCTAGAATGTCCCCAGGGCCTAAAAGCTCTGCCTGGTAAGGCCCGAGTTCTGAAGTCAAGTTCCCTCAAGGTTGACAAGTTGTCCCCCTAAGGAGTATTGTCCTGAGCTTGTGTCTCCTCAGAAGCTGGTTTCCAAGACTTCTTGCCTTTTCTCTTGGAGGCTTGAGCTATTCTTCAAAGCTTCAACTCCTCTTATTCACCCTGGGTTTCGCACTCTGCTCAAGTTTTCACAGCCACCCATCCAGGTGTTCCCAGCATGGCTGCATGGAACCTTAGGTCCCCTACAGCCCATGCTTAGGTCTCCAGATCATTTCCTAACAGACACTGGACTGAAATTGCAGAGGACACAACTTTTCCCATGGGATGGACCTTGGTATAGTTATCAGCATTGATGAAGAACTACGTTTGTTGAATCAAGTACTCTTCCGGGGATATCAGTTTTTTAGTCACCAAGGTGACACTTGCAACTGTATCCCTCAGTGCTTCTACTTCAACCCCATTAATATGTGGCTTGTGTCTGTATTTCTCCAGATTATTGGGCCAGCCAGCCAGGGTAGCTACATCCACGCCACCCTCCGAGACTAAAGTAGCTTCAGTGTGCTCTCTGACCTGGTCAGAGCACACCAAGGATCCCATCTAGCTCCACTATTCCAATGGCAACGGGGGGTGCACTAGTATTGTCTTTTTGAGCCAGGAAGAGTCCCCAGTTTAGTTTCCATTGGCCTTACAATTAAAACATCAATCCTTTTTGGGACCCCAGATCTTATCCTGGTACCCACCCTTTGATTGTGAAGTGTCTCTGGGCCCACCCTCCTGAACAGGCTTTCTGGGGCCATTTGAAGACTATGTAACTTTTTCTTTATACTGTCCCACATCTTTCCTTTGTGGGGGATTAGCAACTCCTTTCTTTTGGTCACCCCAGCATGGGTCCTTCAGGGCAACCTAGTTTTGACCCAATGGTCAGAGTTTTTCCCCAGCCCTTGCAAAGAAACCAACCCTATATCTACCAAGTACTGATGCAATGTTTCTGATGTACAATTGCTTAACAAGTGCTCCTTCATCAACAGATTGTAAAGCCCTGCACAGCCTTGCACCATTCACCCTCTCAATCAGTCACCTAGTGTTTTGATTGAGAGGTCAACAAAATCAACCCAGGACTGACTCAAAGCTTTGTGAGTCTCTCTGAACTTAATCTTGTACTCTTCAGAGGTGAGTCCAAATCCCTTAATCAGGATATCCTTCATGAGGTCATAGGAACCAGCATCTTTCTCATGAAGTCGCAGGAGTCTATCCCTGTACTTGCCTGAGAAAACCTCCCAGAGTAGAGAGCCCCAATACTTTTTGGTTGAGCTTTCTCATTTTGCAAGCACTCTCAAAGGCTGGAAACCATTTGGTGATATCATCACACTCAACATATTTGGGGACAATACTTTTGGGGACTTTGAGATCCAAGGTTTCTTCTCTATATCCGTTTACCTTATTGCTTCTACCATTCATGGGTGCTAGACTCATCTCAGCCTTTTTACTATGTCTGGGAATTTGGCCTCAAGGGCTACTCTTCTGGCTAGTCTCTCCAGCTCCTGGTCTGGATCCTCTAGTTCTTCCATAAGCTTGGAGGGCCCTGACCTATCTTGAGGTACAATTTTAGGGAAGAGGGTCCTATTGTTATCCTCTTACTCAGGGATATTGGAAGGGGAGCTATCCCAATGAGTACGGTTGTCAATCTCATCTTCCTCGACTAGCAATATTGTGAGTGTTTTCTTCTCTTGCCTGGGCTCTATCAAACTCAGCAAGCAACCACTGGAGTTGTGCCCTGGTTGGTTTAGATCCAGTTGCAGTTTTGTAAGCCTTACAGGGGTTATTTAACTGCTGCAAGGTAAGTTGCAGGTAAGGAGTCAGGTTGAGCTCATCAACTATCTTCTCTGAGGCTGGCATGGTTAGTGTAGTTGGGACCTTTTTAGAAAATCGACAAAAAAATTCTAAACAGACTTCTATAACTAAACAACTAGTATACTTTTAAAATGTCTAATACAGGCTTCATTGGGGGACTTGTCAGAAAGCCCTAACAGTTCAGATTAAAAATGTAGGAAAAAATCACAAAAAGTTGAAAGCTGAAATTTTTTGGGGGACTTTTTTTTTTTACTAAAATCATCTGTAGATCCATTAGTGGAATCACTTATCAACAGAGTGGTACAGCAAATGCAAAGTCTTGTATCCCAACGCTGCACCACCAATGTAGAAAGCTGGATCTCTACATAGTTTAAACAAAAGGAGGTGCACTGTACAGAGAGTCGAGGTATCCCTTACTAGTGGACAGAGGCTTGCTCTAGCAATCCCAAGGTTCTCAATTTGTAGTAGTGTGGTTGAGCAGCCTTAAGCTTATTAGAGTGGAATCTTAAGCATTTGTTGCACACACTGAGTCAATAAATGAGTCACTTGCAAACAAACTTACAGGGTAGTTCTTCTGGACTTAAAATAAGTAGGGACCAAGGTCCCTAGAATCACCAGCAGTTTTGGATTACCTCCACTGGTGCATCTGGGTGCGGAGGTGCTGCTCACAAGGGTAGCCTTGAACACTACTTCTGAAGTCTAAGGAGAAAAATGTAACCAGAAAAATGCTGCCAGTGGCAATTTGGAGACAAGTCTGTCGGAACCCACAGGGGGGCTCAGTTCTTGAGGGTCTCTGGGGCAATGGGGCACCGTTGGTATGCTTGTACCTGGACTGTGGGGCTCAGGTGCAGAAGTGCTTTGTCCAGCCAGTTGATTGCGTTGGAGGCTCTCACTTTTGGGGTCGGCCTAGAGATAGGGACAAAACAGGACAGCAGGGCAACTCTCAGTGCTGGCCTCGGTGATGCGGATATCCCTTGTCAGTTGGTCGCTCTTGGCGTATTGGTGTCTGGGCTGGAGACTAAACAAGCATTGGTGCTACATGGGGTTTGGTAACCCGGGTATTGGCGCAGGGCAGCTCCTGGAGGTCCTGGCGTCTCCAAACCTGGTGGGAAGACTGATCTGACCTCCTGGAGCGTGGTGACCTCCTCCTGGCAGTTGCTGCGTCTGTGGATGCGGTGGTCAGCAGAATGGTGAACCGAACGTTGCAGTAAGTGCCTGCAGACAGCAGGGAAGTGGCTCCTCCATTTCAAAGGAGATGCTGACAGGTTGGCAAAGTGCTGACGGCCTTCCGAGGCTTTTGGAGGATGCACAGCTGCAGGATGAGTAGGTCTGTGCAACTGTCGAGACAGGCGCAGGCAGGGTTTGGTGCCAAGACAACAGCTAGCCTTCAGTTCTTGCGTTCTTTGGCTCTTGTTTATCCTTCTTCTTCTTGTGTCAAGAGAATCTGAGTTCCTGGTGTTGGGAGGGCCACCTAAGTACTGAATTTAGGGTGGTTAAGAGGAGTGAAATGTGGTAGCCAATGGTCTACTTACCCTTGGAGTTACTACATCCCCTATATATGAGCATAACCCTTTTTGTGGGTTATGTCCCAGAGGTTCTAATTCCACAAAAAACAAAATGATGGAATCCTTCTTTCGTGCAGCACATCAGGCAGCCCACCGTAGAGGTGTGACAAGCCTGGTGGTGCAACACGCCTACTGCATAGCTAATTTCCCACCTGTCCTGCTGCCAAATGGGCCTCAGGGCATCAAGTGGCATCTGCCAGGTCTGGGAGAAGCCAGGGCCGCATATCAAAGGCGGAAGGGGCTTCAAAGCCCTTGGACTTGATATGCCAAATCACTAGCCATCCTACTGGAGAAAGTGTGAACACCTTCCATGAGAGCAGGCAATGTTTCTGGCCTCGGAGAGCGTAGGGTCTCACCCGAAGGGGTATGAAACAGGTCTGTGGTAACAGGCTGGACTAGATCAGTCAGCCAGTACACTAGATAGTGGTAAATATTTCAAGGGGCACCTCTAAGGTGCCCTCTGGGTGCATGTCATAATAAATCTTGCATTAGCCTCAGTACAGATTTATTAAGACAAGGTGTGTGATACCAAACACCATAGGTTTCAGTAAAGCCAACATGAATGTGGGGAACTCGTAATGACCATTGCACAGAACATGTACTTAAGATGGCTTCCTGTTCACTTGCACCATCTAGTAATTAAACAGCACAGGGGAATATCAGCTTATGCTGATATACCCTTACACGTAATATAATGCACTCTGCCTTAGGTCTACAATGCCTGCTGTAGGAGTGACTTACATATATTGCATGCAGTGACTTTGGCATGGCACACGGTGAGTGTGCTGTGTCGTATTTTACTCATAGTTTGCACCATGATACGCAGTCTGCAATGGCAGGCAGCATGCAATTTGTATGGGAGTGCCTTAGGGTGGCAAAATACATGCTACAGCTCTTCAGACCATCTTTGGTACTCATGCCCTAGGTACCAGGGGTACCACTTACTAGGGACTTAAAGGGGTGCCAAAGTGTGTGCCAACTGTGTGCTAATTAGAACATTTCACCTTGTTTTAGGGAAAGCGCACTAGCACTGGGGCCCGATTAGCAGTCAAAAAACATTAGTATCAGTGGCAAAATGTGGGGGTGACCATACCAAAAAAAATCACTTCCCTAAAATTTCTACTTGTTGGGCTACATCTAGCAACTCAAATTTTGCACTGCAGATAATTGGCACTGTCTGTGTTCACAGGACATCGTCATGTTTTACTATGCTAGGTATTTGTGTCTGATATAGGTCTGACCAAAGAGGGCATTTATTTTGTCAAAATATCTGTGTCTAGGCAGGGGCCTGTATTTCAACTCCACCGCCCATCTCTGAGCCTGTTAGCAGTAGGACACCACTATGTTGTTTGTGTTGGAAATTTTTACTGCCGGGGGTAGCAGCTCAAAAGACAGCACCAGCAACGTTGCAGGCACCACTGGTAATGCCGTTTGTGGTAGCACAGCCTCCACAGGGCTTTTATCTGATGCAAAGGGAGGACCCAATAGAGGAAGCCCAATCTGGAGTCACAACGGCTCCATGAAGTCAGAGTGAACGCCAGAAGGAGCACAATAGAACAGAGCTAACATTGCTTGTGTAAAGGCAGCAAACTGCACAGGGTGCGCTACAAGGGCTGGAAAAACTGCAAAAGGCACCCAAGTAACATCAACCAGCTCTGGCTCCAAAGAGAAAGCTGAGTCTTCGGGAGCTCAAGTGTCACTGCTCCAACCATGGGTGCTCAAGTGGGGCCTGTGCACTAAAAAGTCCATCCTGTGGTGGTTCTTATCTTTCTTATTTGATTAGTCTCTTGACATCTTGCTCAATTTGCTTGTGGACAGCAATCAAGATGTTCTTCAGCAGGACACTTTTGGGTTTGGTGGGTCTCACGGCCTGGGCCACCAACAGCTTGATTTCCTCCTCCCTAATTAATGGCTATGGGACGCATGATGACGCATTTATTGTTCAACCCGAAACCATATGGGAAACACAGACACTACAGGCACACCTCAGGTGACAAAGAGAAACTAATTATAGCTACCTATGGTAGAATGGTAGTGACTGAACACTATCTTTAGGGGTGGGGGCATCCTGTCAGAACAGCAGTATCAAACATTTTTATAACAAAATAAGTCATAAAGGAGAGTACTATGAATCCATGTCTAAATGCATGAGAGAGAAAAAAACAAAGTTGGTTTGCCGGGGTAGCACCATCTGCCACAGTGGTAGAACTATTTAACCTTTCCAGATCCAGTCTGGCGTCTCGAGGAGATTCAAGTGGTGAGGAATATGAAGGTAGAAGTATCCTTCACAAATGTGACAACTGTCATATTCCTTTATTTTCTATTGGGTATACTACATTAGAATTAAGGTGAATTTTTTGGGTTATTCATTTAAAAAAAAATCCTCCTGTATTTATCCTTATTTATTTCTGTTTGGTGAAAATTGACGCTTTCATTAGTATAATTACGCTTTTATTTAAGCTAAAAGGACACACACACTTAGAAGCCCGATGTGTTTTAGTACATATAAGGTGTATCGCTGATGTGCAAAAAGCTTTTACAAAAACATTAGCACTGTAGTTCTAACATTGGCAGCTGTACAAAGCTTAAATCTTACTCTCTTTTTAACCTCTTCATCAGTCAGCACAGCCATTGGCCTGGCTATCATAATTACCAGCTTTAAAAATCACCCAAAAGAAGAACTATTTTGAATTTTTTCCACATGTGAAAATAAATACGTAGAGAAATGTTTTGTTTTTTTACTTTATCTGTAAAAATCAGACAAAACCAAAAACTAGGAGCCTTAGTTATAACTGATAGCATGGTCCAAACATTCATATTTTTAAGACAAACATGCAGCACTACATGGATATTATTACAACAAGCCCATAGTGTGACACAGAGGTTGTAAGGCCAAACTTCACATAGAGCACCACATTGAGGGTACAAGAGCACTACTTACGAACTGCACTACATGGAGGCTACAAGGGCACGTCACACACAAACCATCAATCAAAGGCTAGTCAAGCACAAATCACAATATCAGCGTGAGGTTCAGAGGGTGCACATCACATACAGCAAAACATGAAGGCTATTGTGGTTACAGGTCGCAAGGAGTCTAAGAGAGCACAGATTACTCAAATTGTATTTCAGCTGCTAGGATCAGACCAAATCACACATCCACCTTGTATGCTTTCAATACATGCCAACATTCATATCATAATAGTAGAGTAAATAAAAGCACAACGCACAGTACTATGTCATTCCAAAGGTCCTCCAGCTTGCTGTCCATGTGACCAGCTTGGATCAATTCAGCTTCTTTTTTTAATTTCCTGAAAATTCAGAAGAACAAGTATTAGAGGCTGCCTTTATTAACTCATACATATGACTCCCGATTTAAGCTGTGCTAAGTCATGCCTCAGTTATGCACACCACAATTCATGTTAGTGTCAAGCAATGATGACATGATGACAATTAAAAATGCAAGTTCCATGAACGTTTTGGAGAATAAGCATATTTCTCAGTACTAGGAGGGTTCCTAATGCCAAGAATATGTCCATCTGTAAATCAAATATTTCAGTGTCAAGGGAAGACTCACAAATATCGGAATCGTTAACATTCCAAACCATCTGTAGTTTATAAAACACCGGTCTTAATTTCCAAACACTCCAAACTCCTTAGCTGAATATAAAAAACCCTTACTCTTAAACAATCCTACACGTAAAATAGTACATAATCATGGTCGCTAAGCACTCAATGTGCATAATAGGCGGTTAATGGGTAGAAACTCAGCAAGGATCATGTCTCTAGTGGCTTCAGGCAGGAGTCTTTGTCCATTTCCTTGGTCAAAGTGGGAGGAAGAGCAAACCTCAAATTTGTGAATGATACATTAAGAGGTGTTCAAGGCAACTACAATCAGCATACTCTTTTTCTCTGTGCTAGGTCACATCAGTCCTGTTTTTGTCTTGGGCACATACTGGTGCAGTAGACTGACCAGCTGCAAGTTCAGTCCAACAATGAATGCTTGGTACACCTTGCAAACCAAGGAATAGGATAAGAAATAAACTTCTCCTGATATAGCAACTGGCATCAAACTTCTTTCGCCTGAGTGCCTCAGTAATGTATCCCCATATGCGGGGAATAGGGAAGAGTTGCACTTCTGCAAGTGGAAGTCAGTCCAGTGTGTTCATTATTCAGCAGCTTTTTAATTTCACAGGACACTTAGACTGGGCAACCTGGAGCCCCAGGATCCCATCCTGTGATTTGACTTGACTATGGAGCATCCAATTAATGATGTTCACTAAAGGGGGGTCTTTAAGAAGTGGACGATTCCCAGTAAGAAATCATTGGAGTGCTTTGGCAGCAAAGTTTCCTTGTCAGCAGTTGGCATGTTATCCCCAATTTTCACTTGTGATGGCCTGGTTTAGTACCACACGCTCTTAATTCGTCCTTTTTACAGTTTGCCTGTTTTCATTGTAGGTATATGTGTTGTTTAAAGCCTGAGAAACTCTGGAGTTTAATCCTACTACAGTATTGCAGAAGATTCTGCTAGTTGTGTATCACAAGCAACCACTTCACTCTCTAGCTTCAACACTCTTAGGGCCCTAAACAGGTTTTCAAATGGGAATAGTCTTCCACTATGTCTCATCAGCGAGCCTAGGAAAAGTGGCAATGTTACACATTCAGCCTGGAAACACCTCAAACTTGTAAACCTGAACATCCCCAAACCCAACCCTTCACATTCGCAGTTTAAGCGTCGGACTGTCACAAACTTTTAACTCAACTTCCCCATCCCGAACGCTATGAGACATGGACAGTGCAAACCAAGCCCTAAACACCCATCCAAGCTTTAACAGCACTAACCTAAGCCCAGAACACTCTAAATGGTCAAGCTTCAGAGTGCTGTAGAAGTTTCTGAGACGTGGTGACCCACTGCACATCCACCTTGATGACCATGAAGTGAGTGTTTCTTAAAAACGGTGTTCTTTTTACCGGTGGGCAATACACCTACACCATGGTGAACAGGATCATCAAGTCATCCCAGATCCCCAGTGAACTGGCTCTTACCTGTAATGCTCTTGTGTATCTTTAATCAACTTCTTCAGTTCGTCAATTCTCTCTGCAGTAAGCTTGCGAACTATGACGTCTTCCACCGTCTCCACCACCTCACCCTTCTCACCACGCTTCCTCCTAGCAAGAGAACCAGATCTGTCATTGACATGTCTTCCTATAACTCAAACTCTCACAGGGTAAGAAAGCTCGCAAAGGACTCGGGGGAAACAGCTGCCACACACAGAATACTCTGCATCATCTCTTCAAACACTACACATAAGAAACATGCCTGCTAACTTACAGCACATCTACCATCTCTCCAAGGGCTTAGATGGGGAAAATCAAACGTAGGCAACAATAGCATGACTAAAATTAGTAATGGGAGAGGCACTCCTGGTTAAATCAACAATTTACACTGAAAGTTGTATGCTCGTTATTCACGCATGCTGTAGAGGTAGACGCAATGCCCATACTTCGCCAGTGACTTAATACATGATATGATCAAGCGAAACCGCTTGCCCTCTGCGCACTGTTGCGAATCCAAATTGGATATTTACATAATACTCAAATATGAATTTAACTGATAATCAAATGTACGTGGTACATAAAGACTCATAAACTCTGTAAATTTCATTCAATGCATATTTTTACTAGCATCATAGCATTATTGTGCATAGTGTTCATCTGTTGTGTACAAATACAATAAGTTCATCATGACAGAAATTTTGATGTTTACATCACATCAAACTTATAATTTATCTCACAAGTTTGCCCTGCCCAAAGCATTTCGGGCCGCACGGCCCTTCGTCAGGGGCGATACCTGAAACGACATAAACATAAATTGCTTTCACTCCGATGAAAAATCTCCAACTGCATAGTTCAAAGTTCACCACAGTAATTAATTCAGTATAGCAATATAATGAAAAAAATAAATTATCATGCTCGTTTGATGATGAATAAGATGGGTGAAAAACATATGTTTTATAAGTTCTCATGACTTTTAAATCCAATGGATGTTAACTCACTTATATAAATGTGACGAAATGGCACGAAGGTGTATAAAAAATGTCACGGTGAGATATTCCAACGCTGAGAAGCCTGACGTTTCAATGTGCTAAAGAAAAAAATACATTAACAATAACCAAATGTGTTTGGTATGAAATGCAAAATAGTAGCATGAAAGATTAAACACCGCACTCACTTATGATCTACTATGACGACTAGATGATACGGGAGCGCGGTCCATACAATCCAGATATGATGCAACGGAACCTGTGGGGCTAAAACACACACAAGCCTCAATGGTACGTCCAAGGTGCCTAAAATAATCTGTAATTTAGTAACCGGAAAAGGCAGAACGTCTTATTCAAAACAAGGCTTCGACGAACACTAGTACCTATCTAAAGACTGATGATATTATAAAAAAGCACTAGGTGGACATCAACACATGCAGCTGGGACCAACCTTTTAAGTCTAAAATAGTGCCTTGATCGTAGCCAAACGTTCTTAGTACTTGTTGCCAATTTCAACCCGACAATCTACGAAAACAACAACAACATTGCTCCATCAAAATGTTATCCTGAACGAGCCAACATAACCCTGTCCAATAGCAATGTAATGTACCTGCGGCCACAAAAAGCGGTTACAAAATGATCCGAATTCCACCCTCGTATTCAGCTCCCGGTTGCGAACGCCAGATAGTAGTGCCGGTTCGAACGCCGAGCGGTGTGCGACGGCCATGTTTTATGACGCAATAATGTAATGAAAACAAACGACGGACTCATGCAAAGCGGAGAAAAGAAAAGTGAAATGTGCTAAGACGCCATGACATGGTGGTTAAACATACGAGTGAAGTGCCAAAGTGTTGGAGGAAACGGTCATGATTAAATATAATTCACCACACCAAATATATAAAGGAAAAGGAAAACAACTGCAAATGTTAACTAACAAAATATATCTATGTAATGATACAGTCCTTCTGCGTACATGTTTCATGCAGGAATCACAGGTAACAAATTAAATCCACTCGATCGTTGATCCCTTTGGGATCTGGTGTTTGTAGTCTTCTGATCCAAAATATCTCTCTCTGCAACAGAGTCTTAGTGAAGCTCTTTCCGGGTGTGGGGGTGACTACTTCAAGGATCTGGAATTTAATCTGAGCTATTGTGTGTCTGTTATTATCCCAATGTACTGCCAAACTGCTGTTGGTGTTTTTATTCCGAATAGTACTCTTGTGTTCGGATATACGCATCTTAATTTTTCTTTCTGTTTTGCCCACGTACAACAGTCCGCAGGGACACTTAATAGCGTATATGACATTCGTAGTGTTGCAATCAGCATTGATCCTAATCGGAATGGTTTCTCCTGTATGGGGATGCTTCACTGTGTCGGTCACCATCACATTATTACAATGGACACAATTTTGGCATTTTTTCATTCCTTTTGTGTCAAGGTGTACCTATCAACTCCTATCGTCGACATGTTTCGTGCATACCCCAAGCACTTCTTCGGGACTACACAGGGACCAGCCACTCCTTAGCTCTCCAATGAGTTATTTTGGTATAATAATAAAATAAGGTGAAATTGCAGCAAACTATAATAAGTGCATGCAGTAATACCTACGTATTTAATCCAAACACGTGGTTCAGTATCCCATCAGATTTGTGTAGTGGATACCTCCCTCTTATAGGCACCTACTTGTGTCCCTTCGGACCGGAGGGACACAAGTAGGTGCCTATAAGAGGGAGGTATCCACTACACAAATCTGCTGGGATACTGAACCCCTCCGAATCCATGGGGCCCAGTTAGGTCTCATGACATGAACCACGTGTTTGGATTAAATACGTAGGTATTACTGCATGCACTTATTATAGTTTGCTGCAATTTCACCTTATTTTATTATTATACCAAAATAACTCATTGGAGAGCTAAGGAGTGGCGAACACAGGGCTGGTCCCTGTGTAGTCCTGAAGAAGTGCTTGGGGTATGCACGAAACATGTCGACGATAGGAGTTGATAGGTACACCTTGACACATTACGTTTAGGGCGCCCTATCTATCCACCCCGTTTTTAATATTACCACCTAGAGGCAAAAATAAAGTTTATTGTCAACCTACTGGGCAGGTATTTTTAGATACATCACATAGTCCACTCCTCAAATACACATGCACCACACATAGTCTTCTGAAAAGTGCTCCTACGTAACTCGCAAGTCGTAGCACGCCCCAGCCCGTAGAGGACTGGGATGGCCCCAATGATGAAGCATGTCACCATGGGGCAACCCTGGTGAGTGAGGGGACACCTAAAAAAGGAGCAACTTCTCCTTTTTTTACTGTGACGCGGGGGACCCCGACGAGGGCCCCCCTGGTCTGCCTAGTAATGTGTCTACTTTCTCTTCACAGAACACCGAGGCCTGGAATACACCTGACATCGTCCGGAGACACCCTGCAGCCGTGAGCCTACAGGACTACACCTTTAAGGGGGCGGAGACGGATTGGCGCCACGCCCGTCCCGACGACGTAAAACCCATTCCGGAGTCCAGCCAGGTGTGCGAGACACCCGGAGGCGGAGTTGGAGGTTGGTGGAGCGAGTGGAGAGAGAGCGGAGTCGAGTGGACGGAGGAGGAGGAAGATCGAGAGCGGAGGTCGGAGGAAGATCAAGAGCGGAGGTCGGAGGAAGATCAAGATCAGAGGTCGGAGGACAAGGAGAGCGGAGAGAAAGCAGGAAGGTGGAGCCGGACGGAGTCGGAGACGAGTCTGAGTTACGGGACGATTCCAAGGAGGAAGCCGGCGGCGGGACCAGTCTACAGACCTGAGGTGGAGTACCGCGAGAAGCCAGGGGGCTCTGCGGGACGCGCATCGCCCAGCCACACTAACACGGAAGTGTGGCTCACCCAGGTACGGTCCGACACCAGAGCGTGGGAAACGGGTAGCCGAGGGAAACCCGCATAAAGTAAAACCCCCCCTACACACCCTTGGGGTTTTCTCAAGGGTTCACGTCCCACAGTCAGATTTGGGTCTTGCACGTGTGATTCCCCTCACTCCCTTACCCGTGGAACGTTTGGCTCAGCACTAGTACTGAAGCGTACTTTGTTTTCTTTCTTTCCTTTCTGGGATACCGGAGCCCAAAGGCCAGCAGGACGGCAGGGAAAAGGCCTACAACGCCCAGAAGACCTTGGGACTGGCGAGGAATAGGAGGTCGGGCCAGAACGGAGGAGGCGGACTCACCCCTACCCTTTTACAGAGTGCCTATTCGTAAACGACGCCTGTATAAAGCAATAAAACCTGCACTACCCAGTACCCCAGTGTGTGCGAATCTTTTTGAGAACCCCGCAATACTGTCGCAACCCCGGTCCGAAGTCCCACATTTACATAATATGATTTTTACACGACCGACCCCATTGTGTGTTGATCGTGGTTCATAGTAACTAGCAAGGCTCTTAGGAATCTGGTAACAGAGACCATTTGTTTGACCGTAGGATTGTAAATGCCATTTTGCGCTGATCATCTGTGCAAGTAGTCGCTGGGTCCTTTTTCCGACGGTATGTATGTTTGCTTTATATGTGTTTTTCTTTTGATGTTACTTTTTTATTTTTGCTAATATGTTTATTCTCTGTTTTCTAGGTGCAACATGGCCCGTGTCGTCTCCGTGCAGCACTGTGCTCCGCTGTGCACGAAGTGGTTCCGACGGGTATGTATGCTGCTGTTTTGCTGTTAGAGGTAAGCCATTTGGTTTATTTTGCTAATCTTATGTTTATTTCCCTGTTTTTCAGGTTTAACATGGCCCGTGTCGTCTCCGTGCAGCTGTGTGCTCCGCTGTGCACGAAGTTGTTCCGACAGGTATGTATACTGCTGTTTTGCTGTTAGAGGTAAGCCATTTTGTTTATTTTGCTAATCTTATGTTTATTTCTTTGTTTTTCAGGTCCAATATGGCCTGTGGCGTCTCCGTGCAGCTGTGTGCACTGCTGTGCACGAAGTGGTTCAGACAGGTATGTATGCTGCTGTTTTGCTGTTGGAGGTAAGCCATTTTGTTTATTTTGCTAATCTTATGTTTATTTCTTTGTTTTTCAGGTCCAATATGGCCCGTGGCGTCTCCGTGCAGCTGTGTGCACTGCTGTGCACGAAGTGGTTCAGACAGTTATGTATGCTGCTGTTTTGCTGTTGGAGGTAAGCCATTTTGCTTATTTTACTAATCTTATGTTTATTTCTTTGTTTTTCAGGTCCAATATGGCCCGTGGCGTCTCCGTGCAGCTGTGTGCACTGCTGTGCACGAAGCGGTTCAGACAGGTATGTATGCTGCTGTTTTTCAGTTAAGGTAAGGCATTTGGTTTATTTTGCTAATCTTATGTTTATTTCTTTGTTTTTCAGGTCCAATATGGCCCGTGGCGTCTCCCTGCAGCTGTGTGCACTGCTGTGCACGAAGTGGTTCAGACAGGTATGTATGCTGCTGTTTTTCAGTTAAGGTAAGGCATTTGGTTTATTTTGCTAATCTTATGTTTATTTCTTTGTTTTTCAGGTCCAATATGGCCCGTGGCGTCTCCGTGCAGCTGTGTGCACTGCTGTGCACGAAGTGGTTCAGACAGGTATGTATGCTGCTGTTTTTCAGTTAAGGTAAGGCATTTGGTTTATTTTGCTAATCTTATGTTTATTTCTTTGTTTTTCAGGTCCAATATGGCCCGTGGCGTCTCCCTGCAGCTGTGTGCACTGCTGAGCACGAAGTGGTTCAGACAGGTATGTATGCTGCTGTTTTTCAGTTAAGGTAAGGCATTTGGTTTATTTTGCTAATCTTATGTTTATTTCTTTGTTTTTCAGGTCCAATATGGCCCGTGGCGTCTCCGTGCAGCTGTGTGCACTGCTGTGCACAAAGTTGTTCCGACGGGTATGTATGCTGGTGTTTTTCAGTTAAGGTAAGGCATTTTGTTTATTTTGCTAATCTTATGTTTATTTCTTTGTTTTTCAGGTCCAATATGGCCCGTGGCGTCTCCCTGCAGCTGTGTGCACTGCTGTGCACGAAGTGGTTCAGACAGGTATGTATGCTGGTGTTTTTCAGTTAAGGTAAGGCATTTGGTTTATTTTGCTAATCTTATGTTTATTTCTTTGTTTTTCAGGTCCAATATGGCCCGTGGCGTCTCCGTGCAGCTCTGTGCACTGCTGTGCACGAAGTGGTTCAGACAGGTATGTATGCTGCTGTTTTTCAGTTACGGTAAGTCATTTGGTTTATTTTGCTAATCTTATGTTTATTTCTTTGTTTTTCAGGTCCAATATGGCCCGTGGCGTCTCCCTGCAGCTGTGTGCACTGCTGTGCACGAAGTGGTTCAGACAGGTATGTATGCTGCTGTTTTTCAGTTAAGGTAAGGCATTTGGTTTATTTTGCTAATCTTATGTTTATTTCTTTGTTTATCAGGTCCAATATGGCCCGTGGCGTCTCCGTGCAGCTGTGTGCACTGCTGTGCACAAAGTTGTTCCGACGGGTATGTATGCTGGTGTTTTTCAGTTAAGGTAAGGCATTTTGTTTATTTTGCTAATCTTATGTTTATTTCTTTGTTTTTCAGGTCCAATATGGCCCGTGGCGCCTCCCTGCAGCTGTGTGCACTGCTGTGCACGAAGTGGTTCAGACAGGTATGTATGCTGCTGTTTTTCAGTTAAGGTAAGGCATTTGGTTTATTTTGCTAATCTTATGTTTATTTCTTTGTTTTTCAGGTCCAATATGGCCCGTGGCGTCTCCGTGCAGCTGTGTGCACTGCTGTGCACGAAGTGGTTCAGACAGGTATGTATGCTGCTGTTTTTCAGTTAAGGTAAGTCATTTGGTTTATTTTGCTAATCTTATGTTTATTTCTTTGTTTTTCAGGTCCAATATGGCCCGTGGCGTCTCCCTGCAGCTGTGTGCACTGCTGTGCACGAAGTGGTTCAGACAGGTATGTATGCTGCTGTTTTTCAGTTAAGGTAAGGCATTTGGTTTATTTTGCTAATCTTATGCTTATTTCTTTGTTTTTCAGGTCCAATATGGCCCGTGGCGTCTCCGTGCAGCTGTGTGCACTGCTGTGCACAAAGTTGTTCCGACGGGTATGTATGCTGGTGTTTTTCAGTTAAGGTAAGGCATGTTGTTTATTTTGCTAATCTTATGTTTATTTCTTTGTTTTTCAGGTCCATTATGGCCCGTGGCGTCTCCGTGCAGCTGCGTGCACCGTTGTGCACAAACTGGTTCCGATATGCTGCTCTTTTGATGTTCGAGGTAATCTATCTTTTTGATTTTGCTAATCTTAGGTTTTTTTCTCTCTTTTCTAGATACAACATGGCCCGTGGCGTCTCCGTGCAGCTGTGTGCACTGCTGTGCACAAAGTGGTTCAGACAGGTATGTATGCTGCTGTTTTGCTGTTGGAGGTAAGGCATTTTGTTTATTTTGCTAATCTTATGTTTATTTCTTTGTTTTTCAGGTCCAATATGGCCCGTGGCGTCTCCGTGCAGCTGTGTGCACTGCTGTGCATGAAGTGGTTCAGACAGGTATGTATGCTGCTGTTTTGCTGTTGGAGGTAAGGCATTTTGTTTATTTTGCTAATCTTATGTTTATTTCTATCACTCACTGCTGCACTCTCTCCTCAGCCTCTTACTGCACCATCCCTTCACTCTCTCCTCAGCTCCACTATATCGTCTCTTCACTGTTGCACTCTCAGTCTCTCACTGCACCATCCTTTCACTGATGCACTCTCTGCTCAGCCTCCCATTGCATCGTCCCTTCACTGCTGCACTCTCTGCTCCGCCTCTCCCTGCACCGTCCCTTCACTGCTGCACTCTCTGCTCAGCCTCTCCCTGCATCGTCCCTTCACTGCTGCACTCTCCTCAGCCTCTCACTGCACCGGCCCTTCACTGATGCACTCTCTCCTCATCCTCCCATTGCATCGTCCCTTCACTGCTGCACTCTCTTCAGTCTCTCACTGCACCATCCCTTTACTGATGCACTCTCTCCTCAGCCTCTCCCTGCACCGGCCCTTCCTTCACTGATGCACTCTCTCCTCAGCCTCTCCCTGCACCGTCACTATATTGCTGTACTCTCTCCTTAGCCTCTCATTGCACCGTCCCTTCACTGCTGCACTCTCCTCAGCCTCTCACTGCACCGTCACTTCACTGCTGCACTCACTCCTCCTCCCCACTGCACTGTCCCTTCACTGCTGCACTCTCTGCTCAGCCTCCCATTGCATCGTCCCTTCACTGCTGCACTCTCTGCTCAGCCCCCCATTGCATCGTCCCTTCACTGCTGCACTCTCCTCAGCCTCTCACTGCATTATCCCTTCACTGCTACACTCTCTCCTCAGTCCCACTGCACCGTCCCTTCACTGCTGCGCTCTATGCTCAGCCCCCCACTGCACCGTCCTTTTACTGCTGCACTCTCTGCTCAGCCCCCCACTGCACCGTCCTTTTACTGCTGCACTCTCCTCAGCTTCTCCCTGCACCGTCCCTTCACTGCTGCACGCTCTACTCAGCCTCTCCCTGCACTGTCCCTTCACTGATGCACTCTCTCCTCAGCCTCTCCCTGCACTGTCCCTGCACTGTCCCTTCACTGCTGCACTCTCCTCAGCCTCTCCTTGCACCGTCCCTTCACTGATGCACTCTCTGCTCAGCCCCCCATTGCATCGTTCCTTCACTGCTGCACTATCCTCAGCCTCTCCCTGCACCATCCATTCACTGACGCACTCTCTGCTCAGCCCCCCATTGCATCGTCCCTTCACTGCTGCACTCTCTGCTCAGCCCCCCCATCCAGGCTGCAGCCCTCACTCCTCCACTGCACCATCACTCACTGCTGCACTTTCTCCTCAGCCTCTTATGGTACCATCCCTTCACTGATGCACTCTCCTCAGCCTCTCACTGCACCATCCCTTCACTCTCTCCTCAGCTCCACTATACCGTCCCTTCGAACTCTCTCTCTCACTACCTCACTCTCTCTATCACTACCTCACTCTCTCTTTCACTAACTCACTATCTCTCTCACTACCTCACTATCTCTCACACTACTACACTATCTCTCATTCACTCTCTCTCTACCTCACTACTCAACTCTCTCTTTCTCACAGCATCACAATATCACTACCACAGGAACTATCTCTCTAACACACTACTTCACAACTTAACTCTATCTCACTACCTCACTCTCTCTACATCACTACCTAACTCTATCTATTACTATCTCATTCTCACTGCCTCACTATATCACGACACACTCTCTCAAAAATTCACAACACTCTCTCACTACCTCACAACTTCACTCTCTCTCTCTAACTCACTGCTTCACTCTCTCTCTCTCACTACCTCACACTCTCTCTATATACTACCTCACTCTATTTCTATCTCACTATCTCTCTCTCACTATATCACGACACACTCTCTCTGAAGTTCACTACATCACTCTCTCACTACCCCACAACTTCACTCTCTCTCTATCTCACTACCGCACTCTCTCTCTCTCTCAAATAAACTAACTCACTTTTACTCTCTCATACACTACCTCACTCTAGCTCACTACTTCACAACATCGCTCTGCTTCTATCTCAATACAGCACAACAACTCTCACCCTCACTACCTCATTCTTTCACTACCTCACTCTCTCTATCTCTCACTACCTCACTCTATATCTACTTCACTCTCCCACAAAACAAAAATAACTACATCACTACTCAAGTTAAATCCATAACACTATTTCACTCTCTCTCTCACTAACTCTCTCCATAACATCACTCCATTTCGATATCACTCTCACTACCTAACTATAACACAAGTCACTCACTCAAAAAATAACTACAACACTCTCTCGCTGACTCACTCTCTATCTCACTAGCTCACAAGTTCACTCTCTCTCTCCAACTCACTACGTCACTCTGTATCTCACTAACTCACTCTCTCTCTTTCTATCTCACTAAGTCACTTTCACTCTCTCTTAAACTACCTCAATCCTTCTCTATCTCACTACGTCACAACATCACTCATTGTTTCTATCTCACTACCACCAAAAATCACTCTCCATCACTAACTCACTCTTTCACTACCTCACTCTCTCTGTCTCACTCTAACTACCTCACTCTCTCTCTCACTACCTCACTCTCTCTATTTCTATCTCACTAAGTCACTTTCACTCTCTTTCACTACCTCACTCTCTCTCTATCTCACTACCTCACAAACACACTCACTGTTTCTATCTCACTACCTCAGAACATCCCTCTACCTCACTCTTTCACTACCTCACTTTCTCTGTCTCTCACTACCTCACTCTCTATCTACCTATCTCTCACTACATAACTCTCTACCTCACTACTCCACTCTATCTCACTACCTCACAACCTCTCTCTCTCAAAACATCACTACCTCACTCTCTCACACTCTCTGGCTCACAACCTCACAACTTCACTCTCTTTCTCTAACTCACTACCTCAATCACTCTCTATCTCACTACCTCACTCTTTCTATCTCACTAACTCACTTTCACTCTCTCTTTCACTACCTCTTTCTCTATCTCACTACATCACAACATCACTCTATGCTTATATCTCACTACCTCACAACATCCCTCTCCCTCACTACCTCACTCTCTATCTCACTACCTCACTCTCTCTCACTACCTCACTCTCTCTCTATTTCAATACCTCACTCGCTCTCTCTATCTCACTACCTCACTCTCTCTCTGCTAATGCAATAGGTATCACATATGCAAAAAACAAAGCTAATGCCAATACAAATGGCAATGCCATTTATTTAGGGATACAAAAAAGATAAAAAAATAATGAGCAATTATAATAGATCTAACTATAATATTGCCGAGACCATTGCATTGTAAATGCTTGTTTATAATATCATCAGTCTTTAGATAGGTACTAGTGTTCGTCGAAGCCTTGTTTTGAATAAGACGTTCTGCCTTTTCCGGTTACTAAATTACAGATTTTAGGCACCTTGGACGTACCATTGAGGCTTGTGTGTGTTTTAGCCCCACAGGTTCCGTTGCATCATATCTGGATTGTATGGACCGCGCTCCCGTATCATCTAGTCGTCATAGTAGATCATAAGTGAGTGCGGTGTTTCATCTTTCATGCTACTATTTTGCATTTCATACCAAACACATTTGGTTATTGTTGGTGTATTTTTTTCTTTAGCACATTGAAACGTCAGGCTTCTCAGCGTTGGAATATCTCACTGTGACATTTTTTATACACCTTCGTGCCATTTCGTCACATTTATATAAGTGAGTTACCATCCATTGGATTTAAAAGTCATGAGAACTTATAAAACATATGTTTTTCACCCATCTTATTCATCATCAAACAAGCATGATAATTTATTTTTTATCATTATATTGCTATACTGAATAAATTACTGTGGTGAACTTTGAACTATGCAGTTGGAGATTTTTCATCGGAGTGAAAGCAATTTATGTTTATGTCGTTTCAGGTATAGCCCCTGGCGAAGGGCCGTGTGGCCCGAAATGCATTGGGCAGGGCAAACTTGTGAGATAAATTATAAGTTTGATGCGATGTAAACATCAAAATTTCTGTCATGATGAACTTATTGTATTTGTACACAACAGATGAACACTTTGCACAATAATGCTATGATGCTAGTAAAAATATGCATTGAATGAAATTTACAGAGGTTATGAGTCTTTATGTACCACGTACATTTGATTATCAGTTAAATTCATATTTGAGTATTATGTAAATATTCAATTTGGATTCGCAACAGTGCGCAGAGGGCAAGCGGTTTCGCTTGATCATATCATGTAACAATAGCATGACTGCCATAACCAATCCAAGGACTTAAATATGAAAACTATACAATCCCTCACATAATACAAACACCACAATCTCACCAAACATCAACGTGTCAATCGGATCCAGTTAATTATAGCACATCACTTTCTTGTCTGTGTATGTTCCGCCAGGTCTGCAGACTGACACCTTCCGAGACCTGTGCGCAGTTTTCTTAACTCTACCTGTGGGGGTGCTGATTGTAGTCGGAGACTTCAATGTAGTAATGGATGGTGGTATGGATAGGCACCCTGCTCGAATTCTGCCGCCGTCTCAGAGGTGGTTATCAGATTTTGTAGAAACGACTGGACTCATGGATGGGTGGAGAGTGAGGAACCCAGGTGGAATGCACCACACACACGCCGCAGATGTGCATCACTCATTGTCGAGGATAGACTATGTTTTAGTGCTAAAGTCGCACGCAGCATGGGTCCGAGAGGTGAGACATGTGGGTAGGGGGGTCTCCGACCACTCCCCAATCTGGTTACGGGTAGAGGTGGGGCAGAAGGATGTAGGTAGGATCACCCCCATAAATGCCTGGCATTTACGAGACCCCAACACTAAGAAGGAGGTGACACAGGCCACGATACGGTATTTTCAAGAAAATGTGGAAACAGTTGAGTCGTCGATATCCCTTTGGGAGGCGTACAACACAGTTATCAGAGGGGAAGTTCTATCCCTGGTCTCGGGGAAAAAGAGGAAAGGTCGACGGAGGTGGACAAATTAGAGGCAGAATTGGCGGATATGGAGGGGGGGATTGCGACGATTGCCACTCCCGAAGGGACACATCGTTTGAATCTCCTTAGAGATGAATACAGGAGCATAGCTAGAGAGAGGCCCAAAGTGCAGCATGCAGACACCCAGAGCAGGGTCTATGAGAATGGCGACAAGGCAGGGAAACTGATCGCGTGGTTGGAGAAAGGGGAGTGGGGATCAAGGTTGGTACCGGAGTTGCAAGTAAGGGGCTCAGGTAGGGTGACGGACCTACAAATGATTGTCGATGAGTTCTTGACCTATTTCAAATCGGTCTATACGTCTGTAAACACGTATTCAGAGGCAGATAACAAGGCTATGGTTCACGATATTCAAATGCCCGCCCTGTCGGAAGAGGATAGGAGTTACCTGGACTTCCCCCTTACGAACGATGAAGTGGTGCTGGCTATAAGAGGGGTTCATTCCGGGAAGGCCTCGGACCCGAAAGGAATCCCCATTGAATTGTATAAGATCAACGCCGACAGGTTAGAACCTTTCCTCCGGGGCATGTTTGTTGAAAGTAAGGAAAAGGGCCAGCTCCCCTACGATCAACGAATCGTAAACATCATTGTCATACATAAAGAGGGCAAGCCTAAGTTGTCCTGCTCCTCTTACAGGCCAATCTCGCTCGTAAACGCTGAGCCTAAGGTACTGGCAAAGCTGCTGGCGACCAGGCTGGTCAAAGTCATTACCACTCTGGTCCATCCAGATCAGTCTGGCTTCATGCCACGCCGGAATACAGCACTTAATTTACGGAGGCTGCACAGGATTCTGAGAGGCGCATCCCATATACAGGAACCGGCGGTTCTGTTGTCATTGGATGCAACTATGGCCTTTGATAGGGTATAGTGGCCCTATTTGTTTGCAGTTTTGAATAAGATGGGTATTGGCCCAGAATTCATAGAGTGGGTCCGTCTCTTGTATACGGATCCCCTAGCTAGAGTTGTGGTGAACAACCACAAATCCGCCGACTTCTCTTTGGATAGAGGCACACGTCAGGGATGTCCTTTATCCCCATTGTTATTTGCACTAGCGCTCTAGCCACTGGCGGCGTGGGTCCGTTGGGACCGATCGATCAGGGGTCTACGTTGGACGCTAGAGTGGGAGCAGAAGATCTCGCTCTACGCAGACGACATCCTGCTTTATCTCACCACCCCAAGAGAGTCGCTAATTAGTTTCCTAGATGTCCTGGCTATATTCGGGAGATATTCGGGTTTTGCCATTAATTGGGTGAAATCGGTGCTCTTCGTCCTTAGCGGGGATCCCCCGGTCCTTCCAGGTTCCTGCCCGGTTGAGCCGGTGGGTTTTCGGTACCTGGGTATATACGTCTCCATGGACCCGAAATTGAGGTCTGACAATAACCTGGGGCCTCCTCTGGCCAGATTCCGCCGAGATATGCTGCGGTGGAAGTCGCTGCCGCTCTCCCTACTGGGTCGAGCGGTGCTGTTTAAAATGATGGCTCTCCCCCGCTTTTTATATGCGCTCCAAAACACAATGGACCCGGTACCCGCCACATACTTTAAGGAGATAGAGTCCCTCCACAGACAGCTTCTCTGGGAGGGCAGGCCCCGCATAGCTGTCTCCAAGCTTACTCTTTCCTGGTACGACGGAGGGATCGGACTACCGGATCTCCGGAAATATTGCTGGGCCTCCCAGCTGACGGCGGTAAACCAAGCTGTCTACGGGTCTCCTTCGGATCCCGGATATGCGATGGATCGCGGTCAGATGCCTGGGGGAGACTTTACTAGGGCACTTTATGCTAAGAGCGGCCGATTTCCCCTTGTTGGGCCGGCGGCGCATGCGATTCATGTGTGGCATACAGCTACCCGATTCCTTAAATGGGAGGGGAGAATTACACTAGTGACCCCTTTGTGGAGTTCAGAGAAATTGGGCAGTTTGTGGAAATCGAAGGGCTTTGACAAATGGGATCTCATTGGGATCTCACAGGTTAAGGACATCCGGGGGAAAGATGGGATCCTCACATTTGAAGCCATGCAGGGAAAATACCAGTTGCGAGAGAGTGAGTGTTACCGTTACCTCCAGGTTAGACACGCCCTGTCTACAAATATCCCCGGGGTACCGTACTCTCGGAGGCCTTTCCATTGGAGGACCGGGTCTTGGATGGCCACGTCCCCGAAAAAACTATCTTGCTAATATACAGGAAACTGATCAACCACATGGGGGACCCATTGACGACTCTCAGGGAGCAGTGGGGCGCCGATGGCCTAGTACTGGATGATGAGGACTGGAAAGAGGCGGTTGCCTCCCCGAAGGTTGTGGCCATCCAAATGAGACTCAGATTGGTGCAATTGAAGATTCTTCACCGTTCCTACACCACAGGACCCAGGCTAGTGAGAATGGGGCTGGTGGCAACTGGGGAGTGTCGGAGGGGTTGTGGAGAGATTGGGACTTTCATGCACATTTTGTGGCACTGCGTAGAAGTACAGGAATACTGGGGCAAAATTCACGATAAGATACACAAAGTGATGGGGGTGGAGCTAGCGCTGGAGACCCGATGATGCCTTCTGAATATCTGGGAGCCTACAGACCCGACCTCATATAGGAAATAATGGGTGACCCTAGCGTGCATGATCGCTAAATGTAACATCGCTCAGCTGTGGGGTGCCAGTCAGGCGCCTTAGATTAGAAAATTGATGGAAGATTTAGACTGGTGCATGTTCAGGGAGAGATCAGTTTATGTTGCTAGGGGGTGTCCCCGGAAGTGGGGGAAGGTGTGGGGCTCCTGGAACAGCTACAGGGAGATATATGTACCCCTCCTGGTATCAGAATAGAGTCAGCGGAGCTGGAGTCCCCGTGAACCCGTAAAGCTATACTGCAGTATTATTCTGTGCATGGTTTTGTAAATTTGATCACTGTGAAACAAAGCTTGTCGCCAGATGCTTTTATTTTGTTTATGTTTAAATAAAAAGATTTTTTTTAAAAATTATAGCACATCAGCCACCATTCCTTTTGAAAGACTCAGTTTGATTAACACTAGCAGTCACACACATTATGTTATATTCACTGCAGGCAGAGGTTCTTCTGAATGAGCTGAAAGCAGTATGGAACAATGGAAACCCCGAAGGCAGTCTGAGTTAAAACATCTTGATACTTGCTAAGTATGCAACAAGCAGATATCCAATCAAACAGACAGATTGGTGGACTAAGGATTACACAGGATAATTGTCAGACTGTCATGCTAAAGGGTGCTCTCTCTGACTCCCCATGCCGATACAGCATAAAAAAGATAGGCATTATACCTGAAGGCAACTGACATTATCAAAAATATGCTTCTTCTATTCAATCATCTCATTTATTTTGAGTCTTATCACAATTATGCAGCATTAATTAATTTCCTTGTACAACTACACCATATGTTTGTCTGGACAGTAACCAAATATAATAACCAGATATCGAATATAGTATACATATACACACACATATACACACATACATATATATGCTTAGTCATATCCAGTAAAGATGAGTAAACAAACAATCATCTACATTAAGGAGCCAATAATGTTGCAGACTTGATATACTTTATGAGTTCACATGTTATAACCAAAACTGCCAAATGCTCGCAATCATCCGCAACTGTGCTTTGTAACATTTCATCATTTGTTTTGCTTTATTCTGTCACTCAAAGAAGTAGTTTTTAACAGATCATTAAAGTCTTCTTATGCACATTCTATGGCCACTTGTATGAGAGAATTGTCTTTAACATAAGGTTATTGAAGGCTATTAACTGTTTTATTAGCATTCCCCTGGAACAAAGCAAATAAAGGAGCTTCTTAACAACAAATAAATTCATAGAGTTAAAATGGATATGTTATTTTTTTATCCTGGGACGGTGTTGATTCCTTCTCAAATCTTAATTGATGCTTACTATCAGCATGGGGCAGAGTAAATCATCGCCGTCCGATCAAAGTTCTATCCTTTCTGTATCAGTTCTTAGGAGCTGTTAGGAAGTACCTTATTACCCTCCGATCAATGTTTTGGCTAAGTTTTTCTGCAATAATTTTTTTACAAGTGGCTTTGACTTACTTTCTTCCATCTGAATATCCCTATAAAATCGTATTTTAAGTATTGAACACATTTTGAATTCTGATATCCTTCTAGAGAAGCTGTCATGTGGTTACATTAGTCCTGGATAAGAAACGCCATTTTACATGCTCATGTTTTAAAGTTGCCTTTTCTCCCTAAACACAATGGCATCTGACACACATTCATTTGCGGGCACATGCAGGATAATATTCTTCGAACTCTGTTTTGCTTACACTACCGCTTTGTAGGCACTATCAAAACACTGAGAACATTCTGTACAAGAGCTAAGTTCATCTTGCAAGATGTTATTAGTTTTGGCTGTTCGGCAACAGAGCTATCACAATAGAATAAACAATAGCAGCCTGACTGGGGCTTCGGCATGGTAGTATGGATGATGTAATTAAACATACAACATGAGCCCTTTGTTTAACCAGAGGAGCATTTTGCAGGCACTGAGAGGTCGACCCATGCCGCAATTCCAGCCCAGCGGATTTCTGTTTACCTCATGCAAGGGATGCTGCCCAGCTCTCCAAGGCGGCCAGCCTGATGACACTTACCAACAGGTAACTGGGAGTTAGATCACCCTACAGGGGTTTGGCAGATTCACTCACCCTAGACATGATATGTAGGGATGCACTAGGCAGGAGTACAATATATTACAGTACTTGTATGCAAGCATACATTCTCTGTAAAAAGTAAAATGGGTGAACTGTTCAACTTTTTCACCATTCTCATAATGCTAATTACATTATTCTGTATCCATCTAACGATTATTGCAGCACAAGTATTTTGCTCAAGAATCACAATGCTTCGATAAATATTAACATGGTTTTTCTTGTGAATCTTTTTGAGTGTGCATAAGTAACTAAGCAAAAGGGTTCTAGATCTGTTGCCACAATTTGCTTGGGGAGTCAGGGTTGTCATGTACTGAGGTTGCACATCCATTTGTCACTCTGTAAGGATATGGGTACAGATGGTGCACTGTGAGCTAGCAGGACTTAGGCCAACATATCCAGATGGCCTTGCACAGTTCTGTGGTTATGTTGTCCAACAAATGCACAGTTTTACTTGGGAAAGTGCAACCCGTGCAACATGGCGCCTCTTGGGTTCTTATTTAATGACTCACCCGAGTAGTTTTCTTTTGTGTACCGAAAGACCCAGAATGAACTCTTAATCGGAGACGTCTTTGGTATTAGGGAAAATCCCCCTTGGCTGAGTAGGTAATCCTATGTATTGGCTGTAGTATGCTCAAGCTTGAACCGTTCAAAGGATCACCCCAAGGAGGTACCCTATCTGAATTCCACACATTAAAATGACCGAAGAAGGAGCAATAAGCATACCAGCTAACTGCAGACGTGCAGTTACACAAATGGTCAACGAGGAAGTTACCTTTGTGGTTGAGGCCCACAAAGCATATAGGACAGAGTTATTCAATTCATGGGTTACATTCCCAGCAGCGGATGCAAGATCGAGACTTTATCACACATATACTCCAGATGAGGTTCTTGACAACTACACAGCTTATGAAGCACTTGAAATACCATTAAATTACCAAGAACATCAAAATTATTTTGAAGGCGCATCACCACATACACACAACAATGTCAGACTAGATCCCCTTGAAGGAAGCCTGCTCTTTATATACTAAACCAAAATAAGGTATAGTTTACACAGAGTCCAGTGGAACCCCAAAGGTAGGCAGAGGTAAAGGTAGATAGCACCTTCTCTCTATTTGTGGTAGTGTGGGCGATCAGTATGGCTTTATCAGAGGGTATTGATAAGGATTTGTTGTACACACTCAGGCAGTAAATGATGTCACACACTCAAAGACTGAACTCTGAACACTTTCTTTGTATCAAAATATTGATAAGTTATTTTATTCCTAGAACCAAGCCAAGCCTGGTGCAGGTAAGTGAAATAATACTTTGCAAAATCGTATGCAATGTTTTACAGTTGAATGCAGGTTCAAATGCAGTTGGATGAATTACAGGTAAGTCAATATTTCAAAATTACATTTGAGTTTCATTACAGATTGCTTGGTACGTTATTACTTTTCAGATTACTTTTGCTAATCAGTCTGAAATTCCCCCTATTATGCCACCGTTCAGTGGGAGGGATGCCTCTCCCTGGTTGGATGGGTCCCCCATCTGCAAGATGGCGGGGACTGAGAGTTGAGCTTCACCTAGCCTCTTCCACCTGAGGGGTGGAAGAGGCTAGGTTTTCCCGCCAATTTTCCAGCCCAAAGTGAGGGTCAGAACCGGTGGGGGCGGTTGCTGGAAGCAGCAAAGGGCTGGAGTAGATCACAAAGGCAGCAAGCCTTTGAAGCTTACCCTTTGAGGACCCTGCCAGTCCTGTGGGAGGAGACTTGTCACCTCGTCCAAGGATGTACATTGTTTCAGACCCCGGAGAGCAGCAGGCTCTCGACCGAGGGGTCCAGAAACATGTCTGGTGGTGTCAGCTGGCAACTAGCCACTCAGCCAGGACACTAGAGTTAGGTTGTTTTTCAGGGGGCATCTCTAAGATGCCCTCTGAGTGCATTTTTCATTAAATCCAACACTGGCATCAGTGTGGGTTTAATGTGCTGAGAAGTTAGATATCAAACTTCTCAGTTTTCAGTAAAGCCATTATGGTGCTGTGGAGTTCGAAATGACAAACTCCCAGCACCATATACTCTTAATGTTATTACAGCACTTACAATGTCTAAGAATTTGCTTAGACACTGTAGGGGTACAGGGCTCATGCACTTGTACCATCACCACTGGTATAGTGGACCCAGCTAGATGGGTGGCTTACCTATGCCAGGGCAGTGGTTTGTAGGCATGGCACACAGGGATATGTGCCATGTTGACTCTTCACTTTGTTTTGCACCAAAACACACAGCCTGCAATGGCAGTTTCTGTGTGTAAAGGTACAGGGCCTCTAAGGGTGGCCACAGTGCCCTTGGTACCTATGGTATCAATTCCAAGGGAATGTAAATCCGTATTTGTAAAGCGTGAACTACTCACCCTTAGGGGTCTCAAGGCGCTGGGGGCCGTCGTGGAAATTAAGTGAGCTATTGCCCAGAGTCACACGGTGCTGAGCTGAACTGCCGCCGGAGCCGGGGATCGAATCGTGAACCCTGTGCTCCGAAGTCAGCTGCCCTGGCCGCTGCACCACACCTCTCCACTCCAATGACATGTGGCCAAAGAGTGCCAATTGGGTTTTGTCTTAATGCAGTTTTTAGGGAAAGAATGTAGGCCCTGGGTACCTGGTTGCAGGAACCCAGAGAATACTCTGTCAAAGTACATCAACACTGTTGCAAAATGTGAGGGAAACCATGCAAAAATAGGGCACTTTCTTACACCCCATAGCAATGAGGGAGCAACATGGCCAGTCTTAGTCGGTTACACACCATATCCAGAAATAAATAATCTGACAGCTCCAAAGCTACATACATTATAAACAGATCTGGTTGAAGTATATAGATGTTTACCACAGTTTGTCATAAAAACAATTAGAATAAAACCTACAAAGGCTGCTCAAATTGCACAACCACAAAAAGCTGCAGCTGGAATTAATCCACAAAATATCAATGCCTTCATGGGTAAGATTTCCCTCAGACAGGAGGAAATCCTCACCATATTTATAACAATGGGGATGGCTCCCCCAGTTGAAGACTGCACCCCTTGGGTTACAGTCTTAGCTGCAGTATATACCAGAACTACTGATACACCCACTTATCTGTTTTGCCAGAGGTGCTTAAACAGATCCAAATTGAGTACGGGCAGAACCGGATATGGATTGTGGGACGACACTGATTAGCAACTTTGCCACAGTATCTGCCATAATGTTATGTAATATTAAAGGGGAAGCAGCAGCATTGGTGGTAAGCCAACGACTCACAAACCTGACTCACAGAACACAAGCATGAGTTACCAAAAATTGAGGAAACCTATGCAACGATAGGTAGAGATAATTTGGGAGCCCGAACTAGTAAACCACAAATTAAGGTTAATTCTGTAAAGGATAACTCAAAGCAGGGATCAGATTTTTCATTTAAGAAGAAGTGGGATAATAAGAAACACAAAGAAAAGACTAAATCACAGGGCATATCTCCTCAACAGGAGGCCACTGAAAAACGCTACAATCAGCATAACTGATAATATTAAAACGCCAGACACGTATCAGGATACTGATACACGTTCATCTCGTTCCTTTCAAGAGTTATCCGAAAAACAATCAGAGAGAGGTGGACAATCAGAGTGCAGCTCAGACGAGCACTTGAAACTGAAGAAGGAGTCACAACCCTCTTCTGACTTCATAATAAAAAAGGAAGATAATCTTAAACAGTTCAAGACTCACTCAATGCAAAAAGAAGAAGCTGACTGGCATTAAAGTAAATTATGCCACAGATATTGAGGACGCTGCTTCTGTGTGGGGAGTAGGCTCTGATCATGCTACACCGTGGCAGAAGTCACAATACTTCGCCAGAGCCTGATGGACTGTCTGGCGGTAGGAGAGTTCAGTGACTATATCCAGGTGGAAATGTCAGCTATGAAAGCGAGTGTCCCACATTGATTGTACGAGATGCAACTCCAAATGGAGAGGGATATACCACGCACCATTAGTGTTCTCTTTTGGGAGAACTTATCTTTCGGCTATGGCATTATCTTGGCTGAAAGGGATTGGCCACCGGAATTTGTCATGGACTGCCACGAGGGAGAAACAGTAATTTTCCCTGCTTTTTCCGACCTTGTCCCAGATTCAGTTAAATATTCATAGTCCAGGGAGTGGGCTTTAGCACTAGCTCCTGCATTATATGACAACCATGTGGGATGGGATGACGGTTTCCCTTATCAAGTTATACCAGTGAGGTCAACCCCACAACCTCAACAACAATACCCCATTAAAAACAAGTTACAGAGATCATCACAGAACTTGAATACCATGGTGTAATCGAACGTTGCACCTCCCCTATGAATAATCCTTTGTTTCCAGTAAGGAAACCAGACTATTCATATCATCTAGTATTAGATTGAAGACACTTGAACACAGCTACACGTATATTCACTGTACAAAATGCTCACAGCGCGAACCTAATGAAGAACATAGTGCGGAAAAAATACAAAATCACTTTAGACATTTCAAATGGGTTTTTCTGCCAAAACAAAGCACCTGAAAGCAGGTACTTGATCACATTCAGTGCGCTGGGTTCTTAAACATTTCTGGTGATTGCCACAGGGGTATAAGAAAAGCCCTGGGCTGTTTTCAGCCAAGGGTTACAGAACTTTTGTAAGATTATGATGACCAGGCATTGTCCTATGTTGATGACATAAATCTAAGGGATGTTGACCTTTCAATTCACTTGCAACAAGGCGTCTGTGTGCATTTAAATTTAACTTGCATCTCAGACCACTACTATACATCCGGGCATACTCACTTTGGAGTTTCTGTGGTTTCCAGCAGCTCAGAATACTGTGAGGCACAGTGCTGCAAAATAAGGTAGGAAAGACTGAGTATACAAAATAACACAACATAAAGGAAAGTACACATAGAAAGCAGATAGAAACCAGACATGCTAAAAAGAGTCAAGAGGAGAGAACAAATGAAAAACATTTGAGAGAGCTGAGAACAACCCACTTCAGACAGAGAGAAAACAACATGGTGGGCTTAGACAGCAAAAGAGTGGCTAGGCGAGTTTGAATAGGGGAAAAGACCAGGGAAAGCAAAAGGTATTTCACCAACAAAGCAAACGGAGCCCACAATAAACTAGACGCTCCACACAGCAGACAAGTGCAGAGAATGAGAAGACAACAGAGAGAAAAGTCCAAAGACGATGTAAAACAAACAAAAAAACAGTGTTGAATATGTACAGTCACGAGTGCTCATATAATAACGCCCTAGGGAGAGACACACATGTGCAGAGTCTGAAAGCAGACATATATAGCTTACCTTCTGAGAGAACCAGTCAGGTGGACGTCCTGGCTCTGCAAATGGCTTTATGGCCCGGCTCACTGAGACCCTGCAAAAAATAGGAAAAATAAGCTCAACACATGACAGCTTCAGTTTAATGTGAATTTTTGTCTAATACTTGTATGAGAGTGCTCAAACACAACAGGCAAGAAAAATCTGTATCTGCCATTACTTCGGATTATTACAAACTAATAGGGTAACCCAGAAAATATATTATGAACAACAATTGGTCCGGACGTGCCTCTGAGCACAAACCACAGAGGGAATTGCTCATGAAGTTATTCACTAAGTAAAAAAAAGTTCATGAATGTTAATTTCAAACGCAAGAGTAAATACTCTTCAGTAGTACACCAGGAGAAAGAAAATGAACAACTGAAATTGTATGGAAACGAATGCTCTTTATATTACTTTCCCTCATGAAAATACCATATTCAATGAGACACATTAAAAGGTTGCGCCAAGAAAGAAGTGCAGAGAAAGGTGATCATGTGTGAGGTGACTTGAAGAAGGGAAAATCAGATAGGAGAAAATATATTTTTTATATCATAGTATTATAATTTTACACACAGAATACCGGTTACCATGATTAGGAGAGAGATAACCCAGTGTTCAAAGGCCTGACTACAAAGCAATTGTATTGTTTCATTCAAAAATCCGCTTATCAGAATGGTGCTATTATTTTCTCAACGCATCGTCCAATCTCGGGGTGGGCCGGTGGTGTGTAATTCAGGCCATAAAGTGGGGAGGTAAATTGCGTTGAGGGAAATTGTAATCCTTTACGTGCGGGCCTTCAGATATCTCATTAGGCATCTATCCTTCAACTGACAAATATCAAGCATTCATGCTTGCTTTTCTCCCTCGAAGGCTCAGGGGCATGATTTCTTCTTTATGCAAATGTCATCAAAGGACCTGCCAAGCTTCATAGCCCACGGATAGCTACAACATTTTTATAAATCTAAAAACCCAGACATTTCTGTGATACTGTTTTCAATCAAGGATAAATAATTAACTGCATCAGCCCGGCAAACTGTGTGATCCTGAAAACGCTATTATTTAAACATGCAATGTCTCTTGTGATACATTTTGATGTCTGGATCCAGAAATCCCATATTACAAGCAAATGTGACCTTTATACATACCGATCCCGCACCAGAAGATTCAGTGCATTTCAACTGAAGGATCCTAGTCATGACACCATGCCAGAGCAATTCAAAGTGGGTTGGCTGCAGAATACTTTATTTTTATAAGACTCTTTATTAGTTTACAGGTTACATGTAAGAAAAAGAACAGTAGAAATAACCTTGCTGCAGTGATCCCAAACCCCACAATTCCCAGTAGGAGAGGTAACATAGAGTGTTGCAGGAGAGCTAGACCTCCAATTGCAGGGATACAGAAGGAGCTAACCAATCTCCCCATGCCTTTCGGTATTTTTCTGGGCAACCCCTAGATTTATACACAAATCTTTCAGCCGCGGAGGCGGCATAGTGCAGCTGCAGCACACTTAAGGTATCAAAAGATAGGCACTGATTGGGTTACGCAACTGGAATGCCCCAAAGCTAAATACTCTTTATCTGCTGCACCCATCATAGATTCCGCAAAAAGGGTGTTTCCTTTTTTTTTAAGGGTTTTTGTTTTAAATTGTTTTTGTTTTGTTGGGAAAAGAGGAAGGTGTATTATGATCCTCCTCATTATTTATTTATTTTCTGGGCATTCTTTATGTGGTGGTATATTTTCTAAACTTTTCAGGAATCACAAGCTCAGCACTAAAATAATTTTCTTTTTATCGCCCGATCGCTCGTTTTTAGTTCCCCAAGACTCCAAACTATGCACAGCATTACAAGCTCGTGTCCCCCAAGGCTCAGTGAGGGCCCACAGTTGTTTCTACTCTATCTGAGGTCTCCCTTGGCGATATTTCTTCTTTTGGATTTTCCAATCAACTCTTCACAGAAGACACACAAATATTTTCCTCATGTCTCACCCCTCCTCCAGTCACATCCTTCAGACTAGCTCAGAGATATGCCATCGATCGCGCTTTGATCCTTCACTCTAAACTGATCACAGATGAAAGGGCTACACTTTACTTCCTCTAGTGTGTCAGCCTATTTACCATGTCAAGTTAACATCCCTTCCAACACCCTGACATTTGCCTCCTCTGCCAGAAATCCTGATGTTCTTTCCAGTCCTACCTCACCAATGAAATCATTTCCACTGCCACAGCAGAACAGTACATTTTAAATATACTAAAAAAATGCCTTCTCAAACATTCTATTAGGGTAAAGCTTTGACAAATGCCCTGTGATGCAGTGCATTTATTATAATAATAATGATAATAATACAATCTTTATTCGGCATATAGAAATACCATAAAAGATACAATATATAAAAAAAAGGGAAAAGATTACAGGTACAGGCATTATAAAAGGACCAACGCTATGAACTCTGCATAATGCAACTTCAACAGATAAATAAGGTGTTTACACATCACAAATTTCATGTCCCTCAATCATCTAATTCATCTTCAGATTTGTTTGAGGCCTATAGCATGCCATGATAAAAATTACAAAGAATTTTTCAAAACAGTATAAAAGAGTGGCAAGCAGGAAGTCTATGGGCTTTCACCGCCCCTTGTGGTCCTTAACCTAAACGAAGACCTTAAAAAGTTAGTAATAAAAAAAGTGTAAAAATATCTGGGGCCAATTTTAAAAATAACAGAGCCACATGCGCTTGTCTGAATCTGGCTTTCTTAAGGAGATCCTTCAAGAAAACACTTCTGGGATATGAATAAGATTTATACAAACACTCAAGGTAACCAGGTTTAAGCTAGGGCGCATAACTGACAATTTGGGCTAAAGTAAGCATTCAACGTACAAACGGCTGTGCTCCAAAGGGGGGAGAGGTTGGTTACCTAACAACCCCATATATACCCACATAGGTGCGTACAACAAAAACTTAAATCAATTCCTCCCTGAGCACTAATTAGTAATCGAAATCGAATATGTAAAGTCCAACATTTGGTAATTTATTTCTTTACAAATCCATATGTTCCAGTTGTAGGTACAGCCGTCGACATTGGATAGGTTCGTAATTCAAAAATAATTTTTTTCTTCGAAATACAGCTATATATAGTTCCAGAACGCAGCCAACACGTGTTTCGTCATGCACTTCTAAGACATTTTGACTTCTTCAGGGCTGCAACCCAAAAATAGATGACATAAGAAAAATGAACTCTCAATTTATATCTCTATGACACTTTAACCATAATCATGAATCTAGTTTAAGAGAAAAAATCTAGTTTAAGAGAAAAAGTAACAGTTCAAAGTCCCAAATCACCATCAGTGAAACATCATAGAAAAGTAAAAAAGAACCTTATAATGTTATTTTGAAGTATATTCATCACCCTAGTGCACGAAAACCCAAGAGATAGAAAAACAATTAAGGCCAGTCTCCACAAGTCACCTTCTATGTCGAAAATCATATTACTTCCTGTGATGTTCTGTCATAATGAAACAACAGTCCACCATCACTCTGCAAAAGTAAAATCACGTATCCATAAACTAATAACCACTCCAAAAAATGAATATTTCCAACTTCTCTTGTATCTATATTACCAAATTATCATAAAACACGTAAACTAACCAATAAACATTCCCCTCCCACAAACTGTTAAATCAGATTACTCTTTTTAACCACTATCCTAAGGTTCTCAATCATTAACGAAGTTCACTCTAATCTAGCTTGTCTACTATAAAGTAGTTATATCTCCCTCTTCAACTTTAATACTGAAAATACCCATCCTATTATTTCATGACACTACGATTTCCGTATAAGTGAAACCACAGTACAACATATTATCCTCTCGTGTAAATTCCTTTGTACCTTTAGCCCGCAACGTACGTTACCTGTCTGTAATCCAATATCTCTTACTCTGCATATAACAATCCCATGTAACACTTTATGTGTTTATAATCCTTCGTTTTAACATCAAGGCAGCTTTACCTCCCAGAACCTTCACTTCTGAATAGCACTTTAGCACAGCACATGGAGCTAGATAATTTTAATGTCCTTACCTGTGTGCAAAATTCTATATTGATCCAGTACACCAGGTCATAACTCGGCACTTCTATTCTAATAAATATATAAAATTTAATCGGCCATCAAATGAAATCCCCAGATATGAAAATGACTGTACCTTCCCTAGACAATGAGAATCAATGTTGTAGTTAAAGGATCTACCTGGCTTCTTCCCCACTTCCATAACATAAGATTGGGTGACAAGTCCAGTTTCTCCATAAATGAAACAAAACCGTCTATTTGGAGCTGCAGGCCTTTAGGGGTGCGAGCGAGGAGTACTGCATCGTCTGCATAGAGCAGAACGGGAATCCTGCGGGTACCTATCCTGGGAGAGTCTGCCTGTAAAGTGCTCAGTGCATGGTCAAGGCCATTTATATAAAGGGTAAACAGAAATGGTGCTAATATGCAACCCTGTTTGACCCCACTGGAACACAGTGCACTTGATTACTATAACAGTCTGCTTGTGAGCTTCCCTCAACACTCTTTTGGCCTTTTGGACAAGGTCCTAAGCTTTGCTACAAAAATACTTTAGAATGCCCCTATACATTCTACTGTAACCAGAGCAGCAGTGTTACAGCAGAAAACAGGGCCCTTACAATTTACTGATGCTTATTTTGTATACAGATTTTTGTAGTCTATCACACGGATCTGCTATAAAACAACTTATGGTCTATGACCTGCCAATAATACCTTCTGGTTTCACCCACACTGCCCTGTGTTTCATGTAGATCATGGTCCTTCTACCTTCAGGGCCCCATCCCTGGAACTTAATTTCCCCAATCATCATAGACTATCCTTCAATTCAGGAGTGCAAATCAACCTTAATGAGGGTGCTGTATGATGGCAGAAGGGAAAGTATGAATTGTACCTCCCACAGACCGTACATAATGTACATTTGCAAGAATCGTTCATTGTTGCCTCTTTTAATTGTAGTTTTTCGATCTATAGTTATGGCTTTCATTGTTGCTTATGTGTACAAAAAGGTGTTGTTTACCATTTCCTTAAATCTGCAACCTAATTTTGTGTGAACTAACCGTCTATCTCAGTTACAATGTAAGGTGTACTGTTCTTTTGCAAAACGTTACTGGTTGAGGTGTTGCTGCTGCCAAATGAATAAATAAAATGTAAGCCTTAAACTGCTGACAGTCAAAATCACTGGTGTTTACTGTGCCATGTGGATCTCTCAACTAAATCATTCTCTCGCATAAAACTGGGTCTTCTCAGCTTCAGAATCTTTTGCTACTTTTGTTGGCACTGTCAGTCATGCTAAAGCTAAGTTTAGTGCTGACCAGAATAATTAATTTTTTTTGTTATTTTGTAAATGTTCGGTTCTTGGGTGCTTTGCTGATAACCTTTCTCTGGGTTTGAAGGTCATGGCATTTGGTTGGTAGCATCCGTATCCAAACTGCTTTGATTTAAGCCCATTGTAAAAAGTACATTTGGACTTGTCAGGACATCAGCTAGCATGACAATAATGTCCTGGGCATGTCATGGTGCTCAAGAGACGGGAAAACATCATCAGGCTTGACAGAACGCAGGCTCGATTTGAACACAAACACCGTAATGCCAGAACACACAAGGGCTTTTGAAACGTGTCACTGCTTGCCAGTGCACCAGCCAGATGCAGAAATCTATCTCGGCCTATCAGCACCTCAATATCTGCGCTTGGTCTTACCTTTCTATCAAGAAGGAACGCAAGATCCCAATCGGTGCGCCAGATCTCAGGGGGAATATTGGTTACCATAACAATTATGTGACCTCAGGAAGAACCATACTCACCAATTCTGGTCGCCACTCCTCATGACAGATGAGGCCAGGCACAGTTTTTCTCGAGTTGACCATGGCTCTGTTGGACCAGCGCTTAGCAGCTTGTGTTCTTTAAAAAAGATACAGAAACAAATCCTTAGCAGATACAGAACAGGAATCACTCATTACAGATACCACCTAGCACCCAACATTATCAAGGCCTCAGCAGACAGCACTTAGTAAAGAAACAGTGGCACATTCACTGTATTAAGACTGAAGTAGATAAATTGATATAATGGCTAAAAAGCCACAGTGAGTATGGTAAATATTGATTTGCGATTACGACAAAAAGAACAAAAGGTATCATGAAACAGGGTTGAAAAGGAGCTGTATCATGCTAATGTACAGAGTCGCACAGAGAGCGGTTGATATGATGATAATAGGCTGCACTGAGGAAGTTGTGTTGTAACTATATAAACAACATTAACCCCTTCCATGCGATGGATGCCCCCCGCCCGTCCGACGTAGCGGTGGGCATGTGCGGAGGTTGGCCGGGGGCTGTCCGATCTGTGCACGCGTCAGATTTGGCCGGGGCGAAGCGGTTATGGGCTGCAATAAGGACACAGGTTGTTATATAATACTGCACGCAGACTGATGGTACAGTAATGTAAGTGCTGCACTTGGTGGTATGGTGTAGCACTTACGCACACTTACTGTGACCAAGAGACTGGATTAAGGGCAAAGTTTATCATTCAATGAGGACAGAAAGTATCTGCAATGAGGAAAAAAATTACTGTGATGTATTTATGTAATTGATATTTATGTAATTGTAAATTGCTGTTAAAGTACTTAGTAGAGAGAGGAAGACAACTCTGAAACCCAACATTAGAGTTAAATAGTTGGTAGTTTAGTAATATATGCTTCTTTTTTTTTCTTGTGAATTAGTTGTGTTAAGTTTGTGCTCTCCGGGTCTCATGCGTTTAGTAGTGTTTTGAGCAGCGATGGAATAATGGAAGAGGATTAGAAAAGGGAAGTTTTGAGTTGTTATTGAGAGTAATGGGCATGTGTGCCTATTTAGTTGGGTGAATTCGATAAAAAAGGAGGAGGAAGTTTGATAAGGATGTTTGGGAGTTCATAGCACTCAGAAACATTTGGGATGAGTCAGAGAGTGAATGGGTGAGATAATGGTTGAATGGAATTTTGTGTCAGGAACAGAGGCTTCGGATTATGCTTCGCTTTATTTTTATTTTTTTTCCAAAACCGCATTTATTAAGAGTTCAGGCAAGTATCAATACAGTTCTCCACAATCAGGAGGATACTGTCAATAGTATGCAGGTAATAGCATGACAATGAACCCAAATTTAGGAAACAATCCCCACCCCACCCCTGCCCCACCAACCCCCGGAAATACCCCCCAACACCTTTCCCCAACTACCCACCCCTTATCCCACCCTAACCCAGTGCACGTGTTCACAGAGTAGCAACGTTAGATATAAAGCAATGCAGGTGTCGGCCAACAACCTAAGGTACAGGGTCCACATCTGGAGGTAGCACATCATCAATGTCAATCGGGGGGTCAAGAGTAAGCTCCCTGTAGTCCGCCCATCGTTTCCAGATTTTGTAGTGCTTCCGGGGACACCCCCTGGCTTCAAATACAGGTAGTTCCAGCCCCATGAGAAAGTCCAACCCCGCCTTCCAGGCGCTGAGTGGGGGGGCACGTTCACTCTTCCAGGCCTGAGCCAAATCCCGCTTAGCCACCACCAGCCCCAATAGCAAAAGATGCCGTTTGTAAATGTTGCCCCCAACGTTCTCCAGGACATGGAGGAGACCCAGTCTAGGGGTACGGGGGAGGTCCCACCCCAACACCTCCGATAGGCAGTCCCAGACCCCAGTCCAGAATCTGGTCAGGCCCCTACAAGACAACACTGTGTGGAAGAGCGTCCCCCTTTCAGTTCCACACCTCAGGCACTCCGGAGCGGCAATAAGGCCTGCCCTCCACAATCGTTCCCTAGTGTAGTATGCCCTGTGAAGGTATTTAAATTGAATAAATCTAAGACGGACGGCTATAGCAGCCCCACGGGGGGATTCAAGGGCCTCACGCCAGTCATCTTCATCCAAGGGGCCAACATCAGTCTCCCAGGAGGCCTTCAATGTCAAGAGAGAAGAGGAGCAGTGCGTAACCAGGGAGCGGTATATTTGAGAAACCTTCTTGTCACCCAGGTCCCCCATAAAGAGTTTTGCTTCAATGGGACTAAAGTCAGGGAGTTGATCTAACCCCACTAGGCTAGGGCCGAGGGCATGGCGGAATTGGAGGTACCCGAAAAATTGGGACTTAGGCATATTGAATTCAGAGCTAAGGTCCTGGAAGGACTTAAGTGTAATCCCAGCGAGGACCTGACCAAGGGACGAAATCCCTATCGCGTCCAAGCCTCCGAAACCGGACAGGGACGCAAGCGCCGGAAGCAAACCATTATGCCACAGCGGAGTCTCAGCGGTCAGTCTGCCCCACGAGCCCATACGGCGCAGAGCTTGCCGCCAGATCGCGAAGACCACCTGGGTGACCCTCGGCAGCGCCCTCCTCCGTCCGGCCGAGTACAGTAAGGTATGGAGCGTGGCACCCCCCATCAGAGAGTGCTCCAATGCATAGGCCGGATCACTATGGTCTCCATACCACCACTCGTTGAGCACTAGAAGGTGGGAGGCCTGGTAATAGGACAGAAGGTCCGTGGAAGCCAAGCCACCACAGTATGTGGAGAGAAAGCATGTGCGCAGTGCCACCCTGGAGGCACCCCCGGCCCACAAAAACCGGCCAAGCACTGAATTGACGCGCCGGAACCACTGCGGGTCTATTCTATACGGATGATTCTGCAGTTGATAGAGAAGCCGTGGCAGGGCCACCATCTTGAAAATGGCGGATCTGCCATAGATATTGAGGGGCATGCGCGTCCAAGTCTTGACATCCATCTGAACCCTATCCCACACTGGCTGCACGTTCCGATCCCACGCCACCGCAGCCGAGGCCGAGAGGAAGACGCCCAGATATTTCAAGCCATCGACAGCCACCTGAAGGGTCGCCGCCCATGGGCATGTCACTGATTCACCCCCCAGCACCCACAAGGTCGACTTGCGTGGATTAAGAAAAAGCCCCGACGCTTCACCAAACTCCCGCATCATATCCAGTATGCGAGGGCCCGTGCGATGCAAATCGGTCATGAAGAAGAGGACATCGTCCGCATACAAGGCTATGCGATCTGAGTGGTCAGCCCCCCACACAAAGCCCCGATAGAGTGCAACCCGGCGCACTTGGGCGGCCAGGGGCTCCATGGCCAACGCAAAAAGGTATGGGGAGAGGGGACACCCCTGACGAGTGCCCCTGGCAATGGGGAACCGCTCGGAGATCGCCCCAGAGACACGTACCGAGGCAGTAATGTCTGTATAAAGCAATGTCACATAGGAGATGAATACCGGCCCCAGGTTGAGAAGCGGCAGAAGGGCAAAGAGATAGGTCCAGCTGACCGAATCGAACGCTCTATCAATGTCAGCGAGCAACAGCGATACCCGATCCCCGGTCGCCCCCACTACGTCTATCGCGGCCTGCGCACGCCGAATGGTGTGTCTCGTCGCCCGGTGCGGCATAAAGCCCGCCTGGTCCGGGTGGACAAGGTCCGCAATATGCGAGAGTAGGCGGTTCGCCAGTGCTTTGGCCAGGAGCTTGGCTTCAAAATTGATGATGGATATAGGACGATAGGACTCGTGGCGGTCGGGGAATCTACCCGGTTTTTGGAAGACCACAATTTCGGCGTGACACCAGTCTGGGGGCAGGCTGCCACGCTCCCGCGCCAGTTCCAACGCCCGCCTGTAATGCGGCCCAAGTTGCAGGTGGAATTTCCTATAGAATTCGCTGGGAAACCCACTCGGTCCCGGAGCCTTACCCACGTTTAGTTGACCCAGCGCATCACCCAGTTCCTCAGCCGTCAGGGGGAGATCTAAGGCATTTCGTACCTCGTCTGAGACCGCATGAGGAGGGACATCCACGAGGAACCCCTCAATGTCTTCGGGGGAAAGACTCTCCCGAGAGGCGCACTGCTGCGCATAATAGCGCGCGAAGCTCGCCGCAAGGATCGCAGGGTCTGTTATCACCGCTCCTGCTTCGTCTGTAAGCCCCGGCAAAGTGACCGGTTGCATAGTCTGCTGACAGAGCCTGTGGAGCATGGTGCAGGACTTGTCTCCCCACTGGTACACCCTGCTACGTGTAGCCAGCCACGCCTGGCGAGCCTCATCCAGCAAGGCCGAGGAATAGGATTGCTGCGCTTGTAGAAGCAGTCGCAATGTCCTGTCGTCACCCCCTCCCCGGTATCGCGTCTCCAGCACCTCCACCCGCTCTGCCGCTGTAACAATATTTTCCTGCCGAGTCCGGCGAGCAGAAGCGCACCAGGCGATGTCAACACTCCTCAGGGCGGGCTTCATAGCCTCCCAGACCGTCACCGCGTCCACCCCCTCCGTGAGGTTATCCTGCCAATAGCGGGCAATTGCACCGCGCATATGTTGGGAGTAGGCCAGTCGCTGTAGATGCCACGAGGACATCCGCCACCGGAACGGTTGGCGTGCCTTGCATAGGTCAATCTGTACCACTACGGGGGAGTGATCGGTCAGCCCGCGAGGCCGGATCGCCGCCCCCTTCACCCTGTCAAGGAAGGCCCCCTTCACACAACACACAATCCAAACGTGAGAGGGAGCCATGCACTGCTGAAACATACGTGTATTCCCGCTTTCCAGCATGCAGATGCCTCCACACATCCACCCATCCCAGTCCATCAATCATGGCATTCAACCGCGTAGGTGAGGCCACAGCTGCGACCCCCTGCCCCTCTGCCTGTCCAAAGTCATGTCCACCACATCATTCCAGTCACCTCCAATCACCGCCAGGGAGTGGGGAATCTCAGTCCACAAAGCAAACAGTTTCTCCGCCAGGGACCACTGCAGCGGGGGAGGGGCATACACACTACCAAGCACCACCGGCTCAGCGCCAATCTTCCCCAGCACAAATACAAACCGACCCTGAGGATCGAGCCAGTGACGCTCATGAGTATAGGACAGCCGCCTGTGAACAAGAATGGCCACCCCCCTCGAGCCCCTGGTAAACCCGGCATGAAACACCTGGTGGAAGCCAAACCGCTGTAGACTCAATGCCTTAGTACCCAACATGTGTGTTTCCTGAAGGAGCAGCACATCCGCCAACTCCCTTTTGGCCCAGCGAAGCACAGCCCCCCGCTTGATCTTGTCCAAGAGCCCCCGGACATTCCAGCTCAGAATCCGCATAGAGGTACCAGGAAGTACCGGTCGTGGGGCATCAACCATTGTCCCGATGAGCAAGTCTCTGCGACCCCCAGAACCCGACCCAGGTCTCCAACACCCCAGTTGCAAACATCATAGGAATCACGTGCACCCCACACAGTACAGCCCCGACCCCCACCACCCCCCTCACCCAGCCCCGACCCCCAAACAGCCAAACACCCCAGTCCCCCCCCACCCCTATACCTCAGAGAACAGTGAAGTATCTGTTGCGGCATGAGGTGCTTCAGGCCCAGAACAGAGCGCCTAAAGCCAGCCATACCAATGGATCCCAACTAGTCCTCCCACTAACTAACTAACAGAGCGCGCCCCCAGAACCACCCCCAACCCCAAAATGAGGAGGCAGCCCACAAATCGTGCCCCAAACCCCCATCCCACAAGCATCTGGTTTATAAGCAAGGCACCACATACATAGACCAGCCCTCGAGGGCCCCAGACACTGCCAAAACATAAGTCTATACTGCACCAGTCAATGTCTGCTCCACCATCCAAGTTCTGGCTGCCGCAATGTACAGCCACGGATCAAAGGCAATCAGTAAACGTCCATATCGTACGATGATCAGGATTCCTTGCCAGATTGGTCCGTGTCGGGCTGCGTGTCCCCCAAAAGGGGGTCTCGGGACAAGGACCTCCGGCGCGAGCGGGACTTCCGATGACGCTTTCCTTTGCCGGGCGGGTCGCTCCGTTCTTGGGATGAGCTGCGCGGGGGCCCGGAATTCAGCCCCGGCTGGGCGTTCGGTCGGAGCCTGACCGTCTCGTCGGTCCACTGGAAGACGTCTCCGGCGAGTCGAAGAAGTGAGTCTTGGAATTGAAGATCACCCGGAGGCGGGCCAGATAGAGCAGCGAGTACTGGATTTTTAGGCTACGCAGCTTGGCCTTCGCCGCCAGGAATGAGTGTCGCTGCTGCTGGACCTGCTTGGTATAGTCCGGGAATATCATAATCTTGTGGTTATCGTACAGCAAGGTGTCTTTGAGCCGTGCTTCCCGGAGTATGACGTCTCTGTCATGGAAGTTAAGGATTTTGGCGATGACCGGGCGAGGCCTCTCCCCCGCCGGTGGTTTCTGCGTCAGGGCTCTGTGTGCGCGCTCCACCACAAAGCAGCGCGATAGGGTGTTCGGGGGGAGCCAGCCCTCCAACCATCGTGCCAGGAAGGCACCCATGGGCCCCTTCTCGCAATCCTCTGGAAAACCGACAAAACGCAGGTTATTCCGTCGCGCCCGCCCCTCTGCATCTTCCACGCGAAGCGCCAGGCCCTTCTGAATCCTCTCCATGTCCGCCACTTTCTTCTTAAGGGCGCCAACATCTCCTTCCACCTCTGTGACCCTGGTCTCTGTTTCGGTGATGCGGGCAACCGCGTTGCGGAGATCTTGACGCAGCAGCATCACATCGGCACCGACCGCGCCAATCTTTGCATCCAACATGTCGCGGGACTGAGTAATGGCCGCCATCAATGCTGCGTTGTCCGGCCCGGCACTTTGGCCTCCTCCGGCAGTCCCGGCACCTCCTCCGGGGCCAGTGAATTTATCGATGGGCCCCTGCTTGGTGGCGGTCATGCCACCCCCACCTCTAGTCATGGCTCCGGTAGAGGCAACAAGGCGACACACACCCGTACAGGGGTTCGCACAGCTAGAATGTCCACCACTCGGGCCCAGGCCGGGGTATCCGGATCACACCAGGCCGCGTGTCACCCACCTGCCACCAGCACGCCAAGTTACAAGCAGGCACCCCGGGCAATGCCGCTCCTCCAAGGCGCAGTTGCTGCCAATCTCAGGCCTAGAGTCAAGGCCGCCGATTCGGCACAGCCAGTTCGCTTACTCCAGCCGGCGGGACACCGTCGACTCCGCAAGCACCTCGCCACCGGCAGACAAGTAGATACTGAGCGACCTCCGGATCCGTGCAGTCGTCTCACAAGGTCGCCGCTCCGCAGGATGTATCAGCGGCAGGGTGCACCGTCGTCTCTCTTCCGACGACTCAGCAACAGCCACCCGGGCTCAGCCGCATGCAGTCCGCCCGGCGCCTAGAGCCAGCCGGCGGGCGGGGCAAAAATTGAGGTCCCGGCTCGCCACGCGGTGAGCAGGCCCGGCAGGCACCGCCACCAAATGCCGCTCCAGACGCGGTCCGGGGCCCCAGCGACCACACCAACGGGCACCCCCGGTCTCCAGCAGTCACCTCCACTACAGCAAAGGAAGTAAAGGTTTCAGGGCCAGGATAAGTAGGCGGATAAATATCGGGCCGGCAGGAGCTCTCCAGAGCCGCGTCCGCCATCTTCGCCCTCGAAGCCACGCCCCCTGCTTCGCTTTATTTTACTGCAAAAACACAGCAGTCAATCAGGTAACAGTAAGTGAACAACACAACCTTAATTTCCCATGAACTGGCCAAAGACATCACCTCATCCTCCAATCAGGGCCAGGGAAGGCCAATAAGATCTGTTACCCCTATTATCCTTTCTCTAACTTTGCTGATCCAGCAGCCAGAAGAGAAGTGTTTTTCTAACATACCACATTTTTTGCATTCTGTGTTATTAAGGTGCTTATACGGACATACTCACCCTTTAGGTATGTGCACCGCTATCTGATGATGTTTTGTTGCCAACGGCATTGTGGCATGAGAGCTAGATCAGAAACTCCCATTTGCGCACATTTGTGTCGGCGCAACCGTTTCTTTTGCAGAATTAATTAACTTTTAGGCACTTGTAACAGCAACAGCACTACCTTTTAGAGACTGTGGTTTCCCAACCTTATTCAGCATGGAGCATGAGCGAGAGGATGCACCATCTCTTGGTTCTAGGCGTGCAGTACACTTTCTATTGTGGGCGCCCGATCGCACAATCGAGAGGCACTTGCATCTTTTCAAGAAGTGTGGCTCGCCGGAAATGGTGCATGGTGCCGGCACTTTATCCCAGGTTCCTCTGACACCCTCCTGGAACTGAAATAAATGTTTAGAGCTGGCCTCTAGTACTCTTACTTGCATTACATAGAAGCCTGTTTGGGGTTGCACCCACCCCCTCCCTACTACCTCCTGTGTTTGCCTGAGTGACTTCAGGGTAGGTGCTTGTGTCTTCCTGTCATGGCAGATTTTTTCCAAGGAGAGTATGAGGGCTATAATGACTATTATGATCCCAATGAATACCTCCTGGAAGAGCAGCTGGTGGAAGCTCTCTGTTCAAGACTCTGTCAATAAAGCTTTGGCTGCCACTTTGCGACCATAGAGACATCCTTTAAAGCGCTATGCGCTCTGAGAAATGGGTAAAGAACTCCCGGGTCCCAGTAACCCACCCAGCTCATCTGCTCCTAACTTAGCTGACCCAACTTGACCACACAAGAAGGCCCTAGACATGAATACACATGACGTTCTGCTTGATCAAGGCCATAGGGTCTTGGACCCTTAGAGTACTTCTAACACTGCAGTGCCTTCTGATGCTGCTCGGGATGATACCTCGTCTGTTTTCTGAATCAGACCTCTCACAGGTTGTCTCCCCCACACACGCAGAAACGCAAATGCAAAATTCACTTCACTGAGCCGCTAAGCCACCAGGGCAAACTCATGTATTTCGATCCTGAGGAGATTGTACACCAAAGGTCAACTGAGTGGTTCCCAAAGGTTTTGAGAAGAAAGTAAGAGCGAAACTGCGTATGGAGTGCCCTAATCCCTCCCTTCCTGGGAAGGTTGGGGACACGCATGATCTCGACCTGAGTATCGTGGTCTTAATAAAAAAGTTTACCAATAATCCCAAAAAGGGTGTCAGCCCTGCCTGGCGCGGCTGAAAAGACAAGGTTCTGGATTTATCAGGCCCACTAACCAAGATCCTGGAGATGGCACTTCATGCTAAGAAGAGAGATTCTTTTTTGGACCCAGATGTACTTATGAAGTGGACCCAGCAAGAGATATGCTTGTTGGGCAATGCCAACTGTGCGATCTCACCTGAGAGACAACATTCCATCCTAATGCACACTGATCCCAAATTAACTGAGCTGGCGACATTGGAGGCGACCCATTGCCTAATGAGCAGCTGTTCAGAGATCATTTACTGAAGGATTTGGGTAAATTTGTGGCCACTTTTTCAAACCTGAACAAGACACAGTCATCACTTAAAAAGACTTTCACAATAGTCTTTTTTCCAGGGCCAGCAACGAGCATCAGGCCGGATATTCGGACAGGCCTCATACAGAGGTTCAAACCCCAGAGGCAGAGGGGTTCTACCATTCCAGACACCGTCAGGGTTGAGGAGGTTTCGATAGAGCCAATTATCGAGGTGGAGCAATTGGGAATGAAGACTCCTCATATGCAGGTACCCATTATTTCTCCTTCAAAGGTCATCCTAGGGGGCAGGGTACTTCATTTCCTCTCTAACTGGTGCCAAACTACGAATACCAATAAGTACTGGAGATTGTGCAGGGGTTCAGACTGGAGTTCTACAGCACACCCCCAGACAGCAAGAGCCCCCCCTTCCCCTATTTTTTCCAACAAGAAGTGTGCTTTGTTAACACAGAGATCCTAGAACTTTTGCACACAGAAGCAATCATATTGACTCACCCTCAACCCAAGGGTTTTGTAAATACAGTCCTTCTTGTGCAGAAGAAAGGGGGTGGTTGCAGATTACTTCTCAATCTCAAACAGTTCAATGCTTAGGTGATCTACTGTCACTTCAAAATTGAAGGTATTCACTTACTAAGGGATCTCCTTCAAGAAAACGATCGGTTAGTCAGGCTCGACCTAAAAGCTGCACATATGAGGATTTCTATTCTCCCACTCAACAGGCACTTTCTCCGCTTCCACTGTGGCCTTCACTGGTACGAATTTTCCGCACTTCCTTTTGCACGATCTTCAGTCCTTTGATGCTTCAAAAAAATCGATGAGATCGGTTGTGGAATCTCTCAGACTCAGAGGGGTAAGATTGATAATCTAGACAATCTGATCATAACTGCCAGATATCAGGTAGAGGTTCTTGCTCCATTTAAACTAGGCAAATCAATTATTACAGGACTTGGGGTTCATCAATAATGTCCCAAAATCGTTCCGAATCCCTTCACGGTCTCTGGAATTTCTGGTATTCCATATAGGTTTGGTTCTGACCCATCTGAGGCTACTTGTACAAAAAGATGTTATTGATGAAGAAGGAACAGAGGCGATCTCTCACATCTTCGACGGTCTCTTTGAGAGCCCTGGCCCGGATTGTGGGGCTTTTACCATCATCTATTCAGGTGATCTTTCCCAGTCCCCTCCATTACCAACGCTTGAAAATCCTCCACCTGCAGAGGGGCTTATCGTATTCGGAACAGATCTCCTTTGCGGAGGAAGCCAGATTAGAGATGACGTAGTGGCTGCACCATATGGACGCTAAGAACGGCTGGACCATGTTCGGCAGCGTTACAGATGTCATTATGGAAACGACGCCAGCAGATGTGGAACAATTTCCATGGGAAGTTGTTGGTCTCCGATGGAATTGCAACTACATATCAACTGTTTAGAACTCCTAGCAAGGTTGTTTGCTATCATGAAGTTATCCCCTCACAAGTCTCAATGTTTTATATTCCTGCTGATGGACAATGTCTCCGCAGAAAGATACATCAACAAATCGGGGGGTACCAAGTCCCGACACCTAGCGGAGACTGCGAAGGATTTTTTGCATTTTTGTCTCCAACGCAAGTTTTCAGTAATAGCGGAGTACATCCCGGGGAAGATGAATGTGGTAGAGCACTGACACTCAAAGTACGGCACAGGGGCAGCATGCGACCCTCCTGACCTTTACGTGTGGCCACTGGTCAACAGCAGCACTAGGCTTCGGTCTACTCGACTAAGCACTAACATCAAAATTATGTTAAATAAACAGGAAAGTATTTATTTATAGGTTAAGTGAAGTTAAAGAAAGAAAGTAACTCGGGTGTCCTGCACCTCTTAACTTTACCAACACTCATTTTTAAACACATCTTGCAGTAAAAGTGTAAACATTTTATAAAGTTTCTTCCAATTAAAAAAGTGTTATTTCATTAACATGCAGAACCGTCTCTCCGAATTACACCAGATTATATCAGTGAGTTGAGAAGTATTTTGTTTAAAGTGATAGTTTTCAAACACGAATTTAAAAACATGAATTCTTCCCTCCACCCTGACAACAGTGTCAATATTAAACTAAGCGGTAAGTCAGTTGTTAAGTGCATCCTCTTGAGTGGCCTGAGTTCCTATTATAAATGAACAACATTATAGTTTATCAATCAAACACAGGAGAGGATTTTGTAAAGCACATTTCCTAAAGTCATATTTCGAGATCCTCCTAAATGTGATGATGAAGAACAAGCATTGGCATAGCCAATAGGTTTCGCCTTTGGTACCTTATGTGTTTAGCCAGAACTTTTGGCTATGTTGTAGAGCATTGTGGCTGCTGTGCATCATGTTGAAAAGTTATAATAAAAAGTGTTAAGCATTTTTGTTACCTTTAAACAAACCAAGACGACATTATATACAACTGAACAACCTAATTAAAAAAGATGTTAACATTAAAAATGCCTTCTAGTTTTGTTGTACTTGCACTGCTGGCAACTTCTTCCTGCCTGTTCTCATGCTGGTTTGTTATAATTTTTTTTGTTATAGGGGAGCAGGACATAAATAACGGGGGAGTGAAGGTTGGAAAACAGTAATTTACTTAGAACACGAGCAGCGTACAGACACTAGGGGAGAATTAACAGATGCCAGATTCGGAGGGCAGACTGACGTGATGCTTAGTTGATGTTTAGGTCATGCTTAGGTGGTGCGCTGATGCAAAATGGTGGGGATGAGGGATGTTTGGTGCTCAGGTGGTGGCACTATATGGTGTGAATTGGAGGTATGTTGTGAATTGTGGAGTTGAACTATGTTTGGTGTGTAATTATGTGGAGTGTACTGGAAATGTGTGGAGTTGAATTGTGTAGCCTGGAACTGTGGAGGTGAGTGAAATTATGCTTAGTGAAATTGTGTCATAGGTGTGGAGTGCATTTATGTTGATTGGTGGTATGTGGCATAGAGTGCATTTATGTGGAGTGTATTTATGTTGCATTGAGTAGAGTGTACTTATGTGGTGTGTAATTATGTGGCACTGAGTGATATTATGTATTATCTGGCACTGTGCTGTCAGTGACGTGCAGACTGCTAGCCTCAGTGGCACCTGCACCTCCCAACATACTACTGATCCTGTCCGACATCCCCTATGTGGATCTCCTTATAGTAGAACTTCCGGTATCCAAGGGAGAACATTTATTTTTCAACCAGAACTTCTGTTATCAAAGGAAAAACATTTAGGAGGTCTAGCAGTCGGTACTAGTAAGTGGTGGCCATTTGAAGAAGTTGAAAAACTGTCTTTAACTGCTTTTGTCAACTTAGCATTTGATGTTGGGGCTTGTGGGGTTGCCAGATTCGATAGGACAGGAGTTTAAGTTGCCCCACAGTAGTATTCTCTTCTGTCGTCTACATACCAGTGGCACTTCGAACTGCTTGGACAGGTCCAAATGTAATGTGATGTAATTTTTCATTCAGTTTTGATGGTGGGTTTGGTGAGGTGGGCAACTGGCCACAAGCAGCACAACAGTAACCACCTTATTTTACACAGGCCAGTAAAGAAACCGACTGATAAGTGTTTGCAGCTGACAAACCAGCTGTTAAAAGGCTTCCCTGTCTATGCAACCATTTTTTTATTTTGCATCTCATTTGAAGCATTATAGCCCATTCTTCAAAATATTTGAACTCCGCGCACTAAGTTTAACATGTTTTTGATACCTTTTGTTGGAATGTGGTGCCTTGTTTTGTGTTTCAAATGAAGTAGTTGAAACGGTTTCCAATTTTACCGGGATGTGTTCCCATCGCCCTAAGTATTTAATTAGAGGTTTGCTGGCTGCCAGAAGTATTTCACACCTGAATGAACTGCATAGAATTAAAAGATTGAAATATAGCGTAAGATGTCCGCCCAGGCTTCTTGGGCGCCAGCAACAAAATATCCTGGTTTACAGTGGTCATCGATGACCCTGTGTACAGTGCCTTCTCCCCAGCAAAAATATAACATTCATGATTTCCTGGCACACACGCGGGTTCAAAATAAACAATTGCCTTGTACATCGCTTTTGGAGATCTGTCAAGCGGGCGAATGTGGGCTCTTTAAATACCTCATTAGGCAGCCTGCTGGGCTTGTTGATGCGGCTATCTGGCCAGTGGGATTGCTGCTGGCTTCTGCTTAAAAGCAGTATGTGCTGTTTGGTTCTAAACACGTATTCGAGCAGATTTGGTAAACAGTGCAGCTCCCGCTTCCTGCACACCTTGGCTTGTCTGGTGGAGACAGACGCCGCTGCGCAAGCCCAGTAAGTTGCTGCCTTATCATTCCATTTTCAGGTCTAGCGTCTTCCCTTAAAGCATAAAGATGAATTCAGGAGTGCCTGTTCATTAAGAACTGTACTCCCCCCCCCCTTTTAGAATCGTACTTAAATACCACTTTTTCAACTTTTTACTGGTCGGGTTTAATTTTCCACAGCGCAGTTTGGGGGAAGTCCTAGGCAGGCGCCCCTTAAAGTGGTTCACAACCTCCATATAACACAATCTCACCTGAGGTCATTGGGTATTTTACAGATTATTTCTCATTACTTATTATGTCCCACTATTACTTATTAAATACTTAAACAAGCGCGGCCTTAATCGCGCTGAAGGGGGAAAAAAAAGCTAGGGCCAGCACGAGCTCCATCTGTGTCCAATTAACGCGAACGAGAGACGCGGGCGTGATAATTGGAAACAGATGGCGCTGATGCTCGCTCTCAAGCACCCTAGGCCAGGGAAGAAAAAAGCGGGGAATGCACCCGCCTTGGGCCAATTGCATGATGTCTTTCTTAGAAAGACGCATGCAAAGGCCAACTGCGGGAGATAAAAAAAAGAACACGAACGAGTGTGACTTCAGAGTTTAAAAGCCCTTACTAAAAGCCTAGCAGAGCAGCGCATGCGCGCTGGGTCAGGCGAGACCTAAAAAGGAGGGACAGTATAAACAATTGCCTAGGACAACACAATTTTGTAAAGTGGGCAAGCCAGGATTAATCCCAGGTTTTTGGTTGAGATATATATATATCCAAAACAAAGTCAAAGTTTGTGAGCAGTTGCTCACAGCCCCTTCCCCAGCCACTCCATGGCGGCGGTCCGTGATGAGGCAGGCAGCCTCAAACAAATGCACCGAAGCCGTCTCACATTCGAAGCAGGACAGCAATTACGGACACAGAATCTGCTGCAGTCAACCTCCGTTTATTTTCAGGTCAGAATGGCAAATAACACTCAACGCGTTTCAGGAACACTCCCTTGTCCACAAGTGCCTGTTTTCGCGTTGCTTTCCTTTTTATACCACCACGTGATTACAAAGCAACAAAAATGAAGACAGGCTGGCGTTTGACCTTAATTAACAAACTAAATGTTCTCTATGGCTCATATTTACATTTCTAATACATCATTTTCACTTTATGCAATAACATTATGCCTCTGCTCATTTTGCTAACTTGTTGAATATTATTTAACGTAAGACATTCAGAGTGCTTTTTTGGAAGTCATATTTCCGTTTCTCAAAAACGCTGTCCTGCTTCGAATGTGAGACAGCTTCGGTGATATATATATATATATATATATATATATATATATATATATATATATATATATATATATATATATATATTCACTGAAAAAACCATAGGCTATAGACCATATATAGTTAGGAATTAGCATTTACAAAACCTTGAAAATTCACTGAAAAAACCATAGGTTATAGACCATATATAGTTAGGAATTAGCATTTACACAACCTTATTTTACTCACACAAAACCATTGAAATTCGCATATATAGTTAGTTGCACTAACTATATATCGCGCACCCGCAATCCACTGCTGATCATGTCACATATTACATCATTCATGACATGGTCAGTGACATCACAGATGACATCTCAAATGACATCACTGATGACATCTCATTTGACATTACTGATCACATCACTGATGACATCATTCATGTGATTATACGATGAACCTCTTCAGACTCTAATATAACCTTAGATACACTCAGTGTAAACAGACACTCGCAGACTGTCACTCATCCATGGAGTTACTCACACACCTAGTCAGTCATGCAAAGAATCAATCACACCTCCATTTCCTCAACTATACAGTTATACACACCTTACTTATTCAAACATATACTAACACATATTTACTCTCTTATACAATCCCTGATACAAGTTCACAATGATCCATACAGCCACTCACACATTCACTGGCTCTTATGCACAGTTATTTATATATGTCAACTCTCACATGTACTGTGTTTTACATATGTACTTACTTTGACATGTAGCACTGAGATATTCATTCACTCACCAATACACTCATGCACACAGTCAACCGCCCATACAGCTGTTTCCACATGCACTTTTGAACCCATACATCTAGTGAATCAACTGCTCACACATCTATGCACAGAGTCATACACCTTCCAGCCACACACACACACTCACTCAGTCTCCCATACAAATACTTGGGCAACCAATCAATAACCCATATAGTTACTCATATAGCGACTGATCAACACATGCAGCAGTTTACAGAACAACAGACATAATGATGCACAAATTAAGACAGTTTAGTCACTAACCCATGCACTCAGTGAGACACATTTAATCACTCACTCATACAGTCAGTCATGCACCTACTAAATCCTTCATCCAGACACTTATACATCCACTCATTCTTCAATATGTAAGACATATTTTAACTTTACAGAAACATACAGTCACTGGATGTTGTCATCAGTGATGTCATCAGTGATGTCATCAGTGATGTCACTGACCATGTCATGAATTATGTAATATGTGACATGATCAGCAGTGGATTGCGGGTGCGCGATATATAGTTAGTGCAACTAACTATATATGCGAATTTCAATGATTTTGTGTGAGTAAAATAAGGTTGTGTAAATGCTAATTCCTAACTATATATGGTCTATAACCTATGGTTTTTTCAGTGAATTTTCAAGGTTTTGTAAATGCTAATTCCTAACTATATATGGTCTATAACCTATGTTTTTTTCAGTGAATTTCAATGGTTTTTTAATAGCAAATATCAAAAGCTGTAAAATGTATTCTTCTTTTAAAGGAAAAATATATTTTATATGTATTTAATATAATTTTTTTATGTATATACATTTTTGGAGGGAACAAATTTATCAACTATCATGCTGAAGAAGAGTGTGGAGAAAAAAAACCAAAGAGGAGGACTAAGAGGAAAGAACAATCAGTTCAAAAATACAATTGCTTTAAAGCATCAAGTGCTTTTCCACACATTTACATTTAAATAACCCATATTAGAACATACAAAATATCTACAAAGGAGACGGTGTACATTGAATTTTAGACTCTTCATTGGTACCTACATGTTGGTACTTACATCACCCACACAACACAACAGCTCTATTCAGAGCTACCCTACCTCAAAGCACTCTAAAATATTATTTTACTATTTCCCTTGGTTTTCCCCTTGTTACGCTTTCCGGAACGCTACCCCGTTCGCGGACCGGGCGCTAACCGTGCGAAAATTTGAAAAAAAAGGGGTTGTTTTTTTATACATATATGGGCCTCCTCAGCCACCCTCAGAAAACCTAGGGGGTCAGGATATGGCTCCCGTGCCCCCTTATACCCATTCCCAACATTGTTTATCCTCCATCTTGTGACTAAATTCGTCCGAAACACAAGATGGCGGACTCCCGTTACGCTACCGGTGAGCTAACCTTCAGCAATATTTCAAGTCCCGATAATATAATGCATTGGGGTTGTTACATTGAGGACTTATTTCTGGTATGGAAAGGGTCAGAGAATGAAAAAAAACTCTTCATTGAGAAAATTCAACAGAATGACCTTAATCTTAATCTCAGTTTCACCAGTGAGATTAATAAGGATAGTGTAAATGTCTTGTACCTAACAGTTTACATCCAGAACGGCAAGGTAGCAACGAAACTGTATAGAAAATCTACAGCAGGTAATACGTTGCTACATGCGACCAGCTTACATCCTATCAATCTCAAAAGAAGTATTCCCTATGGGGAATGTTTGAGGATTAAACGCAAACACCGGCCACTAGTCGAACAATGTAGGGGAGGGTGGAGGGGACCCGCAAGCCACTCAATACCAGGACTGGTAAGGAACCCCTATCAAGGGTGCCCTGTAGGAGTTGGTATTCCCAATTGTCCTTCGTGTCAAGCTAGTGAACCACATGCTGCAGGTGTGCTTCCATAAAATAGAGTTCAAGATGTCAACCTCGAGGCCCCCCCTAACCCCACGTCCTATTTAATGTGGCAATCTTAACACGCCTGCGTTTGTTTCACCAAAGTAAATCCACTATAAGGCTATCTAACATGCGAAAGTAGCACCTGGGATCTAATACAGGGTGTGCTGGAGGGCATAAAGGCAGCACTGTACAATGACCATTTTCACAATGGCTATCCTACCCATAAGGGACAAAGGTAGATCTTTCCAGAATCGGATCGAAGCCCAAAGCCCCTCCACCACCCTTTTTACATTGAGAATCAGATACACTGGGGCTGTGTAGGTCCCCCAAATGCCGATCAGCAGCAGTCAACCAGGGGACCCCCACCCTAGCTAGTTCCTCAACAAGGGTCCCCACCAGGTTCCTCAATGGAAATAGTTTGGACTGATCCGGGTTAAAATGGAGACCAGAGATCGCTCCAAACTCAAACATGACATTAAGTAAAGTAGGCGCAGAGTAGGTCGGCTGCCGTAAATATACCAGAGTGTCTTCAGCATATAGGGAGACCACATGATTGTTTTCCCCCAGCGTTATCCACCGGGGACCCATAGCTCGTCGCAGGGTAGTTGCTTGTGGAGTGAGGACATGCAGACAAGCATTAATGGCATGCCTAAATCCCAATGATGTATTAATGAATTCTGCATTTGCAAAACTTTTATCTGTGATTGGTAAGAAACTCGAGGAAACCATTTAATTTTATAAATTGTACGATATTAGATTAATCATCTACAAGGTGTTTTAACATTTTTATTGTCTGTTGACATTTTAAAAAGCACTTTTTGTAAGATTTTAATTAATCAAACAAATAAACTTGACTTGATCCCCAATACAAAATTAACCCTGGCACTCCAAAACCCAAACACACCCTGAACCCCCAAATTAACCCTTGCACCCCAAACCCAAACACACCCTAAACCCTAAAATTAACCCTGGCACCCCAAAACCCAAACACACCCTGAACCCCCAAATTAACCCTTGCACCCCAAACCCAAAAACACCCTAAACCCTAAAATTCACCCTGGCACCCCAAAACCCAAACACACCCTGAACCCTAAAATTAACCCTGGCACCCCAAAACCCAAACACACCCTGAACCCCAAAATTAACCTTGGCACCCCAAAACCCAAACACACACTGGACCCCAAAATTAACACTTGCACCCCAAAACCCAAACACACCCTGAACCCCCAAATTAACCCTTGCACACCAAACACACCCTAAAAACTAATATTAACCCTTGTACCCTAAAACCCAAACACACCCTACACCCTAAAATTAACCCTCGCACCCCAAACCCAAACATGCTCTAAACCCTTAAATTACACCTGGCCCCCCAAAACACAAACCCACCGTCAACCCATAATCCATAAATGACCATGTACGCCCTAAAATCCAAAAGCCCTACAAACCCCCAAACTGTTTATGAATGCGGAATGCCGGAAGTCGCTGCTGTGATTGCAAATTACACTTCCTTCATAGAGTATTTCCATAAACACATACTTTAGTGGAATCCGATTGTTAGACTCATTAAACAACTGCGGACAGACCTGCTCATGGCACGAGGAATAGGTCTTGCAGAGGAAAACAAGCTTTTTCGTCATGGTGACTGCCGAATTCACTTATCACAATACTAAAATACATTTTTAAAAAGCAGAGCTGTCTCGAACACAATGCCAAAATCACCTACTGTAAACCATTATTCTGCCGGCTGGCTGGGACTCGAACCGCAGGTCCTGAATGGAGAGCAGCTCCCTCACCTTTGCATATACCTGAAGCCGGAGGATTCCTCTTGCAAAAGCCTACGCATATCCGGGAGCGCCGGAAGTGACGTCATTGTTCTGCGGCAAGAATGAAGACTGCCGTGAGTGCAATGGCCATAATAGGGACAGATGGATTGGTCTCGGTCTCTTTATTTTCTCAACCCCCACTTTAAGTGCTGCAGCTGCTACCAGGGGGTAGATGTCCATCGAGGCAAGCTCCACGCTATATCTGCACGCGCCCATCCTGGGTCAGAGCCCCCCTTCATAGCGCTGCCTTTCTTAAGAAAGAGCAGCATCGATCCTCCGCTCTCGGTCCCAGCTGCTCAATTTCCGTCCCAGACCAGCTTCCTCACTTTTCGGAAAGCACGAGTTTTCACTAAGGGGCCAAATTCAGACGCAGCTCCCTGCATGTGTGTGCTTCGTACGTGTTATAATGAATGCCTGCGTTGCAATGTGTGTGCATTATGTGTGTTTGATGTTTGTCTGTATCAGCCTGCCTGCTTGTTTAATATGCACCTTTTGTGTTTGAGCATGTGTATTTTTGTGTATGTGTGACGTAGTGCGTGCCTGTGTAAGTTGTGGAAAATTGCAAAAAGCCTAAAAAATGTGTTTTACAGCACGTTCCATGCCGTAAGCAAAAATACATTACTGCCCGTGTATTGTAGGTCACATGTTGGTTCCAAGTGCACCTGCGTGTATTCAAGATTCTCGACCAAATGGAACAGTTTTCGATCTACTGAAAAGTTGTCAATCAAAGAAGGCTAAGCACCTTTATTTATGTGAATACTGTATATTGTTGAGCATTACTTGTGTCCTTGCAACTTGTAGTGAGCTTTGATTACTAAATTAATGTGTGCTCTATTGTTGAATCCTGGTCACGTACCCCAAAGCTGTGTAGTGTGCAGAGCGGCACATCTTCTAAAACACTGGCAGTTTTCATGGATGCGTTTCAAAGCATAAGGATAAATGCTTCAAATAACTTAGCCGTTGTAATGCTTGTTCCTTATTTTGTTTGCTATTTGTATATCTTTCTCTCTCCTGCTCTCCTTCTCTCTCCTAGCGTTCAACTGCCTCGGATCATGTGTTAAATATTTATACGATGAATGCACGCACAAGTTGCAGTAACGCTTGCCTCCCCCATTGATTGAGATCTTATAAGAGGTTTCCCCATGCCCTCTTCTCGTTTGAACTGCGGGTACTGCATATGTCAATGAGGTATGGGATCCCTTTATGTTAAATTGCATCTCTTACCAAACCACCGCTGGCAAAACACTTATAAGGTCCCAGAGGGGAGACCTATTGGCTATGCCAATGCTTTTGCTTTATGTATTTGCCATTGTAATGCCTTTTGTTTCGTTTATAAAGCCATTAGATATTGCACAATTAACGTACAATACTACTAGCAAAGCTAATATCTTTAGCTTAATAAAAGGTGAAACCTATTGCATTATTAACGCTTGTCCTTTCATTATGGGGGTGCCGGTGGGCAGAGGGTAGCAGGCATCTGACTCCCTATGCATCTGTGGGGCTAGGTAACTTGATTTCCCGTCACAAACCCCAGTGTGAAAGTTCACTTATTGATAGTTCTTCTATTTCTCTCAAAATGCCTCTACTTTGCTATTACTATTTGCCCTGACCAGCAAGACCTAAGCATACACTCTGGCTCTCCATAAATAAAGTTGATTATTAGGTAATTTCCTCAATGGCCTTCAGTGCTTGCCCAAACACTTCTTTGTAGTACAAAATCTAGGCATATTAGATATAAATTGCACCAGGTCAGTGTACTTTTTGTGGTGCTTTTCTCCAATTAAATCTGTTAATCAGTTTGATATGCTTTGTATTTTACCTCAAACTTAAACCACACACAAACTAATTCCTTATTTTTATATCTAGCAGGACATAATCATGGTTTCATTCAACGTCCTGTTTTTCACTTGCAATCATTTTGTGTGTGTTTGAAAAGATGGTGACTTCCTGCTTTTGGACAATCCCGGGAAAGTTCTTTGTAAATGGCTGGTCGAAAATCTAGATGAAGCTGGTCGGCCAATCACTGAAGAGAGATTTTAAAGCTATGATTCTGTTCCAATCATCTGGTAAACACAATAAGTAAACCTTTATAATAAGTTTGCAACTGCAGGATAACGGTACAAATTGCCAACCTGTTTATGTAAAAACCTACATTTGTGATTAATTAATCCAATAATAGACAGTAAAAATGAACACGTATGTTTGGATTGCTCTCCAGAGACAAATGTAACACTTATGAAAAGGACTGAAACGTTTAGCTTGTGGCACTACTATAAGGCAGCCATTTTTGGATAAACTATTTTATTTAGGCAACTTTTTTCAGGAGGTTCAAGTTCAGGCTTACAATGTGTACTGTCTATTAACCACATGGCTGCTGCGGGGATTTTTGCGCTGTGCTGCAAATTACCATTTTGCTGGCACTATGACGAGCTCAGCTCGTCATCAGCACACGACACCCGTGGGTGATGACGAGCTGAGCTCGTCATCAGCATCGAAAGGGTTAAGGAAAACTTACTTGGTTATGGATAGATTGTACATTTGTCCTTTTATCTATACCTCTATGTTTATATATTATGGCTAGAGCGTGAAGATATATTGCAAGTGGTCAATGTGTTATCTGTTTTGAAGTTTATATGTAAATATATTTTTTTCTCTTGCTTTATTTTTTGAAGATAGTGTCTAATGATTCAGGATATTTTTCAAGAGATCATTTCAAGCTATTCTGGCACAACAGAGGGTCTAAAACAGGTGTTACTTTAAAGGGCACTGGAGGAAAAGCAGATGTTAATGGACTGTGGCAATCGGAGAAGCGCTGGTAGACTTAAGAGGACTACAAGAGGAAGAAATTGCACAGAAAAGATGCAAGGACAAAAAAGCCAAGCAGAATGGACTGAATTATATAAGAGTTGGTAACAAAGCTCATGCTGAAAGCACAACTTCTCAGCCCGGTGATGCAAGATCGCGGATGAGTTTGCAGAAACTTGAAAACCTGGCCCTTTTAGCAGGGATGGCTAGTGTCCTTTATCAAAAATCCACAACTAAAAATGACGTATCAGGCCGTGAAAATGAACTTGTCTTGGAGTCCCCGCTTAAATCCAAATATCAAGGACAAAAACAGGCCTCCCTTTCACCACGTCATCCTAGAGTAATCAACACTCTTTCTGAAAATATGATGGGGCCATTCTGATGTAATCAATAGCCATCCTGAAGCTGTCATAGGATCATTTCAGAGTAATCCACTTCAATCCTGGAGCGGTTATAGGATCATCCTGGAATAATTGAGTCATCCTTAAATTAGCTAGAACCCATGTCAATTAGTATTCGTGGAGTTGTAAAAGGTAATTACTCCCTGCCAGTAGGAGTCATCAGAACACCATCCTACTGTAGTTTTTGTGATGAGTCTAGGTTCATCATAACATTTACGTTTTTCGTCCTACAGGCATACTTCAGGATGGCTTGGGATGACTTCCCCAGATAATTGCAGGAATAGCCTGACTGTAATCATCAGATGAGTCCAGAATGACTCCAGGATGATCTTCCTTTTTGACATGGGTACGCGCCAGGATTTGTAGTTTCACTAAATGCCTACATACAAATCCAGGGTGCTTCATTGCCGTTCATTGAAAAATAGGACAAACAGCACTAGGCGGAAAGAGGAGCTATGACACCGCTACTCATACACTGGCAGGGAAGATACACATAATCATATATACCCATAGAACGCCCAATTATTTTCTCACTGATAAGGAGTGAGGCATATAATTATGACAGCACAATTGACGTGATTCAAGTGTACAGTACGCAGTGGGCCCACTCCACCTGGCCCAATACCACCAAGCCTGCACCTCAAAACTGGCACACAGCTTGTACTGACTCAAGTGGTTTTAAGTAGACCGCTACAACTGACACAGACAACGGACTAAAGAGGTCCGTCACCGATTGTTTTCAGTCTTGACTAGACGCTCTGTCCAAGGCCGAGTCCTCCCAGTTCTCTATGGTGTTATTGTTTGCGCGAAGCACCGGAATGGTCCGCGTTACATCTAATAATGGGTAGGGGAGCTTTCTTCCCTCCACTACATCTTAAATAAAAGACACCTTGAACCCCAGTGCTGCGCCACACCCACATACGCCCCCTTGCAGCTTCCATGTACTCACTGCCGCTCCCTGTCGCCATCTTGGCCGCGGTCTGCTTTCTTATGTGGGGTGCTGGGAAATGTAGTCTGATTACCATGTTCTAGCGCTGTTGTGTTTTGTGATCTGCTCTGTGGTCTGTTGGGAAATGTGGAAGTGGCCGCTTAGTATTTTGGGAAATGTAGTCGTAGCTTCTAGAGACCACCTTGTTGCGACGGGAAACAACAGGGGGCGTTTCGCAGGTCAGGTGAAATAAAATGACACCTTATTGCTTTTAGCTACAAAAAGTCAATTTGAAGGGAAATCGTGGGAAAACGTTGTTTATTAATTATAGCCTTGGACAAGATTTTGAATTGGATAGGTGTCATGTGCGTCTGAAGTGGATTTCTTTTTGCAGTTTTATATTGCGCGAACTGACCCGACGGTATTGGATCCATTATACAAGTGTACATTTTAGTTCCATTGGGCATTGAGCGATTACGTGATTTATCCAGAATGATATTTGACTGAGGTGGAGATGGGAACCTAGTTCCCTTCCCCAGTTTCACAGTCAGCAGCTCTAGTGCCACATCCTCTGTGCAAAATCTTGGGAATGAGGATTCTCCATTTAACATACAGCGAGAATCTTGATTTTATTAAAGCCAACGGAGGCAAGCATTATGCATATACCTTTATTGCTTCCCCCCTCCCATGCAGCCCTTTAAAGGACTTAAACAGATCACAGAGTAAAATGTTCTTTTCTGAAATCATAGTGCAGTATATATGGTCATGACACACAGTTCATGCCCAATTAAACCCTGTGGAGGCCCCTATGCAGTTGAAATTGTGGGGACCCACTTGCGCTTTATCTCCTAATACCCAATGCACCAGATTTTTAGGTCGAGCTAGACAGCGCATGCGCTGTCTCTTCAAGGCCTGCTATAATCAGCTCTGTGTGCATCAAGTCCATCCCCTTTCTTGGTGTTGCTTTTCATTTGTCTATGTAAGTGTCCTTTAAAAAAACCTTGATTGCTAGTAGTCAGTCCTTCCTCTTTGTCCCTCATTTCTCTCTTCTGTTCCTCCCACAGAGCAGGGACTTAGTACTGTCTCATTCCGCTATAGTCCTCTTTGTGTTCTTTGGGGAATATCTTTTCTTGGTTTCCTGCACTGTTACTGTTTGTCTGTGTTTAGCTTTAGCACCCTAGGTGCTTACATTCAAATATAACATTCTTCCTCCCACCTCCTCTTAATGCCACAGTTGTGTTACTGCTACCTTTTTCACTGCTGCCTTCCCCACCATGGTTCCTACTCCGATTCTTGTATTTTGTTTATTATGCTTTTGTAATATTGTGCATATTAATTTATTTGTTTATATACTTTGTACATAGTGGTGAGAGTCTCATTTAAGATCTTAGTTACAGATAAACCTGTTGTGCTTTGAGTAGCTCCATGGAGATGGAATACTCTGGAGTGCATAGAGAGTCCGTTGCACCTGACTTATTGAACTGGATGGATGAGATCTTTACTCTGCAATAAATTTATCTTACTCAACCTGGACCAGCAACTTTAATTTTTATTACCATTATTACACTAACGACGAGGGTGGGATGCCTTTGTGCTGATTGTTGAAACTGGAACAAAACTGGCCTTCTTTTTAAAAAATCTCAACATCTGAAAATAATCCACCTTCAACATCTGGAAAATTCTTATAGAACTATTTCTGGAAAATTTCCTATAGACGTCATTGTAAGTGATTTCTTTCTGTTCTAGAGTCACTAAGCTTCATTTGAACATTTCTAACCTTAAAGCACTCGCCACATTTCTCACTCTTAGACTTTAAGCTTCTCTAAAAGGGTTGGGAGTAATTTCGATGTGGGCTTTACTTTAGTGATCCTGGAAACTTTGTTGGGAGCCTTTTAACATTTTAATCTATAATGTTAATTTAATTGCTCGCAAAGTAGGGATTCACAAAGGTTTACTTTTGGAGCTATTAAATGACGTATGTAGTAGATCAAAAAGCCACCAGTTGGTTTGTGAACCTCTATTTACTGGCTTTGACTATTTTAAAATCCCAAGTCTCATGGTGTTTTGTCTTATGAGTCATTTCTACTAGAAAAGATTTTGAAATTAATTCCACAAGCTGGGCACCACTATCTGTGCACCGTGTTTTCAAGCCTAAACTGTGTAATTTTCAAATGACTTTTTTAAACTGTGAGTTGTGTTTTCAAGCAAAAACTGTATTACATGCTTTTTGTTTCCTCTCAACTCCTAACGCCTCGGATTCTTGGATTAATTTACCTACATGCTGTGTCTCCATTCCGAAGTCTGTGGTATTTATTATCAGTATCTACTGCTTTGTTTTGCCTTAAAAAAAACTCTAAACACACTTTCAATTTGATCAGTAGCGGTTTAGAAAATGCCATTTGCAACCGCTGGAGACATTCATGATTTAATTTAAAAGTTGCTAGCATTCAAACTCAACGCAAGGATTCCTTCTACATGCAAGCAAGTTCGAGCTGGAATCTCCATTCCTTTGTGGAAACGTTCTTCGTCAGAATGCGTTGGTTGTAATCATATTTGGACCTCACAGGTATCAGTAGAGTGAGGTTGCGTCGTGACTCAGTGATGTCACACAACGTGGGAGCCATTTTGTGGTTTGTTTAATCAGCTCTCGAAGTGTCATTTTTTTTGTTTTCTCAAATGTTTGTACCTCTCCTACTTTAGTACAGTATTTCCACCACTCGTCGGACTACAAAGGATTCGCAAGTAAGACTTTACAAGGATTGCCTGCAATTTCGTTTTTTTTTTTACACAGACTTTGCTTTTTATTTATCTTCACAGTTCTTTTTTTGATGCTTTGACAGAGCAACAGCGCCATCTTGTGGATTGTTTTACACATTTCAACATAACTGTATTTTCTTATGTATTTCAATGTGAAGTGTTTTCTCTTCAACACATTTAAGTTATTTTGATGTCAATCTTCACATGTTTTAAATGACAATAATTATTGATAACATAATTGTGTTGCTTTCTAGAGGAGCTTTGAAAACTTTATATATATATATTTTTTTTTTGACAAAGCTTTGCATATTGTTCAATTTTTCTCTCTTGTCAAACTTTAAGAGTGATATTGGTAGAATTCATTTTCTTATACCTTAATTGTTTCTTCTTATATAGGACATATATTCTAGTAATTCCAACATGCAGAATGTTGCAACTCCACCTTTTTGTCTTACCCTGGTGATCCACCTATAAGGTGGCAAAAATGGAAGAAGGTATTCGAGAGGTATGCCAAAGTGTGCGGAACTAATTTGAGTGCTGAAAGAAGAACTGCTTTACTTCTCCATTGTTTAGGTTCTGAGGGACAGGACGTCTTTGATCATCTCCCTGACATAGATGATTCCTCTTTGAATGAATATGAGATTTGTGTACTTAAATTAGATCGCCATTATTTGCCAAAAGTTAGTACAATTCTTGAGCGTTATCATTTTGGTAGACACACCCAAAATGAGGGAGAGTCAGTGGAGAATGACATCACTGCTCTCAGAAAAGTGGGCTCTTCTTGCAAATTTGGAAGTCTTTTAGAAGAAAGAATAAGGGACCAGTTTATGTTAGACTGCAATGTACAAAAGGTTAGGAACGACATATGGCAGAAAGATGAACCTACTCTGGATGAATTATTAGTTGTCTCAAACCAAATTGAACATTCACTAAGTGTGTGGATGTGATAACAAAGAATGAAAACAAAAGTGAGAGTGTACGTGTAGTAAAGGTACATTCAAAAGAGAAAATGCCCTCTAAAGATAAATATGAAAAGAAGCCACATTTCTCCCAAACTGTCAAAGGTAATGATTTGCAATTTAAATGCTTTAGATGTGGGAGTCCCAGTCACCTTGCTAATGATAAGAAATGTCCTGCACTTAAGGCAAAATGTAATAAGTGTAAAAAGATTGGACATTGGTCTTTTTTGAATTTGCAAGAAGAAGAATAATCTAAAGTCAACATGATGTGCAAGAATGATGAAAGTGATAGTGTGTCAGACTCTGATATTGATTGTAGACAAATTGTTTCTCAGGTTTCTGATGATAAAAAGAAAGGTCCAATCGATGAGGTAATGGTGGAGCATTGTAGTACTGATATTCTTTTTGATTCTGGAGCAAAAATTATCATCATTTCAAGGAAAGTTTATGAAAGGTCTCTAATGAACAACATTACATTATTTAAGGCAGACATCAATCCCTACTCTTATGGTGGGGAGCCTATCAAATTAATGGGTTATTTCAATGGATTAATTGAATACAAAGGAAGGTACATATCTGGGACGGTCTATGTATCCTGTAAAGGGGACAATATATTGAGCTAGTTCCATCAGAGAGATTTGGGAGTTATGCTAGATCCCAATAGTGATCCTCCTATTTTACTGAAAGAATTTTAGCATAAATAAAGTTGAACTCCAAGATTGTGGGGAAGAATACATATTGAAATTAAGGAAATCCTTTCCAAAGGTTTTCAGAGATGAACTGGGTTGCTTGAAAGACTACACTCACAAAATTAAGTTAGTGGGTGGAGCCATCCCTTTTACCTGCAAAGTTTGTGGTGTTCCTTTGTCAGTAAGGGAAGAGATGAAAGATCAGTTGGAAAAACTCAAATTGGAAGGTAGAATAGAGGAAGTAGAAGGAACACAATGGTTGGCTCCGGTTGTAGCAGCTCGCAAATCGGACGGCAGTCTCCGTCTATGCATTGATCTAAGAGAACTTAACAAACAGGTAGTTGTTGACAAATATCCCCTTCCAAAAATTAACCTCATAGATGCTATTAAACATTCCTCCCCAGTGCTGCGCTGTCCATTGGAACTAGTGCTGAATGGACGTCCAATGTTCGTGCGCAGCACTGGGGAGGTAGTGCTGCCGTCGTCCAATGCACTGAGGCAGCACTTAAGGGGTTAATGACATTCTCATGCTACTTAAAGGGCCAGAGTTGTTTTCAACAGTCGACCTCAAATCGGCTTATCATAAGATTAAGTTAGAAGATAGCTCCAAAGACTATGCCTATTTCATTACTCCTTTTGGCACGTATCGATTTAAATGCCTACCTTTTGGGCTCGTATCTGCAGCTTCTGTTTTTCAGAGGGCACTTGAAAAGGTTTTGAAAGGACAGAAGGGAGTAGAAATTTACCAAGATGATGTACTAATTTACGGAAAAGATGAAGTTGAGCATGATTTGAGAGTTAGAGAAGTTTTGGAGAGATTCAACTCCCACAATCTAACGGTTAGGATCGATAAGTGCAAATTTAGGAAATCTTCGATGGACTATCTAGGACATACCATATCTGCTAGAGGCATCGAACCTAAGAGTGACTTAATTAAGTCTATAGATAATTTAGCCTCTCCTAGAAGCAAGCAAGACCTTATGAAATTTTAGGAATGGCTGAATACTACAGCAAATTCGTTAAAGGATTTGCTGAAACGTGTATCCACAAGCGAACTCTTCTTTGCAAAGGTGTGGAGTTTGTGTGGAGCAAGAAATGTGAAGAGGAATTTGTAAAAATTAAAGAATACCATAAAGATACGCCCAAATTGAGGAGCTATGTTCCAGGAGGTAAGTCGGTTCTAGTTACCGATGCTAGCATGAAGGGTCTGGGTGCTGTACTTCAACAAGAATCTGATTGTAAAGTGGATGTCATCCTTTTTCTGTCTAGGAGTCTTAGGGGAGCTGAATTTCGCTACTCTGTGATAGAAAAGGAAGCTTTAGCTTTGCACTGGGCCATGAAAAAGTTGAAGAACTTATTATGGGGAACCAAGTTCGTAGTTCGACCTGATCACAAGCCGCTGGTTGAAGTTTGTAACAAAAAAGGGACAGATGCTATCTCGAGTAGGATCTCAAGGTGGGTAGTGGATTTGCAAGGGTACAATTTTAATGTGAGATATCTGCCTGGAGTATGTAACTACACTGCTGATGCCCTGTCCAGATTGGTCACACAAGATGTTGGTGGTGTTTAGGAAAAGGATGAAGAAAAGTTTGAGTGGGTGTGTGCCATTGAGTGTGGAGGTATCAAAGAAGATAAATGGAGAGAAGAGTGTGAAAGTGATGAGGAACTCAAAGAATTATCGTCTTGTTAATAATGGGTGGTTCAAAAAAGGTCAAGGTGTTTCAGAGAAATACTGGAATGTGAGGAGTGAGTTGTCTATGTCTGATGGTTTGATGTTTCGTGGAACTAGACTAATTCCACCCAGGTGTTTCCGAGAGGAATTGATCAAACTAGCTCATCAAGGGCACCAAGGAATTTCTAAAACCAGAGAAAGTGTTAGGTTCAACTATTGGTGGGCTGGGATGGACTTAGATATTGAAAGACTTGTGAGACAGTGTATTCCATGAACGTTAAGTGAAAAGTGTTTAAAACCAAGGGTCCAACCGATGGTTATAAGAGATAGGCCTAATGCACCATGGGTAGAATTAGCCCGTGATATTTTGAGTCCCGTGAAATGCAAAGATAGGGAAGCTTACATGTTTGTCCTTATAGATCTGTATTCAAGTTGGCCCAAAATTAGGATCACAAAATGTATTGACACTAAACGTGTTGTTTCATTTTTAATGGAAGTTTTCACTAGAGAGGGTCTTCCAGGGTACCTTCTTTTAGATAACTGAGTACAATTTGTTTCTAAGGAAATGGAGAAGTTTTTAGAGAAATGTTCTATCAAGCACAAAAAATGTTCTTTGTATCATCCGGAAAGCAATGGAATGGTAGAAAGGTTTGTACGGGTGCTTAAAGAATCAATATCTTTATCCAAGGAAAATAATGTGGACTGGAAGGAGGGTGTTAACAAAATTGTTGAAATGTATAGAATTATTCCTCATACAACAACTGGGTGTACTCCTTTTCTCATTCTTAAAAACTGACATCCTAATACGCTCATCACTCCGTTTTGGGTGAATGAAAAATTGTCTAAAAAAAATAGTGACAAGCCTTCTCATGTGTTGAGGAACAAAAAGAGGCTGACAATTTTTGAACGGAAGGTGAGGTTCGACAGAAAGAAAGCTGTTAAGAAAGCACATGTTAAGGTAGGAGACTTAGTAATTTCTCAGGGCACCTTTTGGTCGCAAGTCTTCTGAACTTTTAAAAAAAGCACATGTAGTTAAAAAGGTTCTCTGTAATACCATTAAAACTGATTCTAGGATATGGAATCTCAATAGAGTAGTACTTCTTTTGTGAAATGGGTCATTCAGAATATTTTACCAATCCTGATTCCATAAAGTCTCTACCAAGATCAGCTCTAAAAAAATCCCTTCGAGAACATCTTGAATCCAAAATATGGAAGGAACAAAGGGCAAAGAGATCTTCTGAACCATGATGAAGTAACACCATACCGGGGCATTCAGCAATATCTGTTGCTAGAGCAACCGTTCTATCATCGAATGCTCCTAACTCTCTTCCGGCTTGAAATGTTTTATAGGCTTGTAACATTACCACACTGTAATGACTGGTCGAGGGCAAAAAAACGTTGTCCTTGCGATGATATGTCTATGCAATCGAATATTCATTGTATCCTCTTTTGCTCCTTTTATACTAATCCAAGGAGGAAATTCTTGAAACCCCTCCTTGTTTCATGGGGCTTAAGATCATCTAGAGAGGCTTACAATAAGTTAAGAACCTTAGAAGATGAATACACCATTATTACAGTAACTTCTCTCCTGCGAGCTATCCTGAGGTTCAGAAAGACCATTTAACTAAATACTTTCGAAATGTGTAAAAATGATTTTTAATCAAATTTTATATTTTATAAACTTAATATTTTATTTGCACAGTACAAATAGTGACTACCTCATGAATACAATTGCTGTTTGTTTTTAAAATGTTATTTTTTTATTATGTCTGCTTTTATGAATTTGTTAATTCAATTCGAATAAAGCTTGTTGACTTGACAATAGAGTTGTAGTCATTGATAATCCTTTGGTTAAGATCAACATGGGAGAAAAAAAGAATGATTCAGGTGTTATATATCCTTCAATTTCTTTGAGAGAAAAAAGTGGAAGGATTGTAAGACCTCCAACGAAAAAAAATCAATGATTATATCCGAGACTAATTTATTGTACATGTTTCTTTCTCTTCCTTGTTTTGTTTCATGAAGAAGGAAGATGTGTACTATTCATATTAATTTATTTATTTATATACTTTGTACATAGTGGTGAGAGTCTCCTTTAAGATCTTAGTTATAGATAAACCTGTTGTGCTTTGAGTAGCTCCATGGAGATGGAATGCTCTTGAGTGCATAGAGAGTCAGTTGCACCTGACTTATTGAACTGAATGGATGAGATCTTTTACTCTGCAATAAATTTGTCTTACTCTTACTCAACCTGGACCAGCACTTTAATTTTTATTACCATTATTACAGCTTTTTTTGCACTTTTCGATCTCCACCGTCAATTGAGCTTTTTCTAGTAGGTTATTTGCTTGATATGGGCTTCCTTTAAAGGGGAATTAGGCTTTTTGTTTTAGGTATGGCTTGCAAAGTGATTACATCCCGCCCCCATTCTTTGTTGGCTTTTTATTGGTTCCTATGCAGGCCACTTACATTTCCTCCAGTTCTATTGGCTGTGGCATATTTTTTTGCATTGACCAAGGCTTGTTTCAAAAGTTAACTTCCTTGGAGTATTGCAGTGGTTCACGCACAGTCCTGCTGTATGAACAGGCAGGAACTGAAATGTGAGTGCTGTCTAGTTACTGCCTGCGGTTCCCATTGCGCTCTCGCCACTCCTCTGCGTCCCAGCACTGCGCTTTTTGCCTGTCTCCACAACCTGCCCCCACCATCCCTCCCAAGTCGGTACTTGCCTGTTATTAATATGCCTCCATGGCTGCTGCTTTACATGTATTTAAAATGCAGCATAAGTAGGTAAAAGAGGATTGCGCACGCCATGTTTTCCCTTCTGTGCATCGGAACGGGGTGGCATTATTTTGCAAAGCACACACTCAGCCTAGCCGCAGAGCAAGCAGTGAAATAACAGGTTGATTTTTTTTTCAGTCTAAAATTTTACTTGAATTAAAGTTTCGATATCATTTGGACTTGCAGGCTGCGCAACTATTATTTACCAGACAGCGTGTGAAAACAAAACATGAGGCTCCGGAGGGTGGGATTTCACAACAGTCACTCCGACTTGGATGGTTTATTGCTCCCTTGAAAGCAATCCTTCATCAAGAGTTAGACAGGCTGCTTTCATTTATGCAGTCTAGTTTTGTTCTAAATTTCCGCTTTGGGCTGCGAAGCCTCATAGTGTAAACCTCATTTGTCAAGCAGAAACATTACACAGAGTACCCTCGTAGCGCGGAAGTTTGAACAGTAAAGTACGACATAGTGAAAAGGAAACAGCAATAACGGTGACTAAATGTGGGTATTCAGCAAGATGAACTCTATTGGTACTTATTGGCCAGTCAGCCCCTGCACCACTCTTTGGTTTTGAAACCAGTGCATTGAGGCAATGCCCGCTGCTTTCCACATGGACCCTTCCATTACACAACCTGATTCTTCAGAGTGGGGTGGTCCAGTGCTCCGCTGACTGCAAGGAAGAAACATTTAAACTTTAACAAATTAAGTTCAAATGCTCACATTTGAATGCATGCACTTTAGCTCCGCTGGTTTTCATTTGCTTTGCCTTTTGTTTTATGATTTTTGTTGGCACGGCTGGCCATTTTGTTTCCTCTTTGAAGTGGCATCTCCATGAGGCATTTCAGGCTGTCTGAGTAAGCTAAATTCCGGCACCTCCTATCCAGGTCTGCTGAGCTTGTTTTCCTTTTCAGTAAATGTTGTCCAGGGCCTCCTTTTGCTAATGCTGTTCTTCAGAGGTGAGCGGGGTGTGTTTTGCAGACACCTTGAAGAATGCATGAACTGCATATCAGTACTGGTTCATCAAAGCGTAACAGTAATATGTTGTTTCCTAGAGGTGTTTCTCCTTTCACTGCACTGAGCCGGAACGTCTCGTTCCTCATAGCCAAACTTTCAAATGTACGAGTCATGGAGACTTTGTTTTTTGAAAGTATTACTTCCTATTCCAGTGCTAGTTACGCCATAAGAACTCAACGTATTTGCATCTCTGTTTGATAATATAAACACAAAAAAGTTTTATCTATTGTGTTTTGTACATGGATTTGTGAGTGTTAAATGTAAATAGATAATTGTTTTCTATGAGTGTGAGAGTGTTTATTGTATATCATTTTTTTGACCGTAGAGATTCAAAAATTTGTATAAGTTACATAAAGTGATAAACTTTCAAATGATGTACGAGTCATGGAGACTTGTTTCTTGAAAGTATTACTTCCTTTTCCAGTGATAGGCGACGGCTGGGAGCAATCAGATGTTTGGGGGACCCTAAATGGAGCACTCCTCCAAAGCATAAAAAGTCTGTAGCTTTTCATGTTCGCCATTGCTTAGCAATTCATTTTTAGGTCGCGCATTCAAGACTTCTTGTATATACTTTAGTATATACTTATTATATACTTATATGTGTATGTATTTTATGGGCTCTGGAGAGCAGCCCTAGGACATGTCTGCTTCCGCTTAGGGACTTTTTTTCTGTTCAAGTGCTTCTATTTAACTTTCTTGATAGAAAACGACCAGCAGAGGTCAGTAAAATATCAGAATTGCTTTCTGCTGAGGGACTTTATTTTTTTATTTTTCTTGTCAACTTCTTCTATTTAACTTTTTTGATAGAGGTCAGTAAAATACCAGAATCACTTTAGCATTCTCTAGATTCCAGTCCTTAGAAATTGTCTTCCATGAGCACCCGTAGACAATAATATTTTTTTCAAATCTTGTATTTTCAGTGATAAGACCACTGAGGGCCCTGATTTTATAATAAAAACCCAGCTTTGGACTATACCATTTCCAGCTGAAAGGCAATATTTCTCTCTATGTGTTCCTATACCTGGCTTGTCATGCAGTTTAGTCCTTACTTTCCCTCCATATTATACAAAAGTAGATATATCCACACCTAGGCTAATGTGCTGAATAGCTAAATGCATATAAAGTCTCAAAGGTGAGACCGGTTGCATTTACAAATGCTTGTTTTTGTGCTTGTACCAATGCGCATATGTCATGGGGTCCCCAATTACCACACTAACCAAGCCTTATGCTGTTGGAAAAATGAACAACTGCAATCAAGAGAAATGCAGAAAATAAATGGAGCTGCACTGAACATGACGGAACGTTTATTATGGCTAATGTTCGTGTGTCTGTTATACTGCAGTGTTGGTTGGAGTCTCACTTAAAAAGATCAAGCGGAACAGAGACAGAGTCCAAAGGTGACACCATCTGCCCTGGATTCGGTAAACTTTGTGCTCTACTCTCTGTGGCTTCCCTGTTAACTTCTCCCTCCGTCCACATAGCCCAGGAAAGTTTACATTTTTGATTCTATGATTCATGGTTGTTCAGTTTGTCCCAGACCTATATGCTCCGACTTTCTGTTTAATAGTTTTAACTATACCCGGTATGCACTCTGACATCATATTACCTCTTCTCTCTAAGGCAGTACTTCCTGCATGCAATAAAATCGTGGATAAGCACGTTAAGTATTGTAAATGGCAATGCCTTTTATTTATGTTTTCAAAACGTGCAAGAGGTGTTCACGCACCGCTTGCAGGTTTTTAGAACACATAAATAAAGGGCATTGCCATTTACAATGCCAATTACTCAAACTCTCGCAAATGCGAGACCTATTGCATTGCAAATGCTTGTTTTACAAACTGACAGCTGCCAAAAGAAAAGCTTTTAAGAGAAAAACTTAACTGAATCTGATGTCTCTGGTTATGTACTTTAAGTTATTAATGGGTACATTACAGTAATACAGTATTTTTCTATTGAGTCTTTAATGTAATGTTTTCGTTTCTTTGAGTTGATTCATATTTTTCTATCTTTTGGAAACAATATTTAAGAAAGTTTGATCGTAATTTTCTTTCAAAATCAAATCAATATTATTTTGATCCGTTGTCACAAGACCCCTAAAAGGAGTGGGGCCCATAAGCCTGTTCCTATATTGCCTATTTGGTAATCCGGAAACGCACACAGCTAACTTCTCTTTTAGGCTGTGACACAAAGAGAACTTGAAATATCTGGAACAACGTAATCAACAGAAAGTAATTCTAACATTCCCTCCTGGTCTGTTCGAATCACAAACTGTTTCCTACAGGAAAACAAGACAAATAATAATATTCTTCCCATAAGGGTGGATGTAAACACTAATATTTCAACATTTTTTAAACACAATATTTACTCATTTTCTAATTATATATATATTTTTTTACTTTCTTACACCTTACCTGTACAAACAATACAGGATGCAGTGGATGGGATAATGATAGCCTTCGTTGTCTTTAATGTAATCAAGATTCTGTCTGCATGTTAATTGGAGAATCGTCATTTCATTACAAGACCAGAGGCTATCATTATGCATGTTTAAAGGTTTCCATAACTAAGTTGCTTACATGCTTCACTGGTCTCAAGAAGAAATTTGTGAAGGTGCTGTAATTCCACCACTCAAGTGCTTTCATGATCTCGTACAGAGTGCTACCGGCCCAGAATACTTTACTGGCCATTGCACTTCTGGCTGAATGTGCACCAAATTTTGATAGATCTATGCCTGCCTCTCTCATTATTGCTCTAACCTTTTGCTATTGTGACGTATATGCTGCTTTATGTGGTTTCACATAAGATATTAGTAGTTGAGTATCACCATCATGTCTCAATTCTAGCATTCTTTGCTCAGATACCTTCCTGCAACTTATCATACTCAGTTTTGAACAATTCTGGAATGAAGGATAGAAAATGTGACCAGACATATTTTTAGTTCTCTTCCAAATATCAAAATGTACACCATATGATGAATAAACTCTGTTGCAGGTCTCTAGAACTTAAACATCTGAACCCCTTCTGAAATATACTAAGCAGAGACGTATTGCTTATTTCTGGGAAATCTGTTTGAGAAAGGTAGCTATTACCTGGTCATGGAACAAATAGATCAAATACTATTCAATTCAAAAATCTTTATTCGAATTGCAGGAATTCATAAAAGCACATATATTAATGCACAATTCATAAAACCTACAGTGACAATAAAACTTGCAGTTTAGGGGGCGTGGCCAAGATGGCGACGGAGTAAGACGTGCCTGCGAGCTCCTCCGGCACCCCGAGCCCTTCATAGCTTTGTTTAGCGGTATTGGGGCGATTTAAGCCCCGGCTTTGACTCTCCTGGGTCTCCTGAGGCGCCCTGCATTGGTTTGTCCCTTCTCCCGTCAAGCTACGACACGGGACGGCGGACTTGGCCGAGGTGTTACTTTGGTGACGCACTTGCTCCGGAGCGGCCTACGGGTCTTTGTCTGGGCGGCTTCGACCCTTTGCGAGAGGGGACTCGAGACTTTGGCTAGTGACCGAGTGAAGCTCTTCTGTGCGTGTCCCCTACATTGGCGCTGTGACGAGCCCGCCTGTGGTTCCAGTGGCCTAGCTGGCAATTATCGCCGTACAGAGGTGACAAGGAGGCGCCGTCCTGTCTGGGGCCTTGCTGGGCAGCGTCATCGGCGAACGATCGGAGAAGTGGTGCCATCTTGCCTCCTATCATCGGCATTGGGACGTCGCACCATGTCGACGAGAAATCGCCTGAATAAACCGGGGAAGGAAGGTCCCGGGAAGGGGGCGTCTGGTTCGCCCCCAGGCCCTAGCAAGTCGCCGACCAAAGACAACGCTGACGGCCCGGTCACGAAGGCCTTCCTGATCGAGCTTTTTTCCTCCATCAAGGAGGATATCACGGAACTGAAAGCGCAACTGGCCTCCGACCTCCGTGAAGTCCGTCGTGATGTAGACGGCATTGGCGAGCGTGTAGCTACCCTGGAGGACCATGACTTGGGCCTCAGTGGGGATGTCCATCAGCTACAGCAGGACCTGCTCCAGCTTCGTGAGCAGAATCTGGATCTTAAGACCCACTGCGAGGATCTGGAAAACAGGTCCCGTCGCAATAACATCCGAATTAGAGCGGTGCCCTCAGATGGAGACGGTGGAAATCTGCGGGAATATGTGGAGGCTCTCTTTCTACACATCTTGGCGGAGGACGATCGCAATGAAGTCAAGCTGGACAGGGTACATCGGGTGGGCCTGGCGCGTGCTCGCCGCCCCCGACATCTTGGTCTGTGTCCACGACTTTCAGCTGAAGGAGATGATCCTGCGGAAGGCGAGGGACATTAACAATTTGCTTTTTCGCGGACACAGCCCCCAACTTTTTCAGGACCTGGCGGCCACCACCCTGCAGAAGCGACGGGACTTTCGCCCAGTCACGGCTTTCCTGAGGGAACACGGGGTGTCCTACTCCTGGGGTCACCCCTTTCGGCTAATCTTCCGATGGCAAAATAGACTGGTGCAAGTGCGGACTGTGGCGGCCGCCAGGGACTTGCTGGGAATGGAGGAAACATCTGCTTCGGCGGACGCTACTGCCTTACTGAGAAGACGTCGCCGCTCCCGATCCCCGCCTTGGCAGAGAGCGGGCCGACAGCGCACAGCGGAGGGGTCTTCCCCGTCAGCGAGCCAGACTGAGAGGGGAGATGCTTTGGCCTCGGTGGCCCAGGTGACTGAATCGAGCCGAGTGGACAGCTCCTCGGCGGCTTAGGCCCCATCATAAGCGGCCAGTGGGAGCCGGGGGGCTCTACCACCTCAGGTACTCTGTGGGACTTTTCTCCGATGGAGGGTCACCCCGGCCCTGGAATCGGGGGGGGGCATTACCTGGGTCTTCTACCCCCGACCCTTACGGTCATGTCTGACTTTCATTGTTCTTTCTCTACTTTTCGTTTTCCTTTTTCTATGGCTTGTTTTTGAGGCTCCTGAGGGCTCCGGTGGGCTTGTTGGGGATGGACCCCGGTGGTGGTGGATTGGGACCTGGTGTGGCTGTGGTGTGTCTGGTTTGTCTTTAGAGTTGGGCTGCATTAATGGAAGCGCTGGGTGGGGAGGTTGGTCTCGATGTTGCCTGTTACGATAGGCTCTTGGAACGTTAAAGGCCTTAACTCGCCTCAGAAGCGTCAAAAGATTTGGAAATATATTCTAGATCATCAACTGGATGTGGTGGGCCTGCAGGAGACTCATTTGGCTCGCAAAGATGAATCCAGGCTCAAGCACAGGCAGTATCCCCTGATTTATAAATCATCTGCCACTACTAAGCACCGTGTGGTAGCACTTTTGTTCCGATCTGCCCTTCAGTTTCAACCTGCGGGGGTGCGGGGGGACAAAGAAGGGAGGTGGTTGATGGTGAAGGGGATGCTCATGGGTAAACTTTGCACATGGGTGGTGGTCTATGCTCCAAATACGGGGCAGCATGGGTTCCTTGAGACTCTTTTGAATGTGATTGGGGACTTTGGGGAGGGAGCGTTGATTGTGCTGGGGGATTTCAACTTGGTTTGGGATAAAGATTTTGATTGTTCGCATCAACAGAGGACTGAGACGGGTCTCTTTTCCCCGGAGCTGCGTGATACTTTGTTAAGTCTGGGCCTTATTGATAGCTGGCGCTCCCTCCACCCCCGCACTAGGGACTACACGTTCTATTCACATGTTCACCACACATACTCCCGTCTCGACCATATTTTTGTGCATCAATCTTTACAGGGTGACCTGCGCGATAGCAACATTTTTCCACTTTCAGTTTCGGATCATAGCCTTTTGGCGACATGCTTGAACTGGGCCCCTGATGCGTCCCCTCATCGCAAATGGTATTTCCCGGCATCCCTCACGCGAGATGAGGAATCCTGCAAGAAGCTTCGGGCGGTCATTGGGGAGTTCTTTGAGCTGAATAAGACTGGCGACATCTCGATCTTTACCCAATGGGACGCCTTCAAGGCGTCGACACGTGGTACATGCATTGCTCTGAACTCCGCCCTGAATAGGCTTCGTCGGGAGGAAAGGGAGGCGCTGGAGGTGGAACTGACCACGTTGGAAACTGCACATACGCAGAATTCTTCTAGAAGGACGCTTCGCCCTCTAGCGGCGGTACGAGGGAAGCTCAGGGCGCATTATAATAACCGAGCAGAATATACTCTACTGCGCTTACGGCGCCTCTCCTACGCTCAGGGCAACAAAGTGGGGAAGCACTTAGCACGGCAGCTCCGTGATAAACGTGAAAGAGAATATGTGGGTGGTATTCGGAACCCCTCCGGGGTAGTGGAACACAAGGATGCGGATAAGGCAGCGCTCTTTGGTGACTTCTATGCTGCTCTGTACTCGGCGGACCGCTTGGTGCCGTCCGCTCAACAAGCTTATCTGGAGGACCTAGCGCTACCGCAGGTCTCCAAGGAATGGAATGACCTTCTGGAGGCCCCGATTACTAGGGAGGAGGTACTCTCTGCCATTCGGTCTCTCAAGCCGCATAAAGCACCGGGCCCGGACGGCTATACAGCCTCCTTTTATCAGACGTTTGCGTCCGTGTTGGGAGACCATTTGGTGCTCCTCTTCAACACCATGAGGGATGAGGGCCACACCTCGGGTTCTATGGCGGAGGCTATGATTTCGATAATTCCCAAGACGGGGGAAGACCCCTCCAGGTGTGAATCCTATCGACCCATTGCCCTCCTGAATATTGATGCTAAGTTGTATTCTTCTATCTTGGCCGCTCGACTTAAGGACCTTATGCCCGCTCTCATTCATCCGGATCAATCGGGCTTTATAAAGGGTCGCCAGACCCACGATAACACTAGACGCCTAATTCACCTGATTGAGAAGGCCGAACGCTTTCGGATCCCAGCTGTCCTGCTCGGCCTTGACGCGGAAAAGGCATTTGACCGGGTAGACTGGAACTTTCTCTTTAGCACTTTACAGGCTTTTGGCTTTTCCCCCACGTTTATAACTATGCTTCGGGCCAACTATCACGACCCGCGCTCGAGGGTCATGGTGAACGGCCATGTCTCTCCATTTTTTGCTCATTCTCGAGGCACGAGGCAGGGCTGCCCCCTATCCCCCTTACTTTTTGCACTTAGCATAGAGCCTCTTGCTATTAGGGTTCGTGAGGATCCGGATATTGTGGGCCTCCCCTTTTCGGGGGAACAGCATAAAATATCTTTGTTTGCTGATGATGTCCTTCTGTCACTAGCTGACCCCGGGACCTCCCTTCCGCGGGTACAGGACGTGCTGTCCCAATTTGAAGCGGTGGCGGGGTTTCGTGTGAACCCCGGCAAATCATACATACTTAATCTCACGCTTCCGCCCTCTGAAGTAGAGCGCATCCGACCGCTCACTCCCCTGGCCTGGGCGGGCTCCTCCATTCAATATCTTGGGGTCCAGCTGACCTCTTCCGTCGCCACCCTATATGCAGCTAACTTCCCTCCTCTGCTGTCTCAGATACAGGCTGAGCTGACTCGCTGGAAGCCTATGTTTATTTCTTGGCTTGGGCGTGTAAATGCCATCAAGATGACGCTGCTCCCCAAGCTTCTGTACTTGTTCCAAGCCCTCCCCATTCCCTTGGACGGCGGTTTCTTTCGGGGACTGAAAACTATGATTCTGCGTTACATCTGGCAAGGGGGCCGTGCCAGACTTTCCTTTCTTACGCTTCGCCGACCTCAGAGGAAGGGTGGGGCTGGCCTGCCGGACATGCTCCTTTACTATAAAGCGGCACAACTCCGGGTGTTGGCTGAATGGAGTCGGAGAAGCATTGGTTGCACATGGACAGGAGTGTGGCGGGGCGCTCTATTTGGGACCTGGTTTGGAAGGCGAAAGGGGATCGGCCTCGCAACGCATACATTAGCACCCCTACTAGCACCACTCTGAAGGTCTGGGACTCGGTCTCTCATGACAAGCGGTGGACTTCCTTTCCTTCCCCCTTCACACCTATTCACTTTAATCCTGCATTCCCGCCGGCGCTAGTTGAGGGGCCCTTTGATAGGTGGAAGGCGGGAGGCTGCCATGGACTTACACACTTGTTTCATGGCTATGAGCCGCTCACCTTCCACAACTGCATGCGCGATTATGGTGTGCCGCCTACTGAACGCTACCGACATGCCCAGCTGCTGCATTGGGCACTGTCTCCTGAGGTGAGGGACGCTGCGACGAGGCCTCCCACAGCTTTCGAGTCCTACATTACTCGCACATCCTCCATGAAGGGGGTGATTTCCTTTCTCTACGATTTGCTGTTAACCACGGCTGTTTCACCTCGCCCTAGATACATGGGGTTGTGGGAAGGGCACCTGGGGAGAGACATCTCCGACGCAGAGTGGTCGCATCTTTGGCACGATCTACACACATTTAATCATTCGATCGAACTTAGGGAAGCACATATGAAAACCATGTTAGATTGGTATCTATATCCGACCTGATTGAAAAGGATTTTTCCTTCAGCTTCTGACAGATGTTGGCGGGGCTGTGGACTTTTGGGGGACTTCCGCCATATCTGGTGGGACTGCCCCATCATACGCCCCTACTGGGAGGAGATACTGTCTCATATTAGGGAGATCCTGGGCTACCCGGTTCCAGATTCCATTGGCTTCGTGCTCCTTGGCCTTCCGGACCCGCTTCTGGAGCACCAAACTAGGGCTGACAAGCACATCCTTTGGCTCTGCCTGGGAGCGGCCAAACTCACTCTGGCTGCTTCATGGAAAAAGAAGGAGGCCCCGGCTCTTTCCCTTTGGTTTGCTAGACTGTGGAGGCTGCTGAGTGTGGAACGGATGGCAGATATCTTTCGGAACAACTTTAAGAATTTTGCTTTCAGATGGGGCCCACTGGTCCCCTTTCTTTCTCGTGGGTTGCCGTCCGCGGTATGCCCGCCCACTATACGTGCCTTACATCTGTTTCAAGTGTGATCCGTGCCTGTGTGAACGGTTGTTGTCTGGCCGCCACCATCGGGGGGTGGGCGCACTGGGGAGGTTGGAGTCTCTGGGGAGGGGGGGGGGGGTTTCTTTTTTTGGGTTTGCTTTTCTTTTCTGGCAGGGGATGTGGACGATTTGCTTTTATGATATTGCACATCATGCTGGTTTTCTTGAGGCCGCACTGCGGGGAGGCGTGCACGGACCTGGTCGATCTAGCCTCTGAATTGCATTGACTTGCCCGATGCCATGCAGGCTTTCCCCTCCGGACTTCTCAGGGGGCTTGACACTCTCCCTAGCTGCATTTCTGGAACTTTTTCTTTTTTGCACTATTACGTCCTGCCCTGTGTGTTGACACTGCTCAGCCCTTCATAAACGTTTCCTGCTGCCTGGCCTCTTTGTATTGACCCCTGCGTGGGTACATCTCTGATTTGCAATTCATGTGTCTTCATCCCCCCTTTCCTTTCTATTGTTTCTGTTTTTCTGTTCCCTTAATAAAATATCTTTTAAAAAAAACTTGGAGTTTACAATCAATCAAGTTAAAATTATTTTAGGGATTTTCCATCATCTTGTGTGCATGTACAGCAATTTTTAAAAAAGTGCAAGTGCTACAGATTATTTCCTCATTATCAAGTGATAGCAACAGCTGATAAGATTGGTCCAATGTAATAGGTCTATATTTTTTAAAAAGAGGGATTAAAAACCATTTTGTATACTTCAAATAAAAATTACAAGAAAAGAGGAAGTGCAAATCGTTTTGGTTACTTTGCCCATTACAAGGGCAGTTGATTTTGTCTGTGCTTGGTTGATGGCCCAGGGGAAAGTTTAGCAAGTATCTAATAGAACCAGCCCTCAGTCTGAACAGGAGGCTTCTGTAGGAGAGTAGGGTCTGCAATCCTATCATCACCCCAGATTTTTGCTTTTTGCTTCACTGGTTTACGACTTCCCTGGCTGTGGGCCTGCTAATCAGACCCACAGCCTAGCTGTTCTCTCACTAAATTGACACGTGTACCTTAGGTGCATTTACCAATTGGTACTGGGCCACCTTATCAGTCCCTGTAACTCAGGGCATAGGTGTACCCAGGGGCTGCAGCATGTATTATGCCACCCCTGGCTGGCCATCTAAATCTGACACAACTGGCTGCACGACAGCTGGGGCAAGGTGGTGTAATCACCCTTTGCTTTAGATATAGTATACCTATATCTAACCCTAAAATGGACACATGTATTCCTATCAGTCACTCCTATGGCAGGCCTTAACAATCCTGAAGGAAGAGTGCTTGGAATTATGTGAGATGGTGCTCTGGCATGAGCTGAGCCCGTCTGCAGCTTGCGGAACCAAGTCCTAATAGCTGTTCCATGATAACGCGTACCATATACTCTTAAGTGCATTATAATCCTCGCGGTTATTTGCCAACTTTGGTATCGCTTTATCAAAACATGTCGAGTAAGGTGTCATACAAATTGGAATACTAACCCCTCGCCAATTCTGGTGACGGGGTTAGCATTCCACCCTTCTAGAGGGACACGACATGTATGTAACTGTGAACCCCGGTTAAAGTTAACTCGAGCCTCAGCATCACAAAATGGATGCTGCCACCACAGACACAAGTCTGACCTCCTGCTGCTGGGAGTCCTTCCAGCGAGGAGAGCTTGGACAAAGGGTTTCCTGTCAGGGGCGGTGCTAGCACCATCCCAGACAGGGTTTTGTGTATCCTAGGTAGGCAGGACTGAATAGGAAGGTGACTGCAAATGGCACCCCGGTGCTCACTGTGCATATGCCGGCTTGAACCAGTTCCAGGGGCACACCAGCACCTGAGCTGGGGAAAGTCCTGACAGGGGAGAGGGGTGTAACCACCCCCCTTCCTGGTCCCACCCATGGGCAGGACCTAGTCGCGTACCAGCCCCTTTCATTAGAAGAAAGGTAGGAGCAGGGACCCTTCCAAATTAGATCATCTTTGAATCCTGAAACTACTTTCTACGAAAGGAACTCAAGACTTCTTCTCAATATTTCTCCCTTGTGACTAAGGAGTAGTCACCCTGCAGCAGCAGGCACCACCTAAGTATCTTGCGGTTTGCTGAAACGTCCTTCCTCCGGGATCAAGACTGACCAGCTCGACGAGACCCGGATTACCTGGCATCTCTGACCTCTACCTGCATCATCAGCCCAGCTGAGATTCGTGGGTGTGACGAGACCTGAGGGACCGGCCATCTTCAAGACCAGCACGACGCTTAACCAGCACCACCACCGAGGGATCCTCGAGTGAGTGCTTTGAGGTTTGAGAAGCCCTAACCCTGAGCAGCTCCAGCACCGAAGTCCAGCCCCCCAGCATCCACGAGATCTGCGTGGGGCCCATCTGCTCTTTGCTGCTCACCGCGTTGTCCGGTCACTTGCCTGCTGGCTAGTGGCCCTCCTGACGACGCACCACGGCGATTTCACCGTTGGTCTGGTTGCTCCAGACTGGCCCTTGCTCCCTTCCAAAAGAGGAGCACCCCGGACCCTCCTGGTCCACTCCAGATGCCATCTTGACTCCACCGCGTGGGCTTGCCTTTGCCAAGGCTTGTTGCTCCAATCCTGGTTCCAGCATCGCCGACAGCAGACACCTTCGTGGGACAGCTTGCACCTCCAGCCTGGTCGCCGACAACGCCTCCTGGTCCGAGGGACAGCAGAGTCCAGCGTCGCCCACTCACCTGGTCGAGGTGACTTCATCCGGTGCCATCCTGGTGCCCACACAATCACTGGCTAGTGATTGAGAACTGAGTCCCCTCTGCTTTCAGGTCATCTTCAACACCGATCCAGGCTTGGATCACTCCGAACATCTTCACTGGTTGCCTGCCAGCAACTTCTTCTTTCAGGCTCCATAGACTACAGCGAGGATTCCCGACGTCTTTTGAACCCTATGCAGCCGCGGCCCCTGGGCTAGGTAACCTGAGCATTTCGGTGCTCCAACGTAGGTTTACTATCTAAGTGTCCAGATCCTTTTTCGTTTTTAGTCTACCTAGTCGGATTCGTCCGGAAACAGTGACTTTAGAAATACTAGCCTCCATAGACTTTGTCCCGCATCCCGCGTGAGAGTGCACACTCTGCACCCGATCTCCCTAGGCCTCCTGCTCCTAACCTTAGGGTTCAGTAGTGTAGTCCTAGCGATCCTGAAGCCTCTGGATCTTGTTACTTACCTGCTAGTATTTTGCATTCCACTTTTAGTGTATATGGTTTTTCGTGCCCCTCTGGCATTTGTGTAAATTGTGCGACTTGAAGTATTTTCTTAAGAGTTTTGTATTGTGCTTAGCTCCCTGACTCATAAAGAGTTCAGGGTAGACTTGTTATAAATAAATATCCTTTATTTTCATAACAACTTGTGTGGTGTCCTTTCACTTGGTGTTCAAGGGGTATATGTGATGGTATAACAGCTGGCTTAACACGTCCTCTAGAGTTTAGCCTAAAGACTGCTCTTGTCCACGCTACTAGGATAGCTGGTCTATAAGGTTGACTTACAACCAATCATCAATAAGGGTCGTTTGGTATGATACACAGTGATCACTAGAATAGTGAGCACTATATATCAGGCCAACTTCTCACATTGGTGAGCAGCGGTTGGGATTTGAGCTTGCTGTTGTTTTACCACACGTATCCTAAGAATATCATTTGAAAGATCACATAAGTACCAAGGTACATATAACTTAGCTTAGAATGCTCTGAGTTCTACTGAACCAGCTGTTGTAGTTTAACAGGGCCTAGCACACCCTGACTACAACTCTTAGCAAGGGATTAGTAGGCAAACAAATAGTGTAGGTAAGTGCACCACTTACACCTCACTAGAAGCATGTCTAACCACGGAGAGTCTTCAGAGACCCCCCCTTGTGGTTATTGACCCTCCACAGGTCATGTCAAGATATGCAGCTCTTAGCTTCCAGGAGATGAGACAAGTGTGTACCTCCAGGAAGCTAAAACAGGGTTCTAACCCTACCATCCCATTCCTGATTGGTCTCTTAGAGACTTATGATGCCAGAAGGGCTTCTAATACAGGCCCTTCTAATCCAGATGGGAGCATGCCCCCCTTAGAGGGAACCATTGGGGACCCTGACCTCCAACTCAATGGAACAGTTAGTGAAGGAGAGGAGGAGGATCAGGAGTTGTCAGGGGATGAGGCAGACAAGGGTCAGGTAGAAGTCAGTAGACTCACCAGGACCAACTTAAGTAGGCATGAGAATGGACTTGGGGGACCCCCAGGGCCACTCTCAGGCAGGCTTAACATTGGGAGTGGACGAGTTAGGTCTCTATCCAGAGGCTCTAACACATCCATTCGAACCAATGGCTCTCAGACCTCTTCTCACAGAGGGATGACATCCCCTCAGAGGAGAGAGCATGAGGCCAAGATGAGGGAAGTCAATCTGAGGATTGAAAGGGAAGAACTTGCCCTGGCCAAAGAGAGACTTGCCTTTGCTAGAGAGCAGAAATTGAGTGGGACAGACCCCATTGGTGGCAGCATATTACCTAGAGAAAAGGACAGGAGTTTAGATACTAGACACCTGAGTAAGATAGTGCCCCCCTTTAAACAAGGGGATGACATCCACAAATGGATGACTGCTTTGGAGAGGGCCTGCACTGTCCAGTGCGTCCCCCAGAGTCAGTGGGCAGCTATCTTGTGGCTCTCCTTTGAAGGCAAAGGTAGGGATAAGCTCCTCACTACTAGAGCTGAGGATGCTAACAATTACCAAGTCCTGAAAAATACAATGATTGATGGGTTTGGCTTAACCACTGAGCAGTACAGGTTGCTGTTCAGGGATACCCAGAAAATTCAGTCTCAGGATTGGTCTGATTTTGTGGATTGTGCCACTAAGGCTTTGGAAGGCTGGTTGCTGGGCAGTAAGGTTACTGATTATACAGGGTTGTACAATCTGATCATGAGGGAACAGATTTTAAATAACTGTCAGAACCAGTTGTTGCATCAGCACCTTGTTGACTCAAATCTGACCTCTCCCCAAGAATTGGGAAAGAAGGCAGACAGATGGGTCCGAACAAGTGTCAAGCAGAACCAGGCTCAGAACCAGGGTGGTCAGAAGAAAGCAGACCAAAAGGGTAATAACAAGAATGAGCAAAATGGCCAGAAGTCTTCGACAGGCCCCCCACAAACCAAAGAGGGTGGGGGTCAGGCTTCACAGCAGAAAAAGAAGTCTCAAGAAGGCCAGTCTAAAAGGTGGTGCCAATACTGTAAAAGTAAAACTCACTGGTTTAGTGAGTGCACCAAGAAAGGAGGGCAAACTCCTACCACTACAGCCCCTAAGGCACCTGCACCCCCTAGTACAGTCAGTAGTGGTAGTGCACCTCCCAAGGGATTAGTTGGGTTAACCTTGGGATCTGAGGGGTATGACAACTTAGTTGGCACACTCACTCAGGCTGTCCTTGTCTGTACAGGGGATGTGGATATATCCCCTGATGTAAGTCCCAATACTTTGGGCAAATACAGGCAGACACCTTTTATAAATGGAAAAATGGCTCAGGCCTACAGGGACACTTGTGCCAGTGTCACAATGGTGACACCTAACTTTGTGGACCCTGGATAGATCATGCTAGGTACAGACTACCTAGTGACCAATGCCAGCAATGTCACTACCCACCATAGTATGGCAATTGTTGATTTCTCCTGGGGAGGGGTAAGTGGCCAAAAGAAAGTTGTGGTTAGTTCAGACCTCCCAGTTGAATATTTGTTGGGCAATTATTTGGAAACATCCCTATGGTCAGAAGTGGAGCAGAGGACTCACATGGAAATGTTAGGCTTGCCAGCACATGTGCTTGCTGTGACTAGGTCACAGGCCAGAAGATTCCCTACTGAACAGGTGCTGGATCCTGGAACAATGGACCAGACACCTTCCAAGAAGAAGAGCAGTAGGGTTAAGGCATTGCCTTCCCCCTTGCCCTAGGTTGTGGATCAAGTCTCAGAGGAGGCTGACCTCAAAGAGCTGAGGGAAACTGAGCCTAAAGAACTTGAACCTGATCAGGTTGAGTTTCTGGGTTCAGGGGGACCCTCCAGAGAAGACCTGGGGAAGGCACAGTTAGACTGCCCTTCCCTTGAACCTTTCAGACAGCCGGCTGCTGCTGAGGCTGCAGGGAACGCCACAGGTGCCCACAGGGTATACTGGGATGATGGACTCCTGTACTCTGAAGCAAGAGACCCCAAACCTGGTGCAACCAGGAGGCTGGTCATCCCCTTGTCACAGAGAGGTTTCCTTCTTACCTTGGCCCATGAGATTCCCCTTGCAGGACACGTAGGCCAGAATAAGACTTGGGACAGACTTGTCTCACACTTTCACTGGCCTCACATGAATGAAGATACCAAGGAGTTTTGTCGCTCCTGTGTCACTTGCCAAGCCAGTGGTAAGTCAGGTGGCGCAACAAAGGCCCCCCTTATACCACTACCTGTGGTGGGGGTACCCTTTGAAAGAGTGGGGATTGACATTGTTGGTCCAATGGAACCCCAGACAGCATCAGGGCACAAGTTTATACTGGTGGTGGTGGACCATGCCACCAGGTATCCTGAAGCTATTCCCCTTAGGACCACTACAGCACCTGTTGTGGCAAGAGCCCTAGTTGGAGTGTTCTCCAGAGTGGGCTTCCCTAAGGAAGTTGTCTCTGACAGAGGTGCAAACTTCATGTCAGGATATCTGACTGCTATGTGGAAGGAATGTGGTTTCAACTACAAGTTCACCACACCCTATCATCCACAGTGCAATGGTCTTGTTGAAAGGTTCAACAGGACCCTAAAAGGGAGGATTCATGGACTACCTGAAAAAGCTCAGGCGTAGATGGGATGTCCTGATACCCTGCCTTTTGTTTGCTTACAGAGAGGTCCCACAGAAGGGGGTTGGCTACAGCCCTTTTGATCTTTTGTATGGACATCCTGTAAGAGGACCCCTGTGTTTGGTGAAGGAAGGATGGAAGAAACCTCTCAAAAAGCCTGCAACCAACATAGTGGACTATGTACTTGGTCTCCGCTCCAGGATGGCTGAGTATATGGAAAAGGCTTCTAAAAACCTTGAGGCAAGCCAAGAACTCCAAAAAGCTTGGCATGACCAAAAGGCTGTCCTGACTGTGTACAAGCCTAGACAGAAGGTGTGGGTGTTGGAGCCAGTGGCCCCAGCAGCACTCAAAGACAAATGGTCTGGGCCCCACACAATCATTGAACAAAAGGGAGAGGTCACCTACCTGGTGGACCTTGGAACTCCCAGGAGCCCCCTCAGGGTGCTCCATGTGAATAGGCTCAAGGCATATGTCGACAGGAAGGACATGAGCTTGCTCATGGCCACAGATGAGGGACAGGAGGAGGAGAGTGACCCTCTCCCAGACCTGCTCACTCAGAACCCTGATGATGGGTCAGTAGATGGTGTTGTCTTTTGTGGCAGCCTCTCTGAGCATCAGCAAAAGGATTGCAAACAAGTTCTTCAATCCTTTAGACATATGTTCTCTCTGACACCCAGTCAAACCAATTGGTGTACCCATGAGGTTGACACTGGTGACAGTCTGCCAGTTTAGAGTAAAATCTACAGACAGCCTGATCATGTCAGAGACTGCATTAAAACAGAAGTGCAGAAAATGTTGGAGCTGGGAGTCATTGAGCCCTCAGACAGCCCTTGGGCTAGTCCAGTAGTTCTAGTGCCAAAGCCTCACACCCAGGGTGGTAAGAAAGAGATGAGGTTTTGCGTAGACTACAGAGGCCTCAATGCAGTCACTAAGACTGATGCCCACCCAATACCAAGGGCAGATGAACTTATAGATAGATTGGCTTCTGCCAACTACTTAAGCACATTTGACCTGACAGCTGGGTATTGGCAAATCAGGTTAGCTGAGGAAGCCAAGCCCAAGACAGCATTTTCTACCCCTGGTGGGCATTATCAGTTTGTGGTAATGCCCTTTGGTTTGAAAAATGCACCTGCCACCTTCCAAAGGCTGGTGAATCAAGTTCTCACTGGGCTGGATGACTTCTGTGCAGCACATCTGGATGATATAGCTGTCTTTAGTTCCACCTGGGAGGATCACCTGGTCCACCTAAGGAAAGTGTTAGAGGCACTGCAAGCAGCAGGTCTCACTATCAAGGCCACAAAGTGCCAGATGTTGGATTTTACCCAGCTTGACCCACACCACGGAAGCGAGGATGGCCCCGATCCTCTACCCCTATTCGGACCGCCATACACCCATATGTATCACAGCGTGACAGCGGACCGAACAAAGGGAGAAGGTAGGAAAAAACAAAAAGAAAGAGAAAACGCCAAGGCTCTTTCTATGTTTCAGCTAGGCAGACCCAGTTCTTGCTTATATGTATAGGTCTTCTAACCTGCAGCAAAACAAGAGAAGAAACAAAAGAGAACACAGAAAGTCACTTCAATTACCAGTGTCCTGTTACCTGAATCCTCCTATACCCTTATACAGCCCAACACATCCCAATTCCTCTCCTTACCAGTGTGACATAGAAGAATCTTCAGAATGGAGCCTTGTGGAGGAATTGTCCAAACAAATTGAATTCAACAGACTCCTGGATGCCCAGCGTTTTGTTTAAAGAGGGGAAAAAATCATGATACTGATAAAAAACCCCTTGAAAGGCTATTAACAGCGAAAACGCTGTATTTGCATAGCGTTTTTCCTATTTGTGGCCACAACTAAAGCGCGTTCATAGAAAAACGCCAGAAGCAAAACTGCTTCGAAAAATAGTCCAAACAATTCACATAACGATGTGAATAAGGTTACACCAAACCCGGAAATCGGCTTTGCCGAGGGTCACCCGATAAGGAAAATAAACTGAATCCAAAAACAAGAGAAATGTCCCAGTCCCTACCAGTACGCCCTCGATCAGGATTGCGACGTATCACCTAGGGAGAACAGCTGACTGGCAGGCGTCCGACGTACACCGACTCCAGAAGGCAGAACGAAGCCTCGTTCTGCACGGCAGGCTTCCCAGCGTCTTGAAACTGAACGCGGAGGAAGAAACCCAGAGGGAGAAAACGCTAACTCCCCGTAACTCACTCTGGCCAGTAGCAAAAAACCAACCAGGCTAGAAACCAAGCACCTAACACTGGCGCTGGATCCCAGATAAGGAAGGAGAGGAAAAAGGGGCGGAGACTACCGAAAAGGAAAGAAACAGAAAGAGGACACCGGGAACACCATACACACACAGGCAAAGAAGGAAGAAATTCGGCTATTTCCTAACACCAGATAGGGCAGACACAGGTTGTATACCTGGGCCACCTTGTAGGTGGAGGCCAGGTTCAGCCACTGGAGAGCAAGATACAATCCATCAAGGACTGGGCTCCTCCAACCACCCAGACTCAGGTTCGAGCTTTCTTGGGCCTGACTGGTTATTACAGGAAATTTGTCAGAAATTATGGATCAATTGTGACTTCCCTTAATGACCTGACAAGTAAAAAAATGCCAAAGAAAGTTCAGTGGACAGCAGGCTGTCAAAAAGCATTCGATGACCTAAAGCAGGCCATGTGCACAGCACCTATCCTAAAGAGTCCAGACTACTCCAAACCATTCATTGTCCAAACAGATGCTTCTGAGTTGGGTGTGGGAGCTGTTCTATCTCAGCTGAATTTTGATGTTCATGACCAGCCCATTGCTTTTATTAGCAGAAGGCTGACCCCCAGAGAGAAAAATTGATCAGCTATTGAGAGGGAGGCCTTTGCTGTGGTTTGGGCCCTGAAGAAACTGAGGCCATACTTGTTTGGCACTCATTTCAAGATTCAGACCGACCATAAGCCCCTCTTGTGGCTAAATCAGATGAAGGGTGAAAGCCCCAAACTGCTTAGGTGGTCCATTTCCCTACAGGGGATGGATTTTACAGTGGAGCATAGACCTGGCACTGATCATGGCAATGCAGATGGGCTCTCCAGGTATTTCCACTTCGAGCAAGAAGACTCACCTGGTCAAGGTTAGTTTATTGTCCCAAAGTTTGGGGGGGGGGTCATGTAGGAGAGTAGGGTCTGCAATCCTATGATCACCCCAGATTTTTGCTTTTTGCTTCACTGGTTTACGACTTCCCTGGCTGTGGGCCTGCTAATCAGACCCACAGCCTAGCTGTTCTCTCACTAAATTGACACGTGTACCTTAGGTGCATTTACCAATTGGTACTGGGCCACCTTATCAGTCCCTGTAACTCAGGGCATAGGTGTACCCAGGGCCTACCAGGTGCTGCAGCATGTATTATGCCACCCCTGGCTGGCCATCTAAATCTGACACAACTGGCTGCACGACAGCTGGTGCAAGGTGGTGTAATCACCCTTTGCTTTAGATATAGTATACCTATATCTAACCCTAAAATGGACACATGTATTCCTATCAGTCACTCCTATGGCAGGCCTTAACAATCCTGAAGGCAGAGTGCTTGGAATTATGTGAGATGGTGCTCTGGCAAGAGCTGAGCCCGTCTGCAGCTTGCGGAACCAAGTCCTAATAGCTGTTCCATAGAACGCGTACCATATACTCTTAAGTGCATTATAATCCTCGCGGTTATTTGCCAACTTTGGTATCGCTTTATCAAAACATGTCGAGTAAGGTGTCATACGAATTGGAATACTAACCCCTCGCCAATTCTGGCAACGGGGTTAGCATTCCACCCTTCTAAAGGGACACGACATGTATGTAACTGTGAACCCCGGTTAAAGTTAACTCGAGCCTCAGCATCACAAAATGAATGCTGCCACCACAGACACAAGTCTGACCTCCTGCTGCTGGGAGTCCTTCCAGCGAGGAGAGCTTGGACAAAGGGTTTCCTGTCAGGGGCGGTGCTAGCACCATCCCAGACAGGGTTTTGTGTATCCTAGGTAGGCAGGGCTGAATAGGAAGGTGACTGCAAGTGGCACCCCGGTGCTCACTGTGCATATGCCGGCTTGAACCAGTTCCAGGGGCACACCAGCCCCTGAGCTGGGGAAAGTCCGGACAGGGGAGAGGGGTGTAACCACCCCCCTTCCTGGTCCCACCCATGGGCAGGACCTAGTCGCGTACCAGCCCCTTTCTTTAGAATAAAGGTAGGAGCGGGGACCCTTCCAAATTAGATCATCTTTGAATCCTGAAACTACTTTCTATGAAAGGAACTCAAGATTCTTCTCAAGATTTCTCCCTTGTGACTAAGGAGTAGTCACCCTGCAGCAGCAGGCACCACCTAAGTATCTTGCGGTTTGCTGAAACGTCCTTCCTCCGGGATCAAGACTGACCAGCTCGACGAGACCCGGATTCCCTGGCATCTCTGACCTCTACCTGCATCATCAGCCCAGCTGAGATTCGTGGGTGTGACGAGACCTGAGGGACCGGCCATCTTCAAGACCAGCACAACGCTTAACCAGCACGACCACCGAGGGATCCTTGAGTGAGTGCTTTGGGGTTTGAGAAGCCCTAACCCTGAGCAGCTCCAGCACCGAAGTCCAGCCCCCCAGCATCCACAAGATCTGCGTGGGGCCCTTCTGCTCTTTGCTGCTCACCGCGCTGTCCGGTCACTTGCCTGCTGGCTAGTGGCCCTCCTGACGACGCATCACGACGATTTCACCGCTGGTCTGGTTGCTCCAGACTGGCCCTTGCTCCCTTCCAAAAGAGGAGCACCCCGGAACCTCCTGGTCCACTCCAGACGCCATCTTGACTCCACCGCGTGGGCTTGCCTTTGCCAAGGCTTGTTGCTCCAATCCTGGTTCCAGCATCGCCGACAGCAGACACCTTCGTGGGACAGCTTGCACCTCCAGCCTGGTCGCCGACAACGCCTCCTGGTCCGAGGGACAGCAGAGTCCAGCGTCTCCCACTCACCTGGTCGAGGTGACTTCATCCGGTGCCATCCTGGTGCCCACACAATCACTGGCTAGTGATTGAGAACTGAGTCCCCTCTGCTTTCAGGTCATCTTCAACACCGATCCAGGCTTGGATCACTCCGAACATCTTCACTGGTCGCCTGCCAGCAACTTCTTCTTTCAGGCTCCATAGACTACAGCGAGGATTCCCGGCGTCTTTTGAACCCTATGCAGCCGCGGCCCCTGGGCTAGGTAGCCTGAGCATTTCGGTGCTCCAACGTAGGTTCACTATCTAAGTGTCCAGATCCTTTTTCGTTTTTAGTCTACCTAGTCGGATTCGTCCGGAAACAGTGACTTTAGAAATACTAACCTCCATAGACTTTGTCCCGCATCCCGCGTGAGAGTGCACACTCTGCACCCGATCTCCCTAGGCCTCCTGCTCCTAACCTTAGGGTTCAGTAGTGTAGTCCTAGCAATCCTGAAGCCTCTGGATCTTGTTACTTACCTGCTAGTATTTCGCATTCCACTTTTAGTGTATATGGTTTTTCGTGCCCCTCGGGCATTTGTGTAAATTGTGCGACTTGAAGTATTTTCTTAAGAGTTTTGTATTGTGCTTAGCTCCCTGACTCATAAAGAGTTCAGGGTAGACTTGTTATAAATAAATATCCTTTATTTTCATAACAACTTGTGTGGTGTCCTTTCACTTGGTGTTCAAGGGGTATATGTGATGGTATAACAGCTGGCTTAACACGTCCTCTAGAGTTTAGCCTAAAGACTGCTCTTGTCCACGCTACTAGGATAGCTGGTCTATAAGGTTGACTTACAACCAATCATCAATAAGGGTCGTTTGGTATGATACACAGTGATCACTAGAATAGTGAGCACTATATATCAGGCCAACTTCTCACAGCTTCTTTCCCAATTTGTCAATGGTAACGTTAGGTACAATGCAAGAGGGTATCTAGGTGCCTCTATATTCAGGTACCTGATGACTGTGGATTTCCCCCGATTCAATCCTAAGTCTTCTTGATGAATAAAGTGAGTATAGTGCATCTTTTAATTCAGATTTCTTTACAGTACTAACGTTACTTGGGTTAGTGAAGATATTGTCCATGCCTATATCACACAAATTGTTAAGCACATATGAAAGCCATGGAATCTTCCTCCCCCTATCACAGCTTAGACAGTCAGTTATTATCTCATGTGTTAGGGTCGCCAATTCATTCCGCCAAACTGAGTGCCAAAACAGCACTGGACGGGCACTAACAAAATCCGAGATAAATTGTAAATTTAATTCATTGTGTGCAATAAAATTAGATGTAGAAATCGGCACACCCAACAATTTCCTGCAGAAACGATTTTCTTCCTGCTGGATAGTGGTGCTGTTACCAATGCCCCATACTTCAGCCCCATAAGTGGCTACAGGGACACACTGTAGTTTAAAAATGTTAACAATCGCTTTGGTAACACCCGATCTCTTTGGTCTAGGGATACTTAAAATGGAATTAGTGGCCTTTGAGAATTTGCTCGTGGCCTGGGTCAGATGCCCAGTCCACAAGCTATTCGCAGCAACTGTCACTCCCAAATACGGAAAGGTATGGGTTGGAATAAGTTTTCCCTCACCAACCTGTATAGAATTCATCTGTCGTTTCCCCGGCCCACATGACATTATAAAAGATTTTTTTAAATTAACACGCAGGTCCAAGTCGTCCATAAATGTTGTAAAATTTTGGACTAGAGTACAGAGTGAGTTTGGTGTGCGTCCCATTATTACCGCATCATCTGCCTACAGGGGGGCGGGTATGGATTTACCATTTATTGAAGGCACATCTAGGGTGGACTTGCCAAGATGGTCACTGAGGCCGTTAATATAAATAATAAAAAGCAGTGGTGCTAAAACGCACCCCTGCCTAACTCCTCTTCCAATTTTAATAGGTCCTGATAGTTCCCCACCCATTCCTATTCTCACTCTGGACTTTAGATCTGTGTGTAGAAAAGCTAAAAAGTGAACCAGGGGAATGTCCAAACCATTTTCCAATAAAATAGACCAAATACTACATTTACGTCCTATAAGAAAATGTAACATGCCCTAGGCGGTCTCTTAAGTCTGATTCCCTGCATCATTCTACATATTAGTGGGTCGCATCCAACCACGATGTCACCTACCAGGGCATGGCCAGCTGATACGCTCGACCTATTGCAATAATTGGTCCTGTAAGATAACTTGCCTGAAATAATTTGGCTAAATAATTTGCCAAATCTGTCACAGGCCCCTTTCCATGTACCAACTACTCCATTTACACCAAACACATCTTGACTCATCCAAGAAGTCCTTAGCCTTTCCTGAAAAGCCAGAGAATCTTCTAGAGCATCTGAAATCTTCCAAACAAGTAGGTTACACTTTCTTTTTACTACCAAAGAATGCTCCTCTCCATTTGGGCCCATCAGTAAACCCTGATGTACTGGTATAAAACAAGATTCCTCTACTGGAAGCTCCATTACCCCTGGGAACCAAACTTGTGAAGTGCAAAAGGGGGGTCACTAGAACTAACTGGCACCCCTCCTTCCGACCCTTCTATAACACTCTCTGGATCATTGCAAACAGTGGGAAAGCATAAGCCCTCTCTGCCAACCAATTCTGTACAAAGGCATCCATTGCTAAGGCCCCTGGGTATGGCCTCCAACTGAAATACCTTGCCACTTGACATGTGAGTCTGCTTGCAAATAGATCCACTTCTATTGGGCCCCAGAGAGCTTGTACCTTCCTGAAAATTACTGGGTTCAATTGTCAATCACTGATATCTCTGAGATTATGTGAATTCTAATCTGCCCTGTGATTCTGCTAGCCTGGAATGTGACCTGCTGACCAAAAAATCTGTGTTTCCAACAGAAATACCACATGTCCTTTGCTAGATCTGCTAACTGCTTTGAATTCGAATTTCCCAGGCAATTGATGAAACATTTTCCATGCAAATTAGCACAACACTGTTCGCCAAATAGGTTTTGTAGCTCCTCAAACCATTCAGTTTTGCCATCAACTCTAAACAATTTATATGTAATAGTTGCTCTTTTCTTGTCCAGCTTCCTCCTGTCTCTAAGTTGTTCAGACGAGCCCCTCAGCCCAAAGTACTGGAATCTGTATCTAAACTCTGGGACATTTCCAAAAGGAGCTTTCCCATTTCAAATCCCTAAGCTGTTCAGCAACCACTCCAGATCTACTTGAGCTTCGGGAGACAAACTCATTGAACCCGCATACCATAGACTTTTCCTCAAACCTACTGTCTTTAACCTCTGAAGAGCCCTGTAATGCAGGGGATCTGTAGAAATTGCTTGGATAGAAGAGGACAGGAGACCAATAGTCCTTGCCAAGTTCCTGAGTGTTACTACCTCCTTCCCTAGGATATATCTTACTTTTCTTCTTTTCTTTATCTTTTTCTGAGGTACAAGTAACTGGGTTTGTATAGTGTCTACCTGAAAGCATAGAAACTCCAAGAACTGACTTGGTACCAAGACTAACTTCACCACATTCACAATGAACCTCAGGTTTTCTAGAAGTTTCTGAGACATGCGTAAATGATCGATTAACTCTGGTTTTACCTGACTCATCAACAGGATGTCATCTAAGTATATTATGAGCTACATTTCTCTCTCTCTCTCTCTCTCAGAAAGGCCACCACTGGTCTTCGGACTTTGATAAAACCCCATTGAGCAGAGTATACCCCATACAGAAGACAACTCAACCTATATAGTACACCTCTCCATTTGAACCAGAGATACCTCTGCGAATCAGTTTCCATAGGAATCGTGAAATCTGCATCTTTTAAATCCAGTTTTACTAACCAACTTTTTACCTGTAGAATATCCAGCAAAAGAAAGATTCCCTCCATCTTACTGTGCCTGTAAACCAAGTACTTGTTTAGGTCTCTTAGATTTATCTCTGGGTACCACCCTTTGTCTTTCTTTTTCCACCAGAAAAAATACACTTACAAAACCATTGTTTGAGTCTACCATTTTTATTATTATGCCCTTTTGCAACATTTGAGCAACCTCCACATCCACCGATTCTATTCTCTCCTTGTCAAAGACAATCTCCAGGGGTTGAAAACTCTGAATAGGAGTTTCCCAACAATCTATCTTGAAACCTGCTATAGTTTTCAGAACCCAGGGATTGTTTGTCAGTTCTCACATTTGTGTACAAATAGTTTTATATTTCCGGCTACCTTTACTTGGGAAGAACCAGTACAAATTGTTCCACTAACCTTCGTGTTCTGAATGTTGAGATCCAGCTCTTCCCCCTCTGGTTCTTTATCCCCCTCTCTGCGAGTAGAATCCTGATGAGGTTTGGAAACCTCTGCTATATCCCCTTGAACTCTGGGAGTACTGGTTTTGCGTATATAATTGGGAGCTTCTATCTCCTTGGCTGGCAATCAGGCCTCTCCTTTTGGCCCTTCCAAAAATGCATGTGCCAAACACGCCTCATGTTATATTGTGCTCTACTCAAATGTTAATGTTAAGTTGTGTCCGAAAAGGAGGCCCCCAAAGTCCCCATCCAATTCTTTATTGGCCAACTCAACGAGTTTAGGGCTCATTCTCACTAGGAGGGCCTATTTAGGTCTCGCCTATCCCATTCCGCAAGGAATGGATAGTCGAGAATTATAGGAGGCAAAAAAGTTCTCAAACCATTGGGCGGATTTCAAACAGTTCACGTGAACACAAGCACGCGCATTTCCCCACATCAAAGCCATCAGCCTCCCTCCCACAGGCTTCCCCAGCGTGCGCAGTGCGCACTGGCCTCAATTCTCCTCCCCCCTAATTGCTTTCAATTTCACTGCCACTTCAAAGGGATCCTTTCCCGGCCGCTTTAGAACGTTGGTTTTACTCAATTGTGCATTATCGCTTAAAAGCATCTACATTTTCCCAAGGGAACCGTGTGCTCTCAAAATACAATAATGATCCTCTTTTTTTGGTAGAATGGTCACCTCACTGTATGTCATCATAGACAGAGCATTTCAAGTCCTGGCCTTGCTTCCCTTTTTATATTTTGCAGTTTTATATAGCGCGAACTCGAGCCGAAGTTATCAGAGCGCTTTACATGAGTCCCAGTTGCATTATAGCCTGATACATTCAAGGCAAGGGGAAATTAAGTGATTTTCCCAGAATCACAGTATGTTTGAGCGTCTCTGCTTCCACTGCTTCAGAGTCAGCTCTTGCCGTTAAGCCACATCCTCTCCTGACAAACTATTTTGACCAGGGGTGTTCAACGTGGTATGTGAGGACTGATTCCACACCACATTCCAGGATGACCACAGATTATGCTAAAGACTTCCATTTAGGGTATTTATATTAAATTGAGACTTCAAAGAAAAGCTGAAGGGAGAAAGTAGTGATAAAATCAGTTCGAGCGGATGTTTTCATCTTTCACATTGGCGCTTTTACAGCATTAATCTATATTAAGTGTATCACTGGGACTTTCTGCCTGCAGCCGCCACTGCCCCAGGGCTGCCCGGCCGTCTTGATGCGGTTCAGTGGCTTCATGATCACACAGGTCTGGTGCCTGTCGGACAGCCTGTGGGCCGCTTCCGTGTTCTGCATGAGCAGTCCCTGTCACTTCTGCAGGCCAGCTGCTGCTGAGACGCTGACACACTCCCGCTTTCTGCTTGGTGCCACCAGCTCTTCCTCCCCTTCTCCCCCCTCCTTCCAGGGACGACCACTGTCTCACACCCCATCCCCATATGCTCCTTCCCTCCCTCCCACTCGCTGGCTCCCCGCCCCCCCCCCCACCAGGCTCTCAATGCTTGTTTTAAACCAAGGCAGCGGGGGCTCTTCAGCTTCTCCTTTGCCTAAAACTCAGACATTCTATCAGTTGAATCAACTGAAGTGAGTGAGGGCTGAAATTCCGCAAATACACTGGATTGTTAAAAAGAACGGAAGTACTGTGTAGTCACTACTTGGAGTAATCTGGTCACCTTAGTTCATAGCCTAAAACAGAGGTGTCCAGCATTGGATGGGTCACGTCAGGGTTTCTGAATGACAGCAGGATATGTAAATGATTTTCATGTAAATGTAGGTAAATGTATCTTATGCAGATATCTTTAAACTCGTGCTTCATGCTCTTGTGAAACAGTATTTCTTAAGATTATTTATCACTCGACAGAACGTTGGTTTTACTCAAATGTGCATTATCGCTTAAACGCATATACATTTTCCCAAGGGAACCGTGTGCTCTCAAAATACAATAATGCTCCTCTTTTTTTGGTAGAATGGTCACCTCACTGTATGTCATCATAGACAGAGCATTTCAAGTCCTGGCCTTGCTTCTCTTTTTATATTTTGCAGTTTTATATAGCACGAACTCGAGCCGAAGTTATCAGAGTGCTTTACATGAGTACCAGTTGCATTATAGCCTGATACATTCAAGGCAAGGGGAAATTAAGTGATTTGCCCAGAATCACAGTATGTTTGAGCGTCTCTGCTGAGACTCGAACCTGCTTCCGCTACTTCAGAGTCGGCTCTTGCCGTTAAGCCACATCCTCTCCTGACAAACTATTTTGACCAGGGGTGTTCAATGTGGTATGTGAGGACTGATTCCACACCACATTCCAGGGTGACCGCAGATTATGCTAAAGACTTCCATTTAGGGTATTTATATTAAATTGAGACTTCAAAGAAAAGCTGAAGGGAGAAAGTAGTGATAAAATCAGTTTGAGCGGATGTTTTCATCTTTCACATTGGCGCTTTTACAGCATTACTCGTGCTTCATGCTCTTGTGAAACAGTATTTCTTAAGATTATTTATCACTCGACAGAACGTTGGTTTTACTCAAATGTGCATTATCGCTTAAAAGCATCTACATTTTCCCAAGGGAACCGCCCTCACTCTATCGCCCTCTATCTATTTATCTATCGCCCTCACTCTATGTATCTATCTATCGCCCTCACTCTATGTATCTTATCTATCGCCCTCACTCTATCTATCTATCGATCTATCGCCCTCACTCTATCGATCGCCATCAATCTATCTATCTGTCTATATATCTATCGCCCCCACTATATCTATTGCCCTCCCTCTTCTATCTATTGCCCTCCCTCTATCTATCACACTCACTCTATCGCATCACCCAGCATCACTCAGCACCACCACAGCATCACTCAGCACCACCACAGCATCACTATGCGCTACCACAACATCACTGTGCTACCACAGCATCACTGAACACCACAGCATCACTCGTCGCCACCACATCACTCAGCGCCACCCCAGCATCAATCTGCGCAACCATTCAACAACAACTGGTTCAAATATGTTCTCTCAATGTTTCAAGCTTTATTACAAATGTCACAAAAAGATGTTAATATTTCACTTCTGTTATTGGATTTTCGTAACAATAAAATACACTGAACACAATCTTCACAAAAGTTATTTACAAAAGTTTAAGCTATTGCCATTATGAATTTCAATAACTTTTATTTAAGTATTAATTATTAAAAAAATTAAAAGCCATTGTTATTTGTAATATCAATACATCTAAGTCACGTAAATAAAACACATATTGCATTACAACTGCTTTAGGTGTCACATTTGTGAAAGTTATAACTATTGGCATTGTAAATGACAAAGCTATTAATTTCGCTATTTTCAGAACCAACACATACATAAAAAATTTGTCATTTACAATACGAATAGCTCAATCTTTCCTAAAGCGAGACCTATTGCATTGCAAATGCTTGTTTCTTTCAGATATCAGGCCTGCGTTGCTATTGTCTGACATACAGATCACCTTTGTCTCTAGCCCCTTAAGAGCTCCACATCTACTTCCATGTTATTTATATGTGCTTCTTCAGCCATGTCTATAATATAAGAGCCAAAGGGCCCAAGACGTACAAATGTTGGTCCTGACATTGTTTTAGGCACCGGTCTAGTAGACCGTTTTTGAGTTGTTCCCTGATTTGAACAGGAATGTTATTAGCTCTGGATCTAGGTTGGGTGTATGAAATGCCTTATCATGTATCACTGGCCTGGGCATTCGGCTCACATCAGATTCCTATGCTGCCTCAAGGGGTCTTCTCACCCACTGTTAAATAAATGTAGCCACGTGTTTCACGGACCATCTCTCAGAGCTACAAAGTGTTTTATGGCTTCTGGGCTGAACATATCCTTCCCTAAAGGCTCCTTAACTGGCTTAGTGGACCAAATGCCCTGTAATTCGTCGTCTATACTCTCAAAGGTAGCTAAACCTTCATCAGGGTCAAAGATTAACTCATCAAACCCTTTGTCATCGCTATTGACATCGAACATATCATCCAGGCTGAGTGATTCCTGGTTCTCTTTTGTGCCGCTGAGGATACCACTCCTTCTTGTGCCACAACAGACACCACCATCGCTTGTAGCACTAAGGCTACCCCAGTCTTTTGTAGCGCTAAGGGTACCACTAACAGAGTACAGGGCATCATCCCTCCTTGTCCTCGACCCGGTGTTTAGTGGTCTGTTCAGATGTCTTGTCTTTCTTAGGGCTTTTCTGCCCTTTTTCCGTTTTTAGGGCTCGCCTGGCGTTGCAGCGTGAAGCACTGCCGCTAGCGAACCTTATTGTCGTTGTGTTGCCTCCCCAAGTGGTACAGACCGGTGCACGAGCAGACACCGGTCTGTGAACGCACGAGCCGCAGGGAACGCCAACGTGCACGCTCACGGCGTCACGCTCCTGCCCTCCCGCGTCTCTTCCAAGGTGCGCTCCAGGCCGACTTGTTATTGTTGGCGCCGTGATGAAAGACGGCATTGTGTGCATGCGTGTGCGTCGGCTGGAGGTGGGGGCTCCCGTACAGCTGAAGGCGCAGCAAGAGGCGACATCCTCGGCAATTAGATAGTAGGCCGGGCAGCATTATTCCTTTCACACCCCGGGCCCCTTCTCCCCTCCTGAAAACCAGCCTTTTGACATCACAGGGTTATTTCTGAGGCGATATCCCGCAATACCGTGGGCTCTGCTGGCCAGATAATGGAGCGCGTTGGGAGTAATCCGTCTTGAGCCGATGGCGAGGGGCATCACGTACATCAAGATTCATTATTTCGAGCCGTCATGGGAAGGGGGAGACTGACATTACAAGACGGCATTTCATTTCAGGATCTTCGCTTCCCTATTTCTGTTTAGAAAACCCATGGCACTTAAGAGGTAGTGCATGCTTTACAGCGGCTTGGGTCGTTTCGACTTAATGCCTATAATCTACAATAAAATAACTGATAAAAAATAGGGCAGACCTCTACACACCAATATTTAGATTGATTTATTATTATGACTTTTTATACCCAAGTTTGTACGAGTGTATGCTTCCCATGCATGCCTCCCTCTGCACATTAGTACTTTCTTCAAGGGTCTGGAGCCTGCCACAGCCGTGTAGAGGGGCGTCATGTTCATTTTCTTCATGGTGGTTTCCATATAGCATGGATCTTCCCAGGCACAGGATAGGGCCTTGCATTTTTTTATACATATATTAAAGTGCAAATCTTGCCCCCACACATGTACGCACACACACACCATACGAAATTATATCAGAGAAAAGAAAACATAACACCCATACATTGCCTGGACACAACGAGCAATTAACGGCATACAATGCTAGACGTTTTTCAGTGTAGCACGAGTTGAAAAGGTATTTCTGCAGGCAGGGATTAACGTTTAAGAAATTGCAAAACTCAGTAGACTTTGATGTTTACCTAGTTTCTTCCTCCTTGCACTACCATCTTGATAGCTATGCACATCTCAGGTCTAATGACTAACTTTGAAACTTCCCTTCTTGAACCTTCTCTTCCTGACAATTCTACATTTACTGCCATTGACAAACAACTCTCACATTTAATCCCTAAACCCAGACCATCTTCATCTTGTTAACTTGTTCTTGATTCCATCAGAGACAGGCATGGATAATTTCTAATTAAACATAGCCAGACCCGTAGCTAGGAATATTCTATTAAAAGGATTTTTTGGATTTGGTAACAATGTGCAGTGCGAGCTTGGTGGGTAGGATCACTGGTCAAAACTAGACAGAATTATAAGTGGTGCCAGGGAGATTTTTGTCATTTGAATTTTATGCTGAAGGACACGGTTTAGATCCGCTTGGTCATGAGGAGATAAACAACATTGGCAATTCGTTTGGGGAGGCTGTGCTCAAAGTCATTCTGAGTTAATGTGTGTATTAAAGCTCATCAGGTCAGTAACATTTTGGAAAACTACATAGAATTTAGGAAAAAGAGGAAAGTTCTTTTTTTCTGCACTCATCATCTTTCCTTTTTTTTCAATTTCTCTCCTTTTTGTCCTCTTCCTTTTTAGGTCACGCCCTGGCATTGCAACGCGAAGCGCTGTCGCCAGCGAGACCTATTGTGGTTGTGATGCCTTCCAAGTGGTACAGACAGGTGCACAAGCAGATTCTGGTCTGTGAACGCGCTTCCCAGAAACTGTGAAACTGTGAACAGCAAGTCAGCCTCTCGCCTCTCTCAATCGCGCGCGCGCGCACACACACAGCCACACTCACGCATGCACACACACACACGCACGCACACACACGCAGGCACACACACACACACACACACACACACGCAGGCAAGCACGCAGGCACACACACACCCCCCCAACAACTAAGCCCCACCCGCCCCACTTACCGGGCTACAGGCTCCGTCACGCGGGGGCTTCCCTCACTTGCATCGGCGGCCTCTGCTCCTCCTACGTGCCTACAGCGTTTCACAGCCTCCCCTGGGGCGGGACTTCCGCCTTCTGCCCTTCTCGTCCAGTCACTTTGTGGGCGCGGGCTTCCCGCAGAAGGCGGAAGTTCCGCCCCAGGGGAGGCTGTGAAACGCTGTAGGAGGCATACGAGTGCTGGAGTCTGACGCACAGCCCGCCATTGGTGGCGGAATCTTTCTGATTTCATGAGGAAACTGTTGTAAATAGGTAACCTTACGTTTCATTTCAAAAACAGGTTGTAGGATTTACAAAAATAACCTTTTGGATCTTGTTGATTCTGTTCCCTTGTACCACCGTAACCCCCACTCTTTCCAAACACCTCTCCCCCTTTCCCCGCCCCTCTTCTCTCTTCCCGAACTCGCTCCTCTTATTTTCGCCGTGTCTTTTTCTTCATATATGCCTCTCACTCTCCACTCTGTTCCTTGAGTTCTCGCGCTCACTTTCAGCCCCACCTCCTTCACCTCCCCAAATCCGCCCCATCCTCTCTCTCGTAGGCTGCAGCCCATCTCCCTTTTCTTTTTCTCGATTACTACCAGTGCCCCCCAGTCCTGTATGTTCTCTGCTTCTATCACTCTTCAGTTTATGCCATATTTTTCGGTGCCCAAATCTCACTCTGCCCTCCATCTCTTTGCCTGACTCTAAACAATTTCACCCCTTCCCGTTCCAGCTGGCTCTCTAGGGTAGCACACAATTCTGGGACATAAAAGTGTCTCTAAGAGGTGCAGGTTTGTGAAATTATCGTATGCGCCCTTTTCATGCAGTCCTGCATTTTTAGCTGACTGAACTATTGTATGGCTATATTTTTGGGCTCTTAAGTGTAGGTTGTAATTAAAAGGTAAAGTTTTTTCATCATTGCTGCGATTAGACACTGCGGGGGAAGGGGGCTGGCAGTGAAGCAAGGCGGAGAAGGCTGGCACCGGGCAGCAAGAGATCCGGGGATTGGGCAAGGCTGGAGACGGGGCAGGGTAGAAACAGGGGGGGTAGGGGACAAGAGCAGAGAGTCGTGTGTGTGACAGACAGTGTGTGTGTGTGTGTGTGTGAGAGAGACAGTATGTGTGTGTGAGAGACAGTGTGTGTGTGTGAGAGACAGTGTGTGTGTGTGAGAGACAGTGTGTGTGTGTGTGAGAGAGACAGTGTGTGTGTGTGAGAGAGACAGTGTGTGTGTGTGAGAGAGACAGTGTGTGTGTGTGAGAGAGACTGTGTGTGTGTGAGAGACAGTGTGTGTGTGTGAGAGACAGTGTATGTGTGTGTGAGAGAGACAGTGTGTGTGTGTGAGAGAGACAGTGTGTGTGTGTGAGAGAGACTGTGTGTGTGTGAGAGACAGTGTGTGTGTGTGGCTCTGTGTGTGTGTGGCACTGTGTGTGTATGTGGCACTGTGTGTGTGTGTGGTGCTCTGTGTGTTGCGCTCTGTGTGTGTGTTGCGCTCTGTGTGTTGCACTCTGTGTGTGTGTGGCGCTCTGTGTGTGTGTGGGGCTCTGTGTGTGTGAGTCTGTGTGTGTGGCATTTGCGAGAGATTAAGCTATTGGCATTATAAATGACAGTGCCATTTATTTATCTGTTTCAAAAACTAACACATAAATAAAAAGTTTGTCATTTACAATGCCAATAGCTCTAACTTTTGCAAAGGCGAGACCGTTGCATTGTAAATGCTTGTTTAGGACTGTCTTCGTCAGGGACAGGAAGTATTGAAGGAGTGCTCTTTTTCGTGCATGTGGGAGCAGCTTTAAAGGTGTATGCATAATTATAGCTTATAGTCTTCTTATGAAATTACATCTGTAAGATCCGTGGAATGAGGCTATCACCCCCTTCCTTGACCTTATAGTGCTAGATCCCTTCCCTAGCCCTCACAGAGCTAAACCAAAGCGGTGAGACCCAGGGTAGTATGGTCCCCTGCATTGGGCCTCGCAGCACAAAACCATGGCTGTGGACACTCACCTGGGCTTGACAGCCCTAGACCATGGCTATCCTTCCCAGGGCATGGGATCACCCTGCCCTGTGCCGTGCCCCGACCCTCCCCCAATCATGGCCCTGCAGCACTAGATTTCGAGGCTTAGGGTTTGGGGGCCCTCCCAAGGACCTTACAACCCTGTGCTACGTCTATGTGCATGGGTCTGAGTCAAGGGCATAGCCATTGTAGTGTTGCGTCCTTTGTTAAAGCACCACCAAAGGGGCTCTGGAGGGTGAGTATTCCTGGGATTCTCCTGTGTGCAGGTTGGTATATCCTGGCTTTCAGCGTCAGAGTAGCTAATAAATATAGCCCGTCAGATGGGTGCAGTCTGTTACTTTCTGGCTGCAGCTACTGTCTGGTGTCTGTGTCTTCATTTACATCAAGCGTGTATGTGCCACATTACATTGGCGAAAAGGAGGCGCACTGATCCTCCTTGCACACTTGCGATTCCCGACTGCTGTGTTGGCACATGGTTGGCTGGATCTATTTCCAACGCAGCTCTATGCCTCTCCTGCACTCAGGCCAGTAATCGACCTCGCCGCGGAGACCTGAAGACCAGCCCACTTCCCGTAATCTGCTCTGACATAGAGGGACCCAACAGACCTACTTGTTCTGCCCCTGCGGCTTGGCCCTGAAGCCTGGGCAAACAGGTCCACAACCCTATTTAGTTTGGAATCATCCACATGGGATAAGAAGACTTATGCTTCTTCTGAGAATTAATCTGTTGCCCCTAAGAGATGTTAATGGCATATGGGATAAAATCCCGAGAGAGGAGAGAATTTGCGAATTGTGTTATATTCAAATCCAGGATCTTAATCATGTCCTATTTGTGTATCAGGAATTACAAAGGACAAGGCTTATGTTTTTAAGATCATCATTTATTCAATGTATTATTCATTCAGCCCAGGAGGCCAGAATATTTGTTTTATCCCCACCAAATGACCAGTCTATAAGGCTACAGATCGACAGTGCCACGCCTGCCTCCTGTACCATTCCGGACCCTAGGGCTACTACCAGCCTGGCACAGAAGTGTGGCTCAATGATTAGAGAAGAGTGGCTCAATGATTAGAGTGGCAGACCCTGATGCAGAGGTCTAGCCCGGGACCAGGGTTCAATTCCCTGCCTCGGCGGGTCTTGGGCTCAACAATTCCACGGACCTGATAATTCTCGCCTCAATGCCTATGCCAATCATGGAGTCCCACTCTGCAACTCTGGGCAATGGCTTGCGTAATCTCCACAACAGCCCCCACAACGCTAAGGATGCCTGGTCTCCACCTTGAGGGTGACCAGGAGTGGACGCCTCACAGGGAAAGCCAGGATGGGTTCCACAGCGGTATTCGTACAAGCGCCTTGAGACCCTTGCGGGTGAGTAGTGCGCTATACAAGTATCAATTTACAGCAGATGACTTTATTTGGTGACCATCAGCCTTAGATAACCAGACCATCTGTCTCCACCTATGTGCACCTGTGGACTCTGTGTTGGCCCTGGTTGAGCAGTCACCGGCATGAGCGGTAGGCGTATTAGCATGCCCCGCTCCTGTCCATGTGTGCTGTTGTAAGCCCCAGAATGACCTCCATCCTGTCCCCAAAACCTTTGACTGTCACCGGGCCACCTCCGACACTGGCTGCCTAGTGGAAGTCTTGGGTGGAATACCTCAAGACGTATTTTGAGGCCATGGACATTGACGACAACAGAAAAAGGCCCCTGCTTCTGCAACTGGGCGGAGTTGACGTACATAAAATCTACAAATTCGGTAGCTGAGGCAGGCCCACCATGCACGTACACAACCCTCAAGAACATCATCTTGGTCCCCTTTGAACATTATGCAAACCCTGACTGTGTGTGTTTTCTACTCTGCTAAATGTGACAGAGACTGGACAAGTCAGTGGATGTATTTCACAGCTGCCTGAAAGAGCTGGTGAGAACTTGAACACTGCCAGATGAAGAGGACAAAGTGAGGGTGCAGTTCATACAGGGGTGTGTGTCAGTGAAACTTTGAGAGTGCATTCTGCAGAAGCTAAACATGCCAAAGAGGGACATCCTGTCCCTAGGGCAGTCTAAAAAACTCTCCAAAGCAAGGGAGGACCACATAGACACATCACAGCAATCGCCTATCAAAGGGGAGCCTGTCAATGTCATCATCAAAGAAACCTGGACATCAAAGCCAGAGACATCTAGACCTGAAGCGCAAGGCCGGCCCTACAGATGGTGTGGAAGTTCATACCACCACGCAGGTGAATGCCCATCACGAAGAAAAATGTGCTGGGTATGCAGAAAACGGAATCACGTTTCCAAGATATGCCGCTCTATCCCGAAACAACCAACAGCACAGCCAAAGAAGAGTATCTGCTCTGTCAACACACACCCTGTTGCACTGGCAGAGAGCGACATGGATGACCACGAGCAATAAGTTGTCCATGTAGTGCAGACTGTTGACCCGCAGTGCACAGCACACCAGTCTGTATCCATGTGCTTCCTCAGAGTCCAAGGCCAACCGATCACCGCAGTCTTAGACACCAGGGCCTCCATTAACCTCATGGCTGCAGATTGGTACAGCAAACTGCTGTCCTGCCTGTCCTACGCGCCACCAAGGTCAAAGATTATGCTTTTGGTAACCGCTCGCCACTGCTGTCACAATTCGCTCTGGTACCCTCCACCAGGGGGCCGAATTGTGGGACTTTTCCCTGTTAATTATAAGCTTCTGGGCCGTCCCCTTCATGCATATACTGACTTCCAGCCATTTGGATGCTACTCAGAAATTGCCATCCATTCCCAATCCATGCCAGGTTTTGGGGAAGCCAGCCTGCTCATGTCTGAAACACGATGACCAAGAATACCCTTCTACCTACTTTGTCCCCAACCCTGCAGGCCAAGGATGGGTGGAAGAATTTGGCTCACCTGTGGCTAGCTTCTGCTAGCCTTCTCACACCTGATGTATATGATTGCTGTGAGCACTTTTAAGCCCCAGCTCCCTTCAGTCCAGTGTTGGTCATTGTAACTGTGTACCGGTGAGCCTGACCCTTGTTTCCAGTGTTTCCTGAGCTTTTGATATCCTTGATTCCAGTGTTTCCTGAGCTTTTGATATCCTTGATTCCAGTGTTTCCTGAGCTTTTGATATCCTTGTTTCCAGTGTTTCCTGAGCTTTAGTTATTCATTGTTCCTGAGCTGCTGCTGTTTCCTTGTTCCTGAATTAGTGTAGTTCCTATATTCCCAATAGGCTCTGCGCGTTGGAATAATATATACTGTAGTTTAGACGTAGGACTGAAGTCGACTAGGTCTCTACCGAATATATTAGACTTAATTGTGAGTGCCAGCTAGCTCAGAGGTCACTAGAACAGTTCTCGAATAAACAAGAAGGGATTCGTCTCTGACAACCATATAACATGACAACTTTGTTTCCCCAGAATGAAACATATCTCTAGAGTCGCGGAAACAATAGACGGCTATTTCACTCAGTCAATCGAGCATGCTTAGTTTCACCAGAGTTGCTTTAGAAATAGAGAGACGGGCGTTTTCAATAAAAGTATTTATTGAACAGTCTTATTTCTTAAGCATAAGAAATGCACTGCTACAATTGAAATGCTAGTTAAGAAGTACGAGGCATATAATACGAATAGTATTATAAAATAATACTATAAAAGCATGATATGGTTTCTAAGCCATAAACATAAAATGCATAAAATACATACAGTGATAAAATGATGGCTAATGGTACCCAACTGGTGCTTTAACGTACGTCTACCCCAGTGTACCTAGGCTAAGCCTAGTACGAGGGAGGAGTAAGTGAGGAGTAGTTTAAATTTTAGTATTTCTCTGCCAAGAATCTGTTCAAGAATTCTCTAGGGGTCTAATCAGCTCCGTACCTTGGTTTTAGTATGATAGAGGTCTTGTATCTCTTTCTCGGGGCTCGATCTCCCAGCAACCCGCAAGGCCAGCCTGGAAACACTGGAGCTGGATTTCTCGGCAGGAGAAAATACAGCGTCTTTTCAATGTGTCAGTTGGAGGGTCGGCTTCCTTCAGCACTTGCATCAGCAGGGCGTCGGGCAAGTAGTTAGTCGATCTGCTCCGGAACCACCGTGTGTTTGACTGGGCAAATGTAGGCATATTTATACCCCTGAAGGTGCCGAGTCTGACGTAAGATTGGACATAATATCGTCACTAGTGCCTTAGTTTCTTTAAAACTCCTGGATTTCTTGGATAAATCAGTATTCAAGCAGGGGAGGTTCCTGACTGCTGAGGGCTGGTTTTACCACGAAATCAATGTGGATTCTCAGAGTTTAGTGGACGTAGCCATGCCGTATTAGGGCTGCGCCGGCTATAACTAAATAAGGCAATGATTCTTTATGCCTGTATAAGGACTGGATGGTTTATACCTATATATGGGCATGAATCGGGAAAAATTACACTAGGGTCCTAGATTCCCACATAACACCCACTCCACGAATGTTAAGTTCAATAATACATAAGCACTGAACATATGTCAAAGCAAAGTGTTTACAATCCCACCCCAAAATGCAAAAATGTATTTGCAAATAGGTTTGTTTGCATGAAGAGAGTATACATCCCGTAAAAATCATAGGCATCATGAAATCAAATATAAACTATGAGCATATATCTTCACATTATATAAAAATGAAAGTACAGTCATTAATCAATACCTGAGATCAATCCCATAGTATAATTGTCTAATTATCTTTGTAATCGAAATTGAAGCCCAATATTGTCAAATAGGAAGCACAAGCTTGAAATCTTGTTCTCTAAGAATAGTTCTACTTTACTCTGTGCCAAAAGTTCTATTTTGGAAAAAATTCAAATTAAATGGATTTGTTTTGAAAAAATGAAGGCCGAATTGCAGAGTACAGGGAACGCTGTGTGAAATAATCAAAAGTTATTCTCAGGAGTGTCAAGAGAAAACATCAGATCATCTAGGCTCGCAAAGAAACCGTCTACTGTGGTAGGTGAAAGTGGAACTACTTCAGTTAGCAGATCAAAAGTGCAGAAGTGTGGATCATCGCCGTCAGCGTTTGATGCATTAGCAATGTCTGTAGTAGATGGTACCTGTATGCCTGCAGTTTCTCGTATCTCACCCTCAGTTAGACTTGCTGGTGAGACCTCAATGAATGCCGTCATCAGAATTGGCAGCCGTTGGGGGCAACACGATGCATGAGCCGTTACAGAACATAGCAAAGCGTCAACATCCGATGGCAGTACTGTTGGAAGTGTAAGACAAATGTCCAACACGCATTCCTGACTGCAAAGCAGGCATCGAAGAACAGGTAAGATGCAATCTTGCCAGATTGGTCTGAACGAAAGAAACCACGTTGTATCCAGATCTCTTAAACGATCCAAGCCAAGAATCTATGAAATCCTTTCACGATATCTCATTGCAAGGAGGCATTGTTCCATGATAGTTTCGGTGTCGTTGGTGACCGGACTTGCCATATCGGAGCAGAAGGAATAAAAATAGGATTCCTGCTACTAGTCCCAAGATGAGAGACAGGCCGCCGAACACAGAGTGCACCAAATTAGGAATAATGCAGAGGACTGCTTCAAATGGTGTTAATAGTCCCAAAAAAACTGTCTTAAATACATGTGCGATGCCGTCGGTATCAGACATGTTTAAGATTTGGCTTAACATTTTTGCGAAATGCACTGGGCAATTTGTTGATAATAATGCATGTATCTCTGCAGAAGACCTTGCTATTTGCAGATCATACGTTTCTCTAGCCGAGGTCAGTGGCACATTTTTTTGTAAAAGAATGGCTTTCATTCTGCTTAAAGTATCAATTTGTATAGAAGAGATATTCAGAGAAGGCCATATAGCCGTCTCCCTTTCTGTCTCTGTTTTTGAATACAATACTTGCATACAACAAGTGACCGTGGACGACACAGTTACGAGATAACTTTTTCCTGGCAACATGCCACAACAGCTGTGATCATTCAACATAATGTAACTGCCATTGGATAGCTGCCTGAAAACCGGTATTATCGTAGGAGAGGGCGAGGCGTGCAGGTGGCATGAAAGGTATTTGCAGAACCGTCACAGGCCCCGTGTAAATTAACTTCATTGCACAGAAGTGTACCACTTAGTGACTTTTTGCAATTATTGCCACTAAGGAAAACGGCATGTCCCCCATTCCAACACTTGTGTGTATATGGTAAAACCCAGGTCGACTTAATGTATTCTTTACCCAACCTTTCATACAGGCCTGCTGGTACATGCTCTAGACAATACTGAAACTGAAATGTCGTGACTGGAATTGAAATGGAGCCCTGAATTATCCACTCAATCACAGGTTTCTCAGAAACTGTCAATTGTAATCTTTAGAGTTTTTCAATGCTCAGCACAGTATAGTCTGCTCCTCTTTGTGCCAAAGAGATTTGTTTATCTGTAAGGTTAAATACAGCAAACAATGACGTTGTATTGATTAGATGCCATGGCACATAGCCAGAACGCAGATTTTGCAACGTCCAGCCTAACAGCATGATAGAACCTAATTGAGACTGACCATGTTGTAACTTTAGTAAGTCTTGTTCTCTGATGTCTACAGCAGAAGACACGATGCTCTCCATAGAATATATTCTGGAGGACAGAGTCGTTAACCCATTGTCCACTACAGAAAGTACTTTCTCCAAATGAATACGATCAATTTCCCGTATTTTTTCTGCAGTTTCTATTTGCGTCACTTTCCAAGCTTCATTGTAAGCCGCATATATACCGGCGTATATGAAACGTTTCTGCCTTGACTTGCGAGGTCCCATTAAGAAATCTCGCAAATCATTGCTTTCTTTAAGTAAAGACAAGTGTTGTTTTTTTTCTGGAAATGTAAATTTATGAAGCCATTCAAGGCAAAGCTTCCCTACACTGTAAGTAGTTACCATCCCTGGATGTTGTCTCTGGGAATATCTTGGATCTGGCCTATTCCATTTGAATCCTTGTGATTTGTTCAGGAATCTTTCATGACAGTTATTAGTGTCTGTTTGCCAGATTACCCACTTTTTCCAGTTAGGATCAGTTCTGTTCTGTTTTAATATATAAGTTACATCTACCTCCTCATCTGAATCGTTATTACTGTCAGGTGCAGGTTTTGATAAAGATGGTTTGTATAAATCTTTTATCTTAGCTAAGCCAAGACAAGAGGTTTGTTGAACAGTGTAATTCAAAAACAAAATTTGTTCTGATATAATGCAGGCTCTGAATAGTGCTTCTAAACCTTGTACCTGCCAATCTTTTGTGACCCAGACAGTTTTTGTCTCTATGTTGTTTTCCCAAAAGTCAAAACCTAATGTAGACAGCTGAGCATAAAAGTTTGCAGAATAAATTTGTTTAGTATTGGTCAACATTGTCTTCACACCTGTGTTATTTATATTTTTAAAATAAAGCATTTCTGGATTTGTAACATTAAACCCTGAGAAGTACGGACATTTTGCCAAGAATTTTCTCGAACTGCCTTTTGGCGGTGTTGGACAATGTCCCCATTGATTGTAATATAAAACATCTCTAAGGCTTGCAGATCTATTCAAATAATGATGACCATAATGATTAAAACAATACATTTTTTCATAATCAGATGACCCTTCTAAGTAGTCATGTTCTGTAAATTTAGCTGATATTTCCAAATTTTTCATCATGTTGTTAATAGTCTCAAAGTCCCAATCATCAGAAAATTTACTGGGAGCGAAAAAGTCACTCAAAGAAACCTTAAATTGGTGTGGAAGCTTCAGAAGCTCAACCAGACCATAGATGTCATAATCAGTTCTGTCCCATGCTATACCACCAGGTATAGGAACAGCTGTGATGTTTACTGCTGACAGTTCTTTTTTCACGGTGAGATGATTTGTAAGGTTTCAGGACCAAGTTGATTTTCTTACTTGCTGTGTCCATAGTACTGTATTTTCCATCAATCATCCTTCCCAAGGTCAATACCAGTACGAGCCAGAGGAGGAGGATAAGTACACCCAATCCAATCCAAAATTCCACCCATGGGGAAACCAGATATGTTTTTTTCTAGTAGATGAAGGAGTTCTGTTACTTTTTCCTTGATAGTTTTTTTTGCTGGCTCCTCTTCAGGTTCACTGGGATCCTCAGAAAAGTTATTGAAGTTGATAAAGTAGCCAGAAGCAGTTCTGTCAATTGTTGGGATTGCATCAGGATTACTTGAAGTCACCTGAGCTGTCTCTTTCCTTGTCATATTTGTAAACTCAGATGGTACATCATTGTAGACAGGTGTTTCTTGACGAACTGTTATTTGGGTTTTCAGAGGTACAAGTTCCATGGCTTTGTTGCATAGTCCTTCTTTTTTCACTGTTGGATTATCAAAGGTGATAAGTCTCTCAGTTTGAATCTCTTGGATTGTAGCAAGGTTTGGACGTCTGCTACTTTTCGCGAGACCACTGGGCCTAATACTTATTATTGGCCACATGATTGTGGTTTAACCAAGTCGATAGATACAACTCTGTTCTCCCTTTTACCAGCAAGGGGCGGTAATACTACTGATCTTGTTCCTTGGACGGCCAAGACTGGTACTGCTTTTCTGTAAGAAGGCCCAAATTCCTTCTTCACCGTAATTTTCTCCCTGACCAGATCCCCAATTTTTGGAATCCAGACAGTCCTTGCTAGGACAGGTGGTTTTTCTTCAGTGGGCGTTTGCTTCTGTTTGATATTACTCAGATTTCTTCTTGTTTCATTTAAGTCCTGTAAAACAGTCAAACGATCTTTGACATCAAAGGGTTTTTGTTTCACCACTGAAGTTTGACTATCGAGGTCTTCGATTATCATTCTAGTACCAAACATTAATTCATACGGAGTGACTCCACCCAGAGAAATTTTTGGCAGATTATTAAGACTACGTTGGACACTTGTTAGATGTTTGACCCACTCATCACCCGAACCTAATACCTTAGCTGTTATGGATTGCTTTATGTCACGTTTTTTTCTTTCCACTACCGCATTACCCTCAGGATGGAAGGGACTAGAATACCGCAATGCAACGCCCAAGCTAACCATGGCCTCCTTGTAAGCTCGAGAGCTAAACGCAGAACCCTGGTCAGAATGTAGTGTGCCAATTGTGTTTGTGCCGATAAAGACTCGCCAATTCTTTATAACAGTTCTGGCATCAGCCGAGCACTGGGGCCACATCCAAATAAATCTTGTCCTAGTAGATGTGGGGCTGCATTCGTCCATTCTGACGTTTCCAGGTAGATAGCCTAATGCTGACTAGACATGCTATCTGAACTGGACTGGCTACTCTGTAGTCAGGCATCTGGTGGCTTTCGCTGCTGCGATCTCTGTTGCATTTAGGGCAATAAATTGCAAAATTGTACACGTCAACTCCTAATGCCGGCCACCAGTACATCTTTTCTAATTCTATTAGAGATTTCAAGATCCCTTGATGTCTCAGACCCTCTCCCATAATTCCTTCTTGAACCAAGTAAGCCCTCCGTTTGCATCAATTATGTATGTATTACCGAGTGGATAGTTTAGAGGTAACGCTGCATAATTTCCTTCCACTGAGGCTTTTACTGCTAATAGCATTTCACCATCTATTACTTTCTTTTGAGCATTTGATTGTAGCTACGGAAGCCGTTTGCACAGCTGCCTTCGCGGCTTCATCAGCCAATGAATTCCCTGCAACGTGAACGCCATCACGTTGATAACTCAGTGTATGAATCACGTGAGTCTTTTGTAGTTCTTTTTGTAAAAGAACTACTTGTTCCCAAAGCGTTTTATGCTTAATTGTGCCACCTTTTGCGTTTTTGAAACCATTCTGAACCCAGTTCTGCAGATACTCATTGTAAGATTGAACGCAGTAATACAAATCGCGCACTATTAGTGTGGGGAATTCGCGATCAGTATTTTCAAGCGCCATCTTGAAAGCCTGTAGTTCAGCTTGCTGAGCTGTACAGTCTCCGAGTGATTAAGTTTTAGTGACCATAGGTGAAATTGCCGTCGCGCCAGCGACCTTTATCAATCGCGCGTACAGGACTATAGGCTTGTTCACCCCCAATTGCGGGCTGTGCTGATCCGTCTGTATATATTATACATCCGTAATGTTCTAGAGGCAGAATTTCGGTCTGCAGAAATTGGAGAAATTGTTGTGTTTTCAAGCTGGGGTCAAAAACGTATTCAACGTCTGTTGCAGCAAGAGAGTTAACCCATTGATTCCATCTCGGATGTAAAGCTTTAGCATTTGGGATGCTTTCCTTTGTCACTGCCTCTAAGGCAGGTACAGGTGTAACGATCATTATGCGTTTACCCTGCGCGAGAGCTCTCTCTTTTGCTAATGCAGTTTGAACCGCCGTCAGAATTTTCTCAGTAGAAGTGAACTTCATTTCAGCTTGTGTATACAAGTGTGATTTGTATGCTATTGGTACCATTTCTCCCTCATTAAAGGTCAGGTACGTGAATCCGCATCTCCCTGGGATGACTCGGATCACAAGATTTCGAACGTTTTTGCGTGTCTGTAACTGTTTTTTAGCTAACATATCTGTTTGGACTGAACGTAAAATTTCTGTATGTGTTTGAGTCCAATTAGTCGGTTTGAAATCAGGTTTGATTAGTTCGTAGAGAGGTTTAACCCTCTCTGCGTAGTTTAGAACATAAGTTCTTCCAAAATTCAGGAAACCTAGAATTGACTAAGTTTTTCTGTGTTTTTGGAGGTTGGAGCAGCGCACATTTCTCTAAGAAGTTTGCTGCCAGGCTTTTGCCTTCACTTGATAACTCGTATCCTAAGAATAGGACATTGAGGTGGGCAATTCGTGATTTCTTAAAATTGAATTTATACCCTTCAGAAGCAAACCTAAGTATTATGGTGTTTACTCTTTTCAAGTGCCTGTCCAAATCGTCATCTGTAAGATAGATGTCGTCGGCATATGATAACGCCTCATCATCGTACGTTTGTAGTAACTCTGTTACCCTGGCTGAAAATAACCCTGGACTATTCTTGAATCCTTGGGGGAGACGGCAAAATTGCCGCTGTGACCCCAAGATTGAGAAAGCGGTCAAATGCCTGCTTTCTGGAGCAATGTTTTGACAGAAAAACCCATTTGAAATATCTAATGTGGTTTTATATTTTATGCGCACAATGTTATTCATCAATGCTGTACTATGTGAATTCTGTACTGCAAAGGTTTTGCAACAAGAGTTCAGGTGTCTGTAATCAAAAACTAGACGATATGTATTGTCTGGTTTGGAGACAGGAAACAAAGGATTGTTCATAGATGAGGTGCATGTTTCAATCACCCCTTGATATTCAAGTTGATCTATGATCTCTCTGACTTGTTAGCTTCTTGCTTAACTGGATACTGCCTTTGAGCAGTAGGTTGATTTTTTAATTGGGTTTTGTAATGAGGAGAGTCCTCATCCCATCCTACATGATTCTTATATAATGCTGGGGCTTGGGCCACTGCCCATTTCCTGGCATATGTATATTTTTTATGAATTGGAATTTGATTTTAGAAGGCTGGCATAATTATCTCTTCGCCGTGTGGGCAGGGCACTCCCTTACAACTGCGGGTGGCCAGTCTTATTCAGCTAGAAGTATGTCCTAACCCTTGGAAAGCTTGTCCCAGAAGAGAGCTTTTTTTTCTAGTTATGTCCCCCTCCATCCGGAGTGTTACTTCATATAACTTGTGGGTTACACTAACCCTGGTATCTGCAGTTTCAATCTGAATGTTTTCATTCAAGTCCACTGTCTCCAGATGATCCTTCAGGATCCTGCGAACTATGGTTACTTCTGCTGCGCTATCTAGCATTGTCTGAGTCCATTCCCCGTTCTTGAGTTGTGTCTTTTTTCAGAAGGTTCCCGTTGGGGAGACCTACCTCCCCGTTCAGGAGACCTAACTCTCCTTTGGGGAGACCTTCCTCTGGTCTGAAAAATGTTCTCTCTAGGAAGAGTCTGTTATTGTTCTTCCCACCTCTTTTTAGGAGTAGTGAGATTATTTTTAATAAATGCAAAAACAACAATTGATGGACAGAATGCAGAACAATGTCATACATTCACCCCAGTATAGAGATCTGGGCCTAAATCCATCGTTTTTTTGCACTCCACACCACCCCAGTTCAGACATGGCCATATGAAAATCAGCCTTGACTCTGTGCCTCATGGGAACAGTCCAGCCCTAAGTTGGCAGGTTATGCTCAGACGTGAGTCCCTTGCTCACTTTGCCACTTGAGTCAAGCAAGCCCGGCTGAAGACGGTTGTAATGCCAGAAACCGGTCCTGGGAAGCTTGATTCCAGTCCAGGGAAGACATGGCTTGGCAGTTCGGGCTGGACTGTTCCCATGAGGCACAGGGTCAGACTGATTTGCATATGGCCATGTCTGAACTGGGGTGGCGGAGTGAGCTAAAGAACGGGGATGGATTAAACCCAGATCAGTTGACTGGGGGTGAGTGTTTGTATTGTCAACGCTCCTTCCATCATCAACTTTGGTTTTTCTTTGTTCGCCCTAAGTTGGCAGGTTATGCTCAGACGTGAGTCCCTTGCTCACTTTGCCACTTGAGTCAAGCAAGCCCGGCTGAAGACGGTTGTAATGCCAGAAACCGGTCCTGGGAAGCTTGATTCCAGTCCAGGGAAGACATGGCTTGGCAGTTCGGGCTGGACTGTTCCCATGAGGCACAGGGTCAGACTGATTTGCATATGGCCATGTCTGAACTGGGGTGGCGGAGTGAGCTAAAGAACGGTGATGGATTAAACCCAGATCATTTGCCTGGGGGGTGAGTGTTTGTATTGTCAACGCTCCGTCCATCATCACCTTTGGTTTTTCATTATTTTTAATAAATACTTTTTCAGGATTTTCTGTTAATTCAGGTTTTACAGGTTTTCCACCCAAACTGTCTCTACCTAGTTCTTCATAGGATTTTTCAATAATTTTGGCAAGCTCATAAGGCTGCTCAGAAATGTCTGTTTCGTTTAATTTCTGGCGGATTGCCACTGATGCTGCTTCTCCTCTTATGTTGGCTAATAGTATAGCCGAGACCTGTTTGAAATCTTTCAGTAATTTCATAGCTAGATTTAAGGCCGGTTCTGGACCGTATTCATTTTGAATCTGTCTTAGAACGTCTGGTATTACCACCATGGACGGAACATGTGTTTTAGTGTAGATTGAAGCAAAGACTGTACCCCAAGTGTCACAATCCTCTACGTGTGGTGCAATCCCCATGGGTAAACAGATTGTCAAAACCCTGTGTTTTTCATGAGGTGTACTATCAGGAAATACTGCCTCTATTTGAGTAATTTTTTGTGCTAACCAGAATGGAATCTGTTCTCGTTTCGCTGGTAGTTTACCAATGACTGACTGTATAGTCTGTGGTGTGATTTTATTAGTGTTCCCCTGATGAGGGATGTGCTGTGGAATTCTTACAGATGGTTGGACCGTTAATGTCCGCATGACATATTGAACCAATTGTCTATGTATTTTAATTATTTGTTTTAGCTGGGCTAATAATTCTACATCTGACATCCTTTCAATGTCAGGATGTGGTGTATAGCTGGCTGGTACCGGCCATGTAGTTCCTGGTCTACCTAGTGGACCGAGCCTTGTAATGTGATTTTGATGTTGTAGGGCACCATTAAACCAAAGCTGATGCTCTTGATAAGTTAGTGGAATTTCGACGTCCTTAAAAGGAACCTATTCCACTGGAGGTTCCTCTGCTTTGTAGTAGTGGAACTCGTGTGTTACTGCATTTGCTGCAGGAAATAGAATCCATGAATAGAATACCTCTGTCTGCCGATACTCATGTGCCTCTATAACAAAGATTACTTTACCACCTCATGATGATACCCCATTTTCTATAAGTTTTATAGTTATGGTTTTCCTTATATTTGGCGAGATGATTACTACATTCGCGTCATTTTCATTAAACCCTGTATTCGTCTAAACCCGGTTGGTTCGCATTTACTGCAGCTCCACCGGTTGCGTTGTTGTCGCCGTTTCCCGACATTGTTTAATGAAAGTTTGTAAAACAAGTTTCAAGGAAACAAAGATTAGGTGCACAATATTTTGGAACACTGTATCCTTCAACGTTGAATAAACCAAAAAACGAATACATAGGTTTTTCGTACTACTCAGTTCTGGCGGATATTAACCTTTTACCCACTCCAGACGTCTATTGGAGTGTTTTACGGGGAAAAGGGGTTTGTGTGAAAAGCACGACTGAGTTACTCTAGTATCTAGCGGTAAATTATCGCCTTACCAAACGTTGGGCGCCATGTAGTGTAGTTCCTATATTCCCAATGGATCACTGACAGAATATCGACAGACAAAATTTCGACCTGACAAAATATCGAGGTAAAAATATCGAATGCCAGAATACCGACTGCCTAGCTACAAACAGGTAAGTACAAAAATATTGACTACAAAATATTGATTGTAAAAAATATAGACAGTCAAAATATCAGATTTTTTAATGTCTTAAAATTTATTTAAAACTAATATAATAATAAATATAATTAATGTAAACATACTTAAAATAATTAAATAAATGTACAATTAATAAATAATTAATGTAACTTTAAAATAAAAAATAATATTTATTTTAATACACATATATATACATATATATATATATATACATATTGTTAACAAAACATATACAATATTTTTACCGTAGGATAGCGAAATGGTTACATTTAATATAACCACTCGAGTGAGTGCAACAGTCGGGAAAGCATTGGATAGCGTAGAGTTAAAAATTACTGTTCCGAAGATGGCGACGGAGTAAGACGTGCCTGCGAGCTCCTCCGGCACCCCGAGCCCTTCATAGCTTTGTGTAGCGGTACCGGGGCGATTAAAACCCCGGCTTTGATTCTCCTGGGTCTCCTGAGGCGCCCTGCATTGGTTTGTCCCTTCTCCCGTCGAGCTACGACACGGGACGGCGGACTTGGCCGAGGTGTTAACTTGGTGACGCACTTGCTCCGGAGCGGCCTACGGGGCTTTGTCTGGGCGGCTTCGACCCTTTGCGAGAGGGGACTTGAAACTTTGGCTGGCGACCGAGTGAAGCTTTTTCTGTGCGTGTCCCCTACATTGGCGCTGTGACGAGCCCGCCTGTGGTTCCTGTGGCCCAGCTGGCGACCATCGCTGTACGGAGGTGACAAGGAGGCGCCGTCCTGTCTGGGGCCTTGCGGGACAACGTCATCGGCGACCGATCGGTGCAGTGGTGCCATCTTGCCTCCTATCTTCGGCATTGGGACGTCGCACCATGTCGACGAGGAATCGCCTGAATAAACCGGGGAAGGAAGGTCCTGGGAAGGGGGCGTCTGGTTCGCCCCCAGGCCCTAGCAAGTCGCCGACCAAAGACGACGCTGACGGCCCGGTCACGAAGGCCTTCCTGATCGAGCTTTTTTCCTCCATCAAGGAGGATATCACGGAACTGAAAGCGCAACTGGCCTCCGACCTCCGTGAAGTCCGTCGGGATGTAGACGGCATTGGCGAGCGTGTGGCTACCCTGGAAGACCATGACTTGGGCCTCAGTGGGGATGTCCATCAACTACAGCAGGACCTGCTCCAGCTTCGTGAGCAGAATCTGGATCTCCAGACCCACTGCGAGGACCTGGAAAACAGGTCCCGTCGCAATAACATTCGAATTAGAGCGGTGCCCTCAGATGGAGACAGTGGCAATCTGCGGGAATATGTGGAAGCTCTCTTTCTACACATCTTGGCGGAGGACGAACGCGACGAGATCAAGCTGGACAGGGTACATCGGGTGGGCCTGCCCCCCGACATCTTGGCTTGTGTCCACGACTTTCAGCTGAAGGAGACAATCCTGCCAAAAGCGAGGGACACTAACAATTTGCTTTTTCGCGGACACAGCCCCCAACTTTTTCAGGACCTGGCGGCCACCACCCTGCAGAAGCGACGGAACTTTCGCCCAGTCACGGCTTTCCTGAGGGAACACGGGGTGTCCTACTCCTGGGGTCACCCCTTTCGGCTCATCTTCCGATGGCAGAACAGATTGGTGCAAGTGCGAACTGTGGCGGCTGCCAGGGACTTGCTGGGAATGGAGGAAACATCTGCTTCGGCGGACGCTACTGCCTCACAGAGAAGACGTCGCCACTCCCGATCCCCGCCTTGGCAGAGAGCGGGCCGACAGCGCACAATGGAGGGGCCCTCCCCGTCAGCGAGCCAGACTGAGAGGGGAGATGCTTTGGCCTCGGTGGCCCAGGTGACTGAATCGAGCCGAGTGGACAGCTCCTCGGCGGCCTAGGCCCCGTCATCAGCGGCTAGTGGGAGCCGGAGGGCTCTACCATCTCAGGTACTCTGTGGGACTTTTCTCCAATGGAGGGTTACCCCGGCCCTGGAATCGGGGGGGGGCATTACCTGGGTCTTCTACCCCCGACCCTTACGGTCATGTCTGGCTCTCATTGTTCTTTTTCTACTTTTCGTTTTCCTCTTTTTATGTTCTGTTTTTGAGACTCCAGAGGGCTCCTGTGGGCTTGTTGGGGATGGTCCCCGGTGGTGGTGGATTGGAACCTGGTGTGGCTGTGTTGCGTCTGGTGTGTCGTTAGAGTTGGGCTGCATTGATGGAAGCGATGAATGTGGAGGTTGGTTTCGATGTTGCCTGTTACGATAGGTTCTTGGAACGTTAAAGGCCTTAACTCGCCTCAGAAGCGTCAAAAGATTTGGAAATATATTCTGGATCATCAACTGGATGTGGTGGGCCTGCAGGAGACTCATTTGGCCCGCAAAGATGAATCCAGGCTCAAGCACAGGCAGTATCCCCTGATTTATAAATCATCTGCCACTACTAAGCACCGTGGGGTGGCACTTTTGTTTCGATCTGCCCTTCAGTTTCAACCTGTGGGGGTGCGGGGGGACAAAGAAGGGAGGTGGTTGATGGTGAAGGGGATGCTCATGGGTAAACTCTGCACGTGGGTGGTGGTCTATGCTCCAAATACGGGGCAGCATGGGTTCCTTGAGTCTCTCTTGAATGTGATCGGGGACTTTGGGGAGGGAGCGTTGATTGTACTGGGGGATTTCAACTTGGTTTGGGATAAAGATTTTGATTGTTCGCATCAACAGAGAACTGAGACGGGTCTCTTTTCCCCGGAGCTGCGCGATACTTTGTTAAGTTTGGGCCTTATTGATAGCTGGCGCTCCCTCCACCCCCGCACTAGGGACTACACGTTCTATTCACATGTTCATCACACATACTCCCGTCTCGACCATATCTTTGTGCATCAATCTTTACAGGGTGACCTGCGGGATAGCAAAATGTTTCCACTTTCAGTTTCGGATCATAGCCTTTTGGCGACATGCTTGAACTGGGCCCCTGATTCGTCCCCTGATCGCAAATGGTATTTCCCGGCATCCCTCACGCGAGATGAGGAATCCTGCAAGAAGCTTCGGGCGGCCATTGGGGAGTTCTTTGAGCTGAATAAGATTGGCGACACCTCGATCTTTACCCAATGGGACGCCTTCAAGGCGTCGGCACGTGGTACATGCATTGCTCTGAACTCCGCCCTGAATAGGCTTCGGCGGGAAGAGAGGGAGGCGTTGGAGGCGGAACTGACCACGTTGGAAACTGCACATAAGCAGAATCCTTCTAGAAGAACGCTTCGCCCTCTAGCGGCGGTGCGTGGGAAGCTCAGGGCGCATTATAATAACCGAGCAGAATATACTCTACTACGCTTACGGCGCCTCTCCTACGCTCAGGGCAACAAAGTGGGGAAGCACTTAGCATGGCAGCTCCGTGATAAACATGAGAGGGAATATGTGGGTGGTATTCAGAACCCCTTCGGAGTAGTGGAGCATAAGGACGCGGATAAGGCTGCGCTCTTTGGTGATTTCTATGCTGCTCTGTACTCGGCGGATCGCTCGGTGCCGTCCGCTCAACGAGCATATCTGGAGAACCTGACGCTACCGCAGGTCTCCAAAGAGTGGAATGACCTTCTGGAGGCCCCGATTACTAGGGAGGAGGTACTATCTGCCATTCGGTCTCTCAAGCCGCATAAAGCACCGGGCCCGGACGGCTATACGGCCTCCTTTTATCAGACGTTCGCGTCCGAGCTGGGGGACCGCTTGGTGCTCCTCTTCAACGCCATGAGGGATGAGGGCCACACCTCGGGTTCTATGGCGGAGGCTATGATATCGATAATTCCCAAGGCGGGGAAAGACCCCTCCAGGTGTGAATCCTATCGACCCATTGCCCTCCTGAATATTGATGCTAAGTTGTATTCCTCTATCTTGGCCGCTCGCCTTAAGGACCTTATGCCAGCTCTCATTCATCCGGACCAATCAGGCTTTATAAAGGGTCGCCAGACCCACGATAACACTAGACGCCTAGTTCACCTGATTGAGAAGGCCGAACGCTTTCAGATCCCGGCTGTCCTGCTCGGCCTTGACGCCGAAAAGGCATTCGACCGGGTGGACTGGAACTTTCTCTTTAGCACTCTGCAGGCGTTTGGCTTTTCCCCCACGTTTATAACTATGCTTCGGGCCAACTATCACGACCCGCGCTCGAGGGTCATGGTGAACGGCCATGTCTCTCCATTTTTTGCTCATTCTCGAGGCACAAGGCAGGGCTGCCCCCTATCCCCCTTACTTTTTGCTCTTAGCATAGAACCTCTTGCTATTAGGATTCGTGAGGATCCGGATATTGGGGGCCTCCCCTTTTCCGGGGAACAGCATAAAATCTCTTTATTTGCTGACGATGTCCTTCTGTCGCTAACTGACCCCGGGACCTCCCTCCCGCGGGTGCAGGAAGTGCTGTCCCAGTTCGAAGCGGTGGCTGGGTTCCGTGTGAACCCCGGCAAATCATACATACTTAATCTCACGCTTCCGCCCTCTGAGGTAGAGCGCATCCGACCGCTCACTCCCCTGGCCTGGGCGGGCTCCTCCATTCAATATCTTGGGGTCCAGCTGACCTCTTCCATCGCCACCCTATATGCGGCTAACTTCCCTCCTCTGCTGTCTCAGATACAGGCTGAGTTGACTCGCTGGAAACCTATGTTTATTTCTTGGCTTGGACGTGTAAATGCCGTCAAGATGACGCTGCTCCCCAAGCTTCTGTACTTGTTCCAAGCCCTCCTCATCTCCTTGGACGGGTGTTTCTTTCGGCGACTAAAACCATGATTCTGCGCTACGTCTGGCAAGGGGGCCGAGCCAGACTTTCCTTTCTTACGCTTCGCCGACCTCTGAGGAAAGGCGGGGCTGGCCTGCCGGACATGCTCCTTTACTATAAAGCAGCACAACTCCGGGTGTTGGCTGAATGGACTCAAATGGAGTCGGAAAAGCATTGTTTGCACATGGACAGGAGTGTGGCGGGTCGCTCTATTTGGGACTTGGTTTGGAAGGCGAAAGGGGATCGGCCTCGCAACGCATACATTAGCACCCCTACTAGCACCACTCTGAAGGTTTGGGACTCGGTCTCTCATGATGAGCGATGGACTTCCTTTCCTTCCCCCTTCACACCTATTCACTTTAATCCTGCATTCCCGCCGGCACTAGTTGAGGGGCCTTTTGATAGATGGAAGGCGGGAGGTTGCCATGCACTTACACACTTGTTTCATGGCTATGAGCCGCTCACCTTCCACAACTGCATGCGCGACTATGGTGTGCCACCTACTGAACGCTACCGACATGCCCAGCTGCTACATTGGGCACTGTCTCCTGAGGTGAGGGACGCTGCGACGAGGCCTCCCACTGCTTTTGAGTCCTACATTACTCGCACATCCTCCATGAAGGGGGTGATTTCCTTTCTCTACGACTTGCTGTTAACCACGGCTGTTTCGCCTCGCCCTTGATACATGGAGTTGTGGGAAGGGCACCTGGGAAGAGACATCTCCGACGCAGAATGGTCACATCTGTGGCGCGACCTACACACATTTAATCATTCAATCGATCTTAGGGAAGCGCATATGAAAACCATGTTAGATTGGTATCTCTATCCGACCCGATTGAAAAGGATTTTTCCTTCGGCTTCTGACAGATGTTGGCGGGGCTGTGGACTTCTGGGGGACTTCCGTCATATCTGGTGGGACTGCCCCATCATACGCCCCTACTGGGAGGAGATACTGTCTCATATTAGGGAGATCCTGGGCTACCCGGTCCCGGATTCCATTGGCTTTGTGCTCCTTGGCCTTCGGGACCCGCTTCTGGAGCACCAAACCAGGGCCGACAAGCACATCCTTTGGCTCTGCCTGGGGGCGGCTAAACTCACTCTGGCTGCCTCATGGAAAAAGAAGGAGGCCCTGGCTCTTTCCCTTTGGTTTGCTAGACTCTGGAGGCTGCTGAGTGTGGAACGGATGGCAGATATCTTTAGGAACAACTTTAAGAACTTTGCTTTCAGATGGGGCCCACTGGTCCGCTTTCTTTCTCGTGGGTTGCCGTCTGCGGTATGCCCACCCACTATACGTGCTTTACATCTGTTTCAAGTGTGATCCGGGCCTGTATGAACGGTTGTTATCTGGCTGCCACCATCGGGGGGGCGCACTGGGGAGGTTGGAGTCTCTGGGGAGAGGGGTTTTTTCCTTTTTCGGGGTTTGTTTTTCTTTTCTGCCAGGGGATGTGGACGATTGCTTTTATTGTTTTGCACAGTATGCTGATTCCTCGAGGCCGCACTGCAAGGAGGCGTGCATGGACCTGGTCGACCTGACCTTTGGATTGCATTGACTTGCCCGAAATTATGCAGGCTTTCTCCTCCGAACTTTCAGGGGGCTTGACGCTCTTCCGAGCTGCATTTTTTGGAACTCTTTCTTTTTTGCACCGTTGCATTCTGCCCTATGTGTTGACGCTGCTCAGCCCTTCATGAACGTTTCTTGCTGCCTGGCCTCTTTGTATTGACCCCTGCGTGGGTGCTTCTCTGTTTACATTTCATGTGTCTTCATCCCCCCTTGCCTTTCTATTGTTTCTGTTTTTCTTTTCCCTTAATAAAAATATCTTTTACAAAAAAAAAATTACTGTTCCAACTCCAGAGAGCGCAACAGTAGGGAAAACATTGGATAGCGTAGGGGTAAAAATTACTATTCCCACTCCAGAGAGTGCAACAGTAGGGAAAGCGTTGGATAGTGTAAGGGTAAAAATTACTATTCCCACTCCAGAGAGTGCAACAGTAGGGAAAGCGTTGGATAGCGTAGGGGTAAAAATTACTATTCCCACTCCAGAGAGCGCAACAGTAGGGAAAGCGTTGGATAGCGTAGGGGTAAAAATTACTATTCCCACTCCAGAGAGTGCAAAAGTAGGGAAAGCGTTGGATAGCGCAAGGGTAAAAATTACTATTCCCACTCCAGAGAGTGCAACAGTAGGGAAAGCATTGGATAGCGTAGGGGTAAAAATTACTATTCCCACTCCAGAGAGCGCAACAGTAGCGAAAGCGTTGGCTAGCGTAGGGGTAAAAATTACTATTCCCACTCCAGAGAGTGAAAGAGTAGGGAAAGCGTTGGATAGCGTAAGGGTAAAAATTACTATTCCCACTCCAGAGAGTGCAACAGTAGGGAAAGCATTGGATAGCGTAGGGGTAAAAATTACTATTCCCACTCCAGAGAGAGCAACAGTAGGGAAAGCGTTGGATAGCGTAGGGGTAAAAATTACTATTCCCACTCCAGAGAGTGCAAAAGTAGGGAAAGCGTTGGATGGCGCAAGGGTAAAAATTACTATTCCCACTCCAGAGAGTGCAACAGTAGGGAAAGCATTGGATAGCGTAGGGGTAAAAATTACTATTCCCACTCCAGAGAGCGCAACAGTAGCGAAAGCGTTGGCTAGCGTAGGGGTAAAAATTACTATTCCCACTCCAGAGAGTGAAAGAGTAGGGAAAGCGTTGGATAGCGTAAGGGTAAAAATTACTATTCCCACTCCAGAGAGTGCAACAGTAGGGAAAGCATTGGATAGCGTAGGGGTAAAAATTACTATTCCCACTCCAGAGAGAGCAACAGTAGGGAAAGCGTTGGATAGCGTAGGGGTAAAAATTACCATTCCCACTCCAGAGAGTGCAACAGTAGGGAAAGCGTTGGATAGTGTAGGGGTAAAAATTACTATTCCCACTCCAGAGAGTGCAACAGTAGGGAAAGCGTTGGATAGCGTAAGGGTAAAAATTACTATTCCCACTCCAGAGAGTGCAACAGTAGGGAAAGTGTTGGATAGCGTAGGGGTAAAAATTACTATTCCCACTCCAGAGAGCGCAACAGTAGGGAAAGCGTTGGATAGCGTAGGGGTAAAAATTACTATTCCCAGTCCAAAGAGTGCAACAGTAGGGAACATATATACTTCATATATGAATGAAAATTAATTAAATATTAATACCAATTACATTTTTTTTAAATAATGATTAGTTTTTTATAACAAATGAATTAAATTCAACAAAAATAACCAATAAATGATTTAAAAAATGTAAATATTTATAATTAAATTACTTCCCACCCTATTCCCCTATAAACCCACAACCCACTACTGAAAATAAATTAATACAATTAACATGATTAACATTTAATCAATTATTTAAAATTAATTAACAGTTAAATTTTAATTACTTACCAATTATTAATTAACAATGAATTACCAATTTTATTTTAATTAATTACCAATTTCTCAATTAATCAAAATTAATTACCAATTACATTTTAATGAATTACCAATTAATAATTAATTCAAAATAAATACCAATAAATAAATTAACATATTTAATAATTTTATTTTAATTACTTCCCACCCTATTCTCCTATAAACTCACAACCCGCAACAGAAAATAAATTAACATAATTAACATAATTATCAATTAGCCAATAATTATAATTAGTTACCAATTTATTTTTAATTATTTACCAATTAATAATTAATTAACAATTATTAAAAAAATGAATACCAATAAACAAATTAACATATTTAATTAATTATCATTAAATTACTTCCCACCCTATTCCCCCATAAACCCACAACCCGCTACAGAAAATAAAATAATATAATTAATCAATTAACTAAAATGAATTACAGTTCAATTTTAATTAATTACCTATTAATAATTAATTAACAATTAATTCAAAATAAATACCAATAAATAAATTAACATATTTAATTAATTATAATTAAATTACTTCCCACCCTATTCCCCTATAAACCCACAACCCGCTACTGATTTATATTACGCAAAACAAATACCATAACATTAATTAATTAAAATAAATTATAAAATAAATATACACTTTTCACACATATAGTAACATAAAAACACTTTAAAAAATTGATTTTAACTTACCTATAATTAGATATTTTTGTTGTCTATAATCTGTCCTTTCGATATTTTGTTCATTCTATATTTTGGAATCGATATTAATGCTATTCTAGTCGATATTTTTGTAGTCTATATTATGTCCAGTCGATATTGTGTCCATTCTATATTTTTGAATCGATATTAATGTAAGTCGAAATAAAAAACTCAATATTTTGACTCTATACCATTCCCAATAGGCTCTGCGCATTGGAACTATATATACTGTAGTTTAGAAGTAGGACTGAAGTTGAATAGGTCTCTACCGAATATATTAGACTTAATTATGAATGCCAGCTAGCTCAGAGGTCACTAGAAACGTTCTCAAATAAATAAGGGATTAGTCTCTGACAACTATATAACATGACAACTTGGTTTCCCCAGAATGAAACGTATCTCTAGAGTCGCGGAAATAATAGACGGCTATTTCACTCAGTCAATCGTGCATGCTTAGTTTCACCAGAGTTGCTTTAGAAATAGAGAGACAGGTGTTTTCAATAAAAGTATTTATTGAACAGTCTTATTTCTTAAGCATAAGAAATGCACTGCTACAGATGAAATGCTAGTTAAGAAGTACGAGGCATATAATACGAATAGTTTTATAAAATAGTACTGTAAAAGCATGATATGGTTTCTAAGCCATAATCATAAAATGCATAAAATACATACAGTGATAAAATGATGGCTAAAAGTACTCAACTGGTGCTTCTAACGTACGCCTACCCCAGTGTACCTGACCTAAGCCTAGTATGAGGGAGGAGTAAGTGAGGAGTAGTTTAAGTTTTAGTATTTCTCTGCCAAGAATCTGTTCAAGAATTCTCTAGGGGTCTAATCAGCTCCGTACCTTGGTTTTAGTATGATAGAGGTCTTGTATCTCTCTCTCGGGACTCGATCTCCCACCAACCCGCAAGGGTAGCCTGGAAACACTGAAGCTGGATTTCTTGGCAGGAGAAAAGACAGCGTCTTTTGAGTGCGTCAGTTGGAGGGTCGGCTTCCTTCAGCACTTGCATCAGCAGGGCGTCGGGCAAGTAGTTAGCCGATCTGCTCGGGAACCACCGTGTTTTTGACTGGGCAAATGTAGGCATATTTATACCTCTGAAGGTGCCGAGTCTGACGTAAGATTGGACATAATATCGTCACTAGTGCCTTAGTTCCTTGAAAACTCCAGGATTTCTTTGAAAAATCAGTATTCAAGCAGGGGGAGGTTCCTGACTGCTGAAGGCTGGTTTTACCACGAAATCAATGTGGATTCTCAGAGTTTAGTGGAAGTAGCCATGCCGTATTAGGGCTGCGCTGGCTATAACTAAATAAGGCAATGATTCCTTATGCCTGTATAAGGACTGGATGGTTTATACCTATATATGGGCATGAATCAGGAAAAATTACACTACGGTCCTATATTCCCACATAACAGTGCCTGCAGTGCTACTTTGACTCCTGAGCCTTAGCATTCCTTGTTCCTGAGCTGCAGCAGTTTTCCTTGGTCCTGAACTAGCACTGCTTGCAGTGCTACCTTGACTCCTGAGCCTAAGCATTCCTTGTTCCTGAACTGCAGCAGTTTTCCATGTTCCTGAACTAGCACTGCCTGCAATGCTACCTTGACGTTTGAGATTTTTCTCAATTCTTGTTTCTGCTCCTGCACCGCCTTCAGTGCCTTTTTGTTTTCTTGACTCCTGATTCAATTCTAGTATACCCTTGTAGCCTCCCCTTCTGTATATACTTTTCCAATCCCTGGTTCCAGTTCCTAGTTCATTGTCTTTCTATTCATGCTGTCTTGCTTCTATTACCTTGTATGTTTGTTACTTGCTTTCTGACAAGTGTGCCCTGTGATTTCCTTCCTTTCCTGTTAAGCACTCCTCCTGGCTAGCTCCTTGTCTATTGTGCTTGTATTTAGTTCAACATCTTTCCTGATACTGCCTTGTGTGTTCCTGTTTGATTGCCAGGATCCGTGGGCACAGCTGGCTACCTAGGTGGCGAATCTTGTTCACTGTGAGTATTGTCTTGGAGTTGCATTTGCAACATCATCATTGGCATCAGCTCCGTAGACCCTGCCTTTGCATGCATATCCTATATGTGGGTATTTGCAGTCATTATCTGTAACAGCAATTGTGGGTGAGGAACTTACTGAGCTTCAGTTTTACCATGTGGAGCTCCTGAGTGCTTTACCCCACATTCCCTTTATTGTTAATGTTGTTTTATATATAAGTGTGTTGCACATCCGTCCTGGGTGTAGCGATTCTGAATGCTGAACCGCCTCATGAGTGCCTGTCATTTGTAACTCTTAGCCATCTTGTTCCTTCGTGCAGGCTTCCCCTTTGGATCCCTTTTCTCCTCTGACTTCCTGTGTGAAACTGAGCAGTGCTGTACTCCTTTTTCTGCTTCATTTTCTACCCTGTTGCCAGTCTTTGCCCAAGTCTCTAACTGTATCCCAGACAGTCCCTGACAGCTGCTGTTGGCAGGAGTTTTCACAAGTAGGTCTCACATCATACGACATCCACAAAAGCCAAGCTCTGATCTGTGTGTCCCAGGAAGGTGCAAGATTTCTCCTAAGTTGCCGAACCAACCAAGATGCCAAGCTGGTGCGTTTCACTTTCAGTGTTCATGCCAGTAATACTGACAGACTTACACAGGAGTTTGCTTCCCTGTTCGACTGCATTGGGCATCTTGAGGGCAAAGCCGCACGTCTTTACATTGACGGTTCACTAGCACCTGTAGCACTCCGTAACCAGCAAAGCTATTCATCTCTGCCCCAAGGCAGAGAAGGAACTGGTGCTCCTTGAAGAGGCCAGCATCATCGAGGGAGTGGCTGGCCCGACTCTGTGAGTTTCCCCCATTGTGGTTGCGAAAGAAACCCGAACAGCGCCTGACGCGGTGTGGATTTGCATTGACATGAGAGTACCAAACCTGATCATCAAATTAGAGCACCAATTGACACCGACCACTGATGACATCATTGGAGAACTCTCGAGATCAAAGTGGATTTCTAAAATGACCCGCCGGTCACCAGATACCGTTGCATCCAGGTTCCGTCCCCATAACCACCTTCTCCACACATGAGTCTATGGTGGTAGACCAGCTAAATTTCAGCATATGAAGTGCAGCCAAATGTTTTCAAATAATGATCAAAGAGATGTAAACTGGCCTCTCTCGGCTACTGAACGTGAGTGATAACATCCTGGTGCATACCCGACGCTAGACAGTCATTTCACTCTGCTCCGAGCAGTATTTGCCAGGCTGAAAGATCACAGCTTAACTCTTCACAGAGCGAATTTTTAGTTGCTGAAAAAGAAAACCAGCTTCTTCGGCTACTAATTCTCCTACTGGAGAATAGGTCCTGACCTGGCAGAGGTAAGGGACATTCAAGATGCACCAGCACCCACCTCCATGTCAGCATTCTGCAGTTTCCTTGGCATGATAACGTATTGCAGACAATTCATGAAGAAATTGTCAGACATCACAGGCCCCCTCCGTGATCTCAGCAAGTCCACTAGCCCGTAGGTCAGGAGGAACAGAAAGAACAAGCATTTTGCAGTACGAAAGAAGCCCTATCCGCTGATGCATCTTTGGTCTACTTCGACCCAAGAATGAGTCTCAGCTAGTGGTGGATGCCGGTCCCACCAGACTGGGAACCATACTGTTTCAGCATCAGGATTGGGGGGAGTGGGCCCCAGTTGCTTACATGAGCCAGGCACTCATGCCTACCGAACAGATGTACTCCAGATAAAGCGAGAGGCCACTTCAATCCACTGGGGTTGCCGTCACTTCCAAATGTACTTGCACGACCATCCTTTTACCATCTTCACTGGCCATAAACTGCTGATTCTTTTATTCCAGGGTCCAGATCCAAACCACCCCGGGAAATGAAAAATTGATCCTGCAGTTGCAGGAGTTCAACTTTATCGTACAGTACTGGCCAGGCACCCCCAATCCTGCAGATTTTTTGTCACACCATGTTCGACCATCTACCCCCTCCAAAGCCAAGGAAGCGCAGGACACTGAGGAGTATGTCCGCCTTGTCAAGAGATCCAAGCCGATCCCCATGACCTTATCGTACATTGTAGAGGCCACAGGGCATGATGACTGCCTGCAAATTGAAATCCAAGCAGTCCTACCTGATGACTGGCAGGCTCTCCGTTGTCATGCTGCACATCGTACAAAAGATGCTAGGTTAACACTCCAATCATTTCATCATATTCAGCAAGAGCTCTCAGTGACAGGCGAGGACTACCTCATGCGAGTACTGCGGCTAGTCCTTCTCAGCAGTCAGTCTGAGGCACTGGGCTGCCCTTTTAGCTCATGGAGATCACTAAGGTGTTGTAAAGACCAAAAGCAGGCTTAGGAGCAAGATCTGGTTCCCTGGCCTAGATCAATGGATAGTGGAGGTCATTAGAAACTGCCCTGCCTGCCAAGCGATCAGCCAGCCTGAGCCCCCTGCACCTATCATCACAGATGTAGGACGCACCGCCCTGTGGCAGCGTATTAGCATGGATTTTGGCAGTCTCCCTGATTGCTCCCACATGCTCATCCTTGTAGACGACTTCTCCCGATATCCCAAAGTGGAGATCATGCCAAACACCTCAGCGTCGGAAGTCATCCCGAAAGTCAAGATAATTATGGCTACACACGGGCTGTTTGAGAAATACGCACCGACAATGGCCAGCACTTATTGTCACAGTTTGGCACCCTGGTGATGTTTTCTTTAAAGTCTGTGCTCTGTGCATTGGCAGCTGATGCTTCTGCAGGGATGGTGTCTGCTGTTTTTGGACCACCCGTTGCACCCGTGGGGGTGATAATAACAAGCATCTGCAATGCAATAGGTATCACATTTGCGAGAGTTTGAGCTATTGGCATTGTAAATGACAATGCCTTTTTATTTATGCGTTGGTTTTTAAAACAGATAAATAAAAGGCATTGTCATTTACAATGCTAATAGCTTAAACTCTCGCAAATGCAAGACCTATTGCATTACAAATGCTTGATTACATTCTGGCGCTTGTAGTGCTGAATTTAGACTTAGTTGAAAAAGGACTAGACATACCAGAACGCAAAAGAAAAACCTGCACTGAATGAGAACATTTGACTAATGCTCATAGAAACACTAAATATTTTTGGCTTCTGCTTTATTTTGGCCAGTCCCATATTTAACTTAATTTGGACAAAATGTAGAAACATATCAATATTCTAAGGCTTCTGTTTTAACATTTCACAAACAGCTTATTATTCTGTTGACTATTCGTGTGGAAGCGCGAGAGGTGTTTCACTTAATGCACTTCATTAAACCTGCCCGTCGCTACCTGACTCGTATTCAGTGGAATTATATGATTGGAATCGCCCTTGTACCTCATATGCAACCACGAGTAAGTCGGTGTTTGCCGTTTCCAAGAAAGTAATGCTGACGAAAGGCAGAGGAATATTTCAGACAAAGCCCTCAAGTACTTTCCTACGCTTGGAGCGAGTGGAAGAAGCCTACTTTGTAAACACATGTACAGAAAAAAAGGAGTCCTTTTGATGAGAAATCCTGCTTAAACACTTTAGTATTTTGACAGTAATAAGGGTTCAGTGTCTCCTTGCTGCTCCATAAACATCACCTTGGCAAATCTGAGATAAGGAGGCTCAAGATTGTGGTTGTTATGGATTTATTCGTCCAGAGCTGGCGTTCCCGTTCTAAAGTATCCTGCTTTGCAGCCGTAGTTTGTTTTTTGAATTAAAGTTATAACAAGCATTTACAATGCAATGGTCTCGTCTTTGTTAAAGTTAGAGCTATTGGCATTGCTCATGACATTATTTTTGTTTTTAAAACATATAAATAAATGGCATTGTCATTTACAATGCCAATAGCTTAATCTCTCGCAAATGCGAGAACTATTGCATTTTCACCCACACACACAGAGCCACACGCACCCACACACACACAGAGCCACACACACCCACACACACACAGAGCCACACACAGAGCCAAACGCACCCACACACACACACACACACACACACACAGAGCCACACGCACCCACACACACACACAGACAGAGCCACACACACACAGAGCCACACACACAAAGACAGAGCCACACACATCCACAGACAGAGCCACACACAGACAGAACCACACACACACCATCACATGGGGTGTCACCAAAATGCAAAAGAGACAATAATCTCATAGCAGAGAGACATATAATCATACACAGACAGTAATAATTACTGTCTGTCTATGATTGTATGTGTCTCTGCTATGATATTATTGTCCAATTAAATTTTAGCTATAATACGACGTTCGCAACGTCACTCACGTGACGTGGAGGCTCCCGGACCCGCCGTTTTCATCAGCCCCCGACCCGCCGATTTCATTAGCCCACTGCCCACGCCCACGGTCCCCAGCTGACTGAAAAGAGTTTCACTCAGAAAACATGCTAAACCAGAATAGGGAACGACCTGACACCTCCTCTCAGTGAGACCATTGGGTGGACTCTCCTTCATTGGTGCTCTGAGACGATATCACGAGCCAATCGCATGGGTGCGCGGCCCCAAGCTGCCTATGGTAGGCAGAGGCCCCAGACAGGCTTTGCCCTCTTGCTCCTTGCCCTCCACTGACAGAGCAGAGGGAGTCTGGTGCACAGGTCCGGAGGTGTGTGAGCCCCTGGTGTGCCATGGTGCCTCTTACCTCTGTGACGGAGTGTGGTCGCTTCTGGCCTGCGCTGCAGAGACTGCTTTCCAACAGACACATGGGTCACATATTCAAAAATGAGAAAAAGCTTCTTTTGCAGCCGCTATCAACCGCTGGATGTTGATCATGTGCACACCATCACTTTCCTTGACACTGGCTCTCGAGGTCTCCTGGAGGAGCCTCCCCTGCGCCGGCGGGGGATTTATCTGGCGCTCCCCCGGGGTGTTTCTGTCCGTATCCAGCTCTCACGTGCTGGGAGGTGGTGGGAAAGCCCGGGCAGCCCCTGTCCTCGAGGGTCCATGGTGTGCACGGGAAGGCTGGGTTCTTCCCAGGATGGTACCGGCCTCAGGAGGATCTCTGCCACCAGTTCTCCAGGAAGTGGAGGCACTCCGGGCCCCTCGTCCGCCTCCCTAACAGACGACCAGTGTGTGTGGATCAGTTTGCAGCCAGCCGCAGGTCCAGTCAAGATCACCAGCTGTGGATCCCGGGAGCCGCCATCTTGTCGCCTCAGGTCCTCCAGAGCTCCGAAGTCGTCACGGGCCCGGCAGGGCGGCACCCCACCGGCAGTCATGACTACCTCACTACCAGTTTCTTTATTGCAACAGCAGCACACACTTTCATTCACCCTGTTGAGCAGGCAGTGCCAGGCTGTCACCTTTCTGAACAGTGACGTGCCTGCCTCCGAGCTCTGCAGTTTAGTCCGCAGCAGTCAGATCAGCTTACAGTCGATTTTTGGCTCATTATTCTGCAGCCGCCAAGGTGCCTTGGAACGTCAGCAGGATCCTGCAGCTCTACCGCGTTGATCCCAGTACGGCACGGGCACAATTCTTCATATCCACACGCCGACTGGCAACGCCATCCTTCAGAGCGCTCTTGGCTTTCCCGCAGCTAGTTATTAAGCGACAGACATGAGTGATTTATCTCACCAGGTTAGACCTTCTACCATCATTAGCTCACCAGACAACCAACCCAAATGCTGTGTGCAGTGTTATGGACTGGAAGCGCTGAGAGCCTGGAGTCACCGCTGCCGGCCCGGGTGGAGAGCGCCTCTGAAAACAGCCCATAGTGCTGTGTAGCCCTGGCAAGTGTTAGACTCGGGGGTCTCTGGTTGGCACAGGTATGCACTTGTGACAAGCAGGGACCCTCTCCTCTAGTCAGGGTAAGAGAACTACTCCTTTAGAAATAACCCTTGCTCACCCTCTAGGTAGTGTGGCGCGAGCAGACAAGGCTAATCTTCAGGGCGATAGTTAGTTAAGCATTTATGATCACATACAGGAAACCCACTGACCCACCACAAACGGACACCAGTCGAAGGATTGTATCGAAAATACGTAGACTTTATGTAAAAATATATGCAGAATTATCACAAGACCATATAACGTTTAGCGAATGAAGGCCACCAGATTTAAATAGGCAATTGTTCTTAAGTGTTCTGGGTCAGCCAGGTACGATGACAGGGAAAACAAACGTTGCGGACCCTGGATCCGATGCGAACTCGGGATAGAGTTCCAATGTACCTTGCAATGAGTGTCCGAGGCGTTTCAGGCGCGGCTACTGGTGAGGGCGGACCCTGGACGAGGCCAACGGTTCGCCAAAGGATCTATCCGGCTCGGAGCCCCCTCGAGGTGCGAGGCGGGTGAGCAGGACGGTGTGGAGGGTTGTGGCAATCCGGGGTCTGATGCAGCTCACGGGGCGAGGCACCAGTTCGTACCTGTGGATCTGTGTGGGGCGTCGCGTTCTCGGGCAGATGGGTGCCGCACCGGGCCTTTGGTACCACAGTACGGAAGACCTTCTTGAGGTGCGGCATGGCCTTGGTATGCAGGAGGGCAAAGCGAAACAGTCGGGTACGTTACGACGTACGTACCGTCCGAGGCTATTAGATGCGCTCCGTGCAGATTCCGGCAAGAGAAGATGAGAGGCGCACTGCGTGCTCCGTAGCAGGCGAGATGACAGGAGAGCGGGCGGCCCGGCACTGAAGCGGAGAGCGACTCGAGCTTGAGCGGGGCTCTCTGCGGCGGGGCAACCAGGCTCCGAGCTGTCACGACCTTGGAGGGCGAAGGCACTCGAGTCACAACTCTGGTGAGGGAATAAGAACTAAAGGCCCAACAGCAAACGGGCACAGGCAGAATAGAGCCCAATGGTCCTGGGGTTCCGTTCAGGGGGCAAGCTCATGATCAAGCCCTTGGAGATAGTTTCAGGCACAAGTCTTCAAAGTCCTTTCTGGTCTTTTCCTCTCCTTCCTCAGCAAGGCACCACTGCAGGATTACTTCTCCTCAGCTTCTCTTGGTCCTTCTAGTCGGGCAAAGGTTCGTCGTGGTCAAAACTGGATCTGATTTCTTAGGAGCAGGGCTCCTACCTTTATACTCGGTTTCTTTTGTCTTGGCAGGCCAGGGGGCCTGAGCCTGGTTCAACCCGGTTTTGGAGTACTCTGTTGACAGGACGTTGCCGTCTTCTTTCAGGGTGCAGGGCAGGGACATCAGACGCTCCGCAGGAGGTGGAGCCAGCATTGTGGTGGTGAAGCACAACCCTATTCAGAGTCAAGGACTACTCCGCCCACCCATCCTGCTGTAATCACTCTATTCACCACCTGGTCACCCCGACTGTCCCCGGGAATTCCCCAGCCCTGTCACTCACACAAACCCAGACAGCAGATACACATCCTGGCAGAGGCGGGCTGAAATAGTCAGGCGAGCAAATGCTAACTTTCTAAAAGTAGCAGTTACAAACACAGGATATTAAAATAAACCTTGCTAAAGGAATGTGGGCTGGTGGGGGTAGCAGACCGGAATAACAGGCGTGGAGGCCGTATGTAGTGGGCTATTTCGTAGCCGGTGTTTATTATTGTACAAAGGTGCAATGGTATAATACAGGGAAGTAGAGAGTTCCAAAAGGGTTGGGGTTTCCGGTTCCGAGGTAGGGAGTCGTCCGGGTGTGGTCTTCCAGGGACAGCCGTTGGTCTTGACGGTAGTCGGGCCAATCCTCGAGGTGTCAATAGGCTCAGCTCCCGGACGGTGGTTCCTCGGAGGGGGGGAAAAGGAGAGAGAAAATATGGCCGTTAGCTCTGTCGGTGGATCTAAGGACAAGATCCTGTTCCTTCACCGGAGTGTTGGGGCTAGAACGACTGTGAGGAAAGGGACGGGAAGGTAAGAGGGGTGGAGATATAGCGCGGACAGGGAATAGGGTGACGTTGGTGTCGGGACGTGCAAGGGTATTTATCTACAGTTGTGATAGTGCCACTCTCACACGTATATACAATCTATACACAGTGCACGGTGAATCGTGAGGAGGGAACTATTTTATACACGGGGATATGTACAGACTACTTATTTACACACTCTCGTAACGCCTAATATTTACACACACACGGAACTGGTACTCACTTGGCCCGCCGCAACTCCGTCCTTGAGTTGCGGCCGCTCTCCAGCGTCCTCCTCTGGACTCCACCAGTCCTCCGTCCAGACCTCGTCTCCTGGTTCCGGATCGTCTCTCTTCTCCGGGGGTTCTTCGCACGCCGTCTCCTGCCACGAGTCTTCCTGCTTGAACGCTGTGTTGTTGGTTCTTCCGGCTTTTCTGTGATCCGCCTCCCGAAAGGGGGAGGGACTTCCGGGGTCGCGGGGATGTACTTCCGTTGTGTCCCGCGTTGGTACTGGTTCCTGTAGGGAAAAAGAAAGGGGTGGAGTCCGGGTTGTTTTGGTAGTCCGGGCAACAGGGGATTGTGGTGGTGATCGAGAGGGGTGACGTGATATCCGTGCTGAAGAGGCCGTGCTCCCATCACATCCCCTTCCCCTAGCTGTCTTTCTTGATCGGGTAATTTGGCAAGGATATCGAGAAAGATAGTCAGCGTTGGCTTGATCTGCGCCCTTCCTGTGGAGAGTCTTGAACCTGAAGGGTTGCAGGGAAAGGAACCAACGAAGGACTCTTTCGTTGTGTCCCTTGTTACGGGCCATCCATTCCAGAGGGGCATGGTCAGTGTATAGTATAAATTCTCTACCTTCAAGATAGTAGCGGAGACTGTCTACCGCCCATTTGATGGCGAGGGCCTCCTTCTCAACTACAGCATAGTTTCTCTCCCGGGGAAACAGTTTTCTACTCAAGAAAAGGATGGGCCGTTCCTCACCATTGTGATCTTTCTGAGAGAGAACTGCTCCCAGCCCCTGCTCGGAAGCGTCAGTCTGGAGTATAAAGGGTTTTGAATAGTCTGGACTGATGAGAACAGGACTGGATAATAGGATGTTTTTTAATCGTTGGAAGGCATCCAACAAGGAGGGGTGTGGTTGTCTCAGCGCTTCTTCAGTTTTTACGGTTTTCTTTAACAGGTCTGTGAGGGGGGCTGCGATCTGAGAAAACCGGGGGATAAAGCGCCTGTAATACCCTAAAAGGCCTAGGAAGGCTCGTAGCTCTTTTTGGGTCTGGGGAAAAGGAATGGCGTGGATAGCAGCAATTTTGTTGTTTTGAGGGCGGATCAGCCCTTCCCCCAACAGGAAACCCAAATACTTCACCGTCTGAGCAGCCAAGGTGGTTTTCAAGGGATTGATCGTGAACCCATACGACCCCAGAGAGTGTATTACTTTAGCTAGATGACATAAGTGCTGGTCCCAGTCATCACTATAGATGATAATGTCATCCAGATAGGCCCCAGCGTAAGAAACATGGGGCTGTAATACCAAATTCATGGCTCGCTGAAAGGTGGCTGGAGCCCCGTGGAGCCCAAAGGGCATCACCGTAAATTGGTATAGGCCTTCGGGGGTGGAGAAGGCCGTCTTCTTCTTGTCGGCAGGACGTAAGGGAATCTGCCAATAACCTTTACAAAGGTCTAACGTGCTGATGAATTTGGCTTTACCGATACGCTCGATCATTTCATCAACCCGGGGTAGAGGGTATGTATCGAAGGAGGAGATCTTGTTGACTTCTCGGAAATCGATACAAAAACGGACCGAGCCGTCTGGTTTGGGGACTAATACTATCGGCGAGTTCCAATCGCTACTGGAAGGCTCGATGATCCCCATGTGGAGCATCTGGGCTACCTCCTCTCTGATAACGGGTCTACGAGCCTCTGGTAGCCTGTAAGGCCTCTGACGGACCGTTTTCCCTGGTTCCGTGATGATGGCATGTTCGACTACTGAGGTGAGGCCAGGAGAGGAGGAGAAAACCTGTTGTAAGGGTTGAAGGGCGGCCCTAAGTTCCTGTTTCCGTTGATCCCCGAGTTCTGAGTCTATACAGACTTCATAGGAGAGTTCCGGTTCTGGACAGTTGTTCAGGAGGACCGGACGAGGTCCGACCCACTCCTTTAATAGATTCACATGGAAGATTTGGGTGGTTCGACGGACAGGGTCGAGCTCGATTTCATAGGTCACGGGAGTGACCTGTCTCAGAATCGGAAAGGGACCTTGCCACTGCCCTAACAGTTTGTGGTCGGAAGAGGGCATTAAGAGGAGGACCAACTGGCCGGGAAGAAAGGAACGAGGTTTGGTACCCTTGTCATATTGTTGCTTTTGTTTAGCTTGGGCTGCTACCAGATTCTGGCGTACAATGTCCCTTATTTGCCCCAGGTGGGTTCTGAGGTTTTGCACGTACTCCGGCAGAGGTCGGGTTCGGTTGGGTTCCGCCTCCCACGTCTCTTTGGCCATATCTAGTAGGGTCCGAGGGGGTCTACCATACAGAAGTTCATAAGGGGAAAACCCCGTGCTGCTTTGGACTTTGCAGCGGATGGCAAAGAGGGCTAGCGGTAGCATTTCCTCCCACCTCCTACTCTCCAAAGCCAAGAGTTTCTTTAGGGTAGTTTTCAGGGTGGCGTTATACCGCTCCACCAGACCATCCGTTTGGGGGTGGTATGCGGATGTTCTGATTTGTTTCACACCTAGTTGGGAGCATACCTGCTTCATGAGGGAGGATACAAAGGGAGTTCCCTGGTCAGTCAGGATTTCTCTGGGAAAGCCTACCCGAGAAAAGATGGATATTAGGGCTTTAGCAATATTCTGACTGGTAGGCTGGCGGAGAGGGATGGCTTCAGGGAAGCGGGTGGCGTAATCCACTAGGACTAACGCGTACCGACAACCACTTCGGGATGGGAGCATAGGACCTATAATATCCATCCCTACTCTACTGAAGGGGATGTCTATCAAAGGAAGGGGTTGTAGAGGGACTCTAGGAGGGCGATACCGGCTGTTCTTCTGGCAAATGGGGCAGGCTCTACAGTACTGTTTGACTTGCTGGTGGATGCCTGGCCAGTAAAACTTTTCTAGGATAGCCTGACTCGTCTTTTCGTCACTGAAATGACCCCCAAGTAGATGGCTATGAGCCAGAAACAATACTTTGTCCCGGAAGGGTCCTGGAACTAGTAACTGGGGCGGTTTTTGGGGTCCTCCTTTTCTGTATAAGAGACCATCCTTTTTATAAAAGTGGGGACCTACATGCAGTGGATCTTCTTGGTCCAGGGCCCTTCCCCAGGCTTCTTGTAGAATAGGGTCTTCCTGTTGAGCAGCCCGAAATTCTTGGTCGACTTCCCAGGGATGTTCTTCTACACGTACTGGGAAAGCTGTCGAGTAGTTCCTTTTCTCCTTTTTCTTTTGGGTTTTAGACTTGACCATCCGAATGGGGTCTGTTCCGACTATGGGAGGGCTGTCGGGAAAAGGAGCTTCAGACCACCACTTCTCTAGGCTAGTGGTGGTATCCTGGAGGAGGCGAGGAAGTCCAGGATAATCGCTGCCCAAGATAACCTGTTCCGGCAGGGAAGGAACAAGTCCGACATTCAGGGTACTTCCAGGATCCAGGGAGTGTTGTACTTTGACTTCGGCCGTAGGGTACACTTTTGTGTCTCCGTGCACACACTGAATGGCACTGTACCGGTTATGGGTCCGATCGCGTGGGGTATCTCTTGAGGTCTGAGCACACTCTGTCTACATCCAGTGTCTGCAAGGGCAGACACCTGCTGTCCATCAATTCGTACAGGGCGATGGAAAGCGGGAGGAGACGGACCAGAGGACAGACACACATAGTTCCGGGCCATTCCCACCTCCATCGGCTCTTCTTTTTGGGGACAAACCCGAGCGATGTGCCCGTAACCTCCACAATGGTAACACTGGGGACCAGGCGGTGGTGGTGGTCTGGACATCACTGGATAAGGGAACAACGGAGAAGGCTCAGGTTTCTTGGCTAGAAATGGACGGGGTCCTCGAGGTTGGCCATGGGGCTGAGTTCGGTGACCATGTTCTTCCTTAGGTTTCTGCAAGTCCTGGGCGCGACTGTACGCGCTGGCAATTTCAATGGCATTCTCTAGGGTCAGCCGGGCGTGCTGACGGACCCACTTTTGAGTGGCAGGATGGAGGGAAGCCAGGAACTGCTCCAAATAAATTTTTGAAAGTATTTCCTCTTTAGTAGCGGTTGCGGACTTCAACCACCGGTCCGCCAGATCTTTAATCCGGAAGGAGAGGGCTCTTGGTGTTTCCTGTGGCCCTTCCTTTGCTTGGCGGAGCCGTACCCGATAGGTCTCATCATCGATACCCAACCTTTCAAGTATACAGGTCTTGATGTCGGCATAAGGGGTCAGTCCCTGTACATTAGCCTGTTGGAAGGCTGCCTGCCGTTCACCGGTCAGTAACGGACCCAGGTAATGACCCCAGCGGTCGGCTGGCCAGGCAGCGGCTAGGGCCAGCCGTTCGAAATTAGTAAAAAAGAAATCCGGGTCTTCGCCCGGTACATATTTCTGAAGGACCACTGAAGGAAGTGACGCGGTGGGTCGTTGTTGGCCTAAGACATCTGTGAGCTTCCCCTGAGCCTGGTCCTGAGCGGTTCCCAGCCCCTTCAAGACATCGTGCAATTGCCCACGGTCTTCTTCGGCCGTCTTCAAGAAGAGTTCCATCATCTTCCCGAGTTGTTCTTGGGAATCTGCTAGCTTTTGCACCGCGGCCTCCATGCTTCCGGTATATCCCACTTCTGACACCACTTGTGGGCTGGTGGGGGTAGCAGACCGGAATAACAGGCGTGGAGGCCGTATGTAGTGGGCTATTTCGTAGCCGGTGTTTATTATTGTACAAAGGTGCAATGGTATAATACAGGGAAGTAGAGAGTTCCAAAAGGGTTGGGGTTTCCGGTTCCGAGGTAGGGAGTCGTCCGGGTGTGGTCTTCCAGGGACAGCCGTTGGTCTTGACGGTAGTCGGGCCAATCCTCGAGGTGTCAATAGGCTCAGCTCCCGGACGGTGGTTCCTCGGAGGGGGGGAAAAGGAGAGAGAAAATATGGCCGTTAGCTCTGTCGGTGGATCTAAGGACAAGATCCTGTTCCTTCACCGGAGTGTTGGGGCTAGAACGACTGTGAGGAAAGGGACGGGAAGGTAAGAGGGGTGGAGATATAGCGCGGACAGGGAATAGGGTGACGTTGGTGTCGGGACGTGCAAGGGTATTTATCTACAGTCGTGATAGTGCCACTCTCACACGTATATACAATCTATACACAGTGCACGGTGAATCGTGAGGAGGGAACTATTTTATACACGGGGATATGTACAGACTACTTATTTACACACTCTCGTAACGCCTAATATTTACACACACACGGAACTGGTACTCACTTGGCCCGCCGCAACTCCGTCCTTGAGTTGCGGCCGCTCTCCAGCGTCCTCCTCTGGACTCCACCAGTCCTCCGTCCAGACCTCGTCTCCTGGTTCCGGATCGTCTCTCTTCTCCGGGGGTTCTTCGCACGCCGTCTTGTTATGGCTGTCTTTTTGCCAGCTCTTTGGAGAAGGAGAATGATGGAGAGTGACTCCAGCCTATCACCCCCATAGCATAGGGATTAGGCCGATAGACAGGGACCCTGTCTTACATATATAAGGGCATTTTCGTACTATTTTCCTTAGAGTAAGGCTTATGAATTTAAGTGAGGGGTTAGATATATAAGTATTAGTCATGATTTACTCATTTGCTAACATGCCGATCTGTTTCTCATGGAGCTATGCATATTATAGGCTCCGTAGGCCTTAAGCGAGACAGACTCCATTTTGCTTTCTGCCTGGTAGCTCGAGAAGGCTTTCTAGGTCAGGAGTGATGTTTTAGTTTTAAGCTGTTGTTCGCTTGGAGAGAACCGGTTCAGGCTGACCCTTATCGAAGGAATGTATTTTTCTCCACTCCGAAGACACAACTTCAGGCCGGCCGGCTGGGAAAGTGTCCTTGGTACGGGGAGGTACAAGAATTTGGTGGGCGGCAGGTTACTGGCCGTGAATTTCCATGAAGGAACGGGCTTTGATATTAGCGAAGGTGTTAGTCTTTCAGTCAGTTAGTCCGTAGGCGGCATCTAGCCGTTAGCATCTCTGCCATTATTCATTTTCATGGTGGACAAGTCGCCATCTTTGAAGTCGAGGAAAGATTTAAGACCGAAACTCTCTGAAGATAGACTGAACGAGAAGTGGCGCGGAGCGCACTAATACAGAGAGAGAGAGACGGTAGCTAATAAACAGCAAGGTTCCGAGGTCCTGAGGGAGAGCAGACGAGGTTGAGCCTAGCGGTGCAGACGTGTACTTGTGACGGCTGAGGGTGACTGCAAGGCGAGCCAGGACCCAGAGACGAGACAGGAGCCTAGATGACTGCCGAGTCCCGATTTCCCATTAACCAGGTGAAGTCCGACCGATTCTTATAGTATGTGCACTCTAACCTTTATCTTTTATTCCCTTTGCAAATGTAATGTTGCATAGTAATGTGATTTATGTTTATTGTTAATAAATACCCTAATTCATATAGAATTATCGTGTACCTGGTGCTTGTGTTCAATCTTGGTAAATGCTATTCCTAGTTGGGCACTATTTAGGCGAACGGATGAGAAATCCCGATCAGACGAATGGTAACCAAATAAAGAGGGAGTGAGTGGACCTTTGATGTCATGAGCACGGAGTACACTATACAATCTGAATCCATATCCAAAGTTATTACTTTAGTTTTATCCTAAGTAGATTGCTGAGATATCGTCACAATAATGTTTCATAGGAATGTGGTCGTCGTTGATATGCGGCGTTAATGAGAGCGACGGGAAGGACACCGTCGTGTAAATCCACCAGATTGTGGCTTAAAATAAGTGAGAGCGTCAGGAGGGACACTGACGTGTATGTTTCGCAGGATCGCGAACGATTTGGAAAAGGGAGCATTGGGTTCTGCAGGCCCGTGTGTAGACACACCGGATTGTGTGTCAGATCTGCCCTAGGGTAGAACGGTCTGGGTCGGGGTGACCGCGAGGCCAACTGATGTGAATAAGATATTGTAGAAAATCTATATATGTATATTGTCATTCCCCATTCTTAGGTGCAATCTGTATATTTATCTGTATAGCTACTCATTGTGAATACGATCTAAGAAGGGAAGGTGAGTACGTTTTGGCTGGGTCACAGGGGCCCCTGGGGGCTGATCCCATCTAGACAGAAAATCCAGCCATTACATCTGGCGTCACGAACTGTTTACGAAGCCTGTGTGCATTGTGTTGTTTTAATCTAGTTGGTTTGCGCTCGGCTTGTACGTATAAAATTTTGTTTATAATTGTGTATATAATTTTTTTTTTTTTTGCGTGTTATTATGTTTCCGAAAAAATCATCGTCGGTTTTTAAATTACCGATTCAGATTCCCGGCTGGGAGTCTACGCCTTACGAGGCCTTGGCCCGTGAGTGGGCTGATTCTACTGGTTTGAGTGAAAATTGGTCTTCATGCTTGGAGCAGGCGGAGCCTGCCGATGTGATTTCATGCTTACAGAAAGCGCCAATAGTGAAGGGTGATGAGCTTCCTATTTTAGGACGCAGAGGGTGGATTATTCTTAATGCATACAGAATATTGCATGAGAAGTTTGTTCAACTACAGAAACAATTTAAAGATACGGAAGGACAGTGTGTTGAGTTGCAAAATGCGCATACTCTTTTGCGTTGTCAAAATAAACTGCTTGCCGACAAACTTGAAACATATCAGACCATTGCCGAAAGAGCTGCGGTCCGTATTGCACGATATAAGTATAAACATCGTCGTGGACGTGTGTCTTCACGCAAAGTGCGTATGATTGTAGCAAAAGCTGGAATGGATTGGAACCCCGATGAGTGGGACGGTAATATCTGGGATTCTCATACTTCTGACTCCTCGGCAGAGGAGGGTGACAAGCGCGAGTCTTCTCGCTCCGGACGTGATTGTAAATCTGCTTCTTGCATTGATTTGACTACCGATGGTGACCGTGCTCGTTCTTCCCGTGCGGATGACGTAGCTTGCCCTGATTGTTCTGTTAAATCTAAGATGCGGGCCTCCTCGGAAGCTCTTCCCGCAGTTTCTGCTCACCCGATCTTTCGACGGAAATTACAACAAGCCCCTGGTAATCCGGGTGGTATCCCTCTTGACTGTATTGAAGATTTTACTCAGCAGGAGATTAGTGACATCCTGCAACGATTTAAACAACGGCCTGGTGAGGCCTTGCTTACCTGGATGGTGCGTCTTTATGAGCTTGGCGCTTCCGGTATTATGCTCGATGCTGTTGATTGCTTACGATTTTGCTCTTTGAGTTCTGATTCTACTATTCAGGACCATTTTCGGAATTTTAATGGTAATGTCCAAACTTCTTTGCTCCAGCTTGCGTCTGATGGCTGTAATCATAAATATCCAACAGAGTCTGATTGGCCCTCTGATGAAAAGCCGTGGTACACTCTGCGCGATGCGTCGCAACGTTTAAAGGAGGAAGTCATGAAAACGTGTATCTTCCTTAGTACTGCTGACAGGTTATTGGATGGTCTGTTAACATCTTCCGTGCGTAACCGCATTATACGTACTTCTCCTGTTGCTTACAAGCAGGTCATGATGACATTATTGATTAATCAAACTGGCAATCCTTTGTCTGCTGTGCTTGAGTCTGTTCGTCAGCTTGGTGAGCTGGGTGAATGGTTTAAACCTGAAAGACAATCCCGACCTGAGGGTCGTACTGGTGGGGACTATAAGTTCTCTAGACGTGACATGTTTCTTGCTCTCATTGCTGATGGTGTCAAAAGGGAAGAGATCGATGGTGAACCTAATAATATCCTATGGGATATGTTTCGTAAGCGTGGTTTGGATCGGAAGGAAGGTGCCCGTCGTGTGCGAAAGAATGATTATGATCGTGGTTCGGATGACAGTGGTGATGAGAGACGACGTGTGAATTCTGATCGCCGTGATGATCGGCGCCAAGAACGTGGTGGTTCCCCCCGTCGTAATGATGGGAGGGGGAGAGAGGATGATCGTGAAAGGGGAAGAGATGATCGTGGTTCTAGCAGACGTAGAGATGCAAGAAGTTATTCCCCTGATGTACGGAGGAGGGAGGATCGTAACAGACTCTCTGACCGTAATTCACAACTTTTTGAACCTGACACTAATCCGTTTCGTACTGGAGACGGTTATGAACAAGAAATTCTAATACCAAAGAAGACTGAAAACATTTACCCTGATCTGTCTTGGTTGACGGAACGCAGGAAAAATGACTAGGAAATAGGTCAAGCTCCGGTACGCAGGTGGGCCCACAGAGATTACAGACCATATGTAGATATTGAGATTTTTTGGAAACATCGTAATATCCAAAGGGCCCGAGCGTTAGTTGATACTGGGGCGGAGGCCACTTTAATTCATGGTAAGTCAAGGAAATTTCATGGACAGTCTTTCACAATTACCGGGCTGGGTGGTAAAGAAACACCCGCAGTTCAAACTGCACTTGAAATTAAAATTGGTAGGATTCCTCGTAGAGAATACTCTGTGTTGGTTGTGCCACTTTTGGAATACATTATTGGAATTGACATTTTGAAAGGTATGACTTTGCATTTGGATGATGGTTACTATCAGTTTGGTACTAGACAGTACATTTCGACCAGACCCGTACGGGTTGGCCGTTTACGCATGCCACCTATTAAGATCCCTTTAGCAACGAAAGTGATTTCTCAGAAACAATATCGCATCCCAGGTGGTCATGAAGAAATTACAGCTACGATTCAGGATTTGGTTGACGCAGGAGTCATTACTCCGGTCACATCTGCTTGGAATAATCCTGTTTGGCCCGTGCGCAAAAGTGACAACTCTTGGCGCATGACTGTTGATTATCGTGAATTGAACAAACATACACCTAAATTGACTGTGGCAGTGCCTGACATTGTTACACTGATTGAGAGAATTCAAAAGCATCCGGGTACATGGTATGCTTCTATCGATATTGCTAACGCATTCTTTTCAATTCCGATTGCCCCCGAATGCCAGGAACAATTCAGTTTTACATGGAATGGACGTCAAATGACGTTCCGGAGTCTTCCTCAAGGTTATGTACATAGTCCTACGATCTGTCACCGGCTGGTGGCGGAACATTTGTCTGAAGTGCCCACGAATCCACAAGTTCAGGTTTGTCATTATATTGACGACATTTTGATTCAAGGTGAAACGCAAGACCAAGTACAGTCTCATTTAGATCAGATCATTGACTGTTTGCGAGCAAAAGGCTGGGAAATTAATCCTGACAAATTACAAACTCCATCCCAAGCTGTGAAATTCCTAGGAATTAATTGGCATGAGGGTCACAGAGAGGTGATTCCACAGGTTAAACGAAAAATACTTGATTTTGCTGTTCCCAGAAACAGGAAAGAAGCGCAATGCTTTATTGGATTGTTTGGATTTTGGCGTCAGCATATTCCCCATTTGAGTCAGATCTTGGCTCCATTGTATCGAGTCACTCGTAAAAAGAATGCGTTTGAATGGGGTGAACCTCAACAGACTGCTTTTAATTTGGCTAAAGAAGCTATTCAGTATGCTTTGGATTTGTGGCCCGTGAGTGAAGGTAATGTGGATTTGAATGTATCCGTGGAAGGTCTGTATGCCAATTGGAGTTTGTGGCAAAAGCAGGGCAGACAAAAAGTGCCATTAGGTTTTTGGACCAAAAAGTTACCAGAGGCTGGTGAGCGTTACTCACCTTTTGAAAAACAGTTGCTTGCTTGTTATTGGGCTCTGGTGGATACCGAGCAATTGACTTTAGGCCATGCTGTGATTTTGAGGCCTGAGATTCCCATCATGCAGTGGGTTTTGAGTTCACCGAAGTCCCATCGAATTGGACATGCTCAGGAGGCTAGTGTGATTAAATGGAAATGGTACATTCAGGACAGGGCACGTGTGGGTCCGAAAGGTGTGGCGGTTTTACATGAGCGAGTGGCGCAGGCGCCCTCCAATGAGGCTGAAAGTGAGCGTTCGGTTCCCGTAGTGCAGGAGTCTCCCGTGAAGTGGGGTAAATCATTTGATGATCTGTCCGCGGAGGATAGAAAACATGTGTGGTTTACGGATGGTTCTGCGAAGTTCATTGGTGACAAGAGACATTGGAAAGCTGTCTCCTATAACCCGATTACACAGAAATTATTGAGCACAACTGGAGACGGTAAGAGTAGTCAATATGCTGAACTCTATGCAGTTTACCAAGTTTTGAAACAGGAGTTACCAGGTACATGTCATATTTTTACTGATTCTTGGTCCACTGCAAATGGACTAGCAGTGTGGCTGCCTACATGGCACTCGCATAATTGGGAATTGCATTCTAAAGAATTGTGGGGTAAAGAATTGTGGCAAGATATTTGGGAACTGCTTCCGCAGAGTACTGTAACAATCTTTCACGTGGATGCTCATACTCCAATCGACTCCCTTGACAAATTTTTCCATAACATTGCAGATGAACAGTCTAAAATTTCTGAGGCAGTGGTTGACATGCAAGATTCTGATTTGGCGGGATTGGCGAAATGGGCCCATCAGAAAGCAGGACATTTTGGAGAGAAAGCCACTAACAGGTGGGCTGCTGATAGAGGAATTCATATTCCCTCTTCTTTAATTAAAGATGCCATTCTACATTGTCCCATTTGCCAGCATTCTAGAAAGAAAGAGGTGCCTCAAATTGTTCGAGGCCACTTACATCGAGGTAAATTGCCCGCCCAAATTTGGCAGATTGATTATATTGGTCCGCTTCCCATGAGCAGAAATTGTCAATACATTTGTACAGTGGTTGATACTTATAGTGGCCTTTTGGTCGCTTTCCCTTGCAAGAATGCTACCCAAGTGAATACAATTAAAACCCTGGAGCTAATTATTCTGTATTATGGTGTCCCATTCCAAATTCAATCAGACAATGCATCCCACTTTCGTGGAAGATTGGTGCAGGAATTCTGTATAGAGAATAATATAGATTGGGTGTTTCATATTCCATATTATCCACAAGCTTCAGGACTGATTGAGAGAATGAATGGCTTGTTGAAAGAACAGTTGCGCAAGTTGACTAATGATCGTTACAGCCAGTGGAGAGATGTCCTACTTCAAGCTTTACTTATTTTGAACAATCGTCCCTTGTTACATGCTGAATCTCCTTTGATGCGTTTGTTTCCTCCACATGTTGATGCGAAACCTAATTCTGTTGGAACTACTGTCACTTATTGGGAAATTACCCCCGGTGCTATGGCTCCATGTAGAGCAACCCCAGGTTCCGCAGGCCTCGACCTGCATGCATTAAATGATGCACACTTCCCAGGAAAAGATCGAATCATTGTTGAAACTGGCATTGGTGTCTCTATACCTGCCGGTAGTTTTGGATTAATTGCCCCTAGATCTGGCCTGGCCCTGAAAGGTGTACAAGTACTCGGAGGAGTGATCGACAGTGATTATCAGGGAGAGATTAAGGTTCTCTTGCTTAATAGCAGTGAGACTGATTTACTGATCAAAAAGTCTGACCGTGTTGCTCAGTTACTGATTATGCCTGTCTTCAGTGGTGAGATCAAAAAAGGCTCTGCCCCAACGTTGCTAACTGTGCGAGGACAAAAAGGCTTCGGATCGTCTGATCTTCCTGGAGCTAAAATATGGGTGCAATCGCCTAAAAATCCTCCTGAACAGGCTGATATTATTGCGACCGGTCATGACAACACCGTTTTGGTGATGAAGCCAGGCAAAGATGGCTGGGAAGCTGTCCCAGCTGATAAATGTTATTTACGAGAATGATTAAGGCCTGTGTTTGTATTATTTCAGATCATTCTTTGGACTGCTGCTGCAGGATGTGTCGGCGTTGGACTCCTTTTGGCTTGCTACGCCGGGAGAGGAGAGGATCCACCGACGCCGAGTGATGGGATAACAAGAGCTGCGCGATCTGCGTGGCAGAAATCTTCAAATTTCTGGATCACACTCGCTAAGCGAGTGACGAACTCTCCGCATTTTTGCCTTACCCCCATGAAGTCTGTCACTGACATTTTATCGACCTGTTTGGTTGCTGTCCCTGCATCTACTGAAACTCTGCATCATGTATTCAATGTATCCAATGCCCGACCTAATGTTATTCTGGGCGATTTTGCGGCCCATGAATTTTGTCCCTCATGTACTCTTCTTTCGGACCTCGATGTCCCTATTAACTCCAGAATTACTACCTTTAATATTACCCCTGGTGACCTTTGTTTCATGATGACCTGTAATCCTAAGGCCATCTCTGAATGTCTGCGGTTGAAACTCCAGGCCGCTACTACTTTTTCATTTCATCAACGATTGCTATGCTCAAAAAGACTTCCTAATTCATGCCTTTCAGTGAAGAACAATATGACCTGTAAAAGTTTAGTTGTAGCCACTAGCCATTATCGTTCAATGTTGTTACCAGCTGGATGGCTCTTTTCTTGCGGGAATTCATCTTGGCCCTATATTCCTGCGAATATTTCTGGTGGCCCATGTGCCATTACTAGATTAAGTTTGCTAATGTTTTCTTCACATCCTCCTTCACATTCCCGTATTGTTCGAGACTCTATGTCATTGCATGAAGACTGTGATTCCTCTGTTCATCTTTATTCCAGATCAGAATATCTTGGTTTAGCTTTTTCCATTATTGGTGTTCCTGCATTGGCCGTTTATAATGCCAAAACAATCGGCAAAATGGCCTGCTGGATGGTCAAATCGATCAACCAAACATCTACTGTTTTATCAGATTTATTATTGGACTCCCAAGGTGAACGTAGAGCCATTTTGCAAAATCGTGCTGCAATCGATTATTTGTTGTTAAAACACGGGCATGAATGCTCTGAATTTGAAGGTCTGTGCTGTTTTAATTTATCTGACCATTCTAAAGATATCCAATCCCATATTAATAAGCTCCACGACTTGACTGCAGAAATTAGAGAACACATAGATCAGGGTTTCTTTGACTGGCTCTTTAACTGGCTCCCTGACATGCATTTTTTACGACAAATTTTGGGAGGGGTTATTATTACTGTCTGCATCCTTATAGCGATTTGTTGTTTTATTCAGTGTATCCCTTCCCTGCTACAATTTTTTAGAATTACGAAGAGTCGTAGATCAGTTAGTTTTGTTTCATATTATTCGTCTACTGACGTTAGCTCCATTTAGTTTGTGGTTAATAGACTGGAGTCAAGGGGTGTAATGTTATGGCTGTCTTTTTGCCAGCTCTTTGGAGAAGGAGAATGATGGAGAGTGACTCCAGCCTATCACCCCCATAGCATAGGGATTAGGCCGATAGACAGGGACCCTGTCTTACATATATAAGGGCATTTTCGTACTATTTTCCTTAGAGTAAGGCTTATGAATTTAAGTGAGGGGTTAGATATATAAGTATTAGTCATGATTTACTCATTTGCTAACATGCCGATCTGTTTCTCATGGAGCTATGCATATTATAGGCTCCGTAGGCCTTAAGCGAGACAGACTCCATTTTGCTTTCTGCCTGGTAGCTCGAGAAGGCTTTCTAGGTCAGGAGTGATGTTTTAGTTTTAAGCTGTTGTTCGCTTGGAGAGAACCGGTTCAGGCTGACCCTTATCGAAGGAATGTATTTTTCTCCACTCCGAAGACACAACTTCAGGCCGGCCGGCTGGGAAAGTGTCCTTGGTACGGGGAGGTACAAGAATTTGGTGGGCGGCAGGTTACTGGCCGTGAATTTCCATGAAGGAACGGGCTTTGATATTAGCGAAGGTGTTAGTCTTTCAGTCAGTTAGTCCGTAGGCGGCATCTAGCCGTTAGCATCTCTGCCATTATTCATTTTCATGGTGGACAAGTCGCCATCTTTGAAGTCGAGGAAAGATTTAAGACCGAAACTCTCTGAAGATAGACTGAACGAGAAGTGGCGCGGAGCGCACTAATACAGAGAGAGAGAGACGGTAGCTAATAAACAGCAAGGTTCCGAGGTCCTGAGGGAGAGCAGACGAGGTTGAGCCTAGCGGTGCAGACGTGTACTTGTGACGGCTGAGGGTGACTGCAAGGCGAGCCAGGACCCAGAGACGAGACAGGAGCCTAGATGACTGCCGAGTCCCGATTTCCCATTAACCAGGTGAAGTCCGACCGATTCTTATAGTATGTGCACTCTAACCTTTATCTTTTATTCCCTTTGCAAATGTAATGTTGCATAGTAATGTGATTTATGTTTATTGTTAATAAATACCCTAATTCATATAGAATTATCGTGTACCTGGTGCTTGTGTTCAATCTTGGTAAATGCTATTCCTAGTTGGGCACTATTTAGGCGAACGGATGAGAAATCCCGATCAGACGAATGGTAACCAAATAAAGAGGGAGTGAGTGGACCTTTGATGTCATGAGCACGGAGTACACTATACAATCTGAATCCATATCCAAAGTTATTACTTTAGTTTTATCCTAAGTAGATTGCTGAGATATCGTCACAATAATGTTTCATAGGAATGTGGTCGTCGTTGATATGCGGCGTTAATGAGAGCGACGGGAAGGACACCGTCGTGTAAATCCACCAGATTGTGGCTTAAAATAAGTGAGAGCGTCAGGAGGGACACTGACGTGTATGTTTCGCAGGATCGCGAACGATTTGGAAAAGGGAGCATTGGGTTCTGCAGGCCCGTGTGTAGACACACCGGATTGTGTGTCAGATCTGCCCTAGGGTAGAACGGTCTGGGTCGGGGTGACCGCGAGGCCAACTGATGTGAATAAGATATTGTAGAAAATCTATATATGTATATTGTCATTCCCCATTCTTAGGTGCAATCTGTATATTTATCTGTATAGCTACTCATTGTGAATACGATCTAAGAAGGGAAGGTGAGTACGTTTTGGCTGGGTCACAGGGGCCCCTGGGGGCTGATCCCATCTAGACAGAAAATCCAGCCATTACACGTCTCCTGCCACGAGTCTTCCTGCTTGAACGCTGTGTTGTTGGTTCTTCCGGCTTTTCTGTGATCCGCCTCCCGAAAGGGGGAGGGACTTCCGGGGTCGCGGGCATGTACTTCCGTTGTGTCCCGCGTTGGTACTGGTTCCTGTAGGGAAAAAGAAAGGGGTGGAGTCCGGGTTGTTTTGGTAGTCCGGGCAACAGGGGATTGTGGTGGTGATCGAGAGGGGTGACGTGATATCCGTGCTGAAGAGGCCGTGCTCCCATCACAAGGAAGTATTTTATTATTCTGAGTTCAGGCATACCAAACTCGACATGCCACCTTGTTCCCTGAGCCGGCCGGGACTATAGCGGGTAATAGTTCCAGCCGCTCACCTTGGCCTAAGAGAACAGGCAGCCCTTCAATAGGGAAGAACGAAAAAGGGGCGGTAATTCACTACTAGGACATGCCACACACATCAGGACTTGTCCTACCTTACGCTTACAATGCACCCTGCCCGTGGGCCTACCATAGGGGCGACTGATATGAAGGTTAGGGAAGGTTTAGGGACTGGCAAGTGTGGGCACTTGCATAATCAGCATGACAGTACCAGACTGTACGCAGGGTCTGCAATGGCGGACCAGAGACATCTTATACGAGGATGCTTCGGTGGGTGGCGCAACCAGCGCTGCAGGCCCACTAGCGGCATTTGTATCTACAAGCCCCGGCACTCCTGGTGCACATTACTGGGGACTGACAGTAAACCAAATAAGCCAATCAATTACGGATACACTTTATATCGGGAGCACTTGCACTGTGGCACGGATTGGCCGTGGCGCAGTGCCCTGAGCATCGAACACCAGCAAAAACATCTGAGGCACATCATCAAAAAGTGGAAGGGAGACTCACGCCAAGGTGCCAGGTCTAACACGTGTCCCCTCCAGCTGAAAGGTGAGGAGAACTACCCTTCCCCAGGGAGTTCCTCATCACTAAGGCGGAAAAACCTGGACAGACTGTTGGCGTGGTCTATGCCAGGGCGGTGTTCCACCGTAAAGTCCACACCCTGTAGGGAGATGGACCACCTCAACAGTTTCGGGTTCTCACCCCTCATCTGCATCAACCATCTGAGGGGCCTGTGGTCTGTCTGAACTCGGAAGTGAGACCCAAACAAGTAGGGTCTTAGCTTCTTCAAGGCCCAGACCACAGCAAAAGCTTCTCTCTCAATCGCACTCCACCTACGCTCCAGTGGAAGTAACCTCCGGCTGATGAAGGCTACAGGGTGGTCCCAGCCCTCCTCAGTCATTTGTGAAAGAACAGCCCCTACCCCATGCTCTGAACTGTCTGTCTGCACTAGGAACTCTTTGGAGAAATCAGGAGCCAGGAGCACGGGCGCCATGCACATGGCCGCTTTAAGGGTGTCGAATGCTTCCTGACAGGCGTCAGTCCAGATCACTTTCCAGGGCTGCTTCTTCGAAGTCAGCTCTGTCAAGGGGGCAACGATGCTGCCATACCCCTTGACAAACCTCCTGTAGTACCCGGTGAGTCCGAGGAAGGCCCTCACCTCCGTTTGGGTCTTGGGGGGTTCCCAATTCAGGATGGTCTCAATCTTGGGTTGAAGGGGCGCCACCTGGCTGCTCCCAACTTGGTGTCCCAAGTACACCACGGAACCCTGCCCGAACTGACATTTGCTTGCCTTGATCGTGAGGCCTGCCTGGCGCAGTGCCGACAACACTTCCCATATGTGTCGCAAGTGATCTTCCCATGTGCCGCTGAACACTGCGATGTCGTCCAGGTAGGTGGCACTGAACGCGTCCAGTCCAACCAACACCCGGTTGACCAACCTCTGGAAGGTGGCAGGGGCGTTCTTCATCCCAAATGGCATAACCCGGAACTGGAAATGCCCGTCTGGGAATGAGAACGCTGACCTCTCTTTGGCCCCGTCAGTTAAGGCGATCTGCCAGTACCCAGATGTTAAGTCAAACGTGCTGAGATACCGAGCAGCCACCAACCGATCAATGAGCTCATCAGCTCTGGGGATGGGGTGCGCGTCGGTCTTCGTGACCAAATTGAGTCCTCGATAGTCCACACAGAACCGGAGTTCGGGTGTGGCTCCCGGCGTTGCAGCCTTCGGGACCAAGACCACTGGGCTGGCCCAAGGACTGCTGGAGGACTCAATCACCCCAAGAGCAAACATCTTCGAGACTTCCTCCTTGATGCAGGCTCTTACCCTGTCAGTCACGCGGTAAGCCTTGTGCTTCACCGGCAAACTGTCTCCCGTGTCCACATCATGGACGCACCAATCTGTGACACCGGGAACCAGGGAGAACAGATCAGGAAACTGCCCCAGCAGCTGGCGGCAATCACTCTGTTGTTCAGGGGTCAGGAAGGATGAGAGGTTAACTCCATCCACTGACCCGTCTTCCTCAGAGGCTACCAAGAGGTCCAGAAGAGGTTCGGTCTCCTCCTCCATTCCATCATCGGTTGCCAAGAGCATGCCCACTTCGGACCTCTCCAAGTGGGGATTAAGGCGGTTAACATGTAGGACCCTCAAAGGGTTCCTGGGAGTTTGCAAGATCACCAGGTAGGTGACAGGACTCTTGCGCTCCACAACCGCAAATGCAAATCCACTTATCCTGAAGTGCACACGGCTCCACAGGGGCCAAGACCCACACCTTTTGTCCAGGTTGAAGCTCTACCAGAGTGGCATTCTGGTCGTACCACCGCTTCATCTCCTCCTGGCTGGCTTCCAGATTTGCCTCAGCAAGTTGTCTGAATCGCCTGGTCTTGTTTCGGAAGGCCAGCATGTAACTGTATACATTCTGGGGAGGTTTCCTGAGAGATTGCTGCCAGCCTTCCTTTACCAGACTCAGATGTCCTTGGACCGGGTGACCGTACAAAAGTTCGAAGGGACTGAACCCGAGCGACTTCTGTGGCACCTCTCGGTATGGAAAAAGTAGGCATGGTAAGAGGACGTCCCACTTACGCCTCATTGGTCCTTCTAGGCCCATGATCATGCCTTTCAGGGTTCGGTTGAATCTCTCAACCAACCTGTTTCCTTGGGGGTGGTAAGGGGTGGTGAACTTGTAGGTTACACCACACTCTTGCCAAGGGGACTTCATATATTTCGATATGAAATTGGTTCCCAGGTCAGACACCACCTCTAGAGGGAATCCCACTGGTGAGAAAATTCCCATCAGCGCTCGTCCCACCACGGGGGCCATCACTGTCCTCAGAGGGATGGCTTCCGGGTACCGGGTGGCATGGTCCACCAAGACCAGGAGGAACCTGTTGCCCATGGCTGTCTTGGGGTCCAGGGGCCCCACAATGTCAATTCCCACTCGCTGGAATGGGGTACTGGCGACGGGGAATGGTTGGAGGGGAGCCTTGTTCTTCCCTCCACACTTACCACTTGCCAGGCAAGTTTGGCAAGCCCTACAGTGCGCATCTGAACTTCTGTGCATTTGGGGCCAATAGAAGTGGGTAACAAGCCTGTCATAGGTCTTGTCCATCCCCAAATGTCCTGCTAACGGTACATCGTGAGCCAGCCCCAGTAGATAGGCTCTGAACTTCTGGGGTACCACCAGCACACGGGCTGACCCAGGTTAGCAGCCTTAGGCTCTGAATACAGGAGATCGTTCTCCCAGTAGATCAAGTGTTTTCCGGACTGAACACCATTAGCCTGGTCTGCAGCCTGCTGCCGCATACCTGCGAGAGAAGGGCACTCTCTCTGCTCCTTGCAGAATTCCTCCCTGGAGGGACCTCCTTCTTGCTGCCAATGGGTCAGCTCCGGCAGGTCTCCCAGTTCGGCAATCTGTTCCCCGGTAGGCTCCAGGGCATCCCCCTCGAGGTCTGCTTCCTCCTGGGCCGTGGGAACAGTGGGGGCCGCCTGTCCGCGCCCCCTGTGCCTTCTCTCTAAGGCCAGTTCCTGGGCCTTTCCTTCAGGCTCCAGGACTCCTTCAACACCCCTACTGGCTGCCATGGACCTGGTAGTCACGCATGCCCAGTCGGGTAGACCTACCATCCGCAGATGAGTCGTTTTCTCCACCTTTCTCCAAGGGGACTTCTCCAAATCGTTCCCTAGCAGACAATCTACAGGCATGGAGGTCCTCACAACGACTTGCAGAGTACCAGAGACCCCCCCACACTCAAAGGGAACCTGAGCCCTCGGACACTGCCTCTCAGAATTGTCAGCATTGACAACCCTACAGTAGGCGTGTGGTACCACCTGCTCCTGAGACACCAAGTGCTGCCGGACGGCAGTCACACTGGCTCCTGAGTCTCGAAGAGCCTCCACCTTCTTACCATTGATGGTCACTTCCTGCCCATATTTTTTAGTGTTACTGGGGAGGTAGTTTTCGGGGACCATCTCACTGTCTCCTAGCGAGACTAGGGTCATCTGTACGGGATCCCCACACTCTGGGATTGTCACTTCTCCCCCAAAATTAACGCTAGCTATTTGCCAGGGGGGAGCACCAGTGGGTGCGGGTTTTCCATATAAGCGACACTTAGGATCAGTGGCAATGTGACCCTGGTCGCTGCACCTAAAACAGGCGATGGGCCCTCTTTGAACAGGTCTACCTGTCGGGCCCCCGTTTTGCTTCGGGGGTGGAGGAGGCTGAGAACCTTTCCCTTGGTTCCCTTGGGAATTACTTTGGGGGCCTTTTTGGAACCCTTTCTGTTTTCCCCTGTCCCCCCCACTCTTCGGCTGGGGACTCTACCCACCTTTGGCTGAGTCTCCCACTGGACCCTTGTAGACCCTGGTGCTGAGCCAGCGGTCCGCTTCCTCAGCAAGCTTCCTCGGGTTGGACAGCTTGCTATCGATCAGGTGCTGGCGTAGCTCAGGAAAACAATTAGCGGACAAATGCTCCCATGCTACTAAATCAATCAGCCCTTGAAAATCATCCACTTTGCTACCCTTCACCCAACCATCCAGCGCTCTGCAGAAAAAGGTCACATACTCCACATACGTATTCCCAGGAATCTTAGTACAACCCTAAACCTCTGTCGGTAAATCTCAGGGGTTAACCCAAACCTGGTCATTAAGGCATCTTTCATGTGGGGGTAGGAATTATATACTTCGGTAGGGAGATCTAGCAGGGTGTCCCGCCCCTCGGTCAGGAACCGTCCCCACAACCCCGCTCCCCAATCCATCTCAGGGATCCGGTGGGAGGACATGGCTACCTCGTAGGCCCGAAACCACTGCCCTATGTCATCCCCCTTAAAGTGCTCCTTCACCACATCTTTCGTTACGTAGACCCTTGACTCTACCTGCACTGGAGTTGTGCTGCCACCAGGAGCTGTGTCCAAACTTTTTGCTTTCAGCTCCAATTCTTTGAGACGTATCTCATGAACTAGCTAGAGTCTCTTCTCCTCCATCGCCATCTGTCCGGTTAATCTTGCCATCTCAACTTCATACGCGCTGGTCGTGGCCCTGTCCGCCAGCTCTTCTGGTGACAGGCCTCCGTGCACCTCGACAAGGCTATCTGGTGGATCCACAACCAGCTGATTCTCTGGATCTCTCGATTCTTTCCTGGCGCTCAGTGCCTTGATGATTTGGGCTTTGTTTTTGCACCCGGTTTGGGCAACTCTGAACTTTTGGCAGAAATTTTTCAGCTGCTCCACTTTGTAATTTTCAAGCCCTTCCCAGTCGACGTCATCTAGTCCAGAGATGACAGAGGGTGCTCTCACGGGGAGTGAACCAGGTATGGTTTGACGATACGAGATCTCTCGGCAAGATATTAAATCTGTTGCTTTGCTATAGGTCTGCTCTCACTACGTGGTGATCAGTAATTTACTGTACATAAATCATAAATGCAAATTCGGAATCCCACCGCTGCCACCAATGTTAGACTCGGGGGTCTCTGATTGGCACAGGCCTTCGGTACCACAGTACGGAAGACCTTCTTGAGGTGCGGCATGGCCTTGGTATGCAAGAGGGCAAAGCGAGACAGTCAGGTACGTTACGACGTACGGACTGTCCGGGGCTATTAGATGCGCTCCGTGCAGATTCCGGCGAGAGAAGGTGAGAGGCGCACTGCGTGCTCCGTAGCAGGCGAGGTGACAGGAGAGCGGGCGGCCCGGCACTGAAGCGGAGAGCGACTCAAGCTTGAGCGGGGCTCTCTGCGGCTGGGCGACCAGGCTCCGAGCTGTCATGACCTTGGAGGGCGAAGGCACCTGAGTCCCAACTCTGGCGAGGGAATAAGAACTAAAGGCCCAACAGCAAACGGGCACAGGCAGAATAGAACCCAATGGTCCTGGGGTTCCGTTCAGGGGGCAAGCTCGTGATCAAGCCCTTCGAGATAGTTTCAGGCGCAAGTCTTCAAAGTCCTTTCTGGTCTTTTCCTCTCCTTCCTCAGCAAGGCACCACTACAGGATTCCTTCTCCTCAGCTTCTCTTGGTCCTTCTAGTAGGGCAGAGGTTCGTCGTGGTCAAAACTGGATCTGATTTCTTAGGAGCAGGGCTCCTACCTTTATACTCTGTTTCTTTTGTCTTGGCAGGCCAGGGGGCCTGAGCCTGGTTCAACCCGGTTTTGGAGTACTCTGTTGACAAGACCCTGCCGTCTTCTTTCAGGGTGCAGGGCAGGGACATCAGACGCTCCGCAGGAAGTGGAGCCAGCATTGTGGTGGTGGAGCACAACCCTATTCAGAGTCAAGGACTACTCCGCCCACCCATCCTGGTGTAATCACTCTTTTCACCACCTGGTCACCCGCGAGTGTCCCCGGGAATTCCCCAGCCCTGTCACTCACACAAACCCAGACAGCAGATACACATCCTGGCAGAGGTGGGCTGAAATAGTCAGGTGAGCAAATGCTAACTTTCTAAAAGTAGCAGTTGCAAACACAGGATATTAAAATAAACCTTGCTGAAGGAAGTATTTTATTATTCTGAGTTCAGGCATACCAAACTCGACATGCCACCGTGTTCCCTGAGCCGGGACTATAGCGTGTAATAGTTCCAGCCGCTCTCCTTGGCCTAAGAGAACAGGCAGCCCTTCAATAGTGAAGAACGAAAAAGGGCGGTAATTCACTACTAGGACATGCCACACACATCAGGACTTGTCCTACCTTACGCTTACAATGCACCCTGCCCTTGGGCCTACCATAGGGATGACTGATATGAAGGTTAGGGAAGGTTTAGGGACTGGCAAGTGTGGGTACTTGCACAATCAGCGTGACAGTATCAGACTGTACGCAGGGTCTGCAATGGCGGACCCGAGACATCTTTCACGTGGCCACTTCAGTGGGTGGCGCAACCAGCGCTGCAGGCCCACTAGCGGCATTTGTATCTACAACCCCTGCACTCCTGGTGCACATTACTGGGGACTGACAGTAAACCAAATAAGCCAATCATGGAAATCAATTACAGATACACTTTATATAGGGAGCACGTGCACTGCGGCACGGATTGGCCGTGGCGCAGTGCCCTGAGCATCGAACACCAGCAAAAGCATCTGAGGCACATCATCAAAAAGTGGAAGGGAGACTCACGCCAAGGTGCCAGGTCTAACAGCAAGTATCTGGAGTACCGGAGGCCGTGAAGTCATCGCCGCAGCCTGGAGCCGGAGTGCGCCGTGCCGCGGGAGCGCTGTGGTTGGGAAGTGCTGGTGGCACAGTGATCACCGCCGCAGGCCGGGCCCTCCAACTGCATGGTAAAGCGGAGTTCTCTTGGAAGCGTCAGCCGTGGTAGTCGACAGCAAGGACGGCTGCACAATTGGAACGCAGAATTTAAGGGACTCTAAGGCTTCAAAAAACGGAATGAGGCGCGAGCAACGAACCAAACGGAGTCTTAGGTGTAACACCACCATGTTTCTCCGAGGTCAAGCAGAAATGGCTCGGAGAAACGCCCCGTCATTTTCAGACTGGGGGGCGTGTTTTTCTTTCTCTCCTCTTCCCATTGGCTGGAATGTAAACAACGGGCGTGTTTTGACTTGTTGTTGTTTATATTCCAGCCAATGGGAAGAGGAGAGAAAGAAACGAAAAAACACACCCCTCAATCCAAAAAAAAAGGGGCTTAAATGGAAAGACTAACATCTTCTCCAATGGCTGGCCCCCGTTTAGGAAGCCAGCCAATGGAGAAGAGGGGCGGGTTTAAGCCCCATACTAAGAAACGTAAAATCTCGCCAGCGAGACTGCGCAAGCGCAGCCTACGCTAGCCGAGACCTAAAAACAGGCTAGTCCGTGAAGCAAAGTTTTCACAAGCATTTTCAATACAATAGGTCTTGCTATTGCAAGATTTTAAGCTATTGGCATTGTAAATGATAATGCCTTTTATGTATGTGTTTTTCAAAAGCAACACATAAATAAAAGGCATTGTCATTTCTGATGCTAATAGCTTAAACTCTCGCAAATGCGAGACCACTTTAATGGTGGCCGTGCAGCTTTTTTTAGATGCTGCTTGCCATATTCAGGATACAGCGAGCAGTGTCTAAAGAAAGGGGTGTGGCCAACATTAAAGTGAAAGCTCATATGGGGCGCTTTTACACAAAGTGTGATAAAAATAAATAAAAAAAGCAAAGTTTTGTAGCATGTGCACACTAGGACAAACACTTTACCCTGGCCAGAGGGGGAAACCTTCAACACCGATATAATAGAGCACACAAGAACACACATGCAAATCAAGTATGTAGGACAGAAGAAGGCTATGAGAGAAGCACTGTTAGAACTGTAGGCCATCTTTGAATTTGCCCCAACTACAATCCTGTCCAGGAACGCACCTCCCCCACCATACACAGGTACAGAGGGCATCTCTTTGATGACTGCCATCCCAGCCATTCCGGCACTGGGTTACACCAATCCACCGGTTGAGTAGTCCAAAGGGCCCCCCTTCAGGCAGCAAGCCACTAGATCCAGGGCTGGGTGGTTGTCAGATCAGCAAGTGTAGCTGCTAAAGTGAAAGTGGCCCACGCTGGAAATTAAATATATAAGCGCAGCCACTAAAGTGAAAGCGGACCGTGCTGTAAATTAATTCATTAAATAAACGCGGCCGCTATAATTAAATCGGACCCCGCTGGAAATGAAAAAGTACATGACTAAATGACATGATATAAAAGGTGATTCAGAAAAGGGGGTGGTGATGAACAGAGTGTCTGAATTAAGCAGACGACTCTTACCCAGTCCAAAGATCAGGGATTGATCCATCACCGTTTTTTAGCTCACTGCACCATCCCAGCTCAGAACTTGGCTATATGCAAATTAGTCTGACCCTGGCCCAGTGCATCATGGGAACAGGGCAGACCAAACTACCAAGCCAATTCTTATACTGGGAAGGAAACAAGCTACCGGGGACCGGTTTCTGGCATTTCAGCCGTCTTCGGCCCGGCTTGCTTGAATCCTGATGGTGCAATGAGCTAGGGACTCACATCTGAGTATACCCTTCCACGCTTATGGTGGACAAAAATGATTCAGAAAAGGGGGTGGTGATGAACAGAGTGTCTGAATTAAGCAGACCACTCTTACCCAGTCCAAAGATCAGGGCTTGATCCATCACCGTTTTTTAGCTCACTGCACCATCCCAGCTCAGAACATGGCTATATGCAAATTAGTCTGACCCTGGCCCAGTGCATCATGGGAACAGGGCAGACCAAACTACCAAGCCAATTCTTATACTGGGAAGGAAACAAGCTACCGGGGACCGGTTTCTGGCATTTCAGCCGTCTTCGGCCTGGCTTGCTTGAATCCTGATGGTGCAATGAGCTAGGGACTCACATCTGAGTATACCCTTCCACGCTTATGGTGGACAAAAATGATTCAGAAAAGGGGGTGGTGATGAACAGAGTGTCTGAATTAAGCAGACCACTCTTACCCAGTCCAAAGATCAGGGCTTGATCCATCACCGTTTTTTAGCTCACTGCACCATCCCAGCTCAGAACTTGGCTATATGCAAATTAGTCTGACCCTGGCCCAGTGCATCATGGGAACAGGGCAGATCAAACTACCAAGCCAATTCTTATACTGGGAAGGAAACAAGCTACCGGGGACCGGTTTCTGGCATTTCAGCCGTCTTCGGCCCGGCTTGCTTGAATCCTGATGGTGCAATGAGCTAGGGACTCACATCTGAGTATACCCTTCCACGGTTATGGTGGACAAAAATGATTCAGAAAAGGGGGTGGTGATGAACAGAGTGTCTGAATTAAGCAGACCACTCTTACCCAGTCCAAAGATCAGGGCTTGACCCATCACCGTTTTTTAGCTCACTGCACCATCCCAGCTCAGAACTTGGCTATATGCAAATTAGTCTGACCCTGGCCCAGTGCATCATGGGAACAGGGCAGACCAAACTACCAAGCCAATTCTTATACTGGGAAGGAAACAAGCTACCGGGGACCGGTTTCTGGCATTTCAGCCGTTTTCGTCCCGGCTTGCTTGAATCCTGATGGTGCATTGAGCTAGGGACTCACATCTGAGTATACCCTTCCACGCTTATGGTGGACAAAAATGATTCAGAAAAGGGGGTGGTGATGAACAGAGTGTCTGAATTAAGCAGACCACTCTTACCCAGTCCAAAGATCAGGGCTTGATCCATCACCGTTTTTTAGCTCACTGCACCATCCCAGCTCAGAACTTGGCTATATGCAAATTAGTCTGAAAATGGCCCAGTGCATCATGGGAACAGGGCAGACCAAACTACCAAGCCAATTCTTATACTGGGAAGGAAACAAGCTACCGGGGACCGGTTTCTGGCATTTCAGCCGTCTTCGGCCCGGCTTGCTTGAATCCTGATGGTGCAATGAGCTAGGGACTCACATCTGAGTATACCCTTCCACACTTATGGTGGACAAAAATGATTCAGAAAAGGGGGTGGTGATGAACAGAGTGTCTGAATTAAGCAGACCACTCTTACCCAGTCCAAAGATCAGGGCTTGATCCATCACCGTTTTTTAGCTCACTGCACCATCCCAGCTCAGAACTTGGCTATATGCAAATTAGTCTGACCCTGGCCCAGTGCATCATGGGAACAGGGCAGACCAAACTACCAAGCCAATTCTTATACTGGGAAGGAAACAAGCTACCGGGGACCGGTTTCTGGCATTTCAGCCGTCTTCGGCCCGGCTTGCTTGAATCCTGATGGTGCAATGAGCTAGGGACTCACATCTGAGTATACCCTTCCACGCTTATGGTGGACAAAAATGATTCAGAAAAGGGGGTGGTGATGAACAGAGTGTCTGAATTAAGCAGACCACTCTTAACCAGTCCAAAGATCAGGGCTTGATCCATCACCGTTTTTTAGCTCACTGCACCATCCCAGCTCAGAACTTGGCTATATGCAAATTAGTCTGACCCTGGCCCAGTGCATCATGGGAACAGGGCAGACCAAACTACCAAGCCAATTCTTATACTGGGAAGGAAACAAGCTACCGGGGACCGGTTTCTGGCATTTCAGCCGTCTTCGGCCCGGCTTGCTTGAATCCTGATGGTGCAATGAGCTAGGGACTCACATCTGAGTATACCCTTCCACGCTTATGGTGGACAAAAATGATTCAGAAAAGGGGGTGGTGATGAACAGAGTGTCTGAATTAAGCAGACCACTCTTACCCAGTCCAAAGATCAGGGCTTGATCCATCACCGTTTTTTAGCTCACTGCACCATCCCAGCTCAGAAGTTGGCTATATGCAAATTAGCCTGACCCTGGCCCAGTGCATCATGGGAACAGGGCAGACCAAACTACCAAGCCAATTCTTATACTGGGAAGGAAACAAGCTACCGGGGACCGGTTTCTGGCATTTCAGCCGTCTTCGGCCCGGCTTGCTTGAATCCTGATGGTGCAATGAGCTAGGGACTCACATCTGAGTATACCCTTCCACGCTTATGGTGGACAAAAATGATTCAGAAAAGGGGGTGGTGATGAACAGAGTGTCTGAATTAAGCAGACCACTCTTACTCAGTCCAAAGATCAGGGCTTGATCCATCACCGTTTTTTAGCTCACTGCACCATCCCAGCTCAGAACATGGCTATATGCAAATTAGTCTGACCCTGGCCCAGTGCATCATGGGAACAGGGCAGACCAAACTACCAAGCCAATTCTTATACTGGGAAGGAAACAAGCTACCGGGGACCGGTTTCTGGCATTTCAGCCGTCTTTGGCCTGGCTTGCTTGAATCCTGATGGTGCAATGAGCTAGGGACTCACATCTGAGTATACCCTTCCACGCTTTTGGTGGACAAAAATGATTCAGAAAAGGGGGTGGTGATGAACAGAGTGTCTGAATTAAGCAGACCACTCTTACCCAGTCCAAAGATCAGGGCTTGATCCATCACCGTTTTTTAGCTCACTGCACCATCCCAGCTCAGAACTTGGCTATATGCAAATTAGTCTGACCCTGGCCCAGTGCATCATGGGAACAAGGCAGATCAAACTACCAAGCCAATTCTTATACTGGGAAGGAAACAAGCTACCGGGGACCGGTTTCTGGCATTTCAGCCGTCTTCGGCCCGGCTTGCTTGAATCCTGATGGTGCAATGAGCTAGGGACTCACATCTGAGTATACCCTTCCACGCTTATGGTGGACAAAAATGATTCAGAAAAGGGGGTGGTGATGAACAGAGTGCCTGAATTAAGCAGACCACTCTTACCCAGTCCAAAGATCAGGGCTTGATCCATCACTGTTTTTTAGCTCACTGCACCATCCCAGCTCAGAACTTGGCTATATGCAAATTAGTCTGACCCTGGCCCAGTGCATCATGGGAACAGGGCAGACCAAACTACCAAGCCAATTCTTATACTGGGAAGGAAACAAGCTACCGGGGACCGGTTTCTGGCATTTCAGCCGTTTTCGTCCCGGCTTGCTTGAATCCTGATGGTGCATTGAGCTAGGGACTCACATCTGAGTATACCCTTCCACGCTTATGGTGGACAAAAATGATTCAGAAAAGGGGGTGGTGATGAACAGAGTGTCTGAATTAAGCAGACCACTCTTACCCAGTCCAAAGATCAGGGCTTGATCCATCACCGTTTTTTAGCTCACTGCACCATCCCAGCTCAGAACTTGGCTATATACAAATTAGTCTGAAAATGGCCCAGTGCATCATGGGAACAGGGCAGACCAAACTACCAAGCCAATTCTTATACTGGGAAGGAAACAAGCTACCGGGGACCGGTTTCTGGCATTTCAGCCGTCTTCGGCCCGGCTTGCTTGAATCCTGATGGTGCAATGAGCTAGGGACTCACATCTGAGTATACCCTTCCACACTTATGGTGGACAAAAATGATTCAGAAAAGGGGGTGGTGATGAACAGAGTGTCTGAATTAAGCAGACCACTCTTACCCAGTCCAAAGATCAGGGCTTGATCCATCACCGTTTTTTAGCTCACTGTCCATCCCAGCTCAGAACTTGGCTATATGCAAATTAGTCTGACCCTGGCCCAGTGCATCATGGGAACAGGGCAGACCAAACTACCAAGCCAATTCTTATACTGGGAAGGAAACAAGCTACCGGGGACCGGTTTCTGGCATTTCAGCCGTCTTCGGCCCGGCTTGCTTGAATCCTGATGGTGCAATGAGCTAGGGACTCACATCTGAGTATACCCTTCCACGCTTATGGTGGACAAAAATGATTCAGAAAAGGGGGTGGTGATGAACAGAGTGTCTGAATTAAGCAGACCACTCTTACCCAGTCCAAAGATCAGGGCTTGATCCATCACCTTTGTGAGGTGGCGCCCCCGCGGGCCTCCCAGGACGGCTGTTCTACCCCGCACCTACCTCGGTCTCTTCCACTACCGGGACTACAAAAGCGCACACCATATCCTATGGCAAGGACAGAGCTCGGCAATCCGGCCATAACCCACGAGGCTCCGCCCTTCTCTCTTCCCCAGGGACCAACCAGAACCAAGAGCCCGGAGGAAGTATATCCCTCCGACCCCGGAAGTCCCGCCTTAGCGGCAGAGTCAGCACAGGATAAAAGCGGGATCCGAGCGGAACACCCTGTCGGAGTTTTGTGGCAGGAGATTCGGACTGGAGCTGAAGAAGGAGAGCAGACGTGTGACGGAGACGTGTGGACCGAAGAGTGGTGGAGCCCACAGGAGGTGGCTGAAGAGCGGCCGTAACTCACTTGGAGAGTTACGGCGGACCGGGTGAGTGTCTTAAGCCTTCCTTACCCCTACTCATTAGGAGTCCTATTAACGCCCTGTAAATACACCCTTCTCTTTAGCATCACGTACCCCACACTGTAGCATATTTGTACAGCACTTGCACTGTTTGAAGTGACCCCGTGTCCCCGTTCCCACACACCCCTTCCCGACACCCTTTCTATAAACCCCCTTGTGTTCCGACCTCCCTACACCCTCCTTTCCTCACGATATCCTTTCTCTTCCCGCCCCCTCACGACCCGGGTGACGGTGTTCGATATAACATCTGATCAAGGATAAGACTAACGGTCCTTTGTTTCTTCTCTTACTGCCCTCCGTGGACCTCCCCTACACCGGAGCTGTCGGAGAATCCCAGACCCAGGACTACACCCAAGACCCGGAGCGGACTGCGAACCCAGAACCCTTCTTACATTCCTTTTTGTTGTGACATTGATTCTGCCTCCTTGTATAAATAAACCTACAGAATAGCACACTACATACGGCCTCCTCGCCTGCTTTTCCGGCCCGCAGATCGCCCAGCATTACATCTGGTGTCAGAAGTGGGATCTGCTGGAGGCATGGAGGCCGTGGTGAAACAGATGGCGGAATCCCAGGAGCTATTCGGGAAGCTTATGGAACAATTTCTTAAGACCGCTGAGACCGACAGGGGACAGCTCCATGACGTCCTTAAGGGTCAGGGGGTGGCCCATGAACAAACAATGGAGAAGCTAACTACCGCCCTGGGACAACCTAGACCGGTCTCCTCTTTCCCGTCAGTCGTTTTACAGAAGTATGTCCCGGGAGAGGATCCGGACTACTTCTTCACCAACTTTGAAAGGCTAGCCCAAGCGGCTAACTGGCCTGCGGATCGATGGGGTCAATACCTAGGTCCCCTTTTGACCGGCGACTTACAAGCGGCCTACCAGCAGGCCAACATCCAAGGCACCACCCCGTATGCAGATATCAAACGGTGTATATTGGAACGTTTGGGCATCGATGATGACACCTACAGGGTTCAACTGCGACAAGCAAAGGAGAAACCTCAGGAGAATCCGAGAGCTCTCTCCTTTCGGATCAAGGATCTCGCCAACCGATGGCTCCAACCCGAGACATCCACCAAAGACAATATCCTTGACAAAATATATCTAGAACAATTTCTGAACTCCTTGCACCCGGCCACCCAGCGATGGGTGAGGCAACACTCTAGGCTCACTCTTGAAACCGCCATAGAGATAGCCTCTGCCTATAGCCGGGCTCAAGAGCTCCAACGGGGAAAGGAAGAACATTCACACAAGTATTCCCACAGTATGGTCTCACGTCCCCCTCGTCCCCAAACAGCACGAAGACCGGAACCTCCACCTCTTCTGCCCTCACCGGTCCTGTTCCAACCCCCCAACCCCGGTCCCCAGTGTTACTCATGTGGTGGGTTTGGGCACATCGCACGGATGTGCCCGCAGAAGGAGGAGCCAATGGAGATCGGCCTGGTACGGAACTACCTGTGTCACCCTCCCGGGGCCGCTCCCCCGCCGTTTCACTGTCAGGTTTCTGTGGATGGACGACGACTGATGGCCCTGGCTGACACTGGGTGCCGTCAGAGTGTAGTAAGACCCCAAGATCTGGCCCATCCTGTCCAACACCCTACGGGAGTAGTGGCCATCCAATGTGTCCATGGGGACACCAAGCACTACCCTACCACTCAAGTGCGGATCCATCATCAGAAGGATCCAGGAACCAACCTCACCGTAGGCCTCGTACCTGCTCTCCCTGAACAAGCCATTCTGGGGAGTGACTATCCGGGATTACCCACACTACTTCAGGAGACCTCTGATTCTCTGACCCAATGGTGGAAGGATGCTCCTTATCAGGGACAGTCTACCCCGGAGTCTACACCCAAACCGCATAAACCCAAAAGCCAGAGGAGAAAAGAAAAGAAAGAGTATGTCAGCGCATATCCCGTGTTAACTGAAGAACATCCCTGGCAGACCGATAGAGAATTCAGGGCGGCACAACAGGAGGATCCCCCTCCTGCAGGAAGCCTGGGGAAGGGACCTTGACCACGAAGATCCCTTGCAAGTAGGTCCTTACTTTTTCAAGAGAAACGGGTTGCTGTACCGGGGAGGGGGGACACAACAGAACGCACAGTTGCTTATCCCAGGTCCCTTTCAGCACAAAGTCCTCTTCCTTGCTCATAGCCACCTTTTAGGGGGTCACTTTGGGGATGAGAAAACCAGTCAAGCAGTCCTGGAGAAATTCTATTGGCCGGGGGTACACCAAATGATCAAAACCTACTGTAGGGAGTGCGTGGTCTGTCAGAAAAACAGCCGTTACCGACCACCCAGAGTCCCTTTACAACCCCTACCTCTCATAGACGTCCCGTTCAGTAGGATAGGAATGGATATCATAGGCCCCCTCCTACCTTCCCGCAGCGGGTGTCGCTATGCGTTAGTCATAGTCGACTACGCCACCCGCTTCCCGGAAGCCATACCCCTGCGCCAACCCACTACCCAGGCGATAGCAAAAGCCCTGATCACCCTGTTCTCTCGCGTAGGCTTTCCCAGAGAGATCTTGACTGATCAAGGTACACCTTTCGTGTCAGCCCTTATGAAGCGGGTCTGTGCTGAGCTGGGGATTAAGCAAATCCGTACCTCTGCCTACCATCCGCAAACGGATGGTTTGGTAGAACGGTACAACGCCACCCTCAAACAAACTCTCAAGAAGCTTTTGGGTCTGGAAGCAAAAAGGTGGGAGGATATGTTGCCACTGGCTCTGTTCGCCATACGCTGTAAAACGCAGAGCAGCACCGGCTATTCCCCTTATGAGCTGCTGTATGGCCGGCCTCCCCGCACCCTGTTAGACATGGCACAGGAGGCCTGGGAAGCAGAGCCGGATCGCACTCGGACGCTTCCAGAATACTTGGATAACCTTAAAACACATCTAGCCATGATACGGGACATAGTCCGACAGAACCTCGAAAATGCCCAAACCAGCCAGAAGAAGCAATATGACAAAGGCACCCGTCCCAGGGTATTTGCTGTTAACGATTTGGTCCTTCTTATGATGCCCTCGTCCGACCAGAAACTCCAAGGTCGGTGGCAGGGCCCTTACACCATTCTACAGCAGGTCACGCCGGTTACCTATGAGGTAGAACTGGATGCAACACGCGGTGTCTCCCAGATATTCCATGTGAATCTGCTTAAAAAATGGGAAGGACCCCGGCAGGTGTTAACAGGAACCAGCCCACCCCTGTCCTTTCCTTTTGACCCTTGTGTAGACCCTGAACTGCCTCCTGCTCTAGTCCAGGAACTCCACAAAGCCCTAGGACCCCTTCAGAGAGTCTTCTCCTCTTCCCCAGGTCGAACCAGTATCACTGAGTATGCCATCGAAACGGAGCCAGGAAAGGTGGTCCGGCTACGACCCTATAGAGTACCCGAGGCCCGTCGGGCGGTCATAAGGCAGGAGATAGAAGACATGCAAAGGATGGGAATCATAGAGCCCTCAGTAAGCGACTGGAATTCCCCTATAGTCCTTGTCCCAAAACCCGACGGGTCGGTCCGCTTCTGTATCGACTTTCGGGAGGTCAACAAAATATCCACATTCGATACCTATCCCTTGCCCAGGGTGGACGAAATGATAGAGAGGATAGGGAAGGCGAAGTATATTTCCACCCTGGACCTCTGTAAGGGGTATTGGCAAATACCCCTCAGGGAACAAGACAAGAAAAAGACAGCTTTCTCCACCCCTGAGGGGTTATACCAGTTCCTAGTCATGCCCTTTGGTCTTCACGGGGCGCCTGCCACCTTTCAGCGTGCAATGAACCATGTTTTGAGACCCCATGCACAGTACGCAGGCGCCTATCTAGACGACATTGTCATATTCAGCGACAATTGGCCACAACATGTGAAACATCTATGTAGCGTTGTCACTTCCCTGGGTTCTTTTGGATTCGCCATAAATCCCGCCAAAACCACTCTAGCGGCAAAGACTGTCAAATACCTGGGGTATCTTCTGGGAGAGGGGCTAATAAGACCTCAGGAAAGCAAAACCGTGGCTATCAGTTCCCTATCCTTTCCACAAACAAAGAAAGACCTTCGAGCCTTTTTGGGGCTTCTCGGGTATTATCGGCGGTTCGTGCCCAACTTCTCCCAGAGAGCCGCCGCCCTGACGGATCTTCTAAAGAAGACTAACCGTTCTGATGAGCTGTTACGAAACCCCTCTCCCGAAGCCTGGCACGGGTTTGTTGATCTAAAAGAAGCCTTGACCTCAAGCCCTGTTTTGATACCCCCTGACTACTCCTTGCCCTTTATCCTGCAGACCGATGCTTCCGAACATGGGCTGGGGGCGGTGCTGTCACAGAAAGATCCCGTAGGTAATGAAAGGCCCATTCTCTATGTTAGTCGTAAACTATTTCCCAGGGAAAAACACTACGCAGTGGTGGAAAAAGAAGCCCTGGCCATAAAGTGGGCGATTGACAGCCTAAGGTACTACTTGGAGGGCCGAGACTTTATCCTCTATACTGACCACGCTCCCTTGGAGTGGATGGCCCGGAACAAAGGTCAGAACGACCGGGTCCTCCGCTGGTTTCTTTCCCTTCAGCCCTTCCACTTCAAAACACTGCACAGAAAAGGGTCAGACCAGGGCAATGCCGATTATCTGTCACGCTACCCTCATACTCCATCCAGTACAAGAAGGACAGCTAGGGGAAGGGTATGTGAGGTGGCGCCCCCGCGGGCCTCCCAGGACGGCTGTTCTACCCCGCACCTACCTCGGTCTCTTCCACTACCGGGACTACAAAAGCGCACACCATATCCTATGGCAAGGACAGAGCTCGGCAATCCGGCCATAACCCACGAGGCTCCGCCCTTCTCTCTTCCCCAGGGACCAACCAGAACCAAGAGCCCGGAGGAAGTATATCCCTCCGACCCCAGAAGTCCCGCCTTAGCGGCAGAGTCAGCACAGGATAAAAGCGGGATCCGAGCGGAACACCCTGTCGGAGTTTTGTGGCAGGAGATTCGGACTGGAGCTGAAGAAGGAGAGCAGACGTGTGACGGAGACGTGTGGACCGAAGAGTGGTGGAGCCCACAGGAGGTGGCTGAAGAGCGGCCGTAACTCACTTGGAGAGTTACGGCGGACCGGGTGAGTGTCTTAAGCCTTCCTTACCCCTACTCATTAGGAGTCCTATTAACGCCCTGTAAATACACCCTTCTCTTTAGCATCACGTACCCCACACTGTAGCATATTTGTACAGCACTTGCACTGTTTGAAGTGACCCCGTGTCCCCGTTCCCACACACCCCTTCCCGACACCCTTTCTATAAACCCCCTTGTGTTCCGACCTCCCTACACCCTCCTTTCCTCACGATTTCCTTTCTCTTCCCGCCCCCTCACGACCCGGGTGACGGTGTTCGATATAACATCTGATCAAGGATAAGACTAACGGTCCTTTGTTTCTTCTCTTACTGCCCTCCGTGGACCTCCCCTACACCGGAGCTGTCGGAGAATCCCAGACCCAGGACTACACCCAAGACCCGGAGCGGACTGCGAACCCGGAACCCTTCTTACATTCCTTTTTGTTGTGACATTGATTCTGCCTCCTTGTATAAATAAACCTACAGAATAGCACACTACATACGGCCTCCTCGCCTGCTTTTCCGGCCCGCAGATCGCCCAGCATTACAACCGTTTTTTAGCTCACTGCACCATCCCAGCTCAGAACTTGGCTATATGCAAATTAGTCTGACCCTGGCCCAGTGCATCATGGGAACAGGGCAGACCAAACTACCAAGCCAATTCTTATACTGGGAAGGAAACAAGCTACCGGGGACCGGTTTCTGGCATTTCAGCCGTCTTCGGCCCGGCTTGCTTGAATCCTGATGGTGCAATGAGCTAGGGACTCACATCTGAGTATACCCTTCCACGCTTATGGTGGACAAAAATGATTCAGAAAAGGGGGTGGTGATGAACAGAGTGTCTGAATTAGGCAGACCACTCTTACCCAGTCCAAAGATCAGGGCTTGATCCATCACCGTTTTTTAGCTCACTGCACCATCCCAGCTCAGAACTTGGCTATATGCAAATTAGTCTGACCCTGGCCCAGTGCATCATGGGAACAGGGCAGACCAAACTACCAAGCCAATTCTTATACTGGGAAGGAGACAAGCTACCGGGGACCGGTTTCTGGCATTTCAGCCGTCTTCGGCCCGGCTTGCTTGAATCCTGATGGTGCAATGAGCTAGGGACTCACATCTGAGTATACCCTTCCACGCTTATGGTGGACAAAAATGATTCAGAAAAGGGGGTGGTGATGAACAGAGTGTCTGAATTAAGCAGACCACTCTTACCCAGTCCAAAGATCAGGGCTTGATCCATCACCGTTTTTTATATAAAAGGTGGCGGCATGCTGCGAAGTCATGGGTGGAATATCATTAAGGAAAATAGTGCTCACCCACGAGATAAAGCAGACCGTGTAACAACACAAGTAAAAAGTCCAGTTGTTATGGAAGGGTACAATTGCATACAAGGCGGTACCAAGGATGGACTACTAAGCCTATTCACAAATGAAAAGCAAAGATGTCTAAAGGACAGTAATGGGAGCCAATTGAAAAGATAGTCGGAAAATGGGTGTGGCTTCTATGCCATACCTCAATACAGCATGCCTTGCAGAGCAGTGCATGCGCTGCCTGAGCTTGACCTAAAAAAGGTAGATATCATACTGCTCATTTTAACCAACATCAGTGCACAGGCCTGTCTGTCTTGGCATGTTTTCAGGGCTGAGCGCTGAAATGCACACCATGTAAATAATGCAACGTATATCATCTAAATATGCTAAAGTCTCTTTAAATTCAAGAAAGCTCTTTTACCTAACTTGCAAAATCTTTGATGTTTATACATGAAATTATATCGCTGCACCTAGAGGCACACATTAAAAAAATAGATTTTTTTAAGCATGAACTTAGAACAATATCTGCACTGGTCATGGCAAAAATGTTTGTGAATTAAGAGGTAAGTAAATTGTAATGTGCATACTGCTTAACAAGCAGATCGACCTGAACCCCCCCTTCGCCACTCCCTTCTATGTCCTTCACTATTCAGAGGTCCCAGGCAACCGAGGCACTGTTAATCATTTCTTAACGAGGTCTAACCCGGGGCAGTAGAAACTGCGTTGTATTTACACCTTTACAAGATGGCCACCATCCATAATAGGACAGAAGCCCGGTTTTGCATTAACATGAGGGGCTTAACAAACAGATCGACTTGAAACGCCCCCTTTTTCGCTACTCCCTTCTATGTCCTTCACTATTCAGAGGTCCGAGGCAACCGAGGCACTGTTAATCTTTTCTTAACGAGGTCGAACCCGGGGCAGTAGCAACTGCGTTGTATTTACACCTTTACAAGATGGCCGCCACGCACTCGGCTCCGCACACGTGACCTAAACAGGGGGCGGTGACCAAACGCATCAAACAGGTCGTCCGGTGTTGTTTAAATAACCCCCGCCGCCGAGCTCACACATCTACTCGAGCTCGGCGGGAATGGGTAGGTGACAACACTCGGACTCGGAAGATTCAAGGTGAGTGCGTTTGGCGCTGGGTAGAGGGTGAGCCACGAGGTCCAATCCCGGTCTCTTTGTGTTATGTAGTCCACCTATATTTATGCAGGGAAACACGTTTTCCTGATCGCGTTTTTTCTACCCCTACTTCAGCCACACCTTTAGGGCACAGCTCCGTAGTCCTGCCCTGCCGATCACTCATGTGGCCTCTTACATATGACCAGTAGGTGAGTAGGTTACCTTAAACGTGTTACTGCATATGCCTTGATCCGGGTCACAGTAAAAGTGTGCTGCTTCGCCTATAATGTTGCCAATTGGTGTTAGCATAAGAGACCTGCCCAATACCTGACACGCATAAGACCTGCCCAACACCTGACACACTACAGGCAGGCATTTATATTAAGACTGCTGCATTTTTAACCTAGAAGTTACACTTTAATGTTTTTAAACCTTCACCCTCACTGATCACAGTCCCAGTCACAGTCTCAGTTATGGCGTGTGCTCTTCACCTTTATATTGCACACTCAATACACGTGGCATGCGGTGGATGTGTAAAATCACCTTCTATACCACCAGCATGTAAGTAAATGTATATATTTTTCTCCCTGGCATTGTTGTGACTTGCATTTTTGTTCAATTAATGTTTCCTTATCCTTTTTTATGTATAGGCATAGGAGGATCCACTAAGGTAACAATACAACACATATGATACTAGCATGTTGCTGTTTTCACTTTGGTCCTGAAGAATCGCGGTTAAGATACCATTAGCGAGAAACATGTTGACCACATGCACTTCTAGTCTCTTCTAGGTTCACACAACATAACTAGTTGACACCTAGGATACTAGCCCCACCTTTTAACTGTAGCCAGGGGACCCCCAGAATAAAGTCGATCCCGGTACCCCTTGTTACATTTTAACCACCTGATCACAGGAACATACCATCCTGCCCACATACCCCCACTTCACCAAAAGGCAGTTGGAAAAAAGATCTCCGCCAAAGAGCCCCTCTCTGAGGTGTGCCCGTCGGGGATTGCACCGCCTCCCCGACGAGGAGCAACCGCCGATGATGAAGCATGACACTCCTCGGGGTGTGTGAGGCAAATACATCCAACATAATGGATGCCCCAGGGTACCATTGATCACCCTTGGTCACGCCAGGAAAAAACTCTCCCCACCCCTTCTTCTTTCTCCAGGAACAGTGCAGCAACCCCCCCTTTTGGTTTGAACCTTTAGTACTCAGTACGGACACTAAGCTGCTACTGGACCTTCCACTACCTTGAGTGGTTAACAGTGTCCTCTCGCCTCCCCCTTTTTTTGAAACATACTGTATGTGGCCCACATTCATATAGATAGAGCAACACTGGGGAGAGGATTTGGCCTAACAGCTCGGGCAGTCGATCTCGAAGCTGGGGCACCAGGTTCGAGTCTTGGCAGGGATGCTCAACATCCTGTTATTCTGGGTAAATCACGTAATCTCCCTGTGCCTAACAAAAATGAATGTGTCCATCTGTAACGCAGTTTGTGCTCATGTAAAGTGCTCTGATTAGCTTTGGGTCTAGTTTGTGGCATATAAACCTAAAAAATAAACAGCATAAAAAACCAAAGCAGTCTAATAAATGAAACCCGGTACATTTGTATGCCTCGTATTCTAAACCCACATATGCTAAGTTACTTTCATATGCAATAATAAAGAAAAAGAAAGATTGCTGAAATAAAATATTTGCCTACAGTCACACAGTTTAATTAAGCGTGGACGCTGGGATTAGTCTCAGGTTTTCTGGGTTCACTTTGTGCAATGAGCTACTAAATTAGTATTAATGGTCTCTTCTGTTTAACCGCAAATTTTGGTGCTTTGTGTTGAACTCTGTCAGCATATTTTCCACACTCCATAAGTAGTACAGGAGAGACAGGCATGCCATCTCCTTCCCTCAAACCAACTCGTTTTTTCCCAGTTTGCATTGAGAGGCAATAGTTACATTTCTCAGATTGTTAGCACTATTGTTAATTTGTTGCTATCATTATCTTAAAATGCCAGAGGAATTTACACTGATGCACAACACCAGTGATTTAGCCAGTATGGCATGGGCGCTAGTGCAAGGAAGAAAATTGGCCCCTTGGCTGCTGTTTGAATGGTTAAATACAGCAATAATCAGCTTTCAGTAGCCCCTCAGGCCTCTTGGTCCTGGTGTCACTGCACCTACTGCTTTATCTTCTCATATTGGATCTTCTAAAGGATTACATCTGGCGTATTTCTCCCCAGGAGTTTTGTAGACCATCCAGCTCCACCTCTCGTGCAGTGTGAATGCTAGGGAAAAGCTGAATCACAAAAGGTGTAACTCACGATGGGTTTATAAACCCTTTTAGTGTAATTAATGGTAATAAATAAACACATGAGCAAATTCCTGTTTGGCCTAAACTAGAACCCTAGGTGACTATTGCATGCATGGTCGTTTTTTTTAGCGCACATAGCCTTGGCTGCAGTGCACAGAGACCTTATACTTCCGCACACAGAGGAAAGAAATTAGGGGGAACATTGGCCCCATTGATTTTTTCCACATTGTCCTTACGATGTAGCAATGTATCGCGCAATCTCCAGCAGCGCGCAGCTCTAGGCACAGGCGGGAAGGAGAACACCACCGATAACAGTGCGTGGTCAGAGAGCGCCACAGCCCCAAACTCTATCTCTGTCGCCAGCGCTTTGAGTGACATGGAGGATAGGAAGTAATCTAATCTTGCATTCGTTTTGTGGGCATTAGAATAGTAGGAATAGTCTTGGGCTCCCGGATGAAAGCTGCGCCAAAGGTCAACCAATCCCACCTCCTCCAGTCTAGCCAGTCCCTCCCGCGAGAGAGTACCCGCCTGCGTGGTGCGCTGCCCCAATCTGTCCAATTGGTTGTCGAACACTAGATTCAGGTCCCCCCCGATCAAAACATGCCTGTCAGGCGCAGCCGCTGCTTCAGTGAGTGTCTGATGAAAGAACTTCTCCTGGCCTTCGTTAGGTGCATAGACTGAGCTAACGGTAAAGGAGGAGTCCTCCAAAGAAAAGCTGTAGGAGAGCAATCTGCCTCGTATTTCCGCCACTTTTCTCCCAACTCTCCCTCTAAAATGCTGGGCCACCAGGATCGCCACCCCTGCAGACTTATTGGGCCCCGAGGAGAAGTATTGGAGCGGGAAGCAACACGACTTCATCCTGAAGCAGTCCTTGGCTAAAAGGTGCGTTTCCTGAAGAAGACAAATGTCGGCCTTTGAATTCTCCAAGAAAGAGAGGACAGCCCGCCTCTTTACAGGGTTGTTTAGGCCCCGGACATTCAAGGTAAGCAGGCGCTATTCAGTCGCAGGCATAGTCAATCATAAGCCCCGGACTCTCTATAACTCTGTGTCGGGAAGTGTCTATTTCCCAGCCATCGTTCGGCACATACCACAGCCCATCATGCATACATACACTCATTCGTGGACCTGGAACCGCCTGCCCCCCTGCCCCAACTAACCCACCCCAAAACACCCACAATTCAGCAAGAACCCCCCCCCCCAACAGAAAGGATATAGTCAACAATATTGTCCAACATCCAGGGATGAATGGTAGAAGTCAACATTGGGATAGACTGTCAAATCTCGGAGTTCCTTCCCTCCCGCCGACAGCAACCTGTAAGAGTGAGAAGCATGGAAGACTCTTCCACAATCGGCCAGCCTCAAAGTCAGCTGGGATGAGAGGCCTCGGCACCCGATGACACTGCATCCACCGCAGCTCTCTGGCCATCTTTGATCTCCGCCGGCGGCGGCCTCCGGACCCGACGCCTTCTGGACTGTTGTCTCCATCATGGTCTACCCTCCTCCAACTCGGTTGCAGGCCCCTCCGTCTCCTCCGTGTCAGCTGGCCGTTCGAGACCCAGTACTCCACATGCTTCCGTCAAAGACCGGAGTTGGTGCAGTTTGTTATCTTTTTTGAAGATCAAACGGAAGGGATGACCTCAGCTATAGGAGATGTTCTGCTGCTGAAGGTGAGTTGTGACGGGTTTGAAGCATCGCCGTTTTTGCAGCGTAAGAGCGGACAAATCTTGGAAGAAGACAGGGGACTGCCCCTGGAAGGACAGAGGATGCTTCTGTCGCGCCTTCAACAGTATCTCCTCTTTGGTGCGAAAGTCCTGCACACATACGAGAATGTCCGGTGGTGGGGCAGAGCCGGCGCGCGGGGGACCCACCCTGTGTACGCGGTCAATCCGTATTTCTGTGTCTGCTGGGCATCCCAGGATGTGGCGAAACAGCGCCCCGGTGAAACTAAAGAGGTCCCTGGTGTCCTCAGTCATTGTCACTCCCCGGATATGGACATTATGGCGGCAGGAGCGGTTCTCCAAGTCCTCCACGTGTGACTGGAGGTCCACTTGCTGATCGTGAATCCGGACTATCTCCTGACGGAGCGCCTCCATCTCCGTGTCCCTGGTATCGCCCTTCGTCTCCAGGTCCGCCTCTCGTTCCCCTATGCCGTCTACATCTCTGCGGACATCCCTGAGTTCCTCTGCAAACTCTTTTTGCAGGGCCTGTATGTCTCCCCGCAGAGTAGAGAAGAGCGACTCCAGGAACACTTTAGTGATCGGTTCCGAGCCTCCCTCCTGTTCCGACTTTGTCGGTGTCGCAGTGGCTGCCATGTCCTTGGCCTGTCGAGGCATCTGGGCCTTAGCGAAAAGGTCCTTGACTGTTTTTTCCTTCTTCGTCCTTGCGGTGGACATCCCTAATTCCACTGACCCCAGTCTCCGTCAATGCCGTACTCGCTGCCCGGGGCTCACCAGATGTTGCGGGCTTCCTCCTATGCCCCTCCAATTGCCGTCGCTCCGCGGGATCTACAGGCGCTCAGCCACCAGGGATGCACCTGGGGTCACGTCACCGAGGGGGCCAAGCTCGCGTCCCCACAGGGACCTGGTGCGGCCCAGACTTCGGTTCCCGCAGAGTACTATCTGAGTCATTTTTCGAGTGTCTTCTCCGCTGCCCAGCTCGACCGCTCCTCCGGGCCAAGCTTCTCAACGCAGGCCAGCTCCCTCCCGCCCCGGGACCCAGGTGGTCCGAGGAACTGCAGCAGCACCCTGACTGCAGCTCTCGCGCGATGAGCCCAGGTCTCAGCTCCCAGACTCTAGTGGTGGGCCATGAGTGTCATGCCATCAGGCGCACGCCGTCCATCCATGCGAACTCCAGGGGGGTGGGGGGTCCCGCATACACTCCACGACACGCCCTGAGGGCCCGGGTCAGCGCTCTATGCTCTCCACTCCCCGCATCCGCTGATGAGTGTGGCGCCTCTCGGGCCGGCAGTCAGACAACCCCCGCCTCTGCCTGGTGAGCGCTAGGCCCCACGGTCCCTCTCTGTGCCAGCAGACCCATTTCTAAAATGGCGGAGGGCGTCCTTCGCCTCACGCGAGGATCAGCCTCACCTGCTGTGCTTGTGCAGTGGCCGCTACTTTACGGGTGCCCTTCATTGTGTGTGAGCAGCGCTCCGCTTGTCGGCGCCGAGGCCCGTAGCTCCCTGTTCCGTTGTGGCCCGATGGAGCCGGGCCGCTACGCGTCAGTGTGGTCCCCGCCGCCGCTCCCCCACAAGATGGCGGCTCCGACCGCTGACTGCTGCCGGACTGCTCCCCACCAGAGCTCCTTGCTGTCGGGGCTGACTCCGGTTCCGCGAAGAGGCACAGCTCGCGGATGCCACTACTCTTCCGGCCCTCTCTGTGTCCGGGTCGGCCGCTCCACGGCACCTCAGCTGTCTGTCGCCAACCGCCGCCGCGGGTTCCCAGCCTCCGGCTGCAGCCGATACCTCCGGATCACCCACCGCGGGATCCACTGATGGGCGCACAGCGGGATCTGTCGATCTGGCTAGCCGACCGCCGCAAAGCGGGCCTCCGGGCCTGTGCTGTTGAATACTGCCGGCGGGAGCTCCGGACAAACGCGTCCGATCACGCCGCCATCTTGGCCACGCCCCTTGAGTCCTTTTTAGACGAAGTTCGCCCACAACTGGCTAAATCCTTATATATGAAGTTTAGATATGGGGTGTTACGAATTACCACGAATACATCAAAATGGGCTACAAATCAAGATGGAAATAGCAATGAATTCTGGAAACTATGTCAAAATGTGTCCAAGGAAAATGATTTACATATATTATTCTCCTTCCCGGCATATGGCAAACCCAGGAACAAATGGTTTAAACCTATTTGTGGAACTATGAATATTAGATTTTGCCTAGAGGCGGGAAGAACATTGAAAACTGACACATCACAAAAAATAGTTTTTAGTGTCAGCAGTTTTTTATTCAATGTGAGCCTTATAAGGGCAAAAGCTGGGCTAAAATTTTTATGTTTAACAAATTACTAATAGGTGTTTTTTAAGCCAACGGTTTTTAGCAAATCATGCACATGTACTTTTAACCTATTGGTGCTATAAGGCAACTTGTGTATCTTTTGATTGCTACAAAGTATCTGTAACCTTATGTTGATTAAATGAGAATAGCATTCAAAGCTATATACAATGGATTATGAGCCCATATTAGAGTAATGGATATTGATTCAAACACACTGTATAAATTAATTTGAAGGTATTTATGCCTAGTTTTAACGTATTTATATATTTTAATTGTTATTTTTTGTGGTTAGGAAATTGTATTAATTTTCTTTTTTTTTTTTAACGATAGCCCATACCTTGATGAAGTGTTATTAGATGTAGGCGATGCCGTTACATTTGTACCCATACAAACTGTATGAGAATATTTATGACGTATCTTTTATAGTTTTATGTGAACCGAAATAAAGAAATTTTGAATAATGCATAATATCACAAAAGAACAACAAAACCATGATTATCATTATTTACATTTGTTCAATATAGCCTTATAGCCCGCCGTAGCGGGCTATACCGGCTATTAAAGGCCAGCTGAATCGTTAAAGGCCCGAGCAGAAGGCGAGAGACTTTAACGAGAGAGCGGGATTTTAATTGCCGGTATAGCCCTGCTACAAAGGGCTATAAGGCTATTAGAACATTCTGCCACTATAGGGCAGAATTTTCTAACAAATTAAACAAAGGGTTCTCGAAGCTCGAGGGGATATAAATGCCCTCGAGCTTCGAGAAGCCTTTGTAGAACATTGGAATGTTGCTCTGCTGGCCTTCACCGGCCCGTGGAAGCAGGGAGCACTCCATTGTCTGCAATGGAGCTCCCAACATTCCAATGTTCTAATACAAAAGAAACACCATGCTACACATTCTGTGCTGGTAGTGCAGGAATGAATGAATGAATGGCGTTTTTATACCGCGCAAAACTTAGCCCCAAGGGGCATCAAGGCGCAATACGAACATACATAGAAAGTCCAGACTCCAGATAGGTAGACCAAAGGCCGTTAGGAGAGCAAGAATCTAATATGCTTGAGAGAAAAGCCAGGTTTTGAGAAGTTTTTTAAAAATTGTCAAGGAGGATTGACTGGTGAGCTCAAGGGGAAGGGAGTTCCACAGTTTGGGAGCCAAGGTGGAAAAGGCTCTACCTCCCCATCTAACCTTAGCAAACCTAGGGACTACCAGCCTATTCTTTGAAGATGAACGGAGCGTTCTAGTGGGGATGTAGGCACACAGAAGAGATCTAATGCTTTCAGATCCTGAGCCATGGATAGCACCATGGGCCAGACAGAGAATTTTGAAAGAGATCCTAGATGGAATCGGAAGCCAGTGAAGGTCCCTTCTGGCCATTGTTGCAGATGTCCTCCTAGGGAGGCTTAGAACCAATCTGGCTGCAGCATTTTGCACCATTTGGAGGCGATGGATAGAGCCTTTATTGATGCCACCATAAAGGGCATTACAATAAACTAGCCTCGATAGTACTAGGCCAGCTGTTGCTTGTTTCCGGGCTGCCAAGGACAGGTAAGGGACAATTTTCTTTAAGATTCTGATGGTGCCACAGCAAGTAGACACTGTCCTATTTACCTGGGGGTCGAAGGAAAGGGCGGGATCAATTTGTACTCCAAGGTTCTTAGCAATAGGGGTGGGAGTCGGGCAATCTCCCAGGGATGGAGGCCACCAGTCCTTTGACCAGAGATCTTGGCTCCCTCCGAAGACCATAACTTCGGTTTTTTCACCGTTCAATTTTAAGAAATTACCTGTCATCCAATATGAGTCAAAAAGAGTTTTCTCATTACAACACTTTATCAAACATTATTACGCTATTACAATGCAAATGTAGGCGAAACCCCTGACAAAATGTGTATATTACTTACTGCTCCATCAGACAAAGCAGCACATAATATTAATAGAAAAACTTTATATGGCACATTTAAAATACACAATGTGGTGTCTGGTGTGTTTCCACGGCGGTTCACGTTTTTCCGCAGCGGACGGGAAATGTGCCCAGTTCACCTTCCTAATATGGCGGACGGAAGGCCTGCTGCTGGCTGGAAAAATACACAATGTTTTCATTATAAACCACTATCCCATGAGCAAAAAACTGTTCTTCAAAATCAACTAATTCTATTCTATTCTATTCATGAAGATTTATAAAGCGCATGGCTACCTGTGAAGGCTTCCCTTCGCTAGAACAACCATGTAATCTACAGCTGAGTGAGAAATTAAAACAGGAAGGTTATTAACACTTTCCTGAAAGATGGTTCATATTTAGTTTGTCTTAGATTCAGCAGAGGCCCATTCCAGAGTTTAGGTACTAAGAGGTCCATTAGGATGGCGGACGGATGCATGACCGCAGTGCTGGAGGCGGCGGAAAATGCACCTCACCGTCCGCCAGCAGCGGGCCTTCCGTCCGCCATATTAAGAAGGCGAACTGGGCACATTTCCCGTCCGCCGCGGAAAAACATGAACCGCCGCGGAAACACACCAGACACCACGGCGGACGGAGCCAATCCAGCCTCACCGCCATGCGGAATGACGTCCCGACCGTCCGCCATATTACGTAGTCGCAAACAAACCAGACCAACGCAGCGGAAAAAACACCATCTCATGGATGGCGGAAGCACCACAACGGAGAGGAGAAACAGTGCCTCGAGACCCACCGCACGGACCCAGCCACCATGGACCTAGCCCTACACGCCCTCCCGGCCCTGTTCGTACTTCACTTCCAGCAAGCCATGCACCGTCGTGGACGCCGCCGCAGGTAAGCAAGTAGGCAATACACACATACCACGCCACAACATACCTCTTTACACCAGCAGCGTAGGATTAGCAACAAGGGCACTAGGGCACTGGCCGAGGGGGCGGTGTCCAGTCCCAGCTGAGGGCTGCTGTTGTGGGCAGCCATGGTGGACCGATCTGGGCAGTCCCTGCATATGTACATGACCTTCAGTGGCCCAGTGGGTGCCTGAGAGGCCTTCCTGTAAGTAAATGTGTGTTCATTGCCACCCTCCCATCAATGGCAGAGGTGTCACTCCCTTACTCTTGCTGGGCCGGACCAGTAATACATGTATATTGAGCGGTGCAGGGGACATGACCAAAACTCGCCTCATTAGTTGTCAGGTGTGTCACCATTGTGAACTAATCCGTGGTAGACAGGGCATGTCGTAAACACAAGAAATCCACAATGCAAGTACACAACAAGCACGGACACTGACAAAGTACACAACATGAGTAACTGCCTTTATTAAACATCACACAGATTGCACTCTGATGTATCCAGGAGCCAGCCCAGTGGCCAGTACACATTGCAGAGCATGTCCATGATTAGCTGCACAACCAAGGGGCAACAAGCAGCACAGTTCCAGGCAGGCCAATGAGAGAGTGCAGAGCATGTTCATGAGAAGCTGCACAACCAAGGGGCAACAAGCAGCACAGTTCCAGACAGGCCAATGAGAGAGTGCAGAGCATGTCCATGAGAAGCTGCACATCCAAGGGGCAACAAGCAGCACAGTTCCAGGCAGGCCAATGAGAGAGTGCAGAGCATGTTCATGAGAAGCTGCACAACCAAGGGGCAACAAGCAGCACAGTTCCAGACAGGCCAATGAGAGAGTGCAGAGCATGTCCATGAGAAGCTGCACATCCAAGGGGCAACAAGCAGCACAGTTCCAGGCAGGCCAATGAGAGAGTGCAGAGCATGTCCATGAGAATGTGCACAACCAAGGGGCAACAAGCAGCAGTTACCATTGAGCCTGTGGCCAGAACAGAGCAGGTACATCTGAGGCAGCACAAGTGAGGGGCACAGTGCATCAACGGTCCATGGTACAGAATAGAGCATGTACATCTGAGGCAGCACAAGTGAGGGGCAAACTGCATCACATTGCTAACAGGGCCAGTGGCCAGAACAGAGCAGGTACATCAGAGGCAGCACAAGTGAGGGGCACAGTGAATCAACAGTCCATGGTACAGAACAAAGCAGGTACATCAGAGGCAGCACAAGTGAGGGGCAAACTGCATCACATTGCTAACAGGGCCAGTGGCCAGAACAGAGCAGGTACATCTGAGGCAGCACAAGTGAGGGGCAAACTGCATCAACAGTCCATGGTACAGAACAAAGCAGGTACATCAGAGGCAGCACAAGTGAGGGGCAAACTGCATCACATTGCTAACAGGGCCAGTGGCCAGAACAGAGCAGGTACATCAGAGGCAGCACAAGTGAGGGGCACAGTGCATCAACAGGCCATGGAACAGAACAGAGCAGGTACATCAGAGGCAGCACAAGTGAGGGTCAAACTGCATCACATTGCTAACAGGGCCAGTGGCCAGAACAGAGCAGGTACATCAGAGACAGCACAAGTGAGGGGCAAACTGCATCACATTGCTAACAGGGCCAGTGGCCAGAACAGAGCAGGTACATCAGAGGCAGCACAAGTGAGGGTCAAACTGCATCACATTGCTAACAGGGCCAGTGGCCAGAACAGAGCAGGTACATCAGAGGCAGCACAAGTGAGGGTCAAACTGCATCACATTGCTAACAGGGCCAGTGGCCAGAACAGAGCAGGTACATCAGAGGCAGCACAAGTGAGGGGCACAGTGCATCAACAGGCCATGGTACAGAACAGAGCAGGTACATCAGAGACAGCACAAGTGAGGGGCACAGTGCATCAACAGGCCATGGTACAGAACAGAGCAGGTACATCAGAGACAGCACAAGTGAGGGGCAAACTGTATCACATTGCTAACAGGGCCAGAACAGAGCAGGTACATCTGAGGCAGCACACGTGAGGGACAAACTGCATCAACAGTCCATGATACAGAACAAATCAGGTACATCTGAGGCAGCACAAGTGAGGGGCACAGTGCATCAACAGGCCATGGTACAGAACAGAGCAGGTATACATCAGAGGCAGCACAAATGAGGGTCAAACTGTATCACATTGCTAACAGGGCCAGTGGCCAGAAAAGAGCAGGTACATCAGAGGCAGCACAAGTGAGGGTCAAACTATCACATTGCTAACAGGGCCAGTGGCCAGAACAGAGCAGGTACATCAGAGACAGCACAAGGGAGGGGTAAACTGCATCACATTGCTAACAGGGCCAGTGGCCAGAACAGAGCAGGTACATCAGAGGCAGCACAAGTGAGGGTCAAACTGCATCACATTGCTAACAGGGCCAGTGGCCAGAACAGAGCAGGTACATCAGAGGCAGCACAAGTGAGGGGCACAGTGCATCAACAGTCCATGGTACAGAACAAAGCAGGTACATCAGAGGCAGCACAAGTGAGGGTCAACCTGCATCACATTGCTAACAGGGCCAGTGGCCAGAACAGAGCAGGTACATCAGAGGCAGCACAAGTGAGGGTCAAACTGCATCACATTGCTAACAGGGCCAGTGGCCAGAACAGAGCAGGTACATCAGAGGCAGCACAAGTGAGGGGCAAACTGTATCACATTGCTAACAGGGCCAGTGGCCAGAACAGAGCAGGTACATCTGAGGCAGCACAAGTGAGGGGCAAACTGCATCAACAGTCCATGGTACAGAACACAGCAGGTACATCAGAGGCAGCACAAGTGAGGGGCAAACTGCATCACATTGCTAACAGGGCCAGTGGCCAGAACAGAGCAGGTACATCTGAGGCAACACAAGTGAGGGGCAAAGTGAATCAAAAGGCCATGGTACAGAACAGAGCAGGTACATCAGAGGCAGCACAAGTGAGGGTCAAACTGCATCACACTGCTAACAGGGCCAGTGGCCAGAACAGAGCAGGTACATCAGAGGCAGCACAAGTGAGGGGTAAACTGTATCACATTGCTAACAGGGCCAGTGGCCAGAACAGAGCAGGTACATCAGAGGCAGCACAAGTGAGGTGCACAGTGCATCAACAGGCCATGGTACAGAACAGAGCAGGTACATCAGAGGCAGCACAAGTGAGGGTCAAACTGCATCACATTGCTAACAGGGCCAGTGGCCAGAACAGAGCAGGTACATCAGAGACAGCACAAGTGAGGGGCAAACTGCATCACATTGCTAACAGGGCCAGTGGCCAGAACAGAGCAGGTACATCAGAGGCAGCACAAGTGAGGGGTAAACTGTATCACATTGCTAACAGGGCCAGTGACCAGAACAGAGCAGGTACATCAGAGGCAGCACAAGTGAGGGGCACAGTGCATCAACAGGCCATGGAACAGAACAGAGCAGGTACATCAGAGGCAGCACAAGTGAGGGGTAAACTGTATCACATTGCTAACAGGGCCAGTGACCAGAACAGAGCAGGTACATCAGAGGCAGCACAAGTGAGGGGCACAGTGCATCAACAGGCCATGGCACAGAACAGAGCAGGTACATCAGAGGCAGCACAAGTGAGGGGCAAACTGCATCAACAGTCCATGGTACAGAACAAAGCAGGTACATCAGAGGCAGCACAAGTGAGGGGCAAACTGCATCACATTGCTAACAGGGCCAGTGGCCAGAACAGAGCAGGTACATCAGAGGCAGCACAAGTGAGGGGCAAACTGCATCACCTTGCTAACAGGGCCAGTGGCCAGAACAGAGCAGGTACATCTGAGGCAGCACAAGTGAGGGGCACAGTGCATCAACAGTCCATGCTACAGAACAGAGCAGGTACATCTGAGGCAGCACAAGTGAGGGGCAAACTGCATCAACAGTCCATGGTACAGAACAAAGCAGGTACATCAGAGGCAGCACAAGTGAGGGGCAAACTGCATCACATTGCTAACAGGGCCAGTGGCCAGAACAGAGCAGGTACATCAGAGGCAGCACAAGTGAGGGGCACAGTGCATCAACAGTCCATGGTACAGAACAGAGCAGGTACATCTGAGGCAGCACAAGTGAGGGGCAAACTGTATCACATTGCTAACAGGGCCAGTGGCCAGAACAGAGCAGGTACATCTGAGGCAACACAAGTGAGGGGCAAAGTGAATCAAAAGGCCATGGTACAGAACAGAGCAGGTACATCAGAGGCAGCACAAGTGAGGGGCAAACTGCATCAACAGTCCATGGTACAGAACAGAGCAGGTACATCAGAGGCAGCACCAGTGAGGGGCAAACTGCATCACATTGCTAACAGGGCCAGTGGCCAGAACAGAGCAGGTACATCTGAGGCAGCACAAGTGAGGGGCACAGTGCATCAACAGGCCATGGTACAGAACAGAGCAGGTACATCAGAGGCAGCACAAGTGAGGGGCAAACTGCATCACATTGCTAACAGGGCCAGTGGCCAGAACAGAGCAGGTACATCAGAGGCAGCACAAGTGAGGGGTAAACTGTATCACATTGCTAACAGGGCCAGTGGCCAGAACAGAGCAGGTACATCAGAGGCAGCACAAGTGAGGGGCACAGTGCATCAACAGGCCATGGTACAGAACAGAGCAGGTACATCAGAGACAGCACAAGTGAGGGGCAAACTGCATCACATTGCTAACAGGGCCACTGGCCAGAACAGAGCAGGTACATCTGAGGCAACACAAGTGAGGGGCAAAGTGAATCAACAGTCCATGGTACAGAACAGAGCAGGTACATCTGATGCAGCACAAGTGAGGGGCAAACTGCATCAACAGTCCATGGTACAGAACAAAGCAGGCGGATTTTGCGGAGGTTGATCAACTTCCACTAACTGTGCGCTGCAATTCAACTTGAAACTTTAAATTGTTTCTTCTCCTGTTTTGATTGATTATTGACAAAAGTTCATGACTCCATTTTTTTCTTAACTTTGAATTTTATTAATTAGATAGTTTTCTTAATTCATTGTAGGACATTTAGCATTCAATATCCTTGAGTAATCAAAATATATCCTTTATCACTCTGCCCAATGCATTTCGGGTCAGGTCATGTGACCCTTCGTCAGGGGCCTGTGAAAAGACGAATACAGGACCATAACCTTCATGATAATATGAAAATAAACAGTTCTTGTATGTACATACAATAAAGTGAATATTCAAATGACATTCCTGAAATTATGCTGATTAGGTCGTGAGTACACTGATGTAACCGATAAATGAGACAGAACATGGTTAAATAAGACAGTGATATGGCGGTCCATAGTTAAAAAAGACAGTAAATGCGATGATAGTTGAAAACCAAACCAAGGCGGGGATTACAGAAATAGGTGCGCGGGATGCCGACATAGTGCACATGGAGTAGGGCAGCACTTACGCGAGTATCGAACATGTGGGGAAAGGTGTCGGACATGTAAAATAAATCTCAAATTAGACATCAACACATACATGCCACTTGATACTGATCCGACTGATGAATACAAGAGCATATTGAAACAGATAACAGACAAAGCACTTGACATGAAAATAATCAGTAAAAAGACCCATCAATTTCTGGAGACAAAATACCCAAGAAGACCTAAACTGTACATGTTACCTAAAATCCACAAGGATAAGAAAAATCCACCATTCAGACCAATAGTCTCTGCTTGTGGCTCAATCTCCGAACCGTTAGGACAATACATTGACTGGTTTCTTCAACCAATTGTTCAAGAAGGTAACACATACATAAAAGACACGACTGATTTTCTAAAAATACTCAACGAAGTGATTCTTCTACCTGGAAAAGAATATTGGCTATGTACAATAGATGTGACCTCGCTTTATACCTCGATCCCCCACAACAAAGGAATGGAAGCCCTGGAATGGAGCCTACTCAAAAGAAATGAGATGGATGAAAGCCATAAAATATTCCTCTTGGAATTAATGCAATTCGCCCTATTCCACAGTTATTTTGAATGGCAACAGTGTTTTTACAACCAAAGTAACGGAACATCTATGGGCTTTGGGGGAGCCCCAGCATATGCATGTATCTTCATGTCTAAATTCGAGACAGACTTCATCCTCAACAATCCAGACTGGAGGAACAATCTAGTAGTATTTAGAAGATACATAGACGATATTTTTCTCCTATGGCAAGGTGACAAAATGGCACTTGAAAACAACATCAGTATAATCAATACCAGATATGAAAGAATCAAATTCACACATAACATTCATCAGGAATCCATTGTTTTCTTGGATGTAAAAGTTAACATGACCGACTTCAACTTCTTCACTCAAGTCCACATTAAGCCTACTGACAGGAATTCAAGCCTACATTTCCAAAGTTTTCATCCTATCACTCTGAAAAAACATTTACCTATATCACAACTAATCAGGTTGAAACGTATCACATCAGATTCACAACAATTGGAAATCTCTATGAAAGATCAAATTAACAAATACCTTGAAAGAGGATATCCCACCACTGTTCTAGATGAATCTATGAAAAGAATCAAAGCTATCCCAAGAGAAAAACTCTTTATACCAAAGTCGAACACAACAGAACAAAAAACAGTATGTGTACTTAAATATTCTACAGAAGCTATGAAAATCAAAAAGATCATCAAAACTCACTGGAATTTAATTAAAATGGAACCAGACTTGAAAGACTTGTACAATGAAAACATCACATTTGCATTTCAAAGATCAAAAAATCTAAAAGAAATTTTAACAACCACACCTAACAAAATGAAAATATCAAAATTCAAAGGAATGTGTAAATGCTTCAACTGCACCCACTGTAACAATGTTATAGTGGGCAACAAATTGAGACATCCCACTCAAGGCTATGAAATTGACTTAAAACACAACAGTACCTGTGACACCACTAATACCATCTATGCTATCAAATGCCCATGTGGCAAGATATATGTAGGCCAAACGGAAAGGAAAATTAAAGTACGGATAACAGAACACAAATCAAACATCCGACTACACAACCAAAAATCAACTATAGCCAACCACTGGTCTGAAGCAAATCACCAAATCTCTCAACTGAGATTCACGGTACTGGAGACTATACCACAACGCAGTGACATGGACGCCACAAAACAAAGGCTAAGAGCCGAATTTTTTTGGATCAAGAAATTAAACAGTCTTCAGCCATCCGGGATGAATGACCGGATAGAATATTCATGTTTCCTATAAATGGCATCATTAAGGACCATTCTAACCCCCGCTCTGGAACTCTTGACACTTAATGACCTATGAGGTAGATGCCTCCCTGGCATTTACAATTGTGACCATATGTATATCATTGTTGATTTTCATTATTATTTATACTATTATCTTCATGATCTCAATGGAGTCTATAGTTATTATGTTTTGAACAGCAATAGTATTTCCTTGCACTCTATCCTGTTTAGCCACATATCAAGTACTTTGCTTTTCGCCTTTCTTCATTTCTATTCCCTATTCAGTCCTTTTTTAGTTTCCATATGCCCTTCAGCAACTCCACGTCGGGATCATTTCCCATTTCCCATGGAATTCATTTTACCCTCCTCGCGTACACACTGTTCACCCGTCTAATTTGAGATTTATTTTACATGTCCGACACCTTTCCCCACATGTTCGATACTCCGCACATAATATTGTTGAGAAGTCTTTCTTCGACTTCCATTGTCAAAACACGCTCACGTGATCGGAACTCAGCCTGCCCTTTAAAACATGACCGCGAGTAATCCTCCTTTACCCGTCCGGTATCCATGAGAGCATTCTTGGTTTACCCGCCCGTTACGAGCGTGATCGCTGATATTCTTCTGACTCGCGTAAGTGCTGCCCTACTCCATGTGCACTATGTCGGCATCCCGCGCACCTATTTCTGTAATCCCCGCCTTGGTTTTAAATTGACCCTCGACTCGCGTAAGTGCACTTTAAACTTATGCGCACTATTTCTGCATCCCGTGTACCTATTTTGGCAATTCCCGCCCTGTCGTCCAGTTTACCCTTTACCCTTCACTTTTCAACTATCATCGCATTTACTGTCTTTTTTAACTATGGACCGCCATATCACTGTCTTATTTAACCATGTTCTGTCTCATTTATCGGTTACATCAGTGTACTCACGACCTAATCAGCATAATTTCAGGAATGTCATTTGAATATTCACTTTATTGTATGTACATACAAGAACTGTTTATTTTCATATTATCATGAAGGTTATGGTCCTGTATTCGTCTTTTCACAGGCCCCTGACGAAGGGTCACATGACCTGACCCGAAATGCATTGGGCAGAGTGATAAAGGATATATTTTGATTACTCAAGGATATTGAATGCTAAATGTCCTACAATGAATTAAGAAAACTATCTAATTAATAAAATTCAAAGTTAAGAAAAAAATGGAGTCATGAACTTTTGTCAATAATCAATCAAAACAGGAGAAGAAACAATTTAAAGTTTCAAGTTGAATTGCAGCGCACAGTTAGTGGAAGTTGATCAACCTCCGCACAATCCGTCTAAATTAAAGACACGAATAGGCATCGTGTTACAACGTGTAGCGCTAAACTAAGAATCACTAACAATTAAGAAAAATCCTTCACAAGTGTGCACAGAGACCAAAAAACTTTTTGTATTCTGAACCCACTGCCTAAACCCTTCTCTGTAGCACCGACATTTAAACTTGAAAATGCAACTTGATGACATAGCCCAAATAACTACTAATAAAGCAGAAACATTGGCTTTCACGCCTGAAGCCGCAAAAGATATTTATGGACTGATACAGGAGACCAGAGCCTTCTCACCGCAAATCTCAACGGTTACACAATTACTACGCCAATTTGAATACATATCCAAAAAGGAGATTAACCAAAGGCTTCACGCCACAACATTGATTCACTATCACAAGCACCAAAGAATTCCTCGGGGACTACGAATAGCCCTTAAACCGATGCTATGTAAAAATAATAAAAAGTTCATCGAAAGATGGTATCAAATTCTAAATAAATGCTCCCTAGATCTAATCTTATTAATAATTGAAGAATTATCAAAAGTCCTAAAAGAGCTAGAGGAGGAATTGGAAGGCATAAAAAGAGAACTGAACAAACAAGAAGATTTACAACAACTACTGGAAGATATCAATAAAAAACTTGAAAGATACACCAAAGAGGCTAATGATAGAAAGATTCGAAAATATCGACGTGACACGATCGATTATAAATTAGAAGAGGTATATACGTGGGCCGAAATTTATAATCAGCGCAAATGGCAGCAACCACAAGGACAACCAAAATCAAACGTGGGCTCATCCCAAGAAAGCGTAGTGTCAGAATCAGACATCGCAAAAACAAGAGAGCCAATATCAAAAACACCAATCCCATCCACTTCAAAATCAGCAGAACTACAAAAACCTCAAACTCAAGTGCAAAAACCGGCTTTTTTAGATGTAAGCCCGGCAGCAAACGAAACACCACAAGCCACAAAACAAGGAGAGGCAAAAGAAACGGAAGAGGAAAGAATGAAAAGAGTCACCAGGAGCCAAACGAAAGTGACTTAGTCATTAACATCTCTAAAATACAACTCAATGAAACTGAAACTAAAATTCTCAACAAAGGTACGTCATTTGTTCCTACCTACCAATCTAATTCAGCTGAAACTGAAATAGCTCTCTTCAAATTTATCAGGAATTTATAAATTACGCTATTTCTTCAAAAATCATGAAAATATACCACTTCAAGAGCCTGACAGTCAAATCAAGGAATTTAAGCCAAAAAGTACATTTTGCGCACCAATCACCCACAAAACCATTGAAGCTTTTGAACGATCAATACTAACTGATCTACAAAAAATCAAATTTGCCAAACCTAAGAGAACGAATCTATCACCGCGTGAATGGAACATCTTAAAAAACTTGAGTCAAAAGGAAGAACTGACCTTCCAAAGAGCCGACAAAGGGGGAGCTCTAATAGTAATGGACACCAACTTTTACATTGAAAGCGTAAACACTCATGTGAAAGACATCAACACATACATGCCACTTGATACTGATCCGACTGATGAATACAAGAGCATATTGAAACAGATAACAGACAAAGCACTTGACATGAAAATAATCAGTAAAAAGACCCATCAATTTCTGGAGACAAAATACCCAAGAAGACCTAAACTGTACATGTTACCTAAAATCCACAAGGATAAGAAAAATCCACCATTCAGACCAATAGTCTCTGCTTGTGGCTCAATCTCCGAACCGTTAGGACAATACATTGACTGGTTTCTTCAACCAATTGTTCAAGAAGGTAACACATACATAAAAGACACGACTGATTTTCTAAAAATACTCAACGAAGTGATTCTTCTACCTGGAAAAGAATATTGGCTATGTACAATAGATGTGACCTCGCTTTATACCTCGATCCCCCACAACAAAGGAATGGAAGCCCTGGAATGGAGCCTACTCAAAAGAAATGAGATGGATGAAAGCCATAAAATATTCCTCTTGGAATTAATGCAATTCGCCCTATTCCACAGTTATTTTGAATGGCAACAGTGTTTTTACAACCAAAGTAACGGAACATCTATGGGCTTTGGGGGAGCCCCAGCATATGCATGTATCTTCATGTCTAAATTCGAGACAGACTTCATCCTCAACAATCCAGACTGGAGGAACAATCTAGTAGTATTTAGAAGATACATAGACGATATTTTTCTCCTATGGCAAGGTGACAAAATGGCACTTGAAAACAACATCAGTATAATCAATACCAGATATGAAAGAATCAAATTCACACATAACATTCATCAGGAATCCATTGTTTTCTTGGATGTAAAAGTTAACATGACCGACTTCAACTTCTTCACTCAAGTCCACATTAAGCCTACTGACAGGAATTCAAGCCTACATTTCCAAAGTTTTCATCCTATCACTCTGAAAAAACATTTACCTATATCACAACTAATCAGGTTGAAACGTATCACATCAGATTCACAATAATTGGAAATCTCTATGAAAGATCAAATTAACAAATACCTTGAAAGAGGATATCCCACCACTGTTCTAGATGAATCTATGAAAAGAATCAAAGCTATCCCAAGAGAAAAACTCTTTATACCAAAGTCGAACACAACAGAACAAAAAACAGTATGTGTACTTAAATATTCTACAGAAGCTATGAAAATCAAAAAGATCATCAAAACTCACTGGAATTTAATTAAAATGGAACCAGACTTGAAAGACTTGTACAATGAAAACATCACATTTGCATTTCAAAGATCAAAAAATCTAAAAGAAATTTTAACAACCACACCTAACAAAATGAAAAAATCAAAATTCAAAGGAATGTGTAAATGCTTCAACTGCACCCACTGTAACAATGTTATAGTGGGCAACAAATTGAGACATCCCACTCAAGGCTATGAAATTGACTTAAAACACAACAGTACCTGTGACACCACTAATACCATCTATGCTATCAAATGCCCATGTGGCAAGATATATGTAGGCCAAACGGAAAGGAAAATTAAAGTACGGATAACAGAACACAAATCAAACATCCGACTACACAACCAAAAATCAACTATAGCCAACCACTGGTCTGAAGCAAATCACCAAATCTCTCAACTGAGATTCACGGTACTGGAGACTATACCACAACGCAGTGACATGGACCCCACAAAACAAAGGCTAAGAGCCGAATTTTTTTGGATCAAGAAATTAAACAGTCTTCAGCCATCCGGGATGAATGACCGGATAGAATATTCATGTTTCCTATAAATGGCATCATTAAGGACCATTCTAACCCCCGCTCTGGAACTCTTGACACTTAATGACCTATGAGGTAGATGCCTCCCTGGCATTTACAATTGTGACCATATGTATATCATTGTTGATTTTCATTATTATTTATACTATTATCTTCATGATCTCAATGGAGTCTATAGTTATTATGTTTTGAACAGCAATAGTATTTCCTTGCACTCTATCCTGTTTAGCCACATATCAAGTACTTTGCTTTTCGCCTTTCTTCATTTCTATTCCCTATTCAGTCCTTTTTTAGTTTCCATATGCCCTTCAGCAACTCTACGCCGGGATCATTTCCCATTTCCCATGGAATTCATTTTACCCTCCTCGCGTACACACTGTTCACCCGTCTAATTTGAGATTTATTTTACATGTCCGACACCTTTCCCCACATGTTCGATACTCCGCACATAATATTGTTGAGAAGTCTTTCTTCGACTTCCATTGTCAAAACACGCTCACGTGATCGGAACTCAGCCTGCCCTTTAAAACATGACCGCGAGTAATCCTCCTTTACCCGTCCGGTATCCATGAGAGCATTCTTGGTTTACCCGCCCGTTACGAGCGTGATCGCTGATATTCTTCTGACTCGCGTAAGTGCTGCCCTACTCCATGTGCACTATGTCGGCATCCCGCGCACCTATTTCTGTAATCCCCGCCTTGGTTTTAAATTGACCCTCGACTCGCGTAAGTGCACTTTAAACTCATGCGCACTATTTCTGCATCCCGTGTACCTATTTTGGCAATTCCCGCCCTGTCGTCCAGTTTACCCTTTACCCTTCACTTTTCAACTATCATCGCATTTACTGTCTTTTTTAACTATGGACCGCCATATCACTGTCTTATTTAACCATGTTCTGTCTCATTTATCGGTTACATCAGTGTACTCACGACCTAATCAGCATAATTTCAGGAATGTCATTTGAATATTCACTTTATTGTATGTACATACAAGAACTGTTTATTTTCATATTATCATGAAGGTTATGGTCCTGTATTCGTCTTTTCACAGGCCCCTGACGAAGGGTCACATGACCTGACCCGAAATGCATTGGGCAGAGTGATAAAGGATATATTTTGATTACTCAAGGATATTGAATGCTAAATGTCCTACAATGAATTAAGAAAACTATCTAATTAATAAAATTCAAAGTTAAGAAAAAAATGGAGTCATGAACTTTTGTCAATAATCAATCAAAACAGGAGAAGAAACAATTTAAAGTTTCAAGTTGAATTGCAGCGCACAGTTAGTGGAAGTTGATCAACCTCCGCACAATCCGTCTAAATTAAAGACACGAATAGGCATCGTGTTACAACGTGTAGCGCTAAACTAAGAATCACTAACAATTAAGAAAAATCCTTCACAAGTGTGCACAGAGACCAAAAAACTTTTTGTATACAGAACAAAGCAGGTACATCAGAGGCAGCACAAGTGAGGGTCAAACTGCATCACATTGCTAACAGGGCCAGTGGCCAGAACAGAGCAGGTACATCAGAGACAGCACAAGTGAGGGGCAAACTGCATCACATTGCTAACAGGGCCAGTGGCCAGAACAGAGCAGGTACATCAGAGGCAGCACAAGTGAGGGGCACAGTGCATCAACAGGCCATGGTACAGAACAGAGCAGGTACATCAGAGGCAGCACAAGTGAGGGTCAAACTGCATCACATTGCTAACAGGGCCAGTGGCGAGAACAGAGCAGGTACATCTGAGGCAGCACAAGTGAGGGGCACAGTGCATCAACAGGCCATGGTACAGAACAGAGCAGGTACATCAGAGGCAGCACAAGTGAGGGTCAAACTGTATCACATTGCTAACATGGCCAGTGGCCAGAACAGAGCAGGTACATCAGAGGCAGCACAAGTGAGGGTCAAACTGTATCACATTGCTAACAGGGCCAGTGACCAGAACAGAGCAGGTACATTGAGGCAGCACAAGTGAGGGGCACAGTCAAGTCAAGTCAAGTCAAAAAGATTTATATAGCGCGCTACATACCCGGAGGGTCTCAAGGCGCTTGAAGAAGGGTGGGGAATTACTTGTTGAATATCCAAGTTTTAAGTTGCTTTCTGAATGCTAGGTGGTTCTGAGTGAGACGAAGGTGAGTGGGGAGTGAGTTCCATGTTTTAGCTGCGAGGTAGGAGAAGGATCTACCTCCCATGGTGGTTTTATTGATGCGAGGTATGGTAGCAAGCACTTGGTTGGTGGAACGTAGTTGGCGGGAGGGGGTGTAGAAGGAAAGTCGTGTGTTGAGGCATTCGGGTCCAAGTTCGTAAAGTGCTTTGTGTGCGTGGGTTAGGAGGCGGAAAGTAATTCTCTTATTGACGGGGAGCCAGTGGAGGTTTTTCAGGTGACTGGAGATGTGGTCTTTACGCGGGATGTCTAGTATGAGTCTAGCTGATGTGTTCTGGATTCGTTGGAGTTTTTTCTGGAGTTTTGCGGTGATACCGGCGTATAGGGTGTTTCCGTAGTCCAGGCGGCTTGTAACCAGTGCATGTGTGACCGTTTTTCTGGTTTCGGTGGGGATCCAGCGAAATGTTTTTTTGAGCATGCGAAGAATGTTGAAGCAAGATGATGAAACGGCGTTGACTTGTTTGTTCATAGAGAGAGAGGAGTCCAAGATGACGCCCAGGTTCCGTGCGTGGTCCGTCGGGATGGGTGCTTTTCCAAGGGCCTCTGGCCACCAGGAGTCATCCCAGGCAGAGGGGGAGGTACCTAAGATAAGGACTTCTGTTTTGTCTGAGTTCAGTTTCAGACGGCTGTGCTTCATCCACTCGGCTACTTCTTTCATTCCTTCATGTAGGTTGGTTTTGGCGGTGTTAGGGTCTTTGGTGAGTGATAGGATCAGTTGAGTGTCATCCACGTAGGAGATGATGTTGAGGTTGTGTTGGCGTGCGATGGCCGCGAGGGGGCTCATGTATACGTTGAAGAGGGTGGGACTGAGGGAGGACCCTTGTGGCACGCCGCAGATGACTTCCGTAGCTTCTGATTTGAATGGTGGGAGGCGGACTCTCTGGGTTCTTCCGGTGAGGAACGAGGTGATCCATTCCAGTGCTTTTCCTTGTATTCCGATGTTTTTGAGGCGCTGTAGAAGGGTGCTATGGCAGACTGTGTCGAAGGCTGCGGAGAGGTCTAGGAGGATGAGGGCGACTGTGTCTCCATTGTCCAGTAGAGTTCGAATGTCATCTGTTGCTGCGATAAGGGCGGTCTCCGTGCTGTGTTTGGCTCGGAAGCCTGACTGTGAAGAGTCGAGGGATTTGTTGGTTTCGAGGAAGGCGGAGAGCTGGTTGTTGACGGCTTTCTCGATGACTTTGGCCGGGAATGGAAGGAGCGAGATGGGGCGGTAGTTTTTGAGTTCGGTGGGGTCCGCTGTGGGTTTTTTCAGAAGGGCGCTACGTTCTGCGTGTTTCCAGCTTTCCGGGAAGGTGGCGGAGTTGAAGGAGCAGTTGATGACGTCTCGGAGGTGTGGTGCTATGATGGAATCTGCTTTGTTGAAGATGTGGTGAGGGCAGGGGTCTGTGGGGGATCCTGAGTGGATGGAGTTCATCAAGTGGATGGTGTCCTCAGTGGAGATAAGGTTCCAGTCATTAAGGATGTTCAAGGGGGGTGAAGGTTCTGCAGATGGTTGGGTGGGTTGGTCTCCGGGTTGGTTGTCGAAGCTGTTGTGGATGTCTGCAATTTTGTTGTGGAAGAACGAAGCTAGGGAGTCGCAGAGGGTTTGAGATGGGGTGATGTCGTTGGAGTTGGCTGAGGGGTTGGTAAATTCTTTGACGATGTTGAATAATTCCTTACTGTTGTGGGCGTTGTTGTCTAGTCGGTCTTTGAATGCGGCTTTCTTGGCAGATCGGATAAGTTGGTGGTGTGTGCGGGTGGCGTTTTTGAAGGCGTCCCTGGTGTTGGTATTTGGGTCTTTTTTCCGGGCCTTCTCGAGGGAGCGACAGAGTTTCTTTGATTTCTTCAGGTCATCATTGAACCAGGAGGCGTTTTTGCTGCCTAGTTTGATATGACGTTTTTTCAGCGGGGCTAGGATGTCGGCGCTGTTGAATAGCCATTGGGCGAGGTTAGTGGCTGCTTGATCGGGGTTTGAAGAGTGGGCAGGGTGGGCAGGGGGGTTTTGAACAAGTGATGAGGAGATCTTGTCGATGGTGATTTTGTTCCAGTTTCTTCGCAGAGTAGGTTGAGGGTGGTTGTAAGTTGTGGTCTTATTGTAATTAAAGTGAACGCAGCTGTGGTGCGTCCAATGTAGAGTAGTAGTGTGACTGAAGGAGACATGTTTGCTGGAGGTGAAGATAGGGTCGAGTGTGTGACCTGCGATGTGGGTGGGCGTAGTGACAAGTTGTTTGAGTCCGAGGTTGGCGAGATTGTCCAGAAGGGAGGTGGCGTAGCTGTCATTGCTCTTTTCCAGGTGAAAGTTGAGGTCTCCCAGTAGAATGTATTCTTCGGAGGGGAGGGCGGGTGGGGTGATAAAGTCAGTGATAGCGTCGCTGAATTGTGCACGGGGTCCTGGGGGTCGGCAGAGGAGTGTGCCTCTGAGTGTGGTCTTGGGGTCGGTGTGGATCTGGAAGTGAAGGTGTTCGGCGCTGGCAAGGTTGACGTCTGAGCTGGTTGAAATGCGGATTGAGTCCTTATGGACGATAGCGATGCCTCCTCCTGTTTGGTCGGTGCGGTCCTTTCGGATGATCTTGTATCCTTCCGGGATGGCAATGGTGATGTCTGGGGCTGATGAGGCGTTCATCCATGTTTCTGTTAGGAAGGCGACGTCGGGAGAAATGGTGTCTAATAAGTTCCAGAGGTCGATGGCGTGTCTGTGGACTGAGCGGGTGTTGAGCAAGATGCATTTTAGGTGGTTGGAGTCAGGTATCTGTTGTGTGTACGTGGATGAGGAGTTAATCTTGGTGCCGTCGAACTTGCAGGAGTGGCATGTGAAGGGTCCATGGGTGTGTCCAGGAGCGGCTTGAGCGCAGTTGGAGTGTCGGCCGGGGTTAAGGGCAAGGAGGGTGGAGGCGTTGTAAGTAATGCGGGAGGGCTGGGAATTGCGCGGACCAGGGGGTATGGCGCTGGGCGCGGTCCAGGCGCGGACGGGCGTAGACGGGCTTACCTTTGGCGCACCTTCGGCGCGGCCGTAGCGCGTGGACGCTGCACGTGGGCGCATCTGTCATTAAAAGGACTTTGAGGGGGGAGGGGCGTGGGAGGGGCAGCAGGAGGCGGGAGTGTGGCGAGGAGGAAGGGCTCAGGGAGACAACAACAAACAAAATGGAGGCGGAGAAAAGTCGAGTGAGGCTGGGGCACTGTTATAATATTCACAAGCGCTTTAAAACATGCAGCGTTAATGTGCACAGATAGAGCGCAGCTCCGTTTCCGTCGTGCTGTTTAAAAGGCACAGACAATGCTGCGATGCAGAACACCAGAAACGCTGTAGCGTTATTAAGTGGCACAAATTAGGAAGACTGATAAATTACCAGAAGCGCTATTGCAAATGCACAATGAGAAGTACAGACACACAGATAGTCGGTATTCAATGAATGAGTAACGATACCACCAGGAGCCAGGGAGCGTGGGAGCGACCGTGTCTGACGAAGTCAGGACGGTCACAGCTGTGCTATCTACGGGGTCTGCAGTAAGGGTCAGTGGGTGGGAGGGGCAGCAGGGAGGCGGGAGCGTGGCGAGGAGGAAGGGCTCAGGGAGACACCAACAAACAAAATGGAGGCGGAGAAAAGTTGAGTGAGGCTGGGGCACTGTTATAATATTCACAAGCTCTTTAAAACATGCAGCGTTAATGTGCACAGATAGAGTGCAGCTCCGTTTCCGTCGCGCTGTTTAAAAGGCACAGACAATGCTGCGATGCAGAACACCAGAAACGCTGTAGCGTTATTAAGTGGCACAAATTAGGAAGACTGATAAATTACCAGAAGCGCTATTGCAAATGCACAATGAGAAGTACAGACACACAGATAGTCGGTATTCAATGAATGAGTAACGATACCACCAGGAGCCAGGGAGTGTGGGAGCGACCGTGTCTGACGAAGTCAGGACGGTCACAGTGAATCAACAGTCCATGGTCCAACGGTCACAGTGAATCAACAGTCCATGGTACAGAACAGAGCAGGTACATCAGAGGCAGCAGAAGGACGTGTGTCATTCGGACAGTCCCATGGAAAAGAATATTGCAAGGGAGGCTACAGTGAACAGTCCAGACATCAAGTACAATGAGATTTGAGTGATGGGAACTGCACCTCACAGCACAGAATCGGATGGACTGTGGGACCTCATAGCTTCTGACACAGTGGCAGGACCTGATACAGGAGTGTGAGTAACAGCCACAGCTCTAGTGACTGACACATGAACAACAGACCCTGACACACTGCCAGGACCTGATACAGGAGTGAGGGAAACAGCCACAGCTGTAGTGACTGACACATGAGCGACAGACCCTGACACACTGCCAGGACCTGATACAGGAGTGTGGGAAACAGCCACAGCTCTAGTGACTGACACATGAGCGACAGACCCTGACACACTGCCAGGACCTGATACAGGAGTGTGGGAAACAGCCACAGCTCTAGTGATTGACACATGAGCGACAGACCCTGACACACTGCCAGGACCTGTCCCTGGACACTGACCAACAAATACCATGACAGCATCTGAGACCTGAGATTGGCGGACACCCACAGTGGCAGTACCTGAAACAGGAGAGGGCACAACTGACACAGCGCTACTACATGAGGCATGACAGCGAACAACAGACACAGTGCCACTATCAGACACATGAGAGTGAACTGAAGCTGACCCACTAGAACCACTGAAATGATGAGCTACAGGGCTGTATGGGCCAGGAGGCTGGGTGGCACTGGGAGCTGGGGACAGCTGTAGTTGTGTGACATTGGGGTGGTCAGGTGTTACCGGTGTGTGTTTCCTTTTCCTCGGGATTCGGAAGGGCACCCTGGACATGACTGGACTGGTAAGTGGTGCGGCCTCATCTGAAACATCACCCATCAAGGTTGGATCATGTGCATGTGTGGGTCTGCTCTCTGGGGACGTGCTGGAACCTGCTTGACGCTTGCTCTGGCCCTGCCTTCTGCCCTCTGCATCATGTGTAATGGGGGATGCAACAACAGTATACTCCTTCCTCTGCTTCACCGGGGTGTGGATGGGAGTAGAGTTATGGGGGGCCTCCACCTCTGACACATGTGCTTTACGTTCCTTCACCAACACCAGCTTCAGGGGATGCATGGGTGATGGATATCTGTCCTTGGTGGATGTCCTGTCCATGGGAGGCGCCTTGGCCCTTGGAGATGCTTGCTCCCTGGGAGTAGCCTTGGCCGTGGGAGTCGCCTTGGCCTTAGGAGGTGTCCTGTCTTTGGAATGTGCCTTATCCGTGGGCGGTGCTCTGTCCCTAGGAGGTGCCCTGTCCTTGGGAGGTGCCCTGTCCTTGGGAGGTGCCTGGTCCTTGGGAGGTGCCCTGTCCTTGGGAGGTGCCCTGTCCTTGGGAGGTGCCCTGTCCTTTGTAGGGGCCTGGTCCTTGGGAGGAGCCCTGTCCTTGGGAGGTGCCCTGGCCTTGGGAGGTGCCCTGTCCTTTGTAGGGGCCTGGTCCTTGGGAGGTGCCCTGTCCTTGAGAGGTGCCCTGTCCTTGGGAGGTGCCCTATCCTTTGTAGGGGCCTGGTCCTTGGGAGGTGCCCTGTCCTTGGGAGGTGCCCTGTCCTTGGGAGGTGCCCTGTCCTTTGTAGGGGCCTGGTCCTTGGGAGGTGCCTGCTCCTTGTGAGTACCTTTTGAGGGGAATGCCTGTGTGTCCCGTGAATCTGTGCCCCCATCACCCCTTGAGGGTCCTGTGTGTCATCTCCAGGGTAGCTGATGTCGTGTTCTGTGAAAGATTTCCCTTTCCCATGGGATGGTGTCTGTTGCCTCCGTTGCCTGCCTTGCTGCCTGTGGCTGCTTCTAGTGCAATACCCTGAAAATGATGCATGTTCTGAAGTGTCACTCTCCCCTGAGACAGTAAGTGGTGTGGATGGGGGAACTGAAGTAGAACCTTGTCCATGTGACTGTTGAATGGCTGCAGACACTGTGTTGGATAAGGACTGTACTGTCCGGTGGAGTCCAGCAACATCACCATGCATCCCCTCCATGAATGCTACCACCTGCCCCAATTTCCTATCGTGGTCCAGGAATACATTTATCATGTTTGTTTGCCCTACACACAGCTGTCGTAGCAGATCAACCGCCTCAGCACTAAGGGCAGTTTGTGTCACAGGGGCAGGGGCAGCGGTGCCTGCACCAAAACCACTCTGCTCCCCCTACTCTTGCGAGCACGAGCAGTACTTTTTGCAGTTGGTGGCAGTGTGGGCCCAGCGTGCTGTGTACCGACTGAAGGCGTAGATTGTCCACTCCCTGTGTCTACCAACAGTGCTGACTCACCACCGCTGTCTGAAGATGATGACGATGGTGTCTCCACATGTGATTCCTCAGGGATAGTTCTGACCCCCTCTCCGGGGCTGCTCTGTTCCATGTCAGTCTGTGTTTGTGTGGTCTCTGATCCGAATGCATTGCCACCACTTCCCTCCGTCGTTTGTCTGTCAGTGCCTTCGTCCAAAGCTGAAAGAGAGAGATCAGAGGTATACCTAAGTGCCACACTCACTAACTGCAAATTACAAAATCAAAACTTCCTTGACTGCTGGACAATATGTCGAACCCATCCTGCACATGAACCACCCCTCCCAGACATCCTCATGTCAACGAATGAGTGGGCGCTGTGGCACATGTACATGAAACAAACTGGGGAAGTGCATGCAGACCACCACACATGTGATGCCATGGGACCACAGACATGAATGACATGTCCTGGGCCCCTGCACTACAATGCAACTGGTATGTCCAGCTGGCTGACATGGATGCTGACTCTCACTCCGAAAATCCAACAACATGCAATAGCAGCACACCATATACACCATGGATGTCACTACTGTGTCTGACCAGCAATACATGCATGTACTCCCAAGTCACAAACCCATGTCAGTGTGCTCACCGCTAGTTTGCTGCTGCTCCTCCCCTCTCAGCTGTGCGGCCAGGTCCGGATGTGTCACAGCTATGATAGGTAGCATTAGAGGGGTCATGGTACGTCGTGCAAGCCGGCCTGATCTTGGAATCTGCCCTAGTGTCATCTCCACCACAATCTTGCTGAGCATGGAGATGTCGTCCCACCGATTGTGGCAGTGTGTGTGTCGCCTGTTACACACCCCCACTGCCCGTACATCACGTGCTATGGCCCTCCACACGGCCTTGCAATGGTGTAGCTTAACCTACCATAATGGGAGACAAGAGAGGGCAAGTCAGTGAACAGTTGGCCCTTCACACACATAGAAGGTATAGGTATCTGTCATCAGCCATGCACAGTACAACATATGTGACTGACAGGACAATATGGCATTATTCCTTCATGGATAGGAGGTGATGCACACACACACACACACAAGATAGCTGTGATCGGTCGTGACACAGCACAGCCACAAGACTACACATGTCATGTTTGTTACCCCTCAAAGATAACACTGCGCAGTATAGAGGTCAATCAGTCAGTGACAGAACCAGCAACACATCACAGCGTTCCTGGCCTGCTGGGGCATACCAACACTGCCTCCCATAGAACACCGCCCAGATTGCAGACACCAGGAGTCAGGGACCACCTCATGCACACCAACATGTCCCCCACTGCGCGTACCACCTATCCTGGGGCACCGTAGAGACGTTCATAGTGGCTGAGCACACCGTCCACAAGGACCTCCAGCTCCTCTGCACTGAAGGGACGGGACCGGATCTGTCCAACTCCCGGCATGGCAAGGTCCAGGACGCTGGCACAACAGCAGCAGTTGGTGGAGTGGGCAGCAGCAGCAGGTCGAGGTGATGGGTGCAGGCAGCAGTTGGTGGAGTGGGCAGCAGCAGCAGGTCGAGGTGATGGGTGCAGGCAGCAGTTGGTGGAGTGGGCAGCAGGTCGAGGCGATGGGTGCAGGCAGCAGTTGGTGGAATGGGCAGCAGCAGCAGGTCGAAGTGATGGGTGCAGGCAGCAGTTGGTGGAGTGGGCAGCAGCAGCAGGTAGAGGTGACGGGTGCAGGCAGCAGTCCCTGGAAGCAGTGGATGTGTGGTGCTCAGACTCACACATTTATAGGGGCCTGAGCTGATATCAGTGGCACACGTCAGCAGCAATTGGTGATCCCGGGCTGCCTCATTCAAAATTAGCCAATGACTGACCCCGCTGTGGCAGTGCACAGCTTCCGCATTTTTTAAAATCACTTACGCGTCCCGCGGTACCTGTTTCCATTTGCTGCAAGTGCAAGGACCATCACGGTCACACACCACCAACCGCATGTGCGCGCTACCGCGATGGTGCATCTTTTGAAATACATCACTTGCTGGCATCGCAATGCCGGAGCACACATTCCGCGGGGGTGGGGCAGGCTAACAGATACATATGAATGTGCAAGTGGCAATGGCAGTTGTTATCCCCCCATTGAGTCACATAGCGGAACCCACCGCCGCCCGCCATGCAGATAGCGGTACCCACCAACGTTCCCCGGCGGTGACTCACCGCCTATGCGGTGGGTAACCGCCCATGCCCATTCAGTCCAGGGGCGGTGAGTCAACGCCAAGGAACGGCGGTGGGTACCGCTATCTGCATGGCGGGCCCATGGACTGAATGGGCATGTGCGGTTACCCACCGCATGGGTGGTGAGTCACCGCTGGGGACCGGTGGTGGGTACCGCTATCTGCATGGCGGGCATAGGGACTGAATGGGCATGTGCGGTTACCCACCGCATGGGCGGTGAGTCAACACCAGGGACCGACGGTGGGTACCGATATCTGCATGGCGGGCCCCTGGACTGAATGGGCATGGGCGGTTACCCACCGCATGGGCAGTGAGTCACCGCCGGTGAACGGCGATGGGTACCGCTATCTGCATGGCGGGCCCATGGACTGAATGGGCATGCGCGGTTACCCCCCACATGGGCAGTGACTCACCGCCGGGGACCAGCGGTGGGTACCGCTATCTGCATGGCGGACCCCTTGGACTGAATGGGCATGGGCGGTTACCCACCGCATGTGCGGTGAGTCACCTGGGTACCGCTATCTGCATGGCGGGCCCATGGACTGAATGGGCATGTGCGGTTACCCACCGCATGGGCGGTGAGTCAACACCAGGGACTGACGGTGGGTACCGATATCTGCATGGCGGGCCCCTGGACTGAATGGGCATGGGCGGTAAGTCAGGTGGGTACTGCTATCTGCATGGCGGCCCCCTGGACTGAATGGGCATGGGCGGTTACCCACCGCATGTGCGGTGAGTCACCTGGGTACCGCTATCTGCATGGCGGGCCCATGGACTGAATGGGCATGTGCGGTTACCCACCGCATGGGCGGTGAGTCAACACCAGGGACTGACGGTGGGTACCGATATCTGCATGGCGGGCCCCTGGACTGAATGGGCATGGGCGGTTACCCACCGCATGGGCGGTGAGTCACCGCCGGGGAACGGCGGTGGGTACCGCTATCTGCATGGCGGACCCCTGGACTGAATGGGCATGGGCGGTTACCTACCGCATGGGCGGTGAGTCACCGCCGGGGAATGGCGGTGGGTACCGCTATCTGCATGGCGGGCCCATGGACTGAATGGGCATGGGCGGTGAGTCAGGTGGGTACTGCTATCTGCATGGCGGCCCCCTGGACTGAATGGGCATGGGCGGTTACCCACTGCATGTGTGGTGAGTCACTGCCGGGGAAATGCGGTGGGTACCGCTATCTGCATGGCAGGCCCATGGACTGAATGGGCATGTGCGGTTACCCACCGCATGGGCGGTAAGTCACGGCCGGGGAACGGGGGTGGGTACCGCTATCTGCATGGCGGGCCCATGGACTGAATGGGCATGCGCGGTTACCCCCCGCATGGGCAGTGACTCACCGCCGGGGACCAGCGGTGGGTACCGCTATCTGCATGGCGGACCCCTGGACTGAATGGGCATGGGCGGTTACCTACCGCATGGGCGGTGAGTCACCGCCGGGGAATGGCGGTAGGTACCGCTATCTGCATGGCGGGCCCATGGACTGAATGGGCATGGGCGGTGAGTCAGGTGGGTACTGCTATCTGCATGGCGGCCCCCTGGACTGAATGGGCATGGGCGGTTACCCACCGCATGTGCGGTGAGTCACCGCCGGGGAACGGCGGTGGGTACCGCTATCTGCATGGCGGGCCCATGGACTGAATGGGCATGTGCAGTTACCCACCCCATGGGCAGTGAGTCACCGCCGGGGAACGGCGGTGGGTACCACTATCTGCATGGCGGGCCCATGGACTGAATGGGCATGTGCGGTTACCCACCACATGGGCGGTGAGTCTTCGCCGGGGAACGGCGGTGGGTACCGCTATCTGCATGGCGGGCATATGGTCTGAATGGGCATGTGCGGTTACCCACCGCATGGGCGGTGAGTCAACATCAGGGACCGGCGGCGGGTACCGATATCTGCATGGTGGGCCCCTGGACTGAATGGGCATGGTTGGTTACCCACCGCATGGGCGGTGAGTCACCGCCGGGGAACGGCGATGGGTACCGCTATCTGCATGGCGGGCCCATGGACTGAATGGGCATGCGCGGTTACCCACCGCATGGGCAGTGACTCACCGCGGAGGACCAGCGGTGGGTACCACTATCTGCATGGCGGACCCCTGGACTGAATGGGCATGGGCGGTTACCCACCGCATGGGCGGTGAGTCACCGCCGGGGAACTACGGTGGGTACCGCTATCTGCATGGCGGGCCCATGGACTGAATGGGCATGGGCGGTGAGTCAGGTGGGTACTGCTATCTGCATGGCGGCCCCTTGGACTGAATGGGCAGGTGCAGTTACCCACCCCATGGGTGGTGAGTCACCGCCGGGGAACGGCGGTGGGTACTGCTATCTGCATGGCGGGCCCATGGATTGAATGGGCATGGGCGGTTACCTACCGCATGGGCGGTGAGTCACCGCCGGGGAACGGCAGTGGGTACCACTATCTGCATGGAGGGACATACCAGCTGCCATTTCACAATGTAGATTTGAATGTTGTGGAAAGCCTGCCCCGCCCACGCGGCATGCGTGAACCTCCATTGCGGTGCCAGAAACTGTATGCATTTGTAAGATGCACCCTAGCGCCAGCGCACGCATCACCGCGCTGGTGTGTCCCTGCCATGGCACCCTATTCAACAGCCAATGGGAGAAGCATCCGTGGAGGCTGAATGCAAGTTTTTAAATTGCGGCAGGCGTGCACTGCCAGCGCATGGCCAATTACTGCATGGTCAGGCACACATTCCGTGTTGACAATTGGACATAGGTAGCTGAGCAGGTACATGGTACCTGCAAAAATTCATGCTGTGGCGCGGGCGCTGTCTAAGGGTGTCCATTGACCACCATGATCATGCAACGGGGCAGTGCTAACATTGTAAGTTACACATCCAGACCAGTGCTGAGTGCACATGCCAGGCCAGTGCACATCTGTGACAATGTAGTGATGTGGTGGCTCACATGTGACATGGGTTATTGGTTTACATTGACACAGTTCATTGTTACTATGGACCTGCAGATTGTGTTACATGTGTGTCTGTGCATGGTATGTGCAACAACATGTGATGATGTGATGGATGCACTATGAATTTGTTGCTGTGTGATGTATGCCTGATGGATTGCCCTCTCATGTGTCCTTGTCCAGCCTATGCAAGTATAGTCAGAGGTGCATTACCTCATGGACTGTGTATTTATCTATTGGCATGGTGCAGCACAAAGATTGGGGCCTGTGTGGATGTAGATCTACACATAAGGTGTATGTTGCACAATCAAGGCTGTCTGTGCTACATGTGGGAATGTGCCTTTGGGCATACACATGTCTGTGACGTCATTGTGGGGATGTCAATGTGTGGCAAGTACACAGGTGTGCCATTGTTGTGTGCCAGGGCCAACCCACATGTAGTCTGTGGTCCCATCACTAGAGATTTCAGTCATTGTTATTGCTGTGTCTGTCATGAACAGAAATGTGGTACAGCTGTGTTGTGTTTACAATTGACATGTGCTACCATCCTAGGAGGGCTCCGAATGTGCACCGTCCATACACTGTGCTGGAGGACATTGTGGACGACGAGGTGATACACAGATTCCGCTTGGACTGTGACACATTGCAGATCCTGGTTGCCCAACTGGAGCCCCACCTGCAGCCACGCAGTGAATATCCCGGGGCAATCTCACCAACGGCCAAGGTGATGGCGGCACTTCACTTCTTCGCTACTGGCACTTTCCAGCACACAATTGGTACAGTAGGAGGAATGTCCCAACCCATGTTTAGTGTGGTACTGCGTGATGTCCTGGCAGCCATGATGCTGTTTAAGGATGAATATATCCATTTTCCTGGGTCCGCGGAATTACCAGCTGTGAAGGCTGATTTCTATGCTCTGGGTCGGATTCCACATGTGGTGGGTGCCATTGATAGCACACATATTGGTCCGATTCCATCACAGGCTTGTGAATACATTTATCGTAATAGGAAGCATTACCACTCCATCAACGTCCGAGTGGTGTGCCAGGCCAATCAGATAATCTTGCAAGTGTGTGCCAGATTTCCAGGCTCTGCACATGACTCCCACGTCCTTCGGAGCAGCATTGTGCTCCGATTGATGGCGAATATGCATCCGGAACGTGGCTGGCGTGTTGGTGAGTTGTAAGTGTCAAACACTGTGTTGTATGTGTGCCCTGCTGACCCCCACCACAGTGGTAATGTTGTATGTGCCTGTCCACCTCTCCCATAGGTGACTCTGCTTATCCAAACCGCCCATGGTTGTTGAGCCCAGTACGGAATCCCACTACCCCAGGCGAACAGCGATATAAAGGCACATGGCAAGACACGTCGGGTGGTGGAGCGCACATTCGGGCTGCTGAAGTCAAGGTTCCGCTGCCTGGACAAAACCGGAGGGGCCCTGGCTTACTCACCTGCACAGGTCTGCAAAATCGTGGTCGCCTGCTGCATGCTCCACAACCTGGCCCTGTGCAAGGACATCCCCCTGATCCTGTAGCAACCCATGGTGGGGCCAACCGAGAACACTGCCCTGAGCCATGGATTGCGGTACGGGAGTTCGAAGGCAGGAACTACATTTCCCATGCGGCAATGGGCTTGGGCGCGTCTGACGTCATTGCGCCCCGGCTCAAGATTGTTGCCGGAACTCAGCGCGGTGCCGTTTATCCTGAACCGCCGCCGAGCGAGGACTGGTAGGGGTGCTTTGCACCACCATTTCTCTTCCCTTGTGCCTTGACTTTTGTTGCCACCGCCGTAGCAGTCCCGTTGGCCGAACCTTCCCTGGGTTCTTGCGGGACTGCTGTTGATCACCTTCCATACTGTTTACCTCGCAGTAACTGTCCCGTTGGACGAGCGTTTCCTAGGTTCTTGCGGGACTGTTATAGGTCTAAGTGATTGTGCCTTGCTGAGACCTAAATACTATTGCTGCATATCTTGTCTCTGTCGCAGTCCCGTTGGCTGAACCGATCCTGGTTCATGCGGAACTGCTGTTTGGTTTAAGGCTGATATAAACCTTCTGAGCTCTAAGAGGGCTATATGTGTAATCAGCCTTTCATTATTCCTGGGAAGGACTCTTGTTATTAGTGCCTACGGGGATATGCTGTTTTGTGAACCATTGATGCATACTTCAATTACCTTTCCTGGATGATAAGGATTATCGTTGGGGAAAATGAACTAACCTGCCTGTTGTTTTTTATGTACGCTGGCATATTTTATAAACCCTTAATTTGGAGCACACCTTATGTTCTTCTGTTATTGGATACTTCCTTGGTGATATTAGCCAGGGAAATCTGGGTTAAGTTACTGGAGCAATGCTGGAATAATAACTATTCCTATTATTTTGTATCACGCAGCAGGGGTAGGTTGAGCTTTCGCCTGGCCAGCTCCATACACCTTCACCCCTGTTGCAGAGATTGCTATAAAGCCACGGGGTTATATTTGGCTGCTTTCTTCTGGATTCCTGGATGCCAGGCATTGTTACGTTATTTTCTTTTACAGGTATTGCTCTTCCCAGTGTACATACCAGATATATTGTGTAACAGTATAGTGAGAAGCTTAACTAAGAATACTAATGTACGTTGTCTCATAGTGCCTTGTTCTTGTTACAGATCTCACTCCCTGCTGTTCCCATCCTTTCCTTCCCTCTCCTGACCACTCCATAGTGTCTGTTGTTTTACTCAGACCGTGGTGCTGTCGGGAGGTGGAGCCCAATTAAGCATCGTACGATTCCGAGGATCAAGGACCTGACAGATCTTGGACCCTGCAGACCAATAAGTGGCTCCGCATTCTATCCCGCCCGTGTCCAGTGATGATGATAGTGGAGAGGAGGAAGGTGTGGACCAGAGACGTAAGCTCATTGAGCGCTACTTCACTTGAAGGTGGGTGTCAATGTACGGTGTTGACATGTTATGCGGGAGGGGTGGTTGGTTATGATGTCTGGATGTGTGTTGGGACTGCTGCCTGTGGTTGGCTCTGTGGTGCTTGCAAATGTGTGTGGGACATGGTAGTCATGCACGGCACACGAATGGGTATGTTGTGACTGATGAAAATTGTGGAGTGAATAGATAGCATAGCCGTGAAATGCGGCGTGGTGTGAAAGCTGTGATGCAGTTTCCTGACATGTGTATTGTGTGCTCTTGTTCTCCCTAGGTCGCTTCTTTTTCAACATGAGTACAGACAAGCATTGCTCCTTGGACATGGTTTACATCATTGTACACCCTGTGACTTAAACATGGAGTACACACAGACATGAGTGTTTCAAGGGTGTTTATTTACAATGGTGGCAGTGTTGGTGGAGTGCATATTTACAAGATGGGTGAGTGGGGATCATCAAGTTGAAAGTCATGGTGGATGAGAACATCGTGTAGAACCCACATTGTCGTGGAAACCCAGTACAACACATAAAGGCGATGGCCTGGCGGTGTGGGGGAAGATAGTCAGCAGAGTGAATCGCAGGCTCAGGGCATGGTGAAGTCAGCGCTGGCTCCTCGGCTGGTAGCTGGCTGGTGCTTTGCCACTGGTTTCAGCTGGCTGTTTCCTCGGACGTCCCCTCTGTATTTTGGCCGGAGGGGGGACTGCTGTGGGGGCAGCTTGCTGGGGGGCCACATCCCTCTATGTGGGCTCCGGGGATGTTTGTGTAATGACATTCTGCAGGCCACTCGGGGTAGGGGGAGGTGGTATATAGGCTGCAGGCTGCTCCCTCTGAGACGCTGCTTGCTGGCCCATGATGTCCACCAGTTGTGCCAGCCTGTTGTCGATAGACCGCAACAGCTGCCGGTGCTCCAGTGTGTCTTCGCGTGCCTGTGCCTGTGCACGCTCATAAACGCCCACAACCCTGTTGATGGCATCCAGGGCCTCAGCACAACAATTGGGTGGATGTTGCTGGCCACCTGCCCTTCCACCTGCCCTCCTGTCGGAACCTGTTGCCTCACCTGGGTCCTAGACCGGAGACTCTCCCTGCTCTCCTGGGATGTGGTGGGTGTTTCATTGTCCAATGGGTCTGGGAGGGTGGGACAGGGTAGACTTGTTGAAGTGGTGGTGGTGGTGGTAGTGGCAGTACAGGTCCCGACAGCAGGGGCCACTGTTGGTGTTGTGGTCAAGGTGGGGGTGACAGCAATGTCCTGGGACCGTGGAGGCACTGGCGACACTGGTGTACTGGCCACTTTCTCGGCATCCAAGCCCTCGAGGTCTTCAGCTCCAGAGAGTCCATGGTCTGAGGGGGATGCCTGGTGTTGCAGGTTGCTGACATTTCCTGCCAGTTCACGATCACCTGTTGCACAAAGGATAGAGAGTCATTGATGTGTACTGTACAGGTTGGTTGTTGTAACAATTGGGATGTCATGTCATGCAGCACAAGATTGACGTAAGCATCACATTGTTGTGGTACACAGTACTGGGCATCATCATATGTGTCATACTGTGCTGGCCCCTCAACCAGGTACACCCCTCCCTGTGAAGATGGCTACCTACCTGTTACTTTGGTGAGGCTAGCACATGGTGGGGGACTCCATCTTGCTGGGCTGTGGGTAAAGGGGGCCTGTTGGGAGTTGTAGTGCTGGCCCCTCAACCAAGTACACCCCTCCCTATGAAGATGGCTACCTACCTGTTACTTTGGTGAGAGGGGTTGCATTGCTAGCACATGGTGGGGGACTCCCTCGTGCTGTGCTGTGGGTGAAGGGGGACTGTTGGGAGTTGTAGTGCTGGCCCCTCAACCAAGTACACCCCTCCCTGTGAAGATGGCTACCTAACTGTTACTTTGGTGAGAGGGGTTGCATTGCTATCACATGGTGGGGGACTCCAACTTGCTGGACTGTGGGTGAAGGGGGCCTGTTGGAAGTTGTAGTGCTGGCCCCTCAACCAACTACACCCCTCCCTGTGAAGATGGCTACCTACCTGTTACTATGGTGAGAGGGGTTGCATTGCTAGCACATGGTGGGGGACTCCATCTTGCTGGGCTGTGGGTGGAGGGGGCCTGTTGGGAGTTGTAGTGCTGGCCCCTCAACCAGGTACACCCCTCCTGTGAAGATGGCTACCTACCTGTTACTTTGGTGAGGCTAGCACATGGTGGGGGACTCCATCTTGCTGGGCTGTGGGTGAAGGGGGCCTGTTGGGAGTTGTAGTGCTGGCTGCTTAGCCATATGTGACTTAGGAAATGGTGGTTGCTCCATGTGTGAGTGTTCATGGTGGATGTATTTTGGCCCTGACATTCACACATTTGGATGTATGTGTGCTCAACATGCATGGTGTGGGGCCGAGGCGGAGAACCTTAGCAGTTGTGCACGGCAGTACTTGACATTGTGATTGTGGTCATAAGGTTGTACTTACCAGCCTACATTCCCTCAGCTATTCCTTCCAGGCTCTCCGGGTGCAGTATTCCAAGCACCTTCTCCTCCCATTCAGTGTATGGTATTGGCTGGATGGGACTTCCTGCGCCAGTACGGTCGGCCCGCTCGCGGTTCTTGGCTCTCATTGACTTCACCTTTGCCTTGAGGTCATGCCACCGCCTCTGGATGTCTCTTTTTTTGCGTGGTGCGGTCCCTGATGCGTTCACTCTGGTGACTATCCTTTCCCACATTTTGGTTTTGTTGGCCAATGTGGTCTGTTGTACAAGGTTTCCAAACAGGTTGGGTTCTACGCGTATGATCTCATGCACCATGACTTTCAGCTCACTCTCTGTGAATTTTGGCTGTTTCTTGTGGGCCATGGTGTGTGCTGTGCAGAGTGTTGGGGGTGCAGGTGTGTGGTTTGTTGTGATGGTGTTGTGGTGGATGGTGAGGTGTGTGTGTTGATGTGCAGGTTGTTGTGTGGCTATTGGTGCATGTGGTGCTGTGCTCTGCTTTGTATGTGGTGCTGTGCTCTGCTGTGTGCCTCTTCCTCTCAATTCTGCTGTGAGCCTCTTTCTCTAGGTTCTGCTGTGATGCAAAGGATTGTGGGGATGGGAGGGGCTCCTTTTATTTTCGTCTTTGTGGCTGTGTCCCAATGGGATCTTGCAGACAGGTATGTTGTGGGTGTGGACCCTTGCCTGTCAGGTGTTCCACCATGGGGCTGTGTTTTTGATGTGGGTTATTGGGGGAGGGGTGTGTTCTTGGTAGATTTGTGTCCTGATTTGATGGATTGTATAATGCCTTGCTGCCGCCATTTTTTTTGCGGTCAGACCGCTACGGGGGATTAGCTTTGGCCCTTCCGCTGTTACTTACATTTGTCGTTGTTATTTTCCGTGACGGTCGTGGAGGGGGATTCTTTACGTTGCTCTGGCGGTGGGATCCTAATCGCGCGGCCAGTCATTCCGCTGCAGTGTCGGCGGTTGGGCCTGTTACTGCGGCTTATCCGTCCGCGGCGGTCATCTTTTTTTTATGCTTCCGTCCGCGGTCGTCGGACTTTGATGACATACGTCCGCCGCGTCGGGTTTTGCTGGAGGGTAATCATAATTGCACCGCCGGTTTCAACATGGGGCGGTCGGACGGTCAATTGCCGAGGGACTGGCGGTCAGGACGCTTTCCATCCGCAATCCTAATCAGCCCCTAAGAAGGCAAAAGTTCTACTGCCACTCCTGGTCCTAATTATCCTAGGTACTGCGGGAAGGGTTTAGTTCTAGAATGCAGCATTCTTGCAGGATTATATTGGGTAAGTAGATTTTGGATCAATATGTATTGCTTTATAAACCATACACAGTACTTTAAAATGTATTCTCTTAAGTTCCTGCAGCCAATGAAAGCTTGCCAGGGCAGTGGTGAATTTTCAATAGAATCCATGCTGCTGCATTTTGAATAGGTTGAAGTCCTTTTTATAAGGAATTCCCATAGTTAAGTCTGGAGAAAATTAAACCTTATATTACTAATCTGCGTGAAGTCTCTGGGAACCATCTAAGCTATTTTCTGAGGGCTCATGATATGCCAAAGCAGGTAGACTCCAATTTTTGGCTTGAGTCGCCATTTTCATCAATCTAAAAGGCAAGACTTTGGACTTCTGATTTGGGAGTAGGGTGGTTACCAAGGGGATCGGGCCAGTTCATTTCCATCAATCTCGAGGGGTTATTTCCCACCACCAACACCTAATTTTTTCCTGTTACGTTTAAGGCCACTTCCTGCCATCCACTCAACAACATGTCTAAGGCAGGCATTAAAAGGGGTCGAGGAATTTGTTGTTTGGTGGGAGAGGGCAATGGCAATCTGAGTGTCATCTGCATACCATATAGTGGTGAACCCATAGTTAGTTATGATTTCTGCCAGTTCGATGACATACAGATTGAACAGAGTTGGACTAAGTGAGGATTCTTGAGGGACCCCACTATTCAGTGAATAGGTGTTGGGCAGAATAATCCCCTCACAAACTTCAAAGGTCCTGTTGGACAGAAACACAATTAGCCACCTAAATGCAGATCCAGGGGTTACGATTTCTTATACCCTTGTGATTAATACCTGGTGTGAAATGGTATCAAATGCCGCACTGAGATCCAACAGGATCAAAGCAGCAGTCCCTCCCTTATCTAGGATAGCTTTCAGCACTTCTGTGGCCATGGGAAGGGCCGTTTCAGTGCTGCTGCTTGCCCATAAACCAGTCTGTGACTTATGCAGAATGTTGTCAGTTTCAAGGTATAAAGAAAGGCTTTTATTTACATATTTCTCTAGGGCTTTACTAGGTCCCGGCAGGAGAGATATTGACGGATAGTGCTCACATTTTTTCATGGCCATCCAATTGTTTTTTTAATAGAGGCATTACAATGGATTATTTTCAGTTTTCTAGCACTGTTCCTGAACATTGTTAACAATTAAACACATCCTTCAGTGTGGTGATCACTGCTTCCCCTTCTTTTAGCAATATATTAAGAGGTGCCGGATCCAAAGGAGATCCTGATTTAAGAGATTTGAGGATGTTTTCTGCATCTTCATAAGTAATTTCTGGGAAAGAGCTAAAATATTTCTGTTGAATAGCCAGGAGCTTGTTAAAATTACTTTCTTTACCCCACATGGGAAGAATTGTATTTACTTTTTCTACAAAAAAGTTGGCCAGCTTATTGCATCTTGTTTCTGATGAAAAGGGGTCACTTTTTTTGTTTGCTAGGTTCATCTGACTATTTACCACAATATATAATTCCTTAGCGAAATTGGCTGTCTTATTTATCTTAAGAGCAAAGAAGTCCACTCTATCATTTATATTGGTATGTTCTAATTAAGGCTCCCTGTTTTCCATTTTTACAGATTTTTACAGATAAATACAGACAGAAAACCATTTATTTTCCTGTTTGTATTTATTTTTAAATGTGGATAAAAACGGAAAATGAGTTGTTGTTGAGTGATTCTAAATGCTGTCAGTCATGACTGCCAGGCCTTTAGCTGTGCAGATTGACAAGCAAGGGGATTACAAAATATAGGGATTTTAGTAAAGATACTTAAACAGCAGTATTATTGCATAACCTTAAAACTAAAATTGACATATTTTCTTACAAGTGCAATTTTCACCATCTGAGTGTCTATATGTCATTGAAAGCTGTCAGGCGTTCAGGCATGAGTGCACATTAACTGGTTAAATAAATGCGGAAATATACACATTTCAGCATTATTTTTTCACAAAACCTAAAACAAATATGGATAAATACAGGTAAAATTAGCAAAATATCAATATGGATAAATACATACAGAAATTACAAAAATATAAATACCATAAAACTGGGAGCCCTACTTATAATTCAACTTTTCAGGAGTGTCATCGTTTTTCCTCCATATTCTTTCTTATTTTTTACTAGCTTTTTTTAGCTCGAGAATTTCCGATGAGAAACATGGTGCTTTCAATCCCTTCCTAGGACCAGTATTTTTTTTTGAAAGGGGCTAGTTTATCTGAAGCACTCTGAATCCATTCCTGAAATCTGATATACATTTTGGCTATGTCATATCAGGGATGGTATCGGTTAACAGGTTTTCCCAAGTACTTATATCCATTTTATACCAATTTCGTTGTGTGTTACCATAGTTAGATATAATGTTGTGAGTATTAGAGTAGATTATTTGAAATAGAATTATTGTATGGTCTGACCAAATGATCTCATAAGGATCCTCTATGCTTAATTCTGCCATTTTAGAAATATGGGATCAACTAGGTGCATTTCCATTTTAGCAGTTGGAGATTTGTATCAATTAAAAACAGACCACTTACTACCACCTTATGGGCAACACAATTTAAACTATATGAACTTAAAAAAATCATGGGGCAACTAAATGGCTTCCCATTCACAGAGTTACTAAGCAGAATAAGAAAAGGAAAACGTATACTAACAGATATTTTAAACTTTACCAATGGGAAATAAAACCACATGACCACATCCTTAAGCCTGTACCATATACCATGTCAACTAACAAGGAGATCAATGACAACCAAAGAGTTTTAATACAACATACACAACAAAATCCATTTTTCACTACAAAACCTAATGAAATAGTCAGTTCAGATCTTAGAGAATAAGTCAAACAAACCATATTAGAAAAAGTACTAAACGATCCAAGTAAAACTGTGGGACTTTCACACACCTTACACATTGCTTTAAAACTACGCCATTATCTCACTTATAATATAGCTGCCAATAATGGGTTAATTAATAGAGCGTCAGGTGTATTACAATTTGTAGGAACTAATAACAATACCCCCACTGTTTGGATTGCATTTGATTATCACACTATTGGCAAATGTACACAGGAACAAAATAAACGCTTATATCACACACATATGTCTAACAACGCCAATACACAAAATAATGCATTACTATTATATGCAAACAATGCTCATTAAGACAAGTATCTGCAAGAACAATATACTGAACACAAAGTGAGACTATTGAATCACTTTACATACAATTTAACAGTAGCAAAATAGATCACTTGCATTATGTTTTCTTAAGTAGAGCAAAATCCATTGCAAACATATATGTTCAAAACTTTAATGGAAAAAACCTTATCATGCTTCCAAAAACAAATGAAGAAATTAAAAGATAAAAAGATAAAGAACAAATATGACAGTAAACATATCAGTAACACAATTAAGCACATATAACACACATTTAAACACTATCCTTCAAAATATATAATCACATCAAATAGATTTCAAATCCATAGCAATCAATAACAATATCATGAGTGCTGCCATTATTTGTCTTACTGAAATAAACACTGCTAGAAAAATCACCTAATGATGCTTTTTCTGTTCCACAATATCATATAATTGTTGACAAACACCATAATCAACTGACTTAACATGTGTTAGAAGGTGGTTCTGACACTATGGACCACCCAGATTTTTCTCTTTTTGAGCACCTAATTGTTGAGCTTTTACTGTGATGGAGCCTCATAAACTGGAACTCACCCACAGTGAACTCCGGATGTAAGAGACTGCATGGGGATTTTACTGGTGTCCCCCGGGCTTGTCCAGGCCACTGCTCAGCATCATCATCATCAAAATTCTTTATTCTGCATTTTAGATGCACGCCATAAAAGTACAGATAAAAATGACAGTAATGTACAGATAAAAATGACAGTAATGTACAATTTAAAAAAGGATACAGAAACTATTACTCTTACAATTCATTCAAAGGGCCCGGCCCGTCTCTCCCCCACATATTAATCAGAATTATGGGGGTGCTGGAGTCAGGGACACTGCGCTGGTTACATGCAGACACATGTGTATATGCGTGTGCCCACGTGTAGGGGCTGCGCAGGGGAGATTCCTAGCGTGCGCAGTCCAGGAGCAGCTACAGAGTGAATGGTGTGGCAGGACTTATGCAGAATTGGGTGGTGACATGAAATAGGCTTTATACACTGGAAAGAAACATACCATGGAAAGTCAGTGTGTTTTACTGTGTTTTTCCCTTCATTGTTCCCTTATGGGGATGTGGAGCCCATGGGCTAGAATAACTTCCATAAGGACTACAGATTCCAGACACGCACTAACATCCACTGTAGCGGATGTAAAAAGAAGTATTCTGCAGAGTCCAAAGTCATATTTGTACTGCTTTTGGGTCATACAGAACGGTCCTATTTCTCTGAACCAGCCATAACCAGACCCTGGCTGAGGGCTGACCTCAGCAGGATGGATTGATAACCTTTCTTCCACAAGAAAAGGCATCCTCTCCAGGAAGAGAAGATGTGTGGGGCTGCAGGCTCATCCATCACTGGCTGCCAGGCACCAGGCTGCACCAAGGAGGGAAGGCAGGGTTGTAGGAAGAGGCTTCAGAGACCATGTGGCCAGAAACCATGGACAACGACATCTTGAACAAACCCAGAGGCTGGACAAGAAGGGGGAGCAGGGGCAGGGAAGTGATGTGTCGCTGTTGGATAGGCCAAAAAGAGGCTTCCTGCCAGCCCCCTACTCAACTTTAAAAAAGTGCTTGCACAGGAAGAGAAGCTCTCTCTGGGGTGTGGTTTGCTGAGGCAGAAGGTGCTGGAGCCTAGAGCAATAGGCAGTTGGAAGGAGGAACCCATGACTGCCCCCAGGGCCCTAGCCATGCCAGAAGAAGAGCCCAGGATGGGTGCGTAGAATAGGGGACTCTGCGCAGGGAGAAGAGAGCCCCAGGAGAAGAGCAAGGCGAAAGACTGGCGCATGGAGCCAGTGAAGACCGTTCCCTGCTGAATCCCCCCCTCTCAGAGACACAGAGGGTGAAGAAGAGTGTTCCCTGTGGCTGGGGCAGGCCAAGAGGAGCAAGAGGACATGAAAAGGACGCAAATCGAACTTCAGGGGGCCGAGATATGCCCCCCAGAAGGTAGGCGACCTTTGACCCCGCCTGGGACGGACGACGAATAGCGTGGGGCTCCGTCACCGGTCACAATCATGCCCCCCGGGGTGAGTCAAGTCCCGGGGGCTGCCCTCCAGAAGAAGGGATGCCTGGAGTGAGGCCAGGAGCCCACCCTGGCCCCCACTGAAGATGGAGGCGGGGGAGTGGCGTCGCGCCCCCATGAAGATGTAAGTCGGGGAGCGCCGTCGCGCTCCCCGTGAAGGTGCCCCACGGGGGTTCCAGGAGCCCACCCTGGCCCCCGTTGATGCCGAAGTCGGGGAGCGCTGTTGTGCTCCCTGTGAACCAAGAGGAGTGGCTCGGGACCCCATCTTCAGGACCCATGAAGTGAACAGGCAGCGGGGAGTGCTGTTTTGCCCCCCGGGAAGAAGACTCCGGAGCCCGGGACCCCATCTCTGTGCCCCGCGGTACTGGCTGGCATGTGGAGAGTAAGTGCCGTCGCACTCCCCCGAAGCCCGGCGGAGACTGGCCCATCTGCCTGCGGACAGACCAGAACTGAGTTGCCGACTCCTGCGGCAGCACATGTGGGTGCTGGCCGGGCGGGGGCAGCCGGGGGTGGGCTCCCCGGGCTGCCCTCCAACCAATGGCCATGCGGGGATCCCTGGTGGGACCGGGCCCCCAGAGGAAGACCACAAGCAGTGCGAGAAGGAGGAACGGCCGGGGTGGGCTCCCCGAGCCGCCTACGCTCACCTGGGGGTCCAAGTGGGACTGGGTCCCCCACCGAGGCCCTAGAAGCAGCCGAAGGTCCACATCGCGGCTGTCCTCCGGCACAGCAGGAGAGCCACTAATAAAATATTCATAAGAAGGAGCCTGAAGCACCCCATAATTCATTGCAAGGCATGGGGAAGGTATCGTATTGGAGCCTGGTGGCTCCCCAGAAAAGGGGGGTCACCCGCAATTGAGAAAAGGTGCTGGGGGAGCTGCTGGAGAAGCGCAGTCTGCCCCCCAGCAGAAGAGAAGAGTCCTACCCTAGGTGTCCTGGGGACTTAAAAGAAACAACCACTCAAGGGCTCAGCCAAGATTACATCACCTCCTAGGCTGGAGCGTTTGTTCTACAGCTGGCGGTGCATTGAGAAGTGCATCATGGAGTGAAGGGCTGAGTTGGGGATGTCTGGAGAAGGACATCCCCTGGAGGTGAAGAGGTGTAATTGCACTGAAATGCATTTACTAACGATTATTTCTTTTAGAAGGACTGAATTTCACAGTGTTTAATGTAAAGTACATGTAAGGTGATGTCATAGGCAAAGTGGGGTTATGTTGCCAGACATTCCTGCTAGAGTGTCTGGCTGTATAGGCGTAATCCTGTGCTCTCATCGGTGATGCCTTTAGGGGCTGTAATTGCAATGCATTCTAATAATACACAAATGTGATGAGCACTGTCATTCTAAAGTGATGCTTAAACATGTATTCTTGCTGCTGCTGTTAGGTGAGAAACAACCCAGACTGTTAGTCCTTTAGATGTAGAGGTGCATACTTTATGGTCAGTATGAGATGCTCAGTCAGGGTTATGTGTCACCAAGGCAAGTGTACCCATTTTTAATGCTGGTTGAGGTAATGGGGTGGGTCGCCACTGGGAAGATGCCAGTGCGCAGGGCCCACGCCCCAGGTTATGATCAACTAATTGCATTGGGGGCAAGATGGTGTGCATACATGGGAGTGTTGGTACCAGACCCCACCTTCCTGCGGGAGGGATGGAGATGTTACGCAATGTCCCAAAGTAATTCCAACAGCTTATGTCTATTTGTAAATTGGTGCATAGTATTGAATAGTGTGTGTGTTTAATAAATGTACTCTTACTTTTATAAAGCAAAAGTACCGACTGGACAATCAATTATTGAGTGTTATTTTTGCGCACCTCAAATGGCGATTACTAGCCCACACCACCTCCCTTGAGTAAGCCTCAGACTGCTCTGCAACGCTACCCTCTGAGAGTCAAGCACTAGAATTGGGTAGTTGGTTCCCAGTGAAGGACAAATGAAGTCATGTTATTTGTGCAGCCTCACAGATGCTGCCTCATTTTCCAACAACATGGCATTGCAATTTACTCAAAAAAATATTTTCCTAATACCATTTATGAATATCAATAAGGAATTAACATTTTACACTTATGTAAGGATCTGGCCACATTGGGTATGCTGAAGAAGATCCGGATGAACAACAGTGCGGGCCCTTTATATCTATCCAGAAAGCAGAGAGAGTTTTAAGTCATGCCTTCTGCAGCTGGGAGCACAACAAGCCGGAGAAAGGAGAATACGCCGAAGAAGGAGACCAGAGAGGCATGACTCATTTTGCAGGAATCCCCCTGGCGGAGATGAGAGAGGACACTCACCATCTTCATGGACGGATGAGGAGTGAAGGCAACTTCCTGCACTGTGTGGGACTTCGTCAGAGAACATCCTTGAGAAGAGCCAGGAGGCCAACGACCTTGTGAATAGCCCAGCCTCGTTCTCGGAGGAATGTGGCTTGCCCATGTATATGCCCGGTTCCTGGAACGTGGGAGGCGGGCAGGAGTAATGCTCCGGGGTCTAAATTTGGGAAACCTCTCAGGAACGCTGTGAAGTAACGGAGCGGGTGGCTCCCCTCTACCTATGGTGCCGGCCTCTTGCCTATCTTTACCCTGTCCATTGATGTTAACGGGTGTCTTGTTCCCTCACTTCCTCTCCCTAATTGCACATCGCGCTGCCTATTTGTTTATTGCCTCCTTTTATTTTGGGTGCCGTTCCTCCTGACTTGGCTGACTAAAATTTGGAAATCGGTGGAGAACAAGTCAAAGCCGCAAGAGAAGCAAAAAGGATTCTCCAAATGGACACTGAATATTGGTTTACGTTTATCTACGTTCTACCCCATTGTTTTGAGCCTTAATAAAACCCTATGCCCAGCATATCTTGTTGCGTGATTCCAGCAGATCCCAACAAGTTTACGTTGTAGGAAGGTGGATACCTGACTATGGTTACCCCAGATTTTTTTGCCTAGTGTTTAGCTGGTTTTCGACTTAGTTGGCCTGGGATCCTGCTAATCAGGGCCCCAGGCTATCTGCTCTCACTATAAAATGGACTCCATGTACTTTAGGTACATTTACAATTGGACATTGGGTCACCTTATGAGCCCGTGTATAATGTACCTTAGGTACCCAGGGCATAGGTGCATCCAAGGCCTACCAGGGGCTGCAGCATGTATTATGCCACCCCTGACTGGCCATCCAAATTGACACAAATGGCTGATCACTCAGCTGGGGCAAGGTGGTGTAATCACCCTTTGCTTTAGATATAGTATACCTATATCTAACCTTATATCTAGACACATATACACCTATAAGTCACTCCTATGGCAGGCCTTAACAATCCTGGAGGCAGAGTGCTTGGTTTTATGTGAGATGAGGCTCTAGCATGAGCTGAGCATGTCTGCAGCTTTCGGAACCATGTCCTTATAGCTGTTTTAGGATATTTCCATACCATATACTCTTAAGTGCATTATGAACCTTGCGATTAAATGCTAACTCTGGTTTGGCTTTATCTAAACATGTCATGTAAGGTGTCATACGCTTTGGAATACTACCGCCTCGCCAGTTCTGGTGACGGGAGTAGCATTCCACCCTTCTAGAGGGAGAGGACATGTTGTTCCTACTAATCCCGGTTAAAGTTAACCAGAGCCTCAGCATCACAAAATGGATGCTGCTGCCACAGACACAAGTCTGACCTCCTGCTTCTGGGAGTCCTTCCAGTGAGGGAGGCTTGGACAAAAGGTTTCCTGTCTTGGGAGGTGCTAGCACCACCCCAGACAGGCTATAGTGTATTGGGGCAGGGAGGGCTGAATGAAATGAGACACTGCCTGGGGCACACAAGGTGTCCCATGCATAGTCCAGTTCAAACCGGTGCTGGGGCACTCCAGCCCCAGCCCTGGCACGAAACTGGACAAAGGGAAAGGGGTGTAACCACCCCCTTCCCTGGTCCCACCCATAGGAGGAACCCAGCAGGCAATCCAGCCCCTAGATTTGGTATATAGGTAGGAGCTGAGTCCCAAGACTTTAAATTTATCCTGACTGAAACTTGAAATGAAACTCTGGACCTTCGACGTTCTACTTGAAGATAGAAGACTGAAGAATCTCCCTTGTGGTCAACAAGTGACCACCCTGCGCAAGCAGGCACCATCAAGCGATCAACAGTTTGCTTTGTCATCCCTCCCGCCGGAGCCCGAACACAGAGCCTGACAAGACCCAGACTTCCAGACTTCTTTCAGCCCGATCCACCGCCACAGCAAAGCTGAGACCCGTGGAAGCGATGCGAGACGTGGCACCGGCCATCTTGGAAAGCCAGCAAATTGCTTTCCGTGCAACTTCTGAGGCACCCTCGAAGTTGTGCATTGGGGATTGAGAAGCCCCAGCCCTGAGCATTATCTGCACCAAAGATCATCCCTCCACACTCCACGAGTGCTGCGTGGGGCCCTTTTGCATTTTCCTGCTCTACGAGTCTGTCCGGTCACTTGCCCGTTGGCTAGTGGCCCCTGTGATGATGAAACCTGGAATTTACACCACTGGTCTGGTTGCTCCAGACTGGCCCTTGCTTCCCTGAAAAGGAGAAGCCCATCAGACCTTGCTGGTCTGATTAAGAAGCCCTCTTCGATTCCTGCGTGGGTTGCCTTAGCCAAGGCTTGTTGACTCCAGTCCGGAAGCCGACACCGCCGACAGCGAGAACCTTCGTGGGACAGTTCGTGCCTGACTCCTGGTCATCGTTGACGCCTCCTGGTCCACGTGGCTGCAGAGACAAGTTTCACGACATCACCTGATTGCTTCGCGACATCGCCTGGTTCTTTCCTGGTTCCTTCCTGGTCACTGGCTAGTGACACAGACTCTGTCCCCTCTGCTTTCAGGTACTCTTCATCCTCGATCCGCCCTTGGATCCAACCGGACACTTCTCTCCTGGTCGCCTGTAGCATCTTTCTCCAAGGCTCCATAGGATTCAGCGACGAAACCCGATACACTTTGACACCTATGCACCCGCTTCCTGTGGGTGAGGTAACGCGAGTACTTCGGTGCTCCTATGGGTATTGACTATCCTGGTGTCTAAGTTTCAAGTAACTTTCTCCTAGTCCATCCGGAAGTGTCCTAAAATAACTAGTTTCCATTTCTTTCATTCCCATTCTAACTCTATGGTAAACTGTGTGTGTGTAAAGACACTGCACAAGCCTCCCGTGGGCCTCCTACTTCCTATCCTTTGGTAGTACAGTGTAGCCCCAGCGATTCCCTAGGCCCTAGGCCTTTCCTTTGTTCGTGACGTGGTTCTTATACCACTATTTTAATATATGGTTTGAAGTGCCCCTAGGGCTATACTGTATTTTGTGCAATTTATTGTATGATAATTAAGTATCTTGTTATGTGCTTGTGCCTCAGACCTCATAAAGAGTTCAGAGGGGTTGTTTAGAAATAAATACATATATATTTTATATATAAGCTGTGTGGTGTCCTTTCACTTGGTATTAAAGGGGTTACATATGGTAAAACAGCTGGCTTCACATGCCCTCTTGAGTTTAGCCTAAGACTGCTTTGTCCATGCTACCACTATGATAGCTGGTCTATAAGGTTGACCTTACAACCATCACCCTAAGGGTTGTTTTGACTGGTGCAAGGTGCTCACTAGAATAGTGAACATCATATACCAGGCCAACTTCTCACACACGTTACATATTAATCAACATGACCACTTAATTGTGCTATCAATTAAACCCCCACATATACCAATACAAACAATTTTACAATAAATGTCAATTAATTAATAAATACACCACAAACTAACAATCAATGTTAGAGCACATATACATAAATGAACATTAATAAATGAAAGAAATTTAGAATAATACTACAGTGACCACAAAGTATTATGGATAGCTATGTGAACTATAAAAGAAAGCTGCTTCAACGAAGACTAATATAACCAAACTAAAGAAAATGATAGAATACTAATTTTACATTTTCTTGTAAAGAACAATACCATTATAATTACGAAAAAACAAATGTGACACAAATACCACCAATTACATTACCAAAATTAATTATGCAACAGTCAGAATATTTACTACAACCACCTGCTCTACCAAGGTCGTCAATTAAACTAGAAAAGAAGCAAATGTAAAAACTCTTAGGACTGTTTCTGGAACTTTCATTAAGGTAAGAAATTATACTTAAACATAACTGTATCAAAAATACAAAATCTGTTTCTAATTTGCATAATAGATACAAGCAACACATCAACAAATACTTAACATTACAATAAATGATACTCTTAATACAACCATCACCAACATCTTCAAACTCTGCACAGCACTTTAGTTACTTTCCCTCATATAATTGACAATACATTTTATTTACATAACTCTTGCTTTAGGCATACATTTCTGAATCCCTACAACGACCTACAAACAACTATACAATATGTTTACAAATACCTTCATACTATGCTCTTCATTCACCTATCTTTCAATAACTTCTTTAAATTTACTTTTGAAAAGAAACACTGTTGGTAGGATATGACATTTTTGAAAGCCACTAGGAAAATGGAACCACATATTCCATTCTATACACTACCATAGACTGATTAAATACGTCAGTATTTACCACAAATCACTTACTTTGCATAATAAAAAACAAATTACTTAATGAACTCGTATCTACTCATCTCCACACCCGTCCTCTGTTTCACAATAAAATTCCTTGGCTCTATCACATAAAAACTTGATCTTTCCTTCTTTCACATTCTGCTCATCCTTTGCATACCATCTAATAGTCATCTTTTCGTTTTACTCCTTTTCATTCTAATATACAACTAACAATACAATGTAATCTACAAAGAAATAAAAAATAAAATTTCAATATTTGATGTTTACATGAAGAAACCACAAAAACTGTCTTTATAACAGGACAACAAACACCTTAAAATTAAGCACAACAAAAGACTCAATGGACTGTGTTAAAATAATGCTAAAGAGAGAAGCAAGCCAGTTTCCAGTAAACAGTTGAGAATACAGTAAAAAAAACTCATAGCAGTACATGAATAAAAAGGAGACAAAAATATGAAACTTTCCAAATAACAACCAACTTCAAGTAAGATTACAAACATGTATAAAAAAGTACAATATTTAATAACTGTAACAATAACTAATTATTCAATTGTTGTTCTGTTCACTGATAACAGAAGGACAGCTAGCGACTATCATAATCCACATATATGGAATTAAAAATACTATTGAAGAAAAATGTACTTTGGCAACACAAGTTACCAGTACTGAAAACTTTCAGTCAATAGAAATCACTAATAAACTACTACAGGACTGGTTAATCATTGACCTACATGTTGAAGACTTAGAGGATGCATTAATACCACATCTTTTGATTACCTGTGATGGGATTTTTTGTAATGGATTTACTTCAAAAATGATGAAGGAATTTGGAAAAATGGAAATATAAACAATAGAATGTAAACTATTTTTAGAACATGCACTATTTGAAAAAGTAGCGTTTAGACAGTTCAAAATAATGTAATAAATATAATTTGATAATAATGTAAATAAAAATATTCAAACACTTGTTTTTTTAACGTTTTTATTTGGAGTATAATGGTAACAAAACCATCAACATAAACCAACAGGTATGTGGCCTTTCTTTTCTCTTCTTCTGTTTCTCAGCCTAAAACATGTTCTTATTACTGGTGTACTTCCACTGCTTATTTGTCACACACTGCTTTTCACATCTCAAAACAAATGGTTCATGCACTAGCAACTAAAATACACTTTAATTAATACAAGGGACTTAAAGGCCAACAATATATTAAAAATATTTTACTTCAATATAAATATTATTGGGCACTTTCCAATTACACAGCCCATTCCAAGGTGTGTGCTGCTTATTTCATATAACCCTTCCCATTAGCAAGGGTGCTTATTCCTTTTCACTGCCCCTCCCCTTGTCTAGATTGCCCCCCAAGTATCTCACATAAAAAAGGTAAAACACCCCCAATGCTGCCTAAATACCAATACATTTTTACGAAAAGCTTTTGATGTGTTGTTTCTCCCACCCACTTGCAATTCACTTTCTTACCTACCACCCTCACTCCCACCTTAACCCATTAATTAAAAAACATTTGATTTAAAATGAAGTTAATTTCACACATTCTAATTAAAATGTCAATTCCGATCAGGTGGTGCTTATTCTCTATGACTTTCCCCATTTTCAAGGTTGCTTATTCCCTCCCATGATCCATTCCATTCTCTATGTTAACCAGCCACCAACTAAACAGCCAATGTTGACTAAAGAGGTGACTTAGAGAACTGTGGACTTTATTAATCCCTAACATATGAGAGAGCTCTGATGCTACATTGTATCTGTCTTATGATAGCTGGAGCGTTTTGCTGTCAGCATGTGTGAGATCTTGATGTAGCGGGGTATGTTGGCACCATTTTGTCTCTTGACATGCACAAGTAATTGAAATATTCCCTTACTATCACTGTTGGATGTGCGGCTAATGTCTTTCCACAGCTGCCGTAAATGTGTATGTTTTATTAGCATAACTCTAGGCACAAGTGAAATGAATGTGGTGCCTCAGGAATGCTCTGTCAAACTTACCAGAGAGCTGATGTATTTGCCGTCCTCTCCAATACTACATTCTACAGCTTGGTTTTGTTGGAATATTAAACAATAGAGATCCCTTGGTTACATTACTTTTTTAACATGAATAAAAAGTGGAGTGTGCAGAGATTCAGACCATGCACCTTCTTTCCGCACACACAGCAGGCGATCAACCTGCTCAGTTGTTTTTGTGGGCAAACCAGTGAACTTGTGCATCCAGTTATTGAGCACAACAAGAGAGTAAGTGAGAAAGAAAAAGAGGCAGGCAGAAGGAGAAACAAGGTGAGAGGGAGAGTGAAAAAGAATAAGCGAGATTGTGAGACACAGGAAGCAAAAGTGAAAGAAAACTAGCAAGAGCCAGATGGAGGAGAAGAAAATAGAGGGCAACTAGAGAAAATGGCAACAGAGGGGATTGAAACAGAGAAGGAGATAGCAAGACAAGGAAAGAGGAAGAAAGACTGCAGATAGGAAATGAGCGAGACCGTGAGAGAAGATTAACATTTTTTGTCTTCTCAGCACAAGCTTTTGCTCTCAGAACCAAGCCATACTCAAGGCTCGGCTCTTCATATTCATTTTATGGCTCTCCCACCTCTAACTGATACTTCTAACACTCCATTGGCTTCGCATTGAAGTTAGAGCTGTATACAAAATGATTTGCATCCCTCACTATGCTCTATGAACCTACACTGACATATATGGTTGTGTTAAGCCCAAAATTGAGCAGTTCATTTGAAGTACATGAAGGGATGAAAGGTTAGGCATCTGATAAGGCTATTTGACACTTTACTTACCAAAGTATCAAACAGCAAAGCCACTGAGAGGGGGAAATGGCTGCAACCAAACATTGTTAACTGAAGTGAATTTGGCAAATACAATAAAATGTTTAGACCACTGGTCTGGGGGAACCATTATCTTTCATTGGAATGAAAACATTTTTAACTGGGAGAATGCTAAAATGAGAGGTGGGCGAACCACTGAAAGCTTGAGTTAGGCTTGAGCCTAAGCCTGGCACTGGCTGAGCTTGAGGTCCTGTTGGAACTTCAAGCTCACAAAAAGCCAAGCTATCATGTGGCTTCTGCCTGCCTTCCTCTCTTTAACCAGGATGCATTATTACGGTCTGAGCTGCTGACTGCAGAACTGGCGAACCAGATTTGAGTCTCTGCGTCGGCTGAACATACTGTGACTCTGAGCGAATCACTTAATTCCCCCCTATTCCTATAAACAACAGTTGCGGCCGGCATGGCTCATGGGAAGGGGTGGGGGCGGGATCGTGCGGGGTAGTAGGAACGGGTGAGTGGTCGCACGAGGGAGGTTTAAATAAATAAATTAATAAAACGGACCTTTCCTGGCTCCTGCGTTTACGGCAGGAACAGGAAGCAAGCAGCCTCCCTACCCTATGCCAATCACAACGCTGCAATGGCAGTGTTGTGATTGGTCGGTACGGCACCCAGCCAGGCACCTATGGGGAGGCCATTTTCTCCATGAAGGCTGCATTTAGCTTACATGGAGAAAAGGCAGAGACTGCATGACTGGTTTGGTTGGCCCCAGAGGCTGACCAAACAGTCAGTGCCCTTAGTGGAGGCCAAGCCACTCCTCCCCAGCCCTAGAGCAGACCTGCCCACCCCCAACCAAACCATTCTGCTTTCTCGCAGTGCGAGAAGCTGAAAACATAAAATGGTTGTTTTAAAATTTTATGTTTCGGCTTCTCGCACTGCAAGAAATCCGTGGGGTGATGCTCCTCCGCCCTAGTGAAGTAGCCGCCCCTGATAAACAATGCATGTGACCTTGGGTAATGTAACAGCCATAAAACCTTGATACAATCGCGGCATCCCATATTATGTTATGTGATATTGATGCAGCGCTTCTCCGGAAATAATTTCTAAAGACATATCACCTCTCCCTGAAGTACAATTTCTAACACACTATCAAACAGTGGGGACCATATCACTGCGAATCACTCCTAAACACTTACACTTTACTCTATGGATCTGTGAATTTCAAAGGAAAAGCTGCTGAATCCTAGCGGAGTGCCTAAAAACTAAATTGCATATTTATACTATTTACACCTGCAGTTTAGATGTATTTACCATGGTTTCATAAAATACGACAATTTTATTAGACACACCACCGTCGAGATCGATAGATCTGCTAGTAAGTAATTAGGCATAGGAAAACTCAAGACCAGCTTGATTCTCTATTTATCTAATTTTTCTTAATAGCAAATTCAGCATGTCTAATATTATTCACTTTTATTTATTTTATTCAGAAAATTCGATATTTCAGTATATAAAGATTCAGATTTAGGACAGTTAAATCATGTATTTAAGGAAAAATCAAGAATAACCATTTCATCATTTTAAAAGATCAGATATTAGCAAATGACAGATGGTTCCCAAACATTTACCCATTCTCCTAACCTCCCTATCTAAACTCTCAGATAAAGTGAATTTCCCTGTAAAAGAAAAACAGAGTTAGGCATTCTTACATCTCAGGAAAAATCATCAGTCCGGCAGCATCTCGAGAGGAAGTTGAAGGAAGCGATCCCCTTCGGTAGAATCAGCACTTTTTATACCCTTTTCACTAGCTCTAGCTAACTAAAAGTGTATCTTTTAACATAAATGCGAGTTCTGATTGGACAATTTTGGGGTGGATGTACAACATCTCGTCATCGAAACTCAAGTTTCCTTCCGTCCGCAATTTTTTCAATGGGCCTATTGTTTTATTAAATGTCCAGCCTAGTCCGGTTCTCGGTTGGTAACTTTACCAAACTTTCTCACGTTCTGTACCACTGTGCTCATCACTTGGCAGCCATCTGCACTTCCAGGCCAGTACGTCCTTGAACTGTTCTCTCTCCAGGCACAAGCAGCCCGCATTCGAATTTAGTCTTAGACTCGCACATGCTCAGTTCATTAGTGGCCACAATAATCGAGTGACTTCATTTTTCTTAGTCCTAACGACTCAGAAATAGGAACTATCATAGAAACAAACACAAACGAACGTTAATTTAAGTCGATTAACCCTTCTGTTTACCTCCCCCTTTACTAAGGTTTTCCCAATTAGTATTTACCTAGCAAATAGCTACATTTAAGCGCATTATACTTACTTTATCTTCGTATTTTTACACAAAGACACATAGACAAAAGCACACGTATGCCGCATTCCATTAATTTTAAAGCTGCTTATTAGTTTAGGACATGACAAAATCACATAATTACAGACTTTCACTGTGTTGCCAGAAGGAGGGAACGGCTGCTGCTGCTCAAGGCACGGATTCTCACACAGCACCTTGCGGAACCCGCTTCGCGGGTCCCGCTTCGCCGCCGTCTGCCCATCCAAAGCTTGGCCACTGCAGGGTGAGTGCCCGAGCGACAGGGCTGCGAGCGTGGGACCGGGACTCACTCTCCCAGGAGTCCCGGCAACCCCGAGGCCAAGTCACCTGGCCCGCTCTCCCTGACCGCCCCGCCCTGCATTGCTTCAGAAAAGGACTCCGCCTCTGCTGCTGTTTGGGACGCCATTACAGACTTTCACTGTGTTGCCAGAAGGACGTTACGGCTGCTGCTGCTCAAGGCAAGGATTCTCACACAGCACCTTGCGGAACCCGCTTCGCGGGTCCCGCTTCGCCGCCGTCTGCCCATCCAAAGCTTGGCCCCTGCAGGGTGAGTGCGCGAGCGACAGGGCTGCGAGCGTGGGACCGGGACTCACTCTCCCAGGAGTCCCGGCAACCCCGAGGCCAAGTCACCTGGCCCGCTCTCCCTGACCGCCCCGCCCTGCATTGCTTCAGAAAAGGACTCCGCCTCTGCTGCTGTTTGGGACGCCATTACAGACTTTCACTGTGTTGCCAGAAGGAGGGTTCGGCTGCTTTTGCTCAAGGCAAGGATTCTCACACAGCACCTTGCGGACCCCGCTTCGCGGGTCCCGCTTCGCCGCCGTCTGCCCATCCAAAGCTTGGCCCCTGCAGGGTGAGTGCGCGAGCGACAGGGCTGCGAGCGTGGGACCGGGACTCACTCTCCCAGGAGTCCCGGCAACCCCGAGGCCAAGTCACCTGGCCCGCTCTCCCTGACCGCCCCGCCCTGCATTGCTTCAGAAAAGGACTCCGCCTCTGCTGCTGTTTGGGACGCCATTACAGACTTTCACTGTGTTGCCAGAAGGAGGGTACGGCTGCTGCTGCTCAAGGCAAGGATTCTCACACAGCACCTTGCGGAACCCGCTTCGCGGGTCCCGCTTCGACGCCGTCTGCCCATCCAAAGCTTGGCCCCTGCAGGGTGAGTGCGCGAGCGACAGGGCTGCGAGCGTGGGACCGGGACTCACTCTCCCAGGAGTCCCGGCAACCCCGAGGCCAAGTCACCTGGCCCGCTCTCCCTGACCGCCCCGCCCTGCATTGCTTCAGAAAAGGACTCCGCCTCTGCTGCTGTTTGGGACGCCATTACAGACTTTCACTGTGTTGCCAGAAGGAGGGTACGGCTGCTGCTGCTCAAGGCAAGGATTCTCACACAGCACCTTGCGGAACCCGCTTCGCGGGTCCCGCTTCGCCGCCGTCTGCCCATCCAAAGCTTGGCCCCTGCAGGGTGAGTGCGCGAGCGACAGGGCTGCGAGCGTGGGACCGGGACTCACTCTCCCAGGAGTCCCGTCAACCCCGAGGCTAAGTCACCTGGCCCGCTCTCCCTGACCGCCCCGCCCTGCATTCCCATCACCTCCAGTGACGCCTATAAAAAGCGACGTACACCGCTGCGCGGGAGCGCGCGGGAGTGCCCGGGGCGAAGCCCGGGCAAAGGGCGGGCCCTCTGTGGCCCTCAGAGGCACGAGAAGGCAAGGCGAGGCTACCCCCCTGAGGTTTACTGCCTGGCATTCATAAGGTACCGTTTACATTTAACTATCATTACCCTCAGACCAGTTGCCATTTGCCTGTCGATTCTGACACCTACTTTGGGATATTGCTCGTTCGTCTCATCCGGTAGGCAATATGGTAAGGAAAAAGCCGGCACCTGCCGCTACGGAGCCTCTTAATACAATGTATTCATATGTGGTACAAAAAGTCAGTAAGATCAATAATGAGAGGAGGCAATCGCTAGGCTTGAGTCAATCTCCAGTCTTGCCGTCAGAAAGCCCGCCCTCAAGGGCACCATCTACAGAGTTGCTGGTCACACCGCTAGAGACTCCCCAGCCAAATAGATTAGACCACATCTCACAAGACCATGGCAGCGACGAAGAAGATCCCCATGTTTTGGTAAACTCGTCTCCCAATAATGATAATGACTCGGATCGAAACCATCAGTCATTTACCGTGGAGGAAGTACCATCATCGGGGCAGCCCGTACTACGGGCAGTGAGAGCATGTAGAAAATCTCATACAAAGCGAGGGGGGAAACAACAAGGCAGGAAAAAGTTGGCTACACCACCCCCAAGACGTGAAGGGCAACAAATGGAGCTTGATGTTGAAGCAGAGTCTAGACGCATCATAGATGATGAATTATTCAACCGGATTCAAGATATGATCGACATAAAAATCAGGACAATCATCAAGCCTCTGATCGGGAAACTGGACAAACTAACATCGGAGGTTAAAAAGGCGGGGTAGCACAAAACAATTTGGGTGAAGAGGTGGCAAATCTATCCGCCCTTATCACAAAATTGGCTACTGGAGATGTAGAGGCGTTACCCAATGAGAGCGCACCACAGCCCACCCTACCAGTGCACCCCCTAGCATTAGCATCAACTTCATTAACGGCACCTAGTCAGGATGTAGCAGGTGGAGCCGCTTCGTCATCGACATCAGGTGACACAAGAGGTCCAATACACGAGGACGTTTCAGCCCAATTTATTTTGGAAGCCTCTCCAGTTGTGCTAGTTCTAGCAAATGTCCCAGTTTTAGCACAAAACAAAATAGAATCTAAACAGGACCTGAAAGATAAAGCACTTCATTGGCTCACCACTAATATGACCATGGCCCATCAAGGGATGGATAGTTTAGCAAGGGACATTGTTATGACCAGGAGGGTATCTTGGATTGGGTCTAAGCCTAAAAAATTCAAGGGGGATTGTGTGATTATAAACTTTGCCAACGCGGAAGTCCTCCCAAACATTTTGACTAACATCTTCCCACCCCAACGGCGGAGCGGCTCTATAATCCCGCTCACTTTAAAGTTCTTTTATAGTGAGGCTCAGCTCCCTACTTTTTCTAACTCCCCTAGAGTTAGGAGAGCGTATAATGCCGCAAACCGGGAAGGGGGTTTTAGACACAGATATCCCAACGACCGTTTCGGGCCCATGTTTAGTTTTGAATACGGAAGACCTAACCATGCGTATGAGACAAATTTCTGGCCTCCCATGCCATCTGACCCAGCCGTTAATGGTTGGGGTCCCGGTTCGCAGGGCCTAGACCCTACTGGTCGAATTAACAGGTTTATACCACGGTTGAGAAACGATCAGTTTCTGATACGCCCAAATACCCCACTACCTACGTGGAACACCTCAGTCATGGGTCAAGGTCAGGTAGCTACCCCTTTTGATTGGGGGTGCGGAATGGGGAATAGGTATGCTCCTCTATCTGATTTAAACAACTGTGATTGACTTAAACCTGAAACTGTTCTAGAAAGGGATCCCATAATTATACCCCTAATAAATGGTAGCCAACGTTATTTTTGTGAAGACCTTAGTGTGCCCACTTTTTATGAAACATCAGAGAGATATGTGCCGTTAGTTAACGACCACCCTGGGTTATCGCATCAGGGGGCGGGTCGCGAAATGCCAATCCTGAACACCGCCCCAACACAGAGCGCCCCTGAGGTGGAACAGAATGAGGCGAACTTATCTTCAAGTTCAGTTGAAGGGCGTTTGGTGGGGGTAAAAGAGCTGAGGTTACCAACTGACTCCTGTAAAATTATAAGCTGGAACATTGCTGGTTCAAATGCAAAACGACAGGATAATGCCTGTTTGAGCTTTATTTCTAAGTACCATATAATTGCCCTGCAAGAAACGTGGGACACATCCGCTAATTTTTGGTGGGATGGATTCACTTGCTTTACTAATTCTGCCGTCCCTAGCCGTATGGGCAGAGCCAAAGGTGGTTTGGCCATTATGTTTTCCTTAGATCTGAAGGGTAGCTACAGGCAGATAAATACCGACTCCATAAATATCCTAATGGTTGAAAGGGTGACTAATAACAATTGCAGGACGTTATATGTCAACTTTTATAACTCTGGGAACAGCGAATATAGTGGTAGTAATGTTGCCAACCTAGATAGCATTTTAAATACAGTGTCTCAGAATATCCATTTAGTTTATGAGTTTATCCTATTAGGAGATTTTAATATTCATTTGTGTAATTTAGCCTGTATGGGAAGGAGTGATAATGCAACTGAGGAGGGAGAGGAGGCCCCCCGGGGTCCCCACTTCGAACATTCTACAGAGGGGTTTGAGTTAGAAGAACTACTAGCAAACCATGATTTGTATGAACCCGATAAGGGCGTCAGGGCGCCAACCTTCACTGGCAGTCATCATGGCTCAGTGATAGATTATATCTTTGTCTCACAAGGTATCCTAAACCGGTCCATGGTCTATTGCACAGTTATAACACCTTATAGCGACCACAACCCTGTATTACTCGAAGTGGCCTGGGGTGGCCAGATGGGTGCACCGCCAACAGCACTTAAACCAGTACATCCCTTGAAACCTTGCGACCAAGACAGACGATTGAAATGGGCTAAAGTGATCCCGGTAAATTTCTATGAAAAAAATTTCCCAAAAATAAAAGACAAAGTGGACATCTGTCAAAAACCTGGCGCGCAAGGTAAAGAAATAATAGCGGCTTACGAGGAAATTTGTGGCCAGGTGGCCAAGGACCTTTTAGCCAAACCAAAAAAAGGACTTTCTGGAACAAAGCGTTGGTTTGATTCTGCATGTTCAAAAGCCCACAGAGCATTGTTGACAGCGTTAAAAACTTCCCCTAGGGTCGGGGATGACATTGTCAGACTAAGGAAAAACTATAAGGTAGCTATTAAGAATCGCAAGGAAACCATCAAACGCGAATCGTGGGAAAATCTCTTTTCAGCGGCAGTACTGAAGGACAGTAGGAGATTTTGGGAGATCATTAGACAACCTTTATTTTCCAATGACAATAATGCTCCTATGGACTGTGTGATCACTGACGAAAAATGGCTAAATCACTTCAAAAATGTCTATGAGGGTGGGGTTGAAGGAACTGTAGACGCTTCAGTGCCTGCGATAGATGTACACCCTATTCTTTTTAACCCTGAAGAAGTAGAAAAAGCTTTGATGGCCACAACACGACATAAGGCCCCTGGCCCTGACGGAGTCCCTGCTGACTTCTTTATGTACTCACCTAAACTGTGGGGGGAGGTCTTGTCTAAAGTGTTTAACGCAGCCAATGATAACCAAGCCCCTGGTTCCTGGTCCACATCCACCATCGTTCCTATTTATAAAAATAAAGGTCAGCGAGATGATCCCGCCTCCTATAGGCCCATATCTCTTTTGGACTCAACCGTAAAAATATTAGGTAGAGTCCTTTTGGCCAGACTTAATGAAAATGTGGAGTGCTGTGGAGGGCTGTCTGAAATACAATATGGATTCAGAGAAAGAAAAGGGACAATCGAACAACGTATTAATCTGCATCTATTGATCTCTAAATACACAGTGGCAAAGGGGGGTTCCTTGTTTCTTGCATTCATGGACCTCTCCTCTGCCTTTGATCTGGTGAATAGGACGAAATTGTGGCAGATACTGTTGGAGATGGGTATCGATGAGTCTTTGGTTGTGTTTATGGCTAAACTGCACCAGGAGCTTTTTGCAGCTGTCCGAGTTACAAATGATGGTAGACGCACCCCTTTGTTTAAATCCCTAAAGGGGAACAGAATGAGGCGAACTTATCTTCAAGTTCAGTTGAAGGGCGTTTGGTGGGGGTAAAAGAGCTGAGGTTACCAACTGACTCCTGTAAAATTATAAGCTGGAACATTGCTGGTTCAAATGCAAAACGACAGGATAATGCCTGTTTGAGCTTTATTTCTAAGTACCATATAATTGCCCTGCAAGAAACGTGGGACACATCCGCTAATTTTTGGTGGGATGGATTCACTTGCTTTACTAATTCTGCCGTCCCTAGCCGTATGGGCAGAGCCAAAGGTGGTTTGGCCATTATGTTTTCCTTAGATCTGAAGGGTAGCTACAGGCAGATAAATACCGACTCCGTAAATATCCTAATGGTTGAAAGGGTGACTAATAACAATTGCAGGACGTTATATGTCAACTTTTATAACTCTGGGAACAGCGAATATAGTGGTAGTAATGTCGCCAACCTAGATAGCATTTTAAATACAGTGTCTCAGAATATCCATTTAGTTTATGAGTTTATCCTATTAGGAGATTTTAATATTCATTTGTGTAATTTAGCCTGTATGGGAAGGAGTGATAATGCAACTGAGGAGGGAGAGGAGGCCCCCCGGGGTCCCCACTTCGAACATTCTACAGAGGGGTTTGAGTTAGAAGAACTACTAGCAAACCATGATTTGTATGAACCCGATAAGGGCGTCAGGGCGCCAACCTTCACTGGCAGTCATCATGGCTCAGTGATAGATTATATCTTTGTCTCACAAGGTATCCTAAACCGGTCCATGGTCTATTGCACAGTTATAACACCTTATAGCGACCACAACCCTGTATTACTCGAAGTGGCCTGGGGTGGCCAGATGGGTGCACCGCCAACAGCACTTAAACCAGTACATCCCTTGAAACCTTGCGACCAAGACAGACGATTGAAATGGGCTAAAGTGATCCCGGTAAATTTCTATGAAAAAAATTTCCCAAAAATAAAAGACAAAGTGGACATCTGTCAAAAACCTGGCGCGCAAGGTAAATAAATAATAGCGGCTTACGAGGAAATTTGTGGCCAGGTGGCCAAGGACCTTTTAGCCAAACCAAAAAAAGGACTTTCTGGAACAAAGCGTTGGTTTGATTCTGCATGTTCAAAAGCCCACAGAGCATTGTTGACAGCGTTAAAAACTTCCCCTAGGGTCGGGGATGACATTGTCAGACTAAGGAAAAACTATAAGGTAGCCATTAAGAATCGCAAGGAAACCATCAAACGCGAATCGTGGGAAAATCTCCTTTCAGCGGCAGTACTGAAGGACAGTAGGAGATTTTGGGAGATCATTAGACAACCTTTATTTTCCAATGACAATAATGCTCCTATGGACTGTGTGATCACTGACGAAAAATGGCTAAATCACTTCAAAAATGTCTATGAGGGTGGGGTTGAAGGAACTGTAGACGCTTCAGTGCCTGCAATAGATGTACACCCTATTCTTTTTAACCCTGAAGAAGTAGAAAAAGCTTTGATGGCCACAACAAGACATAAGGCCCCTGGCCCTGACGGAGTCCCTGCTGACTTCTTTATGTACTCACCTAAACTGTGGGGGGAGGTCTTGTCTAAAGTGTTTAATGCAGCCAATGATAACCAAGCCCCTGGTTCCTGGTCCACATCCACCATCGTTCCTATTTATAAAAATAAAGGTCAGCGAGATGATCCCGCCTCCTATAGGCCCATATCTCTTTTGGACTCAACCGTAAAAATATTAGGTAGAGTCCTTTTGGCCAGACTTAATGAAAATGTGGAGTGCTGTGGAGGGCTGTCTGAAATACAATATGGATTCAGAGAAAGAAAAGGGACAATCGAACAACGTATTAATCTGCATCTATTGATCTCTAAATACACAGTGGCAAAGGGGGGTTCCTTGTTTCTTGCATTCATGGACCTCTCCTCTGCCTTTGATCTGGTGAATAGGACGAAATTGTGGCAGATACTGTTGGAGATGGGTATCGATGAGTCTTTGGTTGTGTTTATGGCTAAACTGCACCAGGAGCTTTTTGCAGCTGTCCGAGTTACAAATGATGGTAGACGCACCCCTTTGTTTAAATCTGCATTTTAGCCCCTTTACTATTCACCATCTACATTAATGGGTTGGGCAGTCACCTGCGGGGACAGGCAGCCGACGTTCCGCATGCAGGAGGCGTTAACATCCCAGGACTCCTGTATGCGGACAATGCAGTGTTGATAGCCCGTACTGGTGTAGGCCTACAGCATCTCCTGGACGCATTTGGTAGTTTTATGGAGACTCTGGACCTCAAGGTCAACGCCTCTAAATCACACACGATGGTAATGGGGCGTGAGTGTAACAAAAAAAGACATAAAACATTTTTTTGTAGGGGAGTTCCTGTCACTAATGTAACCACATTTCCATATTTGGGGGTAATGTTTGACCAGAAAGGAACTTGGGGCCCCCAGATAAGAGCAAAAAGGCTGGCTGTAATAAGATCTTCCTCCGCGGTATTGGGCTTTGCTGGGAAGTTAGGGGCTAGGCCCATGCAAGCTCTCTTGAAAATCTACAAGAGTAAACCAGTGGCCATAGCGGCCTACGGTTCCCAGCTGTGGGGATATGTAAATCTCGACCCAATTCAGAGAGCAGAAAATAGATTCATTAGATCTCTGCTCTCAGTCCCGCAATCCACCCCAACGTATTCTATCCATAAAGAGGTGGGCTTGCCTTATCTGTCTGATACCCTGAGCCTTGCACCGCTAACTTTGTGGCTGAAAATGTGGACAAACGAAGACCTACCTCTGAACCACAAAATTATGCATGACGTCTTATCCTTGGATAAACATAAACATATCCCATGGCTGGCTTATGTAGCGAAAACTTTTGCAGACCTTGGTAGCCCAGAACTTTTTTCATCCCCGGAAAAAATTAGGAGACAGGACATAGTAATCATTACAAAGTTATTTAGGGACAGGCAGGAAGCACGGCGGGAGGAATACGAATTGCTGAAGCCTGCGGTAAGGTCCCATAACCTTTTGGTTTGTACATCCTCACTCGCCCCTTACTTGAACTTTGTCACATTCCCATACCACAGGTTTTTACTAACAAAGTTTCGATTTAACTTGATACATTTTTATTTGGGTTCTTTCAAGAGCTGGCAGAAGCCTGAGCAGGCCCCACCGTGCTGCTGTGATAACTTTTCGGTGCAGGATACCCTGCACTTTGTCATGTTTTGTAGTTTGTACCACGAGCAGAGAAAGAAATATTTGCTTCCTATTTTGAAAAAAGCTGGTTTCGTTCAAGTAAGACCAGCTTTGCTCTTTCTACAACTTCTACCTAACACACATATTACTTTTCGCATGGCAAACTTTTTGGTAGCTGCAATGAGGGCGAAATCTGTCAGTCAAATATTACCTTAAAATTAATAGCTTTTTAGGACGTTTTCTGTGCAGGATTTGTATAAAATTATCTCATCCATGTTCAAAATTTTATCTTTGTCTAATTGGACCTTCTTTTTGGAAAATGTAGATAGATGTATAGTATGTATTGTATTGTAATGTAATTGTTTTTATATTTTTTGTTCTTTGTATGACTTGTAAAAAGTCGAATAAAGATATTCTGACTGACATAATTAGTTGATTATGATTGCAACACAAGCAAGATTAATTTCCCACATGTATTTGTGTAGGTGCATTTCTTATTCTACGTTGGTTATACAGCACATTTCATCAGTGGCGTAACGAAACTTGAGGGGGCCCCCCTGCAAACTACATGGAGGGGGCCCCCCTCCCATCCTCCGTGCCAATCTAGAGCACTCAGGCCAGCGACTCGCCATACTGCTGGGGATGCGGGCTATTGTTACACCACTGTCACCAATGCAGCCGTTATAAGTAACACTGGATGGTGGAGTTAAAGGTTGGGCTTAGTCTGCCAGCAGGCTATAATAGATGGTGTACTTTCATTACAGGGTCCCTGCCATCAGTACGCCGGGGAAGTTTGCACAATTTTAGGTGGGTTTCCTGATGCAGACTCCTGTCATGATATACAACATCGGGCCCACTCATCGTTCAGTTTTGACAAAATTGCATCCACTGCTCCTTCTCGTTTCCGTTTTAAAACATTAGACAATGCGACAATGCTGTATTTTAAAAGCAGATGTAACTACACAAAGCACATTTTGACAATACATTTTTGATTAGTAGACAATAGCAATCTTAAGAGGCATTGCATAGCATCATACACACTTTGACCCCAATTCCATCACAGTCTCTCTCTCTCTCTCTCTCTCTCTCTCTCTCTCTCTCTCAGTCAATAAGTCTCTCTCTCAGTCGGTCAGTCTCTCTCTCTGTGTCATTCAGACTCTCTCTTAGTCAGTCTGTCATTCAGTCAGTCAGTCTCTCTCTCTCTCTGTCAGTCTGTCAGTCGGTCTCTCTCTCTCTGTCAATCTCTCTATCTCTCTCTTTCTGTCAGTCTGTCAGTCAGTCAGTCAATCAGTCAGTCACTCTCAGTCAGTCAGTCTCTCTCTCTCTGTCAGTTTCTCAGCCAGTCAGTCTCTCCGTCAGTCAGTATTCAGTCTCTGAGTCAGTCAGTCTCTACTCTCTCTCCACTTTATCTCTCTCACTTCATTATCTCTCTCAACTCTGTCCACTCTATCTCCACTGTCTCTTTCTCCACTCTCTTTCCACTGTCTCTCCTTCCACTGTCTCTCCCTCCACTGTCTCTCCCTCCACTGTCTCTCCCTCCACTGTCTCTCTCCCCACTGTCTCTCTCTCCACTGTCTCTCTCTCTCTCCACTCTCTCTCCACTGTCTCTCTCTCCACTGTCTCTCTCTCCACTGTCTCTCCCTCTCTCTACTCTCTCTCCACTCTCTCTCCACTGTCTCCCTCCACTCTCTCTCCACCCTCTCTCTCCCTTCTCTCTCTCTACTCTCTCTACTCTCTCTCTCTCTCTACTCTCTCTCTCTCTCTCCACTACCTCTCTCTCCACTCTCTCTCTCTCTCCCTCCACTCTCTCTCTCTCTCCGCTCTCTCTATCTCTGCTCTCTCTCTCCACGCTCTCTCTCTCCACTCTCTCTCTTCACTCTCTCTTTCTCCACTCTCTCTCTCCACTGTCTCTCTCTCCACTGTCTCTCTCTCCACTGTCTCTCCACTGTCTCTCACTCTCTCTACACACTCTCTCTCTCTACTCTCTCTCTCCACTCTCTCCATAATCTCTCTCTCTCCAATCTCTCACTCTCTCCACTCTCTATCCACTGTCTCTCTCTCCACTGTCTCCACTCTCTCTACTCTCTCCACTCTCTCTCTCTCCACTCTCTCTCTCCACTCTCTCTCTCTCTCCACTCTCTCTCCACTCTCTCTACTCTCTCTATCCACTGTCTCTCTCTCAACTGTCTCTCTCTCCACTGTCTCTCACTCTCTCTACTCTCTCCACTCTCTCTCTCTCTCTCCACTCTCTCTTTCCACTCTCTCTCTCCACTCTCTCTCCACTCCCTCTCTCTCCTCTCTCTCCACTGTCTCTCCACTATCTCATTCTCTCTCTACTCTCTCCACTCCATCTCTCTACTCTCTCTCTACTCTCTCTCCACTCTCTTTCTACTTACTCTCTCTCTCTCTCTCCACTCTCTCTCTCTCTCTCTCTCTCTCTCTCCACTCTCTCTCCACTCTATCTCTCTCCACTCTCTCTCCACTCTCTCTCTCCACTCTCTCTCCACTGTCTCTCTCCATTCTCTCTCCACTCTCTCTTTCCACTCTCTCTCCACTCTCTCTCTACTCTCTCTCTCTACTCTCTTTACTCTCTCTACTCTCTCTCCTCTCTCCCCCCACTCTCTCTCCACTCACTCTCTCTCTCTCCACTCTCACGCTCCACTGTCTCTCCACTATCTCTCTCTCCGCTCTCTCTCTCCACCCTCTCTCTCTACTCTCTCTCTACTCTCTATCTACTCTCTCTCTCTCTCTCCCTCCACTGTCTCTCCACTCTCTCTCTCTCTCCACTCCGTCTCTCTCCACTCTCTCTCTCTTCACTCTCTCTCTCTCCACTCTCTCTCACTCCACTCTCTCTCACGCCACTATCTCTCTCACTCCACTCTCTCTCAAAGTAGTGTGCGTTGCCATTGGTGTCCGCAGAAATGTTTCCGGGGGGGGGGGGGTGAGGGTGGTACATTCTTAACTTCATCACCATCCCCCTTGCACTCTTCTCCCCTCTGCCTTGCACCCTTCTCGCCCTGCCCCTTGCAACCTTCTCTCCCTCCGCCTTGCACCCTTTTCTACCTTGCACCGTTCTCCCCTCTGCCTTGCACCCTTCTGCCTTGCCCCTTCTCCCCTCTGCCTTGCACCCTTCTTCCCCTCCGTCTTGCACCCTTCTCCCCCTCCGCCTTGCACCCTTCTCCCCACCGCCTTGCACCCTTCTCCTCCTCCGCCTTGCACCCCTCTCTACCTTGCACCCTTCTACCCTCTGCCTTGCACTCTTCTCCCCTCTGCCTTGCACCCTTCTCCCCTCTGCCTTCCACCCTACTCCACCTCTGCCTTGCTCCCTTTTATAGCTTGCACCATTCTCCCCTCTGCCTTGCCCCATTCTCCACTCCCCTTGCACCCTTCTCCTCTCCGCCTTACACCCTTCTCCCCTCTGCCTTGCACCCTTCTCCCCTTCTCCCCTCTGCCTTGTACCCTTCTCCCCTCTGCCTTGCACCCTTCTCCCCTCCGCCTTGCACCCTTCATTTACCAAAGAGAATGCCCCCCCTCACCCCCCACCGCGGGGGCGTTTGTTACGCCCCTGTCTGTGGCTCGTTAATGACCAGACTTATTTTTCAAGAAGGAAGAGTTGGAAAGCTCTTACCGTTTGGAAGGGTAGAGACGTTCAGAATTATTGTAATTATGGAGGAATTGTTTTATCATTAGAAGGGTTGTGGCTATAAACATTTTCAGAGTTGAGTTTTTTTTAAAAAAAAACATATTAATGGAGAAATAGTAAGCTATGGCCAAGCCTGAACACAAGAGACTTCATTTAAGGCACTGTGTGATACAAAGTATAAAGTGGAAAATAGTTTACATTTAACATGAGTACATTAACTTATAGTAGGCGATGTGTGAGATTTGTTTAATGTGTATCCTGTTTATTGAAGGGATGACACTTTAAGCCTTTCATTCATTCTATCTGTGCAGAAGGGTTTTAATTTTGGCACATTCCACATATGTTGAATATCTGTATCTTTTTATATAAAAGTATTTGTATTTGAGTAGCATATGTTTGGCTCATGAGAAATGTAGTTAATGTATGGTCTTCTGACTCACTAAAAACACTGGTAATAACTCACGTTGAATTCTATTCCGTCGTTTTTAGCTCCATCTGTGCCATAACACACAAGGATTAGTCGTACAGAAGTCAGCCTTGGCCCTGCCTGAATGGGGCATTTCAACCCAATCTGCCCGGCCATGTCCCCTCAAACTGGAAGAATAAGAAATCCCAGGTTTTTTTGAACCTGCTCGTCCGAATTGGCTGGAAGAGTTTTTGTAAAATACCTGCAGAGATTTACAATCTTTGGGACTTAAAACCCACAGACATCCTTGGAGTATTCACCTCAAATTCTTGGAGATGGCTTTTATCCACGGTCGCTGGCTATGCCTTGCCCCACAGTCGCTGAAATCTTGATCTATGGGGAATGCACTCTCTGGGGGCCCCCACTCCCACCCTTGTCAGGGCCCTGAGCAGTGCTCGGTGCTGCCTCCTGCTCTCTAGGGCCCCCACCCCATCCTCTTTCCGGTGTTCTCCGCTCTGACTGAAGAGAAACAATGTATGTTGATACTTTGTTTCTCTTCAGTCAGAGGGAGGGGGCAGGGGCTCAGAGCAGGCTGCACCTGCTTCAGACGAGATGAAACGGAGAGAGGCTTGCTTCAGCGCAAGCCTCTCTCACAGCCCTCAGAAGGCCCCCTTTATTTAATGAAGGGAGTGAGGCCCCCCAAACCACAGGGGCTGCGGGGGCGTTTGTTACGCCCCTGCATTTCATTAATACAAGTTATGGTTATTGGAGTATAATTTCACAAGGGGTACACAAAATTTTGCTTCACCACTGATGGAGCGAGTTTCAGAATTGATTTTAATCTGGCTCGTGATGTTAATCTCCCATAACTTGATTAATTTTATTGAGTTTTTGCATGATTTGTGTTATTAAATCAACTTAGAGTAAAATTCCACACACCATTACACGGGACTAACGTTATGTGCTTTATGTTGCATTTGCAAGTATGTTTTATAATTCATAACTAACGTTGTTTTGTTTGTCCTATTGTCTTTGTCAACATTAATGCGGCTGATTAATTAATGGCATGTGCTTATTTTATACGTGCTTTCGTCTATGTTGTGTCTGTCTATCTTTTTCAGATATATGAAGAATCCTGCTGGACTTTATGAAGAATGGTAGATTTGATAAAATGCTGCTTTTCTTTGTGCTTTTTGCTAGGTAACATATATTAATGGGTTAACATTAGCAATGGAGGGTGGGTAACAGAATGATTTTCATAACCTGAGATTAATTATTCTTTTGTGTTTGTTTGAATACTAGCCAGAGTGAAAGGCTTGAGGCCTGTGATGGTTAGCCTGACAGAGATGAGCCAAGCACAGCCATGTTGGAAAGCTTTTCCAAAAAGACATTTCTTTGAATAAACTGAAGTCAAAACAAGAACAACTGTGCAAAATGTGCTCTGAAAAGTTATTTTCCAAGGCTAAGGAAGTGACAAGCGGCGGATCAGCCGAGCTATGGAGGAAACTGTGAACTGTTTTAATAAAATGTTTCAAACTTCGGAAGCCGGTGTCGCTTCACGTGAAAGGACAATGGCAATGACGTTCTCGTGTGCTGAAAAAGTGGCCTCAAGATGGTCTGACGACTAGCAACCAATCAGGTTGCTGAAAGACATTAAAATAATTACATTTTAGTTAGATTAGTGAGTTAGAAAGGTATAAAGACTAAGCTTTTTGAGAGGAGCGGGGCTGACTGTTCCTGAGGGCGAAGTGCTGTCCGATTTCTTGGGACACGTAAGATTACTTAATGCATTCGAATGTCTTTTCCTTTACAGGTCAGAAAGCTTAATTTAGGGAATTAGGATTTTTCTTTGCTTTATTCATGATTTTGAGCAATTTTGAAATGTCAGAATTTTGTGCCATTAACCTGAAATAAAAAGATATTGATTTAATAAAAGTGTTTGCAAATATTAAATGAGCTAATAAAGAGAATGAAAATGTAAAGCTTTGTCTTTTAAAAATAAAAGACTTAAAACGTCAAGCTGGTCTTGATTATTTTAGTCGTTACCATCAGTAGATTCATTGGCCAAAAGTGGCTTAATTATTTGTGTCTTTGTTTATTAATTATCAGAATATTATACTGCAGTTGTATATAATGTAACTTTAGAGTTTAAATAGCTTGATTAATTAGGCCATGGTGAGTATTAGGTAGTGAATAGTGTAGTTGAGACAGAATTTCTATAGGGGCGCTGGATCAAATCCTTGCTCCATCAATATAAGCAAATATTTGATTTCACTAAAAATCGTTTTATCTTCATTATCACACATAAATCCCTTTCAAATATGTGAGTTCAGACTATCATTTGTACAAAACCATCACTTTTAATAAGTACTTTGCAGCAAAGTGCTATAACGTGCCCTATTAACTTCCAAAGCTTCGTGTTAAAGAAATACTTTTTTGTTTTGTGACGAAACTATCATATTTCACGTGGTTTGTTGAACGATTGACATGCAATATTTTCTGGGGTCGGCTCGTACATGGGCTCTAAGATCCGAGCAAGACCATTGCCTCGGCATTTGCTGTTAATTTGCTGGCTCGCCCACCACCAATATATCCCTTTTTTGCTCAAAAAGTCCGGGGTCTTCAACAAAATTACCAATTCCCGTGCAGACATTGCCAATAACATAACTAACTACTGTAAATCCCAGCTCGATACTTTCTTCCCTCCCACCTTCGAATGACGTCGTTGTCCTGTACATCAGTCCCACTAACACCTAGCCTCTAACTCCTCCTCGGAGTGTTTCAGAGAACCCGTTCCAAAATGTCCGCCAGTGGCCGTGGCGGTTGAGGCAGTCGCTCCTTAGATTGGTTGCTGGTTCGGTTCGCTCTGTGATTGGCTACAATCTTCACTTCCGCTAGCTTGGCAGGCGTGGCGCGAGGTTTGAATCGGTGATTGAGGGTGCAGCGAGGTGGACACACGACAGGTAAGTTCGTTTGTTGTCATTTGACTTGGGGGTGACAGGGAGTCAGCGATGAGGGTCCGATCATATCAATACGTGGTATCGACAGTACGCTTTGGGAGAAGGGGATCGGGGATAAGGATGGTCATGAAATACCTTGTACGGGTGAGGAGAGGGGAACACAAGACAGGAGGGCAAAGTTTGCGTGGCTCTGCTTTCTGTTAATGGGAGCTGAATTGTGGCTGTGGTTCTAGTCTTCCCCTCTTGCTTTTCTCTTCCTTTAAAGATTACTCCCTTGGACAGTAACGAAATGTTGACGTGGACTCGTGGCCTAACAGTTACTGGAAATAATTCCTTATTCCTGATGAGCGCTTTCTGTGAAAGGGCCGTTTGAGACAATAGAGGATGGGCAACATATCTTAATAACTAACCTAACCGGTATGAGATGAAGGGTGGATTTTTTGTCCTGATTTTTTTTTTAATGCATGTCTGCGGTAATTCCAGATCAGATGGCACGGCGTTGCCTCTGCTGAGCACAAGAGAGTTGGGTTACTAAGAGTCCTTCGTAGTTCAGATGGCTTTCGCAGATTTAAGTGTAAGTGCTCCCAGCTCAGATTTGTCACTTTAGTCATACGTGTGTACATCCTCTTCTCACCTAAGCACAGGGCACAGGTCCTGAAAAATAGTTCTAGGGTATAACCTAGTTAATCAGTATGCAAGTGACATCACGGCGCGTGACATCACAGGAAGTGGCATCATAAGTGACGAGATCTTAAGCCCTCCCGTACATGTTTATCCAGACTATCATGAGTACATTGGAGCACGTTTCGAATAAACATGCAAACCCTCCTGATTATGGGAGAAGAGACACTTTTGTAAGCTACACTTAAAACTATGTTGCCTTTTGTCAGCGTAAACGTCATTTACCCATAGTGCTTTACAAGAAAAAATAATGATATTCAGATTACAATGCCGCCTTACAAGTAGGCTCTAAATAAATGCTATTTATTTTGTGTAAATACTGGGAAAGACCAACAGATCTGACATTCTTACAGTGCATGAGTATCTTCTAAACAGCCTGAACATAGTGAAATGCGGCCTCTTAATAATGTGTGCCCTGCTACCAAGGTGTGAGGCTTTTTTTCCCTGCTGCTGAGTTTGATCTAGGTGTGAGGCTCCAGACTGCTGTCATCCAGGAGACTCTACAGAGGAGGCCTGAAGACCCCTCAGATTCGACCTTTATTATGGGCCCAGCAGGAGCCTGCAATAAGAAAGCCCCCATCCGCCTGCACGTTGTTGTAGATCGAAAGCAGACAACAACGTGCAGGCACTGCTGAATGTGTCCCAGTGTTTGCAAATAACACCTGGACAAATTTAGCATATTTTTCATTGGGGCTCAACTTCTTGGCAGGGTGGACGGCATCCACCTTGTAAAAATAGTGGGTGGATGCTGTCCACCCGAGTGTAACACCCCCCCCCCCCCAAATTCCTTGCCATCGCTACCCACTTGTTAGCCAAAGATAATGGGCGTCAACTGAACTAAGCCGTAAGCTATTTAAAAAATGTCAACTCTTTTTTTGAGTAATGTTTTTAATCAGAGTTTCCCAAACTGTGGTCCGCGGACCCCCAGGGGGTCCGTGAGACATTCTCAGGTGGCCCGCAGGACTCGAGTGCCTGTTGTCGTGAAAAATGAAACGCCCATGCGTCCTCACAGCACACGAGCTGTGAATGTTGGCGCAGGGGTGGCGAGACCACAACAATACAATCGGGAGGCGGGGGCAGCGAGTGGGCAGTCAGGGGGGCAAGGCTGCAGGGGGCACAGCGGCCAGGGAAACAAGTGGAACAGAAGGCAAAAGGGGCACAAAAACAAGTGGAAAGAAACGAGTGGTGCAGAAGTGCACAAAAAACAAGTGGAACAGAGGGCAGAAAGGCACAAAAAACGAGGGGAACAGAGGGTAGAAAGGCACAAAAAATGAGTGGAGCAGAGGGCAGAAAGGCACAAAAAACGAGGGGAACAGGGCCAAGGGGAACAGAAGGGAAAACCGGGCAGAGACAAGGGGCAGCGAGGGGTACAGAAGGAAAGACCGGGCAGAGAGAGCACAGGGACAGCGAGGGGAACAGAGGGAAGAAAAAGTGGCACGGACCACGTACAGGCAGCGGTGGAAGACAGACAATAGCAGTCACAGACACAACAATGAAAATGCAGGCAATACAATAAAAGCAATAAAGCGTTGAAAAGCACATGTGTATAGATTACCGTTACTTGGCAGGCAGGTAAAAATAGATGCAGCCAGGATCAGCAGTAGGATTTTCGTGCTGCTGTCTGATTGCTCACTTTCCACAAGCCCTTGGGTGAATTGTGTGCTGTCAAGCTTTCATATTCAGACATATCAAGCTCTTATTCTGTGTAGCCTTTGCAGTTTGTTGTTGGCAAGGGACAGGGCAGTGGGCATCCTAACAGGAGAGGGTCATTTCAGGTGCCAATCGAGGCCTCTCTGAAATATGCCTTAACTGCACTGCTCACCCCTTGGTGGTAAAATGTTGTTCTGCTGTCTGTGACTAAAGATTATATCCAATAGGGGTTTATGGTAATTGGCATAGCATTGTTCCATGATCTCGCTGAAACAATATGCCTCCTGTGCAGATACCTTCCTGCCATCTCTTGCACTTCCATGAGGAACTCCTAATATAGACCTTGAATTTGCTCTGTACACTGGACTCATCGCTTTGTGCCCTATCTTGTTAGAATTTTCACAATATTTGTTGCTCCTTGGGGCATGTCTTCATTATAAAATGCTTCATAATTGTATAATATTTTAGGCCTTTTTAAACTGTGAATATGTAAAAATGCTAATAATTCACAATCATTCAACCTGTTGCTGTAAGGAAGGGTCACCACTCCAAGTCTCTGGAATGAGAATGTAGAGGTGCTGCTATGGCTGAGAGCTTTTGACTTGTACCACTAAATAATACACTGCTGTATGCATACATGTCCAAGCCAATAGACCCAATTCAGGCTGTCTCCCTCTTGACATTGTCTCCTTCAAAAGGCGTTTTAAAAATAAATTTTAATTGTGCAAATCGCTTGGGGGTCCCCGGCTTCCAGTAGTAATTCAGTGGGGGACCTCAGGAGTCAGAAGTTTGGGAACCACTGAAATAAACCATATATTGCAATGACTGACTTTATTTTTTTTATTTTAAAGTATGGCACTGTTAACGGATTTTGTATTTTATTCTTTTTCATACTTTCTTTCCATAAATATACCTATTTTTTTAAACATCTAATTATACCATTAATATTAAAAAAGTAAGATCTTCTGTTGCTCTCATTTACGTATGAGAAGTTTTTGGAAGGGTGTGGGAGCCTTTAACTGCAGCGGGCATTATCTGCCATTAACAGTAATTACTTAATGAAGTGATAATAATTGCAACTGGTAGGGAAAGAATTGTGCTTTAACTATAAATTATTTTTCGTTTTGATATTCGCTTTAAATAAAAGGTGACAAAACACACAATGTATTGTCGATAATCTATGCTTATATATAGTTAATTCCTTTCAGGAAATTGACAAAATCCATTTACTTAGTAAAAAAAAAGTTTAATAGTATACAGTTGTCTTCATTAATGTGGAAGATACATTAAAGCATTAAAGCTAACTCCTCGAGTTGTTTTGCAGTCAAAGTTCAAATAAATCTTACGTGTGTAAAAACTCTAGAAGGATTTTAATGCAGGACCAATTCAAATCACATGCACGATATCTTGGACCCCTTCACCACATAGGATATGTTTCCGATTGATCTTTTTTTAATGCAAGGGTGTGCAGTTTCTGGGACAAGTAAGGGTTGTCGGTCAGTGAGATATCTTCCAAATGGAGTAAGTGCCCTCACAAATTCTGAGAGGTGTAATGCTTCATCATCTGGGTGTGTGCTCCTTGTCGGGAAGGCGGTGCAATGCCCGGATGCACCCACAAAGGGTCTTTTAGCCGGAGATCTTTTAATTAGGCCGTTTGATGGATGAGGGTATGTGGGCTTTGATAAGTAGTGTAGTGAAAAGAGTGATTAAAATAGGTTTAGTGATGCTGGCTTTGACTTAACTTTATTGGTGGAGCTACTCATGTGGGATGCCATGGTCCTATAGAGCATCTGTGTTCTTGCCTCATACAGCCCCTCAGGGGTCTATTGGCAATTCATCAGGACCAAGGACACATATCTTACACTACAGCGTAACTGGTTCTCCAATGAGTGCAGATAGTTTAAGTAACCAGTTGTGCTGTACGTAGTAGGCAAGATTCTACCTTGTTTGTTGGACCGATCTGAAAGAAAGGAAATGGAGCTAGACAAAAACATAGGACAAACTTTTTTTTTTTAACTGGTGAAACATTGTTCAGTATTAGCAAGTTGTAGTTTCCTATATTTATCATCATATTTCCTGCATGCCCCATAGTGCAGTTCAAGGTGACGAGCACTGGAGACACTCAAATAGCACCACCAGAATGCACAATATTTAATATACGAACGTGGATACTTTCGTTATAGTGCTAAAACAGTGAGTAAATACCAAAGAGCTTTCTATTAATTTTCTTGGGCATGCTTAATTACCATTTGTACCTAAGGTGCACGTATTGTTGTATTCGTGTTCGGGTTTCACAAATGGTCCGAACAGCACCTCATTTTTTGGACAGGGAATGCTGTTTGTCATTAGGTGAATTGTTTCCACACAAACGGATCCTCTTGTTAGTTCTCGAGTACGTCTGATGACCTGAGATGGACCATTTTAGAGTATCACCCACAGATACGAAAAGAAGCTCTTTGCAGGAAGGAGCAGATGTGGGTTTGTAGGTTGTCTACGCATAGTGTGGGGCTGAATGATGACATCCTGTGGGTGGGTAAAGCTGAATTGGTAATCCCTCACTCCATCCTTTAAGGACCACACCACTTGTTTTGGATGTCTCGTACTGTATTTACCAACGAGCAAGTAAACATGTATGACGCAACCCCCAGTGACCCACTGTTCCTTCACATAGGTCTATGTGGAACTATCATTCCTTTACACACAACCTCCTATGTGGAGGGAGGGTAATTTCATATACATACTTTGATAAATAATTGCATGCCATAGGGGCTATATTTACACAAGTGGGCAGATAGTTTATCTACATCTAGATCCTCCTCACATCGTCTGCCAAGTAATGCCTAGTCTGATCAAGAACTCTGAATAAGGAAAAAACATTTCCTGATCCTTCTGATCGTCCGCCCCAATTTAATGATTTAGATTGTCCATGACCCTCCCAAGAGGGCCCCTGCAGTCACCTCACTAGTCCACCTGAATTCTTACAGGAAGTACTGCCATGAGTGTAATTCCGCCCACCCAGCTTGCCTCGGAATGGGAGACTGCGCAGGGATAGGTGGATAGGCATTAACCACGCCAACACGAGTGAATATGGAATCCCAAGGACTCACCTGGCATCCACCAGGGTAAGACGCTTGACTACTTTTAACCCTCCTGGTATGTTATCAGACCTCCAGGTCGTGATTGACCGTCACGCTCTGTAGCAATCCCTTATGACCCACACCTACTTAAAAACGGGTGAGTGAGTATACTTTTTTTAATTAAAGTTTTTTTATTGTATTTTAGAAAACACATACAATGAACATCTCAGGCTACAGCAGTGCTAGTCGCAGCAGTGCGAATGGCATACATAGCAGTAAGAAGTAGTACAATACAGCATTTTTCCCTATTTCCACCACTCGGAGCATAGTTGGTTATACAGCAGGAGTTATTAACATATCTGGATTAGCCCTTAAATAGTCCGTTAGGGGCGTCCTGTATTCTTTAGGCTTTGATTTTGATGGGTGCTCTTCTTCGTATGTTTTCAGAGTGTCTATACAGTACACCATGTCCATTATCCAATGTTTACTGCTTGGGGGCTGTTTACCATCCCAGCATTGATATCCTCCTTTTTGCCAACAGTAACGCAATAGTACATAGTTTCCGCTTTACAGAGCGCACGTTTCACTAGGCCCAACAGACATACTTGTATTGAATTCTATTTTGGATTCTAGTACATGGCCTAGTATTGCAGTTATCTCCTCCCAGTACTCCCTGACTTTAGCGCATCGTCATGCTAAATGTACAAAGTCAGCGTTTTCCTCCCCACATCTTCGACAGCAGGCGTCTACGCGGAGACCACATTTTTGTAATTTGAGTTTGGTGTGGTAAGTTTGGTGTATATATTTATAATATATTATGCATAGGTTTCCATTGGGTTTAAGCATTTCTGTCTGCGCACAGCAAATGTGCCAGTATTCTTCAGTTAGAGGCGATTTAAAGTTTCCCATTCCACCTCTCTCTCGAGCTTTACCAGTGACACCTGCTATATCTTCTCTTAACAACTTGTACAATTTTGTTACCATATGGCAGAGGCCTTCAAACTGTGGGGCGCGCCCTCCTGGCGGCCCGTGGAGGCATTCCCAGGGGTGCGCAAATGCTTCACTAAGTACTTGTGAATAATGATGGCCTAAAAGAGAGGCTTTCTTTGTGTGTTTTTGCTTCCATGCCACCTTTATTTACACAAAGCGGCTGAGGGCAGGAGTGCCACCTTTAACAGCGAATGCCTGACATCTGTTCAACGTGTTAAGATTCTGCAAATGCCCAGACACTTGCATTCATTCTTAACATGTTTTTTCAGTCTTTCTGTACTTTAGTTATCATTCAGAGGTCATTAGGGCAGCAGTAGAACACATTTTAAAGTGTTTCCTTCTAACATTTTTGTTGTAAATAGTTGTATACCCCACCTAGTATATTATTACCTTTAAATAAGGAGATAAATAAACTTGCGAGGAAACAGTACCTTAGTAGAACTAGGGAAAATGTGCAGAAATTAGCCTTACTACGTAGAAGGAGGGTGAGACTGAAAATAAAATTAAAGAGAAAAAGAAGATTCCCTCTGGATTAGATTAAGAGAAGCATCTGCCTTTAATAATTCCAGAGAATTCTGGTCTATAATAGGGAAGGGATGCGGTGCAAGAACCACCCCTATCCCTATTTCTATTGCAGAAGATGTTTGGATATTATTCATATCTAGTCTGTATGCATCTAACGGTGCAGAGAGTGACAATGGGGATTTAGCTCAGAATAGTGAGCATAATATAGTGCTCCCAACCGAGATGACCATAGCCTCCGTGATGAAGAGTGTGCGCTCTTCCGGAGCTATGGGTCCGGACGAGTTACCCATGTCACTATTGAAGCAAGATGTCTCCTCTTGGAGTAGGATTCTTCTCCCAGTATTTCATGCATGCCTCCTCTCGAGGTCAGTTCCCGACTCTTGGAGGGGAAGCATATTAATTCCCCTATTCAACAAGCATTGGAAATGAAATAGGTCTCGCATTAGGAAAGTTTGAGCGATTGTTATTGTAAATGACACTTTTTTTATTTGTGTTGGTTTTGAAAATAGCTTTGTCAGTTACAATGTCAATAGTTTTAACTTTCGCAAATGTGACACCTATAGCATTTGTAATGCAATGTGTGTTGTATTTACGTGACTTAGATGTATTGATATTACAAATAACAATGGCTTTTATTTTTGTAAATAATTAATACTTAAATAAAAGTTATTGTAATTTATAATGGCAATACCTTAAACGTTTGTAAATAACTTTTGTGAAGATTATGTTCAGTGTATTTTATTGTGACGAAAATCCAAGAACATTGCATTTGCACCTACACACACACAGAGACACACACACACACACACACCCACACACACACACATAGATGTGGTGGTGGTGGATGTGTTGGTGGATGTGTTGGTGGATGTGTTGGTGGATGTGTTGGTGGATGTGGTGGTGGATGCGGTGGTGGATGTGGTGGTGGTCATGGATGCGGTGTTGGTGGATGCAGTAGTGGTGGATGCGGTGGTGGTGGATGCGGTGGTGGTGGATGCGGTGGTGGATGTGGTGGTGGTGGATTCGGTGGTGGTGGATTCGGTGGTGGTGGATTCGGTGGTGGTGGATGTGTTGGTGGATGTGTTGGTGGATGTGTTGGTGGATGTGTTGGTGGATGTGTTGGTGGATGTGTTGGTGGATGTGTTGGTGGATGTGTTGGTGGATGTGTTGGTGGATGTGTTGGTGGATGTGGATGTGGTGGGTGTGGTGAAAGTGGTGTTGGATGCGGTGGTGGTGGTGGATGTGGTGTTGGATGCGGTGGTGGTGGTGGATGTGGTGTTGGTGGATGTGGTGTTGTTGGTGGATGTGGTGGTGGTGGTGGATGCGGTGGTGGTGGTGGTGGTGGATGAGGTGGTGGTGGATGTGGTGGTGGTGGATGTGGTGGTGGTGGATGTGGTGGTGGTGGATGTGGTGGTGGTGGATGTGGTGGTGGTGGGTGTGGTGGATCTGGTGGCGGTGGATGTGGCTGTGGATGTGAAAAGTTTGAGCTTTTGGTGTGTAAAATGTAAATACATTTTATTTTTTGTTTATGGATCTACAGATGAGCACAAACAATGAGCTATGGAAGGAAAGGGCGCTACAGAGGAGTACTGAAACTAGCTTAGTTAGGAGAGGGTTCTGCAGAAGAGCAGCATCAACAAACTTAGGAAGCAGAGGGCTCTACAGATGAGCACGGAAACGAGCTTAGGAAGCAGAGGGCCCTACAGATAAGCACAGAAACAACTAGCTTAGTTAGGAGAGTGTTCTGCAGAGGAGGGTCGCATCAAAAACTTAGGAAGGAGCAGGATCTACGGATGAAACTTGAAATGCACAAAACGGCATGCTAGCACCTTCAGAGCTGAAGGTAAACTACAGTGTTGTATTCGATTTAGCTTGGCTAGGCTTCAAGTGAAGAGTGGCCTTCAAAAATGCGTTTTATCGGCAACCAAGGATAAGAGACGAGCTAAAGCACATGCATGACGTGTTGCGACAACCTAACTGGTCACGTGTGATTATATTAATTTCAGGTTCACAGAGAAATATTTAGGCAGTGCACCCAGGCTTACAGTCGTGATTCGGGTGGGGGGACAACAAGTGAAAAGGTTAAGAACCGCGGGCGTACTGTATTGCTTGGGTTGTGCATCAAGCAGCGCCCACAGTCTGAACTTCCGACAGCACATACCAACAAAGCTTGCCAGAGGCGCGGCGCCCGTCTCGTCCCCGATGCAGAGGGCTCTACCTCGGTGACCCTTACGACTCAAGCCAGGTGTGCAACAGTCACAAGTGACGCAATTCCAACATTCTCGTTTGAAGAACGAGTCTGTTTAAATTCAGCTACGTACGTGCTATAACGAGGGAAAAGGAGAGTCCACTTGAACAGAACGAACTATGTAAATTAATAAACTGATACAAACTTGAATTCTGGCGAAATGCAGACTGGTGATGGCAGAATAAAACGAGAAAGCAAGCTTGCTTAACAACATTCAAGCATACACAATGCAAGAATTCACATAATTGCCCGAAAATACGCAAAGATAGAAGACGACGGAGGGAAGGCAGAGAAGGGGATGGGGGAGGAGAAATGCGACACGGCGGGCAGGGGAGGGGGCGGAGCGGGGAGATGGTGTGAAAGCAGCAGGGGCCTGGAGTGCCATACGTCGTCTTCATGTCATGTTAGATAGGGGGTGGCCTCCCCCCAACCAAACAAGCTTGGTTAATCCTCGAGCTGGAATAAACGCCACACATCCTGTTGTTGCCAAAATATGGCGTTTCTCTATCTCGCATCTTTAACTTGCTACGTACGTGCTATAACGAGGGAAAAGGAGAGTCCACTTGAACAGAACGAACTATGTAAATTAATAAACTGATACAAACTTGAATTCTGGCGAAATGCAGACTGGTGATGGCAGAATAAAACGAGAAAGCAAGCTTGCTTAACAACATTCAAGCATACACAATGCAAGAATTCACATAATTGCCCGAAAATACGCAAAGATAGAACAAAACGGAGGGAAGGCAGAGAAGGGGAAGGGGGAGGAGAAATGCGACACGGCGGGCAGGGGAGAGGGCGGAGCGGGGAGAGGGTGTGAAAGCAGCAGGGGCCTGGAGTGCGGCTGAGGGAACGGAAGAAATGCGACACGGCAGGCAGGGGAGGGGGGCGGAGTGGGGGTGTGGGAGGAGTGCGCCTGGGGGAGGCAGGCGGCTGGGGGCATGTGCACGCGCTTTCAAGCTCAATGCGCATGCGCATTGAGCTTGAGTTTCACGGGCACTGCAAGGAATCGCCACGATTCCTTGCAAGTTGGTTAAAGAGTGTTTAAGCCCCCATAGTCTCGCAAGCTCGATGCGCATCGACAGGCGAGACCTGAAAAGGGAGAGCGAGATAATCCAAAGAATTATCGTTTAATAGCTCTATTGGACTCAATAGGAAAAGTTTTTGCTAAATACCTTTTAACACTAATTAACGAATGGATAGAATCAAATTGTATTTTACCTTTGGAACAAACCGGATTTCGTAAAGAGCATGGTACATTAGATAATTTAACAGCATTACAGGTGATTGTTGACAAATATGTACGTGTTCGAGGTGGTGGAATATACATGGCATTTATAGATTTCTCCACAGCGTTCGACAAGGTGGACCGTCCGACGCTGTGGAGAAAGCTTGCAGCTCTAGGTATGCCAACACAGTTACTTGAACTCGTAAAGTCTCTTCACTCGAACACGTGGTGTAAGGTATTATATGGTGGAGAAAGGGGTCTCTCTCAATTTATACCTTCCCCAAATGGTTTGAAACAAGGGTGTATATTGGCCCCTATATTGTTTTCTTTATATACGGCAGATCTCCCTATTTCCATTTCTGCTTGTGACGGGCAAGCCCCGAAAATTGGAGGATCATCCATATCTGTTTTAATGTATGCAGATGATATCCTCATTTTAGATCTAACCCCAAAGGGCTTATCTAACCGTTTACAGGCATTACATCAATTTGCAGAAGCAGATTATATGAAGATTAACGCTTCGAAAAGTAAAATAATGTGCATTTTTGGAAAGAAAAAATGTAGATCCGAAAATTATAGTTGGGCCATAGGAAGGCAGAAACTAGAGGTGGTTAAGACCTATACCTTCTTAGGCAAAATCATTTCTGCAAACCTAAGTGAGAAACCTCACATTGAGCACATTGCACGTAAAGCATCGGCTCATGGTATGGGGTTAAGCTCCCTGTATAGCGCTACAGGGAAGAGACACTTTACACTATTTCTGGAGGTTTTTTTTAGAGCAAAGATCCCTGCCACTCTACTGTATGGATTAGAATTAGTGGAGCTAAATCACTGGGGATTCTTGCAAAAAACAGAAGGAAAGGTACTAAGAAGAATTTCATCTCTAAATACAGCCTGCTCTGTATCATCATGCAGGCTGCAATTCGGACTCCGAAGTTGTTGGGTACAGGGGTTGATTGCCCTCGTAAGGTGGGTGGCATGTTTAGCGAGAGGTAAACCGGGCACCTTGCGGGAAGCAATTAAAAATGAACTCCTGGGCAATTTTAACGAGTTTTCTACGCTGGTTAAGAACTTCAGAAAAGCTGTAACTTTGTTAGAGTTGGAAGAAAGCACATTGTTTTTACTTACTCCTATCGAATTAAAGTCTAAATTAAAATGTGCATCGTGGGAACTCAGTTTCAAAATGGATAGGATTGCCATACAAGGGACTAGAGAAAGGCAATCACTGTTAATTACTTATACACCAAAATTGGCCCAACAATACCTTACTTGGAATATTCCCCATAGAGTCCGTAGATTATGGTACCTTTTAAGACAAGACTTGCTCCCGCTTAACTACCTCTTTGCAAAATGGTATGGTGTATCTCCTATATGCAACCTTTGTAATAGTGCTATACAGGATCGTAATCACGTCTTGTTTATCATTCACGCTTTACGCCCATTGCGTTTTAAGTGGTTAAAACCTATTTGTTTACAACTGGGAATTCTAAATGTTAAAACCTTTTTCCATGCACTTTACTGTCCGCCAAATGAAATGTTCTGTTTTAGAATTTTTCACTTTTTTAAAGGGTTTTTAGATATTTATTAATGTTACATGGAGAAGTGCCAGATGATTACTCGTCCAGAGAATAAGTTGTGTTTCCTTTTGCTTTGTAATATGTTTTTCTTTTGTAATCATTATTGTATAATTGTATGTGTATTTTTATGTGGCCCTCATTCGAGAGCCAAAACATAATAAACTAAACTTGAAACTTGTTGTAAATAGGAACCTGGAGCCTGGTATCATTTAGGTTGCTTTATTCATTATAGTCAAGTCTTCAAGATGTTAACAATAAGATGTAGAGAAGACCCACCAGGAGTGACCAGCTTGCCACTCAGCCTGCCTGGTTCCAACTGCCAGTTGTCACCAGGCTAAGCCCCAAACACTCCATGATGTCACCAAAGGTTCTAGTGGTGACATCATGTGAATGACAGTGAAATCCCACAGGCAGAAAAGAGACAGGCTAAATACAACACTTTTCTATTTAAGGTATGTGTTATTAACAGAAAAAAATACAGGCTCTATGTGATTTTTCTAATATTTTTGTTACATTAACTTACTGGTAATGCCAGCAATTCTGTTCGCTAATCCTGTGGTTGTGATGTAAAGAACATGGCAACAAACAACAAAATATTCTGTAAGTATTTTAGTATTTTGTTGCTTTTTCACATTCACTGCAATTGCATAAAACAACTGCACATGCTCTTAAATGACACCTTAAATAACAAAATAAGTGGCAATTAAATTAATTGTTTGGAAATGCACTCTTTCAGCTATGAAACATTAATTGGGTAATGCAGTCACTGCAGACATCTTTTTGTGAGGCAAGAGTCACAGAACTTAACTCAACTTGGCACAGTGCAGCATACTGACACATGTATTTATGATGGTGTGAGGTCCCAACAAGTAACAGAAAGCTCTGAAAATATTTAAAACATTATTTTAAAATTCTAACAGTAAAAGATAGGCTGCCACACAATAATTTTGTATATATGATTAAAATAAGTACTTTCCAAGAATACATTTTCATAATAGCTAACCTAGTGTAGATATTTTAAAAAGTCTATTAAAGGACACTCTTCAAAGCTCAGCATCCTTACATTATCTTTCAAAAAAAGTTAGAAATGTTTGTCATCATGAAACTACAGTTGGCTCTTTAAATGAAATCACGTTAGAGCCCTCTCCCCTGAACTCCCACATTCCACACCCTCCAAGCACTTCAGGTCCTCATTAACAATTCAGGGATTGTTGTTTTAACATAATATATGAAAACTGTTTTGTAAAATTAAGAACACCTTGGTCCCCGTCGACCTAGGCAATACTAACCCCTGTTTACATGCAGATGTTCTCTCAGGTGAGTAGAGGGGGTGGGAGGAAGGAGGCCAACTGGGTCAGATTCAGATCCCTAAGCGTGTTGACCTCTTGGGCCTCAGACAAATGGCTCAAGAAAAAGCGGAACAGAGCAAAATCCATGGACAGGGTGAAAGAGATGACTCTGAATAGAGGGTGCTATGTGAGGTATAATATTTTCATGCACAAATGGACAAAGACGGTTGCCCCACTTCCTGAATAAGATGCTCTGAAGAAGGTTTCAAGAAATGCACATTCATTAATGTTTTATTTTTAGTGCCATCACTATCATTAGTGCAACAGGTGCATTTGCACTGGGGCAATGGTGAGAGGAATCGCTACACCCCAATTAAGGATGTGTCACTAGCAAAAAAGGTGGGAGAGGGGAGCCATTTTCCTGGTTGGTAATGTGGCCCAGGTCCCCCATGCTGCACAGGGATCCAGTCCCAAGCAACAGACGGCGAAATGTGTGACGTTTTCTTTTTTATTTTAATTTTTTTTTTTACAAAAAGGAGCAGACAGCCTTTCTTTAGGCCTCAGGTCTAGCAGCAATGGCCCAGTAGAGTGGGCAGAGGAATAGGTACAATTGCTGCGGCAGGTGCAGTGTCATCGGGTCTCAAGGGTGTGAGGTACCAATGAAACACATATTCTGGCTGTTTTACCATCATTCCTGTCTTATATTAGGGCTCAAAGCTCTTTTGTTGTGCCAGTGTTGCTTTGGGCATTAAACCAAAGGCACCAGAGAGAAGAACATTAAAGTAGAGGAGACACCTTAGCTAAGGCCTCGGAGAAAGCAGAAAGGAGGATGGGGAGGAAACAAGGGGGAGAGGAGACGCCCCCCCTTCACAAGGCATTAGCTCTTATTAGTGAGGCAGGTGAGTTGGTCCCCTGCACAGGAGTGTGAAGAGCCCCCTGCTCACAATTATGACAGTCTTACTTTAGAATAGAGGCATGCTGGTTAGCATTAGGGCTGAGGGCATCCTTGCTGAAAAGGTGAGAAACACATGGGATCACATTTTATCTGAAAGGAACAGTCTGTTTCAAAATTGGGGTGATGATCAGGCTTGTCGGGAAGGGGTGAAAGAGACAGAGGGGATACCCTGCTACTCAGGGCTGCAGTTATAATTAGTGCAGAAGGTGCAATTGCATTGGGGCCCACGAATGGGAGGGGTTCACAAAACACCAAATAATGGGAGTAGTTTTTTTTGTCTGTTTAATTTTTTTTTTTAACTTAACTTTCTCATAAGTCTCACATTTAGTGTGGCTTATGAGATCTAAAAAACTGCCCATGAAATGATCTCATACACACCACCCCCTGTGCTCAGCCCTGCTCTGCTCACTTTCTCCAGTCTTTCCATTGAGTTTTGGAGGGGGGCCCGACTTCAAAATATTTTGGGATGGGGCGGCTCAGTGTAAAAATGTTTGAAGACTTCTGCCACATGGGTACTGTTTAGGTTAGTGCTGATCATTTGTAATGCTGCCAGCGCTGGTGGTTCATGTGGAAAGGTCGGATAGAGGGTTCTAATAGCTCCTCGTAGTCTATGATTTTTTTAAAATATTTTTTTTTATTTGTCAACGATTGGATGATACAGTACACAAATGGATAAATCAAGGCAATAACTATACAAAATATAAGCAAATATCAAAAGCAATATCACAAATATAGGGGATAAAAAATTGAGATAAATGACAAAAGGAAGAGAGTAAAACATAGATTATTATCTGACAGATACTCATTTGAGCCCAAAAGTATATTTGCACTGTAATAGACCTCCTAATACATCAAATTATATTGCCTAAAACCAAGACCCCCAAATTGCATTACATTTAGCAAATGAGCGAATGCCTCTTGTCTTGGCCAATGCCTGTTCCATATCATACTTCTGTCTAACAAGAAGCCACCAGTCCATAACAGATGGGGGCTTTAGTGAAATCCACTTCCGGGCAATATTCAGCCTTGCAGAGACTAACAAAATAGTTAGTAAACCATTCCTTTTAGAGCAGCACTCCCACAACCCAGCATAATTTCCCCTATTATCAAAGGCTTTTCCAACCCCAATTTCTGAGTGAGGACCTTCTGGACATCCTGCCAAAATATTCTCAATTCTGGACATGTTACAACCATATGTTTAATATCTGCCATATGAGATCACATCTTGGGCACTTTGTCCTATCAGTAGTTATGTTATTAGATGCCCACTTAGTTATTCTCTCTGGCTGTAATAGAGAAGACATATCGTCCGAAATTGCTGCAATCTCAAGTTAGTAGAATGCACCACTTCTTTAATAGTGCATAGTGCTTGTGTGATGGTGCTAACCGCTACGGGGATCTCCAATACCTTGCTCCATCGATTAGCCATTTTTTTGCAATCATCCTCTCTGTAGCTACCCAACCATTTATACACCTTGCTGATCATAGACTTCACTGCTTCATCATATATAAAATCCCAGATATCAGAGCCAGTTATACTAATCAGCTTCAGGTGCTTTAAAAAATAATCTCGGATCTGATAGTATTTTAACAGCGTATAATTTGGCAATTTATAGAAGACCTGTAATCTCTCGAAAGAGATAAAACCATTATGATCAAAAAGGTCACCTAAGCATCCTACTCCCAATCTGGCCCAGTTTTTTCCCACCACATCATGAAATATACCTGGTAAAGCGGTGTTAGAATAAAAATGCTGTCCCGTGCAGTCTTGAATTTAACTCTTTTAAAATAATTTAGATCCATTATTCTGTACAGAAACATTTTACTATTTTCCCCCAGCATAAATGTATGAAAAAAAGGTACTAGCAGGATTAATCAGGCTACGGAAACGACCAAAGAAGGCTGACTAAAAATACATCGTAAAGTCCAGCAACTCCAGACCTGCTTGACCGAACTGGAGCATTAGCCGTTCTATCGCTCGTCTAGCCTTCTTAAATCCCTATATAAAGCTACTTATTGTACTTCTAGTCGTTTAAAAAAGGAATTGGGAACTCACAATGGGATAGAGCGAAAGAGATATAAAACCTCAGAAAAATTTCCATTTTAACTATATTAATGAGACCTATAATACCTAGAGGTAACTTGTGCCAGATTTTAAAAGATTTAGCTGTAGCTTTCAACAACAATTCATAATTCAAGTGGACAATTTTCTCTATTTGTGCTGATAACCGCACCCCCAAATAGGTAACAACTGAGCAGACTCCCTGCAAGCAGTCTGGTGATTTATGATTAAGCAACATTTGGGTTTTATTAGCATTTAATTTAAACCCTGAAATCAAGCCAAACTCTATTTCCCTTAATGCTCTTCCTGGCTCTGTAGAAAATACCGATAAGTCCTCCGCATATGCGATGACCTTTAAGCAGTCTGCTCCGTTAGTAAAATCACTAATTTGGGGATTATTTTGTAGGGCAAGGATGAATGATTATATTATATATGTATCAAATAGCAAGGGTGAAAGAGGGCACCCCTGACGAGTACCACAAAACACCGAAAATGTAGATGACAGCAAGCCTGAATATGCGAATTTAGCACAGGGTTTGTCATATAAAGCTTGTACCCACTTCTTAAATTGACTCTTAATTCTAAAAGCTGTGAGTGTGGCCCAGAGAAAATCCCACCCCACTCCGTCAAACGCTTTTTCCGCATCTAATAAGATCATGCCGAGTGGGATCAGCCACATCAAAAGCTGTCACTGCCATGGTGACATGGGCTTTAATATCTCTATTTTGGATAAACCTGTGTTGTTGATGGGGAAACCAAACAAGGCATTACAGAGGGAACCTCGTAGTCTATGATATGCAAATTTAAATAGCAGTGTTTGGTTGCTGATATAGCTGAGGTCATTATGATCAATGAATTTGCCTTCATTTTATAGATCCCCCCCATGGTATCTATACTGACTTGCTGCAGCATTGCCATTCAGTCTCCATCTTGCGTTACGGATATGGAGGGGTGTTGTTGCAGGGGCAGCGCTGGCGCATATTGTGGCAGCTTATGTGCTAATTTTCCCATGCATTGCCATGCAAAATTTGTTGTTTTGATGGTGTTTATTTCGTTCTTGGTTATGTATGCGCTGATGTGGCAATATGCAACGCAATGAAATGGGATGTGCATCTCAGTCTTCCACCGATACATGCTGCATATATCTTATTGGGTGGAACCAGTAGCGCGCATACTGCACTTGTGCGCATAGATAGTAAAGTAGAAAATCTGGGACTGCGAACCCCGCTTTTGTGTATAGAAGCGTTAGTGTTCATAGTTCAATGCATGCTTGTTTCCGTGCCCATATGACCCTTCTTATATTTTTAGTTAGTCTCATAAAAACGGACTTTGGTGGTGGTATGGGGATGTTATTAAATAAATAAAGAATTGTGGGGAGAAAGACTATTTTAACGATGGCTGTTCTGTCTGCTAAAGATAAAGATTGGTGGATCCATCGTTCGATCTGCTCTTTTATCTTAAGTAACGCTGTCCCATAGTTCTCCCTGATTGTCTCAGGAGCTCTATGGTACCATATTCCTAAGTACTTGACAGGGTTTACTTGCCACTCGAGGGGAAATTCTACTGGGTGCGGTTTAGTGATTTCCGTTGGCAGGAGTGTCATGGATTTACTCCTATTGATTTGGAGGCCAGATTGTCTAACAAATGTAATATTTTCTCGTAATAAGGGAGATAAATTGCCTCTGGGTTTGCGTACCTATAGTACCATGTCGTCAGCATATAATTAAATATTGAAGGGACGTTGGATACATTTCAGTGCTCTGGCCGCATGTTGTTGCCTTATTTTGCACGCCAATGGTTCCAGCGCAATGACGAATAGCAAGGTTGACAATGGACACCCCTGTCTCGTTCCGCGCTGCATTTGTATCGTTCCTGATATAGGATTATTTACTTTTATGCGCGCCACAGGCTTGGTTTGTAAAATCTTGATCCATGTCAATAGACTGGGGGGCATTCCCATTTTTTGCAGTACTATGAATAAGTACACCCATTCAACAGAGTTAACCGCTTTGGCAGCGTCTAATAGTACTGCTGCCGCTTCTAGTTCTGGATTAAGTTGGTGGTAGAATGCGAATAGGGTGCGTATGTTGTGTGCCGCAGATCTATTGGGTATGAATGAAAAATTTCCTAGCTAACGTAACGGAAAGTTTCAATTCTATTAAGGACAAGGAGGCAAGGATTATGCAGTCCTTTCTTCTCTTTATTTCGACAGCACATTCAAAGTAGAAACCAAAACAAAACTTCAAACTACATCTCCCATGAACACATGGGGCACAGTGTCCATAGTAACAGCCGGCCAATGGAGAGGGTGCTCGCTGTATAACCAGTGCTGACGTCCCTTCCGCTTCCTCTTCTTCTCTGTGAGGAAAACTCCCGGAGACGCTCCTTAATCCTTTTGATCTTGTCCTAAATCAATACAAAACAAACCGTTATCTCGTTCTTCTTCCTTTCCAGGAAGCATCAGGATACGGTGTACAACAATTCCTAGCAAAGAGCAGTGTTGAAAAACATTTTACCAAGAGAAAACTTTGTACTTCTACCAAATCATTCTACAAACTATGAATACCACACAGCAGCAGAAAAAACCCATAAGTAAACATAAGGTGGTACTTACTGGATGTACGTAGATCCGGGTGGGTGAGACCAGCAAGTCTCGGGTGGGATAATCCTCGCCTCCTTGTCCTTAATAGAATTGAAACTTTCCGTTACGTTAGCTAGGAAATTTTTCATTCTATGTCAGGACGGAGGCGAGGATTATGCATGTTTAAAGCTTATCCACCACCAGTTCTGCTGCGCCATAGATGGGCTTGAAGTAATATTTTCTGAACGTAGACTCCGAGGACCAATCCGCTGCCGCCATGATGTCCTCCAGCCGACCCCCCACCTGCACCGCCTTAGAGGCCATTGCCCCTCTTGTGGAGTGGGCTCCAAATCTGGTCACGTCCACGCCCGCCTCGGTCATGATCCAACGGACCCACCTGGCGATGGTTGGAGAGGAAACCGGTTTAAAAGGTTTCTGCAAGGCAATAAGGAGTTGTCGCTCTCCAGGAGGGCGATATTCCAACGTCATGTCCTCGTAAGTTTTGAGACATCGTACCACGCAGAGCTTGGGTTGGTCCGGAAAAAAGGGATACGACACAGATCTGATATCGGTCTTGGTCCTTCTTGTCACCGTAAACGTGACCCCTTCCGGAGTAAACATTCGAGATGTGATATCCAGCGCCCTCACATCCGAAACACGCTTGTACGAGACCAGACACAAAAGGATCGCCAGTTTGGCTGACAGTTCTTTCCTAGAAAGATACTGATTATCCCCCCAGGAGGAGAGGAAATGCAGAACAATGTTAACGTCCCAGAGACCTTCATACCTGGGTTCCGGGGGCTTAGCAAGTCTAACACCTCATCAGTTTGCAGACCCAGGGATGTTCGCCCGCCGGTTTCCCATCGAAGTGGGCATACCCTGCCGAAATGGCGGATCTGAAAGAGTTAATAGACCGGTAGGCCAAACCCGACCGATGCAATTCAGCCAAGAAATTTAGGATGTGGCTAACGTCCGCCCCCACGGGATCTGCGTGTCTTCCCAGACACCAACGACGCCACCGCTGCCAAGCCGAGCGGTACCTCTTGACAGTTCCTGGAGCCCAGGCTCCAAGGATGAGGTCCTCAGCGTCCGCCGAAAGGCGTCCGTCAGCCAAACGTCCCCTGAAATCCTCCATGCCATGAGATGCAAGGTCTCTCGAATCACCAGGGGGTGTGGCTCCCCCTGAGGGTCCGAGAGCAACGAAGGGAACAAGGGTAGTCGAATCGGACAGACCCATGACAGTTCCAATAGAGAGGGAAACCACGCCTGGGCTCGCCAGAAGGGAGTCACCAGGACCATGGAAGCCCGTTGTCTGCGGACTTGAGCTGCCACACGTGGAATCATGAGAAAGGGGGGAAATGCATACGCCAGTTCCCATGTCCAGTCCTGTAAGAAGGCATCGATCGCCGAGGCCTCCGGGTCCGGCCTCCAGCTCACGAACCTCGGGAGCTGTCGATTGAGTCGAGATGCGAACAGGTCTATCGAGCATGGACCCCACCTGGCCATCAACGCCTGGAAGATTGAACGTTCCAGTCGCCAGTCGCTGAAGTCCTGGAAGTCCTGGAGTGCCAATCCGCAATCGAATTCTGAGTGCCCGGAAGGTATTCCGCTGACACCGATATCTGTCTCTCTAGGCAATAGTGCCAGAAGTCCTTCGCCAGATTTGCTAGCTCACGCGACCGAGGACCGCCCAGGCGATTGATATACTGCACTGCTGACACATTGTCCATGCGTAACGGAATACAGCACGAAACTCGATGTTGAGTCAGGGACCTCACTGCAAACGAGCCCGCTAGTAGCTCCAAGCAGTTGATGTGGAGTAGCAACTCCTCCTGCGTCCAACGACCCCCCATGGTAACGTCGCCACAGCGTGCGCCCCAACCCGACCTGCTCGCATCCGATTCGATGATCAGGTCCGGGCTGGATCCGAAAATCGCTCTCCCATTCCACGCACTCATGTGCTCGATCCACCACCGAATCTCCATCCTTGTCTCCTCGGTGAGAGAGATGAGTTCGGAGTACGTCAGCCCCTTCCTGAGGTGCTGTGCTTTCAGCCGCTGGAGGGCTCAGGAGTGCAGGGGACCCGGAAAGATCGCCTGGATCGATGAGGAGAGCAGTCCTACGATGCGGGCTAACTGCCGAAGGGATTTTCTGTCCCTCTTCAGAACTTGGGAAAGCTCCTTGCGGATCTTGGACACCTTCTGTTGAGGAAGGCTGAGAGATGCCGTCTCCGAGTCTATCAGGAAACCTAGAAAAGTGATCCGTCTGGTCGGGAGGAATTCCGATTTCTGGGTGTTCAGCACAAAACCCAGGTCTTGCAAGAGAGCAATAGTCATGTTCAAGTTGGACCTGAGCCGGACCGGTGACTGATCCAACAGCAGTATATCGTCCATATATATGATAAGTCGGACTCCCCGTTTGCGGAGGGTCTCCACCACCGGCCGAAGGAGTTTCGTAAAACACCAAGGGGCCGATGATAGGCCAAAAGGGAGAGCCTGAAACTCGAAGACCTCCCCGTCCCAAAGGAACTGAAGGAATCGTCGGTGTGGTGCAAAGATGGGAACCGTGAGATAAGCGTCCTTCAAATCCAGGCGCGCCATCCAGTCCCCTTGGAGGAGAATATCTCGTAAGAGATGAATCCCCTCCATTTTGAAGTGGCGGTAGACCAGCCACTCGTTGAATTCCCGCAAATTTATCACTGGGCGAAAACCCTTGTCCTTCTTCTGGACCAAGAAGATATTGCTTAGGAATCCTGCAGGATGAAGATGGGATTTGCAGATCGCCCCTTTCCTGAGGAGGTCCGCAACCTCGTCGGCGATCAGAAGTCTTTCCTCCTGTTAGAACTAGAGGGCGAGGGTGAAGCCTTTGGTGGGGAAGACCGTAGAACTCGATCTGAAAACCTTGAACTGTTTGTAAGACCCAAGGGTCCAAAGTAATCTTGCGCCAGTTGCAAAGGTGTTTCCGAAGCCTCCCCCCCAGAACGTGTGGGGAAAAAAGGGTAACACTCACCGGATGGACCTCCTGGGGCGTTGACGCCCCCTCGGTAGCCTCTGCCGCGCCCCTTGCCTCTACTGGGGTAGAAGTTTCCTTGGCGACCGTCGTTCCAGCCGTTGTTTCGGCGCTGGTTCTTGTTATGGGGGCCTTGCTGGGCCTGATGACCGGAGGAGCGGCCCCGTCCTCGTCCGGCCCCGGCAAAAACCCGCCCCGGGAAAATCTTTTTGACCGTCGTCTGAGCTCTGTCCAGTGCCGAGAAAGTGGTGACAAATTTATTAAGTTCCTTAATGAAAGGTTCGCCAAAAAGCTTGCCTTGTGCAATGATCCCTGCTTCTGAGGTGGCCAAGTCTCCCAACTTGGGATCTATTTTGATGAGGAGGGATCGTCTACGCTCAGCCGCTAACGCACAGTTCGCGTACCCTAGGAAGCACAGGACTCGCTGTGCCCAGCCCGCCACGACCTCCGTGGACATCGGAGTTCCCGATTCCTTGGCTCGCTCAGCCAGTTGAATAATTTGCGTCACGGGTCCTACCGCGTCCAGGAGTTTGTCCTGGCAGGCTCGCCAGGAGCGATCTATGCCTTTCTTCGGGTCCCGCATGAACTTTGCGAAGAACGCACAAAGCTTCTCGTCAATATCCGGCGTGGTGGCCACCCTGCCCTCTAATTTCGGGCGAGGACATTCACCTCGCATGCGTGTCCTAACTTCCCTTTCCAGGGGTTGGCGCACTTTGCTTGCAGCGTAAGCCGCCACCTTGGGATCCGGTACCCACTCCGACGACCTAGGGTGGTAAATGCTCGTCGGGTCAAACATGTCCGAGGAAGAGTCTTCTCCCTCTAGGGATCCCGAGGAATGAGGCGTCGGGTGCCAAGGTCTACCCGAGTAGCCATCATCCTCATCCGAGGAACCTTCGTCCCCCGAGACACCCTCTCCCTCCAAGGGGAAACCATCCTCCTGGTCCGTGTCTTGTGCGACCTCGTCGCCATCATCTCCGGGCAAAAGCCCCTCCCGGCAGGGTATATGCTTCAGTGTCCGCGCACTTTTGCGGAAAGAGTCTCGCAAACGCTCGAACTCTTCCAAGTGCCTCGCAGGACGCTTAGTTGATTTTTTACCCCCCCCCCCCAGCGAGCTTTTGGACCCACGGTCCGCAGGGCCTGCAGCGCCAAACACCCCGGGAATACTTTGGGCGAGAGCGTCCACTCTATCCCGCAGAGGCGCAAGCACCGAGTCCAGGGCCTGCGACAACGCGTGGCCCACCGCAGGCGGGAAGGGTTGGGCGAGGTGGAACTCCTCTGCCTCTTGGTTGTTATTAGTATCTTGGTCCGAAGACTGCATTATGGAGGGTGTAGGCACCAAACACCTTAATTAATTCCAAAAGTAGCCCCCTCGCCGGTGCCCAGACAGCAATCTGTCAGAAAATTAGAGGTGCAATACCTCAACTCGCCACTAGAGGGCGTTGCGCACTAGCGCGTGTGGAATCACCGAGAGCCGGTGTCAGGGCGAGGGTTGGTGAGGGCAGAAGAACCTGCCTCAGTGCGCCGTGTCAAAACGGAGATAGGCCGCCGAGCAGCGTCTCCGTGAGAAGCGGCGCCCCACAGAGCCGGGAAAGAGCGCGAAGCGCTCCTGTCACGGTCCGCGATATGCGTGAGGACGCGCAGGCAGAGCCTGTCGCGTGTCAAATCGGCCGCGCGAAGAAGCGCGCGTACAGAGCAGGGAAAAGCACAGGCAAAAGCAGGCTATCAATCAATAAGTCACAGTAACATAAACACGTCAGAAAATAAATGTCACTTATCTGACGAGCAGAGAAGAAAGAGGAAGCGGAAGGGACGTCAGCACTGGTTATACAGCGTGCACCTTCTCCATTGGCCGGCTGTTACTATGGACACTGTGCCCCATGTGTTCATGGGAGATGTAGTTTGAAGTTTTGTTTTGGTTTCTACTTTGAATGTGCTGTCGAAATAAAGAGAAGAAAGGACTGCATAATCCTCGCCTCCGTCCTGACATAGAATCCAGATTGATCGGGCAATCTAAGATTCTGCATTAGTGGCTGGAGTCTTGTGGCTATAATTTTGGCTAAAATCTTTGTGTCCGTATTAATTAAGGATAAGGGGCGATATGATACACAGATTTCCGGATCTTTGACCGGTTTTAAAAGGGCATTATTAATGCCTCCCATGGCGTAGTGTTTATTATCGGCATCACCATATATTGCCACTAAATAGGGACTCAGTAACTTTATAGAATTCCCCAGTGAACCCGTCAGGTCCAGGTGCTTTTCCATTGGGAAGTGTTTTGATGGCTTCGTTAACGTCCTCTGACATGATTGGTTGGACTAGATATTCCCTCTGGTTATCAGATAGCCATGCTAATGCTATGTCTTCTAGGTAGGCTAGAACTTCTGATGCCTTGGCTGTGTTTTGTGTCGCATATAGATCTCCGTATCTTGCCACAAAGGCCTTTAATATATCTTCAGTGATGTTCAATGTGCATCCTTGATTTTAATGACTGTGTGTGTTTGGCAGGCATTGCATATCTTTTGTGCCAGTATTCTTCCTGATCTGCCCCCCTCGCCGTGTGCTCTAGCTGTATGCCGCTATGATGCATATTTAATTTCATTATCAGCAAATTCCTGGTACTCGGTCAACACTTCCCTAATGCGTCCTAGTGTAACAATGCTGTGTGTACGTTCATATTCCTCTTCTAATTGTCTGATCTTGCTCTCACACTTAGTTAGCTGAGCGTGTATATCTTTCAGTATGCCTGCATTTGTACTTATGCAGATGCCACGTATAGTGGCTTTAAAAGCTTCCCACAACAAACCTGTGTAGTCGACTTAGTTTTAATTGAGGTGAAAGTGTTCTTCTATTGCATTTCTAATTGAGGTGTTGTAGAGTGGATCCAAAAGTGCTTTGGCATTAAATTGCCATATGTAAAGCGGGCATGTAATTTGGGAGTTCGAAGGAAAGCAATACTGGCTTGTGGTCCGATAATGACTTTGGGAGGTGTTGAATATCTCGTGCCCATGTGCTGGCTACCTCCGTTGACAGCCAGCAATCAATGCTCGACCAGCTGTTATGCACCGTGGACGTATGTGTACTTTCTGAATGTTGTCGATGTCTCAAACGCCTTATATCCACTATCTTAAAGTCAGCCATGCCATCCTTTACTACTTTAACTGCTCGTTTGTGGGGTTCTTTTGTTGTTCCCGATCTATCCTGGTCATCATTAAGTGAAATATTAGGATCTCTTCCCCACAATATTTCCATATCTGGTAGTTTTCTTAATTTTCTCCAGATATTAGTGAAAAAATCTGGATCGTCTGTTTGGGCCGTAAGTGTTGACTAGTCCTACGGGGATTCCCCTCAGGTGTCCGGTAGCAATGATATATCTACCATGGTCATCTGTAATAGTATGCTCTATGGTGGGTTGTGTCCCTTTTCTAGCAAGTATTAAGACGCCTATAGAATAGGACGAATATGACAGTTATTATAGTTCAGCCCATTAGCCACCCATGGTGCATTTGTCAGTTTTCGCCAGATGAGTCTCTTGTAGCATTGCTACGTCAATATGGTTTCTGTCTGAATATGTGAACACCTGCCTTATTTTCCTGGGGCTATTTAATCCCCAAACATTCCAGGTTAATAACCGGATCACTGGTGGTCCCTTTCTGCTATTCATGTCCTAGTGTTTAGCATATTTGTTAATAATATATCATGCTCCTTTTTGTGTAATTAACATGCAGTGTTTGTCTGCAGCTATTGCTCCAACATATGGTACATCTCTCCTTAATATATGGCATTGTACTTCGAGTATTTTTGTCTGAGTCAACAAACATCCCCATGATTCCCCACCTCCAACCCACTTTAGCATCCCAATCATGCCAAAGACATACCCAGCCAAACAGAATAAACAACATTTCAACTGTGTCGAGGAGCACCCTCAGGGGGGGCCGCTAGATGCTCGTACTTTCATCCGTGGAGCGGATGCGACCGGAATATTCGTAGAGTAGATGGCATATATTCAAAGTAAATATTGAAGGCACTTTAATACAGTCGGGACATATTATCTTGCAATCTCTGCCAGCCTTACTTGGTATCGGTACTTCGTTTGCCTTATTCTTTTCATGTTCTAACCCATCCGAAAGGCCGTACATGGCAAGTAGTATTCAGACAATCATTAATGCATTACGCCTCCAAACCCTCTACCACCCCGCATTATTGTGTCTAAGTCCGTGCTACTGTGCAGTCTTTACACAAGGCTGTGTTCATTGTCCCGGTGTCAATGTATCGTATTTAGTACAGCCCTGTGTCTTTTGCAGGGTGTTTGGCCTACCTTGAGCAGTCCTGATCTGGATGTTGCCCGTCAGCCATTAGCTTCATGCTTATATCAGCGTAGTCTTACAGCTAAGTGCACACATTTCAAAAGGCTACCTTCGTCTTCAGTCTCATTGCGAGGAGGAGAATGCACATTCTGCATTTTTTCTTGTGGTGTATACGTGTTTTATAAAATCCTGTACTGCTTTCGGTGTATTTTCGTTTGTCCCTCAAGGGTGACTCGGAGTCTCAGGGGGTATAGCACGGCATATACTATGCCCATGTCTCGTAGTTTTTTCTTCACATGTGAAAATTCCTTGCATGCTGCTTGAATCACTAGCTTAAACTCAGGATAGAAGGAGATGTGGTAGTTTTGATAAATGATTTGTTGTTTCTCGCGCGCAAATCACAGTATCATGTCTCTAACCCTGTAGTTTAGGATTAGGGATATACTTGGCTGCGGTGGGGCTCCTGGTGGCGGTTTTGGCGCCAGCGATCTATGTGCCCTTTCGATGATGAGCATGGGTGAAAAGCTGGCTGCTCCAAACACCTCACACAGCATGTTTTCGACGCGGTTTCTAAGCACCTGGTGTTTGCGCTTTCCGGTATACCCATAATTCTTATGATGATCCGACGAAATCTAGCTTCTAAATCTTCGTTTTTGATTTTAATTACTTCCTAAATCTTTGCCTTATGACTGTATTTTTTGGCCGGGGCACCAGATTCATCTTAGACTGCGGAGATCCACAGTTCCGCGGCGTCTAAGCGTTCACCTTTTTTATCTAGTTTGGCCGCCATGTTATCGACTCGTAGAGTGAGGGTACCAATTTTGCCATCTATGTGAGTGAGTATTATTGAGCACTAACAAGACGATCTGTTTGTGTGGAAACAATTCACCTAACGACAAACAGCCTTCCCTGTCCAAACAAGGGGTGCTGTTCGGAGCATTGTGAAACCCGAACATGGGAACAACAATAAGGGCATCTTGGGTATGAATGATTAGTAAGCATGCCCAAGAAAAATAACCAAAACCTCTTGGGTATTTACTCACTGTTTTTAGCACTTTAATGTTTCCATGTTCACATATTAAATGTTGTACATTCTGGTGGTGCTATTTGCGTGTCTCCAGTGCTTGTCACCTTGAACAGCACTATGGGGCATGCTGGAAATATGATGATCAATTTTAAAAAACGATAACTCGCTAATGCCGAACAATGTTTCAGCAGTGTTAAAAATACAAACAAAAAAAACATGCGTTTGCCTTATGTTTTGTCTGTCCCCATTTCCTTTCAGGTCGGTACAATAAACAAGGAATCTTGCCTTGTTACGTACAGCACAACTGGTTACTTGAACTATCTGCACTCGTTGGAGAACCAGTTACACAGTAGTTTAAGATACAATTTGTCCTCGGTCCTGAAGAATTGCCAATAGACCCCTGAGGGGCTGTATGAGGCAAGAAACATGTTGACCACGCAACTTTGCAACACAAATGCTCTATAGAACCACTGCATCCCACATGAGTTACACTGATTTTATTTAGGTTAGTGAGCCCCACCACATAAAGTTTAGTCCAACCCAGTGTCACTAAACCTATTTTAATCACTCCTTTCACTACACTACTTATCACAGCCCACATACCCTCATTCATCAAACGGCCTAATCAAAAGATCTCCAGCAAAGAGCCCCTTCCTGGGTGCCCGTTGGGCATTGCAGCACCAGCCCAACGAGGAGCACGCCCAAATGATGAAACATGACACCTCTCGGGGTGTGTGAGGGCACTTACTCCAATTGGAGGGTATCTTACTGACCTGACAATCTTTCCTTGTCCCAGGAACTGCACACCCTTGCATTCAAATTACTAAAGAAGGGAACATGTGTGCTGGACCTAATCAATAGCTCTCTGTTCCTCTTGTTTAGTTGGTCCGATTTATTGACATTTTCTTACAATATTCCAGGTTCTCTTCTAATGGAATGTACTCTGTGCGGAGGTTCAGGAAAAAAACTCATATTTCTGTATTTCTTTCTTTCTCTAAAACTGCTTTTTATTAAATCCTGGTATAACTTGCTGCCTCAAAGTTTATACTTGAATAGCGGCAAGAATTGCAACCTCTAAAACAATTTATTTTTGATCTTATTCTGAAATCTCTTAGAGAGCACCTACCTTTCCAACAGTGCATCTTCTTTTATGGACCTAGATTTCAATATTATTTTATACATAGTATAGAAATTAGTTAAAAAAAACTTTAAGGGGGGAGGAGCCAAGATGGCGCTCGGATCGGACGTGTAGTCCCTCAGCTCCGGGGACCGTCTCCGCCTTCGAGCCTCTCCTGCCAGATATCCTGTACCGAAGTGGCTGATTCCGACAGCAGACGTACTCCGGCGACCCGCCATGAAATCCTGGAGCTTTTGCTCTTCAGCAAGTTGAGGAAACGCTCGGACACAGTTGGCGGCCTGCATCGGCATAAAGACCGGGACCACGCGTGACTATCGAGGCCGGCCGTCAGACGCGCATTCCCGGGCTTGGTGACTGAGGTCCCGATTGGCAAATATCGTCGGGCAGCGGACCCTGCAACTACGTCCCGCTGCACTGTTGGCGTTGCGAAGGTGAACCAGGCTACAACTGTGGGGCTACGGGCACTCGCACTGCTGTTTGTGTGCTTATTGCCTGCATTTCGTCCCGCTAATGGTGATGGGCTTCTGACCTGGCCAGGTACTCGGAATCAAGCGGAGCGACATTTTGGACGGACTGAACTATTATCTGCGCCCAGGCTCAGTCATCTGCCCTCGCAGTACGACCAGTAATTCTTCTAGGGTGCGCAGCCCGTTCTGACCCGGGGAATCCTTGCCTGACACTATGGTGGACATGCTGTTATGTATCCTGACGAGTTGGCTGTGACTTGTGTTTCTGGGCCCACTGAGCGGGAAGACATGTCTAATATACTGTGTGCTACCTCTCACAGCTATGGTAGTATACTGGAAGCGGTCCTCTCATTCCGATCTGAGGCTCTACGCTCTGGCTGCGCCCTGCTGGACAAGATGGAGGGCATCCTCAGTACATCGACCCGTCCTAAGATGGCCGACTCGCAGGGTCTCGGCACCGCTCTTTGTTCCACCTTCGCCTGTGCTACGATGGCGACCACTGGGGTCGATGGCACCCTCATGACCCCAAGCCTGTCACTACCATCAGTTGCGGGAGATTGGCTCCCGAATTCGTATACCCCTCCGGTGCCTCCGCTACGACGTGAGCCCTCCCACTTCGCCATGTTCGTGGATCCCCGAGACTCGCCCCGAGAGGTGATGGACGCAGGGATCTCCCTCCCTGCCCTGGCTGTACCCGGCGAGTTTGCTATGGCGTGCTCGGTGCCTTCTTTGGGACTCCTGGATTTAACTGCCCTGGATGCATCGAGTCACCTGCACCGCGGTTATTTCCCTGGACTGCCGTCTGCACCTACATCGACTACACGGGTCTGCGGTGGTAAGGAGAAAACAGGACAAGGATAGACGCTTCCCCTATCGAACTGATGGATTTCTTGTTCCTGATTGTGACGGATGGGGACATGCTGTTGGTATTCTGTTTCGCTGATATTGCCGCTGTGCTCAAATCTGTGCTCTGGGACCGTTTTATGGCCATCTGGCTACTGACTCCTGTTCTTGCACCGTTCTTGTGGGTGGGGCAGCCGGGGTTCTAGTTTTCTTTGAGGGACCGGGGCATGTATCGGTGGTGCTAGAAGACTGTTACGGGGGCCTACGCTTGTTAATCATGGCTTGGGGATTTCCTGGTTGCTATTTTGCTTGTCCCGGTTGGGTGTTGCTGCCTTACTTACACTGTGCGCTGCTGCTGTGACTCCAGTTTTCTCTGCATATTGGGCATGTTACTATTATTGGGCGTCAGACTACTGTTGCTACTATTGATACGAGATGGCGGAGCTGGGGGACGGATAGTGGGCTCCTCCCCACCTTTCTTTATTTTATGAGAGCTTTAGGATTCTATCCTTTTCTTACTCTCTATATTTCGGGACTCCTTTTATTGGGCGACAGGCACACTGCTAGGGGGGGACAGGCCGTAGCCAGCTGCAGGGGTGCAGGGTGGGGGGTACTTGGGGGGTGGGGTTGCTTTCTTTTTGTTTTTTTTTCTTTTAGGTTCTATGGGCCTTCTATTCTTTTTCCCTTTTTTCCTTCCCTGGGGTTTAGACGTTTCTTTTCTGGGTGCCACGCAGCGATTCTGGTGTTTTCTTCTGCTATAGGATTGTCTATCCTGATTGTTTACCACCAGTATTGACTTGTTGTGCTACGATATCCTGCTTGTGTCTATCCTACAAGGAAAACTTTTAAAACTAGACCTCAGTCCGTCTGTAATGTATCCTTTGTGCTTTCAGTAAGTTGTAATGTACCGTATGTGTGAGCCCCTGGGCTCCTTGTTGACTTGTAGTTGCCTTTTTCTATCAATAAAGGTCTTCCAAAAATTTAAAAAAAAAAAAAAAAAACTTTAAGGCTTTGAATAGTCTTAATGCAATAGATTAACTGAAAAGTCGGAATCAAATATCAACATGAAAATCTTCATGCTAAAAATACTTTGTCTGCAGCATAATTTTTTAATCTTACCAGAGCTACACTCTGTTTTAATTAGTTTACTGTTCAGTGTGCAGTGTGTATGTTAACTCACTCGGCATTCTTCTTTGCTGCTATTCGTGGTCATCAGCCCCGGTCCACCACGGCTTGTGCTGCTTGAGTGGAGGGCTCCTCGACCAATAGCCGGGTCTCCCCTCGGAGTGACGCCCTTCCGGGGACGGAGCAGGCGGGCCTTCCTGTGTGATTACTACATCTGGGAATGCTGGCGCTGACGCGTGCCGCAGCTTGCCAAAGGCGAGCCAGGCCGGGCCCAGGGGCCAGAACCCCTGGTCCCCCCTTGGTATACTCTAAGCAGGCTCTGTTGTCCTTGAAGTTTGTAGCTCATCCGCTACCCGACAGAGTGATATCTAAACTCGATCGGGAGGGGCTGCTGAGACCCCATGCAACTTCTAGAAATGCAACCACTGCCCCTTTACCGGCTAACCCTCCAAAGCAGGCGAACGGTCAAGGGTGTAGGTTCTCACTACTTAATACCCGCACACTACAGAGGCATTGCTTTGAGGTCTTCTCGCTTTTGCAAGACGACAACCTGGACCTCCTCTGTGTCACTGAATCTTGGCTCAATGAATCCTCCATGCCAGATTTGGTGGCTGCCTTGCTCGCTAATTTTACTGCTATCCATGCTAACCGACCTGATAATATGAGGGGGGTTGACGTTGCCTTCCTTTTCAACGACGCATTGAAAACTGAAACACTTTGCTCTGAATGTATTGAAGGCGCTGATGTATTGGGAGTTAAGTTCTGCTCCCCTACAGACTGCGTGATATTCCTCTTAGTTTACCGTCCACCTAACACAGAGGTTTTCAAACTTTTTTATGCCGAGACCCCCTTGTAAAACCTTTTTAGGCGTAAGGACCCCCTTCCGACAAAAGTTTCTAGAAACTTGTACTCCTCATCATCAACAACTATCAACAACCATAAATGCGCCTGTTAGACCTCATCCCATCCATCCACCCTTTTATCCTTCCATTCATACATCCATCCTCCCTTTCATCCTTCCATACATCCATCCATCCTTTACCCATCCACCCTTCCATCCATCCATCCATATATCCATCCTTCATTCATCCACCCTTTCGTCCAAACATCCATCCTTCATCCACCCACCCTTTCATCCATCCATCCATCCACCCATCATTCACCCCCCCACCTTTTCACACATCCATCCATCATTCATCCATGCAACCTTTTATCCATCCATCGTTCATCCATCCACCCTTTCATCCTTCCATCCATACATACATCCTTCATCCATCCATCCACCCTTTCATCCATCCTTCATCCATCCACCCTTTCATCCATCCATCTACCCATCCACTTATCATTCACCCACCCACCTTTTCACACATCCATCCTTCATCCATCATTTCATCCTTGCATCCATCCGCCCTTTCATCCTTCCATCCATCCACCCTTTCATCCTTACATCCATACATGCATCCTTCATCCATCCATCCTTCATCTATCCACCCTTTCATCCATCCATCCACTTATCATTCATCCACCCACCTTTTCACACATCCATCCACCCTTTCATCCTTACATCCATCCATCCGTCCTTTCATCCTTCCATCCATACATCCATCCCCCCTTTCATCCTTCCATCCATACATTCATCCTTCATCCATCCACCCTTTCATCCATCCATCCACCCATCATTCTTCCACCCACCTTTTCTGTGCCTCTCTCATGGGGCAAGGGGGTCAGTATCTCTCTGCATGTTCTTCCATCTTCCTCTCTCATGGGAGGGCATCTCTGTGCCTCCCTGCTGGGGGGGAGGGGGAAGGGCAGACAGGGTGTAACAACATCTCACGGTGAAGAACAGCGCAAGGTATGAGGGCTCATGGGACTTGAACAAATGATTTATGGGACGTGTCGGAGGGGGGGGGGGGGGGGAGAGGACCTTTCACATGCAATTACTGGCGGGACCCACACATCCAGGCGCGCAACTCCATTGAACTCAAAGGGCTACAGCAGTGGTTCCCAAACTTTTTTGACTTGCGGCTCCCTTGATCTATTGCCCATTGGCCTCGGCTCCCCATTATGTCCCTTTTTTTTTGGCGGGTGGGAGGATGCAAGCCAAGCCACTGGAGAACTTCCATTTCTCTCCCTGAAAATAATTGGGATGGCACCGATGAAGGTATAATAATCATAGATGTGGGGCTCATTCCTGGGAACCAAATGGAGGGGGAAATGGGCGAGGCCAAAAGAAATAATTATCGTTGGCATCTTTCTCAAGATCTCTAGGTGTAAGAGTGCAGCTATTGTGTGTTTCATTATTTGTGGCGGTAAAGCACAATGGATATGTGTAGAATGAAGTGGCACATGGCTGCACTTTACCAAACAAGTGGCACTCGGATCATGCAGTGGGCCGGGCAAAGAAACGCTTAGATTTCTTGGACGCACAAGAAGATCTGGATTGCGCACTAAGGGCTCTTTGGCATGCATTGGCTCTTATACCACTATGATTGGCACTGCCATCCCAGAAATGTGCACTGGAAGCCCTGTGATATGTATTGGCACATCTGGAATGTGCATTGGCAGCATTATGGTGTGCACGGACAGACCTGGAATCTGGAGCAGGCTTCTGCCTGCTGCCTTAGTACTTAAAGTTTTGCTGTTCTGATTATTGTGGCGATCATGTCCTGTTATCAGTGTCCCACCATGCCCTGTGTCCTACACTGCACAATAAGCATTGCTAAATCATTTCCACTGAGAATACAGAGCAGGCAGCTTAAGCGAATCAAAGATCGGCCTCAATATTCATGTGAGCACAGTGCTGCCTGATTCGAGTCCAACCCAGGACCAACAGCTGCATGATGGTAGAGGCTGATTTCAATGGTGCAAACGATCTTATGATTCAATAAGTGAACTGCACTGTATTAATTAATGTACATTTCAATTTATGATGCTTCAGCAGTCCATTTGTTTTGCATCATTCTAGTCCGGGACGCACACAAAACCTGGCTTGTTCAAACAGGACATTCATAGCAGTGACACATATTAGACAATATCCATGGACTATTGGGTGACACTGTGCAAACTCTAACAAGAGGTTTGGTTCACAACAATCTGTGGCGCACATAAGGAGGGAGCTGCTGGATGTGTCTGAGTGCACAGGACTAGATAAAAGACTGAAAAGCAACCACTGCTTGCACAGCCCCGTTGTGTTTTAAATTTGCAAAATAGAAAATTCGGAAGACAAAGACAAAGTTCAGTAGTCACGCGCATGTCAGGAAATGAAGATGAGTGAGTGGGTGGTGGGGTCTATACCCAGAGGGGAGCACACACTACTTGGTCCATGCAAGGAGGACATTAATTAAACAAATAGTAAATTTCATGTTAATGACTAATAGCAGCAGACATAGGCCAGTATTGCGCTCAGCAAATGCACACCGTTTGCATTTTAATCCAGGGTTAGTCTTTCCAAAATAGCTCTAACCCACAGGTTTTATACAGCTCTTAGCAGCAGGCACATCAACGTACTCAAATATTTTCCCATAATGTGTGTAACTTGGAGAACGCGGCTATTAGCCATGAGTTTTTACCTGCCCACTTGTGCCAGCAGCGCTGAACTGGAGGTGGCTCCCAGGCGCTATAAATCATTATCAAGGGCAGGTGTGTGTAAAATCAGGCTGTTTACTTTACTTTAATCGCTGCAGGAATTTTTTTTTCCTTATTCAGTATCACTTCCGAGTCTCCTTCCAGGCACACTGACCTACATCCCGGCAGTCCCGTCTACCTGCTTGCTTATCTTGTATTTCCCCCTTGGCCCCATCCTCTTCCCCAGAAAGGCTCTGCCTGAACTGCTAATAGATGTGCTACACCGCTTGCACTTTTCCGGCTTCTGGAACTCCAGCTTTTAAACTGCAAGAATAAAGCTGCCTCTGATAATAAATCCGTGTCTGCAGCACGATGCCCTCCACCCCCTGGTATTACCATTATTATTGTGTATCAGTCCATATTAGTTTCCAAACTGTGTGCTTGGTGCACATCTTTTCGCGGCCCCCCTGGCTACTTTCAGTGGTGCACAGATTGGGAACCACTGTGCTACAGCCTCCTCCCCGAGCCACCCCACCCCGCTCCCCCTTGTGTATGTGAGCCCGGCTGAAACAGCTTGGACACACACAAAGCCACACCAGAGTACTCCACAGGTCTTTAAAAGACCTTTTATTTGTTAATGAGGCTTTGATGTTTTTCACACCTCGGTGTGAATTGGGCCTCCACCGCGAGCACCATCAATCAGCCGACGCCACTAAGGCAAACCACGTGTTTCAAGGAACTGCTCTGACAGAATATGCGACCCCCTTCCCAGGACTCCACGACCCCCCTGGGGGTCGCGCCCCACAGATTGAAGACCTCTGACCTAACACAACAATTAGCTTTATGAAACCTTTTCTGAAATTGGTTCATGATTTCTGCACCCGCTAAGAAGGACTGGTGGTGCTCGGGTATTTTAATTTTCACTGGGAAATAACCCCGAAGGACGGTCAGACAAAATATTTAGAAGAGGTTTTAACATCTCTGGGACTTAGTCAGATGGTGTGAGGGCCTACACATGAGGGGCCACACTTTGGATCTAGTTTGGTCAACCTGCTCACTTATAGGTCCCTTAGTGGTCTCCCCATGCTCTTGGTCAGACCACTACCTGATTAAAGGCCAATATCCACTCTTTACAAGAAGAGCAAAAGTTAAACTGGAATGGAAAACACTGCGTAGTTGGAGGCAGTTAAAAGCGACTGACCTGACCACTATTTTATTACATTCTGATAACCCTTCGCCAATGAAGGATGATCTGGAGACTGAAAGCGTTACCTTGTTGTCTACACTTAAGGATGCCATCGAGGTAGTAGCACCGGCCCATAAAATCAGACTGGTAGACAAGGGTAAGGGAACACTATGGTTTATTAATGCTCTTAGGGAACAAAAACAAGTCCTCCGCCAATGCGAGAGAGCATGGCGTAAGTCTCACAATCGTAGTGCTTTTGCTGCTTATGCACTGAAGTTCGCTGCATATAAAAAAGCCATCCGCTTGAGGAAGGCCGAATTTTATGAGGCGACAATTACTGAGGCTGCCAACCCGCAGAAAGAAGTGTTTAAAGTCCTAAACGATTTGAGGACGGTTAGGGTGCCAAACCCGACCTTCAGTCAAAAGGACTGCCATGATTTTCAAACCTTTTTCTTGGACAAGATAAAGGATCTGATGATAGAAATCAGTCATACCCCAAACCTTCTATGTTCAATCAAACCTCCTTCCATTCTCCCTAGGCTGACAACGAACTTTTTGACTAGTCTGCCCTCCCTTACCAAGGAGTCTCTGTCCACTATGGTGGGCCGGGTGGAATCGGGCTCTCCAGCGGACCCCTGCCCTCCTAAAATTTTTAAGCTGGGATGGCCAGGTATGGAGGATAAAGTGCTTGCCCTTCTGAACTGTTCCTTGGAGACAGGACTTGTCCCTTCTAATTTTAAGGAAGCACAGGTGGTTCTGCTTCTAAAGAAACCAGGTGCAGATCCGAAAAATTTAAAGAACTTTAGGCCAATTTCTCAGCTGCCTTTTTTGGCAAAAAGTTTAGAGAAGCATGTTTTACACTCTCTCACCTACTTCCTAGAATGTAATCGTCTCCTTGAGCCCAATCAGGCTGGGTTCAGAGCTCATCACTGTACGGAATTGATTATGCTTTCCGTGCTGGATGGCCTGAGACTCAAGGCTGATAAGAAAACTGTGTGCCCTGGTCCTATTGGACTTATCCGCGGCGTTTGACACAGTCAATCATGGCCGACTACTATCAAGGATCAAGGGATCCAGGGCACGGTTCTGGCCTGGCTAACTTCCTTTCTTAAAGAACGCTCCCAGCGAGTCCAACTAGCGGATCTAGTGTCCAAACCAGCCAAGCTGACATGTGGAGGGTCCCAGGGTTCAGCTTTATCACCTCAGCATTTTAACATCTATTTGCAGCCCCTGATAGCAGCACTGAACCAGATGGACTGCATGGTTTATAATTATGCTGACGACACAAATTCTGATCCAGATTGACCATTCACCTACGGCTCACTTGAGAATGCAAGACATTCTCAAGTTCACCATCAACTGGATGTCGGCTAATTTACTAAAAATAAACCCGGATAAAACTGTAGTCCTAGCGGTCATCACAGCTTCAAATCCGTGGAGTGATCTGTTCTGGCCGGCAGAATTGGGGCCTTTTCCAGAACCCGCAGTGGCAGTAAAAAGTTTGGGCATCAAAATTGGTGCCCTGCTATCCATTACACAGCAGGTGTCGGCTGTGGTGGGTACATGTGTTAGCCTGTTGCGCAAGCTTCGGAAACTATCTTCACTGCTGTCTTTCTCCACTCTTAGACTGGCGGTCTCTGCCCTGATTCTGGGACGTCTAGATTACGGCAACTCCTTATACTATGGCCTACCCAAAAACCTCCTGGCTAGGTTCCAGGTTGTAATGAACAACGCTGCCAGACTAATCTTCAAAAAACCTATGCGAACCCGGGCCACGCTTTTACTACAGGATTTACATTGGCTTCCAATTACCCAGAGAACCAAATTCAAAAGTCTCTGTATTGCACACAAGGACATTTATGGCTCAGCCCCTAGCTATATCAAGTACCGACTGATCAATTATATGCCGAGTAGGGCCCTGCGGTCAGCTGATGCATGTAACTTGGTCTGTCCCCGGTTTAACGTTGCGTCCATGGGCGGTAGAGCTTTTTCCAGCACTATCCCTCAGACTTGGAACCGCCTTCCAGTTAAACTACGGAAGGAAACTAATCTCCTCCCTTTTAGGAAGAATCTGAAGACTGTGCTTTTCCTGGAGGCCTGGGGGCCCCTCTGAGCTGGTGGTTCTGCGTCTCTCGCTGGTGGTGTCTGTCCGTTGATGGCGCTTGGATACCCCTGGGTGATAATGCGCTCTATAAGTCTATATTAACATAACATTTGCTTAGTGGTAATAGCAGTGTTTACAAGTGTATAGCCGAAGTTCAACCCATTTGTTTAAAATGCTGTGAAGTTTCTGAGTACAGTATATGTAGAAAACGTGTATGTTAATTATAAAAAAATCTAATGTACGCTAAATACAACATGGTAAGTAGGCATGACCACTTGAAGTATGCAATTTTATGGCTGCAGCATTTTCTACATAATTATAGATGTGCTACATGATCCATTATCTGCTGTGTAATCTGCAGATGTTAACAAAAAAAGTGCTCATTTAAACAGGTTAAAAGTTAAGTAAAAGCAATGATGCGCATTACTGCATAATTAATGGCACTTTCCAAATTTTGACTGGGCACCCTTCTGTTGCTTCTTGCTGTATTAGGTGTGATACTGGTATAATGAGATTAAATATTTGCTCAAACATTGTTGTGTACAAATGGCATAATAATGAGGTAATGCTATCGCAAAAGTGCTGCATAGTTTGCCTTTTCTAGATGCATAGTTTAATCACCCCTGCTGCATAATTTGGGCCACCCCTGTGTCATAATTCCAGTGGCCCTGCTGATAAGTACAATATGTATTAAGCTGTTGTGGTCTATATAGTTGTACTGTATGCAGGGCCACCGGAATTGTGATTTTTGTGCCACTGTCTTTTCCACATAATTATGGATTTACTGCGTTTTCCACATAATCCATTATATGCGGCATCTCCAGATTTTAACAAAAAAATTCTAGCTCGCACTGATCAAAAGCTATTTAGTCCACTCTAATCGTAGTTTTGTCTTCTACTGCTGCATACTTTCAGTGGTCCTGTGTATTTGTTGCCAAACTGGAGTTATACATCTAGGAGGGTTTTCCCTTTAATTTTATTAGCTGTTTATTCCAAAGGTAGATGTCTGAGAGATTGTTGTGTGTGGAAGATTCAGGAGTTCCCCATTCTGAACTACTATGATGTGATCTCGATGGAATGCTGGTGTGAGCACAAGAGACTAGTTGGAGTTAGGCTCCTGAAAAGAGAGGAAGCCTCTCCCCTTTTTGGGACCAGAATGATCTCAAAGTTCGCATTGTTGACTTATTATTGGCAGTTGCATTTCAACAGATTACTATCAACTGGAAGTCTGCGTCCAGTATCACTTTCAAAGCTTGGTGGTATGTTTGTCACAACCATAGACTTGATAATGCTTTTGTTTTTCCTGCACAGTTGGCAGCTAAACGTGCTGAGTTATGGCTTCCTGTTACGTTGTATTTAGATAATTGTACAAACCGCTCCTTTCGTCCACGACCTGCTCAGCAGGAGGTTCCTAAACCCCCTTGATACCCTTCTCATATCCTTATGTTCGGCTAAACTGTTTTTATTGCATACCTCTAATTGCATTTGTTTCTATTACATTATAATTACACCCTTTATTTTTTACCCCTTGATACCCATGATTAATTCGTTATGTTTCGAATTGCTCATTTCGAATTGCATTGTTTTTCTTTCTTTTTCTCACTTAATCATCCAGTGTTTCCCTTCTCCTTCTCCTCCCCTTATGGTTTTTCCTCATAATACTATGTTCCTATTTTGTATTGTTACCTTGTATTCCTTTCAATAAACTTATTTTTGAACTCAAAAAAAGAGGAGTGCAGCGGTGAAGCTAGAAAAAACTAAGGTCCACTGTTTTGGGTAACCAGGTGCACACCTTTTGAACAGTTAAAAGCTGAGGTAACTTACTTTTTGAGTTACTGAATGCCTTTCTTGGGCTAGTTTACGAAGAGCCCTAGGTTCCTGAAAGCACAAGGGGTTTGTCATTTGAACTCCCTTACTCATTGAGAGCTTCATATGAGAATGTACCAGGAATTGCAGAAGTATTGAGGTAACCGAATTATCCTTATGTTTGCCTAGTGCAGAGAATACAATTGTCTGGTGGGACTGATGGTATGGTGTGAAGGAGTACAAGAATAGATGAACAGGGCGGAGAGGAATTTTCAGGATTAGTGCACCTCACAAAAAAATATTGAAATTGAATTGAAAAAAGCAATTTGTCTACGTTTTCATCTGTAACTTCTTATAACTATGGCAGATTTTCTTCTGATTGCGGGTATATATAGAGCTTGTAGGTTCACCAAGAACTGAAGGTATCCTGAGCTGCACCATGCCATTGTTTTTCATTGTTTACCAGGTATTCAGCAATTTATTTGGTAAAATATAAAGAGTGAAAAATAAATATCAATGAAAAAGATGTATTTCCGAAATGGGCACAAGATATGGAGTTTTGATGCAGTGGTTATTTACACATCTCAGAATTTGTTGGTACCCATACTGGCATGTGAATTAGAGGGCAATTCTCAAAACGACTTTTTTCTTAGTGTCTTACATTTGGAAGGCGCAAATGCCGAAAAAGACAATTGGTAATAGCACTTGATCTCGGTTTCTGTGTCTCTTTAAGCCTCCTGATAAAAATTGTACCTCACTTATGTGGGTAGGCCTAGTGCCCGTGACAAACTGCCCAAAAAGGAACATGGACATAACACACTTTTCCAAAGAAAACGGACCCTTTTTTGCACTGTGCCTAGCTGTGGATTTTGGGCCCTAGCTCAGCCCGCACCAGGGAAATTCTAGCAACCCTGTTCATTTTTTTTAAAGCTAGACACCCAGGGGAGACCAGGATGAGGTGACTTGTGTAGCTCTCACCAAGTTCTGTTACCCAGTATCCCTTGCAAATATCAAAATGTGTCTAAAAAACACATTTCCCTCACATCTCTGTGATGGAAAGTTCTGCCCCGTGCTCCTGAATGTTAGATATGTCCACCCACCGAGTGAGGACACCAGGACCAACCGGAGCTACACAGGACAAATACCTGAGGTACCGGACCCCTTGCTGTAACTAGAGCCTGTGAGTCCAATTTGAACTCCCACTACACCGAGAAGCTGTTGAGAGAAGTCCGTTCTGCAGAGACACACCTCCAGAGTGGCCCAGCTGTCCTCATTTTCCACCCACACCCAGCGAGACCAACAATTGCAAGGCCCTAGGACTCACCAAGCCGACGTTTAGACTCTGCACCCGATTGCCCTAGCCTGGGTACTGACAATCCGGCTGAGCCCCCTTGTTCCCAGACCCCTGCGGAACCTGAGTCCCCTGTTGGGAGCTCCCAGATTTTTCCCCAAGTCTCCCTCTGCAGCCTGTTTCCAGTTGTCCCTCTTCTTTCCACCAGCGTAGCTTGCAAAGCTAGCAACCTGAACAGCAACTCTGCATTCGGACACCCCATGGCAGGTAATGAGTAACTGCTGGTGGTTGTTTGGACCTTGGCCTCCTACAAACCTAAGTCCTGAAGGAGATCCCAAAAAGTGTATGCAACATATGCCTTTTCTCTTATAGATCAATATTGCTGAGTAAAAATGCATTGTAAGTGATATATTTACCTACCTGTGAAATTCAATATTTAAAGTTCTTTTCTGATAGCTAAGTTCTAGGTATTGATTAAAATCACAAATGAAATCCCAACAGTTGACCCAATGAACAACTGTTTAACACAATATTAGCCTTAACTGTCTGCGAGCAACAAGGCCTCTGTTCTTGCGATGACATTTCTGACGGTTAAGAGAGATCCTGAAGATGTAAGAGCAGAGATTTCGGAAGATCCTTATAACGATGGAGTAGCTGTGGGTGAAACTGGCACTACAAGAAAAAAAAAAAACAAGGTAAGGGTTGATAACAGAGAGCTGTGGGATAAAGCTCCCCTCCATCTCTTTAATAAAATCTACACTTCCATTCACGGAAGCTAGGCAAATATGCGTTTTATTACAAAACTCTAGGTTCCTTTTATGCCTGATCAAAGCAAAGATACGTTAGTATTAGCCATGAGTACTTGAGTAATAGATTTACAATAAAATACTCTGAAAGACACATTTGACCAATCTGCTGATCTAAGAATGTCCTCCAAGCCTGCATCAGCCCAAAAGGCTTTAACAACGATCACCCTGAGTGGAGTGAGATTCGAAGGCTCAAGTGTTGATGACTGCTGAAGACCTGATCCATTGACCTATCTAGTAGAGTAGTGGATGACACTAGTTCGTGTTGTTTATGAAAGGAAATCAATATTTATATAGTGTAGGACGTTCTCAGATTTGCAGTTCTTTTAATATGTTTTAAACCATTTACTACACAAAGTTGTTAGGATAATAAGGATAATGCGGAAACAAACCCCTGTAGGAGTGTGTTGAACAGAACATATTTCAAAAGCTATGAGATATGATATACATTTTAAAGAGACCAAGTATAACAGTTTTGTTAATTTTGAAGACAAGAACTTTAAAGATGAACATCATCTTGCCAAAAATATTTAATCAGAAATAGATTAACATCCCACATTTGGTTATAGTGTGGGAAGCAGTTTAGAAAATCCTACTTCCTTCAAAAGACAGCATAAAAAGGATGTTCGCTGACTGGTCTTTCATTCACACGCTTATGTTCTGCTGAAATGGACGATCTTTAAGTATTTACAGTTCTGTGTGCCTTGGAAAGCCAAGGAGGCAAAACAATTAAATATCCGTTACATTGGTTGAAAAGGGATTTTAATTCCAATCCACACAGCTATTCCATGCCATCCAAGCGAATTTGTAAAGTATTAATGTTTCTGGTGCCCAATAACGGCGGATGTAATGAGCAGCTTCTGCCGAAATTATAGGGGTGCTCCAAGCAGACTCAAAATCTTCCATGGCACTAGAGTAAGGGTTGGTTGAGAATCATATAGTGTGGTTGGCCTTCTGGTTTCAGAAATAGCTAGGGAAAGGTTGGAATGAGAATTGGAAAATTGACTGACAACTCCAGAACTGTTGGGTACTAAGGCTGACCTTGGCAAATGGGGTTTCTTGGAACAAAAGATGAATGCTGGTGGCGAATTAAGTATAGAGGTTTTGCTATCATAATGAAAGGTCGAAAGACATAATTGAGGGGAAGAGACCAATCTTGAAGAAAGGCATGTGTTGCCAAAGCTTGAGGATCCGGCCTCCAGCTGAAAAAGGTGTGAGTTGATTGTTCAAACGAGATGCAAACAAGTATATCGACAGGGCAGAATTTCAAAGAAAGGCTTTTGAATACTGTAGGATGAAGATGCCAATCGCTGGAATCTTTGAGGTGTCTGGAGCACCAATCCACTATAGTATTCAGTTTCCCTGGAACAAACTCTGCTTGAACAGAAAGTTTCTGTTGAAGTCTGGATTCCCAAAAGCTTTATGCCAGGTCTGCTAAAGGTATGGATTTTGCTCCCACTAGGTGATTTATGTACCCGTTGACCCATAGGTTGTCGATCTTTAGGGGGATTAAACTCCTAACCTTGTCATTACAATGAGCATGCAAGCATCTCTAAACAATGTATGTGCAGTGAGGACTCCTTCTCTGACCATGTTCCCCCAACATCATCTTGATCCATATCATCTGTATTGAGTAAATGGGGTAAGGTTAAATGAAGAGATACCTTGTATGTCGTAATAACATCATCAAGGGGGAGTTGGGTAACCAGATATTTGGGTTGAAATCGGTTTACTTAGAACAGATTGAACTAAAGGTAATGGAGGTTTCTTTTTCTATTTTCTAGATTGAGGCTTCCAATTTTTTTAAAAAACTTGTAACATGAAGGTAGAAACTGCCTTTTGAACCGTATCCTTCGTAAAAGAATTCAGATTATCTCGGAAGACCCAAACTTCCTCCCCATCACTTTAGAAAGAATTGTCTTTAGACATTTCTATTGTAGTAGAATGCGCAAATGCTGCGAAAAAAATTGTATGTGTGTGTTTATATTTCAAGATTGGCAGTTTTACAGTATCTGCGCATCCAATGTTTTCAACTGTTAATAATACATTTTTGCTGCCCTTGAATGTGTCCTTAAAATATATACATTCTAATTGATAAAAGATGTCTTATAAGGGACTAGAACTTCCTAAAAGCTCTCTTTCTGTGTCCAAAGTTAGTGAAGGTAAAAGCTGAGTAAATAAAAATGCACAAGCTCCTTCTCGCTGGAAAAGAACACAAGGGACGAATACTCTAAAAATAAAACCCCGCCCGAGAGGCGAGCGAAACTATTGCTGATTGATGGACAATTGAGGTTGTGAAGCAGAAAGTGTGGCCTGCGATACCTGCGCGGCACGTCAGAAACAGCATGTCTCGCCACGTGACCCAGGTAATCAGCGGGTCTCTCCACAGAACTCTGAGAAAGACTTCAAATAAAGAAATGCGCTTCAGAGCATGAGCTTGACCTTTGGATCACCTGCTTCAAAACCAGGGGACTACAGAGGCCAAACTAATGGGAATAAAAATAGGTAACAATCTTTGCAACATTCAAAATATTTGGCAATAAAATAAACAGGAAAATAAATTAGATAATGTACTTATCTTGACTGCAAGCAGCAAGAAAAGATGGCTTCTTGCTCAGTTAAGACTATTATTGCGTCATATGGTCGTCCAACTGTTCAGACTTTATTTGTAGTTTATGCTAATGTGGAACATAGTTTTTAGTTATTAACTTGGCTGCTATCCAAATTAAAGCAAGAAAAGACTGCATAATAGGAGCCTCTGGTCTTGTAATAAAATTGTTTTAAAAAGTTATAAATGTTTCTGTTTAGTTGTAATTCAGGACCTTGCAGAAAGGCAAAGATACTTTAACGTTAATGAAGATCAAAGAAGAATCTATGATTTATAACCTCGCCATGTTGTCTAGGTCTTCAACACATTGTGACAATCAAAATAATGCCTGGTGCCTAAAGGAGAAGTAGCTGAACGAAATTAAGGGCTTGTTTATGAAAGGTTCTACTAGGATAGGTCACTGCTTGGTTAGTGCACAACTTGCAGAAGGGTCCAATTCGTTAAGACTTGGTCTTCTGCTAGTTATTTGACCTTGATTTGACTTGAAACCACTGACTGCCCTACTTTGTAGTTCTGACATTGGTAGAGACAAGGGGCCATTGACTATTTGCATATATACTTTTTACACCTTGACACTGGAGAAGAGCGATGTGTTGGTTTTGGTTCTTGACCACAATACATCTGGTCTAATACCGTCCTTAGACACAGGTGTTCATTGTTTTGTTTAATATCTTGCTTAACCCCTTAAGCGCTGCCGTCGGCCAACGGTTGTCGCGAGCGCTACCTCCCCAGTGCTGCGCACGACCGTTGGCCGACGGGCCAGCGCTCGTTATTCGACCATTCAGCAGTGGGTGCTGAACGTTCAACGCAGCTATGAGGTTACTATTTAATTTTATTTCTTTATTATATTCCAGAGTTTTCGGAATTCCGGTATATTTTCACCTAATCTTGTTGTACATGATTTTGTAATTGGATAAATTAGACCTACAGGCCTAAAAATCAATGAGCTGCAGGGAGTGATATGTATTCATGCAGATAAGTTATTTCTAATTGCGGGTAAGGTAAAGACTCAAGGTTCTGTAATATTCATATTTGAGTACGTACACTTTTATTTTGGAAGAAACATTGCACTACATAAACTAGAAGAGAAGCTGCATTAATGCTAGTCTCTTACAATTTGATATGTTAAAAGGGGGTCACTCGCCTCATGACACCTTTGGTATGTATGTACTGAGATTTAATTTTATGTTACTGACCAGTATTCTATGATCCCTAATGTTTTGATTTTGATACATACAGAAGTAAACCAGTGAAAGTAACTTGGGTTGTTGCAATTTATAACTATTTCTGTGATTTTGCATGGTAATAGTTATCAAGAGCAAGCTTATTCAGTGTATACACATTTGTATTTAACTTTAAGTCCAGAAATTACACAGTATTCTTTGAAAACAATTTGACGATTGAACATATACACAGCCAGAGGTTGCCTATGAGCATTTGAAATGTTATGGATTATTTTGGACTGGATTGAATCAGAAAGGCATGTGACTCCAAAAAAAAGAGAGCATCGAAATAATCAAATAACCCGCCCCCTCTAAACTTGTTTACTAATGTGCTATCAGTCTTTTGGCTAAATAATGCAAATCAAATCATCGTATTGTTAACTACTAGCTTAAAGAGCAAGCTTCAAAGCCTATAGAAAACACCTTCGCTACCTCGTCACAGAGCCCCAATCCAGGAATGCCTCAGTTCAGTCACCTGATCTAAATCATGTTCTCAGTCTGCCCTAGCCGGTTTTACGACCCTCAAATGCTAATTCACAATTACCCAGCCCGCTCAGTAAGAGGGAAACGAAAAGCCAGTGCAAACAAAGAAACTCAACACAATACACCTAATTCACAAGTCTGGCTTCCGATCAGCCCCAAGCAACTATAGGCTGATAGCTTTACTTGACAACGAGGCTATGTCCTTTGCCAGCCTTCTCTTTGAAGACCTGAGACGCTGGGCCCGTTGTTCCCAAACTTTCATCATGTGGCTCCCTGGACCTTTAGGCCGTTGGCCACGGCTCCCCATTATGCTCCTTATGTTTGACGGGGGTGTATACCTAGCTATAGGGGTCGTCCATTTTTCTCCCTGAAAATAATTGGTATTAAGCCGATGAAGATATTATGATCAAAGATGTGGGGCTCACTCCTGGGAACCAAATGGAGGGGTAGAGGGTGGGGGACCAAATAAATGGTTCTCATCTGCACCTTTCGTGAGATTGCTAGGTGTAAGAGTGCAGCTATTGTGTTTCATAATTTGTGGCAGTAAAGCACAATGGATATGTGTAGAATGAAGGGGCAGATGGCTGCACTTTACCAAACCAGGGGCACTCGGATCATGCAGAGGGCAGGGCGAAGCAGCCCTTATTTATTTATTTATTTGATTTGATTTATATAGCGCGTTATAACTCAGGGGTCTCTAAGCGCTTGTCAAGTAAGCACAGCAGAGATTCCTAAAAAGCCCTACCAGGAGTTATAGCCCAACCCAGGCCTTCTGGAAAAGAACAGTTTTCAACTTCTTCCGGAAGGACATTAAATTGGATTCCTTCTGCAAATCCGCCGATAGATTATTCCAGACTGCTGGGAGGGTATTGGAGATGGCGCGGCCACCCACTGTGGCCAATCTGAAGCGTGGTTGGGTAAGAAGAGTTGCTTCAGCAGATCTTAACGACCTACCCGGTTTGTATGAAGTCAGGCGGGTCTTAATATATCTTGGCGCCTTTCCATAGAGCGATTTGTGTGCGATGCAGAGCCCTTTAAAGAGCACCCTCTGCCTTACTGGCAGCCAGTGTAGCTCGCGCATAAGTGGGGACGCATGCGAGCTCCTTGGTTTCTTAAAGATGAGCCTGGCGGCATCATTCATCACCACTTGAAGTTTGTCCAAAAGTTTTTGGGGCAGTCCTAAATAAAGCGAATTGCCATAGTCCAACCTTGATAATATCATTGCGGACACCGCCCGTCTCAAGGTGGAGAAGGACAATAATGGCGCAATTTTTCTAAGTTGTCGGAGAAGACCGACATAGGTTCCTACCACCGTGGTGACTTGCTTCCGCATGGATAGTTTATCATCCACATGGATGCCTAGGCTTTTTACCACCGCTGCAGGTTCTGGGGGTGGCCCAAGTTCTCTTGGCCAAAACCCGTCGTGCCATGGGTTACCAGCGATGGTGATTGGTAAAACCTCCGTCTTGTGAGGGTTGATTTTTAAGGAGTTCAGAGACATCCAGTTGGCTGTATGCTTGAGGATGTTTTGGAGCCTTGCTAACGCCCCAGGAGCATCATCCATTTGGATAATGATTTGGGTGTCGTCAGCGTAGTTATACACCTGACAATCCGTTTGATTGAGGAGTGAAATCAACGGTTGAAGATATATATTAAATAAAAGGGGCGACAAACAGACCCCTGCGGCACTCCACAAGAAATTGGTGTTGCAGTGGAGAGCAATTCTCCCAGCTGTACTCTTTGTCTCCTCCCTTGTAGGAAAGAGGCAAACAAGCATGAGCTGTGCCCTGAATGCCGAAATCCCTCAACCGCGACAAAAGTTGTTTTTGACACACGGTGTCAAATGCCGCGGAGAGGTCTAACAACACCAGGGCACCAGGTATCTTCCTATCTGCCCTATTCCTGAGCTCATCCAAGATAGACAGCATGACCAGCTCCGTGCTGTGATTCGCACGGAACCCCGATTGATTTCGTTCCAACAGACAATTCCTTTCCAGATGATCGGAGAGATCGGACAAAACATGCTGTTCTAGCACTTTGGCGAGGAAAGGAATCTGGGAGATAGGCCTGAAATTTTTCAGGCACTTCACGTCTGCCCCTGTTTTTTTTAGCAGAGGGATCAGTCGTGCTTCCTTGAAGGCTAACGGAACCTTGCCTAATGCTAAGGATGAGTTCAGGAGAGCCAAGACCTCTTCTTCTATTCCTGGCATAGCCAGTTTGAATACTTCAGGAGGGCAGGGATCGGCCTGGGAGCCAGACTTAACTCGCCCCATAAGCAATGACAGTCCATCCTTCGCAATCAAGGGTAGAGTGTCCAAAGGTCTGTCCACCAGCTTCTTAGCCGGGGTGGTCTGTAGGGGGCAGGCATGCATGGGAGTACAAGCAATTTCAGAGATGAGGTCTGTGATTTTGCTAGTGAAGAAGTCCTGAAATCTCTGACAGTCCTCTAGAGTGAACTCCGGCCTCTGTTATTTTGTTTTCCTGAGTTCATTTAGGACTCTAAAGATTTCTTTTTGTGGATCTTTGGCTGTAGTGATCCTTTCCTCATAGAACTCGGCCTTCCTAGCTGTTATTGCCTGTTTATAGGTCGCTAGTTCTAGCATATAGAGACTTCGCGCATTAGTGTCATAGGCTCTGCGCCAAGCTCTCTCCGCCTTGCGTAAAGCCCTCTTCTTCTCCCTAAGAGTCATTATACCAAGGGGATTGCGAGCCTCTATTTACTAAGTTGACCCTTCGTGCTGGCGCCACGTAATCGGCCGCCCTTCGAAGTCTATCATCCAAATTACTGCAAACAGCATCCGGATTCTCATCCAGAAAATTCTGGGGTGGATTCGCTAGGAGATGTGCTACCATTTTGTCTCCATTGATGTTCTTCCATTTCCTCACCACCCTCTGGCCTTCTACAGGTTTCGTTTTTTGTAAGTTCATCAGGAGATCTCCCTTCACCAGATGGTGATCCGACCAGACACAAGGCAACGTAATCGTCAATCCCTGTACCGGAAGTGACGTCCACACCAGATCAAGCGTGTGACCTTTCACATGTGTCGGCCCCTTTACTTGTTGGGCTAGCCCTAGTGATGCCCTTACATTTTTTGGATGCACTGGAAGATCTGGAATGCGCTCTTGGGGCTCTTTGGCATGCATTGGCTCTGATAGCCCTATGATTGGCACTGCCAGCCCAGAAATGTGCATTGAAAGCCCTGTGAGATGTACTGGCAGATCTGGAATGTGCATTGGCAGCATTATGATGTGCGCTGGCAGCCCTGGATCTGGAGCAGGCTTCTCCCTGCTGCCTTAGTACTTAAAGCTTTACTGTTCTGATTATTGTTGCGCTCCTGTCCTACTATCAGTGTCACCCCATGCCCTGTTTACTACACTGCACAATAAGCGTTGCTACATCATTTCCACTGAGTTTACAGAGCAGGCTACTTCGAAGAGTCGAAGATCGACTTCTATATTCTTGGGAGCACAGGTCTACCTACATCAAGGCCAACCCAGGTCCAACAGATGAATGATTGGAGAGGCTGATTTCAATGCTGGAACCTGTATTATGATTCAATAAGTAAACTGCACTGTATTAATGAATGTAAATGTCAATTTACAATGCTTCTGCAGCCCATTTGTATTGCGTCATTCTAGTCTGGGAGGCACACAAAAACTGGCTTGTTCAAAAAGGACATCCAAAGCAGTGACATATATAAGAAAACAATGTCCACCGACTATTGAGTTGACACTGGGCAAACGTTTAAAAAGAATTGGTTCAAAACAATCTGTGGCGCACATGTGGAGGGCGGTGCTGGATGTGTCTAAGTGCCCAGGACTTGATGGAAGATTGAAAGACAACCACTGTCCTTGCACCGCCCCACTGTGTTTAAAATTTGCAAAAAAGAAAATTATGAAAGCAAAGTACAAGAGTCAAAGGCATGTCAGGAAATGGAGATCAATGAGTGGGTGGTGGGGCCTGTAGCCAGAGGGCAGCACACACTACTTGGTCTGTGCAAGGAGGACATGGATAAAACAAATAGCAAATGTCGTCATGTTAATGACGAATAGCAGCAGTCATAGACCAGTATTGTGCTCAAACCATAAATCTGGGAAGCAAGTGCACACCCTTTGCATTCTAATACAGGGTTAGTCTATCCTAAATGGCTATCAACCACAGGCTTTGCACAGCTCTTAGCGGCAGAAACATAAATCTACTGAGATTGTTCTATAATATTTGTAAATTGGATAACACTACTAGTGGCCACAAGTTTTCACCCGCCTGCTTTTGCATGCTTTCTGCACCAGAGATGGCTTCCAGGCGCTGTGAATTATTTTTTTTAAGTGGCCGTTGTGTGTAAAAGCAGGCTGTATGCAAATATTTCCTTGTACTTTTAGTGTGCAAGACATTTTATTTCCTCCATCTTAAGGTACACCTCCGAGTCTCATTCCAGGCTCACTGACCTAAATCCCGGCAACCCCGTCTACCTGCCTGCAGACCTTGTGTGACCCACTCAGGCCCGTCCTCCCCAGAAAGGCTCTGCCTGAACTGCTAATCAAAGTGCTACAGCTCTTGCCCTTTTCTGGCCTCCAGAACTCCTGTGTTTGAACTGCAAGAATAAACCGCCACTGTACAAATCGATGTGTGCAGCATCCTGACCTTCACCCCTGGTATTAACCTTATTGTCTATCAGTCAGTGGTTCCTAAACTGTGTGCATGGTGTTCATCTTTTCGCGGCGCCCCTGACAAGTTTTGATGGCGCACTGGGGTGCCGCGGCGCACAGATTGGGAACCACTGCTTCTGGGCTGACTCATGGATTGATTCCAAAAAAACTAACTGGCTTTGTAGCAAACTTAGGCACACTGACCAACCTCCTAGCCATATCCATTCTCATCTATAAAGCAAAAATATTGTCTACATCACTTTTTTGCTGCTTTGTGGATATCAAAGCAGCCTTCGAGTGCATGCGAGGGAGGCACTTCGGGTTAAGCTAACAAAATGGGGAATACTGGCCAAACTACTGGAGTCCGTTATCTAGCTGCATACCAATACCTTTATTCAAGTCAAGCTTTGTGCCGGCTCTCACTTATCCAGAAAAATACTGACGTCGAGGGGAGTTAAGCAGGGGTGTGTGCTTGCTCCACTGCTCCTCAACCTGTTTTTAGCTGACCTCCTAGGAGAACTTGACACAATAAACAGTCACCCGCCTAGGTTCGGCGGCGCTCATATCCGCAATCTCCCATATGCGGACGACAAAGGTGCTGCGATTGCCAAAAACCTAATCCGCAGTACAGATCCGATTAGAGCTTGGCCTCCTCAATTACCAAATGCTAAGAGCATGTGCTTTTCGCAACTTATGCCACAAGCTGCTACAGGCCAGAACCTCCTCCCCGGAGTGCTTGTTATGGACAGACATCAGCTCCAGTAATCCAGGTGGGTCTCATCGTCGATTCCTTAATGATTGCTCTTTGCAATTGTCAACAAGCAAATTGTGGAGCTTTAACCCAGTCAAAAAAATGTTTAAATTAAGTATTAAGAAGCAAATCCAACTGTGCTCCTACGCGTCAGACCGGGCAATTCTAGCCAAACACAAGCATGCATGCGCAGTATTTAACTCCTATCAGTCGATCTTTCCCCCTCCATACCTTGCTTGCAGCTACTCCTTGCACTTAAAACAGAATTTTTTGGTGCCAAGGCTGGGTGAGTGGCACTTCTTGAAACATTTAGCTCCCTGGTTGCGCCCATCAGACTAGATTGTATGCAGGACTAGTGGGGCACTAGACATATCCCTGGAGCATGTTGTATGCATCTGCCCAGCATTAATGGACTTGTGGAGATTAAAACTGAAACCTGAGTGGAACAAACAGGGAGTCCGGTCCTGCAGGTAGGACATTATAGCGCCACTGAACCCAGAGAACACTGCCCTTTACATCAGTTTGGCTAACTGCATCCACCTTGCATACCGCAAGTTCAGGCAGCCTATCAGCCACTCGGAAAACACACCTCCCGAGATGTTAACATGATGAAGCTGCTATAGGTGGATGCAACAACGGCTAACAACTCCAGGAGCCTTTGCCGTAACTCTATTTTCTTGACCCGTTAATTTATCAAGTTTCACTTTAGTTTCTAAACCTCAAAATCATTCCCATAAGCTTACAACTTACTTCGGGGTAGGTTTTACTTCATTCAAGTGCTATTTTATATGTAAGTTCACTAGTTTCTTTTTGAAAGACTGGTTAGATGTTAAGAACCGTGGAGTCCTTTTCGCAGGATTGAAACATTAAGTTGCGGGATCGAGTGTAAATAACTAACGTCAACTGACCGCTATAGATCTCTGTAACCCTGAAATCCACACTAAACAGTGGTAGCACAGCGTGGAACAAGCAAACTCGACCCACAGCTTATTATGTTGCCATTGACTGCACTCGCTGATTAACTTTATGATGATACTTCAAATGTTTTTGCACAATGGCAGTTCTATTTTTTTAAGTGTAAATGCATTTATTGGTTTTCCAAGAAACCAATAAGTTCTCTTTTTTTAAAAGGACATTTTTATCTAATTGTAAATGTTGACATTACATTTTCACATTCTCCTTGATTGCGACCGATGCAGCACAGCGTCAAGTGTTCAATCAATGTTTTCTATACATATTGTAATGACTTTCAGATAATCAAACAATAAAGATTATTGTAAATCATCTTATTGCAGTCTTGCGGAAACCATGATGTATTCGCTCCTTGCATAATTGTACGCTGATCCAATCACTTATTATGTTGAGTAAACATTATTCAATAACCCAATGGCAATGTTTGAAAACATCTTGTAAACAGGGCATGATTTAACATTAAGGCAAAAAGGTAACCATGCACTGAAATGAGAAAACCTGGAACATTACAAAAAGTATACATATTCACCCATCATTTGTATGTGATGTAATTGTCTATTAAAACAGTTTAATGAAGGAGCAAGAACATGAAAATGTGATTAAGGCTAATTCCATTGTTAGGTTAGCTTATTTGCACCACCCCCGCAAATTCATAAACCAAATCATAAACCTAAATTCTCCCTAGGTAAAAAGATAAACATTGACGTATGAATACTCTGTTAAATTCGTGTTATTTAAAGCTTCAGCACGCCATAGTAGCAAGATGTTTGTATTATTTGTGGGGTTGGGAGTGTTAACTTTGTATTATTTCACTTCTCTTGGTCCAGTTTAGTTTTCAAGATGGCCCATGACATCCTCTCTCCAAACAATGGCTTGTTCTCTGATGAAGAAGAGGCCGCTATATTTGAATCCACCAGTGCTGGATTCGGAGCAGGATTAAGGAAGGATCTGCTATCAGACTTCTCAGTTATTTCTCCTGGTGTGGCGGCCCCTTCACATGTAAGTAGGCAAAGGGGGCAGGTCTTCATTCTTGTAGTTGGTGTGCGGCATCCCAGTGGGTTTTTGCATTTTGATGGGGGTCTCAGTACTTTTTTTTTTTTTTTTCTTCTCTCTCCCTTCCTTCTCCCTTACCTCTTCCCAAGGTGGATTGCTGCATTCCACCTCTTGGATTGCAGTTAGGATGACTGTTTACTTTGTAAATTGGAAAGGGGTTCACTGTCTTTTGTTTCAGCAGTGCAGTGTCACTAATGTAAGTTGTGTCTTCTCTAACTCCTTATCTTTGGCAGATAGGGTGTCCCATCTGGAGTATCCTCCATCTTAGATGCACCTTAATTCACAGCTGTCTGTCAGGCCTAGACTAGTACAACATGATATATTTGTTATTGTTTTTGGGGGGGGGGGGGGGGTGCTCACCCACAAGCAAGCCTGGACAGAATAGGATGCTTTAAAACGCAAACATATAGGTTGGAAGGTATAGTTGCTTGTTTTACTAAGAACTGTACATTTTTACAATGCATACCATGGAAATTTAACTGTTGCATAACTGCAAACTAGAAATTGTTATAGTACTGGGGCGTAGATTTATTTCAAACATTACTTATTGATATGCCACCTCAAACCTAGTCTATAATGTGTGTGGTTTGAGTTTATTAGAAGTATGTAATAGGGGAGGGGAGTTATCGCGATTTATCTGGACACATGCTCTCTATTCCAGGTTGCAGAAACTTCACAGGTTTTACCGGAGGACGGGAACAGGAAAGTGAAGGTTTTCCTACGGATACGACCATTCAAGGAGGTCGAGCTGGAAAAGCGTGAGAATCAGGTGCGTGGCTGGGCCGCAGAGGACACCATGTCCACCCATGAAGAATTCGAGTGAGGAGGGGGAGAGAATAACACTTTTTTTTGCTCTCTGAGAGGCTGGGACTATTGGGGGTACAACAAGGGGTGTTGGTCAATGGATGGTGAATTATGTCTTTTTTAGCAGTATTAGGGAGGATGAGTTCCATTTAATATTGGCACTTTTTTAGAGCCCACGCTATGTTAATGGCCTTCTGAGTTGCATCCTTTTATTTTGCTGCACCACAGTGAGTTGCCATTGCGCTCTTCAGCGCCGGTATGATGCTCCTGAGCGCTCTGTCTGCTCATTATTCGTGCGTTGTGGTGAGGGCGAGGTGGTGGTGGGGTGGGGTGGGGGGGGGGTTGGAGAGAATACCTGATATTGTTTTGGATACAGGGTGAATGTATGCTAAGATGGGGAGACCAATTCTTCAGGACATGTAGACTGGGATGGAGCAGTTGAAATAATCTGGAACAGCCCAACATGATAACTTGGATTAGGAAACATGCACACTGGAACAACAAAAAGAGTGGGGTATGGTAGAATGTGACATGGACAAAGTACATGGGTATAGGGATACCTGCATGCTCTCCCCCCCCCTCACACCTGCATTTAATTTGTGGAATACTCACCACCGTTTTGGTGGGCCCGGGTTCTGTGGGTGGTCCGGGGATCGTCTTGTGATCGGCGACAAGCGCCATCTTGGATTGGGACCAGGCTTTTTTGGTGGGCGCCATCTTGGAGCGTCCAGGCGCTCCTCCCTCCATTCCGGCGCCTATTTAAAGCTGCTCTCTCCCGCGCAGCGGGAACGCGCAGCTAGGACGCCGTCGCTTGCCGGAGTCTTGCCAGAGTCTTGCCAGAGTCTTGCCAGAGTCTTGCCAGAGTCTTGCCAGAGTCTTGCCAGAGTCTTGCCAGAGTCTTGCCAGTCTGCGCCCCGGAGGCGCTCGGGCGACAGGGGGGCTCGGACATCAGGCATGTCGTTCAGGATCACCCGTGCAGCGGTATACCTCTGGGGAGCTTCGCGCTCTCTCCACTGCTGTCAGTGGCTGCTGCATTGTTTTTCCGGGCCGTTACCATGGTAAGTCCATCTGCCCCGGTTGCGGCTGGCGCCCCACCCGAGCTTTACCATGTTCCTCTGGCATTAACATCGCCAGTGTGGGATTTCGCTGCATGCTACTAAACACCAGATCGGCGTGCAGACATGCTCTAGACATCTTTGAGCTTCTCGACACGGCTAAACCACTGTCTCATGCTTACCGAGACGTGGTGGGGAGAACTTTCGAATCCAGACGTGGCCATGGCAATCCCGCCGGACTATAACATCTTCAGGAAGGACAGAGCGAAGGGAAGGGGCGGGGGATTGGCACTGGTGGTGAAGAAAGGCACGGCTTGCACTATCTTGCCAGTGGGGGACATTCGCGGCTCGGAGTCCCTTGCTTTTTCTATCGTCTTGGCTCCGCATCAATCAGTCAAGGGATTATTGGTTTATAGACCGCCCGGTCCACCCGGTACGTTCTTTGAAGACCTTGACTCCGTCTTATTGGGACTGGCCCTGAAAGCGGAACATTGCATCGTAGCCGGGGATTTTAACTTTCGGATGGATGATCCATCTGACGCGGCCACTATTAAAATCTTAGATGCCATGGCACCGCTGGGACTGCTCCCTATTTGCAGGGGCCGACGCATGACAAGGGGCACACTCTCGACCAGGTTTTCTCGACATCCCCTCTTGAGGCGCTAGAGATTATCCCGGTACTTTGGTCAGACCATTTGCTAGCTAAATTTTCAATCAAAGGCACAGCTAAAGCGGCTGTTGCCGCCCCACAGCAGCATGGCCGAACCCATAGGGCTTACCATCGAGTGACCCCTGAGATGTTAGCTCAGGCTGCTCTGGACCATCCCTGCCCCCTCACGGGCCAGGCTTAACGATCTTGCCCCGGAACTGGCCCCCGTCTTACTCCAAAACGGGTTTCCGCCCCCTGGTTCACCGCTGCACTGTCGGCTAAGCGGCAGCAGTGCAAGGTGGCCGAAAGAGCTTGGCGGATAAAATATGACCCGGAGGCCAAGCTGACGTATAAGAGTGCGGTTAAGGACTATCACCGGGACATTCGCCTGGGCAAGAAAGCATACCTGGCAGGGAGGATAGAAGCTGCCTCCAACTCCTGTAAGGAGATTTTCTCTATAGTTAGAGAATTTATATCTCCACGGTCTAACATCTCTGAGGAGAGGCCCTCTGATTCCTGGGCCTCCGATCTGGCTAGTTTTTTTACCAGCAAGATCCAACTCATACAGGATTCTTTTCCACCGGCTGTACCTGCGGGGCTGATCAATGCTGAGGCCAACCGACTGCCCCCGGCCTCGCCAGGCGTGACGTTGGGCGTGTTTCCACCTATATCTGCGCCCGCCTCTTTAGCTCTCATGGGCAATTTGAAATCAGGCTCGCCCTTGGACCCGTGCCCTGCTAAAATTCTGGTGAAACTGGCCGAGGTGATTAATCCACTGGCTAACCCGCTCCTGAATCTCTCGTTGAGTCAGGGAGTGGTTCCGCAGGCTTGGAAGCAGGCAATGGTCATCCCGCTGCTTAAGAAGCCTGGTCTGGATCCAAAGGCCCCAGTCAACTACCGGCCTATCTCCCTGCTACCAGCTCTCACGAAAATTGTAGAAAAGCACGTGCAGACGGTGCTGTCCAATTTTCTAGAGACGAATGAGATTCTGCATGCCACCCAGTCGGGCTTTCGCCCAAATCTCAGCACGGAGACTGCGCTCCTTGAGGTCTCAGAAACCATCAAAGGGGTGCTGGATGCTGGGGGAAAAGCCATGCTGGTGATGCTGGATTTGTCGGCGGCCTTCGACACCGTCCCCCATGATGGCCTGCTCACCAGACTCAGTGAGATTGGACTACGGGGGACGGTGCTCAGCTGGTTTTCGTCCTTTCTAGCTGGCCGCCGGCAAACGGTCTGGTCCTCGCCAGATTCCGCCGTGATGCCGCCTTTGGGAGTTGGGGTCCCCCAGGGCTCTATTTTGAGCCCGACCCTCTTTAACATCTTCATGACCCCTTTGGCGGCGTTGGCGGAGTCGTTTGGGGCCCGGATCGTATCCTATGCAGACGACACCCAGCTCCTCTTCTCGTGCAAGAGAGGAGGAGACTTTGATGGGGAGAGTATCCGGGATTGCCTTGGGGCCGTGTTCCAATGGTTCCAACTGAACAGCCTCAAGTGCAATTCTGATAAGTCCGAGGTACTCTTCTTTGGGTGTGACATGGAGCCAGACTGGCAGGCATGGTGGCCGACTGGTATGTTCCCCCCCACTTGTTCATCCCAAGTGGCTAAGAACCTGGGGGTCAAGATGGACAAGGGTTTGACTATGAAGTCCCAGATCCTGGGGTTGTCGGGCATCTGCTTCGGCTTCCTTAGGATGCTGCGGAGGTTTCTTCCCCTTTTGTCGGAGGAGCACAGGAAGCTGACTGTGCAGGCCCTGGTAGGCTCTAGGCTAGATTATTCTAACGTTCTGTACCTGGGCCTGCCAGAGTACCTGCTACAGCGGCTCCAAGTTGTGCAGAATGCGGCGGCGAGAGCGATCTTTGGCCTGAACAGACGTGCCAGTGCTGCGGGCTTACTGCAGACCCTGCATTGGCTCCCAATCCGCAAACGGATTGCCTTCAAGGCTTTGACCTTGACATACAAGGCCCTCCATGCGACGGGAGCGAAGTACCTCCAAAAGAGGCTTGCCTTCTATCGGCCGGCTCGCTCTCTGAGGTCAGAATCCCTGTTTTTAGCGACTGTCCCACGAGTGAAGAGAGCGCGCCTGGGAGGTCGCTCCTTTGGACTACTGGCGCCACAGTTGTGGAACTCTCTGCCTCTTACTCTCCGGGGAGCTTCCAGCTTGCTAGTTTTTAGAAAAGGCCTCAAAACCTGGTTGTTCGCCCAGTAGGCTTTTTTTCTTGTTCTGTTCTGTATTTCTGTGATACTCTCTCTTTTAATGTGTTATGTTAGTAGTCTGCAGCCCTCCTTTTAAAGCGCCGGGACACTCTTTTTGAGTAGCCGTGCGCTCTACAAAAGCCATTATAACATAACATAACATAACATAGAGAATGCACATGCCCGAAGAAGAGTATGAGATGGATTGAATGCTTCAGTCTTTTAACCATTGTTAATTCATCTAGGCACATTCCATTCTCTTATTTTGGTAAACTGTGCCATGAGAACGGGATAAACCATACACGAAGCCGTTTTTGTCCCGCTTGAAAATGGACAGTCCGGAACAAACTGCCAGGCCATGTTTTACCTAAATGTCCATGCAAGCAGCCCCAGATGTGTTTCAACCTTACTGATGAGGGGAAGCTGGCATCATATGGAATAGTGCGCTACGGTACCCACATGAGGATTTAAATTATTTTTTCCCACAAACAAGTTGCCCTCTGAAAAACTGAAGTCCACTTGGATAAAAAATACAACCTTTTTACCACATGCACTTTGTACTCTGTGCCTTGCACTCAAGATCACATGGCTCAATAAATAAGTTAGAACTGCATTCATTACGTGTTATTTAAATAAAATATCTTACAACTGGGATGCACGGGAATCCATGATGACTGACTTGCTTTATGGATAACCTATTTATAACACATTTGAAGGATGAGAAGAAGGTGGTTGTACAGATTCCTTGACTGATGGAAAGCTGCTAAGGCCCGCTTGAATTCAGCTGCCACAATAGAATGTCATTGCTGCCTACGTTCCTTGGTTATGAGTGAGTTCAGTCCTCCTTCGTTTTCTTGAGTTGAGAGGACATGAGAGTGCAAAAATGCTGCAGTTCAGGAACTGTTATCCGTTTAAGGCACTTGGGCACATTTCAGGTTTTTTTTTGCTTTTTTGAAAAGTGTATAGTTTGGATGAGTGAGTTGGCATTCCCTTCCCTCCAACTCAAAAGGTTCTTCCCATGTAAGTAATGGTAATGAAACTTTTTTTTTTTTTTTGTCCTTTCAGGGCTGTGTGAATATGGAGGACTCGGAGTCTCTGTTGCTTCGAGCTCCTAAAGATTCTTTTACCATGAAGAACAGTGAGCGAGGTGTTGGACAAGGAATGCAACGCTTCACATTTTCACAGGTATGCTTTTGGTGTGTCCTTGCTTTTTCCCAGTTGTTAGAATTTTCCTCTTAATAATAATAATAATAATAAAGGAGTTTCTAAAGCGCCTGGTTACGCCATCTCGGCGTGTCCCCGCGCTGTGGAGCGAGAATCAAACGGGGAGGGGCATCAATCCCTACAGGGCAAACAGATGAGTTTTTAAAAGTTTCCGGAACATAGTTTCAGTATCGGCTAGTCTGATCACAGGTGGAAGGCTGTTCCACTGGGTGGCTGCCAGCACCCGAAAGGAGCGGCCTCCCATCCTGGCTTTTCTTACACGAGGAACTGTAAGGAGACCCATACCCGCCGAGCGAAGTGCTCTTTGGGGTAGATACGGGATAGCCAAATCCTTCAAATACCCTGGCGCTTCTGCAGAGGTTATCCTGTAACAAAAAAGGAGGGCTTTAAAGAGGATTCTCTTCTTTACAGGAAGCCAATGAAGGGCAGCCAAAGTAGGCTTGGATGCTGTTCTTTTGGGGAGTCTGAGGACTAGACGGGCCGCCGTATTTTGCAGCACTTGCAGTCTTCTCAGGTTCTTCTCCGTAGTTCCTAATAGCAGCACATTCGCATAGTCCATGCGAGAAGTGACCAGAGCTTGGATCATAATGCGTCTGGCCTCAAGTGGCAGTAGGTCCAGAGTGCGATTTAGGGTCTTCATAACCCCAAAGCATTTCCCCACCAATTTGTCAACATGACTCTCAAAAGAGAGTTTAGGATCAACCCAGACCCCCAGGTTCTTGGCCTCACTGCATGGGATGGGCAGAGAGCCAAGGCAGGGCGGCCACCATTCCTGAGTCCAGCTCGCCCCATCTCCCCCTATCTTCTTTTCCATGCTGCCACTTCTCAATCATGCAGTGCTGTTTCTGTGAATTGTCTTCAGCCGGTGTTTTTATCTTGAACTTAAATTTAATTTTCAATTGTTTGAGCATAATGAAGCGTACACCCAGGTGAATTGTATCACTTGATGTAAAATAGTTTGGTTCAACCTCTTTTTTGTATTGGCATCTCATTTGTGAGCAGCTGCGTCTGTTGGGGTGGTAATCTCCCTTGCATAGTATATAGGTCTGTGACCTTGCCCTAAGTAATTTGACTGCATTGGAATCCATTTAAAACCGGCGGTTGGAAGTTCAATTTCTCAAAATCAAATTTTCAACCCATACTTTTTTTGAACTGGAAAAAAACAACTGAAAATTGATTCGATGCTCAGGGTACATTAAAAATTGCATATTATAGTAAAATCCTTTCTTAAATTTTTATTAACATCAGCTCAGCAATTAATACAATCAGGAGATAGTTGCATTGCAGTATTCCTTGTTTCACCATCAATGACACATTTATCTTTACAATATCAACACATTCCATGTCTAAGCCTACCCTATTTCTCTTATAGGCTTCTATATCTGCTAGGCGCCCCATAGCTTCTCCCATTTCATCGGGTACTATATTAAAATCTTATTACTTCTGATCTCGATTTTACCCCATACTTAATTAAAACTGGCCTTATGACCTTGCACCTAATTTGCATAAAATATAAGCATCCCATTAAAATGTGCACACTAGAGACTTTCGAATTTAGTCCACAGCCACAATTATGTTCCTTACAATCTACTAGGAATGCAAATCCAAGGTTTAACCCTTACTGAAATTTCAGGAACTCTCCCTGCCTTACTGAATTTGACCTCCCTGAAAGACCATAGCATAGAAGGTTGTACAGTTCTGCCAAGAGTTTATTAGCCACTGGGTGGAACTCTTTGGATCTAGGTAACTCGAATCACTTGCTCTAGATTATATAGCACACTTTTCCTTTAACTCCTTTTTTGTGTTATTAATAAGGGGATTAGCTTTTTAAAATAAATAACAATAATTTAGCGAGAGGCCATGGTCGTTAAGACAGCGATCGTTAAGACAGCCTCTCGTGTGTCTTGCCGAACAAAACTAAAACTGGCAGATTTCCTTAATGCATGGCTTTGATACTTTTCTTTTCAATCACATTTGGATTCTACACCGGAAGTGCAAAGTTAAACTTGCTGATAACTGTTCCAAGAAGTTAGCCCAAGTTTGCCACTGACTGCTTGTAACATTGTAGATGGGGGAGGCTTAACAGTTTTCTTTATGGTAGTTGCCCTCTATTTTATTCCAATCCCATCGTGATCCCAAATGAATGGTCTCTGCACCGTATAACATTTGCGAGGGGACCATAGCCTTATAGGCAGTAATCATCGTGATAAATGATGGCCCACCAAAATTGCTCACATTTCTTTAAACCTCCCACTGATGTCGGTGCTCTTATACCCGAGGAGTCTAAAGACATTGAGTTTCTTTCTTATGTTTGTTGCCTATTGTTCTTAATTGAACAGCGTGGTCCAAGAAAAAAATTGCAAGATGAATTGATGTCTACAGCTGCATTATGAAGGCTAACCAGTATCTGCTCGAAAGAATAAATAATCATACCGCCAGAAGCACGGCACTCATTGTGGCAGAGTGGACAACTACCTATGCTCCTGAAACATTCGGGAAACTTGTGTAGTAGAAACACAGGCAGGCCTTATAGATCTTTTAATGCAATTTCTGATGTGTGGTTGTAAACCAGAGTAGTTTTCGAGAAGTAAACAAAATGTATTCCGATCTGAGGTTAAAGGGGTAACATTTTAGAAATATGTGGACCATTAATTGGTCGATCCTCAGTATTTCTGAATTAAAATAAAAATAAAAAACCTCACTATTATGCCAGGGATCTTCATCTCCTACCGTGCTGCTGCATGAATGAATGTGCCACGCTCTGTAAGGCTGGCTGCACAGAAACATGCATGTAGTAGCCACCAATACCCAACACAATGCCCTGAGAGCACTTTGTGGTGAAAAGAAAAAAGGCATGAGGTGGCAGAATAAATGGAGTAATTGTGGGGATTCTTCTGCCACCACTGATCGAAGTTTCACACATATGGGGCGTGGTCACGTCCCAAGCAAATGCACAGCACATTGTGCCTGTTAATATGTCTGTAGTCAACCACTTAATGTTTAATCCAAGTTATCCTTGTCATCACTTTTAACATTTCTCTCTTTTTAGTGTCCCATTTTTCAATTATTTCACACAAGTCCACATGTTGTATATGCATAGCTTATTTCCAAATTTCTGTTGTTCCAACTGTGTCTATCCAGACCTTCCATAAGAACAAGACTGAAGCTTAGGTTTATTTCAGGCAGCATTTATTCATAAAAAAATGACCTAATGCATTTCGGGCATTACGCCCTTTTTCGGGGGTCTCTGCCGTGCATCGTTAAAATTCCTCCTCTCTCGCTGTCTCTTCGACCAAATCCAAAGGATTTGGTCGAAGAGACAGCGAGAGAACAACAGAAATTTGGAAATAAGCTATGCATATACAACATGTGGACTCGTGTGAAATAATTGAAAAATGGGACACTAAAAAGAGAGATGTTAAAAGTGATGACAAGGATAACTTGGATTAAACATTAAGTGGTTGACTACAGACCTATATAGGCCTTAACAGGCACAATGTGCTGTGCATTTGCTTGGGACGTGACCGCGCCCCATATGTGTGAAACTAGTAACTCAGTGCCACGGGGCTTGGCGCTATTAGCAACCTACACGCAAATTTTGAATATGTTGGCAAAAACAAGATTAAGAATGACTAAAGACGAACAAGAAGGTGTGCTTCCTGTCCCCTACATAGATGTCTTCGTAACCACTGATCGAAGGGCACCATATTCCCCCAGAATATCTCTCAGCCTCTGCTCTAGCAAGAGCTCACTTCCTGTTAATTCATACTCTTCCTGCGGTTCTGATCCAGTAATCTCATCCTGGGGCCCTCTATCCTCCGCAGGTCGCTTAAATAGTCTGAATCCCACAGAGGGGTTTCTACTTACACTGTTGGTGTAGAATAGTCAGTCATTCGGAAACGTGCTCTCTTGTGATATTGGAGTGGGCTATTTTATTTACCCTTTGTATGTCAGATATGTTTTAGGGCGGTGTTGGGTGTTACTCCTGAGTGCTGAACTGGGCTTTTTTGCAGGAACATGTTGCTTCTGTTATTGGGCGCAATCTAGGAGGAACAGAGGAATTATGTCTGCCGCTGAGTCGAGCTTCTTTAGCAACTCACAATGCTTTATTCATGTAGGCAACAATATATATTGTGCATAGAGATCCGTATTAGCAGTCTTTGAGGTAGCAGTAGGAGGAAGCATTGATGGAGGAACTATGCGATGCTAAAGTAAAAGTTTTCAGGTTTGGAAGGTTAAGGCTGAAGTTGCGACTTAAGAAAATGGAACCCCTAGCCTTCCAACAGAATAGGGTTTCTGATGGATGAAATGAGCAGAAGGTTTATCTGGCGTTTACTAGTAAAGCAACTAAGCAGTAGTTCTCTGCAGCTTTTCTATGTAAACATTGAACAACCCACAAGAAGGTCTTGAGGGAACCCATGGGGAACAATGATCTTATTCCATGGGGCCTGGAACAGAATGAAATGATGGAACCTCGACCCTGGCTTGGCCAAGTAGTGAGGGTATATAGAAACATCCATTGTGGAAGTTGTTAAATGCCACGTGTTGATCCAGGAGCACTTACCAAGCTGTTGGTGATCTTCCTCAAACCTAAAGCCACATGGCTTATTTTTTATTTTTTATTTCCTCTTCATCCTTCCGGATTGTGTGCATGCGTTGGAAATGTGGTTTCGTTTGCTTCTCTACTTTGTGATATATATATATTGCTTTTGTCCCTTTCTACCAACAGATCTTTGGACCGGATGTGGATCAGAAACAATTTTTTGAGGGGACGATGAAGCAGGTGGTAAAGGAGGCACTGAATGGACAGAACTGGCTTGTATACACCTATGGTGTCACAAATTCGGGCAAAACTTACACTATTCAAGGTATCTCACATCCCCCTTCCAAATGCCTATTTCAGGCACATTGAGGCATCTTGCCCTGCTTTCAATATTTGTGTTTCATTGTGCTTTTCCTCCTCATTGAAGAGAGAACCATGCCAGCCTGGAGACAGGTGGTCCAATGCCTGCTGTGGGTTTCCCATTGCACTTGACGGCTGGGTGTACTTGGTGCTTGCTTTACTACTAGTCTATTTTGTTTGTTTACAAATCACATTCTCTCTCTGTACTCTCCCACCCTCTTATCTGGAAAGTACCTGCCTCACTTAGTAAAGTTTTTTTTTTTTTAGGGGTGGTTAATGGGACCGGTACCCAGTTGGAGATGTTGACAGCCTGTTGGATAATGTAATGACTAAGTGAAAAGACCAGGAAATATTTTCATGTAGCTTCCATAGTGGTAATTTGTATACCAGTTTGGAGTAGAATTAAGAGGATTTTACCTAATTTTGAGGGTGGCATAAGTGATGTACAGGATTAACTGCTTCTCTCAAGTGAGACCACAAAATGAAGAAGGAGTGAACCAATAGATCTTTCATCTGAATGACGCAGTAGGTAAAATCCTAAAGAACTGTTTTACCCATATTTATGCCCTGACAAAGTGGTTCACCACCGCGAAACACGTGTTGGCTGTATGTGTTTTTTTGCTGACACTTTCTTTATGTACAGAACACATAGTCACAACAGTGGAGGATACAGGAAGAATCTCCTATCCCTCTATAATTGAATATATATGAAAAAGGTAATTGATTAGGGTGCTTTGTATATATATAATATTTGGTGTGTATATATATATATATTGTTTTTTTTATTAGGACTATATCTGAATAAATAGGGGAAAAAAGTTCAGATGTGAACAATAGTATAATTTGATTTTGAGTATTATGAATGATATAAGGTTGCTGTATATTTCATTTGGCTCCCTCCAAATGTGTATAGTTGTATATAAAGTGTTAGTTGGGGTTACTGACTTGGTGTGGGTAGTTTGCACAGTCATTTCTCATGATTGTACTCAAGCTAATTTGTGAATCCCCCTAAAGGTAGCTTTTTACTGAGAGCATACTTAGTTCAGTGATTCCTGCCTGTTTGACCTCTTTATATCCCACTAACACCATAATCTGAATTAGCCAGGTGCAGAATGTATGAAAAATAGATGTAAGAGCAGGAACACACTAGTCATTTGACCTTGTCGTTTCTGCTCATACCAGAACCTTAACTAGCCAGTAGAAGCAACTCCTTCCTTCCTGCTAATGCAAACAAAATACAACAAGCATCTTTGTTTCCTGGAACCTTACACCATGTCCATAATCGAGGAGTCTCTGGACTTTCCACTCTCCACCTGTCCCATTTACTATCTTATCATGCCCGTTATAAAGTTGTTGGATATGCATCCGGTTCCTGGGCTCCTTTTTAGGTCTCTCCTCGACCGCATGCACTGTTGCTTGCAAGATCTTTAAAGAGACTTGGAGTCTGCTCATTACTTGCCATTGGTTTGTTATATGGTCTCTCATTTCCTTGCTTCTCTTTGGTCAGCACGTGCCGTTTTCATGTTCTCTCTGTGTGTGTGTGCCTCTTTGATGAAGCAGGCACCAAGTACTGCTTAGTCTTTTAGTGTTCTTCCGCTGCTTGGGCTCATTGAGGCACTTTGACAATAGTCACAGACTTATTTAATGTATAAAATCTCAAGGACGATACTGCAGCAATGGACTTAATGTTTAAACACACTTTATTCATTTTCCATGTGCAATTTTTACTACAGCGTTGCTTTTATATCCCCTGTTGCTTTTATATCCCCTAGGATAACACTCTTGGCTACGGATTCATTTAATGTTTAAAATTATTTCCTTTCTTTTTCAACCTACAGTTTTACCTTTTTCATTAAAACAGTTTGTGACTGCGCGTTTTCTCTGCTCTCTCTTCTGCACGCTAACAGTGTAGCCACGGAAAGCAGTTTGTTGCATACCATAGAATGACAGACCGTACCATGGAGTCAGCTAGAACCATACTACACACTGACAGGCCAAGCTATACCAATTCAAGTTTGATTTCATTGATTTAGATCTCAATATATACAGTCCTAAAAGATTTCAAAACCCTAAAACAATTTCCATATAAATATGCTGCTAATACATTGATAAAAATGATTTAATAAATGTTTACAAATTGCGGCACAAATTAATTTGGAGGTGATTTTGACAAGGCAATCAGATCATTAGTTTTCAATGCACTGTATTTAAAACGGGTTTTCAAAACCGCTTCTGTGCTTCTAATGCTGACTTATAGGGACAAACAAACTATTTCATGCTTAATATCTTGCGTCCCTCCTTTACATAGATCACATATACCCAAGTTATCTCTTGTCTGACCAGGGCTTTGTAAAATGTAGTAGTAGAATGCACAGTTGTTGCATGAATATAAAACTACTAGTACTATGGTCCAATGTAAACTTCAAGTATCCTTGGATCATCGTAAAAGAGAGGCTATTAGAATAGGATTTGTACATTTCCAACTGGGAACAATGAGGGATGTCCAGTAAATAGCTTAATCTTGTCCTCGCATTTTTCAAGAACAATGTTAATTTTGCTGGAGTCCACAATTGTAGATGGGCGATAGAACATTCAAAGTTCACTAGTGCAACCTCCATATTAATGTTAAGTGTGCACACCTACTTCATCCTTAAAGGTTTCGATCTTCAAAAGGGCTCTCAAAGTGCCTTCAGATGCATGGATCTAATCACTTTAGCCAGGGATCTGGAGTTGGTGCTAAGAAGGGAAAACTCTAAGCGTAATGCCTATACTGGCATTGCTTGGCTCAGGGAGTCTAACCATTGAAGAAACCTCCCTTCGAATACATTTAAAACGGACCACCTACTTATTGGGATGTATTTAAGTGCGTAAGAAAGAATAGGAGGTAACTTTACCTGATCGATACCTAAAAGTAATTTAAAATGCCTCTTACTTGAGGAACTATATCATCTTTTTAAAGTGCCTAGGTGCACAGTTGTCTTGCCCCCTAAATGAGTAAAGTGGGTGGTGCTTTCTAAGGTTTGGGAAAACACCCTTCCTCAGTAAATTTTGTGGCCACCTCCACAGACCTACCACCCAGCTTCTAGTGAAAAGGACGGTACCGTCTCTTCTCTCTGAAAGGTACCACCTTGGTTTTGGTGATATTTATTTTTAAAAAGTTGCCTCTGCATATTTAGAGAGCGCATCCAAATTGTGCTGTAAACCGCTTGGAGTAAGATCAAAAATGAGTACATCATCTGCATACATTAAAGCATGTATATTTTAAAGTGCAATTTTAGGTGGAAAATTATTAATGGTATTAAAACAGGCGGGGAGATAAATTGGGAATACGGAAAATACAAGTGGGGCTAAAATACATCCTTGCTCTAAGCCATTTTGAGTTAAACATTTTTGAGTAAATCCTTTCTCTCCCCCTATTAGGACACTGCACCAAGTAGATGTGTGAAGTGCAACACCAAATCTTAGTAAGTCACTAAGAATCCCCGGACGAGCTAGTTTCTTCCAAAGGGTAGATTTATAAACCCTATCAAAATCTGTAGAAAAGTAAACAAACATGGAGTATACAACTTGATTTAGCCACCACGTACTTATCAATAATAGTTTGCACAATAGCAGTATTATCAGTCACAGACTGCCTGGGTCTAAAACCTGCTTGAACTAATGGTATCTAGTCCAGCGTGTATGCCCAGTTCTTAAATTGGTCCAAGACACTTGATACAAAGATCTTCCCTGTTGCGTCTAGTAGTGCAATTTGAAGGTAATTATACTAAATTAGGCAGGAACCTTTTTTATGCGGAGGTACTACTACACTTCCTGACCAAGAATTAGGAATAAGTTCTTCTGAATAGCCCTATGAAGACCGAGTGCGACGAGGGCCCCTATAGGCAACTTGGACATAGAAACTGTATACTTATGTGTGGCGGGGCAGTAGGATGACCTCTGGGGACCACACATCTATTCACAGTAGACTCCATCATGAGGTCAAGACATCATGATAGTACTAGACTTGCATCCCTAATGACTGAGGGACCCCTCCTCTTTATATTTAGCTTTTTAATTTCCCTTATTTGCTATTGTTGATTTTTTTTTTATATTCTGTTACTTTACCCAGTTCTTTGATAAAGACATCTGTGTCTCTCTATAACGCAATGCAGTTATAGACAAGCGAGGATCGGCACACATACAACAGGTGTACACACGGCCGAATATTCACTAACTGTTCCATAGCAATATCTCACATAGCTTGACATCTTTAATGTTATTATAGTATTGTAGACCAAGATACAGGGAATATTCATACGCTTATCACTTCACAGCCTGGGGCCAGCGAAGGACAGGGGAAAGCTCTAAACTCGAGCAGAATAGACATCTGTAAGAATAGGAAATCATTATTGTCTGTATAATGCTTGCGATGAGTATAATAACTTTGTATACTGTCAAACGTAATAAAACCGATCAAACAAAAAAAATGAAGACAGGGGATTGAGGAACTTAGTCCAACCTTCTGGGTCACTGTACAGGACAATTATGGGGGTTCCATCGCCTCAGTGGATCTTAGTCTTTTTATATACATCTCAAACAGCTTCGTCGTAGGAGTTACAGCTACATCAGGCTCAGAAGTAGACTTGGAGAAAACCTCATTTCATCATAGGAGAACTAGTCTAGTACAGGACATTAAAGTAAGGGATCCATTCATTTTGCGGAATTGGAACAGCAGCCGGTTTCTTTCTACTGCCAATGAACTTTGAAATAAGCTGCCAGAAGTGTTTACTGCTTTGTGTTGAGCTGCTAGCTGCAGATTGACCCAGTTCTTCTCCATGATGTTTTTACTAGTTTCGGAGCGGATGTTCTATCTTTTCCTTCATAGAGCTTGGATCTCTTAGCCCCTTGCTAACGAGGGGGAAATGAATTGTAAACTAACAAGCTTATTCAGTTTCCGGTAGAGTTCTAATTCCTTTCATTCTTTCTTTGCAATTTGCACTCTTCCTCTGGATTTCATTGACCACTTCTGTGACTATCTTTTCATAGGTCGAAATAGGGTTACTTTGCCCCAGTATTGGAACTTTCATAGATTCCCATGCTTTGTATCATTCCCCGTCGTCGGAATGGGAGCCTCGGTAAATAGTAAAAAACTAAAGTAGTAAGCACAAAGTGAAAAAATAGGCCTAGGCCTCATCTCATTTTGTAGCTTATCCACCTCTTTGTGTAAAAGAGACCAAATTTCTGCAGCAGCCAATCAGAGCAGCCTCACCCCATAGAACCTTCCTGAGAGAAGCTCAGAGCCTCAGATTTTCTACCGCACGTTGTGCAAGGGAGTCTCCATTGAGCTCTGCTCAGTTTTCTTCAGTTTTTTCTTCAACTACTTGGATTTTTTTCTCAACATGTCGGAGAGGAAAGCCCTTTTTAGAGCCTGTGCCACCTGCTCTAAGAAGAGGTTGTTTGTCGAGGACAAACATGAGGATTGTATCTACTGTTTGTATCCGGACCACAAACCGTTAGACTGTCCGATTTGCAGATCCTTCTCAGCCAAGACCCAGAGGGACAGAGAAGGACGTCTCCTCACATGGCTTCAGAAGGTGAAGGACCGAAAGGACATTATCTCTTCGGACAGTGAGGGCTCCTCGTCTATGGTGTCATCCAGGAGGTCTCAAAAGAGGGGTAGGTCCCCCCTTTCTGCTTCAGACGAGTCCCGACACAAGGCCTTACCAGGGACCTCTGATAGGTCTGACAGGCCGGCTGCCCAAAAATCTCCTCACCGAGGTGAAAAGGAGAGGCAGGGTAAGCCTGAGGAACTTCTGACATCAAAAAAGGTGAGAAAGGCTTCTACAGTCTCTTCGCCTTCCTCAGAGAAGGATCGTGGGGTCAAAAAACCTTCAACCCCGATTCAGGAGGTGGCTTCAGACAAGAAGCATAAACCGTCGACGACTAAACTCCCAGGTACGTCGTCTACGAGTGTTAAAAAGGACAACTCTACCAAGGTTGCCTCGTCGACGGGCTCGTCGACGATGGCTGCGTCGACGCCTACACCGTCGACTGCTTTCAAGGCTCCGGAATCCTGCTCGTCGTCGACGAGGGTGACCACCTCCACGTCGACGACAATGTCTGCAAAGCTGCCGTCGACGGCGGTGTCGTCGACGAGGACGACTTCGACGACGACGATATCGACGACGCCGGTTGCCATGCTGATGACGACGAGCTCGTCGACGGTCCCGTCGACGATTCCACCATCGTCGACGATGAGCTTCACCTCGTCGACGACACTATCCTCGTCGACGAAGACAGTTTCTATGTCTACACTTCCACTGTCGACACTGATACAGAAGACCTCCCCGTCGACGACGGCCTCGTCGACGAGGGCCTCGTCGACGACGACCTCGTCGACGATGGAATTGGCGGGAAAACATGTTTTTTCGTTGAAAAGAAAGCAGATCACGCCAGAGATGACGTCTCCTCGCCAGGTTCAGAAGCTACCACCAACACTACTTTTGGAGGATGACTCTGAGGAGGAGACTTTCAGTGAATTTGGGCAGGCCTATAGCCCTTCTGACCTCCAGGTTAAGGTGCAGGAGTTTAGCTCTGAGGAGGAGCAGATGGAACGACAGCACTATGCTCCAGAGCATTATTATGAGGAGGAATGTACTGCTTCCAGGCAGGTGCCTCCACAACAACCGATGCGTCAGTTACCCGAGGGTATGGTGGCAATACCATCCGCTTTAGTGACGGATTTACAACTTATGTTGCGGGATTACAAGCAACGTTTCCCGACACCTCCGGAAGGCCAACAAGTGCGCACCACGACACCTCCGCCTCAGACATTGCGTCCTGTGGCAGACCATTCTTTACCCTCAAGAGAGCGTGCCGCTGCACTGGAAGTGCGCCCTCAAGAGGTAGTGCAGGTGCAGGACACTGATGATGATGATGATGCTGCGTCTTCAGATGCAGACCAGCAAGCGGATCCTGATCAGGATCAACAGACGCCATGGAATACTACTGACCCTATGGATCCGGACAACACCGACCCGGATAATATTACTTCGCCTCCAGCGGATGTTGGAGGGTTTCACAACTTAATGGACAGGGCATCCAAAAGATTTGGTCTCCCAGTGACCACAGTGCAATCGGATTGCTTTTTGTATGACTTTAAAGAACCATTCAGGAAGTCAGTGAGGTCCATTCCAATCATCGAGCATGTCTGGTCTGAGGGCTTGAAGGCTATGCATAATCCGGCTACAGTCCTCCCGGTACTTCCGAGACTAGAAAAGAAGTATAAGGCACCGGATGGCAGTCCAGCATGTTTACTTGGCCAACCGAAACCGGATTCGGTCATTTCGCAGGCTGCCCAGAGCAAGTCCAAGAATCCTTCTGCGCCGATGACTACGCCGCCAGATAAGGAGGGCAGGCGCCTAGACAATGTGGGCAAGAGGTTTTCAGCTATGGCCAGTCTCCTGGTTCGGGCGGCCAATGCGTTAGCGATTCTGGGACGCTATGATCGACAAATGTGGTGCGATCTGGCCCCATTTGTTGACGAACTGCAGGATTCGTCTAAGGAAGATGTGAAGAAGATTTTGCTCGAAGGGGAGCGGGCCTCTTCGGAAGTCATTGATGTGGCAATGGATATTGCGACCACCGCATTCCGTGCACTAGCTGGCTCGGCGGTTCTGCGACGCCAGGGGTGGTTAAAGGCCACATGGTTCAGGCAGGAGGTACAGAATAAGATCTTGGATCTGCCATATGACGGTGAGATGCTATTTGGCAAGCACGTTGATGAGGCCCTGCAGGGAATCAAAAAGGACACGGATACAGCTAAGTCCTTGGGTACATTGCAGTATCGTAAGGTGCCCTTCAGAGGAGCTAGAGGAAGAGGCTTTTCGTCTTACCGTGGAGGTAATCAAAATCGCTACTCCTCTGGATCTCAGTCCAGCCAGTCGTATAAACCACAATACACTCAAAGGGGCTCTTTCTCTCGCCAGCAGCCTAGAGGACGCCAGGGGCAGCAAAGGAGAGACAACACCAGGAAACAATAGCGGCCAGGTGGCTCTTTCCACTGTTCCTGTTCCCTCATTCACATCTGTGGGGGGCAGGATTTTCCATTGCCTACACAACTGGATAATTATTACATCGGATCAGTGGGTCCTCCAGATTGTCAGAGAAGGACACACATTGGAGTTTCAAGACCTTCCTCCAACAAGAGCGCCGGATGCCTTCCTTCCGAAACATCTCAGGCTCCTTCATCTCGAAGCCCACCAACTTTTCACCAAGGGGGCAGTAGAGCCTGTACCTCTTTCGCAAAAGGGAAAGGGGTTCTATTCCAGGTTCTTCCTGGTTCGGAAGACAAAGAACAAGTGGCGTCCGATTTTAGATCTACGGCAGCTCAACACTTATCTCGTGAAGTTGTCCTTCAGGATGGTCACTCTTCAGGACATCCTTCGTCTGCTCAATCCGGGGGATTATATGGCGACCCTCGATTTGGAGGACGCCTACTTCCACGTTCCTATCCATCCAGCTCACAGGCAATATCTGCGCTTTACAGTGGGCAAGAGTCACTTTCAATTCAAGGTACTGCCATTTGGTCTCCGGTCCGCCCCACGGATCTTCACAAAGGTTCTAGCTCCGGTGGCAGCTTTTCTCAGAAAACAAGCTATTCAGGTGTTTCCATACCTGGACGATTGGCTGCTGAAAGCTCCATCTGTTCAAGAAGCGTCCAGTGCAGTCCGGACGTGCAAGGATCTGTTCGAGCGGCTAGGTCTTCGCCTCAACAAGGAGAAATCGGTTTTATACCCATCCAGGTCAACAAGGTTCCTGGGTGCCATCCTGAACACGGACAGTTGCTTAGCCCTTCCATCGGAGGAGCGCCAGACCAAACTAATGTGTTCAGCTCGTCTTCTCCAATCTCGAAAGACACTGACAGTTCGCAAGTACAAATCACTTCTCGGATCGATTTCATCTTGCATTCCTTTAGTTCCGCACTGCAGGCTCAGGATGCGTCCACTACAAGAGCAACTGGACAGGCAGTGGCGGCAAGTCACAGGATCCTTCGACGACAAGGTTGTCGTTACCAAAGAAATGAGAAAAGCAGGCGGCTGGTGGCTGGAAAAAGACAATCTTTCCAAGGGTTTATCGTTCCTCATTCCTCCATCTCCCCTGATTGTAACAACGGATGCTTCCATGGAAGGATGGGGAGCGGTCCTCCAGGAGCTGAAGGTCAGCGGTCACTGGAGTCCAGTGCAACGCAAGTTCCATATCAACCTCCTGGAACTTCTCGCGATCCGCTTGGCTCTTCAAGCTTTTCTTCCGAGGATTCAAAACAGGACAGTGCTGGTTCGTACGGACAACACTACAGCCATGCACTACATAAACAAACAGGGTGGCACAAGATCCTCCACCCTCTCCAAGGAAGCCCAAACGATATGGAATTGGTTGATACAGAACAACGTCGCCCTTTCGGCGGAACATCTAGCGGGGACGCTCAATGTCAGGGCGGACGCTTTGAGCCGTCAGAGGACAGTCTCTCACGAGTGGGAGCTGGATCAGACCGTTCTGGAGGATCTCTTTGCTCGATGGGGGACACCATCAATCGACCTGTTTGCGACTCCCCAGAACGCCAAATGCCTGTCCTTCGCAAGCAGGGTTCACCATCGGGAATCCTTGGGGAATGCGCTTTTGATTGCCTGGTCAGGCGCCTTTGTTTACGCTTTTCCTCCCATTCCACTGATTCCGAAGTTGGTCAGCAAACTCAAGGTGGAACCGTGCAGGATGATTTTGATCGCTCCAGCATGGCCCAGACAAGTTTGGTACTCGGAGCTTCTTCTCCTCTCCCAGGACCAGCCAGTTCTCCTTCAGCCTATTCCAACTTTGCTAACAATGTCTCACGGTCAGGTTCTACATCCGGACTTGAAGTCCCTGCGATTGACAGCGTGGCTCCTGAGTTCAGAGAGTTCCAGGGATTAGATCTCCCAAGTGAATGTAGAGACATTCTAGCTCAGGCTCGGGCCCCTAGTACCAACAAGACCTATCGAGCCAAATGGAAGAGATTCTGTGTTTGGTGCCAGAAGGAAGGTTTACACCCGTATACTTCTTCTCCACACAAGCTCTTGCCTTACCTCCTTTCTCTGGCAAAATCGGGATTGGCTCCATCGTCGATAAAAGTCCATCTGGCAGCCATCTCTAGATTCAGACGTTCATCTTCAGGGCCTTCCCTATGGTCGGCTAGGATTGTCAAACAGTTCCTGAAAGGTTTGTTCAGGGTTTTTCCTCCAGTTCGGCCACCTCCTCCAACCTGGCACTTGAATCTGGTTCTGTCATCCCTCATGAAAGCCCCTTTTGAACCTGTGCATAAGTCTGACCTTAAGTTTCTTTCCTGGAAAGTGGCTCTTCTCTTGGCCCTGACATCGGCTCGTAGAGTAAGCGAGATACAGGCTTTCACGATTGAGGAACCTTTTCTCCAGTTTAAGAATAATGTGCTGATTCTACGGACAAATCCTAAATTTATCCCGAAAGTTCCTTCGGAATTCCACCTAAATGAACCCGTGGTCTTGAAACCATTTTTTCCAAAACCTTCTTCACCTGCGGAAAGAACTCTGCACTCTCTGGACATTCACAGATGCCTGAAATTCTATCTGGAGCGAACGAAGCAGTTCAGGAAATCTTCACAGCTCTTTGTCTCCTTCAGTGCTCCACGCAAGGGTTGTGCTGTTTCGAAGGCTTGTATTTCCCGTTGGATTTCCAGTGCTATACAATTTTGTCACCAGGCGGCTGGGAAACCTCTGCAGCGAGCAGTTCGTGCTCACTCTACCAGATCCATGGCTTCATCTGCGGCGTTATTCGCAGGAGTCCCTATCAAGGACATTTGCAGGGCGGCTACGTGGAGCAGTGTCCACACCTTCACCCGCCACTATTGTCTGGATTCTTCTGTGAGGGAGGATGCAGCAGTGGGCCAAGCAGTCCTGAGGAACCTTTTCCAATAAGTCGGTGAGCTTTCCTTTCTATCCCGCCTTCCTTGGCATATTTTGTATACTGCATTATTGTCATATTTCATGATCCTATGTGTTATACTGTTTTTACAGAGATGTGTCACATTTTCAGGTTTAGGTATGACAAAATATGTTTTTCTTTACTGCTAGTTACTCTGATACAAAGCATGGGAATCTATGAAAGTTCCAATACTGGGGCAAGAAAACAAGTTACTTACCTGTAACTTTGGTTCCCCAGTATTGGTAACTTTCATAGATTCCCATGCGCCCACCCGCCTCCCCTGGGAAAGCTCACTCTTCTGATCTTGATGGATAGCTATATACAACGGCTACGAAAATCTGAGGCTCTGAGCTTCTCTCAGGAAGGTTCTATGGGGTGAGGCTGCTCTGATTGGCTGCTGCAGAAATTTGGTCTCTTTTACACAAAGAGGTGGATAAGCTACAAAATGAGATGAGGCCTAGGCCTATTTTTTCACTTTGTGCTTACTACTTTAGTTTTTTACTATTTACCGAGGCTCCCATTCCGACGACGGGGAATGATACAAAGCATGGGAATCTATGAAAGTTACCAATACTGGGGAACCAAAGTTACAGGTAAGTAACTTGTTTTCTTCTTCAAGTAGATGGTATAAGCAAGGTAGCATGATTACTGTGTTTAACTTGGTTATGTTATTGGTGTTCCAAAAAGTTCAACCTTACTTAAAAGACCATTTTCTTCTGTTAACTCCCAAAAAGACGTTAGTTATATTTGTAATTACAGTGCAGAATGTAATAAAGCATGTGTTGGAAGCTGGCTCTTTATGTGATATATCAATACTCTGATATACTGTGTAAAGAGTCCAGGGGTTCCCTTACTAGCAGACCGGGACTTGCCATGCAATCCCAAAGGGCTCTATTAGGGGGTAGTGTGGTTGAGCAGCCTTGGGATTAACACAGAGGAGTGCGAGGCATTTGAAAATACACACACTGATTAATAAATGACACACACGACTCAAAGGAGATCGAGACCAATTTTTAAAGATAGCAAGTATTTTTCTATATGTTTAGGCATCCGAAGAAAATCGTTCAGGTAAGTACGTTTTTCAAATTAAATTCTTTTCACTTTATGGTTTAAATCTTTTATTGAGTTTTCAAAACAGGAAAAAACAGTCTGACCGCAATTTTACATCAAGTGTATCAAGGCAAAGTCCACCATAAGAAACACAGTCAATCTTGATGCTTTAGCGACTTGGACAGCAATGCAGGTCCCATATAACACCCGGAAGAAGTGTCCACAAAGCAAAAGGAGTACCCCACTAAGAAAAAAAGGGAAAGGCAGTAAGAGGGCCATCAGAGCCCAACTTTGTGTTTGCGTGCGGGCGCCTTCTGCTCCGGAATTGGGGTATCTACTAAACGGAGGAGGCGTAAGTAGCGGGGGCAGCTTAATTCCCGGAATTCCCCTGTAAGCAGAGTCCGAAAGGGATGCCAGAGTTCCGCGAATTCCTCACCTCTTCCAGCCCGTGCTAGGGACATTTTCTCCATGCCCAGCACCATCTACAGCCTGTTCAACCAACCTGTGTGTGGGGGGGGGTCTGTGTGGTCCTCCAGTGCGCCAGGATGTTCTGCGTGGCTGCCCCTAGAGCAATAGCGATACGCCTGCCTCTCCGTGATTTCAAAGGGTACATCAAAGCGTAGGGAGCCCCAGCAAGATGTAAGCAGGGAACCTAGGGAGTTGGGTGTCTTAAGTGAGAGTCTGCCGTCCAATATCATATCCCAATATCCCTGCAAGCGGTCACAGCTCCAAAGTAAATGCTCCAGCGTGCCAAGTTCCCCACACCCTCTCCAGCAGCGGTCGCTAATGCGGGGGTCAAATTGATGTAAGCACTCAGGCGTGGGATACCAGTAGGTGGCTGTGTTTGTTGAATCCAACCTGTCGGCGGGCGCAGGGGTAGGGTCTGGAATACGTAAAGTATCTGTGGCAGGAGGGTCATCTTGGTGGCGGCTATCCTCCCTAGCCAGGAGAGAGAATGGTGCTTCCACCTCCGGAGTTCTTCGCGAAGTCGCAAGCGAAGCTTTGCATAGTTCGCCTCGGCAATGGCGGGGATGGTAGGGCCCAGGAGGGCTCCCAGGTAAGGGACTGTAGTGCCAGACCACTGCACATGGTGTTCGCCTTGTACCTTGGCTAGCGTCTCGGGTGACAGTGATATATGGAGGGCCACTGATTTATCGGCGTTAATTTGGAACACGGAGGCCAGCGCAAAACTATGGAGTTCAATAAAAAGTGCGCGGAGCGATTTAATCGGCTCAGTGAGGGAGAGTTATATATCATCCGCATATAGACTGATCTTGTGTGTGTCACCTTCAAATGGAATGCCCTTGATAAGCGCATGTTGCCTGATCCGTTGTGCCAGCGGCTCCATGTAAAAGGCGAAAAGGATAGGGGAGAGGGGGCATCCCTGTCTGGTCCCCCTTTCAATCGGTAAGCGAGGGGAGGTGTGCCCGTTGACGCGCACCGTGGCAGTAGGCTGTCCATAGCAATTCAATATACGGGTGCGGAGAACATCCCCAGGCCAAAATGATGTAACGTCTGTTCCAGGTAGGGCCAGTGCACCCTATCGAAGGCCTTTTCGGCATTGATGGTGAGGAGCATGCAGTCTGGTCGCGTCCGCGACCCTGCTTCAATGAGATGGAGGACCCGCCTAGTGTTGTCGCTGGTCTGTCGCTGGGGTATGAAGCCGGCTTGGTCGGGCTCCACTAATTGTTGCATATATGGTGCCAATCTGCTTGCCAGAATGCCTGTGTACAGTTTGAAATCAAGATTTAAAAGAGAGATCGGCCTATATGAACCGCAGCGAGTGGGATCACGGCCCGGTTTCGGTATGACCGAGATCGCCGCTTCCAGGAGATCTGCCGGAATTGCACCAGGCTGGGCAAAGGAGTTAAAAAGATCCCGCAACAGGGGGGCCACCTGTTGGCAGACTGTTTTGTAAAAGATCGCCGGTTACCCGTCCAGGCCCAGGGATTTCCCCAACTTTAGGCGGGAGATCGCCGACACCACCTCCTCCAGGCCAATGGGCCTTTCTAGGAAATCTGCCTGGGCCGAGTTCAGGGACGGAAAGGTGCGCTCCCTGCTGGTAGTCGTGACTGGCCTGCAGGTCAAGCATGTCGCCGGCGTAAAAGACCTCATAAAACTCATAAAACTCGTCGAGGGTCGACGCTATTGCGGCCCCGTCTACCACCAGATCTCCATGGCTTTCCTGATAGCCCGTACTTGCCCGCCTCTGGCACTGCTCACGCAGCTTGCTCGCCAGCAGTCGCTCGCACCGGTCCCCCCACTGTAATAAGAAGGGCCGCATATTCCGCTGTCTTGATCTAGAGCGGCCGACATCTTCCGTTCCGCGCAGAGTTGGCGCCACGCCCGTGCTGCCCCTGTGCGTTGGTGCATTTGTTCCAGCTCTGCTAAGCGTTATGCGATTTCGGCCCGTTTCTGCACTCGTTCTTTGATGTTGGCCGTGGCAATGGAGATACATTCGCCGAGCAAGACAGCTTTAAGTGCAGCCCATTGTGTGGCCCTAGAGGTGTCAGTGTTGTCATTGTGGGTCAAAAAATGTGTGATGGCGGATTTAATCCGGTCCACTATAGAAGGGGTCTGGAGAAGGGCTTCCCCAAGACGCCAGTGTCGTTGCGGGGTCGGCGCGGCTGGAAAAAGGAAGGTAGCCACCACTGGAGAGTGATCATATAAGGAGGCTGGCAGGATGTCCACTTCCCGAGCTCGAGGTACCAGTGAGGAGGTGCATAAGAAGTAATCAAGACTGGCGTATGATTTGTGGGCCCCTGAGTGGTAGGTGGAAGCAGTGTTGCGTGGGTGGAAGTGCCTCCACAGGTCAATGAGACCAAAATCTAGGAGGTGTGCGTGTCCAGCTTTGGAGAGGGATCCTACCTGGCCTGACCGTTGGCAGGAGCGATTTGCCGTGTTATGGAATACCAAGTTAAGGTCGCCCCCAGCAGTAAATGTTGTTCGGTGTTGGCCGTGGCGGCTATAAGGCTTTGTGGAGCAAGGATTCCTGCCCCTCATTAGGTGCGTTTATCGAGCCTACTAGTATGGTCTACCCTGCTATTAGGAAGCGGTGTACCAACAATTTCCCCCTTATCGCCGCTTCCTTCTGAAGGATTTGGCCTGTGAAAGATTTGGACACCAAAATTGCCACCCCTGCCACTTTCTTGGGTGAGGACGAGAAGAGCTGCGTGGGGAAGGCCCGAGACTTACGTTGGTGTTGGTCTTTAAGCAGTAAGTGTGTCTCCTGTAAGAGGCAGAGATCAGCTGTGGAGTGCTCTAAGAGGGACAGTACTGCTCGGCGCTTGACAGGGTTGTTGAGTCCTCTCACATTAATGGAGAGGATTTTAAGTCTGGAGGGTGTCATTGTTGGTCAAAGAGGGCCTCTGAGCGCTGCGCAGGTTGTGGGGAAGAAAAATGAAAAGAAAGTGGACAAGGGGGTGCCCCCCCCCCCCCCCCCCCAAAAGAACAATAACCCAACCAACCGTCTCGCCCCCCAATAACCCACCCTCCCCTCCCACACCCCTCCCGACCAGAAAGCTCCGCATGTAGGTAGGTGTTTCAAGTCGGTCAAGAGTCACCCCCCAACCCCAACCAGACTCCCACCCCTCCCCAACCCCAACTAGAAGTCCCAAATTGCAAACCATAGTCTCAGATCAGTCACACTCCATTCAGGCCTGTAGAAGGTAAAGATGAGGGAGTGTGTGGCAGTGGCAACCCTGTTGGCCCCCCGTCCCGCCCCTCTCAGCCCCATGCGATGGCAATGCAAAAAATCCCCCCACACTTGCTGCGTAAGTCCCAGCTGTTGTGTCCTTGGAGACTTCCTGTATCGCTGCTGCCTGTTCCTGCGCCATGGTCGTTGGGTCTGGCTTAAGGCTGCTACTGGGCGAGCGTTGGCGTCCCACTCGTTGCCAACCATCTCTGGAAGACCGGGAATGTCTCGTCTGTGATGGCTGCGTAAAGGTCCCCTCCTCCCCTGTACCTTCCTCGTGATCAATGCCCAGCAAACCACACGTCTCTCGCAGGGACTGGAGCTGGTGGAGGGCTCCCTTCCATTTAAAGATGAGTCTAAAGGGGTGGCCCCAGGAGTAAGGGATCCCATTGTCCCGTAGGAAGGTTGTGGCCACCTTAAAGGCCTTCCGCTTTTGTAAAGTAATTGCTGAAAGGTCCTGGAATAACCCCACGGAGTGGCCCTGGAATTTGAGGGGTTGCTTCTGGCGCTCCACCCTCAGAATGCGCTCCTTTAGGGGGTAGTCAGGTAGGAAGGCCAATATGTCAGGAGGGGGGCAGGTGCCCGGCGCGCCAGGCCCACTCTGTGTGCCATGTCTATACGGATCTCGAAGTCTTCGGGCTCCCCTAGGATCTCCCGGAACAACTGCTGCAGGTAGTTGGTGATGTTGTCTCCCTCTAATTTGGATGGCACGCCTTGGACCCGTATGTTATTGTGTCGGGAACGATTCTCGAGATCCTCAGCGTGCGCCTGTAGATCAGTCTGTTGCTCGTGGAGACGGCTAATCTCTTGTTGTAGGAATTAAACTTCCTCGCTCCTAGTGTGATCTGCGTCTTCCATTGCCGCCACGCGCTTCCCAAGACCGTCAACTTTGCGACGCAGTTCTCAGTGCTCTCCTGCCATATCTTGCTTGAGGGTTTGAAAGTCCTCCCTCAAGGAGTTGAACAGGGACTCCAGGAAAGCTTTGGTGATGGGGGGCCCCACCGTCTTCCTGCCCAGGGGGTCCTTAGATGTCACCGGCGGCGCAGGGCTCTTCTCTCCCTTAGGGGTGCCTTTGACTAACATGTCAGTTATGGTGCGGCCGCCCCTGCGATTTGTGGTCAGCATGACTGCGCGATCCTCAAGTGCCACGCAGCTCGGACCGCACAAGTAGCGGGCACTCCGGTAAAAGCAGACCCACGTGGAACTCCAGGTGCTCTGGTGAAAAACAGGCTATCCCGGGTGCAGGCCCCCAGCGCAGACCAGGGCCCGAATAAGCGTCACCTCAAAGGCCTCGATGGGGGGATGGGTAGCGTTCTGTGGGGCACTGTGACCAGCCTAGGCTCCTGTCTGGACATGCAGTCAGTACTGTGGCTCCCTGGCGCCCCGGGCCCCAGCCACGTGGCCCCTCCATGGTGCTCCTTTCGCACTTTCTCGATGGCCGCCCCTAGACGAGCTGGGTAGTTCTCGCTGGCACCGGCTCCCCCGACCACTGCTCTCCAGCGCGGGCCCCCAGTGTTGGGTTGTGCAGGCGCCCGTGCTCCGGCTCCCTGGGCCCACCCCACCCCTCACCGTCGCTCTTCTCAGGTGCGGGAGCAGCTTGCCAGGTAGGCCTCGCTAGGCCTCACGCCGGGGGCTCGAGTTGTGCCCCCCAAACTCTGCCTCTGCCCTCTCAGGCCCAACGCTTCGCTCCTCACCTCCGCGGGCACTCGAAGTGACGTAGCCCGTCCGTCTCCGCCCGCTGGGTGCTCGGTCCGTGGCTCAGCTGCAGCTGTCCAGGCGCGGCGCTAGGCCCGAATCCCGGGCCTCGATTTCAGCTCCCCCCGGCTGGCTCCTCTAATCGCTGACACCCGGCGCCTCACTCGCCTCGGCCCACACCAGGTGCCGTCGGCACTCCTCCCCGCCTCCGGGCCCGCAGGCGGTGGCAGCAGGTGGCTCGATAGGGCGCATGCACCCGCTGAACTGCGAAAGGCCAGGTCTGCCGCCGTCACCAGGCAGGCCCGGCCGCCATGTTCTCCTTTTATAGTCCGGGTGAGCTCCACGCGGGAAATGGCGGTCCCCGGATGTCTATGAACGGTAGCCCGGCCCCGCTGGATCGGCTGCCAGATGCCCTACCACAGCAGGGTAAAGCGTGGAGTAATTGGGGGGGCTCTAGAAGCTATTTAAAGGGCGCCAAGGGGGTCCAGGACGAGGAGCCACTCGATCAGACTTCATCTCAGGCCGCCATCTTGGCCACGCCCCCATTCTTTTCACTTTAAAGTTAAGTTCTGCATGGTTATCCTGTGGAAGGAAGAACAAGTTCTGCAAATAGGTACAGTACATAGACTTACAAAGCCAATTTCCAGCAGTTTAGTGGAGTGGTGGTCGAGGTCCGAGGCTGCACCAACAGTACACCATCAGTGGCACAAGTGCGGCCGGGTGCAGGGTGCAGACCAGTGTTGGGAATACAATGCTTTTCGACATTGTAAAAAGAGGCTGCAGGCTCTAGCTAGGAAGCCAGCAAGTGGGCTCAGGCCTTGCAATGCTCGGGGGAGCGGGGTCACACCTTTAGTTCCTCTTCTCAATGGCCATGGGGTCATGTGTGCAGAGGAGTCCTTCGGTGTTGGGTTTTTCCTTACCGGACCAGTCTCGTGCAGGGGCTGCAGGCGATGGCGGGGAGTCCAGGATGGGTGAAACCAAGATGGAATTGAGGTATGGAGGGCTGGGGGACCTTAATGACACTGGTGGCCCACTTCAACTTAGGCCAGAGACGATGGGTGCAGTGGTGGCTTTGGGTGTCTGGTTTTGGCAGTACCAGAGGCATCAGCTCCCTGTCTTAGGGTTGTCAGGCCTGCTGTAGGGGTGACTTACAAGTATTACAAGAAGTGTTAGGGAAATGGCACATAGGGATGTGTGACATGTCATATTTTCATCTTTGTACCAACACCCATAGCCTGCAAAGGGAGTCTTGCATATGCTTCATGAGGGGGTTTCTTAGGGTGGTACAATTCGTGCTGCTGCCCTTAGGAACCCTCTTTAGTATACCTCAGGTCCTAGGTACCAAAGTACCATTTACTAGGGACTTACTGAGAGTGTTCAAGGTTTTGCCAGTTTGGGGAACAATGGCACAGTTTTGGTAAAGAGCTCTGGCACTGGGGACCTGGTTAGTAGGAACCTAGTGCAATTTGTCAAAATCTCATCATGTACCCGGCATAAAGTGCGGGTGACCATGTCAAAAAGGGGCACTTTCCTTTAGCGTAGTCACTACCTAGAACAAACTGTTTTAAAGAACCAGTATTTCTGATAAAGGTTGTGACTGTTTATGATCTAATCAATAATACAGGAGCCAGTGACCCCCTTTCTGGTGCAGTTGGTGGGACAATCCCATTAGTTCTTCCATTTAACATCATACCATTTATTCTATGCAGTGATTCCAGTAGCATTCTTCCATGTTTATCTGCCTTTACATTTGGGTGGAAGACCGGTTCAGGAATAGACCAAGCTTCCTGTTCCGCATTGCTATGATCCTTTATTGCAGCATTAGACGTTTTTGTGTTAGTCACCCATTATTATCCTTTGGGAATTTGCTCCTGAATCAAAGATAGACTCGATCAAATCAAATGGCACATTCACTTGTATATTGTTTTCCAAGCAAGGCTATATGTAAATGTAATGCAGATACAAAATATCAGCTGAGTGAGCACTTGTTTTCGGTAAGTTTATTTTAATAACCTGTATATTATTGCTTGGAAGATGCATTATTTTAAAGTTTCATTGTATCTCAATTCTTAGGAGGATAGAGGCCACCATTCGCTTGTTCTTTAGAACATAAATGACAAAATAATTTTCCCAGTCAAATTTAGCAATGCATGAAGTCTCTTGAAGACAAATAATAGCTGGCCAGAATCATCAAATTATACATCGTTTTTGTTTCCAAACTAGCCATGTTCCAGGAGATAATCACCAAGTGACCGCTAAAAAGGACGCTTGGGGTTACTGTTTAATTTATTTCTATTCCGAATACTAGAGAGCGACCAGGAGTCATCTGTATTAGAGTTGTACATTTAGGGCTGGCTTTGGTTCCTTATCTGTCTGCCTCCTTTATCTATGTGTACTGTAAGTGTATCCATAGATCCACAATCAAGCTCATGACCTATATATTTAAGTGTTTTAGTCAAATGGTTCACTCCCTATAAGGTACCTGCGCAGACTGCAATGGAGACTGTGGGGCAGAAGACTTGTGGTGTGTTCCCATTACAGAGCCATTTTTGTCGAGTCTTTCATGTTCATGTAGCACTATACAGGGAATCACATTGGACCAAAATTCTACATGTGCTGTAGAATAGTTAAGATTATTGAGAACGGATATCAACTTTATTTCAGAAGAAGAAAGGGACTGAATTTGTGGTAGGTTATGCAGTAGTCTTACAATTCTTTGTCTATTTAGTGGATCTTCCCCATCTGCAAAGAGGTCCAATATCTTGAGCAGACATTAAGGATTTAATGTTGGCCCTGCTGGGAATAACTCGCTGTTAGAGTTGGTTGCCAAAACTGCATCTGAGGTGGACTTGCTTCCGATTAGATGCTTACAAAATTAGGTGCCCGTGCATTTAATTACCCATATATTAATTCTTTGCAGGTGGAAGGAGAGACCAGCTCGACACCTGGGTGTTATGTCAGTTGTATTACCACTTACTCCATTTTCCTCCGCACTAGTGTGGGTGTTTGTTAGAGCAAACTTTATTCTTCGAGATTTCCTCTTGGTGATACTACGGATTGCTCTCTTTTTCCTCACAGGCCTAGATTTTACCGTACTCCTATTAACTTTCTTAGAGTCGGGTTCTAATGTTACAGGCTGTGAAGCAGTCGCAGGAGTTTATTCCAAATTACCTGTTTTGTGGGAGAAATTAAATAGCAGATAGTAGGTAAGAGCGGCTGTCTCTTTGCTTGTCTCATTCCTGCACCTGCCTTATTCTTTTCTGTATCATTTGACATTTTGTTGCCTGTTTGAGTTGCACTTGGGTTTTTTAATGGTATTCCATGAGGGTAGTACTTTTAGGCCAATGCCTTCTTCGCAAGTTTGAGCTCTCACTTCAGTATCTGCCCTACAGACAGAGGTCAAGCCATTTTGATTGATTACAGTTTTTAAAATTGCAGTTTGAATTTTTACTGGTTGGTCAGAATTAGTTGTAGTTTTTCCATTAATGACAATATAGACTCAAGTATCCTCCGAAGAGACAGCAGGGACTCTGAGATAATTGCTTGTTCATGTTCAGGCTGGGGTGATCACTGAAAGTCAGGAGAGTGGAATCATTTCACTTCCTTATCAGATAATTACTTGGTGTACTATTGAATAGTTCTAGTCTCTCTTTCAGCAGTTTACTCCCTGCTGTATAAGGAATTGACTCAAATCAGTGTCAGGTAATGTAAAGTCTGTTGCTGAGACTGGATTAGGTGCAGCTTCTGGAGTTGCCAACTGATTACATATTTCGATTATGGGGGCAGAGCTATTTTTTTCTATACTCCTTAGAACTTTAGATGTTAAATCTGCAACGGCAAGTGTCAAGATATGACTTTGATCTGCATTCGTCTTTGCATTACCCTTTAGATCTATTCCTGTTGCCTGACTGCGTAGGCCAATGACCGGTTATACCATGCCATAAATTGGCAGGTTGTTTCATACCATATTATACTATGACAAACCAAACCATACTAAACAATGAGGCCATGCTATACGATAGCAGGCTATTCCATACTATATATTGACTGTCTATATCTCACCATGTTAAATGATGACCATCCATACTATAAATTGACAAGCCATACTATGCAATGACAGACCATACAATGACATGCATACCATATAATACTACTCAAAATAACGTAAAAAATAAAAAAACCAAATAGATCTTGCAAAGGCGAGACCGATTGTTTTTGCCATTGCTTGCTGTATTGCATTCTCCAAATGGGTTTTGTTTCTTGTTTGTCCTTTTATGAGCTGTTGCCTGGTAGACATGACATTTGGGGGACTGCCTAACATGGTGCTGTGACATTGTTGCGTTTAAGCATGAAGTGCTGCCAAAAGTGTGAGACTAGACACTTTTGGAAATGTGGAAGCTTTCCATCTTTTAGGTGATCCTTCTCATAAGGCACAAATGCCCCTTGATGTGTATCCCTGAGGTCCGCTACCTAACTACTATAAGGGGTCTACTCAGGAGTGACATAGATGAGTTCACAGAAGCACTGTTAAGCAGTCAGTGAAATCATATTGGGAGTCTAACCAGGAGTACAGAATCTCAACTACTGCAAGCACTGTTAATGTAAAACAATCGATATAAATGCATGAAGGTCCAAACCCTAAAAGAACTGTTATGTAACTATGGGGTACTAAGTGGAGTTAATCCTGCGGGAAGCACAAACCCTGGAGGCTTAACTAATGTGCCCAGAGGGTGAATTAGTGAGGTATATAGGACATAATCTGCATAGGAATAATAGTGCCACATCCCACTAAAACCAACATACAGCACAGTGCAAAGGTATATGGATCCATTCAGCAGAGGTGGTCATGATGTCTACGATGTTGAGCCTTACATGGGGCTGGTAGTTGGCATCATGCTGTGAATGTGTTCAAGGAGATTTATCAGACGTTAAGAGTCCTTTAATGGATCTGTTACGTGCATGAATGAATGTTAAATGGGAGACTAGGATAAACAGGACTTGATTCTCCAGTTCGGGCAGTGTCATTCTGGGTCCACTGTGTTCTTGGTAAGTAGAGACACTGTATATCTATCAATGAAGATAGGTTGGGATGGAGTTTCTGTTTGCAGTTCAGGCTGCACTGTTGCTATTGGAACAGGGCCAAGACTGATTAGCATGTGTCAGAGTTTAATCTGAGATAGCATGGTGGAAAAAGGCACAATGGGTTGGAATGCTACCCAGGGCGATTGCCTGTGTTTAGACTTAATGCAAGCATTGCTCCTTTCACTTTTTGTGTGTTTCAGGGATAGAACTCTGCCTGCCTAGGTGACATCTTAACAGTTTATAGCTGGTAAAATAGGTTCAGGCTAACTCACCTCTCATACAGCTGAGTCAATTTTTGTGCTTTGTCTCTGATGAACACTAGTGTGCTTTCTGGCTTTTTGCCTCTTGTGAGAAAGTGGCTCTATATATACTGGTCTCTAGGAGGGGTAGGAGGATTCCGCCCTTGGTGGTTGTGTGCACATGTATACTTCGACCTTTTGGTCTTATCCGGTTTATTCTCTGTTCAATAAATTCAATTCACTCTTTATTTTGTTTCAAGGAATCATATTTATTTCATAATTCCTTTTTGTTACTTTTGCAATTTCGTATTCTTTATTTTGCGAAAGACTTCATTGTTCCACAATAACCCTATGCATTTCGGCCATTCCTGGGCACGGATACCATTAAGAGCATATGGTGCTGGGAGGTCAACATTACGAACTCCACAACACCATAATGGCTACACTGAAGACTGACCAGTTTGGTATCAAACTTTTCAGAACATTCAATCCACACGGATGCCAGTGTGGGATTTAACGAAAAATGCACCACAGAGGGCATCTAAGAGATGCCCCCAGAAACCTAACCACAATCCACGTCTGGACTGAGAGGCTGCCAGACAGCAAACATGTTGGTGGACCCCTGGGTGGAGAGCCCCCTGCACATCCATGCATTTCGAGTCTTATGTGACCCTTCCTCATGGGTCTGTGTGCAGAAAAAAGGAAATTTCACTAAGGGGAAACATACTGTTAATAGTGATTGATGTGTGACATTATATATGGACAGATATTAGGAACTTGAACATGAAATATCCGTGATGATATATATATACACCGAATTGTACATGTATAAGCCAATTACCTGTGAATGAATGTACGAGTTATTATTTATTTATATTTTGATGAGGCTAGCTCAAATTTCCTTTATTCTGCACACAGACCCCTCTCAGCCTCTCAGTCCAGACGTGGATTGTGGTTAGGTTTCTGGGGGCATCTCTTAGATGCCCTCTGTGGTGCATTTTTCGTTAAATCCCACACTGGCATCCGTGTGGATTGAATGTTCTGAAAAGTTTGATACCAAACTGGTCAGTCTTCAGTGTAGCCATTATGGTGTTGTGGAGTTCGTAATGTTGACCTCCCAGCACCATATGCTCTTAATGGTATCCGTGCCCAGGAATGGTCCTGGGTACTGTAGGGGCACAGGGCTCATGCCCCTGTGCCCACACCACTGGCATAGGGCACCCAGCTAGAGGGGTGACTGATGTATGCCAGGGCAGTGGAATTGTTGGCCTGGCACAGGGATGTGTGCCATGTCGACTCTTTGTTTAGTTCAGTTCTTAGACACTCAGCCTGCAAAGGCAGTGTGTTGGTGTCAGGGTACAGGGCCCCTAAGGGTGGCACAATAAGTGCTGCAGCCCTTAGGGGTCTTCTCTGGTCACCATGCCCTGGGTACCTAGGGTATCATTTACTAGGGGCTGACAGGTGGCCAGAGATGCCAATTGGGTTTTAGTTTCAACACCGTTTTAGGGAAGGAACACAGGCCCTGGGTACCTGGTTGGCAGGAGCCCAGGGCACACTCAGTCAAAGCACATCAGCAGTCAGAAAAAAGTGGGGGCATACCAATGCAAGAAAGATGGCACTTTCTCACACCTCTGAAATGTTTTTCATTGCTTCCTGCTCTTACTCCAGAGGCCTCTTTAGAGCATCATTGCCTTGTGGGCTGTAAAGGCAGCTTATGTTTTTATAGAGATGGGTTGTCTCAAATTAGAACATGCTGGTTTGGCATTTTTACACAGCATTCTCAGAATGGGTACATTGTTATACATTGAAAAACAGAATATTCCTTTCTTTTGAGCATCGCTGATCAATTTTATTCTAACCTCTATTCTCTCTAGGAAATAGTAAAGACGGCGGGATCCTGCCCCGCTCCCTTTCTCTGATCTTCAGCAGCATTCAGAATCGCTTGCATAAAGGGACAGATTTGAAACCTTCTCTCTCCAGTGAAGTGGTGTGGTTGGATAGCAGACAGGTCCGACAGGAAGAACTGAAGAAAGCGGCACTGCTCTCCAGCCTTCGAGAGGTGAGGCTGCTACTCTAGCTTTTTTCCATATTGTTGAGGTGCTAGGAAGCATAACATGGTATCCTTGAAATAATGCTATTGTGTCGGTGAAACATCAGACTAGTTTACCCCAATTTTACTCTTACTTTCAATTATCTAAGTCTATATTGTAACAATTCGCTATGACCTTTCTAAATAAGTCTGATAATGGGACAGTCTCCTAAATTCAGACGAACCCCCAAGTTTATAACTGGTAAACCATACCGCATTTTAAGTCGGAGCTCTACCTTTTCTGGCGCTGCTTTGATCATATTGGTCAGTAGGATGTCAAGCTCTAGGATACTGTGTGGTAGCCAGGCCCTTGCATGATAGATGTTCGACTCATCCCATCCTTTCCCTTCTTCCCTAGTTAAGGCCAGGTCAGATTGAACTCGCAATAAGTTTGATTTGGGTGTCTGATAATGTGATATGGTCCAAACTGGTTTGCCAGTGCATTTGCTTTCCATCACTCATATTGACTTCATCCCCAACTAAAATTGATTACCCCACCATCTACTGAAGCCACCATTGTCTGGTTTTAACCTTGTGGAACTGTTGACCTGATATGTGCCAACAAGCTATTCTTAGCAGAAGAGGGATGCTCCTATTTTTGTAAATACTGCCTATTCAAAAGTTTTTAATCCACTTATTTGTGCTCCAGAAGAGTGGGATGATTAATGTTTTTATTTTTGGATCTTTGGCACTTAAACAAGTTTATGAACATCAACAAATAAATCTGGTGGTCTACAACCGGGAGAAAAAGCTGAATTACCAAGTCACACAAACAAGTGCTAAACCTCAAGGGCGCAAAAAAGCAAATACCTTTGCGAACAGAAGGATTTCCATCAACTACCAGTGTGGTCAGTGTCATCATTTGGATATCCTTCCTTCCTACCACTGCCCCTCTAGATCACAGAGGAAAGTCATGTGGATCGGGTTTCAACCAGGTCACAGAAATCACGATAGGAGGAAGTGACAGCAAGAGATCAATTGTTCACCTAGTAACAGGCCACAGAAATGCATGTTGGCTACTTTGGGTGATGGAGTTATATGTGCAGTGCATGTGAGTGAAGTTAAAAAGGAATTAGAAGAGAAAAAACAAATATCTCTGCTACGCCTGATTAAAAATAGTGCAGAAGCAGCTTTGAACGCATAGGCTGCCTCACAATAAGGTCGACATGTTTCAGACTTGCTGACTGTTGGCCATAGGCTTTCTTCAGGACTTAAACAACAAACTGTATTGCTACTGCATTACCAATTAGATGACAAATCCTTGGTGTATATTAAGTTGGAATGAATACAACCTTATGGGTGATCGTCCCTCTGTACAAGTGGAGTGCCTTTCACGCCTGTAACAGAAAAACACTTAGGGCCTAATTGTGAAATTATAGAATAATTGCAACTTCTCCCAAACAATATCTCATCTTTACAATGAAACCCATAGTTTACCACTTATACACATAGGTTCCGAATATTAATCCATTATTTTAAATTCATTAAGCTAGTGTGCTCGCCTGTCTTGTACGAGGATAAAACCTCCCCCGGTCACAACTCAGGTGTAGGAGACCCCGCCCTGTAAGTAGAGGGAAACCGCTTTTAAGGGGAGAGGAAAACAGAAACCATCATTGTAATTCTGTCCCTCTTCTTGATACTCAGTGTTGTGCTTCAAAACTTAGAATCGTCACATTCTGCAACTAAAACTAGCAATAGGAAAGACTGGAAAAAAAGGAAGTCTCCTATTCGCTATAATATCTAAAAAGCCACTGCAGTTTAGCTAAAACTGAACAGTGACTGAGCCTTTCTCACTTGCAAGTGGAGATACTCTTTCAAAACCCAGTGTCACAACAATAGAATGACTTACCTCCTCTGTGTATTATTTAACTGCACTCATGCCCCCCCACCCCGTCTCAAAAACTCTCCTAAGCTTTATCAGGGGGCAAAGTTCTTAGTTTAAAAGACGGATCCCACAGCGCCCAGTTTGTTTGCTAACTGCCATTAGATTCCCCTTTTCAAACTGCCTATATATACAAACGGTAGAGGACATAAGAAATCTCACAGCTGGCGTACCCAGATTGTAAGGTGCGCTCTCCTATGACATGGGCTAAAAGGCTTTGCAGTCTGAACTACAGAATGACGTCACTGTACCCGGAAATAGTAGTTCATTGGGTTTCTCGGAAATAACGATTAAGATTTAATTCTAGTCCTCTTTCATAACAGTGTAGGGACTGATTTAGTCAATCATTATACTTTTTTTGACAACTGGAATCTTCATAATGTTTCTTGTATGCAGCAAAACTTATCGTATGTGTTTCTGCATTTGTAAACCACAGAATGACAACACTTAAACCGGAAGCCGTAGTACTGTATCAATCTTTGGAGCACAGTAGTCCCGCTTATAAAGATATTCACATCTCTCTGTGCCTTTTTAACACAGCGCACCTATGGAGTAATTAGAGAACTGCAAAGGGAAGTTTGTTCTTATCACCAAGAATATGCCTATTACAATCTTATAAGATTTGTTCCTGCAGGTTTATCCCAACCAATGCATTAGCAGCCACATTTTAGACTATAAAAGTGGGGTTTTATAAGGCAGTCCATGGTATCGCATCATTTAAGCCTGAGGTGTCGCTATGCAGTTTTAAACACCCATTTTTTTTCTTTTGTAAACAGAAATCTGGCTAAATCACTCACATGACGTGGTATGTATGGGTTCTCTGAAACAGTCCATGTGAACTCATCAGCCTGATGATCAAACTCTGCAAAATGTCTTGTGAGTTTTGTATTGTTTTTTTTGCACCTGAAGGTGCTTTTGTGTTCTAGCATCCTGAGCTTAACTTTGCGGGTCGTCATACCCACATATTGGCATTTACAGGGGCACTGTATCGAATAAATCAGCTTGTCACTATTGCAGTTAGAAAAAGCTCTTTGTGCCCAAGATCTATTGGTCCCAATGTCAATTGTTTTGGAGTGTCTTGTCTGTGGGCAAATTGCACTAGCACCGCAGGGAAAATGGCCCTGGACTGCCGGTACGTCCCAGAGTGTACCAACTCTCCTTGGTCCTTGCTCCTTTGGTCGTGTGTGCACCAATTTGTCACGTAGGTTGGTACCTCTTTTCAATGAGAACAGCGGAAGTGGAATTTTATCCTTGCAACTGTTCAGAAGACGCTAATGCTTACAAATACACTTCTGGATGCCATTTGTTAACGCGCTAAACGTATTAACAACGGTCAAACTCCGCAGGGGTGGTTTGTCAACGGGTGGTTCTAATAGTGCCTCCCTGTGGTTATTGGCAGCGCGTTTGTATGCTCGTTTGGTAAGTCTTCGAGGATACTTCTTCTCTGTCAATTGTTAGGACAGATTCCGGGCGTGTTTATACTGTTTGGGAGTAGAACAATTCCTTCTCACCCGTAGAAATTGGCCATACAGCAAATTGTCCAGCAGGGCCTTTGGATGTTGGCTATCATACCTGAGAAGGGAATTGCGAGCCATTGGTGTGCGGTACATTTTACTCTCCAAACCTGTTGGTGTGGCAAAAATATATAAGTCAAGGAAAGCTATTCTGTTTTTATGTGCCTCTGCTGTCAATTTCAAAAAGTTGTTCCATGTATTGAGCCATTGTTGGAACTGTACAACTGAGTATAGATCTCCATGCCACACAACGAAAACGTCAGATATATCGCTTCCATAGTCTGATCGGCTCATGGAAGGGAATATCGGAAGTCAACACATGCTCTTGTTCAAAAGTGTGGACGTAAAATTCTCCAAACTAGGCGCAAAAACACTCCCCATACTCGGGCCAGAGACTTGGAGGTAAATCGTTTATTCAAACTTGAAGAAATGTTCTTTCATGGGCCAGGGTCATGATCAAGTGGACCAGAGTGATGGAATGAAGGTCGGTGTTATTCAAGAGAGAGGCAATTGGATCTAACGTCTCATCTTGAGGGATGGATGTGTACAATGATTCGACATCGAAGGAGACTAAAAGGTCCCTCGCCGTGTCGAATTCCACAGTGGGTAGGAGACGTGGAACGTCCTTCGTATCTTGAAGATACGTGGGCATCTTGGTGACTATGGGCCTCAAGAAATAATTAACAAAAGTAGATAATGGCTTAAGAATTGAACCTAACCCAGAAATTCAGTCTCCCTGGTGGGGGTCGTTGGGTTTTGTGTACTTTTTGGCAAAGTATAAAAGTATGGCATTTCAGGATGAGTGGTCTGGAGAAATGCAGCCTCTTGTGGTGTGATTCATCCTTCATTACTTGCTTCCTCCACAATTTCGGTGATAGCTTTCCTGATTCTCTCTGTTGGGTCTTCTTTGTGAGGACGATAAGACTTGTTCTCCAGTTGTCTTAAGCACCCTGCTCGATATGCCTCAGTATCGAAGATCACAAATGCACCGCTTTTGTCTGCGGGCTTGATGGTTATATCATGATCTTGAGTGAGAGCTCGTAGAGCTGCTTGTTCTTTCTTAGGTAAATTTCTGTCATTACTTCTTTTGTTTCTACATAAAACTGTGATTTCTTCTTGCATTGCCCTCTCAAAAGTGAGTAATTGTGGTGGTATACTTTGTAGAGGGGGATTGAAGGTGGACCGTTTCTTTAAACCAGTGTTTACCATTTCTGTAGAAGACCGTGTCAGGTCTCTATCTTTGAAGAAATAGTGCAGTCGTATCTTGCAAAAAATCTCGCAAGTTCGCACTGTACTTGGAAATCATCTCCATCAGACGTTGCTACGAATCAGAGTCCTCTATTGAGAACACATTCTTCATCATAAGTTAAGATTTTTCTGCTCAAATTCACTATTAGACCGCTTCTGCACTCGTCTCTGGTTGTAGTAGGTTCTTCTTGGTTTGGCTGCACATGCCCATTTGCTGCGGCAGTGATGGTGGTTGGTTCCAATGTACTTGTGGTTGCCAATTTCTTCTTCTGCCTCGGGACCTGCCTGGCCCAGACCCTAATAAAGACTGATTGTTGAAGTCTTGTGGATCTCTCTGAAACGGACCTCCTGGTGGCTGGAATTGCTGAGGTGGAAATCCCCATGGTGTAGGAGGCCACTATTGTTGGAAATGAGGTACGGACTGACCTTTCCAAGTGGATCTTCTCCCTCGACCCCTGAACTGTTGTCTATTAGTTTCAGGAAGTTCAGAATCACTTGTGTTGTCTTCGACGCTGCTACCAGAATAGGTTGAACCGTATCTCCGTCCCTTCCTATTAAACTCTGGAGGGGTGTAGCTATCGCTGGTGTAAGGATAAACCACCTCATGTTTGAACTTAGCCAGATCTTTCTTAAATTTCTCAATTTTGGATACAAGTATCGAGTCTTTGAACTCTTTATTTGTTTTGTTCGATTCTTCATGACTCTTTTTTTTTAAAAGTAGCCGTGATGGTGGTCTTGATATGAGCTTCCAATACCTGTATCTCGATTAAAATGGCATCTGCTACCCGTTTCGCCGTACTTATTATCAGGATTAGCCAATCTCACGTGCAGCGCCAGGCGATTAAAGACCAATCCTTGAGAAAAGCTTTATCCTGAAGTAATAGGTGGGGGCATTTGTGACGATTAGACCTGAGGGCGCAAAATTCCCCTGCAAATATTCAGCCATTATGGCACCATGCATCAAAGTACGCAAGTGAGATTTCTTCAAAATCAAGACTTTTCCCCAATCATCAACATTAGGACCTCCGGAGCGAAATATGCTCTCTAGAATTCCCTTGTTAAGGTAGAAACCTTTCATATGATCACACTACCTCAAATCGTGGAGTGTTGAAATGTGTATAACATCAAGGAGTTTGTTTGCACATTCCCATCCACAAACAGCATCCATTGGTTTCTGAGATTAAAGTCTGTGATCAGCTTTATCGATTTAAGTGTCTACCTGTAAGTAGATGTTTACCACGTTTCTCCCTGTATTGGGGACTCAACATCCTCTGGGTGTCTGTGTTCTACACTGTTGAAACTGGGGTTTTCCTTCATCCAGAGGTCGAGCTATCGGTTCCCTTTCAAAGTTTTCATTTTACAGGAGTAGTGATTACCCCGTTTAGGGGTCTACCATCGCCTACCTCCAGAGAGGGTATTTAGAAGCAGTCGGTAAAACCTTTTTCGACATATCCTTACTTGAGCTAGGTGTTGTCCGAGGTCATTGGGTCTAAGGAACCGATTTTATCTATGTACTACCATTGGCATTTCATAATTTGCAAATTCTGCATCGCTGTCTCGCCAAACCTGGGCTCTCTTGATTTGCAGACTGTTATTGGGGCGACTGGCATGACTTAGTAAAACTGTATTGCAACTTTTTCGTTCTGCTTTTGTTTTCTGGACCCCTCTTTCTAGTGAGCTTTCCGCTAGTGAACTCAAGCCATGCAACCTCATTAGAGGAGCTCCTTGTTGTTTGATTTGTCAACAAAGGTTTCCTGTGTGAAACCCAAAGTCTGCCTGCCTTTCTTTGGAAGGGTGACTACTGCAACCTATACACAACCTATGTGCTGACTGGCAATGACGCTGTTTGATTCTAATCTAGAGGCGCATGCCCTTTTATATGTCTCTCCAGTTGAAGGACTTTGTGATACCCATACCTGAGAGACCTTACCATAATGTTTCGGACACAAGTGATCTTTGATATGCAAGTGAACTGGCTAGAGGTGAGAACCAGTGGGACCCCCGTTTATGTGCTGCTCATGAGAAGGTCGCCTGTGTTGTTTGAGTGTGCTACATGATCTCTGACCTATTGGGCTGTCTAGTCATATAATTGTGATCTATTGACAGCTGACCTTGAAAGTGGTGGGTCTGCACAGTCCCTGACCCATCTGGTGCCCTTAATGGAGCCTGTGCTCCCCAGAATGACTAATAGTCTGTCTATTGTAACAATCCGAGTGTTGAGTCCTGTTATTTTAGTTGCCAGTCATTCTGATTTCAAGAACTGTTACTCCTTGTGGTTCTTGAGATTTTTACTTTTTTAGTTGTGGTCGACCTAACCCTAAAGAACCAGGGTACGGTTGGTCATGGTTGGATCAGTGATTGAGTGTTCTGCTACTGGAACAACTTAACTGCTGTTGGTGATTGAGATTCGGTCCCCTGAGAGAAAAAAGGACCCTAGGGAGATCTACAGCAATAGCTTCTAAGTTTTTTCTGTTCATGCAGTGTTGTCACAATGATTCATTTTGGTTAAGACCCAGCTATTCTGTATCGATCATGAAATGTTGTGTATAGAGCTATTTGGGTGATCACGCATGTTTGTGAGTTGTGACTTTCCAGGCTTTTTATACTGCAAGAGACTGTAACAACGCCCTAAATTGGTTTGCAAGAGTTTGAGCATTTTCTTTAAGTGGGTAAAGAGCAGGGTAGTTTCCTTTTATGTGAGCTTTAATAGTTTGTTACCCTCTCCGGTCCTGTAGGGGTAGGGTGATCACTCTAGTGCAGAGGTCTTCAAACTTTTGTAGGTTGAGCCCCCCCAGCTGAATTTTTTTAGATATTGGCCCCCCATCACCTTACTACAACACAACACTCCCAAGGGGAGCAAGGGTCACAGGGAAATGTTTAGAGACCTAACCAGATTCAATCCCCAACTCCTAACATATTCAACACATAGAATAATCTGGTGGTCTAGTGAGAGATAAAACACTACAGAGACTAAGGGAACGAAAATCAAAACAGATTACTTGTCCATCACCTGACATAAATTTCTGGAATCTGGTACACTTCATAATCGACCGCCACACGCATATCACGGGCCATATCCGGCAAATAATGTTCAACTCTAGAAGAGCAAGTGCATTGTGAGTGCAGAATGAGCACTGTGAATGCAGTGTTTGAGTTGAGTGTCTGCAGGTTTGTGAGTGGGTGTGGTGAAATGACAAAGGCTTATTACACAGCTCAAAACACAATTTTCCAAGATAAAATGTGTGCAAATTGTTTTTACTAGTATGCTTTGTTTTAAACATGACAGATTAATAATAACGCCACCAAAATGAATGTGACAGGTGTGCCGTTTTTAGCCACATAGACTGTGGATGGATTTTTGCCACTGCCATCCTCAGGTTGTGTTCTGCATCCAGTCTTGGAGGACACTTAGTCTTTAGTACCGCAAGTGATGAGAGCCCAATCTCACACAAATAGGACGAACTGAAAGGCAAGAGAGTTTTGATAGCAGTTTCTCTTAAAGCTTAATATTCTGCAGACATTTTCAGCCAAAACATTGACTGTAATGGAGACAGTGTTATGATTTTTCGAGCACCCCTTACCTCCGAGTTAGTACATGAGAAACAATTCTTCTCTAGAAACCATTACCAAACGTTTTAGGCAGCATTATAATGGGATAATTGCCCACCAATCAGTTCTTGGATCCGAAGACAAAGGTGAAAGTCCACAGAGAGGGCGCTGAACGAACACCTAATTGAGAATTCCTTAGTAGTACAATAAGTTGCTTGCCTGAAACAGTGGGCGTTTAGCTTATGTTTAAAAAAAATAGAACTGATAATAATTGAATGATGTTGCCTATTTTACTTCAGAGCAATGTTGTCTGACAGACTTTGTGGTGGCAGAGACATGTTGAGGATTTTGGGGGCCCTGGGCCAATACTATTTTGGGGGGCCCTGTTCGGAAGAGCTTTTAGATTAAATGATTCACTTTCAGCTCTGCCATACCATCTTTAGCCAGGCTACTAACAGTGCACAGGCGCTATGGTCGAAATTCTAAGTGTTTACATCTAATATTCAGAGATAGTGATGAGTGTTTTCACTGTTGTAACAAAGCAGCAGCCCACAAATTTTGCAGCAAATAATATCTGTGATATCCTCCAATTTCTCATATGTGAGGACTCCTTTTGATCTAAAATAAACTTTTTATGGTTGTTGCATAAAACAAAAACATTTCTCTGCAAATAGTAATAGACTCTCACATCAATCACATTAAAAAGAAATGAAACAAAACGGTATTTACACCTTTCTGGCAAACATTTTTATTTTTATAGCACTACTCATTGTTTAGTCACATTCAGTTCTTTGATCTGCATGGTGCACGTTCTTTGTAGCAGGTATATTAACCCTCTGTGCTGTGTGGGTGGTAGGAGTACCATGTGAGTTCAGGGTGAGCCATGCAACAGTGTGATAGGGTAAGAGGAGTGACTGCAGGGTGAGTGAGGTGACCATATGAATTTGCTCGCGGATGTAAGTGCAGAGTGGGACGAATGAATGTATGGTTAATAATGGTCTTATTTGCGAGAGATTGCAGATTGAGCAGTAAGGAGGACAGGTGAGTGAAGTGTCACATGAGTGCAGGGTGAGTAGTTTGCTTGTCTGACTGCAGGGTGAGGTACCAGGGTAAACCGCGCAAGTGCATTGTGAGTGCAGAATGAGCACTGTGAATGCAGTGATTGAGGGAATTGTGTGAGTGCAAGGTGATCAGTGAGTGCATTGTGATTACTGTGAGTGCAAGGTGAGCGTGAAAGTGAAGGGCGAGAATGAAGAGTTTGTTGTCTGAATGCAGGGTACATTACGGAACACTTGCAGTAACTCAGCATGCTACTGACAGCATAGGGTTTAGGATATGTTAAACTATTGCTATTATGGCATTAACCAGGGATCGGGTTGGAGGAAATAAATGTGCTGATCTTACAACAAACTTCCAGTTTTATGATTCGGGTTGCCAGCTCATTATTTTGATGTCCCAGGCAGTACAAAAATAAAAAAATAGTCGCCAAAAGCTGTATTGTCAGCACTTGTGTGTGCATACCTTGCACAGCAAATATAAATAGAAGCACTGTTTATTGTGTTCTAGGGATGCCTGAATGATCCAGGACTGATAATAAAATGGAACAAAGACAGAAAAGTCACATTACAAATGTATACATACTTCTTTATAATCATATTTAGTGTCAAGACAATGAATTTGCAGGCTGTTTAAACACATGGCTGGCTGGCATTTTTCTTTTGGCTACTTGAAGCCCTGTGCAAATTTACAAGAAACTTTGTTTCCTTTTGTTAAGAGCTAACTTTCCTAGGACGGAGTTAAACTTGTAGAGTTGAAATGCTTCAGCTGCAGTGGGAGGCAGGATGTCTCCTCTGCTAAAACTGAAAGCAAGGAACAGACGGTCATTTCAGCTGCAGTGGGAGGCTAGGACTCTCTCCTCAGCTATGAAATCAAACGTGAAGGAACAGGACTGTCTTTTTCCTCGCTTTCGTTTTTAGCAGGAGACTCGTGCCTCCCACTGCAGCTGAAGCATTTCAGGTTTGAGAATTAACCCCCTCCTGGGACAGTTAACTCAGCTCTTTACATCACAAAAACACGCACTTCGTGTCTAATCTATTTCCCCTCCCTCCAACCCTGTGTTACCGGAGCTCTACAATAAATAAATAAAAATCCCATTTGAAATGGGTGAAGACTTGCGACTCAGGACAGCAAAACCCCAACAAAGGGAAGATCTTAGTGTGGAGTGTGCGCACCCCCTGAGATGCGCCCCACAGATTCACTAACTCTGCTCTAGTGTTGGGGGCAGCCAAGCAGGCCCTCCTGGCCAAGTGGGGCTCACCCGATATCCCGACTAAGTAAGATTGGCTCCACAGGTTGTGGAGGTGGTGGGGATGAAAAGGATCACATCGGGGATCAACCACACACTGCCCAAATTCGATAAGACCTGGGGATCTACTGTGGCATACTTATCTTCAGAATTCTTAGAGCTTACCTGTCCCTGATATCTACGAGTCCTGCGATTCCCCACGACTCCTATACCGGACCCGGCACTCCCTCAGAACGACAATCAGTCCTAGACCCCTACTGAGTCATACCACAAGCTGTGGGTGGATTCCTGTCCTCTATCTCCTCTGTCCCTTTCAGTCTCCTCTTCACCTTCTTTCACTCCCCCCTTGTCTCTTTCCTTTACTCTTTAATAAAGTTTGACTTTGAATAAGATTCTCCCCGCCAGCCAGTGGTTGTAGGTTGGTGTATTGTTAATATTTGCAACTCATTCAATAAAAACAATTTTAACCATAATAGTTTCAGTTAAGTTTAGTAGCAAGCTCTTGGTGTGCATATTCTGGCTTGCTGGGTTAGGGTGTTAGTCTTGGACCCTGAGTAACAGCACATGCATGTTTTGCTTCTAATTTATTGTCCAGGTTTGTTCTGTAGGGTCTGGTCACTGGTGTTGGTCAGTGGATGCTAGTGTATTCGTCCTGGAACTGTATTAGTTACCCTGTAGGTTTAAATGGTCCCTTCAGTAAGCAAAGGAAGTGGAATGTGACCAGCTGAGTGATTTACTTTCACAGGAGGAGTTGTTCACACCCCTGAAGAGGAGCCTCAGCACGGAGCCACAGACACACAGCACAAGTTTTGACAGTGGAGTGGCTGGTCTTTCTTCTACTAGTCAATTCAACACTCAGACCAACAGTCTTCTTGAAGGTATGTTTGAGGCATTCAGTACTATGTTGTCAATAAGGGGTATCACTCCCTGCCAACATTGGGAGTTGGAGGTGAACACTACCCTGCGTGTATGGTGAGAATGACTTTATTCTGAAAGGTGGTGGTGGGGGGATGATTGGGGGTGGTGTCTCTGATATCCTGTCCCAGTGTTGGGGCAAGTTTGGTCATGGAGGATTTGTTTACAAAGTGCAGTGTTCGGGATGAACTATGACAGCCCTTAGAGGTCAAGGCGAATGGCACCCACTTTGTGATGGAGCTGTTGAGCTGGGGATAACGGCAGCAGTGCAATCACGACTCTGGAATTGCCTCACATTATCTTAAGTGTGTGCAAGTACATGAGTTTGGTTTCATTCTAAGGTTATGTATTGCACAGTCTTGTGAAGCATACACTATCCAGGATATAGCTAAGATCTGGTATGGTGTTTTTCTCCTGGCCGGAAGGAGGTACTGCGGGCTAGTGTAATAAAAGGCTACACCTGCCTTGGGCTAGCCCTGAGCAGCAGCAGACAGAACTTATTTGATCTAGCTTGCATCTCTGTTGGTCGAATCCACTGTGAAATGCACTTTTTGCGGATGATAAAACTTTTTTTGGAGAGGGGTGGTAACTAAGACCCTTGTGAGAGTGGATGCAGCTCAAACTGGTATGGTCATGGGAAAGATGCTACTGGTCACCTGTCTCTGAACTATGGAATGTTCCTACTTGCCAGTCTGCCTGTGCCTAGTTCCTTTGTCTCTGATCCCAGATACGAGTTCTCGCTGGGCGTACTCTGATGCGGTCTCCCTCGAGGAGCCAGATGAATCCCAGTTCTCCATATGGGTTTCCTTCTTCGAGATCTACAATGAGTTCATCTACGATCTGCTTGATTCTGGACCAAATAATGGCAAGAGGCAGAGCCTACGTCTGTGCGAAGATAAGAATGGGAGTCCATATGTTAAAGGTGAGGACTTGGATATTAGGGAGGGGCAAATTGGGACTGCTTTGTTGGGGTTCTAGGCTTTCTGTTATAGAAGAACTGCCTGGAGAGGGGTAAAAGAAATGTCTGACTTAAGAGAAACTGGTGTATAGTGGGGCAGCATTTCACAAGGATGAGTCACCTGGTCGGGAAATTCTAAAGGCAAAGTCCTATATGATGCAGCTCCGAAATGGTAGTGTGAGAAACGTGATGTGCTAATAGCTAAAATCAAGTGCAGGTCAGGCACAACATTGTGAAGTCGTATGGGCCAAGCATAGACTTAGTTGAGGCGTCACTATCCAGCTCTGACCTGGGCGGCTTATCAGTGAAACTATGAAGAGCTTTAGTAGTTGAACCATCACATAATAGATCTGTAGAGATACTGTAACCATACCTCTTCCACCAGACCTGAACTGGATTAATGTCTGCGACGCTGATGAAGCCTGGAGGATCCTGAGAGTCGGTCGAAAGAACCAGAGTTTTGCTAGCACCCACCTGAACCAGAGCTCCAGCCGCAGGTGAAAGGGATTGTTTAATTTGGTGGGCTGGAAATTAGGTGGATCTTTCATTCCTTTTATTATTTTATAATGCTCTCACTGGCTTGTTGCAAGTTTTGAGCGCTTTGTGGGGCCAAGGGATAAGTTATCGAAGCACACCATGAAACGAGGGAAGAACAAATGGGACAAAGACAGTTATTGTAGCTGTATGCTTGATGTTTTAGGAAGTGGCTTGTGGCTAGCTATTCAAACAGGAGTTTAAGATGTGGTGCCTTGAGAATGGAAGGATGCTCACCAAACAATTTGTGTATTTCAGTGGATCCAAATGACTGTGAATTACTGTTTTTGGGGTTGTGCAATATTGTGCAGCCTGTGGAGAGTTAATTGCTGGTGTGATTGGTTCTTTGAAGGCAAAGAGTCTGGCAGTTTGACTGATTTTGTCTCCATTGGCACATCTATTAGTATAATCTAGTTGTTAGGTGGTTGATGCAAAGGTGGTGGAAACTATTCTTTTATATAGTGGCCTGTGAGAAAAAGGGCTGTTCCATTGGAGACTAAACTAATTGGCATTTGGGGTGTGCCGCAGTTTGAGGCCAGTAAAACGAATGTACTATGAAGTAGATCTCCAGTCAGAGGGGAAGCAATCTGTGATTGAGAAATGGGGAACAGGGTGTTCCTCAGCTGAAACCAGCCTCCACCTGCAGGTTATGTGAGGCGGTAGGGAAGGCAGTGAATAGCCTCTTGTTAATCAGAGCTGCAGGAGGTAGGGAGCAAGTGCTCTTGTAATGGTTGATGTGGGATGTAGGGTTTCAACCACAAGTGAAAACTGTAATGCTTATTTAAACCAGGGGAAAACGATGGTTCTGGCAAGAGAAGGGGGTTTTGAAAACCATATGAGGACTGGTTCTGTTGAACCAAAATTATAGCTGTTTGTCAGGTGGTGAAGGGGATCAAATCTGGGATGAGGTCCAACCCAGATGATAGGAATTGGTAGCATGAGTATGTGTATTTTGGTAGCATAGTATTGTTTGGTGAGGGCATGATTGAGGTGAGTTTCCTGTGAACAGGCTTGGCCAATGATCAAAATAGCTGCTTGGTGCCAGTGTGTGGCATGTGTGTGGCTAGCGTTTTTATCTAGGGGTGTGAATCGGAGCAAACATTTGCCCATATGTCTAAAGCAGCATGGATGGGAGAAAGGTTCAGTTGTACCCAAAAAAAATTTGTGGGAGCATATCCAAGATGGCGTCGCTAGAATGGCTCTTTAGAAAGGGAGGTGTGGTGTGCGAGGGGCTTGTGTTTTGTAATGAGGCACAGCATGCGTTCAGTTGTGTGTGTGGAGAAGTGTGGCTCAGTGGTTAGAGGCGGCAGACCCGGAAGCTGGGATCGACCGTGGACCAGGGTTTGATTCCCCGCCTCAGCGGGTCTCGGGCTCAAAATTCCACGGCCTCGATAATTCTCGCTCCGGTGCCTACTCGACTCACGGGGTCTCACTCTGCAACTCTGGGCAATAGCTTGCTTAATCTCCACTTCGGCCCCTCGCGGCGGGATGCCTGGCTTTCACCCTGTGGACACCCTGCCGGGGCCTCTCACAGGGGAATACCAGGACGGGTTCCCTAAGCAAGCGCCAGGATGCCCTTTGGGTGACAGGTTGCGCTATATAAGTACATCTACATTTACATTTAGATTTACATTTGTGGCAAGATTGTATCCATATTGGTTCCTTTTCCAGTGGGAAAAGGATCAGTAGGTGCATGTGTTAATATTTCAAAGTAACTTGAAGTATTATTTTTTACCTTACAGTCACAGTATTTTCTCCATCCGGATCCTACATCTTCAAGGAGGGACCGACTTGGTGCCCAAAATAAGCGAGTGAGTTAACACAGGACTTTGTACAGTTCCGTAGCCTTAAATTGTGTGTTAATGTTTTAGTGTATAATAATATTAATTTGTTTTAAATACAATATCATTTGCCTGTTCACTTCTTTCCCAAATTAGCTCACACCGCTGTTCTTGGTGAGGCTTTGTTCCCCCTTCGCCACCTTTTAAAATGCCCATCCCTTCTACCTCCTCTTCACTCACTTCTCCCTTTTTTGTAGGCTTTCTCTGTGTGACTTGGCTGGCTCAGAGCGCTGTAAAGATCAGAAGATTGGGGACAGGATGAAAGAAGCCACAAATATAAATACATCGCTGCACACATTGGGCCGGTGCATTGCTGCCTTGCGCCAGAACCAGCTACAAAAGTAAGTGCATTTGCACCTGGCAGAGCCAACAGAAGAAAGTATAAAATGGGTATCTATAACCTGGTATTTGTGGAGGGCAGTGGATGCGGGTATTTTTGGGGAGAAAGACTGATTCATTAAATTACAGGGGTGCCTAAAAACGACCTTTCCTACACCCAGTGACAGACCACTCTCTCAACCTCTCCTTTTAGAAACTAGAGCCATAACTAATTCTGATAACATGCCTAAATTTGGGTTATTGCTTTCCTTCAGGTTCTATCAGCTTCTGGCCAGTGGTCAACAAAATCCGCTACACATAAATTTTAGGGAACTTCAAAGTGTTTCTGCCTTTAATTTTTCATTTGTATGTAAGGATCCGGACGAGCAAAGTGACTTCCAAGTGTTACGATTTGAAACAGGCATAAGCTAGTTTGTTGTCCATAGATGCAGAGGGTAACTTCTTTTGTCCATAGAGGCAGAGGGTAACTCTGAACAAAATCTCAATTTGTTAGAGCAGTTTCCAGATAACTTTAGCGAAGACCAAAAATGCATATTGCAAATGGGAACAGGAGAATGGCTACCCCAATCGGGGATAGGATGGGTCTAGTGCATCATTACTCCATTAACAAGAACTCTCAGTAATTTGCCAACAGAGACTTGTAGCTGAGCTGTTGAATATGTGGGAAGGGATAAGGGACTGTGTGTGTGTGATAGAGATAGGTTAGGGAGGAACTTTTCGGGGGTGACAACAGATGGTGGATGAGTGAGGTCAGGATGACATAAGTAAGGGGCCACTGCAACAGAGGCAAGCTTTCTGCCATATTAAAATAAGAAGGCCCTACTCTGAGAGTGCATACATATTACACCAGAAGAACAAAGCAGCAGCAAGACTGACTCGCCATACTGTCTGAAACGCTAAAGCTTGGGCATCCTGTCTGGGCGCGCGCACCAGGCTGTGCTCAGGAACCCGTTTCAATAAGACTAGTATTAGTGCCACCCTTTCTGTTATGCTGCTTATTAGTCTTAATTCAAAGCATTTGAGACTATGAATGCCCCAATGCCTGAGAACTGTGGTTAAACCTAAGTTACTTGCTCCTGAAACAGAAATCCTAAGCATGTATTAAAAAAATCTTTTCTGCTTTTTCCAGTTTTGTGTTGTTCCCTTGTGGATCTGACAGTCTAGGACCACTAGAGGTGCTGCACATATCAGCAAATACATTAGACAACAGAGCTTAAGCACTATTTTATGGTGTCTATAAGCTACCTAATACCAAGTTATAGGGTGACTGGTGGTTGTAGCAGCTAGCTGTAGTTCAGGAGCACAGATATTTTTACTTGAACCCACCTCTTCCTCTAGTTGTATTCCGAGCATCCCCAGAAATTGAGCAGCTGTAGAGTTTCCAGTAATGAGCCAACGCTAAGCAGGACTTTTCTGATATACCAGGAAGCATGTATATATCCACTCCGGGTAACACACCATTTTCTAATTAACTTAAATCTTTAGCTTGATTCCCTAGCATGTAGATGGTCGTTCAGTTTCCGAAATTGTTGGGACTTCCTTGCTAGATATTACTGTACCAGATGTCTGATTGAAATCGCTGTTAAACATAGAATGTACATGACAGTTCCGAGTTGGTACTGGTACGGCTTGGTCCAGTTGGTGCCAGAGAGCCCCTTGATGGTCTCTACCCCACTACCGCCCACCTAGAAGAGGTTTACTTTATTTGGCTTTTCTAAGATGCTGGAACAGGGAAGTTCCCGCCCTCCGCTCTCTTGCAGTCTCTTCATCAGACAAGCTTAGAATGTGATCTCTCCCCAGTTGTTGGCAGTTACATACCCAATACAGCATCTCACACCAGCACCAAAGTCACAGGGATAAAATTGGAATGCTGAAAAATGTCAGTTGCAAAAACCACAGTTGATGCACAGAATGCAGAACAATGTCATACATTCACCCCAGTACAGAGATCTGGGCCTAAATCCATCATTTTTTTGCACTCGACACCACCCCAGTTCAGACATGGCCATATGCAAATCAGCCTTGACCCTGTGCCTCATGGGAACAGTCCAGCCCGAACTGCCAAGCCATGTCTTTGCTGGACCGGAATCAAGCATCTTAGGACCTGTTTCTGGCTATCTGCCGTCTTCAGCCAGGATAGCCTGACTCCAGTGGTGTGGAGAGCATGGGACTCACGTCTGAGCATACCCATCCCACTCGGGGTGACAAATGCAAAAACTGCAGTTGATGGACAGAATGCAGAACAATGTTATACATTCAACCCAGCACAAATGGGAGCGCTACAAAGGGTGGAAAAAATGGGACACAGACTTCGCTTGACCTGGCCTCTTTCATCTTGGTGGGGCCCCTGCTCTAGGTGCTTCAAGACTACTGTTATGCTGGGAGCTAAGCCACAGGGACTCTGCCATACTCAACTACCTTGCACCTGGAGCCACACAGACATTCGGTGGCCAAATAATTTGAACTGACGTGAATACATTGCATTCCATTCTCTGTCACTGAAGTACACTTATCCATTCATTATCCTGAAGTAAACTTACTGTAATAAAACCCAACAACCTATAAAGGTGTTCAAGAACACTGCAACACTCCACCGAAAGTTAACATTCCAGGTACAGCTCCATGCTAAATAGAATTTGGGACTACTGAGTAAACATTATTTTCTTCATTACTGGGACATAGACAATGCGATTGCCTTTTTAAAGCATCATTGTTATACCTAACCCTTTTTTACCAGCACGAAAATAAAGTTGCATTCTTCATTGGAAGCTGTAGCAGTGTTGGATCGCACACCATCGCTTCCCCTGGAGAAACCCATGCCCAAAGGGCCCATAGATACTACCAAGGAGCTGTAGTTACAAGTTAAGATTTTCTACTTACTGCCACCAAGACCGAGGTGTATTTATCCTAATAACTTTGAGTAAGACAGATATTGCATAAATTAAAGGGTATGGTGTTTGTCAATGTACTGTAATGTAATGTAAAAATTCTTTATAAAGCGCACGGACACCACTGGTTTCATGGCGCTATAAAACGGAAGAGCAATAGTGGGGAGCGAGGTGCAGGGATTAATCATCATATGCTTGACGGAAAATAGATGAGTTTTTAACATTTTCCTGAAAGATGTGTAGCAGGAGGTGGACCTGAGTTCGTGTGGGAAGGAATTCCATAGTTTAGGTGCCAAAAAAGAAAACCCAAGGCCACCATGTTTTTTCCGCTTGAAAGGGAGACATTATCAAAACAGAATCCGGAAGGAAGGAGGCGCTGCTAAGCCTCAGAGACTTATTTTAAAACTTGTAATTGCACTGAAATTTACTCGCAGTAATTGATTTTATTGTTTTCTACCACTGAGAGCATTTTACGAACGACGACAGCGTCGCAACGAAATCCGCCAGGGAAACTTGTCAGAATGTACATAGCATTGGGGGCATAATACTGAAGAGAAGCCTAACAGTATCCTTGCTTGCCTATACACTTCCGGCTACCACCGGTTAGCGGTCTAGCCTGATCGGCGCGAGGTCCCGCCCACCACACTTGAAAAGTGAGTGCGCAGAGCGGACCCGCCGAGACATTATCAAAACAGAATCCGGAAGGAAGGAGGCGCTGCTAAGCCTCAGAGACTTATTTTAAAACTTGTAATTGCACTGAAATTTACTCGCAGTAATTGATTTTATTGTTTTCTACCACTGAGAGCATTTTACGAACGACGACAGCGTCGCAACGAAATCCGCCAGGGAAACTTGTCAGAATGTACATAGCATTGGGGGCATAATACTGAAGAGAAGCCTAACAGTATCCTTGCTTGCCTATACACTTCCGGCTACCACCGGTTAGCGGTCTAGCCTGATCGGCGCGAGGTCCCGCCCACCACACTTCAAAAGTGAGTGCGCAGAGCGGACACGCGCAGCGGCGCGCGTGCGGCGCGTCTAAGTTGCGTCAAAGTCAAGGCCTGTCCTCGCCTGTCACCGCCTGGGAACCGACGCACGACGCCACGCTCGCCCATTCCCCAGGTACTATTGCCAACACTATAGAATGATCACCTATTCGAAAGACCAGCTACTAGCCTTAAACACCAGCCCCACAAAATCCCCCCAAACAACCACATCTCCTGTTCTAACATGCATCTATGGTAACGTGCGCTCCCTCCCAAAGCACGCCATACAAATTTGGGCAGTGCTCGATCAAGAGGCTCCCGATCTATTTTTCATGACAGAGACATGGATTCAAGACCACTCCACCCCAGATATAGCTATAGCCTTACCCGAGGGCTATAAGATCATTAGATTGGATAGGAAATCCAAAAGAGGAGGTGGCACCGCCATCATATTTAAAGAGCACATAAAAATTACTATTATAGAGACTCATCTGGCGCCTTGGGGCGAATTTTTATTTTTCTCTTTGCTACTTAATAACGTGGAATCCTGGAAGGGGGCCTTAGTTTATAGACCTCCCATCACGAAAACGAACTTCGCCACCCAAATGTTAGACATTCTCACACCCCACGTCCTTGCATGTAAAAATTTCCTATTATTAGGAGACATAAACTACCATTTAGAATGCCAAACGGATCACCATACTGCTGAACTGTGCAACAGTATACATGCACTAGACCTGAGAATACTAGAGACAGGCCCGACGCATATTGCAGGACACTGCCTCGACATTGTCTGCTCCAACTCGCAACAACTATCCATCAATGATCTCACCCCTGTATTATGGACCGATCACTCACTTATAAAATTCTCTATCAAACTAAACTCCAAGAACCCCAGACCCCCCAAACAATCGAGTCTGTCCAGATCATGGTCAAAAATACAAACTGATATTTTCCAGAGGCATTTTATTCCTCCCCCTGCCTCCCAATCGGCGACTCAGATGGCAATAGACTTAGACAAAGCCATTGTAAAAACTCTCGACACAATAGCCCCCAAACGCCCTACCAAACGCCCCATAAAAAGCAGTCCCTGGTTCACCCCTGAACTGAAGAGATTAAAAGTTGCCACAAGAGCTCTAGAAAGACGCTGGAGAAAAACTAAAGACACAGACGATAAAGCCAAATATAAAACTTCCCATCATGAATATATGGCGCATATTGCAACAGCAAAAAAAAACTATCTTGCCGACAAAATAGATCAAGCAGGGAGCTGCCAAAAAACACTATATAAAATAGTGAAAGACTTTACGAATCCCTTACCTTGCCAAGCAAATGCACTGGAATCCCAGGAATGGGCAAACCAGCTATCAGTGTATTTCAAGGATAAAATAAATAATATATATATGTCCTTCCCTAATCCCCCCCCCAACACTGATGTTCCACATCCCCTGCACCCTTCAAATATGGAGAACACGACTCACACCATGCAATTATTAGAATTCAGCCCCTTTACCACAGATATGGTAATGAAGAATCTAGGGAAGATTAAATCAGGATCCCCAAACGACTCAGCATCCTCACAAATTCTAGCCAAAATAGGACCAGCTATAGCAACTGAACTTACCAATATCTTTAATACGTCCCTTGCACAAAGCACTTTCCCAAGCAGCTGGAAGGAAGCAACAATCAGACCTATCATCAAAAAAACCAATGCTGACCACACAACTCTTTCTAATTATCGCCCAATAGCCCTCCTCCCCCTGTTTGGCAAAATGATGGAGACTACTATAAATTCCCAACTAATGAAACACCTAGAAGACAACAAGATATTAGACGCCACCCAATCAGGCTTTAGAGCCCACCACAGTACGGAAACGGCTCTACTCGAAATAGTGGATAATATCCGCCTTGCCATCGATTCAAAGAAATCAGCAATCCTGATTCTGTTGGATCTCTCTGCAGCGTTCGACACCATCTCCCACACAGTACTAATAAAGAGACTGGTGGGGGTTGGTGTCAGGGGCAAGGCGCTGGGCTGGCTGCAAAGCTACCTGACAGACAGGAAATCCAGAGTCAAAACCGGTCCCTTCCTGTCTGAAACCACTGATAACAATATTGGCGTCCCCCAGGGCTCAATTTTGAGCCCAACGTTGTTTAACGTTTATATGTCCCCCCTGGCCAAAATAATCAAAGATCATGGCTTCCAAACAGTCTCATACGCTGACGACACACAGATCCTGGTCACCATGGGTCCTGAGCCAGGCGACACCAAAATCAGATTTCAATCCTGCATGGTGGCCATCAAAAAATGGATGACTGAGAACTTTTTGATGCTTAATGCGGAAAAGTCCGAAATTATGCTGTTCGGAAAGGCACATCAAATATGGGAACAGGACTGGTGGCCCATTGAACTTGGTCAATGCCCCCCACCCAAAAGCACAGTCCGAAATCTAGGAATTTTAATGGATGACCAACTTACAATGCAACCACACGTTAACAAAGTGGTACATACCTGTATAGGCCTTATGAAAAGCCTTAGAAAAATATTCAAATGGCTTCCTCTAACCAGCAGAAGACCACTAATCCAAAGCTTAATAACCAGCCGGCTGGATTATGGCAATGCATTGTTTGCAGACATAAATGCCTCTAACATAGCCAAACTACAGACCATCCAGAACAGTGCAGCTAGGCTAGCATTGGGTCTCCCACCAAGAACCCCGTCTGCCCCCTGTTTGAATCAATTGCACTGGCTACCAGTCAATAGACGCATAAAATTCAAGGTCTGCTGCTTAGTCCACAAATCCTTAAACGGACATGGACCAGCATACATCAGAGACAAACTGCACCGACACAGCCCAATGAGAAATCTTCGCTCCTCCAACCAACTACTGCTAAAGACGCCCAGAGTCCGCACAGTGAGGAACGGAGACAGATGCTTCTCAAAAATCGGTCCCTCTTTCTGGAACTCACTTCCCTTAGATCTGAGAGCAGAACCTAATCTGATCATTTTTCGTAAGAACCTAAAAACTCTGCTCTTCAAACCTTAGTCATCCACTTCCATACATACTGGTTCTGTTTTGTCTTTACCCATCTGTCAGCGCTACGAGACCTAACGGGTGAACTATGCGCAATACAAAAAACAAATACATACATACAGGGGGAACGGAGAGAAGGTTATGGTGCAGGGAGCGGAGGTTGCGGGAGGGGGCATAGCGGTGAATCCTAGAAGTTACAAAGGCAGGGCCATGGCCGGTTAATGACTTAAAGATGGTGCAGCCGATTTGTTAATGTTTAGGTTGACGAAAAACAAGTCTTGCCGCTTGATTCTGCACCAGTTGTAATTGGCGCAGCTGATAAGCAGGAATGCCAACGTAAAGAATGTTATTACAAAGAACAAGGGTCCTAAGGATTTACAATATGGCGAGAGAATAATAATATAGACTACAATCAGTACTATATAGTTTCAACGCCCAGCCGGGCGTGAGTTTATTTAAGGGATAATATAGAATATTGTTGATCCAAGAAGGACCAAAGTAAGAGGTGAGATAGGGTACAGTCCTGTACCTATCCCAAAAGGTTAGAAAGAACAGATCAAAGCAAGGGGATAGAAGAAAGAAAGAGGTTTTTCAGGCAGGAAACAATTTTTGAGCCAAGGGGTGACATGCAAATACAATAGATAATTTCAACAAATTCACCCTGCAGTGTAAACAATTTTAAGTATACATGTTATATCATATGTTACACTGCATAGCGCGTCGACGTTTCGATCCCTAAAGGCTCATGATAAACTGGGACCATCATCAGGACAGTTTTACAATTAATACCTGCATTACACTGCGAAAGCCTGTAAAAAAAGGGGGGGAAAAAATAGAAACAGGTTTTGAGGCATACGCCTAGAACATGGAATTATACATAAAGGTGAACACTACGTCAAGGCACAGGTGCAGGTTTTAAAACAGGCCAATCTCACATGTTTACTCGCTGGTCTATAGCTAGTGTGATGGTGATATTTATGAAAAAAAAATTTATTTTAAAAAGAATGGAGTGAAAATATCGGCGCAGTGAAAATCGGAAAAATTGTGTCATTCACATCCGTGTTGCTCATAGTCTAAAGTGAGAATAAAGGCGCGGTGACGTGAACAAAATTTTTTTTAAACATTGGTGGTAGTGTTGGCGCTGTGTCCGAAAGGATCGGGAGGATTGATTTCACGGCGCGTGTTTCATGGTGAGTGTGCAGTGAGATGGTGATTTAAAAAGTGAGGAAGTTTCAGGGCAAGGAGGTCATGCTTTACCTTTCAGAATGTTTGAACCCAGAGTTTACGGGACAAGTGGCTTGCGACTTTCTTATAGATACAAATGCCTTGATGCTGTTTGGTAAAGAGGGGGGTGGAAGTTAGTGGAACAGCCATCAGTAGGCAAGTGGGGCTTTCTGGGGTATAATCGTAGGGGCTTACCTTGCGTTGCTGAATGCAAGCGTATGTGGTTGGGGGTGTTCTAGCCGGTCGGGAGAGTTTTCCAGCCGGTGCGGGTAACAGGATACTACATTGTGAGGAAGTCATACCGTTAGCGCACCACTCACGGTAGGTGTCTTAGCAAGTATGAAGGGTAGGAGTGATGCTTACCTAGTGCCACTAGAATGTAGACGCATTCAGTTGAAGAATTATTGTTCAGACCGGAGGGGAGATAGTTCCTGCCGGTTCGGTATTCAGGAAGCTGCGTGGTAAAACATTTTTATTACCGTTAGCGCGTCCTACGGGGCGGGGGGCTTTAGGGATTTTCGGCGGGAATGGCGAGGCTTACCTGGCTACGTGTGAAGTAGCCGTTCAGGGGGGGATTATCCTTTGATCCGGAATGCGCCGTATTGAGGGAGAGGGTAGTCTCCTTTAGGTTGGCTCCCACGAGATTACTGGGGAATATAAGTTAACAGCGTTAGGGGAAGGCTCCATTTTAAACGGAGTTCTTAGCTGAGCTATTTTGCCAGAATTGGCTTACCTGGTTACTGGATCGGAGCAACGGCGGGTTGGGGTGAAGCTCAATGGATTTCTACCCCTTTCCTGGACTTCTACCCCTTTCCCCAAAAATTTTTGTTCACGTCACAGCGCCTTTATTCTCACTTTAGACTATTAGCAACACGGATGTGAATGACACAATTTTTCCGATTTTCACTGCGCCGATATTTTCACTCCAGTCTTTTTAAAATAATTTTTTTTTTCATAAATATCACCATCACACTAGCTATAGACCAGCGAGTAAACATGTGAGATTGGCCTGTTTTAAAACCTGCACCTGTGCCTTGACGTAGTGTTCACCTTTATGTATAATTCCATGTTCTAGGCGTATGCCTCAAAACCTGTTTCTATTTTTCCCCCCCTTTTTTTACAGGCTTTCGCAGTGTAATGCAGGTATTAATTGTAAAACTGTCCTGATGATGGTCCCAGTTTATCACGAGCCTTTAGGGATCGAAACGTCGACGCGCTGTGCAGTGTAACATATGATATAACATGTATACTTAAAATTGTTTACACTGCAGGGTGAATTTGTTGAAATTATCTATTGTATTTGCAAGTCACCCCTTGGCTCAAAAATTGTTTCCTGCCTGAAAAACCTCTTCCTTTCTTCTATCCCCCTTGCTTTGATCTGTTCTTTCTAACCTTTTGGGATAGGTACAGGACTGTACCCTATCTCACCTCTTACTTTGGTCCTTCTTGGATCAACAATATTCTATATTATCCCTTAAATAAGCTGGGCGTTGAAACTATATAGTACTGATTGTAGTCTATATTATTATTCTCTCGCCATATTGTAAATCCTTAGGACCCTTGTTCTTTGTAATAAGTTACTTAACCCATGGTCCGAAGGCCTTTAGTGGGTTCCCTTGTATTCTAAAAACGTAAAGAATGTTGGCATAATCCAGGCGAGAGATGACCAATGCCATGATGACTAATATAAGGGCCTCGGTGGTCAGAAATCTGCAAATTTTTCGAATTCTCCGAAGATGTAAGAAACATGAAGAAGTGACAGCATTGATCTGAGGTGTAAGAGAAAGGTCCGTGCTGATGACTACCCCTAAGCTCTTCACGGAGTCAGCAGGGGAGGGAGCGGAGGCCCAAGAAGGTGGCCAAAAGTTGGAGTTCCAAGGATTAAGAGAGCCTCCAGTTAAAACCAGCTCCGTTTTGTCGGGGTTAAGTTTCAATTGGCTTTGGCACATCCAATCACCAATAAAAGTCATAGTAGACTGAAAATCGGCGATGGATGAGGAATTAAAATTGAAAACCATTTGAATGTCATCGGCATAATTAAGGATAGTGGCTGAGTTATTACGTAGGAACCAAATCAGGGGTTGCATGTACAGGTTAAACAGGAGTGGTGATAGGGCAGACCCTTGTGGGATCCCACAAGTTAGTTTCTCAGGAGTGGCTGAGAAGGTGGATAGGTGGACAGCCTGGGAGCGATGGAGTAAAAAGGATCTGATCCACTCCAGGGCCACGCCCCGGATGCCGGCGCTGCCGACACGGTCGATCAGAAGATCATGATCGACAGTGTCGAAAGCAGCCGACAAATCCAGGAGCACAAGTCAACTGTGCTATTGCATTGCTTTTATCATATCGCATAATTTGATCCTCCTTATCTGAGTACTTCCAGTTGCCTTGATTTAGTCATTTTTTACACTGGTCCCCTGTCTATGGTATGAACCTTGGGAATTGTGTTTTTCAATACATTCTTTTACCAATCCATGTACTCTTCACATAGTGTTCTACAAATAGTGCTAGATTGCTCGAGTAACGTTGCATTTGCAGTGGGTCCATGACTTAAGTTATAATTAATTTCTGTATGGTTAAATAACCTGTAAATTAAGGATATCTGCAATATTGTATTCATGAATGCAAATGTAAATGATATTTATCGTACATATCTCAACTCAATAAAAATAAAGTTTTGCTTCTTGGGTGCACCATAAATCTTCAGAAAAAGGACCTTGTTTCAATTTAAAGCAGTGATGCGCATCTCTGTACCAGCCTCAGTACCCCCATGTACCTGCTTCAGTACTGCCTTAGAGCATTTCCTTAAGTTATTACCCCATGTACCTGCTTCAGTACTGCCTTAGAGCATTTCCTTAAGTTATTAAAGTCCCTTACAGTAGTTTGCTCAATAATAGATTGTTTCCATTCTCCTTGCAGGTTGAAGCAGAACATTGTCCCGTTCCGTGACAGTAAACTAACACGAGTGTTCCAGGGCTTTTTCACAGGTCGTGGTCAGTCTTGCATGATTGTCAACATCAACCAATGTGCTTCTACGTATGACGAGACTCTGCACGCCCTGAAGTTTTCTGCTATAGCCAACCAGGTGGGTGAGGTAGCCGGGCTCTACTGCGTGTAGTAGCAAGGGCATTATTCTAAACTGATGGAAGGGGGTTCTTGCAAGAGGAGGTTGTAAGCATGAAGACTACTCTGTTGTGCAGGGAGACTCCTAATATGAGACGCTTCACTGGGAAAAGAGTACTTGTGCATTGGATGTGCGAAAGAAGTGCTTAAAGTGTATGAATCCTCTTCTCACACTTCAGTAGTGGAATCTAACATGAGAGCAAAAAAATTCATATATGGAGATGGTATTCGCCTTCACCCATCTCCTTCAATGGATTTATGACACTTGCCATATGGCTTGACTGGCACTGTAATGATGACCTGCGTTATTTGGGCATTAAAGTTGTAGCTTGCATCTCATGCACGTGCTACATTCTCCAGCCTAGCCCAGTGTTGTATGGCGAGACAGGGGCTTCCTTTTCAAACGCAAATTTGTGCAGTACATTTTAAAGACGTGAATTGTTAAATGTGAATTCCTGTAACTTTCAGGGCACCTACTTTCTCTGTGGTGAATTGCTTTCCTCAGGAATAGCCATGGGAGGTAGTCCCAGATGGATTAAAAGAGAAAAAAAACACTTCCACCCCTAAAACGTGTTCACTGTAAGAAATTTTGATCTTGGTGCTGTCAAACTTTGGCACTTCCACTGGCTCGTGATGGTGAATATATTTAGATCAGGTAGGTTGTTGCAGCTGTACTGAAGGAATTTAGTTTGTACGCCTATCTCCATGGCTCTGCCGGCTCCACAAGTTTCAGTTCAGACCATTCCCTCCTGAAACTTTGTTTAAATAAAGCTGTACAAGCAGACATGGCTATATTGTTAAACTGAGGATACCATGCTGCTTAATATGGTGCTTCATTTACAACTTCAGAGATGTGGTATTATTATTATTGGGAGTAAGATTTGATATTATCCTTCAATTGAAGAAACTATGTTTTTTTTACTCCGAATTATGGTCTTGTAAGGGACCATGCATCTATTGACCGTACCCCCAGATAGTTCAAATCATAAATGGGTTCATCTCTGCCAGGCTGGATCTCTTCAAGGCCCTTTATCTGGATTTACCTGTTAAGGCAACAAATACGCAGCTTGGTTGATACTGCAGCCCTTGCTAAACTCCCCTGCTTCTGTAAGGCAGAAACATATTTTTAAGGCTCTCTGCTTGGTTCACAAATCGTTTTAGGATCCTCTGGCAAATCCTTTTACCCCTAAATTTTTGTTTTACAAACCTAACAGCCTAACATAAGAAGCTTCAGACTAATAATTAAATTACTAGCTGAGCCATTCTGTTGCACTCAAGAAAACCTCTCCTGCCTTTTTCTAGTGTTTCAACGTCTAAATGGTTCATAGGTCTTTCGGTGTTTACAGCTTTAACTTCTTAGCACTAGGGTCTCTTCTGGCGAATGTTGTGCTTTGTTAGTATAAAAAATTGCAATTAATGTATTTACAATATTTGGAATTACCAGACAACCTGATAACGCAAAGCTACTAACTGCACTTAATATCTTCTATCAGCTGGTCCAAGCTCCTATTGCGAAGCTGAAGATCCCATCCATCAAGTCGCTCATCAGGGAGCACAGAGCCAACCGCAGCCTTGAAGTGGGCGAGGATGTAGAGGTTATGGAAGAGGAGGAGGAAGAGGAAGAGTTTGACTCTGATGAAAGCTGCAATGAGGGTGATGTCACGATGTTCAACAGAGAGGTTTGTTCTGTCCTAATATATAGGTGGCAGCAAAATTAAATGGTGATGTGATGCTCTAACTATTCAAGAGCTTGCTGCTGGGAGGTGGTGAAGGGAGGTAGTGCAAATGTTTTTTGGAGGAAGGGGGACATTCTTGAGGTGATGCAGCAGTAGGGACTAAAGGTGTGCAGCGTGTCCTTATGGCAGCTGGTAGTGCACTAGTCAGAGTTGGAAGGTATGGGAGTGCTGCCATTTAGTGTAAGATGAGTAGTTGGGTGTACTCTGAGGGTGATGGGCTCTGTCTCTTTATTTATTGGAGTAACTCCTCCCTCCAGGATCTCATGCAGGCTGTGGAAGCAATGAAGGAGCTGCTCCTGAAGGAACGTCAGGAGAAGCTAGAGCTGGAGATGCGCCTTCGCAAGGAGATCTGTGAAGAGATGGTGGAGGAAATGCAGGCCAGGGAGGCTTCAAGCAGGTATTTACTGCAGTGATAAGATATTGTGATTGTTATTGGCTTTCACTGTCGACTAGCAGCCTGTGGTTGGGATCTGGATGGGCAGCTTGTAGCATTTGGATTTGTAATGTTATGGTCTTTTGCATCCAGTGATCTGTGGCTGGCAGGCATTTGCTGCACTCAGAAATCTGACTAAATGTGCTTTGTAGTTTAGATACACTTGTATGTCCTCTCTGATAGTTGTAGTAGTTAAGGTTGAAGAAGGAGATGCAGCAATGGTTTAAGATGCATATTAAAGAGGGCAGCGGTGGACAGACCATCCTTGAGTATCTCTTGCAGTCAATGGAAGAGGTCGAAGCAGAATGGAAGCAGAGATAGGATAACTGATATATTGGTCAGAAAGCAAGCAACAAAGTGAATGACAGTGCTGGGTGGACCGTAGTAGAGATAGGTGAAAGGCACAATAGCCGAAGTTCTGCAACTTTATGATAAATAACTATAGTCTTTAAGCCTATGTTGCAGTGAGTGCCATTCTATGCACCTACAGCTGGAATCCTGTTTCGATGTCCAAGACCTTAATGTTCTCTTCTATTAAAGTAAATAATTGAATGTAGGGTGCTTTTTCGGTCAGCCAAAGCGAAGATAATTGCAGATTGGGCGATTAAAAATATAAAAAATTTCTGGCCAGCTTCAAAGGAGTGGTTGGTAACTTAGCTGTACACGAGAATGTCCTATTATGGGCCACACAGGTGTTCACCAGAGATTTTGATGCTCCTCCTCCAACTGTGAACTCTCCTCACTTATCTCCAAAACATTTTGTTCAAATTCACAGTGATATAATGGAAAGCAGTCTCTTTAAGAATAGTCCAAACCTGTACCAGAAACCAGTCTTATACAAGCCTTCTTAATGTCCCCACAGTATCAACCTTGTAAACCACTGTCAGTACCTCAACTTACAGACTTTCTGTAAACTCCCATTGCTAACTATTGTTCAGTTTTAACACACTCCTTTTAATATCAGTATGTTAGATTCTTCCTAACTCATTAAAATGGCTGTCCGCGCAGGTCTGTGTAAAAAATGAATCCATAAATAAAATTGCCCTACCTATTTTCACTCATTTGGCCATATGGCACTTGCCTAGCCCTTCCTTCATTTTGTTTTAGTGGCCGCATCAATCAGCATCACTTGGAAACTACTTAAATATGCTCATAATCATTCTCCTAGTGCAGCCTTGCAACCCTACTCAGACTAGGAGATAATGCCGGGATGTGCATGCGCGAAGGTGAGAGAGCTCGATACCTCGTGCAACAGAAGCAAAGCGCGTGGCAATGCCACTGTTCAAGATGTACAATGGATTTCCTCAAAGAGCCCAAATGAAATTAACAATGGATTTCAATGGTTTTGCTTGTGATGTTCATGCTGAGCCGTTGCACACGGGAGGACCCAAAAATATTTACTTTGGGATTAGACTCTGAATAATTAATGTTCCAGAGTTAAACATAATGGAACCATGCACTATAAATGTGAGTAACATGTGCTTTCTCCCGGCAGTGAATATGTGGAACGGGAGAAGGAGCTGCTGGAGGAAATGTATGAGAGTCGTATGGAGAACTTTAAAGACTCCTTTACTAAGTATTACCAACAGGAGCTTCAGGTGAGGGACCGAAGGATGGTGATTGAGAGTCTGGAACAGCTCTGCTATGTGTTGCCATGCTGCTGTGTGAATGTACCTTGGAGGCTAATGGCCTGGATTGAAACCTCTCCTCTTATGTTGGGGTTAGTGGTGGGGCTAAGCCCCACCTTCCAGTGACTGCTTGTAGAGGGAAGACTGAAGGTCATCTAGATAGAATGCTGCAGGTGACCTGCTTGGGCTAAGATTTACATATGGGCTACACCTGAAGGTGGCTTGCTGATGGCACTCTGAGTTAGACCCTTACCTTCCTTCTCTGCCATAGGAGCGAGAGGAGAGGATCGACGAGCTGGAGGCTGCTCTGCAAGCCAGGTCTGGGACGAAGGCCGTGCCGGCCAGCAGCAGAAAACCAGAGGTGATGGGCCATCTCAGTGTTGAAGAGGAGCATCTCCGGAGGTCTGAGCGGGTTGCGTCCTCCAAGACCCTGCAGCAGGAGCTGGTACAGGCCAAGCAGGAGCTGCTGGAAACCAAGGTGGAGTTGGCGACGTGTCAAGAGCAACTGCGAGCTAAGTGCAAGGGTACGTGTTGCTTGTGCTAGTTGGCAGTACCGTAACCAGGGCAAGAAGGGAGACTCCAAAAATATGGGAAGTCCAATTCAAGCACTTGGAGCTCTCTAGACTAATTCAGTTGATTAGTTTAAGACTACTATTGGTTAGTCTCCAAATATGGTGTTCTATAGGCCCTACAGCATTTGGTGTTGAGCGGATAGTGTCCTACGTATTTGTGGGACACAAAACTAATGCACTTCGATGGTGTAACCAAGTAACAGGTGAACTCGGGTCCTTTAATCTCTTGAGAGCTTTTTTCCTGCAAGGGTGCTCAAGGTATGAACAAGTAGATACTGATGCTTGGACTCTGGGTCCTAACTTTCCTCCTGGGCCAAGCTTGCATACCCCTTGGAGCAATTCAGTGTGCTAAAGTCACAGCAGCTGTTTCCAGTACACAAGGTAACAAGTATTGGCAAAACCAATAGGTCTTGTCTTTGAGACCTATTGACTGTCGCATCGATTTTTAGCCATGCTGCACAACGTCCTTGAAGCTGTGCAGCATGGATAAAGAATAAAAAGAGCTTTGACGTTGCTGCCGGCTTCATTTTGTAGCCGAGCACCATATGACGTGGGTAAATTTTTTCTGTTCAGTTACTGGATTGTTAACTAAAAAGAAAGGAGGCAAGAAGGCGGATTAAAGAAAAACCTTTCTGATAGATACATCTGCCAGTGGATTCCTCACCTTGTGAATATCCCCCTGCGTCAGCAACGTTCGAAAAACTCTTTTGGAGCACGCCGGCGTGGACGACGTCACAGGAGCACGGCATCGCGTGCGACTCCAGCTGACGTCACCGACTCCTTATTAGGCCTACGTCGGCATGATGACATCAGTTCCCTTTTTTTCGCGTCGTCGGCGCTAACAGTTTTTTGGGATCTCTAGTGTTGTGGATAGTGACTTTGTTGCTATTTTTGTGTTATTGTATCTTTCTCGAGCCACTGTCTTTCGCCGAAGATGTCGTCAAAGAAGACCGGGTCTAAGCAGTGCGGATCGTGTGCCAGGATGATGTCCATAACCGATCCGTATGATGATTGCTAGTGTTGTCTGGGCTCGGACCACGACGTCTGAGGCATTCGTTCCTGTTCTAAAATGAACCCGAAGGCTCTGCGTGAACGAGAGGCTAAACTCCTTCTGACAAAGGGAAAGAATACCAAGAGGCCTTCGAGGTCAAGATCCAGACGCTCGAGGTCGAAGTCGAAATAGAGGTCGAAGACGAGATCGAGGTCCCGGTCGGAGTCGGCGTCTAAGTCTGCTTCGGGGCATGCTTCGGGATCCTCAAAGAAAAAACATAAGAGGAATAAGCATAGTTCGAGTCATCATTCCAGCAGGGAGTCTGATTCGAAGAAGAGGTCTTCGTCTCGTAGGCATCATAAGGACTTCATGTCTCCATCACCATCTCGTGAGCCTGAAGGTGAGGCCTCGCCTTTTCCGTCTCGAGGGCCATCTCCGGATCCGGGTCCGGATCCGACTCTGGATCATTGTCAGTCTTCTGCACATGAGGAAGAAGACGTTGAAGATCCTCTGGCTCCGACGACTCCGGTGCATCACCCCGTAGATCAGGAGGGTCATGAAGGAACGGTTCTGGTGCAGCCTCCTCTGGGGCAGCCAGTGGGTTCGTACCTTCCGTTTCCTGGTCCTGGACAGGACCCCTCTCATTTCCTAAATGCAATGTATGGCGTGTATGCCAGGGCAATGTACCCCGCTGGTGCACCGGCTGGTCCCATGGGTCCATTGTCTTACAACTTGGGCGTCCCTCAAGCATTCGCCCCGGCGCCTTTTCTGCCATTTTTACCGACGCCATATCCACCGTAGCTTGGTTCGGCGCCGCCAAAGTCATCGACTCCGCGCACGGCTTCGCCAGCTCCGGAGCGACCTCTGAATCGGAATCGGGATTAGACGCCTGTTCCAGCTTCTCACTCGACGCCGGCCCCGGATCCGACGACTTCGGTCCTGTTGGAGTGGTTGAGGCGTAGAGCACAGCGTCTTTTGGAAGAGAAGGAGTATGAGGATCCAGAAGTAGAGGAAGGAGAACTTCAGGATCAGGAAGATTATTTTGAGGATCTGCATAGTGCAAGTGGTTTGGAATTTTCTCCAGAGTGGGTGTTGCCTGCAGTTTCTGATGCACCCTCTAAGGATGTGGCTCCATATCACGTTGTGATTAAAAAGGCTGCAGATCTGCTGAACTTGACTTTGCCTTCTGTGGAGTTTGAATAACATCCTTACTGAGGTTCTACATTCACCTTCTTCTGTTGTTGAGGCGACTGAGGCTTTTACTGAAATAATAATGGAAGTCTGGAAAAAGCCCCTGACTGCTCCTGCGGTGTCTAGGACTGTGGCAAGACGCTATAGGGTGGCACCTGGTGATCCTGAGTTCTTAACCTCCCATCCTTCGCCAGAAAGTATGGTTGTTCAGGCAACTTGTTCTAAGAAGTCGGCTGGTGTTTTTCCCCAAGTTCCAGGGGATAAGGACTCGAAAAAATTGGATCAGAATGCCAAAAAAGTGTTCTCGTCAAGTAGCATGGCCTTGAAATAAACGAATGCTACTTGTCTGCTGGGCAGATATGTGCACGCTTTGATGCACTCGGTTAAGCAGTTGTGATCCAAGATTCCGGAGGAAGACAGGAAGAATTTCAATGAGGTTGTGTCTGACACGCAGGCTGCAGCTTGCCAGGTGATTCAGAGTGGCATGGACACGGCGGACTCTGTGGCTAGAATAATGGGTTTATCAGTCGCCACTAGGAGGGCCGCTTGGTTAAAATCGTCTGAATTTTCATCTGATGTCCAGGCAGCTCTGATGGATTTGCCTTTTGATGGCACAGGCCTTTTTGGGAAAAAGGCTGATGCTGCCCTAGAAAGGTTTAAAGATAGCAGGGCGACTGCAAGGTCTTTGGACTTACAAGCGAGAGACTCTTCCACCAAGAAATTCAGGGGTTTTGGGAGGTCTTCTTTTCGTGCCTATAGGCAGAGCCAACAGCAGCAACAGCAGAATCCTTTGTACAAGTCCTACAGAGGTAAACAAAGGGGTCGTGCCAGAGGTCGTCAAGTCTCCTCCTCCGCAACTTCCTCCTCTAATACCCACCCCCCACCTACAACAGCAAAGCAGCCCTAGATCCACCATTCTGGATCATGCGGGTCCGGTAGGGGGTCGGCTTACCTATTTTCTACGAGATTGGGAATCGGTTACATCAGATCTTTGGTTTCTCAATCTCGTAGAGCATGGGTACTCATAGTACGGCCCGGCAAGCCTTCCCTGCCTTCCGCAGACCTTGCAGATAATGTACCCGTTTAAAAAATAAAAATAAAATTACAGTGTCTGCAGACACTGGGGGCCAGACTCTTCTGCTCTGTGGGGCCCGGGCATTCCGTGATAGTCAGAGTGGAGCGGCAGGGGTGCTAAGAGGTGAAAGACAAAAGCCTCATTAACATACAAATGGTCTTTTAAAGACCTGTGAAGGGCTCCTGCAGGCTTTGTGTGTGTTGTGCGCCCTGAAGCGGTCTCAGCCCGGGCACAGACAGGCAGGAAGAGATGAAGAGGGTGACAGAGGGAGGTAGAGGAGTGAGAGAAAGGGAGGGAGACAGAGGGAGAGCGAAGGAGGGAAAAGAAGGGAGAGCGAGGGAGGGAGGGAAAGCGAGACAGACAGAGGGAGAGCGAGGGAAAAGGAGGCAGTTAGAGGGACTGCGAGGGAGGGAGGAAAAGGGAGACCGAGAGAGGGCGACAGACGGAGGGAGGAGGGAGGCGGAGGGATACTGAGGAAGGGAGACCAAGAGAGGGAGACAAACAGAAGGAGAGGGAGGGAGACAGGGAGAGGGAGGGAGCCAGAGAAAGGGAGGGAAACAGAAAGGCAGAGGGAGGGAGACAGAGAAAGGGAGAGGGTGACAGACAGAGGGAGGGAGGAGGGTGACAGAGGGAAGGAGGAGAGTGACAGACAGAGGGAAGGAGGAGAGTGACAGACAGAGGGAAGGAGGAGAGTGACAGACAGAGGGAAGGAGAAGAGTGACGGACAGAGGGAAGGAGGAGAGTGACAGACAGAGTGAGGGAGGAGGGCGACTGAGTGAGGAGGGTGACAGAGTGGGAGAGGGAAGGAGAGAGAGGGAGACGGAGAGGGAGAGGGAAGGAGAGTGAGGGAGACAGAGGGAGAGGGAAGCAGAGCGAGGGAGACGGAGTGAGACAGTCGGAGTGAGTGAGACATAGGGAGTCCGAGAGAGAGGGAGTGAGACAGTCTGAGTGAGACAGAGGAAGAGAGAGGGAGAGAGAGAGATGTGTGTAGGCCGGGTCTATGACTCAGTGGACGAAGGCGTCCGCTGCAGGGACCTGTGTTCAACCTCATGGTCAGTTTTGTTTGTTGCTCTAGCCCGCCCCCTCCCCCACTGACCCCGCCCCCACCAGTGCAGCCCTTGGACACAAACCACACTGTAAATTTGGTCCCCGAGAGAAAGTTTGTGAGTACCCATGTCGTAGAAAATGGGTATGCTCTTCCCTTTCGGGAATTTCCCCCCCAATTACCCTCCTTGCCAATGTTATTGTTCGGAGGACCGTCTACTTCTCTTGCAGGAAGAAGTCCTGGCACTTTTCAGAAAGGGTGCGATAGAGGTGGTTCCGGAGCAGGAAAGGGGTCAGGGATGCTACTCCCGGTATTTCCTGATCCCCCAAGAAGGATGGCAGACTTTGTCCAATCCTGGACCTCAGGGTTTTGAACCTCTATCTTAAACAGGAGAGGTTCAAGATGCTCACCCTTGCGCAGGTCCTTCAAGCGCTGCTGAAAGAAGACTGGATGTGTCGATCGACTTGCAGGATGAGTATTTTCACATTCCGATCCTGAAGTCTCACAGGAAGTATCTCCGTTTTACGGTGGGTTCGCAACACTACCAGTTTGCGGTCCTTCCGTTTGGACTTACTACTGCGCCTCGAGTCTTCACCAAGGTGATGGCTGTGGTTGCAGCACATCTCAGAAGGTCGGGGATTCCAGTGTACCCCTATCTGGACGACTGGCTAATCAAAGCAGAGTTGATGGAGAAGGTGCTCCATCATTTGCAAGAGACAACTCAGTTGTTGCACAGGTTGGGGTTTTCAATAAATATACCCAAATCTCACCTGGTGCCCTCCCAGCGCAATCTGTTCATAGGTGCGGTACTGGACACTACTGTGTCGTGCATTCCCTCCTCCTCAAAAGATTTGCGACATACAGGAAATTATACCTTTATTTCACAATGGAGCCGTTGTTCCAGTCCTGAAGGTCCTTTGTCTGCTCGGTCTGATGGCTTCTTGCATTCTGTTGGTCAACCATGCACGCGGCACATGAGGGCACCCCAGTGGTGTCTCCGCAGGCAGTGGTATCAGCACAACGGAGATCTCGGGGAGTCAGTGAGGATCTCCAGAGAAACTGCGGCGGATCTGTCTTGAGGCGTGGAAGGCGATCTGTCTCAAGGGAAGCCTTTCCAGCTGCCTCCATCGGTGGCCACAGTGATAACGGATGCATCCACTCTAGGGTGGGGTGCTCATCTGGGGGACCTGGAGGTCAAGGGTCTTTGGTCTCCAGAGGAAAGGTTGCTTCCCATCAACCTTTTGGAATTGCGGGCCATACGTTTAGCACTCAAGGCCTTCCTCCCTTCCCTTCGCGGCGGTCGGTTCAAATCCTGACGGACCACACCACTGCAATGTGGTATGTCAACAAGCAGGGAGGAGTGGGGTCGCGGTGTCTCTGCAGAGAGGTTCTGCGTCTCTGGTCCTGGGTTCAGGACCATCAGATTTGTCTAATGGCAAATCTGGCCAGGGTTCTGAACGTACGTGTAGACAGTCTCAGTCGGCAGTTCTCGGCCGACCACGAGTGGAAGCTTCACCGGGAGGTGGTTCGTCACGTCTTTCGGACGTGGGGAACTCCTCAGGTGGACCTGTTTGCCACTCACAAGAATGCTCACTGCCCGTCGTTCTGCAGTCTCCAGTTTCCGATGCAAGGAGCTCTGGGAGACGCGTTTCAGTTGAGTTGGGACTCGTAACTCCTTTACGCATTTCCTCCCATACCCTTGATTCCTCGGGTTCTGAGGAAGATTCGCCAAGACCGGGCCCAAGTTATATTGATCGCCCCGGATTGGCTAAGAAGGGTGTGGTAGACAGATCTTCTCCACCTCTCGTCGTGCTCGCCGCTCCGTCTCCCTCACAGGGCAGACCTCTTCTCCCAGATGGAGGGGCAGGTTCTACACCCCCACCTCCAGACCTTACACCTTCATACCTGGAGATTGAACGGGGCAACCTGAGTTCTTTTTCTCTCCCTCACGATGTGGTGGATGTCATCTTATCAGCCAGGCGTGATTCCACCAAGTCCATCTATTCTTATAGGTGGTCTAAGTTTGTTGCTTGGTGTTGGGAGACCTTGGCCCAGCAGGGTTTTGCAGTGGCAACTATCAAAGGTTATTTGTCGGCCTTATCGGCTTTCCTTTGTTTGCCTGGCCAGCCCTCTTTGTTTAAATCTCCGATTGTTTTAAGTTTCATTAAGGTTCTTACCAATAAATTTCCCCCTACTCCTTTTATTGTACCTCAATGGGACTTGAACCTTGTTCTTACATTTTTGATGGGTTCTTCTTTTGAACCTTTACACTCGTGTCCCTTGAGACTTTTGTCTTTCAAAGCGGTCTTCCTGATCGCAATTACCTCGGCATGGAGGGTTAGTGAGCTTCAGGCTCTTAGCTTCAAGCCCCCGTTCTTGACCATTCATGCTGATAGAATGGTTCTCAGGACCAGGGCTGCTTTTCTGCCTAAAGTGTTAACTCCATTCCATTTAGGACAATCCATTACCCTCCCTACCTTCTATCCTCCCCCTCACTCTTCCAAGGAGGAGGAGAGGCTTCATCGCTTGAACCCTAAGAGGGCGGTGAGCTTCTACCTGGACAGGACAAAGGAGTTCAGGTTGGATGACCAGCTGTTCGTTGGATTTGCTGGCTGCAGGAAGGGAAGATCAGTGCACAAGCGCACTCTTTCAAGATGGATAATTTTATGCACCAATATCTGCTACTCCCTGCTGGGTAAGGACCCTACTGGGGGTATAAGCTCACTCTACTAGAGCAAAGTCTGCTACTTCTGCTTTATCTAGGGGTGTACCTGTTGATGATATTTGCAGAGTCGCGACTTGGGCCTCCCTCCACACTTTCGCAAAGCATTACTGCTTGGATACGGAGGTGAGGAGGGACGGCCACTTTGCGCGCTCTGTCCTCCAGGATTTTCTGGTATAGGAGAGTGGACACCCTCCTCCGGAAGTGGGGACTGCTGTGGGACTCTTTTCACAAGGTGAGAAATCCACTTGCAGATGTATCTATCAGAAGAACAAGTTACTTCCCTTTGGTAACACTTTTTCTGATAGATACAGTATCTGCCTGTGGATTCCTCACTGAACCACCCGCCTCCCCGTTGTCCACTTTGCTATACCTGAGTTTATGTATTTTTATGTATTTTTATATTTGTGTATATATATTGGGTTTTTAATACCTTTGCTATGCACTATGTGTGCAGTTTTGAATTGTATGTACTATGTACACTGTATACATGTATATCTACTGTCATTGGTCCGTCTGGGTGCCTCGAAGGCATGGAAAAAAGGGCGGAACTGATGTCATCACGCCGACGTAGGCCTAATAAGGATCGGTGACGTCAGCCGGAGTCGCGCGCGATGCTGTGCTCCTGTGACGTCGTCCACACCAGCGTGCTACAAAAGAGTTTTCCGAACGTTGCTGACGCAGGGGGATATTCACAAGGTGAGGAATCCACAGGCAGATATTGTATCTACCAGAAAAAGCGTTACCGAAGGTAAGTAACTTGTTCTTTATTGCCTTTAAAAATATTTTTTTTTTCAAAAAAATTGTGGGCGAGGAAAACAAAGCAGGGCTAGAAGCAGCACTTGGGGCGGAAGCAATAAAGAGGGGGCAGGTGGACGTCAAGAAGTAATGCGTGAGAGCTGCGTGGAGCAGGCCAGGGAGAAGCACACTGGCGTGGAGGTAAAGGGGAGAATAAGCAACGGGAGAGAGAGGAGAGAAACATGCAGCAGATGGGGGAGTAGCACAGACACAACAGAAATCAACAAGGAGTTTAGGGGGAGGGAAGTTTAGGAGATAGACGGCAGGAAAAAAACATGCTGTCTCATGGAGTGCTTAATCCACAATAAGGAGCATGAGAGCCTATGATGCAATCAGGTCCTCCTCTACTCAAAAGCAAACAATATACTGAATAGACCGGACTGTTATGGACATAAAACAACTTTCTTGGATCCTGGTGGCAGGATACTAATATCCCCAACATGACACTGGCTTTCATTAAATGCTAGTTGCGTCCAGTCCTAAATGTCCCAAAAGTTTGTTTTTATCCTTTCCAACCCACCCCATTTGTACCCCCATTTAATAATGTGTACAAAAGAAAGAAAAATGTGTGAAAGGTCAGAAAGTGCCACCCGTAAGCGTCACCAAGGTAGCTGCTCGTAGGTACTCGCCAGATTGCTCACGTTTTTCATCATCGGTGACTTGAACATGAAAAAGATAAATCCAGTGTTTAATATATAATAAAAAGTGAAGAAAAAGGAGATGTGAAAAATGGCACAATAATTGCTAGTGTAAAGCTAGACCCTGTGGTATGAGACAGAATAACCAAGTTTCTCCAAACTAAAAATGAGTTAAAACTCACATGCCCATGCTTCAATTTTTATTAACCCGTTTACCGCGGTGAACATTCCGCTGTGGTGTGGGCGTTCGACGGAGTGGGCGAGGCTGCGTCGGCCAAAAGTCATGCGCAGCACCCAGCAGGTAGTGCTTGCGTCGGCAGTTGGCCGTAATTGTTGTGAGCCCACTCCAGATTAAAAACAAACCACATGTTTCAGACCACTTTAGGATAGGCCAACATGTTTCATTGCCAAAAATACTTTACAGCATTTCATCAGGGCTGGGGCCATTCTTCACCTCACTGGACTTCCGACTTAAGCCAAGGGTGATTGATAAACAAAAGAACAGACAAGTACTACCAACCAGTCAGGACATCTTTCAAAAAGCCAATTGGCTTATTGATGCAAAATATATATATTATATATAACTTTATAGCACGAAAGTCCTAATATATTTACCAAGGGCTTGCCCTAAAAATTATACCTGCATTCCACCTTCTAGAGAGTGTCCTTCAATCGTAAGTTGCACATCCCTTACAGGGTCATGCAGTTGACCATCGTAAACCTGTGAATATACGCACATAAGTATCTCACTGGTTACATCCTCAAGTAAAATGCTCAAGTCAAAAGGGTTAAAATCTGTACTTAAACATTAGTATTCAGGTACGGATATTTGTACGGGCCAGTTAGTAAGTGAAGCGATAAACGCGAATACTCATTCGCTCCCCTCTGTTTGCATGAGGACAGCCATTACCCTTTTCACCATAATCGCTTACTCATCTTATTTTCGTGCAAAATTAAAATGCTGGGCTCTCACCCCCATTCAAATCTGCCAACCCACTCAGCCCGTATTTCTCTCTTGTGGGATGAAACACTGGCTCTTCCACTGCCCCGTTCTGTCTGCATGCACACCCTTACCGCTTTCAGCCGAGAGTCTGGTTCTATTTCATTTCTGTGTCCCGTACAGTCGCACTCTACTTCAAGAGAGTGCACTGGAAACAAATCCAGAACCCTACCCTGTGGCCTACTCCGATTCAGCGCCATCTTAAGATGGTTTTGTTCGTCCTGGGATAGTATTGAGAATATCTCATAAAGTCACCCTTGGAGATTGAACATTGTATACCAGAATCTTCCCAGTCTACAATATCTCACACACATGTGGGGGACGTCATGTCATACATAATTCATTACAAAAAGATGAAATTCAACAAATATAGTTTTCGACAGGGATGTTCATTACAAATGTGTTTTGTTTTTTAAATGAGCATTATTCCCCTGTGAACGCAATGGAGCAGGAAGATGATATTGTAGAGTTACTGTGGATTTAAAAGGGATTCATTTTGCAGACTATCTGTTTCCACAAGAATTCCCTGAGGAAGGGCGACTGACATAACTGGTGTTGACACAAAATTACCGTGTTCAAAATATAACGGAAATGAATCTCACTTGCCTCACTAAACGGCTTCCATTCGTGAACCGCTGAGAAGCACTACATAAATTATCTGCTTATTTTATTCCATACAATACAGTCATTGAGGCCTACTTGGTCAGCCTTCTCAAAGAATATCCACCGTGCCTCCTTCCTTGCGTTGTCCTCAGTGCAGTCCTGCATAGACACTTAAGAGAAAATTAAAGACAATTATGCATCCTATACCTGCAAGGCTACACTGTCCAGTACTTCAACTAGAAATGCAAAGGATATTCCACCAACATCACATTTAACGCAGTCTAATAAGTTTCACACATAGAGAAAATTCCCCTTCAAAAAATCCTTTCGAATGATAGAGAGGAAGGGATGGACAGACAAGCCCCCATAGGCTGCCATTATATGTCTGGAAAAGGAATACCGTGCCTTTAAGGAACTCTCCAGAGACCCTCTGTATCCCATGATGCACAGCAAACTCCTTTTACTTTCAGTTTTTTTCTGGCTCCTAGCAGGACCCTGGATCATTGAGCTCTCCTTTTTTGGGTGTTTTTCAATTGTTTGGCACTTTTAAAGTGTTTAGAGTGTTTCACTCTACGTCTGACTGCTTTTTCTACCTGTTTCTGGAGTTTTGGGCCAGTTTTGCTCTCTTTTGTCGAATATGCCTGCCCTGTTCGACAAGTGTCCTCAGTGTGCCAGGAAGAAGGCAAAGTCAGACCCTCAGAGTGTGTATCCCCTGTCTCCCTTCCTCTCATGTTCCTGAAGACTGTGAGATTTGCCAACCATTCTCCAGGAGGACCCTGAAGGATAGAGAGAAGATCCGTCTCCAAGGACTGGAGCTCAGGAGACAGCAGGACCATGGTGGGTCTGGGCAGGGAGGGACTTTCTCCTCTGCCCGTGCGTCGGCCTCTGGGGGGCTCCCCAGTCAAGATAAGGCCAGGAAGCGACGCAGATCTCAGTCTAAGTCGATAGCCTTGATGTCGGCGTCGAGAGGGTTGACCACCATCTGCTCCCAGTCGTCCCAGGGCTCTGGGTCAAAGCGACGTTGCCGTTCGATGCCGAGGGGACCGACGTCGAGACCTTGGACGAGGTCGACGTCAAGATACCGTTGACGTCTGGAACACCGGCGCTCGCTGTCGAGGAAGAGAGGCTCGACGTCGAGGGATGTGTCGACGTCAAGATGTTCGACGTCGAAAAAGGGGTCGACGTCAAGGAAAGAGAAGTCGAAGTCCAGGGGACATTAAAGGGACAGGACTATGTCCCAGGACTTGGTAGTTACCCTGTCCTCCGCATCCACGAGCCCACGGTCGCAGAGGCACCGGCGCTCGTCTAATAAGAGATCGGCCTCTAGAACATCAAGGCCTGCGCAGAGGAAGTAGAGAAGAGTGGTGCGGTCTGTGGACTCTGTTTACTCTCAGACCTACTCACCTTCTAGGCACAGGACGCCTACGCCTCCGTTGCCTAAGAATCCTCCTCCTCCATTGTCTAAGGATCCTCGTAATCCTACTCCTCCTCCGCCTACTCCGCCGACACCCAGCTCCTGTTCACCTGTAGGAAGGGAGAGGTTTTTAATGGCGACAGAATCAGAGACTGCCTAAGTGCTGTTTTTGCATGGTTTCAGCACCAGAACCTGAAGTGTAACTCGGATAAGTCCGAGTTGCTCTTTTTTGGCTGTGCTGAAGACCCTGGCTGGAAATCGTGGTGGCCTTCCGACATGTTCCCCCCTGAGAAACCAGTTGCCCAAGTAAAAAATCTGGGTGTGGTATTCGACGACAGTCTTTCCTTTCGTCCCCACATCACGGGCCTGGCGGGAAAATGTTTTGGTATCCTGAGGATGGTGAGGAAATTTCTCCCACTGCTTTCCCTTCAATATCGCAAGAACATTGTGCAAGCACTCGTGGGTTCGCGTCTAGATTACGCTAACGCACTCTTCGCTGGTCTGCCTAAATATCTGGTATCCAGATTGCAAGTGGTCCAAAACTCGGCGGCCAGAGCCATCTTTGGCCTTCCACGGAGAGCCAGTGCCTCTCTACTGCGTGGAAAACTGCATTGGCTGTCTATTCCCAGCAGAATTAGTTTCAAAGTCCTTACGTTGGCGTTTAAAGCCCTCCACTGCATCGGCCCAGCGTACCTCAGGAAGCGGATTGTTCGCTACGTTCCTCGGAGGAGTTTAAGATCTGCTGACCTGGCTAAAGTGGAGATACCAGTGATCAAACGCGTGCGGATGGGAGGCCGGTCTTTCCAGTTTATGGCGGCCAGGTTGTGGAATGAGCTCCCTCTATCACTCCGCAAGGCTAATAATCTTCTGGCCTTTAGAAAGGAGCTCAAGACGCTCCTATTCTCCACCTAACCAGTGGGCCTACAGTGTTTCTGCCGCTGGGTTTTTTCTTGGTTGTGTTCAGGACTCTCTGCCAAAGCGCCGGGACACCCGTTCTGGGTAGCCGTGCGCTCAAGAAATACAGTTCTAACATAACATACTCTGCCTCATCTTCCTCCTCCTCCTCCTCCTCCTCCTCCACCTCTTCCTCCACGGTCGGCATCATTGCCGCGCCTTCCATCGCCGCCTACAGGGCCTCCACAACCTAGGCTTCCGATTCGGCCTCCGCGGCTTTCCCCTCCAGTACGGCCAGTGGATCGCCCTAGGCTTAGGAGATCAAGGTCACGGTCCAGTAGGAGACACCGTTCAAGGAGTGACCATTGCTCTTCAACACGGTCAAGACACCGTCACCGGAGGGACAGGTCCAGGTCCCGTCGAACAGACTCTACCAGTGCCCGTGACTACTCACCCACCTTATCGGATTCACCACTTACGAGGGTGTCACCGGTGGATGACATCGTGCCGTTCCAAGAGGTGTTGTTGAGAGGGGCGGCGAAGGTGGGAATTACGCTGGCGGTCCCCACACCTTCGACGTCCGTGATTTTCGAGACCCTGCACAAGAAGCAGTTGTCTCGTCCCTTGTTGCCCTTGGTGCCAGGGCTGGAGGATGCAGCTATGGAGCTCTTCCTGACTCCAGCGTCGACGAAATCTGCTCCTTCCCGACTACAGAAAAAAATACAGAGCCCCAGACTCCGATCTGGCGTACCTTACATCTGACCCGGTGGCGGATTCAGTGATCGTCACGGCGGCTAGGAAGCAGCACTCTACTGCCCCGTCCTCTACGGTGCCTCCGGACAAGGAGAGCCGTATGATGGATTCCGTGGGAAGGAAGGTGTGTGGTACAGCAGCAACAAAAATAAAAGCCGCTAGTGCCACGGCTCTCCTGGGTCGGTATGACCGGTCCTTATGGGACTCCTTACAATAGTTTCTGTAGCACCTTCCTAGAGACAAGAGGGAGGATTTTCAGGAAATCAAAGAGGGCATGATGGTATCCAACCAGGTGATCAGCTCGGCTGCAGATTCCTCTCTCCTGGCGGCTGCGGCTCCTGCCACGGAATTAATCTTAGGCGTCATGCCTGGTTGCGCTTGACTACGCTAAAACCGGAGGCGCAGCAGAGAGTCGACAACCTGCCGTTCTCTGGGGCTACGCTATTTGGAAAGCATGCGGATGAGGAGATGGCCCGCATGAAGGCGGAGGCTGAAACCCTGACGGCCGTCTGGTTAGAGAAGCCGCAAGAGAAGAAGACCTTCCGCCCCTTCCAGAGACATTTTAGTGCCCAGGGTAGAGGCCAAGGTCATCAAGCTGGGCAGCAGCAGTACCAGCGGCGTCCATTCCAGAAACGCCAGAGGGGTAGAGGCGGCCAGCAGTCCTCCTCGACGCCTAAAGGCCCGGCCGGGTCTAGGCCCTGAGGTGCTACTTCCCCCTCGTCCGTTACCCGTTCCGGTGGGGGGAAGCATACAAAATTACTTGGCAGGGTGGAGAAAAATTACTCGGGACAAGTGGGTGCTGAATATTGTTTGCAATGAATACAGTCTTCGTTTCACCAGCCCACCTCTAGCGATTCCACCGGTTTGCTTGCAGTTCTAACTGCGCGAGCTTCAGGTGGAGGCGGATGCCCTGTTAAGAAAAAGGGCGATAGAAGAGGTCCCTTTGTCTCAAAGGGGAAAGAGTCTTTACTCTTGGTTCTTCCTCGTGCGCAAGAAGGCTAAGAAAGAGTTAAGGCCCATTCTGGATTTGCGACAAGCAAACAAATGGATTCGCAGGGAAAAGTTTTGCATGCTGTCTTTGCACCATATTTATTCTCAGCTGCAAAGGGGAGACTGGCTTTGCGCAATAGATCTGCAAGTTGTGTACTTCCATGTGCCCATTGCACGGAAACACCGGAAGTTCCTGCGATTTCTGGTCGTCACCAATCACTATCAGTACACCGTACTACCGTTTGGACTGAAGTCTACACCCAGGACGTTTTCCAAATGCATGGCAGTGGTGGCAGCGCACCTGAGAAAGAACAAGGTGTTTGTCTACCCGTACCTGGACGACTGGTTGATCAAAGCCTCCACCTTCCGGGAAGCGCAAGTGCACTTCAACAAGTTGGCTGTTCTGTTGAGCCAGCTGGGGTTGCATATTGACATGTCCAAGTCTGTCCTGACGCCTGTCCAGTGCCTTCAGTACTTGGGAGCCTCCATCGATACTCTTATCAGCAAGCGTGTCTCCTTCGGAGGAGAGACGCTTATCGATCCTTCGGGAGGCTCAGGCTCTCATAGCTGTTCCATCTAAAACAGCGAGGACGGTGTCTTCTCTACTGGGGTCGATGGCCTCTTGCATCTTCCTCACACCACAAGCACGCCTACATATGAGGCCTTTGCAGGAATGTCTGGAGGATCAGTGGGACCAGAGGCGGGGGAGCTGGGACGACAGGATCAAGTTGTCCCTTCCCGCTCAACAGTCCCTGAGATGGTGGTGCTCCGCAGAGAATCTTCTCAAGGGGGTTCCATTCCACAAGGACATTCCCACTCATACTGTTGTCACATATGCTTCTCTCCAAGGCTGGGGAGCGCATTCAGACCATCTTCAGATCCAGGGAACGTGGTCCCCAGCAGAATCCCTGTATCACATCAATTTCCTGGAACTCAGAGCTGTTCACTTGGCACTGAAGGCGTTTCATCCGTCCTTCCAGACCAACTCCTTGCTTGTGCAGATGGACAATACGACCACAATGTATTAACTAAACAAGCAGGGGGGCTCGAGATTGCGCACCCTGTCACAGGAAGCGCAGGCCATCTGGCGCTGGCTACTTGCCAGAGGACTGACGATAACGGCTACCCATCTGCCAGGTGTGCAGAATGCTCAGGCGGACGTACTCAGCAGGCTGGTGCAAGAAAACCACGAGGGGGTACTAAACAACGAAGTGCTAGGAGACATCTTCGACAGGTGGGGCACTCCGGACGTAAATCTATTCGCCCCTGCCGAAAACAGAAAATGCTGAGACTTCGCCTCAAGGTATTACCAACCGGGGACACTGGGGAACGCGCTATGGATCAGCTGGTCGAACAGCTTTCTGTACGCTTTTTCACTCATTCCCCTGATTCTGGCGGTGCTTATCAAGCTGTCTCAGTCCAGAGCACGGATGATCCTTATTGCTCCGGAGTGGCCCCGACAGTGGTGGTTCACGGACCTACTTCACCGGTCTCTCCTACCCCACATGCGACTGCCGTGTCGGCCGGACCTTCTCACGAAGTTCGGGGGCAGATGGTGCACCCCAACCTCTCATTGTTGAGTTTGGCGGCATGGCTCCTGAGAGAGTGCAATATGTACACCTGATTCTGTAGTAGGGGATCTCTGTGTATAGTCATAATCTAGTGAATAGTCCCGCCCATGTGCGTGGATCCCGGAGCAATCAAAAATAATCTCTTAAAGTGTCGAAAAAATGCAGAACTGCACAGACACTTAATAGAGAATTTAAAGACCGATAAGGCAGCCTATAAACAGGCTACACTGTCCAGTACTTCAACTAGAAATTCCACCAACAAGCATTGGAAATGCAATAGGTCTCGCAGCATTCGAGTTAGTGCTTTTAGAATTGTTTATGGGTTTTTTTTGTAAATCTTTAGCATTTTTGTTTCCTGTAGCCAATGCTAAAGATTTACAAATAAAAAAAGCCATAAACAATTCTAAAAGCTCTAACTCAAATGCTCCGAGACCTATTGCACTGTGTGAGGGTGAGGGGTTGAGGGTGAGTGAGGGTGAGGGTGGGTGAGGGTGAGTGAGGGGTTGAGGGTGAGTGAGGGTGAGTGAGGGTGAGTGAGGGTGAGTGAGGTTGAGTGAGGGTGAGTGAGAGTGAGTGAGGGTGGGTGTGAGTTAGGGTGAGGGGTTGAGGGTGAGGGGTTGAGGGTGAGTGAGGATGAGGGGTTGAGGGTGAGTGAGGGTGAGGGTGAGTGAGGGTGAGGGGTTGAGGGTGAGGGGTTGAGGGTGAGTGAGGGTGAGGGGTTGAGGGTGGGTGAGGGGTTGAGGGTGGGTGAGGGTGAGGGGTTGAGTGTGAGGGAGGGTGAGGGAGGGTGAGTGAGGGTTAGGGTGAGGGGTTGAGGGGGAGGGGTTGAGGGTGAGTGAGGGGTTGAGGGTGAGGGGTTGAGGGTGGGTGAGTGAGGGTGAGGGGTTGAGGGTGAGTGGGTGAGGGTGAGGGGTTGAGGGTGGGTGAGTGAGGGTGAGGGGTTGAGGGTGAGTGAGGTTGAGGGTGGTTGAGTGAGGATGAGTGAGGATGAGTGAGGATGAGTGAGGATGAGTGAGGGTGAGTGAGGGGGTGAGGGGTTGAGGGTGAGGGGTTGAGGGTGAGGGGTTGAGGGTGAGTGAGGGTGAGGGGTTGAGGGTGAGTGAGGATGAGTGAGAGTGAGGGTGAGCGGAGGTTGGTTCCTTTCCCTTCCTCGATTAGCAATGCCTGCCTTTAGATAACCCAGAGAAAGAGCAAGGAAAACTTGCAGTCGATTTGCAAACAGCCAGGAAGTGTGGCGTGCGTGTTTACCAACTCCAAATCAAATCTTTCGGTATAATATACATACGACACTCTAATCCAATAGGAATGAAGTCGATAATGTATTGCCCATTTTAGTCGCTAAATTGTAAAGCTCTTTGAAGCTGGAACAAGAACAGCCAAATCTTAGCCTTTTTCCGAAGGTATTATCATTTTTAAATAATATTTTCCTGGATATGGAGAAATACAGCATTAATTCGATCTCCCCAATGCTACCAGATCGGCTCAGTAGTACACATTCTTATCTGCAACGGGTCAATAGCAGCTGCACAATTTGCAGCACGCAGAGGAGGAAGAGACGGATACAATATGAGCATACAGGAGCAGAACACAACAGGAATCTGCAAGAGCACACTTGTAAAAGAAGGGCATAGAACTCAAACATAGGCATTAGGAGATAGCACCCATCCATTGTTTTTAGCAGGTAAGACATCTGGTTTCAACAAATGCAAAACAACGCATGCATCAAGATTGAAATTATAGGTGCAGTTGCAAGCATTATGCACTCGGCGTGAGAGAAGAAAGCATGCCCCATATGGGCAGCCTGCTTGTACAATCACAACATTTCTCCACTATCTGAAAATGTAACCCCTCAAGAAGGGACGCTAGTAAAGAGAAGCAAATGGCCAATCCAACAAAAACTCTTGCTGCCTAGCAGCTGAACCGTGCTTATGGCATCTCCTGGAATGAAGCTTTGCTTCCTGCATGCAAACGCGCACCCGCGAAGTTGATTCCGTGGCCTGCCAACGTGCTGTTAAATAACACATGCACAAAATCAAGCACACTGTGCTTTACTCTCTTAGGTATTATTCATTTAAGAGGACCCGTGCATAACTGCATACATTCCACATATGCATCCCCCTTTCGAACTCGAAGCTTCACTCGTTCTCATCTAGGCTTCCCTCTCACCGTTTCACTTTCCCGCTGTAGACACCGAGGAGTGTGACCGAACCATGATTCCGAGCAAAGCTCCTAGAGGTAGTCCGAGCATGAGCAGAGATTTGCAAGTGCATAAAGCTATTCATCAATCGTCGTCCAAAGGGGCGTGGCCTTGAAGTGAAAAATGAGCCCATGACCAGCTTGGCGACAGTGGGGAGGGGGAGGAGAAATGCGACACGGTGGGAAGGGGAAGGGGAGGGGGCGGAGCGGGTAAAATAACAAACAAGACGGAGGGAAGAGAGGGGAGGGGGGAGGAGAAATGCGACACGGCGGGAAGGGGAGGGGGCGGAGCGGGTAAACAAAGACGGACGTGCACGCGCTTTTAAGCTCAATGCGCATGCGCATTGAGCTTAAAAGTCACGGGCACTGCAAGGAATCGCCACGATTCCTTGCAGTGTGGATAAAGAGTGGATAAGTCCCAATACTCTCGCTTGCTCGATGCGCATCGACAGGCGAGACCTAAAAATCCACAAACAGCAAAACCTGTCCAGATTTCCCTTGCCTTAGCAGCAAAAACCCTCTGGAATGATAGAGAGGAAGACATGGACAGACAAGCCCCATAGGCTGCCATTATGTGGCATCCTTCCTTACCTTCTACATTTGGCGCGGTCTGGCCTTAATGTTCATTCCATTAAGGTTCATCTCGCTGCATTGACTGCCTACAGGAAATGCCCATCACAGACTTCCTTCTTCCAGATCCCTGTGATAAAGACTTTTTGGAAGGCTTGAAGAAAGTGTTCCCTCCTGTCAGGCTTACTTCGCCTTCATGGGATTTGAATGTGGTGCTGTCCAGATTGATGAAGGAGCCTTTTGAACCCATTCATAAGGCTTCGTTGCAGCACCTGTCCTGGAAGGCGGCGTTCCTCGTGACCATTACATCGGCCCGCAGGGTGAGTGAAATTCAGGCGTTGTGTTGCCAAGAACCTTATACTGTATTTCGTGCTGCTAAGGTTATGCGTACTCACCCTAAATTTCTTCCCAAGGTTATTTCTGATTTTCATGTCAACCAGACTATAACTTTGCCTACGTTTTTTCAGAAGCCTTCATCTCCAGCGGAAAGGTCCTTACATTCCCTGGATGTTAGGAGGGTGTTGAAATTTTATCTGGATAAGACCAAAGATATTCGTAGGTCAGACCAATTGTTCATCAATTATGGATCGGTCAGGACGGGTCTTGCTACCTCTAAGCAGTCCATCTCTAGGTGGATTGTGTCCTGCATACAACTGTTACCAGAAGGCTAATAAGACCGTAGGGGGTAAACCTAAGGCTCATTCCACCAGGGGCAAAGCTGCCACGACGGCTTTGCTCTGTAATGTTCCAATTGCAGAAATCTGGAAGGCGGCCACTTGGAAGTCGGTCCATACCTTTGCTAAGCATTATGCCTGGACACTGATGCCAGGGCAGACGCTCCGGTTGGGCAGGCTTCGCTGCGAAATCTGTTTGCACAATAGTGGTGTTAATTCTTGTTTTCCACCGCCGCTTTGTTGTGGGGATGGGCTTGCCATTCTATTCATTAGATTAGGACTATACACAGAGATCCCTTACTACAGAAGGAGTAGTTTCTCTCCTGTAACTCCAGTTCTGTAGTAGGGGTATCTCTGTTATAGTCCTAAGCACCCGCCCTCCTCCCCGGTGGAGAGAAATATTCATGTACGGAATGCTAAAGGTCTGGAGTGTTACGCCTTCAAAAAGAACTGAAAGTAAAAGGGACCTGCAGTGCATTCTGGGATACTGTGAAGTTCTGGAAAGTTCTCTTCAAGGCACAGTATCCTGTTCTGAGCCACATAATGGCAGCCTATGGGGCTTGTGTGTCCAGGTCCTCCTCCTCTATCATTCTAGAGGGGTTTTGCTGTTGAAGCAAGGGAAATCTGGACAGGCTTTGCTGTTTGTGGATTTTTGGTGGAATTTCTAGTTGAAGTACTGGGCAGTGTAGCCTGGTTTTATAGGCTGCATTATCTGTCTTTAATTCTCTCTTAAGTGTCTGTGCAGTTCTGCATTTTTTCGACACTTTAAGAATTATTTTTGATTGCTCTGGGGTCCAAGCACATGGGCGGGACTATTAACTAGATTATGACTATAACAGAGATACCCCTACTACAGAACTGTAGTTACAGGTAAGAAACTACTACTTCTTTCTTGTGCGCAAAGAGGACCAAATCGAGTTAAGGCCCATTTTTGATTTGCGACAAGCAAACCAATGGATTTGCAGAGAAAAGTTCTGTATGCTGTCCCTGCAAAAGATTTATCCTCAGCTGCATCGAGGAGAATGGCTTTGCGCCATAGAGCTGCAGGACGCATATTTCCATGTCCCTATTGCAAAGAAGCATCAGAAGTTCCTGCGGTTCCTAGTCTGCACCAACCACTATCAGTACACAGTACTTCCGTTCGGCCTGAAGTCTGCGCCCAGGTTTTTTCAAAATGCATGGCTGTGGTTGCAGCGCACCTGAGAAAGTGCAAGGTGTTTGTTTATCCATACCTGAACGACTGGCTGATCATAGCATCCACGTACTGGGAAGCGCAACTGCATTTCAACAGGACGGCTGTTCAGTTGAACGAATTGGGTCTGCACATCAACATATCCAAATCTGTCCCGACTCCTGTTAAGTATCTGCAGTACTTGGGAGCCTCCATCAATACCCTCAAGGCAAGTGTGTGTCCTTCGGAGGAGCAACGTTTATCCATCCTTCAGAAGGCTCAGACTCATGTCCGTTCCAACGATGACGGTGAGAATTGTGTGGGGTCGATGGCCTTGTGTATCTTTCTCACTCCGTATGCACGCCTCCACATGAGCCCACTGCAGGAATGTTTGGAGAATCAGTGGGACCAGAAACGTGGGAGCTGGGAGGACAGGATCCGACTGTCTCAACATGCTCTACAATCCCTGAAGTGGTAGTGTTCACTCAGAGGGATTCCATTCCACAAGGAGATACCGACTCAGACCATTGACAGATGCGTCTCTCCAGGACTGGGGAGTGCATTCGGACCACCTTGAGATACAGGGCATGTCATCTCAGACAGAATCCAAGTATCACATACATTTTCTGGAACTCAGATGTTCATCTGGCGCTGAAGGCCTTCCACCCGTCTTTCGGACCACTTAGCTGCTTGTACAGCTGGACAACACAACAACAATGTATTACCTCAACAAGCAGGGGGGGCTCAAGATCGCGCACACTGTCTCGGGAAGCGCAAGAGATCTGGAACTGGCTGTTGGCCAGGGGACTAACGATAACGGCGACCCATCCGCCAGGTGTGCAGAATGCTCAGGCAGACTCGCTCAGCAGACTCGTTCAAGAAAACCACGAGTGGGTCTTAAACAACGAGGTGTTCAACATCTTAGCAAGATGGGGCACTCCAGGAATCGATCTGTTTGCCACTGCAGAACACCGAAAATGCCGAGACTTCACCTCCAGGTTTTACCAACCAGAAACGCAGGGGAATGCACTGTGGATCAACTGGTCGAACAGCTTTCTCTAAGCTTTTCCACCCATTACCCTGATCCCAGCAGTGCTAATCAAGCTGTCCCAATCCAGGGCCAGGATGATCCTCATTGCTCCGGAATGGCCTCGGCAGTGGTGGTTCACCAACCTCCTACACCGGTCTCCTGCCGCATCGTCGACTTCCATGTCGGCTGGACCTTCTAACGAAGTTCGGAGGGCAGTTGGTGCATCCCAACCTCTCGTTGTTGAGTTTGGCAGCATGACTCCTGAGCTAGTATGGACATTTAAATCTGCCTCAGAATTGCATGGAGATACTAAAAGAAGCTAAGAGACCGTCTACAAGGACTTCGTATACCTACAAGTCGGAGAGATTCTGCATTTGGTGCGCTTCCATGAATGCTGATCTTACATCCTGCAAGGAGGATGCCATTCTTCTGTGCTTGTTGCATTTGGCTGAATCTGGCCTTAATTTTCATTCTATTAAGGTCCCCCTCGCAGCCTTAACTGTATATAGGAAATGCCCTTCACAAACTTCCTTTTTCCAACTCCCTGTTATCAAATATTTTTTGAAAGGTTTGAAGAAGGTGTTTTCCCCCTTGAGGTGTCTATCGCCTTCGTGGGAGCTGAATGTGGTGCTATCTAGATTGATGAAGGAGCCTTTTGAGACTATTCATAAGGCTTCTCTACAGCACCTATCCTGGAAGGCAGCTTTCCTTGTGGCTATAACATCGGCTCGCAGGGTGAGTGAGATCCAGGCTCTGTGTTGCCAAGAGCCCTATACTGTATTTCATGCATCTAAGCTTGTCATGAGGACTCACCCAAAGTTTCTCCCTAAGGTGATCTCTGATTTCCATGTGAATCAAACGATCACTTTACCAACTTTTTTCCAGCATCCTTCCTCTTTGGCGGAGAGGTCCCTTCATTCTCTTGATGTGAGTGTTGAAATTCTTCTTAGATAAGACCAAGGAGATTCGTAGATTGGATCGGTTATTTGTTAATTATGGCTCGATCAGGACTGGTCTTGCCACCTCTAAACAGTCCATCTCTAGATGTATTGTGTCCTGTATCCAAAGGTGTTACCAGAAGGCCAACAAGACTCTAGGGTGTAAGCCTAAGGCTCACTCAACCAGAGGCTAAGCTGCTACAACGGCTTTGCTGCAGAATGTTCCCATTGCAGACTTCTGTAGGGAAGTCGGTCCATACCTTTACTAAGCATTACTGCCTGGACTCTGATGCCAGAGCAGATGCTCAGGTTGGGCAGGCTTCGCTGAGGAATTTATTTGCACAGTAGTGGTTTTGTCTGTTTCTTCCACCGCTGGGTTAGTTTGTTGGGAATGGGCTTGCCATTATATTCACATATTTTGACTATACACAGAGATCCCCTACTACAGAAGGAGTAGTTTCTTACCTGTAACTCCAGTTCTGTAGTAGGGGTATCTCTGTTCTAGTCATAAGCGGCCCGCCCTCCTCCCTGGTGGATGAAATGATAAAATCCTGAATGCTACAGGCCTGGCTTTATACACCTTCAAAAAGAACTGAAAGTAACTTGGCTGTGCATCATGGGATACCGAGGGTCTCTAAAGGTTTCCTTAAAGGCACGGTATCCCTTTTCCAGACTCATAATGGCAGCCTATGGGGCTTGTCTGTCCAACCCTTCCTCTCTATCATGATAAAGGATTTTTGTGAAGGAGTTTCTCTAAGTGTGAAACTTAGCAAAATGAGTAAATTTTAATATTATTTGGCTATCGTTTTCACTTCAAGATGCAGTGCTGGCCAGTGTAGCCTAATTAATTGCAGGCTGCATTATTTGTCTTTGATTTTCTCTTAAGTGTCTATGCAAGACTGCAGAAGAGGATAACTTAAGAGACTATTTTGATAGCCTGTGGTCCTCGCACATGGACGGGACTGTTCACAGATTATGACTATAACAGAGATACCCCTACTACATAACTGGAGTTGTAGGTAAGAAACTACTCCTTATGAGTTTTCTAAACTTAACAATGGGTGTTCAGTGCCACCAGCATGAGTAGTTAAAAATCAGTTGTGCTTGCAATCGCCAGGGTGAAGTTACAGGTAAGTACTTCACTGGCCCCTAGCTGTTTATTGCTTTACCTACAGCTTTCTCCTCCCCTGAATCTCATGATTGCCTTGTTGCTTACCTAGATAGCTCTTTTTTCCCTATTTCTTCCTTTCCATATTTTAGTTTACCCTTTCTAATTATCTGCAACTTATTTCCTACCTTCTTTGGCTCATTCGTTTTATGTGCTGTTCTTCTCCTGTCTGCTGCTGTCCCCATCCTTGCTGCCCCGCCCCCCCACAGTTAATACGGTTTTCTGCATCCCTGTTATTCCCTCTTTCCCTTTCTATTACCCCCATCTGTTGTATCTATTAGCTCCTCTCATTTGTCTTGTGAACTCTTCCAGATGTTGAGCGGTATGAGAGACTGCGAGATCCTCCTCCTTCAACCTCCCGGTGTTTCACAGTAGACGTGGACAGGAAACTTGAGGAGGGACAGAAGGTAAAAGCTCATCCTATTGTTTCCTAATTGTCCGCAAACAAGCAACTCGATCATACAGCCCTACACAACTTTCTTGTGAATATCCCTTTTATTCAGCCAAAGGCTTATAGCTTTTCTGATAGAAAATATATCAATTATTCACAGGCAAAATCTTCTGTTATCCAATTTACATGCCAGGTTTCAGTTAGTGAACCTTTCCTTAATGGAATTATGGGGATCATTTAGTAATCCAACAGTTAGCAACTTTTGAGGCGCTTTTCGTTTGGTTTCTGATATCCTCCTTGTCTCATCTTTCCCAGGGGTTGATGGAACAATAGGTGTGCACAAGATTTGTGATGTAGATTGAAGGAGTTGTGTGGACATCACCAGCCTGGTGAAGAGTGGCTGAAAAGCACCTGCATATAACACAGCCCCCCCCCATGCAATTATTTTAAACTCATTAGACTTATTTCAAGTTAGTTACTTGCAAACTTAGTAAAATTGCGTTTCCAAAAGTCTCAAAATGAATCACATGGAAACAAGAAAATAATAGTACTCTATCATGTTATGTAAAACGATATGAGATCATACTTTGAACAAGTGTTGGGTTTATTTCATAATGTATAGAATGGTTGCAGTTCAGTTAGTGGACTGTACTAACCTAATGGAACAAGGACAAGAAAGTTTGACAAATGAAGGAGCATCATTGACTATTTTGTGTATATAACTATAACATTGCTGTTTTCTCTTAGTGAACACTTATTGTTAGTAGGTGCATAAATATCGCAACACTTGTTTGAAGCATTATTTTCACATCACTTTACATTACTGAAGCACTGTTTGATCCCTTTCTTCTGTTGATTTAATATGTTTTAGTTACTTCATTCGCAAACCGTTATTTTGAATAGGTTGAATGGACTCAAAGTAATGATGTATAGAGATGCCACTGTGCTATTGTATACCAATACCAAGATTACTGAGGGGATTTCGGGTGCCCTATAATCGTAAATGAGATCTGCCTGCATCACGGAGTGTATGCATATTCCCTTCACCCCTTCTCTTCTTCCTTGGTGTGGGAACAAATCGTCTCTGAAGAAATGATCTTTATACACAAGTGAATCGGTTAAGGCAACACTGTGGATAGTGTGCTGTGGCTGGCCGGGGTTGCTGCTGGGGCAGTAATGGGTTCAGACTACTAATCAGGGTAGCCTTTGTGGAGATGAGAATGTATGCACTATTGTGGTAAGTGATAGTGTTGCCCACATTCTGTAACTGACTTGTTTGATTTTTCCAGCATCTCAGCCTGAGCCTCAGCTCTCTTCGCTGCGGCTTGGCCTTTCAGGAGACAAGACCTCTTGTTTTGGTAAACTCCCCATATTTCTTGCTTTATCCCCTGTGATTCTGGGACACCTTCTGTACATTGTAATCTTTCTGCAACTCTTCCTTGATTCTGGGGTGTTGCCATCAGTTCTGATACAGCATGCACTCTGGCTGTGTAGAGATTTACAATGAAACTTTTTTGCAAATATCGCTGCTTGGGGCCAGCCTTCCCTGGGTGCGGTGTGGGATCTCCCGGGGTGCACAATATGTGCTTCTGTGGTGAATTTATTGGCCCTTATGTGCCAGACTTGTAAACAAATGCCAGATATTTTCAGGCAGGCTTACAGAACAACTTGTATATTTTGCAAAAGCATTTGGTAGGTTAACTGTCAGACCCTCCCATAAGCAAATTATAATTAAATGGGGACAGGGCACATAAACATTATTTGGCAGCAGCAAATTTTTGACCATTTTGTATCAGCCTACCGGGAAATCTCCCACTGTCCCTGACCCCAGTCATGCTCGGCCTTCAATCCTAACCAGCACTCCTGTCTGTTAGAATATGTTCTTGTTTGTTAATCTGTAACCCAAGTGCATGGGTATGTTGGAACCTGCACGTTCCTAGTTGTTATATAGAAACGTCATACGATTTTAAGCAGTCTACAGTGAGGATGACTTTAGGATATTTCCTGGCACTTCAGTTTATACTTTAAAACCCTTTCACCTCTCTTCCTCCTATCCCACCCTTTACCCCCTCCAGCCCCTACACCCAGACTTGCAAATACTCTTAGTGCCTTATTCACTTGGTCATAAATCCTAAACTATTTTTGTAGTCTGGCTGATGTTGGGGAGATTTTGAAGCCTCACAAAGCTGAGCCATTCCCATGAATAAACAGAGCTGTCCCACAATACACCCATCTCTCTTGCTTGACCTTCCGAACAGTCCTTTGATTGCAGTTAGATTCATCATTTGCGGTTTTCTATGACCAATTCTTCATGAACAACACATTGTCACACATGTTTGAGAAAAAGGTGCTGCTTACAGCCTTTCTTAAAATTTGTTTTTTACATCAAGCCATGGACTCGATTGTAGACTTGCTGGAGATTGGTACTTCGGATCTCTATGTTCATTTAATATGCTTTCCCTTTTCACAGAATGTCAGACTCCTCAGGGCTGAGCTGCAGAAACTGGGAGATTCTCTGCAGTCAGCAGAGCGATCGTGCTGCCATAACACCAGCGCCAGGAAGTTGCGCATCACCTTGAACACCTGTGAAGATATCCTGGCCAAACAGGTATGGAAGTTTTGAACTTTTAAAAAACACACATGCTGCCTAGATCTAGAATGGAAGGACAGACTAATTTGCTGAATAGCCTTTTGCGTTTCAGGAAACAATAGATCTCGATTGCGAGGAATGCAAGAACCAATCAGTCCTATATATTTTTATAACTCAGCATTATACAGTGTATCATAGGCAAGTACAGGGCAGGAAATATTTAAACATTGTCAAGCAATTAATTTATTTATTGCACAATATTTCAATTTGCTAAGAAGTGTATAGATATAGTGCTCACAGGCGTGGTGGGTGAGAAGACAATAAACATGCACCAAATTAACAACAGACTCTTTTTGGACAATGTTTTATATAATAAAAATAAAGAGTTGGGTTGTTCCATGGTCGACAGCGTTTCAATCTCACGTGATGGAGATCATCATCATCACCACCAGGACAGGTGTGTAAGCATCTAATATTTAGTCAAGAGTCTGTAGTCTACGAGAGACTTGGGCGAGCAGCCGGCATATAGCAGGTCCCTGGTCAAAGAATGCCCTATATAGGTAGATCCTATATTTAGCGCAATTAATCAACTAGGGATTTACTCAAGGGGTCGGGTGGTAGCTCCGGTTACCAAGGCAACCCTCTGTATCAGTGTTTGGGATTGAGAATGGCATGTGATGTTTACTTATGGCAATTAATCGCTTGGAGAGTAAATCCGGTGGAAAAAGCCTTTCGAAGCTGATTTCTGTATTGTAGGCTGAAATGATGTTTAGGTTTATTTGTTAAAAAGTGGTGTTGGCTGTTGTAATAGAATAACTGTCTGGTGATATAAAAAAGCAATTACTCTCCAACTAAAATAAGTGAATGATTGTCTATTAGTTCATATTTAGCCAATAGACTGTGGAATTAATTATGTGCCCCTATTTTTATTACGCCCACTTATCTGTGTCAAGGTGCGGTATACATTAATTGTTTTGCAGTCGATAAAGACCGCATACCAATGATGCTGTCTCACCTGACTGCATCCGGATGGGGCTTTAAGATCTAATTTTGCAGTGCGAAACTTTTCATGGTTCATAAAAGTTTGCATTCTTCCGCCATGTACTTGATAGATCCAAAATGATCGGTTTTGTTTTTTATTTTCCCCTCCTTCCACTTAAGCATTAACTAGAGGTAGCAGTGCCAGCCTCCTATGACGTTGCCCATAAGCCCACGATGAGATCATCATGTAGTTATCGTTAAAAGTTTGATTCCACCATTCGCTTCAGAAGCAATGTCGAGTGCTCCAGATAGTTGTTGTTGAGTACAAACGCGTTGCTGAGATGCTGACTGCAGAACGGAAATGAAACATTGATGACAAAACTCGACATTGAAAAAGGGATTAAAAATAGAAGAGGACGCTCCCCACCAATCCCAACCCCACTCACCCACACCAAAGCCAACCCCAATTGAGAGATTCGTCCACATGGGGTCAAAACTGTATTGCCTAGTACTGGCTATTCCCAGGCCTCCTATAGGAGAAGTGATGGAAAAAACTCTATTTCCTTTTTGGCTTTATTGTCAACATAAATTGTCACAAAAGGACACCTATAGTTTTTGACATATGTGCTTACTGAAGGACCTTAAGTTCAAATATGGTTAGATATGTGAGACTCCTACCAAGAACATAAAAAGTTGGGGAGAAATAACGCAGGGCACACTATGCCATGTTGCAGGCAAAACAGAGTGAGTGTCCCTGTAAGAATTGGGTGGTCGGACTGTGACTTCTTAGAAGATACAGAAGAGGCCCAAAGAGAGCATTCATGCACTGCCAAGGATATGGCACTGATAGAGTGTAGGAAAGTACCCCTTTTGACATGGTGGCCCACACTTTTTGACTGGTACCTGATGTGATTTTGACTGAAAGTTCACTGGGTTCCTGCTAATCAGGTCCCCTGTACCAGAGCTCTTTCCCAAAACTGTATTCCCCTAATTGGCAAAACCTTAGCACCCTCAAAGTCCCTAATAAATGGTACCTGGGTACCTAGGGCCTTGGGTACTAAAGAGGGTCCCTAAGGGCTGCAGCACGAGTTGTGCCACCCTAAGGGACCCCTCACCAAGAACATGCATGACTACCATTTCAGTCTGGTTGTCTTAGTGAGAACAAAAGTGAAAACAAGACATGTCACTGTTAGAAATGGGGGTCTGTAGTTGGCAATGGTTTGCACCTTTGTTCAAATTGGAGCCCTTCTTCCTTGTCCGGATAAGGGGGATACACTTCTAAAATAACCCCTGCTTACCCTTTTGGTACCTTGGCATGAGCAGTCAGGCTTATCTCAGAGGCAGTGTGTAAAGCATTTTTGCACATAACCAACAGTAACACAGTGAAAACACTACAAAAGGACACCACACCAGTTAAAAAAATATCCAATACTTAATATATTCAAAACTAGACCAAAATGATTACAAAAAAATCCAACATACAGTACTTAAAAATATTCACTGTGCAAGAATAACCTTAAAAATGCAATTCCCTGAAGTCTGTAGCTCCGTCCGGTGCTACAGCGGTGCTGAAAACAGAATCCAACAGTTCCGTCCGACTGCGTCGGCAATGGTGTTGGTCTGACTTGTAAACAGTGCATTTTTGTTTTGCTGGTGATCACGTTGGTTCGGGTCGGTCGTGGCAATGTTTACGATGTGAAGCATAGGCGTGTGGTGCAGGCAGTGGCTCAGTTGGTCGTCCAGCGGTGTCCGTGAGACCTGGACTGCGGTGCAGAGTGAGGTGGTACTGACAGGTCACAGTACAAGCAACAGCGCCGGCTGATGGGAGCTGGCGTCTGTCACCTCCGACTGCGGTGTGGGTCAAGGCGGTGTGTCGTGTAGCTTAAAAACGGTTCTCCCAAACCAGTCAGCGACTTAGTCAGTGAGATCAGGATGGCAAAGTGAAGCGAGGCAGTGTTGAGTGCGGTGCCTACAGGTTGCAGTGCAAGCAACGGCTGGGTGCCGGCAGTCGTAGTCGTTAGTGAGACCAGGGTTGCGGTGCAAAGTGTGCCGGTGCCTTCAGGACACTGAGTCCGCAGTGGTGTTGGTGACTGTGTCGACTGCTTTCCCCCTCTGTGGTCACTGAATCTGCTGCCCCTGAGACTTCGTGAACAGGAGGCAAGCTCTATTTCAAGCCCTTGGAGATGCTAAGCAACAAGTAAAAAAAGTTCAGTCCAGTCCTTTCCCTGCCCAAGGCAGAAGCAGCACCTGCAGGCCAACCCAACAAAGCAACAACACAGCAAAGGGGCATAACTCCTGGCAGTTCTGCCAGCTTTTCTACTTGGCAGGTTCCTTGATCCAAGCGAGTTCTAAAGTTTTGGGGTCCCCAATATTTTATACTGCATTTCTCTTTGTTCTCTGGAGTAGAGTGTCTGTGCTCAGCCCAAACCAGTTTGGTCCTCTCTGGCCAAGCTTCCTGGCAGGAGGTGGAGATAGCATTGTCCAAGGCAGACCAGGCCGACTCTGGTGCAAGGAAATCTCCTTCTACTACTCTAAATGCAACCCAGGTCTATTCAGCCTAGCCCGGACTCATCCAGGGAAGGCAGGATGCACCTCAGTTGCATGAGCAGATATGCTCTTGTGCTGCTTAGTCCTATCTGAAAGAAACACGTTAGTGTTAGATTCCTTACCCTAGAATATCCCCAGGCGTCAGTCTGGATCCGGAAACTTTTGCGTAGCAGTACCCTTGCGCGTCGGTAGGCGTCGTCTGCAGGCGTCTCCTGCGGCTCCGCGTCTGTCGTCGGCGTCGTGCGCCGTGATGACGTCGCTGGAGTATATAGACGCCGCCTCCGCGCGCTGACGTCAGTTATTCTTTTTTCCGCACCAGTGGACGCAGATCTGAAGAGCGGTACCCGGTCTTTGACCAAGATCTTTCAACTTATATCTATCTTTTGTGCCTGGTAGGATGCCCGGTTTCAAAAACTGTGACGGTTGTGACCGCACGATGTCGGTCACGGACCATCACCGACTCTGTCTCCGGTGCCTGGGCCCCGACCACGACGTCGACTCCTGCGTCGATTGCCGGGCTCTGACTAACAAGGCTAGGCGGGAGCGGTCCCGCAAGCTGCTCGAGCTCCGGGTGTCGGCCCCGCGTCGAGAGAAGTCGCGGTCCGGCCGGAGGTCCAGGGAGCGTTCGAGGGAGCGGTCGCGGAGCCGCGCCGGGCGCTCCGGAAGTCGACATCACTCGTCGAGTTCATCAGGTAAGAAACACAAGAAGTCGGGGCGTCGTCATCGTACCCCCGACTCCCCCGGACGCTCGCGCGATGCGGCCGGGGTTCGGGTGACCCCAACCCCGCGGCTCCGCGAGAGTCGCCGGCGCGGCCTGCCCCATACCCTCAGGTCCCTGGGCAAGGTGCGACGCCTGAGGAGATAGGGCCCTCATGGCCACGAGGAACGCCTCGATCTCCTCCGGCGGGTTCCACGGCGCCTGCGGGCCCAGTGAACCCGTCCGGGGGCCCTAGCGGTTCAGCTGACCCTACCTCGACGCCGTCGGATGCTCCGACACCGGCGCCGATCCCGGCGCCGCTAGGGCCTTTGGGGTCGACGCCGGATGGACGTCCATCCAATCCGGCGCCGATTCCATCGGGGTTGCCCCCGGCGCCGCCTCCGCGCGACGCCGGTTCCTCGGTGCCGGCTTCGGGCGGCACTGGGGCTCCGGCGCCGGCTCCGGGCGGCGCCGTCCCCGGGCGGCGCCGTCCCCATACCCTCACCGAATCCGGACGCGGAGTCGGACCGGCGTCGCTCGACGCCGGGATCGACGCCGATGGGGCCTGTCGACCCTGTGGAGCCGGTCTACATGGTTGACACCGACTATGGTGATGATGTAGAGTACGGTGAGGGCTGGGAGGGGTCTGAGGACCCTCTGTCACGTGAGTGTCAGTATGACATGGACTGGACAGGTGATTTGGGGGACGCCAGTGGTTTGGATGACTCTCCTAACCCTGGTTTGTCTCTCCTCCTTCCGTGGCATCGGAGGAGGGAGCTGCCTATTCAGTGGTGTTGATGAGGGCTGCCAAGGCCTTAAACCTTGAGCTCCCCGTCGCAGCCGTGAGGCCTAACATCCTCACTGAGGTCTTCAAACCGCGGTCATGCCCACAGGAGCCTCTGCTGCCGTTTAACGAAGCCTTATCAGACGTTCTGTTGGGCACGTGGTCCAGGCCCTCTTCAGGTGCGCCTGTTGATCGGAACGTGGCCAGACGCCACCGTCCTTGTCCGGACGACCCCAAGTTCCTGTCCACCCACCCCACCCCTGAGAGCCTGGTGATCCAGGCCTCTACCTCCCAGTCCGCATTCCCGTCGGTCCCGCCCGATCGGGAATCCAAGAGGTATGACCAGTATGGCAAGAAGGTCTTCTCGTCCCTGAGTTTAGGACTGCGGTCTTGCAACACCGCTTGCCTCTTGGGCCGCTACACCCACTCTGTGTGGGATACGGTCGCGGAGCTGCTGCCGGAATGCCCCATGGAGGTGCGGGCAAAACTCGGCAAAGCTGTAGCTGAGGGCCGAGATGCAGCTAGATATTCTATTCAATGTGGTCTTGATACGACCGACTCGCTAGGCAGAGCGATGTCCACGACGGTGGCGATTCGTCGCCACGCCTGGTTGAGATCCGCCAACTTCTCGGCAGATGTCCAGAACACATTGATGGACATGCCGTTCGATGGCTGTCATCTGTTTGGTGACAAGGCGGACCACACGCTGGAACGCTTCAAGGACTCCAGGGTCACGGCAAAGTCCTAGGGTCTCTCGACCCAGCGCCAGCAAACGGGTTCGTTTCGCTCCTTTCGTGGCCACGGAAGGGGCGCCCCCACTCGTGCTGCCAGCCACGCACCGCAGCAATCACTTCAACGCGGTGGCGGCCGTGGAAACCGCCGTGGAGGCGGTCGGGGACAACAGCGGGGTCAGGCCACATCTCCCCCCGCAGCATCTGCCTCAAAATCCTCCTAGTCCGTGCTTTCAGGCCCACGTGACGCCAGTTGGTGGCAGGGTTCGCCATCACCACGCTCGCTGGCGCACGATCACATCGGACGGGTGGGTGCTGCAAATCGTCCGAAGGGGCTACTCCCTCCCCTTCGAGACCACTCCTCCAGCCATGCCACCGCAGAACCACCGTGTGTCCGGGGACCACTTGCAACTTCTGCAGGAGGAAGTTACGGCCCTCTTGGCCAAGGGGGCCATCGAGCGCGTTCCTGGGCCAGAAGTAGGACGTGGTTGCTATTCCCACTACTTTCTGGTACCCAAGAAGGACAAAGGGGGCCTACGTCCTATCTTGGATCTAAGGAACGTCAACGGCTTCCTCCGGAAGGAGAAGTTCAAGATGTTGACTTTGGCTCAGGTCTTGGCTGCCCTAGACCCGCAAGACTGGATGGTAGCGTTGGACTTGCAGGATGCGTATTTTCACATCCCCGTCCTGCCGGCCCACCGGCGTTACCTGCGGTTCACGGTAGGCCAGGAGCACTTTCAGTTTATCGTGCTCCCCTTCGGCCTTACCAGCGCCCCACGGGTGTTCACAAAGGTGTTGGCGGTGGTCGCAGCCCATCTGCGCAGGTTAGGGGTTTCAGTCTTCCCCTACCTAGACGACTGGTTGTTGAAGGCGGGCTCGCCCCAGACAGTCGTCCACCACCTCCAGATGACGGCAGACCTCTTGCACGACCTGGGGTTCTCCATCAATGTGCCGAAATCACACCTGTGTCCCTCTCAAAAGCTCCTTTTCATCGGAGCGGTTCTGGACTCGGCGCAGTTTCGGGTTTATCCTCCGGAACGGCGGATCCGGGATATTCAGGCGTTGATTCCCATCTTTCAGCCGCTATCCCGGGTTTCGGTCAGGTTGACGCTGCGGCTGCTGGGGCTGATGGCTTCCTGCATCCTTCTGGTGCATCACGCCCGGTGGCGGATGCGGGCTCTGCAGTGGGACCTGAAGTTTCAGTGGGCCCAGCATCAGGGCAACTTGTCCGACCACGTCTTGATCTCGGAGGGCACTGCGAGACAACTGCAGTGGTGGCTTACGGACCGCGATTGGGTCAGGGGCAAGTCCCTCTCCCTTCCCCAACCGGAGCACGTTGTCGTGACGGACGCGTCCCTCCAGGGCTGGGGAGGCCACTTGGGAGAGGCGGAGATCAGAGGCATCTGGTCTCCGGCGGAGTCCCGGCTCCATATCAACCTGTTGGAGCTGCGGGCGATTCGTCTAGCACTGAAGGCATTCCTCCCCTTTGTCAACGGGAGTGTAGTGCAGGTGTTCACGGACAACACCACCGCCATGTGGTACTGCAACAAACAAGGCGGGGTGGGGTCGTGGACCCTTTGCCAGGAGGATCTGCGCCTCTGGCAGTGGCTGGAACGTCAGGGCGTGACTGACGGTTCAACACCTGGCAGGTTCTCTGAACGCCAGGGCGGACGAACTCAGCCGTCGGTGCTCGATGGATCACGAATGGCGTCTGAACTCTGACGTGGCGCAAGGCCTCTTTCGGAAATGGGGAGAGCCTTGGTTAGATCTATTCGCCACAGAAGAGAACGCGCAATGTCATCAGTTCTGCGCGTTGGAGTTTCCAAGACGGCACTCGCACGGCGACGCCTTTCGGCGCGAGTGGAGTTGCGGTCTGTTATACGCCTTTCCGCCTATACCACTTCTGCCCAGAGTGCTGAAGAAGATCAGGCGCAACCGGGCCCAAGTTATCCTTGTGGCTCCGGACTGGGCTCGAAGGTACTGGTATCCCGAGCTACTCAGCATGTCAGTCGGTCCCCCGATCCGCCTGCCTCTTCAGGAGGACCTTCTGTCGCAGCAACAGGGGACGGTCCTCCACCCGAACCTGTCCAGTCTCCACCTCCATGCTTGGAGATTGAGCGGCGGCAGTTGAGGCCATTTGACTTGCCTCCTGAAGTCTGTAATGTAATTCTGGCAGCCAGGCGTCCCTCCACGAAATCGGTATACGCCTGTCGGTGGAACAAGTTTGTGGCATGGTGCACAGCAAAGGCTGTGGATCCTCTTTCTGCCCCTCTCTCCGAGGTTCTTCTGTTCCTTCTCTCTCTTGCCCAGCAGGGCTCTGCTCTGGGCACTATTAAGGGCTACCTTTCTGCCCTTTCAGCCTTTCTTAGGCTTCCTGATCAGCCTTCTTTGTTCAAGTCCCCAATTGTAACGAGATTCTTGAAGGGCATCACACACATGTATCCACCTGTTCCGTTTGTGATGCCTCAGTGGGACTTGAACCTGGTTCTAACCTTTTTAATGTGTGCTCCCTTTGAGCCCCTTCATTCTTGCCCTCTCCGACTCCTGACTTTAAAGACGGCTTTCCTGGTTGCCATCACCTCTGCCAGGAGGGTGAGTGAGCTCCAGACTCTTTCTGTCAAACCTCCTTTCTTGTCCATTTATCCTGACAAGGTGGTTCTGAGGACTAGACCTTCTTTCCTGCCCAAAGTAGTTTCTGCTTTCCATATCGGGCAGTCCATCACCCTCCCTTCCTTCTTCCCGCCTCCGCATCCTTCAAAGGATGAAGAGCGGCTCCATCGTCTGGACCCAAAACGTGCGCTTTCATTTTACATGGATCGCACATGCCAGTTCCGGGTGGATGACCAACTGTTTGTTGGCTACGTGGGTGCGAAGAAGGGACGGGCGGTCCATAAACGGACCATCTCACGGTGGGTCGTTCTCTGCATCAAAGCGTGCTACTCTTTGGCTCGAAAGGAGCCTCCTGTTGGGCTGAGGGCCCATTCCACTCGGGCCACGGCGGCTACTACTGCCCTGGGCCGGGGAGTCCCCTTGCAGGACATTTGCCAAGCGGCTACGTGGGCCTTGCTGCACACCTTTGCGAGGCACTACTGCCTGGACAGTCAAGTCCGGAGGGATGGCTTCTTTGGCCGTTCTGTCCTCCAGGACTTTCTGGTGTAGAATGTATTGGTTCGCAGACCCACCACTGGGGTTGGTATTGCTGGGGTATCTATTCTAAGGTAAGGAATCTAACACTAACGTGTTTCTTTCAGATGAACAAGTTACTTCCCTTCGGTAACGATATATCTGTAAGAAACATTAGTTAGTATTAGATTCCTTACCGAACCCACCCATCCTCCCCGTTCTGCGAACTGATACCTAGGGTAAAGACATCCCTTTCAGGGCCCTAGTTTCAAATGGCACCAGTGTTGGTTCTCTCATGGCTCTGCGTCTTCTGGCGCGGAAAAGCTGTGTACAAAGAACTGACGTCAGCGCGCGGAGGCGGCGTCTATATACTCCAGCGACGTCATCACGACGCAGACGACGGACGCGGAGCTGCAGGAGACGCCTGCAGACGACGCCTACCGACGCGCAAGGGTACTGCTACGCAAAAGTTTCCGGATCCAGACTGACGCCTGGGGATATTCTAAGGTAAGGAATCTAACACGAACTAATGTTTCTTACAGATATATCGTTACCGAAGGTAAGTAACTTGTTCATTGCTGCCAGTGCAAGTGGCCAGGAAAGCCATTCAAAACCATGCACTGGACTCTGGTTAAATGAGTTCCCCCAGATACATGATGGCTTCACTGAAAATAGGGTTGTTTGGTACCAATCATCTTGTTTTGATAAACCCACACTGAATTTATTAAAACATGCACTCAGAGATCACCTTAGAGGTGCCCCCCTGAAAACACAACAGCCTCTTATGTGCTTGCTGACTGGATTCTGGGAGGGGGGCGTTGAATGAATGGTTAGTCATTCCTTAATCTGAAAAAAGAGATTGAAAAAAACCAAATTGAGATATTGTGGCCAAACATTAGAAAGTAGAATTCTGCTTAGCATGTACATCTACAACAGAACAATTTGTAAACCAATGAATACAGGTAAGTAACATACTACACATTCTCAGCCATAAGAAGAAACAAACCCCCACTTAAGATCTAAATCTGGCCAGCAGTTTTTTTTCCAAAGATGTTCTTATTAGACAAAATGTCATGGAGCCATTGCATAGATGAACTAGAATAACTTTTTTTTACCCGCTACGTAATATTGTAAACTATAGCTTTTTTTGTGTGACCCTTCAGAGTTGTATCCTGTCATTGAGAAGCAGTAGATGTAGAGGCATGGATGATCCCTGTAGAAAGATCTGGACACGCTTCTAATGTGTAGCTTGTGTCATATTTGTTCCAAATTTTTCCGTTACTGACTAGTGTCTTATTGATCATCCTTTTTTGTCTGTAATATGGATTTTGTGCTAGGAGAGATTGATGGTTTAGGCTCCTGATTGCCAATGGATATAATGTCTGAAAAAAGAGAATGTTGAGCATGGCAGGTCAAAATGCCCTCTTGATATTTGGGCTCCCTTGAGATTTAATCAAGGTTTCGTCTTGCACCATTAGGTAATCCGAAGTTCAGTTCCTCTTAATATTAAGGCTCATATTTGCGGGGCCACCTTGTTCCATTCACATCTTGCCTTGAGGTTTCATTTATTTATTTATTTATTTATTTATTTTTTGGGTGGCATCTTCCATTTTGAGGACATGATTTCTACTATACGCCAAAGAAATCCAGTAATCTCTGTGCTCCCATCCCCTCTCAGTGCTCATGCTCCACCATGAAGATGGTCATTGTATCCGCTAAAAACCCCTTCCATACTGCCATTTGTCACTGAAAGATCCTGACAGCTGACCTTGGTACTCATCAGACAGCCCAGTCAGAAAATGCCTTTTGTGGCTGTTTGAAAATCGATGAAGAGAAAACCGACGATATGAAGTATGATTCTGCCCTTAAGGAACCGTTTCTCTATAAATACTCCCCCATTCATCGCACCCATCGTTCCTTGCATGGTTTGTTCATGGAGGGTCCATGCCATCCTAATTCTCGTTTGACTGAAATGTGAAACTACAAGTGGATGGTCTTGTGGTCTAGCCCTGAATCGGGTCTAGTTTTCAAAGTTATTTTCTCAATGGTGAAGAAGACTGAGGAAGCCGGCAAACATTTACATTATATGCTGTATCCTTTCAGCTTTTCAGGCTCCAAGCACTCTCAGATAGAGATCACTAATGCAGCCTCACAGAGTACAGTAGAGTACAGAATACTCATGAGTTTATTAACAGAGCAATGCGTGTTACAGCTCAAAGTCTTACAATGATCACAATGATACTAGTTAAAAACAATGACATAAATACATAGTAAATTAGTAAAACGTGTAATAGGAGCCTTGTAGAATGGCATTTTTTAATATTATTCTATTGTCTCGTACACCTTTACAAACTGTGGATGTAGTATCTTGTTCCTTAGTGCCATGGATATCTGATAGACATCTAGCCGCAGATTCCTTAACTTAGAATATCCCCAGGCGTCAGACTGGATCCGGAAAACTTTCTGCAGGAGCACCTCTGCGCGCCGGGGGCGGTGCCGCACATCTCCTGACGTTGTCCACGGACTTGATGTCAGTGAAGCCATATAAGCTCCTCCCAGCGCTCTGACGTCAGTTTTCTTCTTTTCCACGCCCCAACGCGGATCCTGGAAAACTAGCGGTTCCTTGGCCTGTTTTTTGGGCCTTCTCAACACCTTCGGTGTCACAGAACAGTGTGCAATGTCTTCGGGCTTTAAAGCGTGAGACCTGTGCGCATCAAATGTCTGTCACAGACCCGCACGCCATTTGTATGTGGGGCCTGGGAGTGCACCACGACTCCGAGAGTGCGAAGCCTGTCAACAGATTAAACCTAAGTCCTTAAGGGAGTGTCGTTTGAAGTTTCTGGCCGCACGGCTGTCCGGTCCTGCATCTTCGCACCGCCGATCTCCCTCTCAGGATCAGGCCGGCTCATTAATTCTTTCCTGCGGACATCGTTCGGGGACGGGTAAGCGCAAACATAAGTCGCAGAGGTCGTCCTTCCGTAATCGTGATGCTGGGGCCCGTTGCTCTCGGTCTTTGCCAGGCACTGGCGCCCAGCAGTCCTCTCCCCCATACCCTCCCTTCCCTGGGCCCAAATGGAGGGTTATTCAAAGCCCCGCCATTCTTTCTTTGGGTGACTCCCCTCTCCCTGGTGCGCCTTCGGGTCCCACAGAGGTGGAAGGCACTCATGTCTGCTCTTCGCCGGCAGATTCGACCTCGCCGCCTGCTGTGTGCGAGTCGATACGGCGCAGACGGGACACGGCCCGGAGGGCCCTCCCAGTTGTCCGTCCAGCCCACCCGTCCAGTCACCTCATAGCCCTGCGCGGCTTCCTGCGCTGACGTCAGATGCAGCACCCTGATTTGCATATGGCTGTGTCCAAACTGGGGTGGTGTGATGAGCAAAAGAATGATGATTAAACCCAGATCCTTGTGACTGGGGATGAATGTTTGCATTGTCCAGCATTCCGTCCCTCATTTGTTTCTTTTGCATATGTCGCCCTAAGTGGAAAGGATATGCCCAGACGTGGGTCCCATGCTCACTACACCACTGGATTCAGACTAGCCTGGCTGATGAAGGGTGATTCTCTGAAACCATTCCCAGGATGATTGTTTCCGGTCCAGGGAGGACATGGCTTGGCAGTTCGGGCTGGACTGTTCCCACAAGGAACAGGGTCAAGACTGATTTGCATATGGCTAGGTCCAAACTGGGGTGGTGTGGTGAGCAAAAGAATGATTGATTAAACCTAGATCCTTGTGACTGGGGGTGAATGTTTGCATTGTCCAGCATTCTGTCCAACAATTGTTTCTTTTGCATATGCTTCCCACAGCGGGGTCACGCAGGCAACGTTCCTTGCTGCAGTGTCTGTGGTTTTGGCCCCGGTCTGTTCATGGTACGAGCTTTTGTGTGTGGCTGGCTTGCCAGAGGCCCCTTTTTGCCGGTTGCCTCCCTGAGGATGCTTCCTTCACATCTGAGCTGCTCACGCTACCCTACAGGGGGATTTCCCTATACTTGGTGTGGTTCTGGTGTTGTGAATGTATCTAGGACCCTAATTAAATATTCCAAATTCATGCCCTTATGTGGTTATAATAAATCATGTCCTTATAAAGGCGTAAGAATCATATCCATATTTAGTCATAGCCAATGCGGTCCAAATACGGCAAGGCTACTTCCCTAGACTCCTAGAAAGTACAACGCGTTCTTTAAACAAACCAAGCCTCCAGCAGCCCGGGAATTGCCCCTGCTTCTGTTTTGAGTTGTCCTAGAAATCCTGAGAGTCCTGAAAGAACTGCCAGTTCTTAGTGACCGTTCTTAGTGACGTCTTATGTCCAACCTTACGTCAAACACGGCACCTTCCAGGTATAAATATACCAGCATTTGCCTTAAGCAAACACACAGTGGTTTGGAGCAGAGCGGCTATCTACTTACCCAAAGCCCAGCTGATGCAAGTACCGAAGGAAGCCGACCCTCCCATTGACACACTGAGAGAGACGCTGTCTTTTCTCCTGCCGAGAAATCCAACTCCAGTGTTTCCAGTCACCCTTGCGGGTTGCTGGGAGATAGAGTCCTGAGAAAGAGATACAAGACCTCCTTCATTCTAAAACCAAGGTACGGAGCCGATTAGATCCTTAGAGAATTCTTGATTCCGATTCTTGGCAAAAACTAACTTAACTTAAACTGCAGCTCACTTACTCCTTCCTACGTACTAGGCTTAGGTTAGGTACTCCGGGGTAGGCGTATTTTAGAAGCACCAGTTGAGGACGTTTAGTCAACTTTTATCATTGTATGTATTGTATATATTTTATCCGTTTTAAGTATCCTATGGCTCAGAAACCATATAAATGCTTTTACAGTATTATTTCATAATACTCCTTTTTACTGTAGGCACTTTACTTTATGATAAGTATTGCCATTGTGGCAATTCATTTCTCTTGCATGAGAAAGAAGACTGCTCAATAAATAACAACTTTTATTGAAAACGCCCGTCTCTCTATTTCTCTGCACTCTGGTCAAACTAAGCATGCACGTTTGACTGAGTGAAATAGATATCTATTGTTTTCACATGACTCTGGAGATATACTCCTTATTCTGGAGGGAGCAAAGTTGTCCTGTTTATGTGGTTGTCAGAAGCTAATCCCTTCTTGTCTATTCAGGAAAGTTAACTCCTTCCTGTTCACTCGAGAAAGGTTCTAGTGACCTCTGAGCTAGCTGGCATTCATTCATAATTAAGTTTAACATATTCAGTAGATTCCTAGTCGACCTCAGTCCTACGTCTAAACTACCGTTTATGTTATTCCAATGCGCAGGGCCTATTGGGAATATAGGAACTAAACTTCTGTAGTAGGGGATCTCTGTGTATAGTCATAATCTAGTGAATAGTCCCACCCATGTGCGTGGACCCCGGCAATCAAAAATATCTCTTAAATTGTCAAATCATGCAGAAACTGCAAAGACACTTAAGAGAGAATTTAAAGACAAATAATGCAGCCTATATCCACAGGCTGCACTGTCCAGTACTTCAACTAGAAATTCCACCAAACAACACCACACACAACACAGCCTGCCCAGTTTCTACCATAGAGAAACTTGCCTCTACCAGTAAAAGACTCTGGAATGATAGGCTGCCATTATGTGGCTTAAATAGGATACTGTGCCTTTAAGAGAACTTTCCAGAACTTTCTCCCAGTATCCCAGAATGCACAGCAGGTCCCTTTTACTTCCAGTTCTTTTTTCCGGCTCCTGCTAACAGGACCCTGGCATTGAGCTCTCCCTTTTTTCAAGGGTTTATTGGATTTTTTGTCACTTTTTTGGATAAAAGTGTTTGAGTTTATATTCCTTGGTGCTTCTCTTCTCTCCTGTCTGTTTGTTCAGGCTTTTTAGGGCTCTACAATGCCTGGTCTTTTCGACAAATGCCCAGCATGTGGAAGGAAGAAGGCCAAGAGTGATCCACACGACGTCTGCATTGTCTGTCTCCCTGAAGCACATGTCCCTGAAGACTGTGACATCTGCCAGCAACTTTCAGCAAGGTCCCTGAGGGACAGGCTGATGATTAGGCTTCAAGGCCTTGAAGAGAGACGACTGCAGGCTGCAGGTGGGTCTGGGCAGACTGCGAAGGTTCCCTCTGCCTCTGCTGAGGCCTCTGCAGGAAGACCAGCAAACGGTCCCGGTCTTCGTCGGCGTCGATTGCATCGACGACGATGTCGAGAGGGATGACGGTGTGTTACCCATCTCCCCGGGGCTCCGGGTCGAGACGGCGTGAGGATTCGACGTCGAAGGCCTGGATAGGCCTCCGTCGAGACCACCGTAGACTGCATCTTCATCGTCAGCGTCGAGCTATCGACGTCGAAGAAGGAGCGACCGGCGTCGGCGCTCGCCGTCGAGGCGACACCGCCGGTCGCCGTCGAGACGACAATCGGCGTCGAGGGGATCCTTGACGTTGAGAACCTCGAGAAGGAGTAGACGACGTGGAGGCGTTGTTCGGCGTCTAGGAAGAAGAGGTCGACGTCGCGGAGGCGGCGTTCGGCGTCTAGGAAGAAGAGGTCGACGTCGCGGAGGCGGCGTTCGACGCCAGAGTCGCGGAGGCGACTTTCAACGCCGGAAAAGCGACGCTCAGCGTCGAAGGAAGAGATGAGCGTCTAGTAGTAGTTCCAACTCTCCTAAACGGCGCAGAAGGAGTTCTGGCGCCAGAAGTCAGGCTGGATCTAGTGGAGGGCGCAGGAGAAAGCAATCGCCTGCTGGAAGGGCTGGGTCACAGTCCCCTCCCCTGAAGAAGTCACCGGGCTCGGTGTACTCGGTCGTATATACACCACCTCGGCCTAAGTCACCCCCTCCTCCTGTACCTAAGGAGGACCCTCCCACCAACCCTCCGCTTCCACCCTCAGGACGACCACTACCACTGCTTCCACCGCATGGGCCCGCCCCTCGGTCGGAGATACCTCCTGTTCCTCCACCAAGGTCGGCGCCACTACCTCCTCTTCCTACACCACCTAAGGGGACTCCTAGACCAAGGCCCCAGGATGGACCACGGAAGACACCCCCACGGAAACCTGCGGAGCGTCCACGTACCGGGAGGGCACGCTCTCGCTCCAGAAGGAAGGAGCGATCGCGCAACAGGTCGTCCACGCGGTCGAGACGCCGCCATAGGAGGCACAGATCTCGCTCTCGCACTAGGTCCTCAGGGACTAGGGACTACTCTCCGACTTTGTCGGGATCGCCGGACACAAGGGTGTCTCCGGTTGATGACCTGGTGGTGTTTCATGATGTCCTACTGAGAGGCGCTGCCAAATTGGGCATATCCTTGACGGTGCCCACGCCTAAGACATCAGTCATTTTCGAGACACTACACCAGAAACACATGTCTCGTCCACTACTACCTCTGGTGCCGGGCCTGGAGGAACCGGCCATGGACCTTTTCCTCACCCCTGCGGTGACTAATGCGGCCCCATCGAGATTGCAGAAAAAATACCTGGCTCCTGACTCGGACCCGGCTTTTCTAAGGATGGAACCTCCTCCGGATTCTGTGATTGTGACGCCAGCCCGCAAGCAGCATGCCACCTCCCCATCATCCACAGTCCCCCTGGACAAAGAGTCTAGATGGATGGATTCAACTGGGAGGAAAGTATGTGGAACATCGGCGACCTCTATGAAGGCTGCGAGTGCTACGGCTTTGTTGGGACGCTACGACCGCGCCCTCTGGGACTCCCTCCAGCAGTTTGCGGAACACTTGCCTCGCGAGAAGCGGGAAGATTTCCAGAAAGTGCTAAACGAAGGGATGCTGGTAGCGAATCAAATTATCAGCCCTGCAGCAGATTAATCCCTCTTGGCGGCACATGGCTTTTGCCATGGGATTAACCAGCGACGACACGCCTGGCTCCGCCTTACGTCACTGAAACCAGATGCGAAGCAAAGGGTGGCCAATCTTCCATTCTCTGACGGAACCCTATTTAGGAAACATGCGGATGACGAAATGGCCCGCATGAAGGCGGAGGCCGAAACACTCACGGCTGTGGGTCTAGAGAAGCCCAAAGAAGCGAAGAAATCGTACCACCCGTTCCAACGGCGGTTCGGTGGGCAGGGCAGAGGACGTGGCCAAGCTTCGGAACAGTCGCAGCAACAACAACAGTTCCATAAGCCGTTCCAGAAACGCCCGAAGGGCAGAGGAGGCAAACAGTCGGCACCAGCGACCAAAGGCCCGGCCGGGTCTAGGCCCTGAGCGCTTACTTCCCCCGGATCTGTTACCCACTCCGGTAGGGAGAAGCATTCAATTTTTTCTGGCAGAGTGGAGAAAAATTACTCGGGACAAGTGGGTGCTGAATATTGTTAGCAATGGATAAAGTCTTCGGTTCACCAGCCCGCCTCCTGCAATTCCACCGGTCAGCTCGCAGTTTCAGCTGCGCGAGCTCCAGGCAGAGGCAGATATCCTGTTAAGGAAAAAGGCGATAGAAGACGTACCTCTGTCTCAGAGAGGAAGAGGTCTGTACTCTCGGTTATTCCTGGTTCGCAAGAAGGACAAGAACGAGTTCAGGCCCATTCTGGACTTGCGACAGGCAAACAGATGGATATGCAGGGAAAAGTTTTGCATGCTGTCGTTGCATTAGATTTATCCTCAGTTGCAACAGGGAGACTGGCTATGTGCTATAGACCTACAGGATGCGTACTTCCATGTGCCCATTGCACACAAACACAGGAAGTTCCTGCGGTTCCAAGTCGGCGCCAATCATTATCAATACACAGTACTCCTATTCGGACTAAAGTCTGCGCCGGGAACATTCTCGAAGTGCATGGCGGTGGTAGCAGCACACCTGAGGAAGAACAAGGTGTTTGTCTACCCGTACCTGGACGATTGGTTGATCAAGGCATCCTCCTTCTCGGAAGCTCGAGTACACTTCCAGAAGACGTGCGTTCTCTTGAACAAGCTGGGGTTGCACATCAACATGTCCAAGTCTGTCCCGACTCCGGTCCAATGCATACAGTACTTGGGAGTCTCCATCAATACGCTGTCAGCAAGCTTGTCTCCTTCGGAAGAGCGACGATTATCACTCCTTCGGAAGGCTCAGGCTCTTATGACCACTCCATCTACAACAGTGAGGACGGTGTCTTCTCTACTGGGATCGATGGCCTCTTGTATCTTCCGAACGCCACACGCACGGCTGCACATGAGACCGTTGCAGGAGTGCTTGGAGGATCAGTGGGATCAGATGAGAGGGTCTTGGGACGACAAGATACAACTGTCTCTGCATGCTCTTCAGTCTCTGAAGTGGTGGTGTTCAGCGAGGAATTTCCTCAGAGGGGTTCCCTTCCACAAGGACATTCCCAATCAGACTATCGTGATGGATGCTTCTCTCCACGGTTGGGGGGCGCACGCCGGAGACTTACAAATTCAAGGAACGTGGTCGCCGATGGAGTTCACGTATCCCATCAATTTCCTGGAACTCAGAGCTGTTCACTTGGCACTGAAGGCCTTTCATCAGTCCTTTCAGACCAACTCTCTGCTTGTACAGACGGTCAATACGACCACGATGTATTACCTCAACAAGCAGGGGGGCTCGAGATCACGCACTTTGTCGCAGGAGGTGCAGGCGATCTGGCACTGGCCAGAGGACTGACGATAACGGTTACCCATCTGCCAGGTGTGCAGAATGTTCAGGCAGACGCACTGAGCAGACTGATTCAGGAAAACCACGAATGGGTCATAAACGACGAAGTACTAGGAGAAGTCTTCGCAAGGTTGGGGACTCCAGACGTAGATCTGTTCGCCACCGCAGAAAACAGCAAATGCTGAGACTTCGCCTCCAGGTACTGCCAGCAGGGGACGCTGGGGAATGCGCTATGGATCAACTGGTCGAACAGCTTTCTGTACGCTTTTCCACCCATTCCCCTGATTCCGGCGGTGCTCATCAAGCTGTCCAAGTCCAGGGCGTGGATGATCCTGATTGCCCCGGAATGGCCCAGGCAGTGGTGGTTCACGGACCTGCTTCACCGGTCTCTCCTTCCGCACATACGGCTGCCGTGCAGGCCGGACCTTCTCACGAAGTTCGGGGGGCAGATTTTGCACCCCAACCTCTCGTCTTTGAGTTTGGCGGCATGGCTCCTGAGATAGTGCAATATGGCCATTTAAATCTACCCGAAGATTGCATGGACATACTGAAGGAGGCTAAACGACCTTCCACTCGGACTTCCTATGCTTACAAGTGGAAGAGGTTCTGTATCTGGTGCAAGTTCAAGAACTATGACCCGACGACGTGCAAGGAAGACTTCATCCTTCCTTACCTTCTACATTTGGCGCAGTCTGGCCTTAATGTTCATTCCATTAAGGTTCATCTCGCTGCATTGACTGCCTACAGGAAATGCCCTTCACAGACTTCCTTCTTCCAGATCCCTGTGATCAAAGATTTTTTGGAAGGCTTGAAGAAAGTATTCCCTCCTGTCCGGCATCCTTCGCCTTCATGGTAATTGAATGTGGTGCTGTCCAGATTGATGAAGGAGCCTTTTGAACCGATTCATAAGGCTTCGTTTCAGCACCTGTCCTGGAAGGCGGCGTTCCTCGTGGCCATTACATCGGCCCGCAGGGTGAGTGAAATTCAGGCGTTGTGTTGCCAAGAACCTTATACTGTATTTCATGCTGCTAAGGTTGTTATGCGTACTCACCCTAAATTTCTTCCCAAAGTTATTTCTGATTTTCATGTCAACCAGACCATAACTTTGCCTACGTTTTTTCAGAATCCTTCATCTCCAGCGGAAAGGTCTTTACATTCCCTGGATGTTAGGAGGGTGTTGAAATTTTATCTGGATAAGACCAAAGATATTCGTAGGTTAGACCAATTATTTAGCAATTATGGATCAGTCAGGACCGGTCTTGCTACCTCTAAGCAGTCCATCTGTAGGTGGATTGTGTCCTGCATACAACTGTGTTCCAAAAGTCTAATAAGACCTTGGGGGTAAACCGAAGGCTCATTCCGCCAGGGGCAAAGCTGCCACGACAGCTTTGCTCCATAATGTTCTTATTGCAGAAATCTGCAAGGCGGCCACTTGGAAGTCGGTTCATACCTTTGCTAAGCATTACTGTCTGGACACTGATGCCAGGGCAGACGATCAGGTTGGGCAGGCTTCGCTGCGAAATTTGTTCGCACAATAGTGGTGTTATTTCTCGTTTCTCCACCGCCGCTTTGGTGTGGGGATGGGCTTGCCATTCTATTCACTAGATTATGACTATACACAGAGATCCCCTACTACAGAAGGAGTAGTTTCTGTCCTGTAACTCCAGTTCTGTAGTAGGGGTATCTGTTCTAGTCCTAAGCGCCCGCCCTCCTCCCCGGTGGAGAGAGAGATTCATGTAAGGGATGCTACAGGTCTGGCGTATTACGCCTTCAAAAAGTACTGAAAGTAAAAGGGACCTGCAGTGCATTCTGGGATACTGTGAAGTTCTGGTAAGTTCTCTTAATGGCACAGTATCCTGTTCTGAGCCACATAATGGCACTCTACGGGGCTTATCTGAAAGAGACACGTTAGTGATAGATTCCTTACCTTAGAATATCCCCAGGCGTCAGACTGGATCCGGAAACTTTTGCGTAGCAATACCCCTGCGCGCCGGTAGGCGTCGTCTGCGGCTCCGCGTCCGTCGTCGGCGTCGTGAGCGCCGGGATGACGTTGTCGGAGTACTTAGACGGCGCCCATGCGCGCTGACGTCAGTTCTTCTTTTTTCCGCGCCAGCTAGCGCAGATCCGGAAGAAGCTCTACCCCCAGTCAATTTTTGACTGAAATTTTTGATCCTTTTTGATCTCTCTTTCCTTGTCGATTTCTCGACTATCGGTGCCAGGGATGCCCAGGTTCAAGCCTTGTTCGAAGTGCGGCCGACTCATGTCGGTCACGGACCCCCATCGCCGGTGCCTGAAGTGCTTAGGCCTCGACCACGACGATCAATCCTGCTCCGACTGCCGGGCCCTGACGTCGAAGGCTAGGCGGGAGCGGTCCCGCAAGCGTCTCGAGCTGAGGCAGTCGGCCCCGCGCCGCTCCCGGTCCCACGGGAGGTCGAGGGACAGGTCGCGAGGTCGGAGTCATCGACGCTCCGGAAGTGGACACCGATCGTCTGGTTCCAAGTCCTCAGGTAAGAGGCATGAGAGGTCGGAGCGACGTCATCGATCCTCCGACCCGCCCCGACGCTCGCACGATGCGGCCGGGGACTCGGGCGACACCGCCCACGCGGCTCCGCGAGAGTCGCAAGCGTCGCCGCCTGCCCCACACCTTCGGGTCCCTGGGCACGGCGCGACGCCGGAGGAGGTCGAGAGGTACCTCATGGCCATGAGGGCCCTCCCTCCTCAGTCGGTTCCCGTGGCGCCTTCGGGCCGATCGGTTCCGTCTGGAGGTCCTTCCGGGTCGGGCGCTTAGGCCCCGACGACGTCGGGTACTTCGGGCCCGGCGCCGCTGGCGACTTCGGTCTCGGCGCCGCAAGACCTCGCTGGATCCGGCTCCGGATCCGGGACCTCGCCGGTCGACCCTACGACCTCACCGGCGCCGTCCCTTCAGGTGTCGTCCCCGGTAGCCGATGTGGTTGCCGCCCCCAATGCCTCCTGCGGTTCTGCTCAGGCGTCGGGAGGGCGCCGCTGGGTGCCGATTCCGTCGGCCTTTGGAGAATTTTATCTCCACGAGGAGGCCCTGGCTGTTAATCCTGGTCTCCAGGACACAGGTGATGAGGAGCATTGGGAGGGGTCCGAGGACCCTCTGGCACATGATTGCCAGTCACAACAGGACTGGACATATGAGCTTGGGGAGGCCAGTGGTATTGACACCTCGCCAGACACTGGATTTACATCGCCCCCGACTGTGGCTTCGGAGGCGGGTTCTGCTTACAGCGTAGTGTTGACGAAGGCAGCTAAGGCCTTAAACCTTCAGCTCCCCGTCGCGGCCGTGAGGACTAATCTCCTCACTGAGGTCCTCAAACCGCAGTCCGGCTCCGCGGAGCCCCTTCTGCCGTTCAATGAGGCCTTGTGTGACGTTCTTCTGGGCACTTGGTCCAAGCCCGCCACAGGCCCGCCTGTGGACAGGAACGTGGCCAGACGCTACCGCCCGGCACCGGGCGACCCATGCTTTTTGTCCACCCATCCCACCCCCGAGAGTCTGGTCATCCAGGCCTCAAACTCCCAAACCGCATTCCCGTCGGCCCCACCCGACAGGGAATCCAAGAGATATGAACAGTTCGGGAAGAAGGTTTTCTCGTCTGTGAGCCTAGGGCTGCGGTCTGTAAACACCGCCTGTCTCTTGGGCCGCTACACCCACACCCTGTGGGACACGGTTGCGGAGGTGCTGCCTAGATGCCCGGAGGAGGTCCAGGCTAAACTCAGCCAAGCCCTTGCGGACTGCCGAGATGCAGCACGCTTTTCTATCCGGTGTCGGCTGGATACAACGGACTCACTGGGCAGGGCGATGGCAACGACGGTGGTGGTTCGACGCCACGCCTGGTTGAGGTCCGCCAACTTCTCGGCCGATGTCCAGGCCACTCTCCTGGACATGCCGTTTGATGGCCGTCGCCTCTTCGGCGACAAGGCAGACCATGCGCTGGAACGTTTCAAGGACTCCAGGGCTACGGCCAAGTCCTTGGGCCTTACGGCCCCACGCCAGCAATCGGGTGCCTTTCGCTCCTTTCGGGGCCACGGAAGGGGCGCCCCACCACGTACCGCCAGCCACACGCCGCAAAATGTCCAGCAGCGCGGTGGCGGACGTGGGAACCGCCGTGGCGGTGGTCGGGGAACACGGCGAGGCCAGTCCACACCTCCCTCAGCAGCACCGGCCTCTAAACCTTCCTAGTCCGAGTTTTCAGGCCCATGTGACACCTGTGGAGGGTAGGGTTCGCCATCACCTCTCCCACTGGCATACAGTCACTTCGGACAGGTGGGTGCTGCAGATTGTCCGGAGGGGCTACTCCCTCCCATTCGAGGCATCCCCTCCATCCATGCCACCACAATACCACCGTGTGTCGGGGGATCACTTGCAACTTCTGCAAGAGGAGGTCTCGGCCCTCTTGGCCAAGAGGGCCATCGAGCGCGTTCCTGGGCCAGAAGTAGGGTGTGGTTGTTACTCCCACTACTTTCTGGTGCCCAAGAAGGGCAAAGGGGGCCTACGCCCTATCTTGGACTTGCGGAACGTCAACGGCTTCCTCCGTACGGAGAAGTTCAAGATGCTCACTTTGGCTCAGGTCTTAACTGCCCTGGACCCAGGAGACTGGATGGTAGCGTTGGACTTGCAGGACGCTTATTTCCACATCCCCGTCCTGCCGGCCCACCGGCATTACCTGCGGTTCACGGTAGGCCAAGAGCACTTTCAGTTCACCGTGCTCCCCTTCGGCCTTATCAGCGCCCCACAGGTGTTCACGAAGGTGATGGCGGTGGTCGCAGCTCATCTGCGCAGGCAGGGTGTATCAGTCTTCCCCTACCTCGACGACTGGTTGTTGAAGGCGGGCTCGCCCCAGACAGTCGTCAGCCACCTCCAGACTACGGCCGACCTCCTGCACCTGCTGGGGTTCTCCATCAATGTGCCGAAGTCACACCTGTGTCCCTCTCAGAAGCTCCTCTTCATCGGAGCGGTTCTCGACTCTGCGCAGTTTCGGGTTTTTCCACCCGAGCAGCGGGTTCGGGATATTCAGGCTCTGGTTCCCATCTTCCAGCCGTTATCCCGAGTCTCGGTCAGGTTGACGCTGCGGCTTCTGGGACTGATGGCCTCCTGCATCCTTCTGGTGCGTCACGCCAGGTGGCGGATGCGGGCTCTGCAGTGGGACCTGAAGTTTCAGTGGGCCCAGCATCAGGGCAACCTGTCCGATCATGTCCTGATCTCGGAGGGCACTGCGAGACAACTGCAGTGGTGGCTCACGGACCGCGAATGGGTCAGTGGCAGGTCCCTCTCCCTACCCCACCCGGAGCACGTAGTTGTGACGGACGCGTCCCTCCAGGGCTGGGGGGGCCACATGGGAGAGGCGGAGATCAGAGGCCTCTGGTCTCCGGCGGAGTCCAAGCTCCATATCAACTTGCTGGAGCTTCGGGCGATTCGTCTAGCACTGAAAGCGTTCCTCCCCTCTGTCCGGGGACGGGTAGTGCAAGTGTTCACCGACAACACCACCGCCATGTGGTACTGCAACAAACAGGGCGGGGTGGGGTCGTGGACCCTTTGCCAGGAGGCTCTGCGCCTATGGCAATGGCTGGAACATCAGGGCGTGACCCTGGTGGTTCAACACCTGGCAGGCTCTCTGAATGCCAGGGCGGACGAACTCAGCCGTCGGTGCATGATGGATCACGAATGGCGTCTGAACTCGGACGTGGCGCAAGGTCTCTTTCAGCAGTGGGGAGAGCCTTGGTTAGATCTATTCGCCACAGAAGAGAACGCGCAATGTTATCTGTTCTGCGCGTTGGAATTTCCAAGGCGGCACTCGCTCGGAGACGCTTTTCGTCGCGAGTGGAGCTGCGGTCTATTGTACGCCTTTCCGCCTATACCACTTCTGCCCAGAGTGCTGAAGAAGATCAGGCGCGACCGGGCCCAGGTTATCCTTGTGGCTCCGGACTGGGCACGAAGATACGGGTATCCCGAGCTACTCAGCATGTCAGTCGATCACCCGATTCGTCTGCCTCTTCGGGAGGACCTTCTGTCGCAGCAGCAGGGGACGGTCCTGCACCCGAACCTGTCCAGTCTCCACCTACAAGCTTGGAGATTGAGCGGCGACAGTTGAGGCCATTTGACTTGCCTCCTGAAGTCTGTGATATCATTCTGGCAGCCAGGCGTCCCTCCACGAAGTCGGTATACGCCTGCCGGTGGAACAAATTTGTGGCATGGTGCACAGCAAAGGCTGTGGATCCTCTCTGCCCCCCTTTCGGAAGTGCTGCTCTTTCTTCTTTCCCTTGCCCAGCAGGGCTCTGCTCTGGGCACTCTTAAAGGGTACCTCTCTGCTCTTTCAGCCTTCTTGAGGCTACCAGATCAGCCTTCTTTATTCAAGTCCCCTATTGTGAGTAGATTCCTGAAGGGCATCACACACATGTTCCCTCCTGTTCCCTTCGTGATGCCCCAGTGGGACTTGAATCTTGTTCTCACTTATCTGATGTGTGCTCCCTTTGAGCCACTTCATAACTGTCCTCTTCGTCTCCTTACTCTGAAGACTGCATTCCTGGTTGCCATCACCTCTGCCAGGAGGGTGAGTGAGCTCCAGGCTCTTTCTTCTTCTCCACCTTTCCTGTCTGTTCATCCTGACAAGGTGGTGTTACGTACACGACCTTCCTTTCTGCCCAAGGTTGTCACGGCCTTCCACATCGGGCAGTCCATTACCTTGCCCACTTTCTTTCCGCCTCCGCATCCCTCGAAAGAGGAAGAGAGGCTCCACCGTCTGGATCCAAAACGTGCGCTCTCCTACTACCTAGATCACACACGCCAATTCCGGGTGGATGACCAACTCTTTGTTGGTTACGTGGGCGCGAAGAATGGTAAGGCTGTGCACAAGAGGACCATCTCTAGGTGGATCATCTTGTGTATCCAAGCATGTTACTCCATGGCGAGGAAGGAGCCTCCGGCTGGATTGCGGGCTCACTCCACTCGGGCCACGGCAACGACAACTGCCCTGGGCCGCGGTGTCCCCCTGCAGGACATTTGCCAGGCAGCTACGTGGGCCTCGCTGCACACGTTCGCAAGACACTACTGCCTGGACAGTCAAGTCCGGAGGGATGGCTTCTTTGGCCGTTCCGTCCTCCAGGACTTTCTGGTGTGATATTGGTTCGCAGACCCACCACCGGGGTTGGTATTGCTGGGGTATCTATTCTAAGGTAAGGAATCTTTATCCAGTATTAGGGGTGTCTTTCATAGATTCACATGCCTGAATCATTCCCCGTCGTCGAGACGGGAGCCTCCGGTAAATAAAAAAGTAATGTCCATAGACATACATAGAGAAAAAAAGGTGCAAGGGTCTCCCCTTAGCAACCTTTCCTTGTCCTTATGTAAAAAGGACCAAACTCTCAGTCAGCCAATCAGCTCCGACCTCCCTCTAGAACCTTCCTGGGAGGAGCCTCAGTCCCTCAGATTTTCTACCGCACGTTGTGCTAGGGAGTCTCCAGCCTGAGCTCTCCTCAGGAATCCTCAAATTTCTTCAAACTTTCTTCAAAAGTGTTCTCTGAACCCTCGACTCTTCAAGGACTACTTCACTACACTGTCTTGACAGTAAGTGTGTTGTTTCCACTGCTTCTTCCATGTCTGACTCGAAGAAGAAAGCCCTGTTCAGGGCCTGCTCTTCATGTAGCAAGAAGAGAATCCATGTGGATGATCAGCACGACCTGTACTTGTATTGCCTTTACCCGGACCATGTCTCAGACAAATGCAAGATTTGTAGGTCTTTTCCAAAAAAGACTGTGAGAGACAGGGAAGGCCGCCTTCTTATATGGCTGGACAGGCTTAAGGACAGGGACAATCTGGAATCCTCTGTGAGCAGTGTTTCCAAGACCTCAACAGTCTCTTAAGAGGCCTAGGGTATCTTCCCCGGGCCCCTCAGACACTCCTCCTGCGAAGACCCACAAAAGGTCTTCAGAGGCAAGATCGGAGTCATCTTCAGTGTCTGCTAAGGAGGATAAAACCTTTAAGAAGCCTGCTCCGTCCTCTAGACAAACCCAGAGGACTACCTCCGTCACGACCACAGTCTCTACCACCTCAGCATCGTCGCCTTCAGCGTCGACGACGACGACTACGTCCTCCTCATCTTCAGGTAGACCTGTTTCTTCTATTATTAGCCTAAAATCATCGTCGACGAAGACTACGACGACACCGTCGTCGTCGAAGCAGTTATCAAAAATTCCACCATCGACGACGAAGGTGTCGACGAGAGACTCAACGACGAGGACGCCGTCTACGAAACCACCGTCGACGAAGACCTCGACGACGACTTCGCAGTCGTCGACGACCAAGAACCTGTCACCCACTCCACCGTCGACGAAGACCTCGTCGACGACCTCGTCGACGACTCCATCGACGAGGGGCTCGACGACGACACCGTCGACGAGGACTCCGTCGACGAGGGACTCGACGACTACACCGTCGACGGAAGGCTCGTCGTCGAAGGGAGCACTTCCAGAACCATGGAAACAATCGAAACTAGTGGAACTATCGGCCCTCATGCTACCGCCGTCAACGGTTCCCTCGACGACGACAGGCTCTGTTGTGCAGTCAGGCAAGCCTAACAAACCACAAATTACCCCGGAAACGACCTCTCCAAGCAAGGTGGAAAAGCAACCACCTCAGGAAATATTCCAAAGCGAAGAATCCGAAGAGGAGGACCACCTTGAACCCGCTACTTCGGTCTCGGACCTGCACATCAAATGCCAAAGCACTGATGAAGAGCAGGAAGACTTCACCTATCAAGAGCACTCGGTCCATACTAGTGTCCGCACGGAAGTCACCCCCATGATATGCTTACCAGCGACCCTTGTGGATGACCTAAGGCTACTCGTACAAGACTACAAGCAACGCTTTCCAGAGGCGAACAGGGGCGGTCAAGCGCCTAACACTCATACGCCTCAGGACAAGGGGGATCAGACACCTACAATCCAAGCACAGGAGTCCGCCCCAAAACAAACTCGGCATCACCCTCAGCCCCACCAGGAAGTCCAGCCTCAGGTGGTGGTCTCTTCGGATGAGGAGGAGGAGGAACTAGAGGACGGAGAGGTCCAGGAGGTACACTCGGACCACTCAGACCGGGACGAGGAGGATGAATATGTGGCATCATCCCCAGCTTCACCACAACCACGTCAGGCGGACTCCCCACCTGTGGACATTGCTGGCTTCCATAAGCTTGCGGAGAGAGCAGCGAAAAGATTCCATATGGCTTTGGAATCAACAGAAACGGACTGTTTCTTGCTCGATTTTAAAGAACAGACTCAAAAATCCGCAAAAGCTATCCCAATTATAGAATTCTTGTGGGAACAAGGAAAGAAATTAATGATGACACCAGCTTCTGTACCGGCGGTGGTTCCACGCCTGGACAAAAAGTACAGGGCACCACTTACGGCAGCGGCTTGCCTCAACGGTCACCCCAAACCAGACTCGGTAGTGACACAAGCGGCCCAAAAACACTCCCGCAATCCTTCCTCACCACTGTCCGCTCCCCCGGATAAGGAAGGCCGGAAACTTGACACGATTGGAAAACGTTTCACGTCCACTTCCGCCATGACCATCAAGATAGCAAACTCCATTGCCTTGTTGGGGCGTTACAATCGCCAGCTATGGGAGGACATAGCCCCTTACGTGCAGGAACTACCTGACGCAGTCCAGGGTGAGGTGAAGGCGCTCCTGGTGGAAGGTCAATCCTCAGCGGCGGAACTGATCGACTGCGCTATTGACGCGGCCATGACAGGCGTCCGTCAGCTTGCGGGGGCAGCAGTCCTACGACGCCATGGATGGCTGAGAGCGACATCTTTCCGCCAAGAAGTACAATTGAAGGTTCTTGACATGCCCTTCGACGGACAACACCTTTTTGGTGAAAAAATCGACGAGGCACTGCAGGCCATTAAAAAAGACACGGACACAGCAAGGGCGCTGGGTACTCTGCAGTCCAGGAACCAGTCCTTTCGGAGCAACAAACCCAGAGGGCAGTCCTCCTATCGAGGCTCCTACCAGAACAGGTCCTCGTTCTCATACAATCACAAAGGCCAATACCAAAACAAGCAGCAACAAGGCCGCCAATCTTCCTTTGGAAGGTCTACTTACAGAGGTAAAAATACCAAGAGGGGCGCTGGCGGCCGCCAGTGACCGATTACTCCAGCCAGTCCAACAACCCTCTCCATCCTTTCAAATTGGAGGAAAACTGACCCATTTCCTCAACAATTGGCAGTACATCACCACGGATCGGTGGGTCCTTCAAATTATTCGATTCGGCCATTCTCTCGAATTCACCTCCACCCCTCCCAATACCCCTCCACGCAGGCGGACGCACAAACACCCTCGCCTGCTTCTCAAAGAACTTTCGACAATGCTACAAAAAGGGGCAATCGAAAGGGTGCCGGCATCCTCAAAGGGGAAGGGGTTCTACTCCCACTTCTTTCTTGTGCAGCAAAAAGAGAACAAGTGGAGGCCCATCCTGGATCTCCGGGAGCTCAACACCTTCCTACGGAGCCAATCGTTCAGGATGGTGACGATTCAAGAAATCCTGGGCATTCTAGAAAGAGGAGATTTCATGACATCCTTAGATCTCCAGGATGCCTACTACCACATTCCCATCCTCAAGAGTCACCGGAAATTCCTAGGATTCGAGGTAGCGGGCCGTCACTATCAATTCAAGGTCCTGCCATTCGGCCTCAAGTCCGCGCCACGGATCTTCACGAAGTGCCTCGCACCAGTGGCAGCCTTCCTGCGCCAACTGGGCCACCAAGTCTTCCCCTACTTAGACGACTGGCTGGTGAAAGCACCCTCGGCTGCGGACGCAGTCACATCCTCCAACGCCTGCACCAATCTCTTTCAGAGACTGGGATTGACGCTCAACCTCAAAAAATCCTGCATGGTCCCCTCAACGAAAATTACCTTCCTAGGGGCCATCTTGGACACGGAGTCCACAAAAGCCTTCCCCTCGAAGGAGAGAACAGACAAGATCCTATCCTTGGCCACGGCTGTGGCGACAAAGACACACCTGAAAGTTCGGACTTTCACCTCCCTCCTAGGGATGATGTCCTCCTGCATACTCCTCATCCCGCACTGCAGACTCAGAATGCGGCCCTTGCAGGAGGCACTCACGAGCCAATGGACTCAAAGTACCGGCTCCTTCGACGACATTATTCGGATCACGCCAAAAATGTCCAAAGGTCTACTATGGTGGAAACGTCGCCAGAATCTGACTGTCGGGTTACCATTTCTCATTCCAGCATCACCTCTAGTGATAACCACAGACGCCTCCCTAGAGGGTTGGGGCGCAGTTCTCCAGGACCTTCAGATCAGCGGCAAGTGGGACACTCAAGAACAATCGCTGCACATAAACCTGTTGGAGCTACGAGCCGTGTATCTCGCTCTCCAAGCCTTCTTGCCACGAATCCAGAACTCCCCGGTGCTCGTCAGGACAGACAACACCACGACGATGCACTACCTAAACAAACAAGGGGGAACGCGTTCGCTCTCTCTCTCGAGCGAATCGCAAAAGATCGGGAACTGGCTAGTGCTACACGGAATCCCACTCAAGGCGGAATACGTCCCAGGAAAGGACAATACCATCGCGGACGCACTGAGCAGGCAAAAATCCCTCTCCCACGAGTGGGAACTTTCCGACAACACCCTATCTCACATTGCCCCGTTCTGGCCGAGGCAACACTGGTTCTCGGATCTACTTCGACTCTCCATCAGATCACTGATTCGCCTGCCACAGCACCCGAACCTCCTGACGATGTCCAACTGGCAAGTGCAACACCCGAACCTCCAATCGCTCAAATTATCAGCCTGGCTCCTGAGCACAGAGAGTTCGGTGGCCTGAATATCCCACAAGACTGCAGGGATGTATTGGCCAAGGCAAGGGCAGACAGTACGAACAAAACCTACACCCTCAAATGGAAGAGGTTCTGCATTTGGTGTTCGGACCAGGGCCTCCGACCCCTGACCATCACCCCTGAACAGGTGTTACCATGCCTCTTGCATTTGGCGCAGTCGGGACTAGCGCATGCGTCCATCAAGGTTCACCTGGCGGCGATCTCGAGGTTCACCAGAACTGTCACAGGGCCTTCTCTGTGGTCAAGCCGTCTGGTCAAGCAATTCCTAAAGGGGCTCTACAGATCCTTTCCGAGGCCTCGGAAAGTACCTCCTACATGGCAGCTTAATCTGGCGCTCAACCAGCTCATGCGTCACCCGTTTGAGCCCATTCATCGTGCTTCTCTTAAACACATCTCATGGAAAACAGCGCTCTTGCTTGCTCTAACATCTGCCAGAAGGGTGAGCGAACTGCAAGCTTTATCCATTCAGGAGCCTTACATGCAATTCAGACAGGACAGAGTGGTTCTACGACCAAACCCTAGGTTCATTCCAAAAGTACCTTCGGACTTTCATCTCAATGAACCAATAGTCCTTAAGTCCTTCTTCGCCAACCCTTCAACGGCAGCGGAAAGGTCTCTGCATTCTCTAGACCTTATGAGATGCCTAAAGTTCTACCTGGAAAAGACTAAGGCTCTCAGAAAATCCTCACAGTTGTTTGTGGCATACAGCAGACCACGAATGGGCCTGCCTCTCACGAAGCAAAGCATCTCCAGATGGATCTCCTCTGCGATCTCTTTCTGCCACGACAAGGCAGGCCGGCCTTTGAATGATCAAGTGACTGCTCATTCCACCAGGGCGATGTCCACGTCAGCGGCACTGTTTGCTGGAGTGCCAATCCTGGACATCTGCAGGGCGGCGACCTGGAAGTCACCGCACACTTTCGCCAGACACTACTGCCTGGATATTGAACTCCAGAAGGATGCGGCAGTGGGCCAGGCGGTGCTTCGCCATCTCTTTCAGTAAGGTGAGCCTTCCTACATCCCGCCTTCCAGGTATGCACATTCTTGCTCTAATGTTATTCTATCTATGCTGTCTTATTGTTGTAAGATATTGTATGAATTATCTAACATGATGGCAGAGCAACTTTACTTTACAAATGTGCTACTGTGATTGCTAGCTATTCTGATTCAGGCATGTGAATCTATGAAAGACACCCCTAATACTGGATAAGAAATGCGTTACTTACCTGTAACAGCAGTTATCCAGTATTGGTGTCTTTCATAGATTCACATGCAACCCTCCCGCCTCCCCTGGAAGGACTCACTTCCCTCTCGGAATATATTACGCCAACCTAGCTGGGTGCGTACGAAAATCTGAGGGACTGAGGCTCCTCCCAGGAAGGCTCTAGAGGGAGGTCGGAGCTGATTGGCTGACTCTGAGAGTTTGGTCCTTTTTACATAAGGCCAAGGAAAGGTTGCTAAGGGGAGACCCGTGCACCTTTTTTTCTCTATGTATGTCTATGGACATTACTTTTTTATTTACCGGAGGCTCCCGTCTCGACGACGGGGAATGATTCAGGCATGTGAATCTATGAAAGACACCAATACTGGATAACTGCTGTTACAGGTAAGTAACGCATTTCATCACTAACGTGTCTCTTTCAGATGCACAAGTTACTACTTGTGTAACGATATATCTGTAAGAGACATTAGTTAGTGATAGATTCCTTACCGACCCACCCATCCTCCCCGTTCTGCGAACCGATATCTAGGGTTAAGGTCATCCCCTTTCAGGGCCCTAGTTTCATGGCACCAGTGTTAGTTCTATCATGGCTCTGCGTATCTGGCGCGGAAAAGCTGTGTGTCAGAACTGACGTCAGCGCGCATGGGCGCCGTCTAAGTACTCCGACGTCATCCCGGCGCTCACGACGCCGGACGCGGAGCCGCAGACGACCCCTACCGGCGCGCAGGGGTATTGCTACGCAAAACTTTCCGGATCCAGTCTGACGCCTGGGGATATTCTAAGGTAAGGAATCTATCACTAACTAATGTCTCTTACAGATATATTGTTACACAAGTAGTAACTTGTGCGTCTGTCCAGGTCTTCCTCTCTATCACTCCAGAGGGGTTTTTGCTGCTGAGGCAAGGGAAATCTGGACAGGCTTTGCTGTTTGTGGATTTTTGGTGGAATTTCTAGTTGAAGTACTGGGCAGTGTAGCCTGGTTTTATAGGCTGCATTATCTGTCTTTAATTCTCTCTTAAGTGTCTGTGCAGTTCTGCATTATTTTGACACCTTAAGAGATTATTTTTGATTGCTCCGGGGTCCACGCACATGGGCGGGACTATTCACTAGATGATGACTATACGCAGAGATACCCCTACTACAGAACTGGAGTTACAGGACAGAAACTTCTCCTTTCTGGCCATGGGTCGGCATCCTGCCACTGCTGCTCCACGTATCTTAGCTGGTGCAGGTTCAGCGATGCTTTTTTCCACTGTTGGGCACACTCGACCGGTATGTGGTGACTGTCATGCCGTTTTGTTCCCTCTCTGGGTCTTGCTTCCGGTAGACACATCTGCTCCTGCGGATCCTTCGAACCTAGGTTCAGTTCCTCTTAGTTATGAAGCCATGCACTCACTTCCGCACCGACATTTCTGTCTGTTTCTTTCTCTCACCCCGGTATAAATACAGGGGCTTTTGTGCTGTTCTTTGACGGCTTGTGGTGCCTTTGCTTCCCATTGTTTTCTGCTCTTTTCAGAGCTTCATGGTCTGGTGTTGGCTGTGCTGGCATTGCTATCCCCACTGTGTTTCGTCACTCTGACTAAGTTCTTCTGGAACTTGGTGGGGTTTGGTTGCAGACCCGCCTTCTCTATGGGTATGGCTTTGGTATCTATTCTAAGTTAAGGAATCTGCGTCATGATGTGTCTAACAAGTTACTTACCTTGGGTAACGCTGTATCTGGCAGAGACAGTCTAGCCGCAGATTCCTTAACTCCTGTTCATCCTGCCCGTTTTGTGAGGACCGTTTCAGGATGGGTTTCCCGCATTCGCCTTCCTTCGGGTGGCTTTGTCTTCTGTGGGGTGACATTTTCACTGCACGCATAGATCGGATGCTTTATTCTGTTTTGCTTGCTCTGCTTGACCCATTTTTGTGATTGGGTGGTATGCTCATGTGTCCTTTTGCATCCCTATGCCCTGGGTCGTCCAGTGTGAGGTCTGTTCACCCCCTCTCCTCCCCTTTCTCCATTGGCCTTGGGGTCTCTTCCCTCCCCTGCAGTCCATTGGTTTGAAGATGACTGGCTGTAGCTCAGTCTATAACTCACAGGGGATATGACGTCCCTTTCTGGTACTGACTTGTGGTAGATTGTCAATGCTCCTGTGTTCTGGACTTGTTGCCCTTCACAGTTATATGTTATGGTTGCAGACTTCCTATTGTCTGTCCTGATGTTTTTCACATCTTTTCTGCCTCAGGGGAGGTTTGTCCTCCGCTTTTGTGGAGTTGCTTTTCAGAGCGGTGCTCTGCTCTTTCCTTAATTATTTTTCATTATACTGTGCTTGGCACTGTACTTTATGGTGCTGTTTTTTCACCATTCCCCTTCTTTTCTTTTTCATCTTTCGCACACTGTTCCATATGATGTTTTTGATGATGGCTCCGCGTTGTGGCAAAGAAAAGTTTCTCGGACAAAAAATGACGTGAGCGCGCCGGGAGGGGCTTATATGGCTCTACTGATGTCACGTCCGTGGACGACGTCAGGGCGGAGCCGTGCAGCCCGGCCCGCAGAGGTGCTGCTGCGGAAACTTTTGCGGATCCTGTCTGACAACTGGGGATATTTTAAGTTAAGGAATCTGCATCTAGACTGTGTCTCTACCAGATACACTGTTACCGAAGGTAAGTAACTCGTCCATTGTACACAGAAGCATGAAGTGAGTCAATGTTTCAAGACCGCCAAAGTCACAATTGCATTAGTCTGTATTTTCCATACTTGAGGGCCCATTTCTTTGCTACAGCTAGTCCTGGTAGCATTTGAAGTCTGGATTTTAGATACAAACGTCTTTGTATCGGAGTATGTGATAGCCAAATAGACTTTGTAGATCTTAACTGGTTTTTTTTGCCTCAGTATAGATTGCATACTACCTTTTGTAGATTCCATATTTACCTGTGTTTCCGTTCCCAGTATCTTCATTTAACTCTTTGTTGGTTTCCTTGACTGTGCTGGGTTATCCCAGATGTTTTCAAGCCCTATTGCTTTTAGGGTTATGTGATTTAACCACTGGATTTTCGCCGCGCCGTCTAGAGTCTGCACCTTGAGCATAGTCTTTTTTTTGGGTATAAATTGGAGCAGGATTCAGCTATTCTGGTCCATAATAGGGCTTGTTTTAGCTAGATTTTTTTCCACTATGCTAATTTAAACCAAGTTAAAGTTGAGGAATTTCCAGTGTTGCCTTGGCTGCGGTGCAGTATGGTTCTAAATAAGTTTTTTTTTCCTTTTGGCTTTCCTTAGCCTTCCTGAACCTCTATAATCTGTGCCTTACACAGGTGACGCCAAAGCTTTCATCCTGTACACATCTAGAACTGGTTTATTGAAGCCCTGCCTCCCTTTTTGGTTCATAGCGGATACTATCTTTTCCTTTTGTTCTAGTTTTTTTTGGAGTTGAACCGTATGCCTAAACAGTCAAAACCAGTGGCTCGCTCTAGAACAATTCCATTTGTGTAGAATGTGCTCCTCATTTTAATTTTCTGGTTCATAATAATGAACTTACCCCTGCTTGCCTTTGAGAGCTTTTTAACTAAACAGTGGGTTAGGAAAGTGATGCTTGGCTAGCTCAGTCTGTTAGAAGTACTGAATCATAGGCGGAAAGGAGGATTTGTAGTCTTTGATTTCCCAGTTCTGGTTCTATTTTCTCTGCCCTGTCAAGCAGCAATATCTGGCGATCGCTATGATTTTAACTACACAACATTTCTGATGAAGATTCTTTTTTGTTTTGACCAACTCTGTCCTTTTCACGTAAAGAGTTCCATTGTGGTATATTGAATAATGATACCAATTGGCAAATACATTTCTAGCGTTTCACCTTGCAGTGAATTAGCATCAAAAATAAGTTTTAAAACCCTATAAAAAGGCAGAGATGTCTCTTAAAAGAGCATCCGTTCCCTCTTCAACACTAATGTGCGGGATTGTGAAGTCACAAAAGATCCATACTGCAGAACAGGGTTAACTTTCTGTGATCTTGGTTCAGAAGTTGGCTGTCTTAATCGATACAGTTGCAATATACATCCTTAAAGATGATTTGTAAGGACTACTTTTTGGAAATTGTCAATGTGTGAGCACTTGTGAAAGGTAACTAGATAGAAAGGGCATTGAGGCAAAATAAATATGGTGTTTTTGGTCAAAGTGAACATGGTCTGATTATACACTCCAACTCACTGTTTTTTGTTTGTTTTTCGAGCACTAGATTTTGCCTTGAGTTAATGCAATTTGTGACTCTGGGAATTGTTATGAGGCAGAACTGTTAGAGGTGATAGTTTCCTTCTCTCCTACTGTCAATCTGAATGAAGACTGACCCCTTGCTTCTGCCTCATAGTTTGATTGGGGGCCGGGGAAAGCATAGACAAGACTTCATGACCATCTGAGAACACACAACTTTATCTGTTTCCTTCAACAGGCACAGTCCTTGGCAGAGCTGCAGAATAATATGACGCTGGTGAAGATGGATCTAAAGAGGAAGGTCGCCTGCATCGCAGAGCAGTACAACACTGTGCACAAATTGCAAGATATGCCCTTAAAGAAGCGCCCATGCAATGGTGCTGAGAACATGACTCCCAACCAGAATTCTGGCAAAAAGTTCCTTCTCGGCAAGTTCCTCCCCAAGACACCAGTCTGGCAAAGCGTGTCTGAAAGCCCCTATGGGCGGATCCTGCGTTCACGCCAGACACCTGGGCTCAAGACTGTAGCATTTGGCACCAAATATTGAGCATGTGGCACTGTTTCAAAGCCCCGGGAGACCTTCTCCAGTGTTAATCACATATGTAAAAAAAAAATCCTGTCTCATCGCCTGTATAATTGTATATATGTTGTTTACCAATTTGTATTTTAAAGAGGTACAATCCTCTTCAACCTTATACTGTCCCCCAATGCCTTGAGTTCCCCTCAATGTATGTACCCTTTTAAGGAATATTGACTTGTACTTTGGTTTGTTAGACTGTGGCTGTGTTTTTTTACTGATTGGTCTCAGCTGGAATGCACACGTGGACCCTTTGGCAGTGCATGTTGAGGTGACCATGGACTATCTGCTCAGCTCCCATCCACTACTTGTCTGAAGCTGTGGCTGTCGAACCACTCCCTGCTGGACAGATTCGGCGCTATGTAGAAAGCAACACATCTCATGCATCAGCTCTGATTGCTCACTTTGCTCACTGCTGCTTCAGACTCAAAACATGTTGTGCAAGGCTGCAATTAAGGAATTTTTAAAGGGAAAAACTGTTCTGCGACTGTTCCTGGACGTGTGGATCCATTTCCAGCTGTGCACCAGTAGTCTGTTTTGTGTCGTCTCCATTAGAGTGTGTGTTTAAGTGCAATACATTGCATGTCTGGGGTAATCGAATAAAACAATTTATGCACCTAATGAATCGTCTGGTGCTTGAGTTTGATTCTGATTAGATCTCTGCAGCAACCTACTTATTTACATTTCTTGGATGAACAGTAGTAGTAAACCTTTTCCGGCATTTGGCTAGGCCAGGTTATCTAAAAATGAGTGCTTCATGCTTAAGACACTGACAACACATTGGAGATTCTTATGTTTAACAGTGAATTAGCGTGTTACAATTCTATCTCATTTAGTAGTTAAATATGGAGTTATTCTAAACTGTGTTTATGCAAAACGGGTGACTGCAGTTCTAACCTCTGTATGGCGTGCATGCCGCACAAACGAAAAAATGCAGTTAGCCTGAACTATTTTAAGATACCTTTTTCCAGTGTCCTTCTGAACCTTGAGGCTGTAAAGGCATCTAACTATGTGTCCACAGTAGATCCACCTGACCTGAATTCCAATGGACAGACTTTAAACTCAATGCCAGGAATCCTTCCGTCTGGAGTTTTCATCGATTTGTTAATGTTGTAGAAAGAGGTAGCAAAACTGGACCATGTTACCTGTAAGTTTTTTTTTATGTGCATCTGTTTTTTGTAATTTCTTCAAAGTGCAGCTAATGATGGCTAGTTTTCTGAATTGAATAAGAATGTTATGGTTTTATTTACCGACAACATACAATGGTAAGGGCACATAGATGTATGCTCTTCTGTGGCTACGGTGCATAATTCTGAATTTAGCACATTTAACTTATTTACAGATTTCACAGACCTGTTTCTAGTTAAAATGTTTGGAAATACAGTAATACTGTCCAAGAGTGTTCTGCATGTTTTTGCTGTCGCATAATTTAGCAAACATTACCATATAATTTGGGCCTCCATGTTGCATAATCCTAGCAGCAGGTACTGCTGCAAATCTCTACATGTTTTTTTGGGTATTCTCATTATGCTGAAATCCCTATTTTGCAGGGAATTGTGAAATATGGGTTTTTATACAACTGTCTTTCATGTGATAACACGCTTGTGTGTGTGTGTGTGTGTGTGTGTGTGTGTGTATGTATATATATATATATATATATATATATTATTTTTTTTTTTATATCTTTTTTGGCATGTTCACCAACACTTTTTGCCTGGTATTCGATGCATTTTTGACAAAGTGCATTGGGTTCCTGCTATCCAGGTCCCCAGTGCCAGATTGCTTTCCCTAAGCCTGTACAATGTTTCACCCTTAATTGGCAATACCTTTGGCACCCCTGTAAGTCCCTAGTAAATAGTACCCCAGATCCCTAGGGCATGGGTACTAAAGAGGGTCTCTAAGGGCTGCAGCACATATTGTGCCACCATAAGCGACCCCTCACCTAATTCATGCAACCTGCCACAGCAGACTGCTTGTCTTGGTGCACATAAAAGTGAAAACACACATCCCTGTGCGCATGCCTGCAGGCACTGCATGCAGTTTTGCAGCGTGAATCTTTCTGGATTCACTATGCTGTGCATTATTCCGCGGTCTAGTGGTTGGGTCCGGAATCGTAGTCGTTTTTTTTTTTTTTTTCATAGCCCAGGTAGGTGTCGACGTCCCACCTTTTGGTGTCCTTCCTGTGACGTCGGCACGCTTCCTGCGGAAGCTCCAACCCTTGGGCGCCATCTTCAGATTCTTTTTTCCGCGGTTGGGTCTGGATCGTTCCCGAGAGGGCTCAAGACATTTTTCGAGAAAGAAGACACCAAATGCCTTTTTGGACGAAAAAAGATTGGAAAAGACGACGAGAGACTACACCATCGAAGAGGACAACGAAGGAACAGGAGAACTTTCAGAACTTCGACGTCCATCGGAGAATGTGAGCTCAGGGGGCCCCCTTAACGCAGGAGATCGACAACACACCATTCAAATTCTGCCGTAACTGCCACCAAAAGGAACCGCAGAAGGACCAGCACCCGGTTTGCAACCTCTGCCTACCGGTCGACCACGAGAGCAAGGACTGAAACACCTGCTCTGCCTTCACGCCGACAATTCTTCGAGTAAGAGCGAGACAGAGGATGGCCAACGCCAGCATGCAGGGCAAGGGCCAGCCACCATCCCTTCGAGACCTGGGGCTCAACAGACGAGGACAACGTCGCCGGAGAAGACTACGACTACACGGTCGTAGAGACCGATAAGAAGACTCCTAAAAAGGTAGGAGTCTTGACGGCTCCTAAGGCCCCGAAAGACACTCGACAGTCTGACCCAGACTCTCGAAAAAACGAGAGCAAGTCCTCGAAAGCACTGACGCCGAAATCTTTGGCGTTCGCGGCTACAAACAGGCCCAGCGGATCCACAGAGAGGGACTCCCAGGCACCGAAAGCTGGAGAACAGCAAAAGTCGTCGAAAAACGTCCCAGAGAAGGAACGTTCGACGCCGAAAGAGAAGGACCCGAAAGCCAGCTCGGCGCCGAAGCCCAGCTCGGCGCCGAAAGTCGCCTCGACGCCGACCAATCCACCGAAGAGAGCGGCCGATCCATTCGACGCCGTACGTGCCGCCGAAATGGAAAAGAAAGACGGCTCGAGGCCGAAATGGATAACATCCTGCAGCGCAAGAAAAGAATTAGACGCCAGGATGAAGGACTTATTAATCCCGACGAAACCAAGACCACAGGTTGTCGAGATAACCGAAGAAGAGGACTACGACGTCTAAGGACAGTCAGGAAGCCCGGAGGTGCTGGAAGATCCAGAACAAGAAGCCTCCTACTACGATGAGATGGGGGATTACGACCAGAGGACAATCCTGGGCTCTGCATCCTCGGAGACACAGGACATAGAGTGGCAAGACCTCGACAACGAGAGTCCGGAGGATAGCAAAGACACGTACTGTAGGAGAGTAGGGTCTGCAATCCTATGATCACCCAGATTTTTTGCTTTTGTTTCACTGGTTTACGACTTTCTCTGGCTGTGGGCCTGCTAATCAGACCCACAGCCTAGCTGTTCTCTCACTAAATTACAACGTGTACCTTAGGTGCATTTACCAATTGGTACTGGGCCACCTTATCAGACCCTGTAACTCAGGGCATAGGTGTACCCAGGGCCTACCAGGGGCTGAAGCATGTATTATGCCACGCCTGGCTGGCCATCTAAATCTGACACAACTGGCTGCACGACAGCTGGGGCAAGGTGGTGTAATCACCCTTTGCTGTAGATATAGTATACCTATATCTAACCCTAAAATGGACACACAGATTCCTATAAGTCACTCCTATGGCAGGCCTTGACAATCCTGAAGGCAGAGTGCTTGGAATCGTGTGAGATGGTGCTCTGGCATGAGCTGAGCCCGTTTGCAGCTTGCGGAACCAAGTCCTAATAGCTGTTCCATGATAACGCATACCATATACTCTTAAGTGCATTATAATCCTCGCGGTTAAATGCTATCTTTGGTATCGCTTTATCAAAACATGTCGAGTAAGGTGTCATACGAATTGGAATACTAACCCCTCGCCAATTCTGGCGACGGGGTTAGCATTCCACCCTTCTAGAGGGACACGACATGTATGTAACTGTGAACCCCGGTTAAAGTTAACTCAAGCCTCAGCATCACAAAATGGATGCTGCCACCACAGACACAAGTCTGACCCCCTGCAGCTGGGAGTCCTTCCAGGGAGGGGAGCTTGGACAAGGGTTTCCTGTCAGGGGCGGTGCTAGCACCATCCCAGACAGGGTTTTGTGTATCCTGGGTTAGGCAGGGCTTTACAGGAAGGTGACTGCAAGTGGCACCCCAGTGCTCACTACGCATCTGCCGGCTAGAACCAGTTCCATGGGCACACCAGCCCCTGAGCTGGGGAAAGTCCGGCATGGGAGAGGGGTGTAACCACCCCCCTTCCTGGTCCCACCCGTAGGGCAGGACCTAGTCGCGTACCCACCCCTTTCTTTAGGATAAAGGCAGGAGCGGGGACCCTTCCAAATTAGATCATCTTAAAATCAAGAAACTACTTTCTACGAAAGGAACTCTCGACTTCTTCTCAAGATTTCTCCCTTGTGGCTAAGGAGTAGTCACCCTGCATCCGCAGGCACCATCTAAGAACACTGCGGTTTGCTGCACGTCCTTCCTCCGGAATCCGACTGACCAGCACGACGAGACCCGGCTTCCCTGGCACCTCTGACCTCTACCTACCTCTACAGCTAAGCTGAGAACCGTAGGTGCGACGAGACCTCGAGGGACCGGCCATCATCAGAACTGCACGACTTCTATCCAGCACGACCGCCGAGGGATCCCCTGGTGAGTGCTTTGGGGTCCGAGAAGCCCCGACCCTGAGCAGCTCCAGCATCGACGAGATCTGCGTGGAGCCCTTCTGCTTTAGCTGCTCACCGCGTTGTCTGGCTACTAGCCCGCTGGCTTGTGGCCTTCCCGACGACGCCCGACGACGACAACACTGCTGGTCTGGTTGCTCCAGACTGGCTCTTGCTCCCTTCCAAAAGAGGAGCACCCCGGACCCTCCTGGTCCACTCCAGACGCCATTTTAGGTCCACCGTGTGGGCTTGAATTTGCCAAGACTTGTTGCCCCAATCCTGGGTCCAGCGACGTCGACAGCATCAACCATCGTGGGACAGCTCGCACCTCCATCCTGGTCGCCGACAACGCCTCCTGGTCTGTGAGACTGCAGAGCCCAGCGTCGCCCACTCACCTGGTCGAGGTGACTCCATCCGGTGCCATCCTGGTGCCCATCTGATCACTGGCTAGTGATTCAGGACTTGGTCCCCTCTGCTAACAGGTGTCTTCCATCTTCGATCCAGGCTTGGATCCATCGAACAATCTTCACTGGTCGCCTGCCAGCAACTCCTTCTTTCAGGCTCCTGGTTCGTCAACGAGGATTCCCGACGTCTTTTCAGACCTATGCAGCCGCAGCCCCTGGGCTAGGTAACTTCGGCATTTCGGTGCCCCAGCATAGCCTCACTATCCAAGGGTCCAGATCCACTTTCGTTTTTGACCTACCTAGTCGGGTTCGCCCGAGAACACTAACTTCGCTTTTACTAGCCTCCATAGACTTTGTCCCGCATCCCGCGTGAGAGTGCACACTCTGCACCCGAGTCCCCTAGGCCTCCTACTAGTAATCTGAAGGTTCAGTAACGTAGTCCTAGCGATTCCAAAGCCTATTAGTCCAGTACTTATCTGCTAGTAATTTCGCATTCAACTTTTGTAGTATATGGTTTTTCGTGCCCCTCGGGCATTTGTGTAAATTGTGCAACTTAAAGTATTTTCTTAAGAGTTTTGTTGTGTGCTTAGTACCCTGTCCTCATAAAGAGTACAGGGCTGTTGTGATTTAAATAAATACACTGTTTATTTTCATAACACTTGTGTGGTGTCCTTTCACTTGGTGTTCAAGGGGTATATGTGATGGTATAACAGCTGGCTTAACACGCCCTCTAGAGTTTAGCCCGAAGACTGCTCTTGTCCATGCTACTAGGATAGCTGGTCTATCGGTTGACTTACAACCAATCATCAATAAGGGTTGTTTGGACTGATACATAGTGATCACTAGAATAGTGAGCACTGCATATCAGGCCAACTTCTCACACGTACCCTTCGAGGCCCTCGCCGCCTCGTGACATTGGGGTTTACAGCAGTCATCAGGAACGCAGCAGCAGCCTTCAGGGTAAAACTCGACGAGGAAAAGCAGAAGGCAGATTTCCTCCTAGAAACACTGCTCCCAACGCAAACTAAGAGCCAGTACCTGCCGATGCTAGACAGCGTTAAGGCACAGGGGAGGGAGGCTTTCATAGAGCCTGCCACTTGCAAAACCATCACACCCAGGACGGAGAAGTACAAACATTTCTCCAAGGACCCGCCCTACATTCAGGGATCAGTCAAGGCGGACTCCATCATTACAGCTACGGCAAGGAGGAGGGCTAACGTGCCAACAACCTCAGGGCCACCCCCGGACAAGGAAAGCAGAAGGATGGACCTGACTGGGAGAAAGGTCGAAAGGAATGTTGCAATGCACTGGTGCATGGCAAATTCCAACGCACTGCTCAACGGGCACCAGTACCAGATCTTAGACGAACTGGGCCAGTTATTAAAACACCTTCCTGAAGAACACCAGCAAAGGGCTGCACATCTTGTGTAAGAAGGGAAGAATGTGGCAAATTCTTGACTCAAGACTGCCTTGGACGGGGCTGAGACGGCCAGCAGACTCATGATGATGGGCATCACGGAAAGAAGGCAAGCCTGGCTCAGGATTTCAGGATTCAAGCCGGAAGTGCAACACAGCATCCTGAACACCCCGTTCAACGGAGAGTCACTGTTCGGTGCTCCAGTGGATGAGAAGCTCACCCAAATGAAGAAAGATAACAACTGCAAGATCCATGGGGGCCTTGTAATTCAGAGGAACAAAGAGGGGCACCCCGTCACGAAGACCTAACGGGAGGGGAGGAAACCAGCCAGGAACATCTCACCAGGCGTACCAGCAGTCTCACCAGTCCGACACCCAGACACAGCAAGGGCAACAAAAACAACCCTGGCAGTACCAACAATGGGGCCAGTCCTTTTTCTGGGAGAGGGAATGGACGTGGACAAAATAGAAGAGGGGGTCAACAACCTGCCGCTAAGTGACTTTGTCACGTGACAGGTGCCCACCCATGCAAAAACTCCCAGGGTGGACCACGGATACAACAACAAGGGGGTACACAAGCTAAACAACTGCGATCATGTAACACCGGTGGGAGGAAGAATAAACCTTCTCCCAGGAGTGGAAGAAAACAACCACAGACAAGTGGGTACTCCACATCATACAGTTCGGGTACTGCATAGAGTTGGAAAGGAGACCACCAAACAGAAAGCCGAAAAGAAGGGCACTAGCAAGGAAAGAGCTAGAACTACTTCAAAAGGAAGCAAAAGAACTCCTGCAAAAACAGGCCATCAAACCAGTACCTTACAACTCAACCTACTTCCTGGTACCAAAGGTAGATGAGACCCATCCTGGACCTAAGGTTCTTAAACAAGTACATAAGAACGCAAAAATTCAAGATGACGTCCCCACAAGAGGTACTCCCTCAATTACAAGGCGGAGATTTCATGTTCACGATAGACCTCAAGGATGCCTACCTGCGCATCCCAATGAGCAGGGGGCACAAGCATCTACTCAGATTTATCATCAACAAAGACCGCTACCAGTTCACAACCTTGGCGTTCGGACTAAAATCGGCGCCAAGGGTCTTCAAAAAGTGCCTCGCAGCACACCTAAGAAGGGAGGAGATGCACGTATACCCTTACCTAGACGACTGGCTAGTAAAAGCAAGTTCATACAAAACGTGCAAGCTGCACGCACAAAGAGTGACATACACACTGATGGGCCTGGGATTCTCCATCCACTGGGGGAAATCCTCAACGAAACCGGAACAAGTAAAAATCTTCCTGGGAGCACAGATCGACACCTTACAGAACAAGGTGTTCCCCAGCGAGAAGAGAACGCTAGCGCTGCTGAAGGAGACACAACTCTACCAGAAGGGGTGAGCTCTGACAGTGAGGACGGCGAGCAAAATCATGGGCATGTTGGCGTCATGCATTCATCTAGTGCCAAATGTACGGCTGTACATGAGACCTTTCCAAAAATGGCTACAGGAACAATGGTCACAAGCTACAGGTCGTTGGGAAGATCTAGTGGTTGTAACGCACTCAGTGCAAGAAGAGATAGCATGGTGGAACATGAGAAGGAGGAAGCCTCTGACACCGCCAACGTGACCATCACCACAGACTCATCCCAGAAGGGATGGGGCGCTCACATGGAAAAACTCAGTGAGGGGTCTGTGGACACTAGCAGATGCGGTAAAACACATCAACTACCTGGAATAAAAGACCGTCTTCCTCGCAATAAAGGCATTCCAGACAAAGTTGTACAACCAGAAAGTGTTGATCCAGACAGACAACACAACAGCGATGTTCTACATAAACAAGCAGGGAGGGACACAATCAGCCCCGCTTTCAAAATTAGCGCAAAAAATGTGGAGATGGGCCATCCTGCTCAAGATAGACCTGCTAGCCATACACCTACCAGGGAAGGACAATGTAGAAGCAGACTGGCTCTTCAGACAGACATCTGCATCCCACGAGTGGGAGCTCAATGCACAGGAAACAATGAAGCTGTTCGGCAAGTGGGGAACACTGCCAATAGACCTGTTTGCAACACGCCAAAATGCAAAATGCCAAAACTTTGCATCCAGGCAACCAGGGGAAGGGTCCCCGGGGAATGCCCTATGGATAAGCTGGTCGAAGACATTTGCTTACGCTTTTCCGCCGATCCCTCTGATACAGAAAGTACTCAAGTGCAGAACCAGCAACATGACTCTGAAAACAGGGAAACTTTATTGGAAGAGCTGTGTCAAAGTGGTGGATAAGCTTAGTGCAGTTCTGAAGATGGCCGGTCCCTCGAGGTCTCGTCACATCCACGAATCTCAGCTGAGCTGACGATGTAGGTAGAGGTCAGAGGTGCCAGGGAAGCCGGGTCTCGTCGTGCAGGTTGGTCTGGTTCCGGAGGAATCACGTGCAGCAAACCGCAGGTTACTTAGGTGGTGCCCGCTGATGCAGGGTGACTACTCCTTAGTCACAAGGGAGAAATCTTGAGAAGAAGTCTTGAGTTCCTTTCGTAGAACGTAGTTTCAGGATTCAAAGATGATCTAATTTGGAAGGGTCCCCGCTCCCACCTTTATACTAAAGAAAGGGGCTGGTACGGGACTAGGTCCTGCCCATGGGTGGGACCAGGAAGGGGGGTGGTTACACCCCTCTCCCATGCCGGACTTTCCCCAGCTCAGGGGCTGGTGTGCCCCTGGAACTGGTTCTAGCCGGCCTATGCGTAGTGAGCACCGGGGTGCCACTTGCAGTCACCTTCCTATTCAGCCCTGCCTACCCAGGATACACAAAACCCTGCCTGGGATGGTGCTAGCACCGCCCCTGACAGGAAACCCTTTGTCCAAGCTCTCCTCGCTGGAAGGACTCCCAGCAGCAGGAGGTCAGACTTGTGTCTGTGGTGGCAGCATCCATTTTGTGATGCTGAGGCTCGAGTTAACTTTAACCGGGGTTCACAGTTACACACATGTCGTGTCCCTCTAGGAGGGTGGAATGCTAACCCCGTCGCCAGAAATGGCGAGGGGTTAGTATTCCAATATGTATGACACCTTACTCGACATGTTTTGATAAAGCGATACCAGAGTTGGCATATAACCGCGAGGATTATAATGCACTTAAGAGTATATGGTATATGTTGTCATGGAACAGCTATTAGGACTTGATTCCACAAGCTGCAAACGGGCTCAGCTCATGCCAGAGCACCATCTCACACGATTCCAAGCACTCTGCCTTCAGGATTGTTAAGGCTTGCCATAGGAGTGACTGATAGGAATACGAGTGTCCATTTTAGGGTTAGATATAGGTATACTATATCTACAGCAAGGGGTGATTACACCACCTTGCCCCAGCTGTCGTGCAGCCAGTTGTGTCAGATTTAGATGACCAGCCAGGGGTGGGATAATACATGCTGCAGCCCCTGGTAGGCCCTGGGTACACCTATGCCCTGAGTTACAGGGTCTGATAAGGTGGCCCAGTACCAATTGGTAAATGCACCTAAGGTACACGTGTCAATTTCTGAGAGAACAGCTAGGCTGTGGGTCTGATTAGCAGGCCCACAGCCAGGGAAGTCGTAAACCAGTGAAGCAAAAAGCAAAAATCTGGGGTGATCATAGGATTGCAGACCCTACTCTCCTACAGGGTAGTATTCCAATTCGTATGACTCCTTACTCAACATGTTTTGATAATGCTATGCCAAAGTTAGCATTTGACCGCAAGGTTCATAATGTTCTTAAGAGTATATGGTATAGCGTTATCATGGAACAGCTATTAGGACTTGGTTCCGCAGGCTGCAAACGGGCTCAGCTCATTCCAGAGCACCATCTCACATAATTCCAAGCACTCTGCCTTCAGGATTGATAAGGCCTGCCATAGGAGTGACTGATAGGAATATATGTGTCCATTTTAGGTTTAGATATAGGGAACTATATCTAAAGCAAAGGGTGATTACACCACCTTGCCCCAGCTGTCGTGCAGCCAGTTGTGTCTGTTTAGATGGCCAGCCAGGGGTGGCATAATACATGCTTCAGCCCCTGGTAAGCCCTGGGTACACCTATGCCCTGGGTACCTATAGTACACTGTACAGGGACTGATAAGGTGGCCCAGTACCAATTGGTAAATGCACCTAGGGTACATGGTTGTCAATTTAGAGAGAGAACAGCTAGGCTGTGGGTCTGATTATCTGAAAGAAACACGTTAGTATTAGATTCCTTACCTTAGAATATTCCCAGGCGTCAGACTGGATCCGGAAATTTTTGTGTAGCAATACCCCTGTGCGTCGTCTCCGGCTCCGCGTCCGTCGTCTGCGCTGGGATGACGTCGTCGGAGTACTTAGACGCCGCCTATGCGTGCTGACGTCAGTTCTTCTTTTTTCCGCGCCAGCTAGCGCAGATCCGAGAAGCTCTACCCCGTAGTCACTTTTTGACTAAAACTTTTGATAATTTTTGATCTTCTTTGAGTCGCTCGACTTCAGGTGCCGGTATGGATGCCCGGTTTCAAACCCTGCTCGAGGTGTAGTCGACTGATGTCGAGTACCGACCCCCATCGCCGGTGTCTGCAGTGCCTAGGCCTCGACCACGACGACCGTTTCTGCTCCGACTGTCGAGCTCTGACGTCGAAGGCTAGGCGGGAGCGGTCCCGCAAGCGCCTCGAGCTCCGGCAGTCGGCCCCGCGCCATTCGAGGTCCCGGTCCCATGGGAGGTCGAGGGATCGGTCGCGGGGACTGAGCCCTCGCAGCTCCGGAAGTTGGCATCAGTCTGCTTGTTCCTCCTCAGGTAAGAGGCATGAGAGGTCGGAGGGGCGTCATAGATCCTCCGACCGCCCCCGACGCTCGCCTGACGCGGCCGGGGTTTTGGGTGGCACCCTCCACGCGGCTCCGCAGTCGCTAGCGCCGCATCCTGCCCCATACCTTCGGGTCCCTGAACAGGGTGCGACGCCGGAGGAGATCGAGCGGTACCTCATGGCCATGAGGTCGCTCTCTTCTCCACCGGACCCCACGGCGCCTTCGGGCCCAGTGGGTTCGGCTCCGGGGCCTAGCGGGTTGAGTGCTCCGGCACCGACGCCGCAGACTGCTTCGGCCTCGGCGACTTTGGTCCCGGTGCCGCAGGCCCCTGCCGGATCCGGCTCCGGGTCGACCTCACGACCTCGCCGGCCCCAATGGTGTCACCACCGGCGCCGACTTCGGTCGACGCCGGCCCCAGTTCTTCTGTCAATCCCGTTCAGCCGTCGACACAGCCCTGTTGGGCGCCGTACGAGACGGCTTTGGGTACATTCTACTTTAATGAACGGGCCCCAATTGTTGATCCTGGCTACCAGGCATTGGGTGATGAAGAGGACTGGGAGGGGTCTGAGGACCCTCTGACAAAGGAATGTCAGGACCAAACGGACTGGACAGAGGAGCTTGGGGAAGCCAGCGGCCTGTATCTTTCCCCAGACACTGGTTTTGTCTCCCCTCCCACCGTGGCTACGGAGGAGGGGGCAGCCTATAGCGTAGTTCTGATGCGGGCGGCTAAGGCCTTAAACCTTACGCTCCCCTCAGCGGCTGTGAGGACTAATCTCCTCACTGAGGTCCTCAAACTGCAGTCAAGCTCGGTTGAGCCTCTGCTGCCGTTCAATGAGGCCTTATGTGACGTTCTGCTGGGCACCTGGTCCAAGCCCGCCTCAGGACAGCCTGTGGACAGGAACGTGGCCAGACGCTACCGCCCGGCTCCGGGTGACCCAAGTTTCCTGTCGACCCATCCCACCCCTGAGAGCCTGGTTATCTAGGCCTCTAACTCCCAGACTGCATTCCCATCGGCACCTCCCGACAGGGAATCCAAGAGGTTCGAACAGTTTGGCAAGAAGGTGTTCTCGTCCCTTAGCCTGGGACTGTGGTCAGTCAACACCGCATGCCTCTTGGGCTGCTACACCCACACCCTGTGGGACACGGTTGGGGACGTGCTGCCACAATGCTCTAAGGAGGTCAGGGCTAAACTCGCCCAAGCCCTAGCGGAGGGTCGAGATGCGGCACGGTACTCTATCCGGTGCGGACTGGATACCACCGATACGCTAGGCAGAGCAATGGCCACGGACAGAGGCGGTCAGACGCCACGCCTGGCTACGGTGCGCCAATTTTTTGGCCGATGTCCAGGCCACGCTTCTGGACATGCCGTTTGATGGCCGTCGCCTGTTTGGCGACCAGGCAGACCACGCGCTTGAGCGCTTTAAGGACTCTAGGGCTACGGCCAAGTCCTTGGGCCTCTCGGCCCCCCGCCAGCAAATGGGTGCCTTTCACTCCTTTCGTGGCCAAGGAAGGGGCGCCCCCACACGGACCGTCAGCCACACACCGCAGCAGAATGTCCAGCGCAGTGGCGGCCGTGGAAACCGCCGGGGAGGCGGTCGGGGTCCCAGGCGAGGCCAGTCCGCACCCGCAGCTCCCGCCTCAAAACCTTCCGAGTTTTCAGGCCCATGTGACGCCAGTGGGGGGCAGGGTCCGCCATCACCTCTTCCACTGGCGCACAGTCACATCGGACAGGTGGGTGCTGCAAATCGTCCGAAGGGGCTACTCCCTCCCCTTCGAGTCGACCCCTCCAGCCATGACACCGCAGTACCACCGCGTGTCGGGGGACCACTTGCAACTTCTGCAAGAGGAAATTACGGCCCTCTTGGCCAAGGGGGCCATCGAGCGCATTCCTGGGCCAGAAGTAGGGTGTTGTTGCTACTCCCACTACTATCTGGTCCCCAAGAAGGGCAAAGGGGGCCTACGCCCTATCTTGGACCTACGGAGCGTCAACGGCTTCCTCCGGAAGGAGAAGTTCAAGATGTTGACTTTAGCTCAAGTCTTGACTGTCCTAGACCCGCAAGACTGGATGGTGGCGTTGGACTTGCAGGACGCCTACTTTCTCATCCCCGTTCTGCCGGCCCACTGACGTTACCTGGGGTTCACGGTAGGCCTCGAGCATTTTCAATTCACCGTGCTCCCCTTTGACCTCACAAGCGCCCCACGGGTGTTCACGAAAGTGATGGCGGTGGTCGCAGCTCATCTGCGCAGGTTGGGGGTTTCAGTCTTCCCCTACCTCGACGACTGGTTGTTGAAGGCGGGCTCGCCCCAGACAGTCGTCCACCACCTCCAGATTAAGGCGGATCTCCTGCACCAGCTGGGGTTTTCCATCAACGTGCCGAAATCACACCTGGGCCCCTCTCAGAAGCTCCTCTTCATCGGAGCTGTTCTGGACTCGGCGCAGTTTCGGGTTTATCCTCCCGAGCAGCGAGTCCGGTATATTCAGGCGTTGAATCCCATCTTCCAGCCGCTATCCCGGGTTTCGGTCAGGTTGACGCTGCGGCTTCTGGGGCTGATTGCTTCCTGCATCCTTCTGGTGCATCACGCCCGGTGGCGGATGCGGGCTCTGCAGTGGGACCTGAAGTTTCAGTGGGCCCAGCATCAGGGCAACATGTCCGACCATGTCCTGATCTCGGAGGGCACTGCGAGACAGTTGCAGTGGTGGCTCACGGACCGCGATTGGGTCAACGGCAGATCCCTCTCCCTTCCGGAGCACGTGGTTGTGACGGACGCGTCCCTCCAGGGCTGGGGAGGCCACTTGGGACAGGCGGAGGTCAGAGGCCTCTGGTCTCAGGCGGAGTCCCAGCTCCATATCAACCTTTTGGAGCTGAGGGCGATTCGTCTAGCACTGAAAGCATTCCTCCCCTCTGTTCGGGGGAGTGTGGTGCAGGTGTTCATGGACAACACCACCGCCATGTGGTACTGCAACAAACAGGGCGGTGTGGGGTCCTGGACCCTCTGTCAAGAGGCTCTGCGGCTCTGGCAGTGGCTGGAACATCAGGGCGTGACCCTGGTAGTTCAACACCTGGCAGGTTCTCTGAACGCCAGGGCGGACAAACTCAGCCGACGGTGCTCAATGGATCATGAATGGCGTCTGAACTCGGACGTGGCGCAAGGCATCTTTCTGCACTGGGGAGAGCCTTGGTTAGATCTATACGCCACCGAAGCGAACGTGCAATGTCATCAGTTCTGCGCGTTGGAATTTCCAAGGCGGCACTCGCTCGGCGACGCATTTCGTCGCGAGTGGAGTTGCGGTCTGTTAAACGCCTTTCCGCCTATACCACTTCTGCCCAGAGTGCTGAAGAAGGTCAGGCGCGACCGGGCCCAGGTAATCCTTGTGGCTCCGGACTTGGCTCGAAGATACTGGTATCCCGAGCTACTCAACATGTCAGTCGGTCCCCCGATCCGTCTGCCTCTTCAGGAGGACCTTCTGTCGCAGCAGCAGGGGACGGTCCTCCACCCGAACCTGTCCAGTCTCCACCTCCATGCTTGGAGATTGAGCGGCGGCAGTTGAGGTCATTTGACTTGCCTCCTGAAGTTTGTGATGTTATTCTGGCAGCCAGGCGTCCCTCCACTAAGTCGGTATACACCTGCCGGTGGTTCAAATTTGTGGCATGGTGGATCACAACAGGTGGCACAAGGACATGGCTGGCTCCGCTCTGGAATCTGAAATCTCTTTGGGCTCAACACCAACAGGACCTATCGGAGGTTATCCAGGTGTCGTAAGCGACTGTGAAAGACCTGCAGTGGTGGCTGCTCAACCTCAATTGGACCAGTGGCAGACCCCTCATTATGCCTCACCCACAGCTAATTGTTGTGAGAGATGCATCATTGCTGGGTTATGGAGGTCACCTAGGAGAAGTGGAGATCACAGGTCTCCCATGAAGATTTGTCTCCAAATCAACCTGTTAAAGTTATGAGCTATCTGTTTGGCACAGATAGCATACCTCCCAACCCTCAAGGGGTAACCGATAAAGGTTCTCACAAACAACCAACATCTAGTGTTGCAACAAACAGGGTGGATTGAGGTTGTGAGTTCTGTGCCAGGAGCCTCCAAGTCTCGAAGTGGCTGAAGGCTCAGGGCATTTCCCGGAGTGCTCAGCACCTGGCAGGATCTTTAAATACCAGGGCAGTCCAACTCCATCATTGTTGACTAGCGGATCATGAATGGCAGTTGGAGTTGGCTCAGGGACATCTTACTGTGATGGGGAGAATCATGGCTCGATTTTGCCACCGCAGAGAACGGGTAGCATCAAAGCTTTAGCACGTTAGAGTTCCAAAGGCAGTTCTCCCTCTGAGACGCCTTAGTTTCAACTTAAGCTCAGGATTCCTGTATAGCTTTCTGCTTCTACCATTCCTGCCCAGAGTGCTGAAGATCAAGAAAGACTGGGTCATGTCCTAGTGACTCCAAACTGGGGGGCAAGAATGTGGCACTGAAACTTCTGGCTATGAGCATTTTTCCTCCTTTGCTTCTCCATTTAGCTGCTCCTTCGGAAGATCTCTTGTCACAACTGCAGTCCTGGGTCCTGCATTCAAACCTGCATGTCCATGCATGTAAATTGAATGGTGACAGTTAATAGCTCCCAAAGTGGTTGGTGTCATTGTGGCAGCCAGGCATCCTTCCACCGGAATGGTATGCAAAGGAAGCTGGGTGAAGTTTGTTGTTTGGTACCCCTCCTCCATATCCCCCTAACAGCCAACCCTTTGAAGCAAAGTTGTGTGATATCTTGTTCTTTTGCCTGTCTTTAACCCAGCAAGGCTTTGCTGTGGCAACAGCTATGGACTATCTTTCACCTTTTTCCGTTTGCTGGATCAGCCATTGCTTTTCAAATCCTTTTTTGTGATGTATTTCTAGAAAGAGTTGGCCTACATGTTTGTCGCCACCCCTTGCCATGCTGCAGTGGGACTTCAGTTAGGTTCTCACTTATCTAGTTTGTACCAATGCACATCTGTCCTTCAGGCCTGCTTACCATTAAAGTGTTCCTCGTCTCCATTACATCTGTAAGATGAGTGAGTGAATTCCGTCTTTGTCCATCCAACAGCCATATACATGGGTATTCCCGGGCACATTGGTCCTTGGGATGAAAGTAGCATTTCTGTCGAAGGTAGTTCTGCCCTTCCACATTAGGCAATCCATCACCTTTCTGGCTTTCTACACTCAACAGTTTTCCCTTCATAGACTCTAATAAAGCCAATAGTTTTTACATTGATCGGACCAGAGTTCAACTGTTTGTTGTGAGTGTCTACAATACGAAAAAGGAGAGTGTGGTGCAGAAGAAAAACATCTCTTGATAGATTGTCTTCTGTATCAAGATCGGCTATGGGCTAACTAAAAAGTAGCTTCCAGAAGGCCTGCATTCTCATTCCACCAAGATGAAGGCTGCTGTCACTGCGTTGGCTCGCGGTGTGTCAGGTTCAGACAAATGCCAGGCTGCTACATGAGCGTCCTCCACTTGTTCACAAAGACTACTGCCTGGATGGCCATTTGGCATGGGCATTTTTCCCTATCGGTCATGCTGTTTTTTCTGGTCTGGCCCATTCCACAGACCCTTCACCACAAAGCGAGGAGTCTACGGTTAGAAGTCTGTCTGGAGAACAAGTTAAATGTAGTAAATTTTTTTGTAGAGGCCTTAAATGCAGATTCTTTACTGGCCCACCTTCCTCCCCGTTCTGTGGAATGGACTCATACAGCCTATTAAGATTCCAATGTAGAGGTCTGCACAATGGCATATTCTGATTTCTATGGGCTCCGCATCTGTGCAAACAGTGATCAGGAAGATACTTATGTCGGCACATGGAGATGTTTGAGATATTGTGGCCCTGACATCGAGTAGGCCATCTCTGGCGCGGCGCTGCATGATATCAACTACTGATGGGTGGGGGAATTGCTATCAAAACCTTCTGGATCCAGTCTTGGTAACTGGGGAAATTCACATTGTGAGGAATTTGTGTTTAGATGCTCTCTACAAGAAGAACAAGTTACTTTCTTCGGTAACGCTTTTTCTGGTGGATACAGTATCTGCCTGTGGATTCCTCACCTTGCGAATATCCCCTGTGCAGCAGACAATCAGAAACTTTTGTAGCTCTCCACGCCGGAGTGGTCATGGACGACGTCACAGAGGGTAAGACTCCGCTCGCGACCCCGCTGATGTCACTGGACCCATAATAGGGCCTCGTCGACGTGATGACGTCAGTTCCGCCTTTTTTTCCGTGCCCCCGAGGCACACGGACGGACCGACATAAATAGGCACAGTATACATAGTACACAGTATTCAAACCAACACACAGTGTGAAATCAATGCAATAAGCAAGAACAATTAAACACTTCTATTGAAAATTACAAATATATACACTTATCAGGTGTAGGAGAGTGGACAACGGGGAGGCGGGTGGGTCAGTGAGGAATCCACAGGCGGATACTGTATCCACCAGAAAAGCGTTACCAAAGGTAAGTAACTTGTTCTTCTGATGGATACATCTGCCAGTGGATTCTTCACCTTGTGAATAGAATCCCACATCAGTCCAATATAAAAGCTCACCGCCCTCTTAGGGTCCAGACGATGAAGCCGCTCCTCCTCCTTGGAAGTGTGAGGCGGAGGATAGAAGGTAGGAAGGGTAATGGACTGCCCCAGATGAAAGGAGTTACCACCTTAGGAAGAAAAGCAGCCCTGGTCCTGAGAACCATTCTTTCAGCATGAATGGTCAAGAATGGGGGCTTTGAACTAGGAGCTTGAAGCTCCCTTACCCTCCTTGCCGAGGTAATTGCTACAAGAAAAACTGTCTTAAAAGACAGAAGTCTCATGGGACACTTGTGTAAAGGTTTAAAAGGTGAACCAATCAAATAGGTTACAACAAGATTTAAGTCCCATTGAGGCACAATAAATGGAGTAGGAGGGAATTTGTTGGGAAGACCTTTTATGAAACGTAACACAATAGGTGACTTAAATAAAGACGGTTGGTCCGGCAAACAAAGGAATGCCGACAAGGCCGATAACCTTTTACAGTCGTAACAGCAAAGCCCTGCTGGGCCAAAGAATGAGCAAACTGAAGTATGTTGGACAAACAAGCCCTTAAGGAGTCAATAGATCTCTCTCCTCAACCCCACAAAACAAATTTAGACCATCTATAAGAATAGATTGACTTGGTGGAAAGACGCCTGGCTGAAAGAATAACATCCACAACATCAGGCGGGCGAGAAAAATAATTCAGGTTGCCCTGTTCAATCTCCAGGCATGAAGGTGTAAGCTCTGGAGGTGGGGGTGTAGAACCTGCCCCTCCATCTGAGAGAGGTCTGCCCCGAGAGGGAGACAGAGCGGCGGGCACGAGGAGAGGTGGAGAAGATCTGTGTACCACACCCTTCTTGACCAATCTGGGGTGATCTATATAACTTGGGCCCGATCTTGGCGAATCTTCCTCAGAACCCGAGGAATCAATGGTATGGGAGGAAACGCGTAAAGGAGTTGTGAGCCACAACTCAACTAAAACACGTCCCCCAAAACTCGCTGCACCGGATACTGGAGACTGCAGAATGACGGGCAGTGAGCATTCTCGCGAGTAGCAAACAGGTCCACCCGAGGAGTTCCCCACGTCCGGAAGACGAAACTAACTACCTCTGGATGAAGCCTCCACTCGTGGTCGGCCGAGAACTGACTACTGAGACTGTCTGCATGCACATTCAGAACTCTGGCCAAATGATTTGTCATCAGACAAATCTGGTGGCTCTGAACCCAGGTCCAGAGACGCAGAGCCTCTCTGCAGAGACACTCCGACCCTACTCCTCCCTGTTTGTTGACATACCACATCACGGTCATGTTGTCCGTTAGGACCTGAACCGACCGACTGCAAAGGGAAGGAAGGAAGGAGGGCCTTGAGCGCCAAATGTATTGCCAGTAACTCTAGAAGGTTGATGTGAAGCAACCTTTCCTCTGTAGACCTTAGACCCTTGACCTCCAGATCCCCCAGATGAGCACCACACCCTAGGGAGGATGCATTCGTTATCACTGTGGCAACCGATGGAGGTAGATGAAAGGGCTTTCCTTGAGACCGATTGCCCTCCACGCTCCACCAAGACAGATCCGCTGCAGTTTCTCTGGAGATCTTGACTGACTCCCTGAGATCTCCGTTGTGTTGATACCACTGCCTGCGGAGGCACCACTGGAGCGCCATCATGTGCCAGCGTGCATGGTTGACCAACAGAATGCAGGAGGCAAACAGACAGAGCAGGCGAAGGATCTTCAGGACTGGAACGACCGCTCCATTATAAAATAAGGGAATGATTGACTGAATGTCGAGAATCCTTTGAGGTGGAGGGAATGCTCGACAGACAGTAGTGTCCAGTACCGCCCCTATAAACAGGTTGCGCTGTGAGGGCACCAGGTGAGATTTGGGTACATTTATTGAAAACCCCAATTTGTACAACAGCTGGGTTGTCACCCGCAAATGATGAAGCACCTTCTCTGGAGACTCTGCTTTGAGAAGCCAGTCGTCCCGATAGGAGAAAACTGGAATCTCCGATCTTCTGAGATGGGCGGCCACCACCGCCATCACCTCGGTGAAGACCCGAGGTGCAGAAGTAAGTCCAAACGGAAGGACCGCAAACTGATAATGTTGCGAACCCACTGTGAAGCGGAGATACTTCCTGTGCGACTTCAGGATGGGAATATGAAAATACGCATCCTGCAAGTCGATCGACACCATCCAATCTTCCAGCAGCACCTGAAGAATCTGCGCAAGGGTAAGCATCTTGAACTTCTCTTTCTTCAGATAAAGATTCAAGACCCTGAGATCCAGAATTGGGCGTAATCTGCCATCTTTCTTGGGAATCAGGAAATACCAGGAGTAGAATCCCTGACCCCTCTCCTGCTCTGGAACCACCTCTATCGCACCTTTCTTTAGCAAGGTCGGAACTTCCTCCTGAAGGAGATGGAGCTGTTCTTCTGAGCAAGCCCCTTGGCAAGGAGGGAAATTTGAGGAAATTCCCGAAAGGGAAGAGCATACCCATTTTCCACTAGATTGAGAACCCAAAGGTCTGTAGTGGCCGATTCCCAATCCTGTAGAAAATGGGTAAGCGGACCCCCTACAAGACCAACATGATCCGGAATGGGGAATCCAGGGCTGCTTTGCTGCAGTGATAGGAGGAGAAGAAGAGTAGGAGGAGGGCTGACTGCCTCGTGGACGACCTCTACTTTTTCCTCTATATGACTTGTATAGAGTATTCTGTTGCTGTTGTTGCTGCTGCAGACGAGGTTGGCCATATGAACGAAAGGATGACCTCCCAAATCCTCTGTATTTACGAATAGAACCTCTAGGCTGAGTTTGCAAGCCAAGAGATTTTGCCGTAGCTTTGCTATGTTTATACCTCTCTAGGGCAGCGTCCGCTTTCTTACCAAATAGTCCTGAACCATCAAATGGTAAGTCCAACAGAGTAGCCTGCAGATCTGTTGAAAAATCCGTAGACTTCAACCAGGCACCCCTTCTAGTAGCCACTGCAGAACCCATGGTCCTTGCCACTGAGTCAGCTGTGTCTAGCCCACTATGAATGACGTGCAGTAGCCTGGGTATCATCCAAAACTTCCTGAAAGTTCTTCCTGTCCTCAGACAGTTTAGGCAGCAACTGTTTAGATGAGTCAATCAAAGCATGGATGTACCTTCCCATCAAACAGGTAGCCTTCATAGATTTCAGCGCCATACTTGCAGAGGAAAATACCTTTTTGGCAGACTGATCAACCTTTTTTGATTCCCTGTCCGCTGGAACTTGAGGGAAAGCTCCCGAAGATCTCCTTGAGAATGCAGCCTGAACCACTAGGCTCTCCGGAGAAGGATGAGAAGATAAAAACTCTGGATCACCAGGAGCCACCATATATCTTCTTGCTATAGATCTGGAAACTGGAGGCGCAGAAAGAGGCTTTCGCCAGACCTCCGACACAGGCTCAAGAATAGCCTCATTGAAATTCAAGAGAGGCTCAACAACCGAAGAAGGCGAATGGAGTACTTCCGTTAATAAATTTGACTTGAACTCAGTGGTAGGGAGTTGAATGTCCAATAATTCAGCCGCCTTTCTAACCACCACGTGATAAGGGGCTACATCCTTTGAAGGAGCATCAGAATCAGGAGAAAACTCCCATTCAGGTGAAATGTCCAGGCCACTGGTCTCTCTCAATTCAGCAAAGTACTCATCGGAATCGCGTAGCTCACCTTCTTCCATTTCTTCACGATACCTCCTCTCTTCTAAAACCCTCTGGGCCTCAATCCTGGAACGAATCCTCGGCAGCGGAGTCGACGGATCCATAACCGGCTCCATCTGATTCGGAGCCGGCGCCGTGCACGGATCCGATGGCGCCGCTTGCGCTGAACGAGGCCAAACAGACAGCGCCGGTAAAGATGTAAACTGTGTCGGCGTCAGAGCCCTCAGTGCCGGGAAACTCCAAGACGGCGCCGTCGGAAGGAAAGGCATGAAAGGGGCCTGGGCATAGGCCTGAGTGCCCCCAAATTGAAAGCTAATGGACCCATGGGACCCGCCGGTGCACCAGAGGGTTACATTGCCCTTGCAAATACCCCATACATAGCATTAAGGTAATGTGCAGGGTCTTGTCCTGGAGCTGGGAATGGAGGTTAAGCTCCTGGTACTGGCTCCACAGCAGGTGTTCCTGTATTCGAGCCAGCCCGCGCTGATAACGGAACTTCTTCTGGATCTACCTTGTCTTCCGGCACAGGATGTTCCTGATCTAGAGCCGGAGAATGGACCAAATCTGGTGATGGAGCCGGTGTCGGTGATCGACGTGGAGAGACTTCAGGTGAAGCCGACTTCTCTGGTGAAACCGGATTCGATAACGAAGGAGAGACATAATCTCTTCTGTGATGTCGAGGTCAGCGCCGCTTCTTTATCAGATCGATGCCTTGAAGAGTGCTTCTTCGGCTTCAAATGTCCCGGCTCCGAGCCCGACCTGGATTCGGAACGAGACCTCGACCTCCTCCTACTTGCTTTCTTATCCTTCCTCATTTTAGCCATAAAAAGCTTTGCCTGTCTCTCTTTCGACGCTTTTGGGTTCATATTCCTGCAGCTAGGACATCCATCGACGTCTTGGTCGGAAGACAAGCACCAAACACAATCTTCGTCCGGGTCAGTGATGGACATCTGCTTACCGCTCTCTGTGCAGGGCTTAAAACAAGACTTCCTCGCAGACATCGTCCAAAGAAACAAGGGAAACGGAGGAAAACAGCTAGAAATACAAATTAACTATGGAGAGTCCCTAAAATCCTTTGGTGTCGACAGCGGGGAAAAAAGGGTACTAACGTCATCATGCCGACGAGGCCCTATTATCGATCCAGTGACGTCAGCGGGGTCGCAAGCGGAATTGTACCCTCTGTGAGGTTGTCCATGACCTCGCCGGCGTGGAGACCTACAAAAGTTTCCAGTTGGCTGCTGCGCAGGGGATATTCACAAGGTGAGGAATCCACTGGCAGATGTATCCATCAGAAAAGGCAATCTGCACAAAACTTGGACAATAAAAGTTCTCTTTCAGCTCCTTCATAGAACGTTTTGTGCAGATCCATTAAGCAGGACCCAGAAAAAAGGGAAGAGATGTCCCCAAAACATCGATTTCCCATGTTAATTCCCTTAGGAAACTTTTCTCTCCAATACAGGAAAAAACAGCTGAATGGAATTGCACCAAATATGGCAGAAAGTTAGAACTTTACTCAGAAAGGGTGCTTTTTGTTATTTGGTGTAAATGCACTTCTGACCTTACATGCTACATCACTTATGACATGTTGAAATTAAACAAAAACTGGAGGGCATGAATAGGTGTTGGGCATTTGCGCAGAGATTGCTGTAAGGCCCTACTGAAGCCCAGTGCATAAAGGGGTCGGAAGTTCTATTTTTTGACTAAGCTAGAACTGGTGTATTTTTTTTTTAACATTAGTTTATCTCATTCCAGCACTTTATTATAATATCATTTTAACCTTTATTTCATTGAAAATATATTTATATAGGGCTGGCCTTTGAGACAATTAAGTTCTCACCAGACTAATGTTTTTGATAAAAATTAAAAAAAACACACACTCCCACTCACTCATACTCTCTCAATGTAGAACTAACCCGTGTATAGCCACGTTCGTAGAGCTTTCCTAAGTGCCAGTAGTTCACGGATGGAGCGAAGAGGGGGGAGGAAGATTGTTCCACAGTCTGGCCACTTGAACAGCAAAGGACAGTCCTCCAGCGTGGATCTTTTTGAACTTTGGTACCACTAGTAAAGATGCGTTCATAGACTGTTAAAGGGTTATCGGTTTATCGTGAAAAACTGAGAAGCATCTCACTATAGCTTCTGGTGAATGGGCTGTGATAATAGTGTACTGCTTATGTGGCCCAGTGTAATTTGTACCTCTTAAAGCCCAGAGTTAGCAGCTGGAGTGTGAGCGATACAGATCAAAGAGCTCAGACGTTGCTAAGCCGACCTAATGGGGTAAAAGTAAGTGTGTGTATTCGCGTTAGCAGACACACAAGGAAGAACAAATGGAGGAAGAATGCACATGTGTTTAGCATTAGCAGACCCCCAATGAAGCACAACATGTTCATTAACCAGATAGTAGGTATCTGTGTTGAGATGAAATAAAGGGAAGTAGTCTTAGTTGTTTAGCACTGAGCCCCAAGGGATGTCTCATTTAGGCCGTTTATGTGGGTACCCAAACGGTACACCCACCTTTGCTTCTTTTAAAAAAGAATCCTCTGGGTGTTTTTCTTGGCGTCCACCTTTTCAATTACTGTCCAGCGTATATCATTAGTGGTGTGATTGTTCTGTATGAAGTGATCACTCAGTTTGGTTGTGACCCGACCACACCGGATATTACTGCAATGTTCGCAGATTCTTTGTTTCACTTTACGCGCGGTCATACCAACATAACACAACCCACAGGGGCAGGTTATTAGATACACCACGTGTGTGGAGTTGCAATTGGTGTGTGCCCTCTGGGTCCATACTTTATCTTGCTCAAGATTAAGAATCTTTGTGTGTGATGTGAGGTGACAGATGCTGCAGTTGGAGCAAGGATAATTTCCGGTCACTTTAGGTAGCCCCCATGCATCAATCACAGATCTGGTCCCATTGGGGCGTTTGTTATCGGGAGTGTGTTGACCAGGGTGTCTTGCAAACTGCGGCCGTGTTTAAAAGAGAACAGGAGTTTGTCCCAGTTCATATTATTGCTGTTTAGAATGCGTCAATGTTTTTGAATGTTTCTTTTTACAGCATTAGAGGCTGAGCTGTAGGTGGTGACACACTTCAACTGAATATCACATTGTGGTTGCAGATTATCTTCAAGGAGAACTTCCCTTGGTTGGTTCCTTGCCCTTTTATAACCTTTTGATAGGACATTTTTTGGGTACTCTCAGTTCTCTAGTTTTGTGGTTAGGTCATTTGATTGATCCCGGAAGTCGTCTAGGTGAGTGCAGTTGCGCCTAAGCCGGAGATATTGGCCATAAAGCAGATTCTCTCGCAGGGCTCTAGGGGGAAAGCTTGTGAATTCCAGCAAGTTATTCCTAGCCGTAGGTTTATAGTGTGTTTTCGTGGCAAAAGACCCATTCTTCTTGGATATGACCACGTCTAAAAAGACAACCTCTCTGTCAACTGTATGGGTACATTTTAAGTTTGGATCCAGGGTGTTGATCCAAAGGAGGAAGGTCTGTAAAGAGTCAGCTGCGCCGTGCCATACCACCAAAACGTCATCAATATACCTCCTCCATTAGCCTATGGAGGAGATGTACGGGTCAGCATTTTGAATATTCTTCTGTTCGAAAGCATGGACATACAACCCGGCTACACTGGGGGCAAAAGTACTGCCCATGGAAGTACCAGTGCGCTGGAGGAACAATTTGCCCTTAAATTCAAAGAAGTTTTTTTTCAGTTCCAACGTGGCACATTCCAATATAAACTCCTTAGGAGTGTTGTACTCCCAGGCCGTGGTATTGAGAGCTTCACCCAGGATACTGATGGTATCATCCTGGGGAATGCTCATATACAGGCTCTTAATATCCAATGTGACCAGTATGGTATTAGTCATGTCACATTGTAAGGTGTTCAAGAGGTTAAGAAGGCTTTTGGTGTCCTTTAGGTACGTGGGGGTCTGTTGGACTAGTGGTTTTAGGAAGTAATCACAAAACCGTGAGAGGGGCTCAAGGAGTGACCCAATGCCTGAGACAATTGAACGGCCCCTTCTGAGGGGGGTCTTGCCTTTGTGGATTTTGGGCAATGTATAGAAATACGGTATGATGCCCTCACTCTCCTTCAAAAAAGCGGCCTCGTTCTTTGAGATGTGGCCATTGGCTTCCGCATCTTCCTCCAGGTCTGTGATGACTCTTTTTAGATCCCGAGATAGATCCTGCGCTAATGGTAGATATTTTTTCGTGTCTCCCAACAGTCTACAGCATTAGACCTCATAATCTGTTGTGTTCAGAATTACTACCACACCCCCCTTGTCTGCAGGTTTTATAGTGATCAGGGGGTTGTTTCGTAATTTGTCAAGAGCCTGTAATTCAGTTGCTGTCATGTTTTTAAAGATTGTGGGTGTCTCCAGGTTCTCAATCTCATTGAATACAGCCTCTTTAAACGCTGTAATTTCAACTGGTATTGTATGTGGAGGAGGGGTGAAGGAGGATTTCACCCATAATGGTGTGTCCCCTACAGTACCTTCCTGTGTAAATTCTTCCTTCCCTTCGAAAAAAGCTTTCAGTTTCAACTTCCTAAAAAAATTTGAAAGCTCGCAGTGTAAGCGAAAGTTGTCTAGACGGGCGGTCGGGACAAAGCCTAGACCCTTCTCCATGACTGCTGATTCGTCAGTTGAGAAAGTGGTGTTTGAGAGATTAACAATCAGACTCCCTGTGCACTCGTGCCTGCTTGAGGTTGTTTGCTCCGACTGTGGTTCCCCACTGGGTGGTCTTGTTCCCAGTGTACCTGTGTTTGCCCTCTCCTTTTGCCTCTGCCTCTCCGGCCTCTCCCTAAAAAAGGTTGGCCAAAAGGGTTCGGCTGGTATGGTTGGTTCCAACCCATCGGCATCATTTGTGGGTGTTGGAAGTGCATCGGGTGTATACCCCCACCTCCTTGTGTTGGGAAATGGGTCCACATAGGTTGTTGGAATAAGGGGCGAGATCTTCCTCTAAAGCCACCTCTTTGCTTCTGCTAGTAACTACCAGTGCTGGACCTACTGCTATTTGATAAATTATCATCGGAGCTGCCTGTGTCTGAATTAGGTTTGTTAGGTGTGGTGTAGGTGGGCTCTGAGTAGGAATATATTTTGGAGAAGGAATTTTTTTTTAATCCTTTTGGAATTGTGCCACTTTTGTTTGGGTCAGATTATCTTTATATTCATTGATGTCTTTGTTAATATCATACAGGCGTTTTTTATAGCCTGTCAGGGTAGTTTTGAAATGTGATTCGGTTTGTGTGATTTCTACCATGATGGCTTCTGACAACCTGACTGCTGTCTTAATTATGAGTACGAGTCAGTCATGTGTGCAATGCCATGCGATCATCCTGATCGTGAGGTTTTCCCACGACTCACAAGGACCTCCATTGAGGACCTGTGCCCCTAATAGATACGAATTGCCAGATATTGCGATACCGTCAGAGCGGCTCCCCGGAATGCTATATTGCCACATTTCATTATTGTAACTACTGAGCCATTTTTGGCTTCCCCGGTGTGGGCACTATCTATATCTGTGTTCATTAGGCAATTTATTGTTGTCCTGAGGATGAACCTTGTATTTTAATTGGGTTCAAGACGTCGTTGACCTGAATACACTAAATGCATAACTATTTTGTGATTTACTATTTGCATATGTGTATAATATGTATTGTCTGTGTATGATTTATGATATTCAGACCCCTACAATTTGCCTATAAATTCCCCTGTTCGTTTTCCCTTGAGTGTGATAGTTGGGCACCGGCTGGTGTCCCACTTGTATCACACTGATTCTTATATATATTCTATTCATTGGAAATTAAACTGTCCGGCTGGACATATGATATAGAACTATTTAGTCTATATTTATTTGGATTCATTGTTTCTTGTCTAGGAACCACTGTCTCTGTTGATACGTAACTACCCAAGGTCCCTAGCTTATTGCTCCTTTGGGTTCCCTTGTGTTATATATATAATAATGCCATGCGATCATGGCCCATTCTTTCCTAAAAAATGCATCTTCTAGGAAGATTCTTGGTGCATTAGTGACTAGGAGACCTTTAGGAGCTGTATTTGTCCTCAGATACTCCGTCAAGATGGTACCATGTAGGATTGTGCGTATTCTAGTCTTTTTTAACTCTGATAGTTGTTCCCACTCATTCGTGTGGGTGACCGTGTGTGATATCGAGGGGACCACAAAAAGAGAGGGTCAAGCTAGAATTGCGTCGACCTCCGAATCTGAGAAGGTTAGGCCCAGATTTGCCATTTTTGGTGCTATGAAAAGAACGTTTCTGAATTTTTTTTTACAAAGTCCTCCTTCAAAGAAGGGAAGTTCAAACTCTCACAGCTGTGCGCTGCTAAGTCAACTTGAAACAACAAGAGAAGAAGGGAAACGAGAAACGCTCCTATTCCCCTCAGATTAAGATACAATCAAACAACGGAGGAGCGTCACTACTAAGAATGACTACAAAATAGAGCAAACAAATGGTCTAGCACATAGTCTTGGTTGCTTGCAAAGAAAACCTTAATAGGTTGGTTTGAAAGCCCTCACTCACCGACCTGGTCGGTGACATGCTTCATCATCGGGCCCCACCAGGAGTGGCCGAGTGCCGCCCTGGTGTGCTGCAACGCCAGGTTACTGAAGAGCTGTTATTTTTTGAGTGTGAAGTGAATAAGGAGTGTGAGATAAAAAGGCCAATTGAGTCAAAAAGGGAATTTATTTGTTTCGCCAATTGGACAAGGATAAAAATATATATAGGATAAAGAACCAAATTATAAGTCCAATGTTATCCTAGTGTGAGGTCAACATGTTTCAGCCTATGTGAAATGGTATATCAGGCATTCGTCAGGACCAGTCACTTAAAAAAGATATTGAAAGTATATGGTGTGTCAAACCCTGCACCTTCGTGTGAAATGTGAGGATTGAACTAGGGACGGCATGACTAAAGACCTATATGATATGAGCCCAGACCATTGCTGAATTGGAAATAAGGTTAAAGAAGATGGTCTTCCTTGTGTTATTCCTGTTAAAAAATCTTGAGGTTTAAATGGAAAATCAATAAGGAGTAGTTTCTTACCTGTAACTCCAGTTCTTTTGTAAGGGTATTTCCGTGATAGTCATAATCATGTGAATAGTCCCGCCCATGTGAGTGGACTCCGGAGCACTTCATTAGATATATCGTCTTAAGTTGTCATCTTCTGCCTTTCTTCAGGAAGGCCTGCATAGACACCTAAGAGATAAAGACAATAATGCACCCTAACCAACTAGACTACACTGGACATTACTTCATCTTGAAGTGAAAAAAGATAGCCAGTTTAACTTTTAAATTTAGCAATTTAACTAAGTTTCACACATAGAAATCTCCCCTTCACAAAACTCCTTTTTTCATGATAGAGATGAAACGGGTTGGACAGAGAAGCCCCCCCATAGGCTGCCAATATGTGTCTGCAAATGGATACCGTGCCTTTTAGGAGTCTCCAGAGACCCCCGGTATCCCATGATGCACAGCCAGAGGCAGTTACTTTCAGTTCTTTTTTCCGGCTCCTGCTAGCAGGACCCTGGAGCATTAAGCTCTACCTTTTTTGGTATTCCCTTCAAAATTTACTTCAGTATTTAGATTTTTACAGCTTCACTTGACGTCTTTGGCCTTTATCTACCTTCTGCTGTACTTTTTGGGCAGAATTTCTACAGTTTTCTTGTCAAAATGCCTTCTCTGTTTGACAAGTGTCCTGACTCTGGTAGGAAGAAGGCCAAGTCTGATGCACACAGAGTCTGTATTCTGTGTTTGCCTGTCTCTCATGTCCCTGATACCTGCTCTATTTGCATGACCTTTTCTAGGCTCACCCTGAGTCACAGGGAGAAGATTCGGCTCCAAGGGTTAGAGCAGAGAAGACGGAAGGCAGCATCTACAGCCTCTGGGCAAGGAGAGGGTAAGTCCTCTACCAAAACCCATGCTTCGACCTCTGGGGGGCTCCCCAGTCAAAAAACGGTGGAAAAATGATGCCGGTCCCGATCGACGTCGAAGACGACGACGGCAACGAGAGCAGGTATGACTACTATATGCTCTCAGTCGACTGAGGGCTCTGTGTTGAAGCGATGTCGACACTCCACGTCGAGGAGAAGAACGACGAGGTCTCGGACAAGACAGTCGTCGCGGGTGTCCCCGCGTTCAACATTAACTCAACGCAGATCGCCGTCGTCGATCAGTCACAAAGGCACCGGCGGGCGCCATCGATGCATCACCGCCGTCGACGTCTACGAGAAGGTTGACATCGAGGTACCGTTCCGGGATTCACTCCGTAGTGAACCTGTCGACAGGAAGTTCACCATCCAGACGACGTCGCCGTTCACCGTCGAGCAGTAGATCAACGTCGAGGGGGAGGTCTGACGGTGAGTCCAGGGCGCCTTCTTCGCAGCCAGCTCAAAAACGGAGGAGGCTGGTCTCTTCTGCAGATTTGGAGTACTTGAGTACCTATTCACCATCAAGGACGCTTCCTGCTCCTCGTCAACCGATGGCCCTGCCAGTGACACCGCTAAGTCCTCCTCCTCCCCCACTTCCTCCTCTGTCTCCTCCTCTGTCTTCGCCTAGGCCCACGGCTCCTCAGCCCACGCGTCCGGCAGAGCCTCGAAGACCAAGGTCACGGTGTCAGCCGAGACATTGTTCCCATAGACACAACCGGTCTTCCACGCGATCTCATCGCCATCGCTACGAGAGTTCTCGCTCCGGGCATACCAGGGATATGTCTTCCACAAGTACGGGGAGGTACTCGCCTACTCTAAAGGATTCCCCTCCTCAGACAGTGTCTCCCGTTGATGATATCTCCACCTTTCAGGAGGTTCTGGTCAGAGGGGCATAAAAGCTTAACATTCCCTTCTCTACTCCTGTGCCGTCGACTTCAGTGATATTTCAGACTCTCCAGCAGAGACAAACATCTTGTCCATTGCTTCTGTTGGTGCATGGTTTAGTGGACACGATCTTCTATAAAATCTTTCAGGTTACAGAAGAAATATCGCACACCTGATTCGGATCCCGCCTTCCTCCGACTAGACCCTACCCCGGACTCTATCATAGTGGTGGGGGCAAGGAAACGGCATGCTATGGCAACGACTTCAACAGTACCGCCAGAAAAAGAACGCCGTAAGCTAGATTCGGTGGGGAGAAAAGTTTGCAACACCGTAGCTACATCCATGAAGGCGGCCAGCTCTACTGCCTTGCTGGACCGGTATGACAGATCCCTGTGGGAGTAGCTTCAACAATTTGTGGACCTCCTGCCCAGGGACAAGCGGGAAGATTTTCAGGAGATGGTGAATGGAGGACTGATGGTTTCGAATCAAGTCATCAGCGCTGCAGCGGATACTTCACTTGTAAATGGTTGTCGCCCCTGAAGAGTCTCCGTCCCCGTGTCTGCATCCTTTGTTAATCTTTTACCTTTCCCATTGAATAACATTGAGCGCCCAATGGCTCAAAAGCACCCTGCACCCAGCCCCCTGAGTGCCGCTGGCCGTGCCACCTTTGCCCTATCCTACTTCCCCCTTTGCCCTGAGCTAGTGACCAGGAGCCCAGCTTCCACAGCCGCGTGGCCTGCTAGCCAGCAGCCCCCTGCCCCTCACTGGATAACATTGGGCCTAACTACCTCTGCACCCAGCCGCCCCTGTGCCGCTGAGGGTGAACCAACTGTACCTACCTGACCCTGGGGGATCCCTGAGTCTATTCCCAGAACCTTAACTTCACCAGCCGAGTACTCACCTGGAAACCGGTAAAACACTTACCTGCCATTGGATAATATTGACTGGTTTGACTCTAAAAATCTTCTAAGTGTCTACTTTTGACAACCTAAATATTCATATAAAATCAACCGAATTCCAAAGTACTCACCTGTGATCAGGAGAGAAGCCAGTACTGTACCTTGTAGCCCAGTACTGAACCACAAAAGTAATCCTTATCGGGTTTACTAGTAACCTGTATTTTCTCCATAGGAATCCATTGTCTGCTTTTCCATGAAATTTCTTCTAAGTGTCTACTTTTGAAAACTAGAAATATTTTTTAAAAATCATACAAAATACTGAAACGTAATTACTTACCTGTTTCAAAGTGAGTCCCCAGTGCTGGACCGAAGAGCCGAGTACTGGATTACAAAAGTAACAAGATCGTACTTTACCTGCAACCTGATTTTTCTCCCATTGGATAACATTGCCAGATTTGTGTTGAAAAGATTCTAAGTGTGTAGTTTTAAAATAGCTTTATATTCCTGAAAAATAACTGCAATAACTAAAACGTTTTTACTAAACTGTTTTCAGCTTAGACCCCAGGACTGACCTAGAATCCAGTCCTGGAACTACCAAAGTAATCTACAAAGTAATCAACTGTGTTTAGATAGAAAAACCCATTGAGCTCAATGCTAAATTGTGCGTAGAATTGTGTTGCCTACAGCAACTCCTGTATCTATTGTGTTTACGAAGTTTATTGCCTTTCTGCAAAGTACTCATCTGAGACCTCTCATATTGAGAGCAGTATATTTTGATATCTGTTGGTTCTAAAAATAAAACAACTATATCTTTGATATAAAAACAATTGGCCTGGAGTTCAGTCTTTGAGTGTGTCAAACCTTTTGCTGACTGAGTGGGTACAACAAATGCTTTACACTGTCCTCTGGTACTGCCTTACGGCTCGACCAAGCTACCACTTTAGAGAGTAAGGTCACACCTGGCTTTAACCTCTGATATACCTCTGGGGTTTGTGGACTCTATACACACTGTACCTTATTCTGGTCCAGTGTATATAGAGCCACTTTCTCACACGCATTTCTAATCTACCGTTCTCTGGCACGACTCTCTTTGGCTTCCATGCAGATGGTGAGATGGCCTGCATGAAGACTGAAATGGAGACTTTGAAGGCTGTAGGTCTAGAGAAACCTAAAGAACAGAGAAAAACCTTCCAACTGCTTCCAATGGCGTTATTCCTCCCAGAGGTTCCAATGATCTCAAGGCCGCCAGTCCAAACACCAACAGCAGTTTCAGCGGTCTTCAGCCGTTTCAGAAACTCCAGTCGCGAGGACGGTCCAACCAGCAGTCTGCACAAGGGAACAAGGCCCCTGCTGGTTCCAAGCCCTGAAGGGTTCCTTCCCCCTCGTCCGTTACCCACTCCAGTGGGGGGGCAGCATTCAAAATTATCTGGCAGAGTGGCAGAAAATAGCTCAGGACAATTGGGTACTGAATATTATTCGCAGTGGATACTCGCTACGTTTTACAAGCTCTCCTCCGTCAATTCCTCCAACTCGCTCACGCTGCATGCTACCCGAGTTACAGAGGGAGGCCAATTTCCTCTTGCAGAAAAGGCAAACCGGTTCCTCTGGCACAGAGATGAACAGGACTGTATTCTCGGTTCTTTCTAGTCCACAAGAAAGACAAGAACGAGTTCAGACCCATCCTTGACTTGCGACAGGCAAACAAATGGGTTCGCAGAGAAATGTTTTGGATGCTGTCCTTGCTTCAAATCTACCCTCAACTTCGAGGAAACATCTCAAGTTCCTGCGATTCACTGTGGGCAACAACCACTATCAATACTCCGTGCTTCCTTTCGGCCTGAAGTCAGTACCCCGGACATTTTCCAAATGCATGGCCGTAGTTGCTGCACATCTAAGAAGAACAAAGTGTTCGTCTACCCGTATCTAGATGACTGGCTGATCAAGGCAGCTACGTCTCAGGAAGCGCAACTGCATTTCAATCGGTCTTCAAATCTCCTACTTCATTTGGGCCTCCACATCAACCTCACGAAGTCTGTCTCGACTCCTGTCCAATGTCTACAGTACCCGGGAGCCACCATTGATACACGCACCGCAAACGTGTGTCCTTCGGAGGAGAGATGCTTATCGATCCTTTGGAAGGCTCAGGCTCTCATGAACATACCCTACCCGACTATATGGAAGGTGTCTTCTCTCCTGGGCTCCATACCTCCTGTATCTTCCTCACTCCAAACGCACGCCTCCATATGAGACCCCTGTAAGAATGTCTGGAGGATCAGTGGGACTAGAAACTGGGGGATTGGGAAGACAGGATTCAGCTGTCACAGCAGGCTCTCCAGTCCATCCGATGGTGGTGTTCTCCCCGCAATCTCCTCCGAGGGATTCCCTTCCACAAGGAGATACTTACGCAAACCATGGTGACAGATGCTTCTCTCCACGGCTGGGGTACACATTCCGGCCACCTTCAGATACAGGGAACGTGGTCCTGGAAAGAGACCTGGTACCACACCAACTTTCTGGAACTTCGAGCAGTTCATTTGCTGCTGAAAGTCTTACAGCTGTCGTTTCAGACCAGTTTCCTGCGTGTCCAGACTGACAATACGACCACAATGTTCTACCTCAACAAGCAAGGGGGCTCGAGATCTCGAGTGTTATCTCGGGAAGCCCAGGCCATTTGGAAATGGCTGTTGGCCAGGAACCTGACCATCACAGCAACTCACCTCCCAGGTGTTCAAAATGCTCAGGCAGATGCGCTCAGCAGACTCATTCAAGAAAATCACAAATGGGTCTTAAAGGAAGAAGTGGTGCGAGACATCTTCTTAATATGGGGTACTCCAGAAGTCGATCTGTTTGCTACAGTGGAAAACAGCAAATGCCGCGACTTTGCCTCCAGGTTTTACTAACCAGGGACTCTGGGGAATGCACTGTGGATCAACTGGTCTGGTGGCTTGATCTACGCTTTTCCTCCAATTCCCCTGATCCCGACAGTACTGATCAAGCTCTCACAATCACGGGCCAAGATGATACTCATTGCTCCAGAGTGGCCCCATCAGTGGTGGTTCACAGACCTACTCCACCGGTCTCTCCAGCCACATCTGCGTCTTCCATGCAGGTCGGGCCTTCTAACGAAGTTCGGCAGACAGATGGTACACCCCAATCTCTCGTCGTTGAATTTGGCGGCACTTCTCCTGAGTTAGTACAGTTTGGACATTTGAATCTCCCTTGGGGTTGTATGGAGATATTAAAGGAGGCCAAACGACCATCTACACACACCTCCTATGCATATAAATGGAAAGGATTTTGCATCTGTTGTGCGTCTAAGAATGTGGATCCTACCTCCCGCAAGGAAGATGTCATCCTTCTTTACTTGCTACACTTGACTCAATCTGGCCTTCAGTTTCATTCGAATAAAGTTCACCTGGCAGCTTTAACTGCTTATAGGAAATGTCCTTCACAAACTTCCTTTTTTAAAATCCCAGTCATCAGAGATTTTCTTGAAGGATTGAAGAAAGTGTTTCCTCCCATTGGGCGTCCCTCGCCTACTTGGGAGCTCAATGTGGTTCTTTCTCGACTGATGAGGAAACCGTTTGAACCCATTCATAAGGCTCTCTTCAGCATCTGTCTTGGAAGACAGCTTTCCTTGTGGCCATAACTTCTGCCCGCAGGGTTAGCGAACTTCAGGCACTATGTTAAGAGCCATATACAGTTTTTCATTCCTCTAAGGAAGTTATGAGGACTCAACCTGTTACTCCCTAAAGTAGTTTCAGAGTTTCATGTGAACCAAACTATTACATTGCCTGAATTTTTTCAGAATCCCTCTTCTCCCGCTGGGAGGTCGCTTCATTCCCTTGATGTCAGGAGGGTCTTTAAGTTCTATTTGGACAAGACTAAGGATATCCGTAGATCAGACCAGTTATTTGTGAACTATGGCTCAGTCCGGACTGGTCTAGCTACCGCCAAACAATCCATTTCTAGCTGGATTCAAGCAAGACGGGCTGAAGACGGCTGAAATGCCAGAAACCGGTCCTCAGAAGCTTGTTTCCGGTCCAGGGAAGGCATGGCTTGGCATTTCAGGCTGGACTGTTCCCATGAGGCACAGGGTCAGACTGATTTGCATATGGCCATGTCTGAACTGGGGTGGCAGAGTGGGCTAAAGAACGGTGATGGATTAAACCCAGATCTGTTGACTGGGTGTGAGTGTTTGATTGGTTCAGATGCTCCGTCCATCACCACCCCCTTTTGTACCGCTTTGTTTGCCATAAGTTGGCAGGGTATGCTCAGACATGAGTCCCTTGCTCACTTTGCCACTGGATTCAAGCAAGCCGGGCTGAAATGCCAGAAACCGATCCTCGGAAGCTTGTTTCCGGTCCAGGAAAGTCATGGCTTGGCAGTTCGGGCTGGACTGTTCCCATGAGGCACAGGGTCAGATTGATTTGCATATTGCTATGTCTGAACTGGGGTGGCAGAGTGGGCTAAAGAACGGTGATGGATTAAACCCAGATCTGTTGACTGGGTGTGAGTGTTTGATTGGTTCAGATGCTCCGTCCATCACCACCCCCTTTTGTACCGCTTTGTTCGCCATAAGTTGGCAGGGTATGCTCAGACGTGAGTCCCTTGCTCACTTTGCCACTGGATTCAAGCAAGCCAGGCTGAAGACTGCTGAAATGCCAGAAACTGGTCCTCGGAAGCTTGTTTCCGGTCCAGGGAAGGCATGGCTTGGCAGGTCGGGTCAGACTGATTTGCATATTGCCATGTCTGAACTGGGGTGGCAGAGTGGGCTAATGAACGGTGATGGATTAAACCCAGATCTGTTGACTGGGTGTAAGTGTTTGATTGGTTCAGATGCTCCGTCCATCACCACCCTCTTTTGTACCGCTCCTGGAGAGATGTGCCAACAACTCTCAGGAAAGAGAACAATGTGTGATTGCATTCCAGGGGGGTGTTGCCTCCATCCTGCAGGAAGCCACTTGGGTGTTAGCCTTCAAAGGCAGTCTTCAACGGAGAAGCAGCCCATGAAGGGTAGATGTCACACTAGGGAAGAGGGCTGCCCCCTTGTTTAGGCAGACAGGCTGGCATGGGGAGCAAAGAGGTAAAATCGGTTACCAAACTGGTTTACCCAGGGGCGTATAGTCCTGAGGTAGCCACACCCCAAGGGTGGGCTAAGGAGTTCTGGACACCGAGAGAGGGATCTCATCATCTTGGAGGTATGCAGAATGGTGCATCTTGGGATAGCCACATGCCACACTCCACAGGAAGTGGTCACTAGGTGGAAGGCATCCTGCCCTGAGGGCATTTTCTGAGCTCAAAAGAGGCACTCAGATCTCAACCAACTTTGAAGAATGACCGAAGTACTGCCCTGCACTGAAGGACCAGCAAAGAGAGGCTGACCTGTCAAATAGAGGGACTGTGCATAACATGTCCTACTCAAAGAAAGCTGGCTCCAGAGTCAAGTCAAGCCAAGAGAACTTCAAGGGCCAGCTGACTGGCCTCTTGTTTGCATCACAGGGAAACCAGAAGCCTGTTTGGGCAAGTTGGTATCCCAGCGTCTTCAAAACAACACCAAGAGACTTGCACCCAAGTTCGCTGAGCATTGGAGTGCTGTCCGAGATTTGTTGAGACCCTCAGAAGGAGAGTTATTGACCCAGGAAGGAATGGCGTGTGACCGTGACATTGGATGACTGGACTTCAGCCAGACTGGAGAGGACTTTATGGGATGTCGACCCTGCAACCAGGACCTCCTCACCATCTTCGTGGACTGAGGAATCCCTGCAGGAACAACGCGCCGCATCCATAGCATCCTTAACAGCATCTTCAGCATCCTGCATCCCTTGCATCAGGACAACTACTAATGAATCAATTGCAATGCAGATAAAGTACCTGTAACTGCTAGAGGACTGCTTCTGTGGAGATAACTGTTTCGAAGGACCTTGCTGGGCCCCTTGACTAGCTCCCTCCTGGAGATGGTCGCACCAAGTACATCTAACCAACTGCATTGACACTTACCTAAGTTTTCCTTGAAAAAGTGTCTGATTCGTTAGATTTACCAAGTCGTGTTTGCAGTTGAGTAAAATTGCTTTAATTTAATATTACATATAAAATCCATATCTCCGTAACCCTCTGGTGGATATTTATTGTAGTAGTGTCTAAAATCCTATCAAAATATACTCCATTAAAAAAAAATGGTGTCAGATTTCTTGAGTGCCATGTCAATTTGTTTTTCAATTATTTTGGTGCTGTTTAAATGCTTTACATTTGTTTCTCTGTGCGAACCTTTCTGCTCAGTGTCACATCTACCCAGGATTGAGATGAGGGATAGACAGACGAAACCTAAGGGTCCTAAAGAGGTTGGTAAGCGTATCACACAATGAGGTTGCACAACCACGCCATATAATATACCTCATTTCCTTACATGGAAGATCGGAAAAGTCGAAGAAAAGGTAGCTGAAGTATCTTCACTGCGTTCCTCCAAGTCTCTCCACCTGGCCTGTCCCGGTCTCTGAGGAGAGTGCATCCTTTGTGATGGCGATGAGGGCAGTTGATCAACTGAAGAGTTTCAGCTGGGCATTCCAGTGCATAGCCCCCACTCCCATTTAACAAAGCCCTCACGGTTGTTCTAATGGGGGATTGATCCAAACCCTGTTCTGGGGTCCCAGCCAACCGACAGATTGGCTGTCTCCATTGCCCTGCTCCAGGGGGCCAAGCATTCCTCACCTAGCACCCCACCCCCAAGAATCCGGTCGTGCAGGCTTCTGTGGCCAGGTTTAATACATGTGCATTCCTACCACTTCATCCAGACAAGGAGTCCAAGAGGATGGAGACTTTTGGGAAGAGTATTTTTTCCTGCACCAGTCTCAAACACAGCGTGTCTATTTGGTCGATACATCCATTCATTGTGTGATTTGTTGGTGCAGGTGCTGACCTTGATCCCGGAGTAGTCAAGGCAATTCTTATACATGCTATGCTTGATGGCCGGGATAGAGCGAAGTTCATTATCAAATGTGGGTTGGACACTACCGACTCACTAGGCATAGCCAAGGGCCCCATGGTGGCTCTTTGGAGCCACGCTTGGTTGCGGTCAGTGGGCTTTTTAGCGTATGTCCAAGTGAGCCTCATGGACATGCCCTTTGGCTCTTTCCTGTTCGGTGACAAAGCGGCTACAGCGCTGGATCACTTTAAAGACAGAAGAATCACTGCTCGATCTTTGGGCCTGTCCAATGCCTTCCATAACCGCGCTCTTCACCCCTTCCATCGCTACAGTGGAGGGTTTCAGTCTTCTCCACAATAAAAGACATACCCAAGGGGCCATCAGGCTTCCCAGTCTGTTTGTGGGCATGTTCAAGGTTTCCACAAATCTTGTGGACACCAAGGACAACATGTGGCCCAGTCTTCCACCTCAGTGGCAGCTACATCCTCCAAACCTCTTTAGTTTGCCCTCAGCAACACACCACCATCCGGTAGGAGGCAGGATCCAGCACTTTTTACCAGAGTGGCAAGCTGTCATTTCAGACAAGTGGGTGCTTTACAGATTGTTCTGGGGGTTATACTGTTCCATTCTAGAAACTCCGTCAGTTATGCCACTGTCCATACAGCAGCTGACTGAAGAACACCGTTCCTTGTTGCATCAAGAGGTACAGGCTCTTTTGGTCAAAGGAGATATCGAGAGCGTGCTGATGCCAGAAGTAGGTTGTGGGTGCTACTTCCTCTACTTTCCAGTGCCAAAAAAGAACAGAGGCCTCCACCCTATTCTATACCTTTGCCCTTCGAACGCCTTCCTGAGGAAGGAAAGATTCAAGATCCTCACCCTTACCCAGGTTCTGCCTACCCTAGACCCTGGAGACTGGATAGTAGTGTTGTACCTACAGGACGCTCGCTTTTATATAGCAATCTTGCAGGCCCACAGACATTAACTGTGGTTCATGTTGGTCCAGGAGCATTTTTTTTCAACCTGCTGTGCTTCCCTTTGTCCTTTCCAGTGCCCCTTGGATGTTTATAAAAAGGGATAGCAGTGGTTGCAGCTCATCTTCGCAGGTCGGGTCCCAGTCTTCCCCTACCTTGATGACTGGCTGCTGAAGGCAGGCTAGCCAGTCAGTTGCTACCCACCTCCAGGCTATGCGAAACCTTCTACATTCTGTAGGGTTCACTGCCAGTGTGCTGAAGTCGCAACTGACTCCTTCTACTACTCTCCCTTTCATCTAATCCCTTCTGGACACTATGTCATTTTCCAAAAAGTCCAGAACATTCAGGCTATGATGCAGATGTTTCAATCTCAGTCTTGGACTTTAGTGATACTGATACTGACGCTGCAGGTTCTGAAAGCCTCCTTCATCCTGCTGGTGAAGCATGTCTGATGCTGTATGCGGGCTCTGCAGTGGCATCTGAAGTCTTTGTGGACACAGCACCAGGGGGAACTCTGATCGGCTCCAGATTTCTGTAGAGATTGCAATAGATCTGCAGTGGCGGTTGTTAAATCAGCGGCAGACCCCTCTCCCTTCCCCACCCAAAGGTGACTGCAGTGACCATATCCTAGCTTCTGGGATGGGGTGGCTACCTGGAAGAGGTAGAGATCAGAGGTCTTGTTATAGTGATTTCATTTTGTCTCCATTTTAGTTTTACTTTTTAACTTCGCATCTTTCCGAGATGGTGGTTTGAACATATTTTTCACATACATGACAAAATGCCACATATGCATGTATTATGGTTAGATGTTGTCATGCAGTAGTCTGCACGGTTAGTTTCAGGGAAGTACATTTGAACGTGATGTCCTTGCTTTACTTTGTGCTCGTAGGAGACAAGTCTTTTACCCAGACTAAGTAAAGCTGTTTTTCTGTGTCTCCTGCAGATTAAGATAAGGCTGGTGTTTTATTATTTAAACACCGTCCATCTTGAATTCAGGAGAGAGGCACTTCACACCGGAGTTATCATAGATGCTGCATAGAGCTGTGAATGAGATGCAGCTCTGCAGGCCCCTACACACATTCTAATATGGAATATAGCTGCACTGGAAGAGGTGTGTAGGCTAGCACACTAAGACAGAGTGCATTTGTTAATGCACTGAGGACGGCTTCCTGTGACATTACACTAAGGCAATGGGTTAGATCATTCCAAATGGGAATGGCTCAAAGGTGTTCCCACCATGCTCTCACTAGTGTAGGGATATTAGTGATAGATAGGCGTAATTTTAAGAATAATCAACATGGTCAAATTATCCATATTTTTTGCCATTCTCTTAATGCTTTTAACAATATGTCTTGTCTGTTTATTAATCACAGTTAATGTTTTGATTACAAGGATTAGATCTTCTCAATAAACATCTGAACATGTATTATTGTCTCTTCTCTTTGTAAAACCATGGGCATGTAATAGTCATATATAAAAGGGGTAATATGTTTTCACGAATTCCTTGGGAATAAGGGTGGTCATGTTGTAGGTTATAGACAACATCTATAACTCTGGAGGTTTAGGAGTGCAGATGCGGGTCTGTGAGCTATCGGACCAACATTTCTGTAGTAGGGGATCTCTGTGTATAGTCATAATCTAATGAATAGTCCCGCCCATGTGCGTGGACCCCGACAATCAAAAATAATCTCTTAAGTTGTCAAAAATTGCAGAACTGCAAAGACACTTAAGAGAGAATTTAAAGACAAATAATGCAGCCTATATCCACAGGCTACACTGTCCAGTACTTCAACTAGAAATTCCACCAATAACACCACACATACAACACAGCCTGCCCAGTTTCTTCTCAGAAAAACTTGCCTCTACCAGTAAAAGCCTCTGGAATTATAGAGATGAAGGCATGGACAGACAAGCCCCATAGGCTGCCATTATGTGGCTTAAATAGGATACTGTGCCTTTAGGAGAACCTTCCAGAACTTCTCCCAGTATCCCAGAATGCCCAGCACGTCCCTTTTACTTTCAGTTCTTTTTTCCGGCTCCTGCTAACAGGACCCTGGTGCATTGAGCTCTCCCTTTTTCAAGGGTTTATTGGATTTTTGTTCACTTTGTGATTTAAAAGTGTTTTCAGTTTGTGTCTTGGTGCCTTCCCTTCACTCCTGTGTGTTTGTTCAGGCTTTTTAGGGCTCTAAAATGCCTGCCCTTTTCGACAAATGCCCAGCATGTGGGAGGAAGAAGGCCAAGACTGATCCACACGACGTCTGCATCATCTGCCTTCCTGAAGCACATGTCCCTGAAGATTGTGACATCTGCAACAACCTTTCAGCAAGGACTCTGAGGGAAAGGCTGAAGATTAGGCTTCAAGGCCTAGAGGACAGATGGCTGCAGGTGGGTCTGGGCAGACTGGGAAGGCTCCCTCTGCCTCTGCTGAGGCCTCTGGGGGGCCCCCCAGAGGCAGGAAGACCAGCAAACGGTCCCGGTCTCCATCGGCGTCGATTGCATCGACGACGACGTCGAGAGGGATGACGACAGTGTGTTCCCCAACTCCCCGGGGCTCCGGGTCGAGACGGCGTGAAGGATCGACGTCGAAGGGCCTGGGTAGGCTTCCGTCGAGATCCCCGTTGATGGCTTCGTCGTCGACGACGTCAGCGTCGAGCCATCGACGCCGAAGAAGGAGCGACAGGCGTCGGCGCTCGCCGTCGAGGCGACTTCGCCGTCGAGAAGACGATCGGCGTCGAGAAGACGATAGGCGTCGAGAAGACGATCGGTGTCGAGGGGATCCTCGACGTCGAGGACCTCGAAGAAGTGGTCGGCGTCAAGGAAGAGCCGACGTTCATCGTCGAGGGCTGAACGTTCGACGTCGCGGAGGCGGCGGTCGGCGTCGAGGAAGAAGCGTTCGATGTCGTGGAGGCGGCGATTGATGCCGGAATCGCGGAGGCGACATTCGACGCCGGAGAAACAACGCTCGGCATTGAGAAGGAAGAGATCGGTGTCTAGGAGTTTTTCCAACTCTCCTAAGCGGCGCAGAAGGAGTTCTGGCACCAGAAGTCACGCTGGTTCTGGTGGAGGGCGCCGGAGACGGCGATCGCCTGCTGGAGGGGCTGGTTCGCAGTCCCCTCCCCCGAAGAAGTCACTGGGCTCGGTGTACTCAGTGGTTTATACACCACCTCGGCCGAAGGAGCCTCCTCCCCCTGTACCTAAGGAGGATCCACCCATCAACCCTCCACTTCCACCACTTCCTCCCTCAGGACAGCCCCCACCACCACTTCCGCCTCGTGGGCCCGTCCCTCGGTCGGAGACACCTCACGTTCCTCCACCAAGATCGGAGTCACTGCCTCCGCTGCCGACAACACCTAAGGGGACGCCAAAGCCGAAACCCCAGGATAAGCCACGGAGGACACCGCCACGGAAACCTGCGGAACGTCCACGGACTGGGAGATCGCGTTCTCGTTCCAGGAGGAGGGAACGATCATGCAACAGGTCATCCACGAGATCGAGATGACGCCACAGGAGGCACAGGTCTCGTTCCCATACGAGGTCCTCAGGGACCAGGGACTACTCTCTGACTTTGTCAGAGTCACCAGAGACAAGAGTATCACCGGTGGACGATCTGGTGTCCTTTCACGACGTCCTGTTAAGGGGTGCAGCAAAGTTGGGCATCTCGTTGACGGTGCCCACTCCCAAGACGTCGATAATCTTTGAGACGCTGCACCAAAAACATCTGTCTGGGCCATTACTGCCACTGGTACTGGGCCTGGAGGTTCCGGCCATGGACCTTTTTCTCACCCCGGCGGTGACTAAGGCAGCCCCCTCGAGATCACAGAAAAAATACCGGGCTTCCGATTCGGATCCGGCTTTTCTAAGGGTGGAACCCCCTCCAGACTCTGTGATAGTGACGGCGGCTCGTAAACAGCATGCCACCACTCCGTCATCCACTGTCCCACCAGATAAAGAATCTATATGGATGGATTCTGCTGGGAGGAAGGTTTGTGGGACGTCAGCTACGCCCATGAAGGCGGCGAGTGCTACGGCCCTGTTGGGGCGCTACGACCGCGCACTCTGGGAATCCCTCCAGAAGTTTGTGGAACACCTGCCTCGCGATAAGAGAGAAGATTTCCAGGAGGTGTTAAACGAGGGGATGTTGGTGGCGAATCAGGTCATCAGTGCTGCGGCCAATTCTTCCCTCCTGGCGGCGCATGGCTTCTGCCATAGAATTAACCAGAGACGACACGCCTGGCTCCGCCCCACGTCGCTAAAACCTGACGCTCAACAAAGGGTTGCCAATTTGCCATTCTCTGGCGAAACCCTGTTCGGTAAACATGCGGATGACGAAATGGCCTGCATGAAGGCTGAGGCTGAGACACTCACAGCTGTGGGCCTGGAGAAGCCCAAAGAGACAAAGAAGTCATACCGCCCGTTCCAGAGGCGGTTCGGTGGACAGGGCAGAGGGCGTGGCCAAACTTCGGGACAGCAGCAGCAACAACAGCAGCAGTTCCGAAGGCCGTTCCAGAAGCACCAGAAAGGCAGAGGAGGCCAACAGTCGGCACCAGCGACCAAAGGCCCAGCCGGGTCTAGGCCCTGAGCGCTTACTTCCCCTGCATCCGTTACCCACTCCGGTGGGAGGAAGCGTTCAATTTTTTCTGGCAGAGTTGAGAAAAATTACTCAGGACAAGTGGGTGCTGAATATTGTTTGCAATGGATACAGTCTTTGGTTCACCAGCCCGCCTCCAGGAATTCCGCCGGTCAGCTCAGTTTCAACTGCGCGAGCTTCAGGCGGAGGCAGATATCCTGTTAAGGAAAAGGGCGATAGAAGACGTTCATCTGTCTCAAAGAGGAAGAGGTCTGTACTCCTGGTTCTTCCTCGTTCGCAAGAAGGACAAGAATGAGTTCAGGCCCATTCTAGACTTGCGGCAGGCAAACAAGTGGATTCGCAGAGAAAAGTTTTGCATGCTGTCGTTGCATCAGATTTATCCTCAGTTGCAACAGGAAGACTGGCTATGTGCTATAGACCTACAGGATGCGTACTTCCATGTGCGCATTGAACACAAACACAGGAAGTTCCTGCGATTCCAAGTCGGCGCCAATCATTATCAATACACAGTACTCCCATTCGGACTGAAGTCTGCGCCGAGAACATTCTCGAAGTGCATGGCGGTGGTAGCAGCACACCTGAGGAAGAACAAGGTGTTAGTCTACCCGTACCTGGACGATTGGTTGATCAAGGCCTCCTCCTTCTCGGAAGCTCGAGCACACTTCCAGAAGACGTGCATTCTCTTGAACAAGCTGGGGTTGCACATCAACATGTCCAAGTCTGTCCCGACTCCGGTCCAATGCATACAGTACTTGGGAACCTCCATCAATACGCTGTCAGCAAGCGTGTCTCCTTCGGAGGAGCGACGCTTATCACTCCTTCGGAAGGCTCAGGCTCTTATGACCACTCCATCTACAACAGTGAGGACGGTATCTTCTCTACTGGGATCGATGGCCTCTTGTATCTTCCTAACGCCACACGCACGACTGCATATGAGACCGTTGCAAGAGTGCTTGGAGGACCAGTGGGAACAGAGGAAAGGATCTTGGGACGACAAGATACGACTGTCTCTGCATGCTCTTCAGTCTCTGAAGTGGTGGTTTTCGGCGGAGAATCTCCTCAGAGGGGTTCCCTTCCACAAGGACATTCCCACGCAGACCGTCGTGATGAATGCTACCCTCCACGGCTGGGGGGCGCACTCCGGAGACTTACAGATTCAAGGAACGTGGTCCCCGATGGAGTCCACGTATCACATCAATTTCCTGGAACTCAGAGCTGTTCACTTGGCGCTGAAGGCCTTTCATCCGTCCTTTCAGACCAACTCTCTGCTTGTACAGACGGACAATACGACCACAATGTATTACCTCAACAAGCAGGGGGGTTCGAGATCACGCATGTCGCAGGAGGCGCAGGCGATCTGGCACTGGCTTCTGGCCAGAGGACTGACGATAACGGTTACCCATCTACCAGGTGTGCAGAATGTTCAGGCGGACGCACTGAGCCGACTGAATCAGGAAAACCACGAATGGGTCATAAACGACGAAGTACTAGGAGAAGTCTTCGCAAAGTGGGGGACTCCAGACGTAGATCTGTTCCCCAACGCCGAAAACAGCAAATGCCGAGACTTTGCCTCCAGGTACTACCAGCAGGGGACCCTGGGGAATGCGCTATGGATCGACTGGTCGAACAGCTTTCTGTACGCTTTTCCACCCATTCCCCTGATTCCGGCGGTACTCATCAAGTTTTCCCAGTCCAGGGCACGGGTGATCCTGATTGCCCCGGAATGGCCCAGGCAGTGGTGGTTCACGGACCTGCTTCACCAGTCTCTCCTTCCTCACATACCGCTGCCGTGCAGGCCGGACCTTCTCACGAAGTTCGGGGGGCAGATGTTGCACCCCAACCTCTCGTCTTTGAGTTTGGCGGAATGGCTCCTGATGTATTGCAATATGGACATTTGAATCTACCTGAAGATTGCATGGACATACTGAAGGAGTCTAAGAGGCCTTCCACTCGGACTTCTTATGCTTACAAGTGGAAGAGGTTCTGTATCTGGTGCAAGTCCAAGAACTGTGACCCGACGACGTGCAAGGAAGATGTCATCCTTCCTTACCTTCTACATTTGGCGCAGTCTGGCCTTAATGTTCACTCCATTAAGGTGCATCTCACTGCATTGACTGCCTACAGGAAATTCCCTTCACAGACTTCCTTCTTCCAGATCCCTGTGATCAAAGATTTTCTGGAAGGCTTGAAGAAAGTATTCCCTCCTGTCAGGCTCCCTCACCTTCATGGGAATTGAATGTGGTGCTGTCCAGGTTGATGAAGGAGCCTTTTGAACCTATTCATAAGGCTTCGTTGCAGCACCTGTCCTGGAAGGCGGCGTTCCTCGTGGCCATTACATCGGACCGCAGGGTGAGTGAAATTCAGGCGTTGTGTTGCCAAGAACCTTATACTGTATTTCATGCTGCTAAGGTTGTTATGCGTACTCACCCTAAATTTCTTCCCAAGGTTATTTCTGATTTTCATGTCAACCAGACCATAACTTTGCCTACGTTTTTTCAGAATCCTTCATCTCCAGCGGAAAGGTCTCTACATTCCCTGGATGTTAGGAGGGTGTTGACATTTTACCTGGATAAAACCAAAGATATTCGTAGGTCAGACCAATTGTTCATCAATTATGGATCGGTCAGAACGGGTCTTGCTACCTCTAAGCAGTCCATTTCTAGTAGGATTGTGTCCTGCATACAGTTGTGTTACCAAAAAGCTAATAAGACCTTAGGAGGTAAGCCTAAGGCTCATTCCACCAGGGGCAAAGCTGCCACAACAGCTTTGCTCCGTAACGTTCCGATTGCAGAAATCTGCAAGGCAGCCACTTGGAAGTCGGTTCATACCTTTGCTAAGCATTACTGTCTGGACACTGATGTCAGGACAGATGCTCAGGTTCTCTCCACCGCCGCTTTGGTGTGGCGATGGGCTTGCCATTCTATTCACTAGATTATGACTATACACAGCGATCCCCTACTACAGAAGGAGTAGTTTCTGTCCTGTACTCCAGTTCTGTAGTAGGGGTATCTCTGTTATAGTCATAAGCGCCCTCCCGCCTCCCCGGTGGAGAAAGTTATTCATGTAAGGAATGCTACAGGTCTGGCGTGTTACGCCTTCAAAAAGAACTGAAAGTAAAAGGGACCTGCTGTGCGTTCTGGGATACTGGGAGAAGTTCTGGAACGTTCTCTTAAAGGCACAGTATCCTATTTAAGCCACATAATGGCAGCCTATGGGGCTTGTCTATCCATGCCTTCCTCTCTATCATTCCAGAGGCTTTTACTGGTAGAGGCAAGTTTCTCTGTGAAGAAACTGGGCAGGCTGTGTTGTATGTGTGGTGTTTTTGGTGGAATTTCTAGTTGAAGTACTGGACAGTGTAGCCTGTGGATATAGGCTGCATTATTTGTCTTTAAATTCTCTCTTAAGTGTCTTTGCAGTTCTGCAATTTTTGACAACTTAAGAGATTATTTTTGATTGCCGGGGTCCACGCACATGGGCGGGACAATTCACTAGATTATGACTATAACAGAGATACCCCTACTACAGAACTGGAGTTACAGGACAGAAACTACTCCTTACTGATGATATAAAACGACTCAGTCCCTGTATTATGACATTTTGTTGATCCAAACCACAGTCTTGCTACATTCGGAGGAACCATGTGACAGTCTCTGTTCTGTTGTGGAGACCAGTTTCTAAATCAACCTGTTGAACCTAATGGCCATCTGCTTGGCCATGAAAGCCTTCCTGCCATCAATGAAAGGGTGGCTGGTGCAAGTGTTCACAGACAATACCACTGCCATATGGTACTGTAACAAGGAGGGCTGGTGAAATTGTGGTCCCTGTGCCAGGTCGTCCTATGCCTCTGGACAGGGCTGGAACATTTGGACATCTTCCTGGTCGTTCAACACCTAGCGGGATCTCTAAAAGCCAAGGCAGACAAACTCCGTTGTTGATGGCTTGCGGACCATGAATGGTATCTACACCCAGAGGTAGTGCAAGGTCTCTTCTTCAAAGCAGGTGTTTTCCCTCGGCCAGCCCAGCTCTACAGTCCGTTAATACCAGATCTTTGTCATTCTCACTGCATCAGGAAACAAAATAAATAAAAGGCTCTGCTTTTGCCTCCTGATTTCCAACACCCAGCTATCTCGGAAATTCCCTTACAATTACTTGGTTGAAAGAATTTCTTTATGCTAAGGTCCCTCTCCTCCCCAAAGTGTTTGTCTATATCAGCCGTGCAACTCTAAATTATATTTATTGCTCCAGATTGGCTCCTTCCGTGTTGGTATCCAGAACTTCTTCAAATGCCTCTGTTCCACAAAATAGACTTTCTAAGAGATCTACTTGTCAGGATGTCACACAGAATTCTTCACCCCAGATTTCAATCTCTGATCTTGACTGCTTTGCTCCTGAGGTCTTGCAGTGTGAACACCTGAAGCTACCTGACAACTGAATGGCTATCATGACAGAGACGAAATGTCCTTCATACACATTGAAATGGAAGAGGTTCTGCTTATGGCGTATCAGCAAGAAGCGGAACCCAAGGACATTCCAGGAAGAAATGGTAGGGCCTTACCTTCTTTATCTGGCTGAATCTGGTATTCATTTTTTTCCTCTGTCAAGAGCGTTTGTCTGCCACTACTCCTTACCTAAGTCTTCTCATACATCTTTCTTCTCCATTATCGTGAGAGGATTTTTAAATGGTTTGAGGAAATTATGGAGGCACCTCCTCCTCTGGAATTAAATTTTGCTCTTTCAAAACTAATGGACCCATCTCTTGAATGAATGCCCACGAGTATGTACAGCACTTTCCTTAAAATTTGCTTTCCTAATGACTATTACTTCTGCTGTGTGGCTCACTGGTTAGAGGAGGCATACCCTGAAGCTGAGGTCAGACCCGGGACCAGGGTTCGATTCCCGACGCGGCAGGGTCCTGAACCCAATTGTCCACGGACTCGATAATTCTCGCTTCGGTGCCCACTCTAAGCACGAGTTCACACTATGCAGCTCTGGGCAACAAGCTTGCTTAATCTCCACAACGGCCCCCCCGCGGCGGGATGCCTGGCTTTGACCTTGGGGATGCCCAGCACGGGTGATCTCACAGGGAAAAACCATGACGGGTTCCTAAGGCAAGCGCCGAGATGCCCAAGGGTAACATCGAGCGCTATATAAGAACACGCATACATACATACATACATACATACATACATACATACATATTCTGCTAGATGGGCGAGCGAACTTGAAGCTTTTTTTAATGTAGAACCTTAGATGTTTTTTCATTGAAACTAGGGTTTGTTATGTACATATCGATCTTTCTAAGCGGTTTCAGATTTCAAAATCAACCGTACCATTGTATTACTAACCTTCTTCACGAATCCCACAACTTCAGCAGAGCAGTCTTTGCATGCTCTAAATAGTCAGAGAGCTTGGTTAATTTACCTAGAAGAAATGAAGGATATTTGTAAAGCTTAACAGCATTTTGTATATTATAGTGCTGTTGGAATATGTCTGACTTCTTCCAAACTGACTATCATTAGATGGAGTCTTTTTTTGCTATGGGAAGGCTAATAAAGCTTTATCTGGTAAACCTAAGACTCATGGTACAAGGGGGAAGGCAGTCACTGCTGTAATAATAAGAAATGTCCCCATTTACGGCATCTGTGGAGCTGCAACTTGGAGGTCTGTCCTTACCTTTGCCAAGGATTGTTGTTAGGACTCAAGTAGGTCAGACCTCTCTTTTTCACTTTTTGCCTAGGTGTTCAATCTGTGTCCCTGATCATGCTTGGAGTTGGGCTAGCTTGCTACTCTTTTTTTTTTTTTTTTACACTTTATGATTATCCGAGACTACCTCATGGTAATGAAGGAAAACTTACTTGTAATACTGGTTCTTCAGGATGAATAATTTCTCCAAATTCATAAAAGCCCCATCCTTCGCTCTGCATTTTAGGGCTACAATTTGGACTTGGGCTTATAGCTACAATCTTCTCTGAGCCTCAGAATTGGCCTACCTTCCTCCCTGCTGAGCAGGATATTAGGAAAACAGCAAATGTGCCCAATTGGGCATGTTTTTCTGGAAATCATACTTTTTGAAATTTGTTTGCGATCTCACACATGACCAGAGATAGTCTACCTTCTCTGAATTATGAGAACACTAACCATTGGCGATGAACTTGGATAAAAGTAACTTTCCCTTAAAGAGGCAGTTAATCAAATTATTTTCACACAGATTCCTGAGAGTTTGATCTGGGTGGTTTAGAGAGCAAGGTTCCCATTTTCTGATCAAGACTTGTAACCGCAGTCTCATCAGACTAGGTCCTGAATCCTTTTAGCAATTGCTTACATGAGCTGACAGGCCTCAATAATTGTTGGCACAGAGCTTTATATAAGTGCCACCCCTGCATGCTGTTGTCAGGTACTTTTTTCCAAGCCCTATATGGATCTGGAGCTCTACTCTTTTTTTACTACAAAAATATTTTTCTTAACAGTGTACTAGGATATGTTTCCCCCAAAGACTACAGGCTTCAAGCTGCGCCACGACTCCAGGAAGCAAATGCTGGTTACATACCATTGTCTTGGATTCAATCATGATTCGAAGTTATGCAATACATTTCTCCCTGATGCAGCCAAAGGCTATCTGGGATTGAGAGACAACACTGTATGTCACTGAGCGGAAGAAACTAGGCCAGGTGCACTCAAAATATTTGGCCCATCCTGTCCATGTCCCTGTCTTTGAGTAAATCCAAGACGAAGTTGAAGGACAACCCTCATTGCAAGCACACAAAGTCCAGATGGGATACCTCTCCTATTGCTCCTGCCCTGTGGAGACATAGTAGTAATTTGCAGACAAAGAAATGGTCACCTGACTCTGAGCCATTTTCAACGCTGCAGCAGGCACAGTCCTTCAAGGAGGTGATGCTGCAGCTTTTTCAGATGGTTCTGGGTTCCTCTAGAGTAACCTTCGGCCCCATGGATCTGCAGAGGGCTCCAGCCAAACCATCACCTGTCAGCACAGACCACTACCTTTGCTGTAAGACACGCAGGTTGTACCTGCTTTTGTGCCTGCCACGACTCCCAAGGCGTCAGTTCCAGATCTCATCCCTATCTTGAATCCATTGCAAAATTGGGCTAGATCTTGACCAATGCCTCGTCATGAGATCACTAATAACCCTGGAGGATTCTCTAGCAGAGACTTAGCCTCGGCAACAGTATTTTCAGCGCCTTGAGGCAGCATTCGGTTCAGATCCCAAAGCAAAGCCAGAGCTACAGAATGTCATGACAAGGAAGATGTGGATACGAATGAAAATGTGGTACCCACTTCAGTATATTGATTTATACTATTCCTTGCTCTGTATTTAAGACTCCAGAATGCAAGTAGCCTTGATACCTCACCTTAGACTGAAATGCATTCCACATCGAGGCCCTCTATTGAGAAACACTCATGCCCTCTAGCATATGGTGTGAGAGATCTTACTCACCCTTATCAATGAGTTCCAAAATACCTTTGTGTATATTGTTTACAACGCCAGGCACGCAGACAAGTACATTTTAAAAGTCTGTCCTGGATACCACCGACTGTGGGCTTTGCTATTGGCATAAATGTACTGTCATGCTTGGATGCAAGCCACAGATTGTTCCCAGGAACGTGCAGCATCCCTTTTTTGATATACCCTTTGATGGTTCCAGGCTGTTTGTAGACAAGGCAGACTCTGCTTTAGAGCTGTTCAAGGATAGCAAAGCCACAGCCTGTTCCTTAGGCTTGGAAGTTCCACCAACAGTATTGGAAGTTTATAGGTGACTCCCATGGTCCGGCTTACAGCTAGAGGCAGCCATCTCAGCCTTTGCAGCAGTCCGTTCAGTCCCATCTTTGCTCCATGGTACGTGGTGGTGGCAGAGGGTGGAGGCAGCAGCAGGGTCAGTTCTCCTCTGCACCCCCGCGTCTTAGTTTCTCTAATTCCCACTTCAAGGGGTCACTGGAAGCCAATAGAGCCAGGATACAGCTTTGGATTCCCAACGGGTGTGCTTGGACGAGTGGGTTCTACAGGTTAGTCCTTGTGATTATACTCTTCTCTTTTGTAAAACCCTATTCCAATTCCTCTTACTTTAGACCTGAGGAGAGCATTACTCTACCCTTTTCAGTGTTAGCCAAAGGGGAAATAGAATACCCGAGAAGGTGAGGGTCAAAGAGTGCTAGACTAGTTACTTCTTTGTACGCAAGAAACATGGCAGGCTCAGACTGATTTTGGAGCTTCAGTTCTTGCAAACATTCAAGATTCTGATTCTGGCCGAGGCCCTCTGCACCCCGGGGCCGCCCCCATTAGGGCAGAGGAGCATCACCCCCCTGCTGCCAGTGCAGCAAAGGAAAAAATGTTGATAAAATGAATTACCGAGCAGCGTTTGTGGTCAGGGCCTTTGTTGCTGACTGGCAGCAGTGGAGTGGTGCTCACTCCACCAGTTTACACTGTGCAAGTCACTTTGGCCGGCAGTCTTGCGACGGCCAACCTGGCATGTGCAGTGTAAACCTCTCCACCTAGCTGTTTTAGACAGCTGTGTGGGGAGCAGCCACAGGCCTACAGGGGCGTAGAGGCAGCCTGCTCCAGCCAATCCTAGCGTTGCGCTCATTTTGTTTATCTGCAGCATGAGAGCAGTGTCTGGATTTGCAGGAGTGGATTAGCTGGGACTCCATGAGGTGCTGTTGTGCTGACAGCTTTTAGTATAAAATCTTTTTATTGACTGAATAAACTATAGAGAACAAAGTTGAGGCCCCTACAACCCAGAGGTTGCATGAAACTGTTATGCAAGTCAAATCACAATGCGCAGATGTGCTCTAGGTGTTAAAAAAAAAGATGGATATAGGCCCAGATCTCTGTACTGGGGTGAATGTATGACATTGTTCTGCATTCTGTCCATCAACTGTTGTTTTTGCATTTGTCACCCCGAGTGGGATGGGTATGCTCAGACGTCAGTCCCGTGCTCTCCACACCACTGGAGTCAAGCTATCCTGGCTGATGACGGCTGATAGCCAGAAACCGGTCCTAGGATGCTTGATTCCGGTCCAGGGAAGACATGGCTTGGCAGTTCGGGCTGAACTGTTCCCATGAGGCACAGGGTCAAGGCTGATTTGCATTTGGCCATATCTGAACTGGGGTGGTGTGGAGTGCAAAAAAACGATGGATTTAGGCCCAGATCTCTGTACTGGGGTGAATGTATGACATTGTTCTGCATTCTGTCCATCAATGGTTGTTTTTGCATTTTTAACCCCGAGTGGGACGGGGATGCTCAGACGTGAGTCCTTTGCTCTCCACACCACTGGAGTCAAGCTATCCTGGCTGATGACTGCTGATAGCCAGAAACGGGTCCTAGGATGCTTGATTCCGGTCCAGGGAAGACATGGCTTGGCAGTTCGGGTTCGGCTGTGCCCGCTATGGCCAGTCCGGCCCTGGGTAAGTGCATTTTTTATTTTCCTATCTTTTTGGCCCACTGACAGGCAACTCGCATTGTATCGAGCCTCAACATCAGAGCTCAGTCACGGCCCATTTTAAATATGTTAACAATCCATTATTGAGAGCTTTGCCCTTTGAGCCTAAAGGCATTGTGATTTATTACTGCGTTTGGCTGTCCGTCCGCTCTGCGCCTCTCCACAGTTGAGGGTCACTGACCGACACTGTTTGCACCCTAGATCCATACTGGGGATTGTATGACGTCCTTGGACTTGCAAGACACCTACTTTCATGTACCCATCCTGCAGTCCCGCAAGCATTTCCTCCCCTTTGTTTTATGGTTGGAACACTTCTATTTCAGTTTCTGTACCTTGAAGACTGACTTTAGTTGGTTGTGGAACACTGCCTTCACTATGGCTCTCCATCAATGAGTGGAAATCACACCTCCAACCCATGCAGAGTATTGCCTTTATAGATGCTGTTCTGGAATCAGTGGCATTCAAAATATTTCTGCCCCGCAGCGAGTCTGTGACATCAAGATATTATCCTGATGTTTCAGGCACAGTACTGAGTTCTTGCCCAGATGGTTCTGAGGCCTTTAGTCTCCTGGCCTTGTGTATCCTTTTGGTCTCATGCCTATTAGCACGTGTGGGCTCTGCGGTAGAACCTTTACCTTCAGTGTGTGCATGCCTCTTGGATAACATTCATGCGTTGGACAAGGCAGCCTGGAACCTTCAGGGGTGGATGAAGGATGCCCACCTGAACAGCGAGAAGCCATATTTGCTGCGCCATCCAGAGCTCATGATGGTGATGAATGCATCATTGCTGGGCTGGGGAGGATAGATGGACATTCTGGAGATCAGAAGCCTCAGATCACCACTGGAGCAGAGGCACCACAAATCTTCTTACGCTGCGAGCTATCTTGTTGGCCCTCAAGGCTTACTTTCGTACCATCTTGTTTGGGTTTTGATGGACAACACAACCGACATGTGATAGGCTGGGCATGGTGAGGTCTCGTTGCAACAGGAGGAAATAAAACTGTGGTACCAGCTGGATCTTCAAGGGATTTTTCTGACTGTCAAACACCTGATAGGATCAGTGAAAATAAGGGTGGATGAGCTCAGCAGATGTTATCTAGCTGAACCTATATGATGTACTCACCTGGAGGAATTTCAAGGGGTCTTCATTTAGTGGGGCATGCAGCGGATAGATCTTTTCATTGCCGCTAGAAACGCTTATTGTCGAGCCTTTCTCAATCTGGAGTTTCCTCTTCAGGGTCACCTGGAAGACACATTACATCTTCCGTGGGACTCTGGCCTCCTGCGTGCATTTCTGTCTCTGCTTCGTTAAGTTCTGAAGAAGGTCAAGAGAGTCTGGGTTCAGCTCTTCCTGATAGCCTTGGCCTGGGTTCTGAAAGTGTGGTACTCTTAGCTGCTGAGTCTGAGCTCTGCCTACCTCTTTGGCCAACCTTGCTGCCCTAGCTCTGCCCCTGACCCTCCATAACCCACACCACCATGCTAAAAGAATGCGTAGAACCAGCTAAGTGAGTTTGACCTACCTGCAGAAGTCGTTGTATTATTTTGACTGCTTGCATCAGTCTACACAGTTAATCTTTTCTCCCCTGTGGGAAAAGTTTCTAGCCTGGTGTGAAGACAGTCAGGCCAATCTGCTTCAGACTAAGATTGTCGGTGTACTTCTAATTTTTCTGTCTTTAGTCTGACAACTTTGTTTTCTGTGGTCACCTTTAAGGGTTACTAGCAGTCCTTTTGGTCACCGCGAATTTCCTTGGTCAGACCTTTTGTTCAAATGACCTGTTGAGATGTGATCTTTTGAGAGGGCTTACTTACACTTTCCCTTCTGCTCCCTTTATTATGAAGTAGTGGGACCTTAAATTGGTCCTTAAGTTTTTGATGGGAATGTGCCTTGAGCTAATGCACAATTATTTGAGACTGATGACCTTTAACCCTTTCCGTGCTGCCGTCGGCCATTGGCCGCCGGCAGCACTACCTCCACACTGCTGCCCTAGGCCAATGGACGACTTGGCCCGCCGGTTTTGCGGTAGTGCTGCACTTCCGCAAAATCGCGGCCGCAGTAAACAAGTTAAGACTGTGTTCTTTATGGCGATCACTTTGGCATGGTGTGTCAGTGAGCTGCAGACTTGGCTAGTACATCTGCTGTGTGCCACCTTTTTTCCAGACAAGGTGGTGCTCAGGACTCTGGCCTTCTTTCTTCTGAAAGTGGTGTCCTGTTTTCATGTGGGGCAGTCCATCACACTGTCCGCTTTCTTCATTCTATTACATCCCTCTAATGAGGAAGAGAGGCTTCCCCGGACCCCCAGAGACCCCTTTGCTTCTCTGTTGTTCAGACTAAGGAGCACTGGGTGGACCAACAACTCTTTGTTGGATTCGTTAGTGAGTAGAAGGCTGGGTGAACCTTCACTTCTCAAAGCAGCTCTCTATTGACCAGTCCATTCCTTGGGAAGTGATGCAGCTTAGAAAAGACACTGAGTGGAATGGTTTGGGTCCCACTTTATACTAATTTTCCAGACAAGGCATGTGAATCCACTGTCCAAGGTTCCAGGACCAGTTTGAGGTGGTTGCCTTTCAAATATCATTTTTGGGCTCTACTGCAGACACAGGCTTTTTGAAAGGAGGTGCTGGCTATCACAACAGCTGGTCGTGATGCTGGATCCAAGCAGAAATATAAATAAAATGGCCACAGTGCAGTCTTCAAACCTGGCTGTCATCTGTCTTCCTAAAGCAGAAGTCAGGGAAATACATACAGGCAGACCCTATCTAGAAACTGCTCTGCCCAGAAATAGGTCTTTTAAGACCCTTAATCTACAGAAATCGGTACTCTGCCATCACCGCTTTATAGCAGCAACCCAGGACATGGATAATAGTCCCATGTCATTAAAGAGGGTATGCTTTGTGCACCCCTCCAGGTAATAGAACTGGTTATGGACCTTGGCTATAAATGATAATGGAAAGACCTAGGCCTTAGCACACATGGTAGATGGGCGTGGTAGCTAGTATAACAAAAAGGATACCAGTTTCACATGCAGTCATTTTTCTCAAGGCAAGGGTACAAGTCAGTATACCGCAGGGGATATTTCTGTCTCAAAATAGCATTTTTGATAACTAGGCTGTATTTCACCCATTATGCCTCAAAGGTTTATATTTAAGTGTCAAAAAGTAAAGACCCCCCCCCCCATGTAATTGGTAATCTGTGGGCCAGTTAGAGATAAGTATTGGTGCTTTTTGGAAAGGAAATAGTCTGGCTTCTTCTCCATTACCTTCCACAAGAAGTCAAAGACAAGGGATAGTGAGGACAGGCAAGCTTACATTAATTCATATTTTTCTCTTAGGCATCTCTGTGAAGGTGATATGCAAAACTGGAAAAGTCTTACATTTTTCCAGAGTTTCTGCATCAGGATGCCGGTGAAGAGTTTGCACTTGCCTGAGCGTCAAGATTTATCTTTAAGGCAGCTATGGATTAACAAAGATTTTATTGGTACAATTTCAAGAGCGATTAGGGGACTGATCTGTGTGCCTAAAAAGGCTTCAGTGTGCACATCCTTCCTTCATTATGATATACAGAATAAGGTGTTTGGACTTCACCTTTGAGAAACACTTCTTCCCATCCACTGATGATGAAGTTCTAGAAAAGCGTGAAAGTGGCAATATGACTGCTTAATGCAATTATTTCAGCACCTGTGAGTTCTCATAATCTTAGTAGATAATCTAAACATGAACACAAGAATCATTAAAAATGGGTAGGTTCTTAAACAGATATAAAACTGATGTTTCTTCTTGATACCGTTGGAGTCCTTTAGGAGGTTAAGCTGACTTCTAGTCGAGGTACAAAATGCTGTCCTTAATCTTCGAGCACACATCCCCAGTCAAAGGATGATCAATGCCCGTTTTGGATTGATAAACTGACATTTCTCACTGCTCAATCTCATCATGGACCGGTACAACTTGAACCTTCTTTAGTTCTTCCTTCATGTCCACTAGCATTACAGAAATACTCTCCAGGAATGCTTAAAATAAATTCCAAACGTTTACTTCTGGATACAAATGATCTAGTTCCAGAGAACAAAACCTCTTTTTCAGGGTAACATGAATCGCTGCAATTTACAGCAAGGTAACATGATTATCCAGTATTTGGGTGTCTTTCATAGATTCACATGCCTGAATCATTCCCCGTCGTCGAGACGGGAGCCTCCTGTATATAAAAAGTAATGTCCTATAGACATACATATAAAGGAATCGGCTTAAGGGTCTCACCTTAGTGTCCTATCTAAGTCCTTATGTAGGAAGGACCAAACAGAGTAGGCCCAAGGGTCCCACCTTGGTAGCTTATCTGTGCCCTTTTGTAAAAAGGACCAAAGTAAAGAGAACCAACCAATCAGCTACTGCCTCCTTCTAGAACCTTCCTGTCAGGAGCCTCAGTCTCTCAGATTTTTTACCGCACGTTGTGCTAGGGAGTCTCCACCTGAGTTCTCCTCAGGAAACTTGCTTTCATCAAAAAACGAATTTTTCTCAACTTCTTTGCTATGGCTGATAGCCAGAAAAAGGGTCTCTTTCGAGCCTGTGCTTCATGTGGTAAAAAAAGGCTTCACGTGGAGGATAAACATGAAACTTGTTTATACTGCCTCTACCCCCAACACCAGGCTAAGGACTGCAAAATATGTAGAACATTCTCCAACAAAACTCAGAAGGACCGAGAAGGACGTCTTCTGATATGGCTGAACAGACTTAAGAACAAACCAGAGAGCGACCTGGTTTCAGAAGGTGAGAGCATGTCTGGCGCTTCGCAGTTCTCCTTGAAGAGGACAAGGGTTTCCTCCCCTGGCCCCTCAGACACCCCTCCTAAGAAGGCCTCTAGAAAGTCTTCAGAGGGCAGGCCACCAGTGTCTGACAAGGACCTTCCTGTCCCCAGGAAGCAGCCGCTGATTCCGACGACAATAGCAACGTCGATGGTCTCCTCAGCGCTGAAAACCGTCTCGACGTTGACGACAACAGTGTCGACGACGACGGCATCGTCGGCATCTTCCTCGACGACGAGAACGACACCTTCATCGTCGACGAGTAGACCTGTGCCGTCTACCATTCCATCGACGACTAGGACTATGTTGTCGACGACGAGATCGACGTCGAAGACATCGACGACGACTCCGTCGACGAAAACCACAACGTCGACGAAGCCTCCCTCGTCGACGAGGAGCACCCCATCGACGACGACAAAGCCGTCGACGACGGAGAAATTGTCGTCGACGAGGACAACGTCGGCGAGGGCGTCGTCGACGGACACACCGTCGACGAAGAGTAAATTACCGCCGAAGACGGAGATTTCTATGGCAGCACCGCTGACACAGGCGTCAACGACAGCAAGCACCTGGAAAGAGTCTGAACTACTTTCACATGCTATGGATGCCCAGACGTCCCATGTCACGATCAAAATAACAAAAAAGCCAATCACACCGGACATGACGTCACCTAGTAAGGTGCAACAACTGACCCCATCCTGCTTCTTGCAAGATGAAGAGCTGGATGAGGAGCTATATACTCAGGCCACTAGTCCTTCAGAATTGGTGATTAAGTGCCAAAGCATGGATGAGGAACAAGAAGTAGAGGAACACATGGAAGAGACTGTCCATACTCAGGTGCATACACAAGTAACACCAATGGTGTGCCTACCAGCATCCATTGTCTCGGACCTACAATTCCTCATTAAAGACTATAAAGAGCGGTTCCCAGAGAAAACCACTACTACTGCACCTCCAGTTACACAGGTACCTGCTCCTGTACCTCGACATAAGCCTCCTCCGCTGGTACTTTCTAAAAACCAAGATCCAGCATGAGACATTATCTCGTCCGACGATGAGGAGAGAGACCACGAAGAGGGGGAAGTCCGCGACAACGACTCAGACCCTGACGCAGACCAGGACTACGTCGCTCAATCTCCGGCCTCTCCAGAGCCACAGTCTTCGGAGTCACCGCCCGTGGACATTGGTGGCTTCCATAACCTCATAGAGAGGGCAGCCAAAAGGTTCCATATGTCTATGGAAACACAGGAGACTGAATGTTTCCTCTACGATTTTAAGGAACCTACAAAAAAGACGACAAGGTCAATCCCGATTATTGACTACCTATGGAAACAAGGCAAACAACTAATGCAGACGCCAGCTTCACTTCAGGTGGTAGTGCCCAGGCTTGATAAAAAATACAAAACCACATCATCGGCACCAGCATGCCTCACGGGTCACCCCAAAGCAGACTCCGTGGTTACTCAAGCGGCGCAGAAGAACTCGCGCAATCCTGCATCTCCCTTACCAACGCCACCCGACAAGGAAGGCAGGAAGCTAGATGCCATTGGAAAACGCTTTTCCACCACATCTGCAATGACGGTGAAGGTCGCGAATTCAATTGCACTCCTGGGCCGCTACAACGTCAACTCTGGGCAGACATCGCGCCCTACCTCGCTAACCTACCAGAGGATTTGCGGGAGGAGGCACACTCGCTACTCCTAGAGAGCCAAACATCGGCTTCTGAACTAATTGACTGTGCTATAGACGTAGCCATGACTGGCTTCAGGCAGCTGGCAGGCGCCGCTGTTCTGAGACGACAAGGTTGGCTTAAGGCCACCTCCTTCCGTCAGGAAGTACAAACTAAATTCATTGATATGCCTTACGATGGCGAACATCTCTTTGGCGAAAAGATCAATGACACCCTCACCACTATCAAAAAGGACACAGATACAGCCAGGGCTCTGGGGACTCTACAATTTAGAAACCAGTCCTTTCGTGGTAACAGAGGAAGAGGACAATCTACATACAGAGGATCCTACCAAGGCAGGTCCTCCTACCCGTACACCCAGAGCAAAACGCAGTTCCAACAGCGTCAAAGCCAGACAGGACGTCAATCTTCCTACAACAAATCGACCTACAGGGGAAAAAACCAAAAGAGACCTGCCAGAAATCGCCAATGACTCTTCCCAATGGCCAGCCCATCCACCATTGCATTTTTTAAGACTTGGAGGAAAACTCCCGTTCTTCCTGAAGAACTGGCAAAAAATAACAACAGACCGGTGGGTTTTACAACTTATCCAATTCGGACATTCACTAGAAGTTCTCTCGATCCCCCCAACGACACCACCAGCCAAGCGGCCCCACAGACACCTACGGCTGCTTCTTTAGGAAATAGCTTCCATGCTTCAAAAGGGAGCAATAGAGAAAGTTCCACACACCCAAAAAGGAAAAGGATTCTACTCCCACTTCTTCCTAATTCACAAAAAAGGCAAGAAATGGAGACCAATCCTCGACCTGAGAGCGCTCAATGTGTTTCTAAAGAAACAGTCGTTCCGTATGGTCACACTACAAGAGATCCTGGGACTCCTGGAAGAAGGCGACTACATGACATCCCTAGACCTGCAGGACGCCTACTATCACATCCCTATCCTCAAGGGACACAGGCAGAACCTCAGGTTCGCAGTGGCAGGAACCCACTATCAATTCCGTGTCCTCCCGTTTGGCCTCAAATCTGCCCCACGGATATTTACAAAATGCCTCTCTCCTGTGGCAGCCTTCCTTCGTCAACAGGGCCACCAGGTTTTCCCATACCTGGACGACTGGCTGGTAAAAGCACCGTCTGCGATAGCCGCAGCCGCATCCTCCAGCGCCTGTCTAAATCTTTTCCCCGCCTAGGCCTGACCCTCAACAGAGAGAAATCGACACTAGAACCAAACAAAGTCATCACTTTCCTTGGAGCAACTCTGGACACGGAACGCGTGAGCCTTCCCCTCGCAGGAGAGAAAGACCAAACTCATCTCCTTAGCCACGTCAGTGGCATTGAGAAGGACTCTGCCGGTCCGTACCTTCAAGTCTCTCCTCAGCATGATGTCCTCATGCATTATGCTCATTCCACACTGCCGTCTCAAAATGCGCCCCCTCCAGGAAGTGCTAACGAGACAATGGACACAAGCTGCGGGATCCTTCGAAGACCGCATACAAGTCACACGAACTATAGTCAATCATTTGCAATGGTGGAGGTCGCCCAAACACCTGTCGCAGGGACTGCCGTTCCTGCTTCCGGCGGAACCACACGTAATAACAACGGACGCATCCCTAGAAGGCTGGGGAGCGGTCCTGCAAGAACTCCAGATCAATGGCAAATGGACGCCACAGGAATCCAAACTCCACATCAACCTACTGGAACTAAGGGCAGTCTTTCTAGCTCTACAAGCTTTCCTTCCACGCATCCGAAACTCCCCAGTGCTCGTCAGGACAGACAACACCACGACGATGCACTACCTGAACAAACAGGGAGGGACGCGATCACTTTCACTCTCTCAAGAATCACAGAGAGTCTGGAATTGGCTTCTAGAGCATGGAATAACGCTCAAAGCCGAATACGTCCCGGGCAAAGACAACGTCTTGGCGGGCACCCTAAGCAGGGAAAGGTCACCATCCCACGAATGGGAATTGGATATGTAGGTGCTGAACTACATCTTCGCGGAGTGGGGAACCCCGCAGATAGACCTCTTTGCCACCAGGGAGAACGCCAAATTCCCAAGCTTCGCAAGCAGGCTTCACCAACCAGGAACCCTCGGGAATGCATTTTCCATCGCTTGGCGGAACGTGTTTGCCTACGGCTTTCCGCCATTTCCACTGATACCCAGGGTCCTCAGGAAGATGAAGTCGGAGCCCTGCACCCTGATCCTCATCGCCCCATCCTGGCCGAGGCAGCATTGGTACACGGAACTTCATCGCCTATCTGTCTGACCACCTCTTCGCCTACACAAACATCCGGCCCTGCTCACAATGTCCCAAGGACAGGTTCTCCACCCGAACCTGAGCCCTCTGAAGTTGTCAGCCTGGCTCCAGAATACCGTGAATTCAGCCACCTGAACATTCCGCAGGAGTGTAGAGATGTCCTCACTAAAGCTAGAGCCGACAGCACTAATAAGACCTATTCTCTAAAATGGAAGCGCTTCTGTGTTTGGTGTGTGATAGAAGGCCTACACCCTTTCCATGTCACCCCACAGCAACTGCTGCCATATCTACTGCATCTAGCGCAATCAGGCCTTGCACATGCGTCCATCAAAGTACATCTAGCAGCGATATCCAGGTTCACAAGAACTTCCAAGGGCCCTTCCCTGTGGGCGGACAGGCTTGTCAAACAATTCCTAAAAGGCCTATTCAGATCCTTTCCATGGCCAAGACCAATCCCTCCGTCGTGGCACCTCAACGTGGTCCTTCACCAACTGATGAAGCACCCCTTCGAACCCATCCACAAAGCGGATATCAAATTCCTTTCATGGAAGACGACCCTCCTCCTGGCCCTAACCTCTGCCAGAAGGGTCAGTGAACTGCAGGCTCTCTCCATCCAAGATCCTTTTTTGCAATTCAGAGAGGACAGAGTCATTCTGCGAACTAACCCCCGCTTCATACCAAAAGTCCCCTCGGACTTCCTCCTTAATGAACCAGTGGTGCTAAAATCGTTCTTTCCAAACCCAACTACTACAGCCGAAAGAACCCTGCATTCATTAGATCTGAAGAGATGTCTCAAATTCTACATCGACAGAACACAACACTTCAGAAAGTCATCCCAACTCTTCGTCGCCTTTAGCAGACCAAGGAAAGGCATGCCCCTGACGAAACAAAGTATATCAAGGTGGATCTCTTCAGCGATAACTTTCTGCCATGACAAGGCTGGACGGCCTCTGGAGTCACGAGCCAAAGCCCATTCCACAAGAGCCATGTCCACGTCTGCGGCACTATTTGCTGGAGTGCCAATTCTGGACATTTGTAGAGCGGCGACCTGGAAGTCCCCGCATACCTTCACCAGGCACTACTGCTTGGAAACTGAGCTGACGAGGGATGCAGCAGTGGGCAGAGCAGTGCTTCGCCATCTATTCCAGTGAGGTGAGCCTTCTTACATCCCACCATCCTTTCTGGTATGCACATTTCTTTATTCCCAGATACTACATGACATTGTATGTTGGTGATTTGCAGTCGCAGATATGTATTATCTTCAGACTCATATATGATGTACCATCACAGAATGTGCATAATGTATTGCTTGCTACTCTGATTCAGGCATGTGAATCTATGAAAGACACCCAAATACTGGATAATAAATGCGTTACTTACCTGTAACTGCAGTTATCCAGTATTAGTGTCTTTCATAGATTCACATGCACCCTCCCGCCTCCCCTGGAAGGACTCACCTATCTCTCTAACAAGTTTACGCCTAACTAGCTTGGTGCGTACGAAAATCTGAGAGACTGAGGCTTCTGACAGGAAGGTTCTAGAAGGAGGTAGTAGCTGATTGGTTGGTTCTCTTTACTTTGGTCCTTTTTACAAAAGGACACAGATAGGCCACCAAGGTGGGACCCTTGGGCCTACTCTGTTTGGTCCTTCCTACATAAGGACTTAGATAGGACACTAAGGTGAGACCCTTAGGCCTATTCCTTTATATGTATGTCTATAGGACATTACTTTTTATATACCGGAGGCTCCCGTCTCGACGACGGGGAATGATTCAGGCATGTGAATCTATGAAAGACACTAATACTGGATAACTGCAGTTACAGGTAAGTAACGCATTTCATATGGGCAATGTACAGCAAGGTAACATGCATCTCTGCAATTTACAGCAAGGTAACACAAATCTGGGCAATGTACAGCAAGGTAACATATATCTCTGCAATTTACAGCAAGGTAACATGAATCTCTGCAATTTACTGCAAGGTAACCTGAATCTCTGCAATTTACTGCAAGGTAACATGAATCTGGGCAATTTGCAACAAGGTAACATGAATCTCGAATTTACTGCAAGGTAGCCTGAATCTCTGCAATTTACTGCAAGGTAACATGAATCTGGGCAATGTACAACAAGGTAACATGAATCTCGAATTTACTGCAAGGTAATATGAATCTATGCAATTTACAACAATGTAACATGAATGTGGGCAATGTACAGCAAGGTAATATGAATATCTGCAGTTGAAGGCGAGGTAACACGAATCTCTGCAATTTACAGGAAGGAAAGACGAATCTGCGATTTACAATAGGGTAACATGAAGCTGGGCAATTTACAGCAAGGTAACATGAATCTGGGAAATGTACAGTACGGTAGCGTGAATCTGGACAGAAAAGAAAAGGACACTTCAGGTTGAAAGTTCTTTTAGTAGTGCCAGACTATCATAATAAGGTTCCCCTGTATATCAATCTCCGATTTTCCAGTAATTGATCCAGATTTATAAACTTAGCAGCAGGTTTACTAACAATTTGCACTGGGTTTACGTCACAAAATTGATACAAACTGGTTTTAACTGTTGATGTGGGATTTACTTTCCAGCGCAAAGCTGTATTTGCACTGGAAAGTAGACATACATATTGAACTTTATAACAAATGTAGCATATAGGAAGTCTTTTTCAACATAGAGTTATCCTGCCAGTCTCCTGTATGCAAAAGGATGAGGGTCAAGAGGTAGTAGGCCCTAGCCTCGATTATGAGGGAGACCTCTAGGATGAGGATGATGGTCATCATGATGATGTGCCACTCACAGGAGATGTGAATGAAAGGAAAACGTTTGAGAAATCAGAAACACAAGTGAAGGGAGGAATGCTTGCAATTTGTGTAACCACTGGCAATAGCTCAGGGTAGTATTACAACCCATTGTTCCTTTGCTCACCATTTCACCGTAGTTTGTACCCAGCTATATGCTACTCCTAACAGATGAGCCCCAATTGGGGCCAAAAGGTCTTGGATTGCCATGACTTCTAAGTCTACTACATAAGGACAAGGTACATCTAACTACCTGCTGATGATTGGAGTAAGGTACCTCAGACCCATGGGAGATGCTTGGATGCATCATTATGGAAGATCAGCAGGTGAGTACAGGGTCTCCGTCACGGGCTGCCACATCAAGTACCCTTTGTGAAGAGGTGGTAGCAAGACACCAATGGCTCCTGTGGAGGTAACCTTACTGACAATATACAAGTAATCCCATAGAAAGTAAAGGTACCTAGCTGAAAGACTGTTTCCCCATTACCAGACAACTTGCTTCAGCAACATCTCCTTCTAACATTCCAGAGAAACACATAAAGCCTCCAAATGCAGAAGACCTCTGGCGACTATACTACAATGTTGAGTAGCGCTAATCGGGTGTGCTGAGTTGTACTGTATGATCACCTCAGTCCTCTTCAGTTGGGTGCCACAGTAACCGTGCATGGAGGGGTTGAGTGCCAGAGCTTGTCAAGGGACTGGGTGCTCCTGTTTCAACACCTCTGAGCAGATGACTTTCGCAAGGATTCTTGCTCTTCCTCCATTTATATAAAGATAAAACAAGAACACTGTTCTCTCTTTCTTTGATTTTGTAGCAGTACTATAATAAGCTATATTAGTCTGAACTGCCTTGAGAACCTATAGTACCTTGAATCTCTCTTGGTGATTATTGATTTCCAAGACTTGACCTTGTGTCTTTTTTTGGCTCCCAGTTGTTGACCTGTTCCATGAAGCTTTGTTACTTTTTTTTAAACTCAGGTGCAAGTTCTTAGCTTAAACTTCAGCTTGAATTTTTCTTTCTGGAAAGAAGTCTCTTATCAAAATTCTTTATTTCTTTCTGTCTCACAAAAACACAAGCCTCTTTTGTTCAATGACCTGTTCCAATAACTGGCTCATAGAAGTTTTTAGGATTCCCTGTTTCATTCTTTGACATTTCACTCATTGTCCCTAAGCTCAGAAAGTCCAATGAACAAGGCTTTCTTGAGTGGCATTTCTCAAGCACCAGCGTGCGATGACCTGCTCAGTGGATCTTTGTCTGGGACACAGGAGGCTTCAACTGAATAATCTTTAGGCTCCCGAAGATTGATTGCGAACGCGCCAAACAAGGACTCTCTCCCGTGATACTCTGGAACTAGTTCTGTGTATGCCTTTTTGAGGTTTATGTAGAACTGCTCCCAAAACAGTCACCAACGTTTGTGAATATTCTTAACCGAGTTACCACAGTTCTCCTGTGAATTTACACTGAGCTCCAGAGTGAGCAATATCAAACATATCTACCTCCAGACACAGCCAACAAATCATTATCAATCCCTATTGCCACCACAATATACAACACGATCTCTGGTACCACATGAGACTGTTGTTCAAGGGCACCCCTAGAATGAGACCTGCCAAACTGGATGGAAGAGTTTTGACTTGGTTTAGGGGTCAAGGTAACATGAATGTGGGCAATGTACAGCAAGGTAACATGAATCTGGGCAGTGTACATTAAGGTAACGCGAATCTGGACAATGTACAGCAAGGTAACATGAATCTGGGCAAATTACAGCAAAGTGACACGAATCTCTGCAATTTACTGCAATGTAACACAAATCTGGGCAATGTACAGCAAGGTAACCTGCATCTCTGCAATTTACCGCAAGGTGACATGAATCTCTGCAATTTACGGCAAGGTAACATGAATCTGGGCAATGTACAGCAAGGTAACATGAATCTCTGCAATTTACAGCAATGTATCATGAATCTGGGCAATGTAAAGCAAGGTAACATGAATATCTGCAATTTACAGCAAGGTATCATGAATCTGGGCAATGTGCAGCAAGGTAACATGAATCTCTGCAATTTACAGCAAGGTATCATGAATCTGGGCAATGTACAGCAAGGTAACATGAATCTCTGCAATTTACAGCAAGGTATCATGAATCTGGGCAATGTGCAGCAAGGTAACATAAATCTCTGCAATTTACAGCAATGTAACATGAATCTGGACAATGTACAGCAATGTAACATGAATCTGGGCAAATTACAGCAAAGTAACACAAATCTCTGCAATTTACTGCAATGTAACACAAATCTGGGCAATGTATAGCAAGGTGACATGCATCTCTGCAATTTACAGCAAGGTAACATGAATCTGGGCAATGTACAGTTGGGTAACCTGAATCTCTGCAATGTACAGCAAGGTATCATGAATCTCTGCAATTTACAGCAAGGTAACATGAATCTGGGCAATGTACAGCAGGGTAACCTGAATCTCTGCAATGTACAGCAAGGTATCATGAATCTCTGCAATTTACAGCAATGTATCATGAATCTGGGCAATGTAAAGCAAGGTAACATGAATCTCTGCAATTTAGTGCAACGTAGCATGAATCTGGGCAATGTACAGCAAGGTAATATGAATCTCTGCAATTTACAGCAATGTAACATGAATCTGGACAATGTACAGCAAGGTAAAATGAATCTCTGCAATTTACAGCAAGGTATCATGAATCTGGGCAATGTACAGCAAGGTAACATGAATCTCTGCAATTTACAGCAAGGTATCATGAATCTGGGCAATGTGCAGCAAGGTAACATGAATCTCTGCAATTTACAGCAAGGTATCATGAATCTGGGCAATGTGCAGCAAGGTAACATGAATCTCTGCAATTTAGTGCAACGTAACATGAATCTGGGCAATGTACAGCAAGGTAGCATGAACCTCTGCAAATTACAGCAAGGTGACATGAATCTCTGCAATTTACAGCAAGGTAACATGATTCTGGGCAATGTGCAGCAAGGTAACATGAATCTCTGCAATTTAGTGCAACATAGCATGAATCTGGGCAATGTACAGCAAGGTAATATGAATCTCTGCAATTTACAGCAATGTAACATGAATCTGGACAATGTACAGTAAGGTAACATGAAAATGGGCAATGTACAGCAAAGTAACACGAATCTCTGCAATTTACTGCAATGTAACACAAATCTGGGCAATGTACAGCAAGGTAACCTGCATCTCTGCAATTTACAGCAAGGTGACATGAATCTCTGCAATTTACAGCAAGGTAACATGAATCTGGGCAATGTACAGCAAGGTAACATGAATCTGGGCAATTTACAGCAAGGTAACATGAATCTCTACAATTTACAGCAAGGTAACATGAATCTGGGCAATGTACAGCAAGGTAACATGAATCTCTGCAATTTACAGCAAGGTATCATGAATCCGGGCAATGTGAAGCAAGGTAACATGAACCTCTGCAATTTAGTGCAACGTAGCATGAATCTGGGCAATGTACAGCAAGGTAATATGAATCTCTGCAATTTACAGCAATGTAACATGAATCTGGACAATGTACAGCAAGGTAACATGAATCTGGGCAATGTACAGCAGGGTAACCTGAATCTCTGCAATGTACAGCAAGGTAACATGAATCTGGGCAATGTACAGCAAGGTAACATGAATCTCTGCAATTTACAGCAAGGTATCATGAATCCGGGCAATGTACAGCAAGGTAACATGAATCTCTGCAATTTACAGCAAGGTATCATGAATCAGGGCAATGTACAGCAAGGTAACATGAATCTCTGCAATTTACAGCAAGGTATCATGAATCCGGGCAATGTGCAGCAAGGTAACATGAACCTCTGCAATTTAGTGCAATGTAGCATGAATCTGGGCAATGTACAGCAAGGTAATATGAATCTCTGCAATTTACAGCAATGTAACATGAATCTGGACAATGTACAGTAAGGTAACATGAAAATGGGCAATGTACAGCAAAGTAACACAAATCTCTGCAATTTACAGCAATGTAACATGAATCTGGACAATGTACAGTAAGGTACCACAAATCTGGGCAATGTACAGCAAGGTAACCTGCATCTCTGCAATTTACAGCAAGGTGACATGAATATCTGCAATTTACAGCAAGGTAACATGAATCTGGGCAATGTACAGCAAGGTAACATGAATCTCTGCAATGTACAGCAAGGTATCATGAATCCGGGCAATGTACTGCAAGGTGACATGAATCTCTGCAATTTACAGCAAGGTATCATGAATCTGGGCAATGTGCAGCAAGGTAACATGAATCTATGCAATTTACAGCAAGGTATCATGAATCTGGGCAATGTGCAGCAAGGTAACATGAATCTCTGCAATTTAGTGCAACGTAACATGAATCTGGGCAATGTACAGCAAGGTAGCATGAACCTCTGCAAATTACAGCAAGGTGACTTGAATCTCTGCAATTTACAGCAAGGTAACATGATTCTGGGCAATGTGCAGCAAGGTAACATGAATCTCTGCAATTTAGTGCAACGTAGCATGAATCTGGGCAATGTACAGCAAGGTAATTTGAATCTCTGCAATTTACAGCAATGTAACATGAATCTGGACAATGTACAGTAAGGTAACATGAAAATGGGCAATGTACAGCAAAGTAACACGAATCTCTGCAATTTACTGCAATGTAACACAAATCTGGGCAATGTACAGCAAGGTAACCTGCATCTCTGCAATTTACAGCAAGGTGACATGAATCTCTGCAATTTACAGCAAGGTAACATGAATCTGGGCAATGTACAGCAAGGTAACATGAATCTGGGCAATTTACAGCAAGGTAACATGAATCTCTACAATTTACAGCAAGGTAACATGAATCTGGGCAATGTACAGCAAGGTAACATGAATCTCTGCAATTTACAGCAAGGTATCATGAATCCGGGCAATGTGAAGCAAGGTAACATGAACCTCTGCAATTTAGTGCAACGTAGCATGAATCTGGGCAATGTACAGCAAGGTAATATGAATCTCTGCAATTTACAGCAATGTAACATGAATCTGGACAATGTACAGCAAGGTAACATGAATCTGGGCAATGTACAGCAGGGTAACCTGAATCTCTGCAATGTACAGCAAGGTAACATGAATCTGGGCAATGTACAGCAAGGTAACATGAATCTCTGCAATTTACAGCAAGGTATCATGAATCCGGGCAATGTACAGCAAGGTAACATGAATCTCTGCAATTTACAGCAAGGTATCATGAATCAGGGCAATGTACAGCAAGGTAACATGAATCTCTGCAATTTACAGCAAGGTATCATGAATCCGGGCAATGTGCAGCAAGGTAACATGAACCTCTGCAATTTAGTGCAATGTAGCATGAATCTGGGCAATGTACAGCAAGGTAATATGAATCTCTGCAATTTACAACAATGTAACATGAATCTGGACAATGTACAGTAAGGTAACATGAAAATGGGCAATGTACAGCAAAGTAACACAAATCTCTGCAATTTACAGCAATGTAACATGAATCTGGACAATGTACAGTAAGGTACCACAAATCTGGGCAATGTACAGCAAGGTAACCTGCATCTCTGCAATTTACAGCAAGGTGACATGAATATCTGCAATTTACAGCAAGGTAACATGAATCTGGGCAATGTACAGCAAGGTAACATGAATCTCTGCAATGTACAGCAAGGTATCATGAATCCGGGCAATGTACTGCAAGGTGACATGAATCTCTGCAATTTACAGCAAGGTATCATGAATCCGGGCAATGTACAGCAAGGTAACATGAATCTCTGCAATTTAGTGCAACGTAGCATGAATCTGGGCAATGTACAGCAAGGTAATATGAATCTCTGCAATTTACAGCAAAGTAACACAAATCTCTACAATTTACAGCAAGGCAACATGTATCTGCGATTTACAACAAGTTAACATGAATCTGGGCAATGTACAACAAGGTAACATGGATCTGGGCAAATTACAGCAAGGTAACATGAGTCTAGGCAATGTACAGGGACGTAACATGAATCTGGGCAGTGTACATTAAGGTAACGGGAATCTGGACAATGTACAGCAAGGTAACATGAATATGGGCAGTGTACTGCAAGGTAACATGAATCTGCAATTTACTGCAAGGTAACAAATCTGAGCAATGTACAGCAAGGTAACATGTATCTGCAATTTACAGCAAGGTAACATGAATCTCTGCAATTTACAGCAACGTAACATGAATCTGGCAATGTACAGCAAGGTAACCTGAATCTCTGCAATTTACAGCAAGGTATCATTAATCTGGGCAATGTACAACAAGGTAACATGAATCTGGGCAATTTACAGCAAGGTAACATGAATCTCTGCAATTTACTGCAAGGTAATAAGAATATGCAATTTACAGCAAAGTAACACAAATCTCTGCAATTTACAACAATGTAACATAAATCTGGGAAATGTACAACAAGGTAACATGAATCTCTGCAATTTACTGCAAGGTAATATGAATCTCTGTAATTTACAGAAAAGTAACACAAATCTCTGCAACTTACAGCAAGTTAACACAAATCTCTGCAATTTACAGCAAGTTAACATTAATCTCTGCAATTTACAGCAAGTTAACATTAATCTCTGCAATTTACAGCAAAGTAACATGAATCGGTGCAATTTTACACTGAACAGGTGTTTCAGACTGTGACATCGAGAAATTTTTCCTACCTGGCCAAATGACTGAGGGCCAACTCGCAGGGCCGGCTTTAGGCATGTGCAAGCTGTGCACCTGCACAGGGCCGCCAAACCCCAGGGGCCGCCACGAGGATGAATACAATATTTGCGTGGCGGCCCCTGGCAGGGATTTGGCGGCCTCCGGCTCTCGTCCCTGATTGGCAGTGGCGGTGTTAATCACCAACGGCGTGGGGTCTGGCAGACGCCGGAAGCCGAGGATTCGAGTCTGCGCAGACTCAACCTCATACTGCTTCCCCCGTCGGCGTGTGCCTGCATTCTGTGGTCCTCGGAACGTACTCGAAGAAGGAAGCCTGGCTGCCATCACTGTGCCATCAACTCCCAGCGCCTGGAGCTAGACGGACACGGACAGACTGCAGAGACGAGTCTACTCTCACTCGAGTCCCGACCCGTGACAGCTAGTCAGGGGTCGAGTCTGCACTGCAGTTCACCGGGCAGCCCAGGTAAGGATAAGTGAGTTATTATGCAAATGTGTTACCTGAACAAGGGAATTTGTTGGCGGCCCCCATGGTGAAATTGCTGCACACTATTGCTTTACAAAATCGGAGTGCAAGGTTTGAACAGGATCTGCCAAATTCACATTTCTTTTTTGCAGTTTTATGGGCACGGGGAGATGCAGTGATTTGCCGAGAATTACAGGATGTTAAACCCAGACTCGAACCTGGTTCCCCAGTTTCAAAGTCGGCAACTCTGGTCGTTATGCCAGATCCTCTCCCCCTCAACATCCTCCTTCCCATGTCACCCACCATGCACGCGTGCCAACCCGATGCAAGCCACGCGCATGATAGGTTGCCTGATGTCTCTTCTAATGCCCGTGTGACACCTGTTTGGGGCACGCGTGTGCAGTGGAAGCTTGCACTGCTGGTGCCCAGAAGGTACCCATTCCCTGTGCCTCAGTGACGTTCGAGAAAAGCTTTTCATTCTACAAAAACATGAAACGAGTTGTACTGTCAGGGCCTGACAAATCTGGTGGTCAAAAGTACATTGCAAACACAACTGCCAAAGCAAGCATCCTCCTGTCATCACTTCGTGTTTCACCTTGCATTTTGTGCTCCTCGCTATGCCATGTGCACAAGCACACTTTGAGTATTTGTGCCTCTGGGCGAACATGCTTCCGTTACGTGTCGGTTGTGCAGTCAAGAGACTCAGCCAGGCCGTCACTGGCCGTGATGCAAGCAAAGCAATATGCCCCCCATCCCCTGGTCTGCTAATACAAAAACACTATAATTGTGGGGCTGTTGCTGTGGTGGGGGGAGGGGGAGTGCTGTTCAGTGTCAACTACGTGGCTTCAGTGATGAGTTGTGTACACGAGGCGTCAGTGTTCTGCCTAAAGCGCTCTGTTTGTGAAAGTCAAGTTATAGGGGCCACTACAAAAGCACGTGGTGGATGTTGGCGGGTCCGAAGTGCTGCTTAGAGGTCCAGGACAGCCGGTTCTGGCACACGATATGGAGAGACCACCTTAGGAAGAAATTCAGGGTTGGTGCAATGGACAACCATTGCGTTAATTTATTAATCATGGGCTAAAAACGGACTGACATGCAAAGGGTTACAGTAACCGACAGAAGAGCGAAAAAAATGAACTCACTGAAATATTTGATTCATTCAGTATGCCCTTGCTTACTGTGTGAGATTGCTTTACATATTTTTTTTAATCTGCATTGGCCTTGAAATTCTGTAAAGTACGGGTTCAATTTGCTTGATAGAATTGCTTGAGTGGACTGATGTTTTAATTGTGCCCAAACGCAATTGTTCCAAATTGGTAAAAATTCACAATTTTAAAAACTTCAACCTTACTGAACCCTGGAGTCTACTGTACACTGTCGTCCTCTAACTTTCTTTTAAAGCCAAGTAACATCACTCATGGTCTATCTGATTTTCACTTACTGTGTGCGTTTTCACACGATTTTCTGACTTTATCTAGGTGGGAGATTCTTTTAAAGCTCATTGCATCACGTATGTTTTGCTCCGCCCCGCCCGGACCCCCTCTTCCGGGGCCTCCTACCTACGCTCCCTGCCCAGGGCCACCATGATCCTAGAGCCGCCCCTGCAACTCGGTTTGCTCCAGAGACTCTGCAAACATACCCAGGCAAGTTGAGCCAAGCTCTGTGTGTGTGATCTGTTCCAGTCTGAGTTGGATGGAGTCTATCTTATGACAGCTCTTTCGCTATTGAACTCTGCTTTTGTGCTGTGCAGGTGACACTTCAGAGAACCTCCCGCTTAGTGAGCGAAGAACATTGCTGCAAGAAAAATCACAAATGGCCAGCATACTCCATATCTGGCCTCACAATCTCCCATTCCCAAAATTGGAAGTACAGAGGAAACTAAGGCCACAGCCTTGCTAAAATACTTGTTAGGAAGCCATGCCAACACTCGAGGTACACCTAGGACAGGGGTCTTCAAACTGTGGGGCGCGACCCCCAGGGGGGCCGTGGAGTGATGTGAAGGGGGTCGCGCATTCACAGTCAAACTTCTGCCTGGGCTTCAGCTTCCCTCCTCCCCCATCCTGTGTCTCAGCCCGGGCTGCTGCAGTGCAGCTCGCGCTGCTGGGGGCTCGGCTGGGCAGTGTCTGGAGTCTTATCTCCACACGCCCGAGTTTCTCACAGGTCTTTAAAGACCATTTGCATATTTACATGCCTTTGTTAAAAGGTTACTGAGGCTTCGTTTTTTTATGGTTCCAGTACCCCCTGGGCCCCACTCTGCCTATTCCTTACATTTGAATTTTTACACTTACTGCTGTAGTGTGAGAATGCTTTAATGAAAAGAAATATAAAATTGGGTTGCCAAAAGAACAAGCATTTACAATGCAATGGTCTTGGCATCATTAAAGGTAGAGCTATTGGCATTGCTCGTGACATTTCTTTTTTTCTTTTCTAAATCATAAATAAATGGCATTGTCATTTACATTGCCAATAGCTTAATCATTAAATAAATGGCATTGTCACACACAGAGAACCCCCCACACACACAGAGAGCCCCAGCCACACACACAGAGAGCCACACACACAGAGAGCCGCACACACACACACACAAATACAGAGCCACACACACACACAAATACAGAGCCACACACACACAGATACAGAGCCACACACAAAGAGCCACACACACACAGAGCCACACACACACAGGAGAGCAAGCACAGCGAGGGGGCAGGGAAGCAAGCATAGCCAGGGGGCAGGGGAGCAAGCACAGCCAGGGGTCAGGGGAGCATGCACAGCCAGGGTAAGTTATGGACAAATCGCGCAGGTGTAAATCCAACATGCCAGCCCAGCAGGATGAGGCTATCAAAGAAGCATATTATCTGGCCTCATCACAAGGTACCTGTAATTAAAAACCAAGGAGGCAATACCCCAAATAACTGTAGCGCTCCAGGTAGGGGATCCTGAATAAATCTGTAATAATAAACGGGAGATAACAATTCAGGAAAAGCGAGGAGAACACTCATCTCAATCGATCCATGGCAAGAGCCCCACAACATAGGCCCCGGGGTTCTCTTTATTAGCAGAGAGAGGACCTACCGAGCGTGATCCCAGGGTGGCCCATATGATGGATCCCAAAAAAGCCCAAAAGGTGAAGGCAGTGCCGGCGGCCGCACCCAGAGATGATTCAGCAAGGTATATCGCGTGGCTCCAACTGGATATAGTTCTCCACGGCAAACCACGGAGCAGGTTCTGCGATAAATAAAGACAAGGGCAACATAGATAAACCCTAGCGCACATAGCCAGAACTCATACACATGGCCTCGGAGATGCGGTCCGTATTACATAACCGCAGGCAAACAACAGGAGAGGCTCTGTAGTAACTAAAAACAAGGGCATAATAGATCGATCCTAGAGCACATTGCTGGTGTTAATACACATGGCCTTAAAGATGTGGTATGTTTTATATGACCGCGGGCAGAAAGAGAATAAAAACTGGATCGTAAATAAGGGCAACCATCTCCAAATAACAGGGAATTCAGGGCAAAAGGAAGTGTAAGAATAGCCAGCGAGGGATACTGCCGTACCACCCCGGAGGACGCTTCACAGGCACCTAATAACCTGCCATCAGTGAATAAAGGAATTAAGTGGTAATCCGATATAAGAGCAGTAATCCCTGCCAAGATACAGGGCAGAGACCGAAAGTCACACCTGAACGCCAGTCAGGGGCTCAGGAAGGTATCAGGCAGGGATAGAGTTCGAAAAAACAAAGCTCCGCTTACCTTTAGAGTGTCGATAATTTATCTGGGCGGCGCATCCGTACAGGCTGCACGGCAACGCTGTCCTTAAGTGCAACGCGTAGGAGAAACAAGGGGAGGTCAATATCTACTCTTCCCGCGGCCAATCAGAGGCAGGCACACTCTGTGAGGAAAGATAAAGAACGGCCTAAGAAGGAAATAGCCTGCCAGGAGACAAACGGCAGCCATCTTACAGAGATGCAAAAAGAACTGAAGGCACAATCCATCGGGTGGAATATACAGATAAGAATACTTAACGCCTCCCCGAGAAAGACCCGAGTTTTCTCAAAGGAGAGGAAAGCCACAGGTTTACACAATCTTACGACCTGTGTATAGAGAAGATACATACAATAAGAAATTATTTTTCCCACAGCACGTGAAACAAGAAAAACATGACGGCCGGAAACATCAGAAAATTTCGGATTCGGGGGCGTGTTTTGGAGTTCTGAGTGACGGATGACGTCACAGTCGAAAGAACGCAAAAAAACACGCCCGAATCCGAAAGAGACGGGGCTTTATTGGAGTGACTCCCTTCTCCTCCAATGGCTGGCCTCGTTTAAGAAGCCAGCCAATGGAGGAGAATTGTGGAGAGAGGCGGGTTCAAGCCCCCATACTCCAAAACATTAAATCTCCTCCCGGAGACTGCGCAAGCGCAGCCTTTCGGTCCTCGACCTAAAAATGCCTGCCGTGTTATTTAAAGAGCCTGCAGAGACCTGCTCTTGACACTAAATAGAGTTAAAAATAAGAAAGTATGTATTAATTAGTTATGTGACTTTTCTGTCGTTGTTCTCTTTAATTTTCAGTCATGGATCATTGAGGCAGCCCTCGAACACAATTAAAAGTGACACAATTAAAAGTGCTTTCTATTTATATTTGCTGTTCTAAGTATTCACAGATAAGTGCTAAAAGTACAGCTTTAGGTGACTGCTTATTTCTGGGCCATCAAAATAATGAGCTGGTAACCCTAATCATAAGACTGGTAGTTTGTTGCAGGATCAGCACATTATTTATTTCCTCCACCCTCGATCCCTGATTAATGCCATTATAGCAACAGTTTAACTTATATCTGAAACCCTACGCTTCAAGTTTCTGGGAATGCACCCTGCATTCGGACAACTCACTTCTCATTCTCGCCTTCACTTTCACGCTCACCCTGCACTCACAGCAATCACCATGCACTCACACTGATCACTCTGCACTCACACCATTCACCCGCTCACTCTGCACTCATAGTGATCAGAACGCACTCACACTGATCACCATGCACTCACACTGATCACAATGCACTCACACTGATCACCATGCACTCACACTGAACACCATTCACCCGCTCACCCTGCACTCACAGTGATCACAATGCACTCACACTGATCACCATGTACTCACAATTCACCCGCTAACCTGCACTCACAGTGATCACAATGCACTCACACTGATCACCATGCACTCACAACATTCACCCGCTCACCCTGCACTCACACTGATCACTCTGCACTAACAATGTGCTTGCATTGTTCACCCTGTACCTCACCCTGCAGTCACACAAGCACACTACTCACCCTGCACTCATGTGATACTTCACTCACCTGTCCCCCTCACTGCTCAATCTGTAGGTCACTCAAACAAGGCCATCACTAACCATGAATTAATTCGTACCACTCTGCACTTACAGCCAAACCCAAATTCATATGGTCACCTCACTCACCCTGCAGTCACTCCTTTTACTGAACTCTCACACTGTTGCATCGCTCACCGTGCAGTCACATGGGCACTCTTGTCACCCACACAGTGCAGAAGGTTAAAGTGCCTGGTACAAAGAACATGTGCCATGCACATCATAGAACTGAGTGTGAGTAAACTATGAGTAGCGCTATAAAAAATGAAATGTTTGTCAGAAAGGTGCTGTAGAGAGATGAGGTGTATTGTTGGTGAGTGGTAGTGAGGGAATTCATGGAGAAGGTGGAAAGACTGTTGCACCGTGTGCGACCAGTGCTAGGGCCCGCCCTGGCTGGGAGTGTTAGCCCCCCCCAAGTTCAGGTCTAGTCGATCCCCTGCTTCTGCCTATTATTATTTACATTTGTAGTGTGCTACTGTTACCAAAAGGTGTCCTGGGGCTAATAACCATCTGCTGCCTGAAGGCAAACGAGAAACAAACAGAAGGGGAAGGAGAACCAGGCAAATGGGGTGACCTGCAGAGCATAGAGCCAGGTTTTTACATCTTCCTAAAGGATAATAGATTCTTGGTGGAGCGAAGCAAAGGAGGGTGCAAGTTCCATAACTGCACGGCCTGCACCAAAACAACGAGACAGACAATTCATGCCTTCCTGAATTAGCGAACAATAAGCAGAGTGGCACAGGGCGAGAGCAGCATACGGGTGACCCGTATGCTCCATGAGGAGAGATGAAAGAACAGCAAGGGAGTGGGAGAATTCGATTGAAGAGGTCAGGGATGAGGTGAAATGTGAAGTTCTGAAGCGAAGCGCAGACACGCAAGAAGTGAGTATGAGCAAAAGATGAGGGCTACTGTTAAACTGTGGGATAAGATAGCTGAGTGATGATCTGTGACCTAAAAAGATAATTTGATGCGACATAGGTGAGGGACAGCAACGATAGAGGAAGAGAGGGAGTATTGGGGTGTGTGCTGAGCAGTGATTAATTTGTAATACAACATATGCCAGGGCCCTCACCAGTAGGCCATTGCAACTTTAACCACCCACCATTGCCTGGCCTGTGCCGCCAATGACAATACCTATGCAACAACCAACCATAACACTCATACAAGAGTGACTATTCAGACTATTTCAAGCGCCCAAAGCTATAAAGAATGGCATAGGTGTCAGGAGGTTATCATTTTTAGTGTATATTAAATTAATAAACAGCTGTTCTGCTCATCTCTAAACTACACAGACAGAGCCACCAGCTGGAAGTCTGTCATAGTGCCAGTGTGCATAATTAGGTGCCAGTGTGCATAATTAGGTGCCAGTGCGGAGCACCGAAAACTACCTGCTCAAATTAGGAACTGGTGCTGAGGTAACAGGGGAGAGGGACGTTAGTTCAAGAAGGTGTGGAAGACAAAGGGGATATGTGAAAGATGAATGGGAGGGCTGGAGAGGTGTAAGATACAAATAGACAAAAATTTGAGTGGAGAGACTTGAGGTGAATGAGAAGTGATGATGTGACGGGCCAGAGAGGCCATGAGATAAATGCGAAAGACTGTTATAGATGAGGGCAGTGAAAAGACAGAATGGCAAGAGGTGATTAAAGGTGAAGTGAGAGGTTGAATCGGGAGTTCAGAAGTTGTAAAAAGGGGTGAAAGAAAATGGCCTGCAATGTGAGAGAGGGATCAGGGGTTGGGAGAGGATTGAAGAGAGGGATGGAAGGAACTAGGTGAGAGGAAAGGGGCATGGGTAAGCTTCTTAACTCTGCACAAGACCGTCTTGCTGCTCCCGGCCAGGGCCAGGTGACCTTCTAGTGTGGCAGCGCTTATTCGTGCGGAGAGGGAGGCCCTTCACAAAGATTGACTAGACATCTTTCTGATGTTAATTGTTGTATTTTGGTTATAAACTGGTACTGATGGGGTGAAATCTTTACTCAGTGTTACTGTGTTTAAAAAATTTCAAAACAATAAAGCAATGCTATCCCAAAATACGTGGCATCACAGAAAATTATTTACATTTTCTACCCACACAATTTAGTCAAGCCTGTCGCATAATTTGGTCCTCACCTGCCTCATAATTCCAGTAGCCCAGCCTACAGGTTTAGAAATTTTTGTCAGGAGGGGGTCCTTACTCCTGAAAATGTTGACAGGGGGGTCTCTGCATCCAAAAGTTTGAAGACCTCTGACCTAGGAGTACGTGACCCAGTCACCTACCCTGCTACTTCAGAATTTGAATGCACAAGTGTTACTACTGTTCTTGCAGTGCATGTAGTCTGTCCCATCAGGACTCATCTCTTCTGGCTCTCACTTACCTCAGAGGTTGTAAGACCCATGAGGATCTGGTAAGACTTGTCTGATCCACTGAACCAGAAGTTGCCAAACTCCTCCAAGCTTCCCTTCGGCCTGAAAGCAGAGCTTTTCTCAATGCTTTCTTGTATGTTCATACTCTAAATGCAAAACTGCAAACTAGAGATTCTGCGTGATGGTAACACTCCCAAGGACCAGCCTCAGACACCAGTGATTGGTCCCTTCCAGCACCACTGGCCGGCTTCAGTCATTCCAGATCCTAATCTCGCCAGATGGGCCTTCATGGAAAGATGATTCCCATGTGGATCCATTTCCCAGCCTGCCTCATTGGAAGAGTGGAATTGGACACAGGTACCAGCAAAAGCAAGGACTTGTAAACAACCAACTGGTACTATCCTGTCATTGCAAAGGCTTTGGAAGTATTGTTGATGGTGGCATCAGTGCCCAAACTAGCTAATAAGTGTTTCTTTACAATTGTGGCAGCAGCAACTCTTTCACCCAAAACCATTCGACCCCAAGTCCTTATGTGGAAATATGGAGCAAAGCTCTACTGAGCCCAACCGCCAAGTCCTTGTGCAATGAGTACCAGGATCAAACGAACAGTCACTTACTATAATTATATTAAATGTAAAAGCAAACGTTTGCAGCTGCATCTCACTATGTATATATAAATAGCAGCCCGCCCCAGCGTTGCCTGGGGCAGAAAGGGGCTGGGGGCAGTACACCCGCTCCCGCCCGACCCCCTCCCGCACCGACTCCCTCCCGCCCTGACTCACTCCCGCCCCCCTCTCACCGACTCACTCACGGCCCCCTCCTGCCCCGACTCACTCGCACCCCCTCCCGCCCCGACTCACTCACGCCCCCCTCCCGCCCGACTAACTCGCGCTCCGACATTTTCCTTTACTGCTACCTCCTTCTTGCCTCCCCCTGCATCACACAGTCTCGCACTGAACTTTCCCTTTCCTTACCTGTGCCGCCGCTCCTCACTGCACAGCCGCTCGTCACTGCACCGCCGCTCCTCCTTCGTCGTCATCACGCACGTCGTGTCGCGGTCAACACGCACGTCGCTTCGCGGCCAGCGCTAGGTCCCGGCCGGCGCTACTTTCAGGGGACTACTTTGTTTACAAACGTAATTTTTTTAATTTACTTTTTTTTTTATTTATATAGCCTATGTCCATCTACACACCCTGACATTTTCATAGATGTATCGGGTGTGAAGATTGGCTCTGTGGTTCCCGAGTTTACCTGGCCAAAAGGTGCAAGTTCTCTCTTTATAATAGTAGTATAGATTGCTAAATTAATAAATGTATTACCAAGACATTATTTAATGGTGTAAATAATAGATATTCAATCAGTGAGTTATTGTTGTTTAACTGTATGAGTAAAGTTGACACTTAATGTTAAATTGTGGACCGTAGTATAAGTCGGAAGTATAATGATTGAATGAAAGACTTAAACAAGCACTGGCGTTGCCAATAGGTCTCGCAGTAGGAAAGTTGGAGCTATTGGTTTTGTAAATGACATTTTATATTTATATATCGTTATTGGCATTGTCAATAACAATATATAAATATAAAATGTCATTTACAAAACCAATAGCTCCAACTTTCCAAATGCGAAACCTATTGGCAATGCCAGTGCTTGTTTATTTATGTGTTGGTTTTGAAAATAGCGAAATTAATAGCTTTGTCATTTACAATGCCAATACTTTTAACATTTGCAAATGTGACACCTATAGCATTTGTAATGCAATATGTTTAGTATTTACGTGACTTAGATGTATTGAAATTACAAATAAGAATGGCTTATTTTTTTTAATAATACTTAAATAAAAGTTATTGTAATTTATAATGGCAATAGCTTAAACTTTTGTAAATAACTTTTGTGAAGATTATGTTCAGTGTATTTTATTGTGACGAAAGTCCAAGAACAGAAGTGAAATATTAACATCTTTTTGTGACATTTGTAATAAAGCTTGAAACATTGAGAGAACATATTTGAACCAGTTGTTGTTGAATGGTTGCACAGATTGATACTGTGGTGGCGCGAAGTGATGTTCTTTTGGCGACGAGGGATGCTGTGGCGTTCAGTGATGCTGTGGTAGCGCATAGTGATGTTGTGGTGCCCCTGAGTGATGTTGTGGTGCCCCTGAGTGATGCTGTGGTGCCCCTGAGTGATGCTGTGGTGGTGCGATAGATAGAGTGAGGGCGATAGATAGATAGATAGAGTGAGGGCGATAGATAGATAGATAGAGTGAGGGTGATAGATAGAGTGAGGGCGATAGATAGAGTGAGGGCGATAGATAGATAGATAGATAGATAGATAGATAGATAGATAGATAGATAGATAGATAGATAGAGTGAGGGCGATAGATGTGTGTGGTTGTGTGCGTGTGTGGTTGTGTGTGTGGTTGTGTGCATGTGTGTGGTTGTGTGCGTGTGTGTGGTTGTGTGCGTGTGTGTGGTTGTGTGCGTGTGGTTGTGTGCGTGTGGTTGTGTGCGTGTGGTTGTGTGCGTGTGGTTGTGGTTGTGTGTGTGTGGTTGTGTGTGTGTGGTTGTGTGTGTGTGGTTGTGCGTGGTTGTGTGTGTGGGGTTGGGTGTGGGGTTGGGTGTGGGGGGGTTGTGTGTGTGGTTGTGTGTGATTGTGTGTGATTGTGTGTGTAGTTGTGTGTGTGTGGTTGTGTGAGTATGTGGTTGTGTGTGTGTGTGGTTGTGTGTGTGTGTGGTTGTGTGTGTGTGTGGTTGTGTGTGTGGTGTGGTTGTGTGTGTGGTGTGGTTGTATGTGTGTGTGTGTGGTTGTGTGTATGTGTGTGTGCAGTTAGAGAAGGATGTCTGTCGAAGAGCAGCAGATCAGCACAGCAGAAGATAACAGGTGGGTAAAGAAGGAGGCGTGTGGAATAGAGCAGCAGGGGACACAATATTCTGGGAAAATACTCTCACCATATGGTCTAATAGCAGTTGTGTTTTGTGGACTCCACTGTGAGGCTAAGTATGAGGGACCAAACAGGGTTCAGGAGAGCAGCTACTCAAGGTGCAGAGAGAGGAGGAACGTCAGTGTCTGAGGCGGGCTCGAGCACACCCCAGCTACCCCAGCGACCCAAGGGTGAGTAGAGGGCATGGGGGTTTCATCGCGCCTAAAGGAGATCTGGGCGCCTGGACAGTCACAGCAGTAAAGACCGCAGCCTGAGGCACCCAGTAATTGGGTGCAGCGGCCCCTTCATGCAGTCTGCCCATCACCGGAGCCAAGGGGAGTCGGTTGTCTGGGAAGTGGGCAGCATCAGAGGTGCCGCCCACAATCAGCATTGCAGACATAGCGGCACTCAAGGCAGCAACGGATGCCGGAGTCTGTGGGAGGGTAGTGCATGCCCGGCAAGGCACAAAAGGGGGCAAGGGGGAGAGATGTAGATGGTCGCTGGGGGAACTGATGCAGATTTAACTGCGGGCTGTGCATGGTGCACCGCCCGCTGTTATACATCCAGCAGCAGGCAATACATTGCCAGAATTGAGGAGGGAGCACATGAGTCCTGTGAGGCAATGGGGTAATACAGAGGCAATGCAAGGCACCACCTTTTGGGATGACTCAGAAGTGAAGGGCACGGGGTGCATGAGGGTGCGGCCGCACAAGGGGAGGTATGTCACGGATATAGATGCAGGCACAGAAAAAAACAAGCACATGAAAAGAAGAAAAAATGCGAGCACAGTGTGAGGGTGAGGGGGCAACGCAGGGGGCAGGATTACAAACGCCACGGGAGAGGGGAGCAATTGGAGTGCGGCGGAAGCATCAAAGGGCTGGGAATGCGTGGGGGGAAGGGGCGCAACACAATAAAGAATACTCAAAGTTAGCGCAACATGAATTGTTCCAAGCCCACAATAAGGATTGTGCAGAAATGTAGAAGTAAACTTGCTGGGAACTGTGTGAGTAAGAGTGAGTACTTCCTGAAAGAATCGTAGTTGCAGGATAAGTTGCACGAAACTGCAATAATATAGCTGAAATAGTTTATTAATTGAAAATGAAAATTCGCGCTTGGCTAAAAGCAGATGGTTGAATGAAGTTTTATGAATATAACCATCGCGCTGAATAACTGCACACAACAGCTTGTAGAAGTTTTTTAAAGTATTGGTGGCAATGAAGAAAAGCTTCCACACACGATGAAAATATTTGGAAATTAAGTATAGTCGATGACAACACTGAAATAATGTGCACGGTGTTATATACGATTCCAGAGATATGGTTGACCAACTATCATGAATATACCTCCTTACGTGTGCAAAATTAGGAAAACGCCTTCTTCAAAATGGCATAATCAGAAAAGAAAACACCATAATGCGGTTGAAAAGAAACCGGAACCACTGTGCTTCAAAACCAGAATGAAGTTTTAAGAATAAATTTCCTCCATTCAATGTGCCGCATAAAATCCTCAGTCAGTCATACAAGTGCGCACTTAAAATCACTTGCTCTGGACAGTACGAGGTTTGAAGGCGTAATATAGTGATCAAACAGGACGCGATCTTGAAATCACAGCAGGAAGTAAATGCCAAGGTTTGAAGGCGTAGCACTGTGATAAACAGGATGTGGAAATGACGGAGGGATGGCCAATTAGACGGGGGTCCAATCCGGAAGGAATTCAGGGGTGGGTCATAACGAAGAGGTACCAATCACAACAGCGGTTTCAGATGAAACTGATGAAGATGCCGGTGAATATTGCTGCAATCAACTCCAAACTGACGACGATGCAGATGAAGATCACTGTGTCAACTCCAGTTCAACGAGCAGAAAACCTCGAAAAATGGAGAAATCAGCGTGGATCCAGACCGGCTGAGTTCCCAAGTTGCCAAAATGTAAGTGTAGTGAATACACTTAGAAAATGTTGTTGAAGAAAATAAGTTTATTTGTAAACTCAACCGGATGTAAAGAAAATGCGTCCTGCCAAAGCAAGTATAATTAGGATATTTGAATTTCAACACAACGTTTAACTTCCACAACAAACAGCTCATGCAAAACCAACACAAGCGTAGTATTTGAAACAAAACTGGTTCTCGTTCTGCTTTATCCTCGTGACACCTCTGGAAAGGAGAGACACGAGACAAAGCAGAACGAGACAATGTCACATACTTAAGATCAATTAACACAAGAGGAGGAAAGGTGGGAGGGAACACGGCCTGGGGGAAGCTGGCTGGGGAGGGGGAGGAGAAATGCAAGTAAGGCTGTGTGCGGGGAGAGAGAGGGGAGGTGCTGGAGCTGGGGAACAGATGGCCGTGAAAGTTTATGGCCCAAAAGCGCGTGCCTGTGGCCACGTGAACCGAAGAAAACCGCACCAAAAAAACAGTGGTTTCACGAGTATTTTGAGCATTTGAATTCTCGCTCCGCTCAATGCGCATGCGCATTGATAGGTCGCGAGACCTAAAAAACCACAGACTGGAAAACAGGTTAAAACAGCCAATCGTCAATACCAGATATTCCTGTTTAAAAAGAAAAGAGACACAATAGAGAAAGGCATAATAGCCTAGCGACAATAAAGAACACTAATTGGTAACATATTAGAATAACAGGTTTTTACAAGTAGAAAAGGACATATAGCCAAGTACCAATATCCTTAACTGAACTTAAGGTCTGATTCGGAGATGAAATATAATTGAAAAAAGACAGAAAGGCGAAAAGGATATGCTATAGATCAAGAAAGGAAAGAAAGATAAGACCCAAAACCTTCGTGGAAAAATTGCAAATCAATTTGAATTACGGGTTACCGTCGGCAAGAAAATCAGCACTTACCAAGGGATAGAGAGAATGATGACAAATGCAGGGGGAGGTTGTGGTGTGGATAATACCTAGTGATGAATTGAAGAAGAATCATAATGTAAATTACATAAAAAATACAAATAAACAACCATGGGGATAAGCAATGCTTGGCGTGCTTAGACCATTGGATGTATGAAGCATATATACCTCCAAGGTAGGATGAATCTTGCAAATATCCTCTTGAGTATGTGTGGACCACCAAGATATTAAAAGGCCCAACAATTGCGACGAGAAAACAATCGGGTGGTTGACAGGTAATCGAAAATAAAAAAGGCACTAGCTATAAACCATATATATTATTATGATTGAAAATAATGATTTACACCGACGGTATGGATACCTGAATGATACGACTGGGCACCAATCAGGGGCCGGGAAATTGCTAATGCACACTTGCAGAGATATCTGAAAGGAAACAGAGTATCATTAAATATGAGTGTACTCATACCCAAAGGATTAGCATATACACTTAATGAACTAAAATATAGAGAAAGAAACGTGTAGTGATAGACTCAGTTGCAATTATCCTCATATCAAAAGGTATTGGCAAATATAAAAGACCAATAAATAATCACAGCATTGAAGCAATAATTGCCCAAGGCATGTAATGCAAACCAAATAGATAAAATACATCTCATAGATTCAGTAACTGGGCAAAAAGGTCTATATAATTTTTAACATGTAAGGTCTTCTAAAACTCGCCAGAGAGGTCAGGGCAGCCTAATATCTAAACAGTATAGCGGGGGAAATAGTGAAAAGGCAAACTGATGTTATTGCACAAAAAGCCATCACCATCGGCAGGTAAGATGAGGGAAACTCGTAGCTTAATATCTAAACAGTATGGCGGGGGAAACAGTGAAACGGCAGAATGATGTTATTGCACAAAGGGCCGTTACTATCGGCTAGTAAGATGAGGGAAATTCGTACCGAAGAGCATACCTGTGCAATGCAGCAATGGTAGAGGGTATGGCCCTCAAGTTTCAAAACACCTCATCACACCCGGCGTCTGGATCGGATGAAAAGTGCAGCCAGAGTCGACACGGGCGAGTGAAAAAATGCAGTTTTTATGTGTTTGAGGAAAAGTTAACAAGACAGGGAGATAAACGAAGGACTAAAAGAAAAGGGGCGGTAATGAAAACTGAAAACTGATGACGGGCTAAAGGAAATGAGAAGGAGCAGGCTAAAACAAAATCAAAAAGGTACTATGTGTTTAGACGAAAAGATAAACGAACAACTGACTGGAAAAAGTGGTAAAGATAAAAGAGACTTCGTGTGGTGAAGGCAAATAAGGCTATCACCGACATCAATGAAAGACTATGTATTTATGTAGATAGAAGAGAAAGAAACAAGCGTTAAGAGCGGCCGGGAAACAGAAAGTACGGCCGGCCAGCCATGATTAATTAGGGGAGGAGAAGCCGCAGAGCGCACGCTGGGCGAAGCCCTTTGATGTGCTGGCGGCCGTTACAAAATGCAATTAGGAGGGAGGGAGGGAGGCTGATGCGCGTGCTTGTTTGGTCACGTGATTCACGTGAACTCAAAGAAAACCGCAGCAAAAAGCCCTTGGTTTGACGAGGATTTTGAGCACTTGAATTCTCGCTCCGCTCAATGCGCTTGCGCGCATTGATAGGTCGCGAGACCTAAAAAAATAACTATTAAGCATTCCTAATATTTGTGTAGTTTAAATATGTTGTGTAATAGTGGTGTAATACAATGACCCCTAACTTTTAAACAAGTTGTAACCTTTGTTTGTTTGTGAATATCATGGGGTTTTAATAAAGTTTGTTAACTTGTGTCCCTATGTAATTAATTGCAGTAAAACTTGATTTAAAATTTAAATTTTATAAAGAGCGTTTTTCTTTGTTTTGTAGAATTGGGCTACAGTTTTGTAGCATTATGTATGTTCTTTATTATTTATTGAAATTGATTTGTAAGTATAGTAATGTAAGTAATTCTACATAAAAAAGTTGGACTTGTAACCAGGGTATGGGTTGTATAGTACCAATAAGCAACACTTTGTTTGCTTGTCTTTTGGGAATTTCACTGTAGTAATAAACAAAGCTTCTGGTAAGCTGGAATAATTTCTTATTTTGCCAATAGAAAGCAGAATTGTATTTTTACTCATTATTGTTCTGCTTTTGATCTGATCAGAAGTTAAACTGGCCTGCTGCTGCTTCTTCTCTGTTTCTGGTGAGTTTGGAGACATGGTTCAAGGAGGAGATCCCACAGCCGTTGCTTGTGGTGCATTGGAGGAAGAAGAGTGGGGGCGGGGGCGTTGTTGCCATTGTGGAACACAAATTAGAGTCGTAATTGCAACTCAAAGAGTCGGTGGTCTGGCAATTCCTTACCATTGCAGAAGGGAAGAAGAAAGTGAATGCCCAGCAAGTGACATGTTCATTATGCCAGAATGTAATATCCCGTGGAGCAGGACAGAATACTCCTTAGGGACCACAGGAATACATTCCACCCGTTTAAATCACGGAGAAAGGAAGCAAGAGTTGGACTTGCCTCAACTTGAGAAGGGAACCTCTGCTGGACCCGGGGATGCTCCATCTGCTGGACCTTCCACTTCCGCTGTGGCCTCTAAAGTACAACCACAATCTTGTACTTCTGCCGTACCTGCCATTCCACCACCTGGTTCTGAAGTTTTAGTCAACCACCTTCACCAACAGTGCAACATTGTTGAGCCCTAAGCGGGGACTACGACGTACTGTTTATAGTGCCAAACAGTTATTGTCTAGGAGAGAGTGACCTAAATATCAACCCCAAGCTTGTGATAGCTCACTGTTGCCCTCTACAAAACCCCTTGTTTCTTTACCCTTTCAGTAGGTTTTTTTAGTGCCCTGTTGGATTTGTTTCTAGTTCGTTATATAGTTGGTCCCATTGACTTATAGTTTGTGAAAAGAAAAAAAACACAAAACCAAACGAAGAAAGAAAAGTTCTTGTTAGAACTATTTTCAAATACATTAAAATAAAGAGCTGGATATTATTACAACTTTTTAACTGACAGGTGCTGGTACTAATATATAGAAATGAAGAGGAAAGGAGAAGGTAAGTGACATTACATAGGTACCTATAGTAAATGAATGCTATTGTTACTTTCTAAATTACAAATGTAATTTCTTTTGTTGACTACATAGATTAAAAAAAATGTTTTTGTTGGTGGTGTTCAGATGGTGGTAAAAGGGAAGGTACTAATGTAAGCTATCTTTTTTCATCCACCAGGGTGCAGATAAGCATTTTATTTTGTTTATCCTCAAACAGTGGGGAAAACACGAACAAAATGGATTGTACATTTTTTTTAATACTGTGCTTGTTCAAATGAGTTGTATTTTGTTCCGTAAAGCTATTCTTCCTATCTACATTTCTTACCTAAAGTAGTAGATTTCTTCACAAATCATCAACCATGTAAGGCCACATAATGACATGTCTACTGTAGGTAGGATGTAGCATACGTAGTCCATAATTCACAGATGTTGAAGTTTTGACCTACAATTAAAATTTAGGAGTTAGTATGAAATGGTAACAGTTCATAAAATTTCGTGACAATCTGTGTTTAAAGGTTAACCTACTGCATCACATTCAGTCCGTCATATATTGCTCCTTAAATATATTGTGTAATGACCATAAATACTATATTTTCCATGATGGGAAATAATTTCAGATAAGTAAAAGTGTGTCCAGATATGGAAATTTGAGTAGCAGTGAAATAAGTAAATTCTGTTATTTTTTGTATTATCTGGTGCATTTCTTTGTACCATTAAACAGAAATACTTATTCACAATAGTTAAACCAAGTGTTGAGACAAACTTAGTTTCACAGTTGGAACAGAATTTAGAGTGCACAGCTTGCTATATCAATTCATTGATTTACAATCAGGAATAGGAAGGTGTACAAATCTTTCAAATGCTGTGACTGTTGAGAAAGCAGTTAAGCATTGGAAACAGTCATGTTCCCAATAGTAGCTTAGAGCAAAAATATTTGTATGTGGGAAACTCATTTGCTACCATTTCCAGAACAGCCAAACAGCATTCCTGGGCATCCTGTTGCTCATTTATTGAAAAATGAACGGTTCCTGTACAAACATCCGCAATATCTCTTATACCACTTGTAGATTGGCACGATTGTTTGTTCAACTGAAGTACGGAATACAAATTACTTAGTGTTGTAAAGAGGCTTATCTGTATTTTCTGAAAGTAATTCTTTCACTAAAGGTATGTAAAATCAAATTAACTATCACATTACTATAGCATGTAATACCATTTGTATTAGTAAACTGTAAGCCTGCAATTTCAAGGTTATTACTCTTTTTGTTTGCACGTTTCAACATTTTGAAATGCCTCGTTTGTTGCGAAGCTTTCTTTCCATATATATTTTACGTTTACACACAACAGGATATTCACCAGGAGAAGTAGTATATATAAGTGTCTTAAACTATTATAGACATCTGCATCTATAATATATAGTCCTCGTAATATTTGCACCATGAGTTTTAAAATAATCTTTACAAGTTAAATGTATAATTGTATCTTTTTCCATTGATAACATTTCCATATTTAAATCACTGCATTCTTTTAGGGTTGGCATTAAACAAACAACGGGTAGTGCTTTCAAAAGAAAGTAATGTATAACTTTTGGAGTTTTCAAATGTGGGACTAAAGTAGATACACTTTTTGTTAGAAGAATTTGTTTGTACTTTCTTTAACAATTCCTAGCCCAATATCTGTTAAAATGTTACCATATTCTTGTCTCATATTTTGTGTAAGTTCACTGTGGGAGAATTGTAACCAAATATTAACATTAGCTTGGGGCATGGCTTTGGGGCGGACATGCTGGACTGCGGGGTGAGTGAGGCAGGTGAGGTGAGGTGTGGTGAGCGTCTTCCTTTTCCTGACTGCCGGTTTGGCCTGTGGAGGGCGGCCGGGACTAAGACCTCCGCGGGGGGCGCACCTGGATCCTTGCTACCCGAGGGAGCCAGAATAAACCAATGCACAGAAAGGCCTTAAGGAACTGTAAATCGTAACTCGGATGCATTATATGGGTACTTCAAAACTCTGCGATCCTGATTTGTGTGTTAATTGGTATATTGGATACTAGTTTCCTTCCCCACACATGACTGATTCTCTCAATCTTTTTGGCACTTGAAATCAGGCGGATCACTGTCTGAGGCAATTACCCTCGTGAACCTGCTCCTGGCTATACTGAGTGTGGAGGTCGGAATAGTCACTTTGAGCAGCTACAATTTTTTTTGTGCGCAGCGTTTCTATGTTTGATTGCTCATGGATATATCTGCTGATTGTGCACTCTGCTGGCCGGCCTCTGATCGGACCACTAAGGCTGCACGTGCCCATTGCGAAAGAAAATACGCTTGGGAGAGGCAGGGCTGCATCACATCTACATCGCTGCTCTCCTTCCTCCATCCTGACATCTGAAGCGGGCCCCTGCTGCTTTGCACACTGAGTCTGCAGATTCTGAAGGCCTATCTCCCTGCAACACCACGGTAGATGCTATAACTGCACCAAGATGGGGGAGCACGCCGTGAAACAAGTGAAGCTATCCTTCAAAAAGAAAAGGCTTCCTCGCAAGGTAGAACATGGAATAGATTCTGACCCTGACCCAACTAACAGGGAGGAGACTGATCGGCAGGATGAAGACCTGTGCGCGATCCTTATGAATGTGAAGCCCAGCCTTAAAACCATAGGGGCAGATTTACAAGCCACTTGCGCCTCTTTTACGCCGGCTTTACGTCGACGGTGTGACGCAGCGGCGGTGCAAAAGATGCGCCATGCTGCGGGGTATTTACAACTTGACGCATCTGAAAGATGCGTCAAGTTGTAAAGCCCTGCTCCAGAAGTAGAAGTTCCTGCGCAGGGGGGGCGTTCCGGCGCAGGAACGCCTTCCAAAAGTGACAGTGAAATCTGCAGTCACTTTTGAGCCCATGCTGCGTCAAAACCATGCGCCTGCTTGAAGCAGGGGTAACGATTGACGCAGCATTGTAAAGATAGGGCCCACCCAGAGCATTGCTGGAGCAGCGTCGTGCTTCCGACGCAACTCCGGCAATGTGCCGCCTTTATGGCACAGATGCGTCACCCATCTGTGCAGTTTTTGCCCCATGGTGTGCCGCATTGTGGAGGTAATCCCGACCATGATGGTGGCTCCGTGCGGTGGTGAATAGAGGAGTTAGTCGCTGAGTAGAGTGAGCCCGTGAATTGAGGAAAGAAAAAAAGAGTCGGATGCGATTGAATACACTTCTAAACCAGCTGACCAAAAGAAGTTATTGGTGGTCCTTGAAGTGGCCCATTTTTCCTGCAGCTGCCGGATTGAATTTCTCTTGTTCTTTATCGCCCTGTCCTGAACAGGCCAGATTTACTGGAAGGCCGAAACGCGACCGTGTGGACACTTTCCAAATGGAGGAGTCCTTGTGTTGAAATTGATTTGGAAATTAATGCCCTGTAACACATTTTTTTGATTTAGGTTCTATGAATTTGTGTATTGAACCATTGGTGTCTGACTACCTCCTAGTGCTCCCCCTAGAGTTCATGGGAGGGCACTCAGCCTTTGCTGCAACATTTATTTAGGGTGAAAAAAGAAAAAGTTTGTATTTCTTGTCATTTTGTACTTTTGTCAAAAGTGTTTATGTTGTTAAATGTTGTATATAGATGTGTATATAGGTATGTATATAGTGGTAAATGGTGTATAAAGAGTTCGTAAAAAACATTTTGCTTGTTAAAAGAAAAAAAGAGAATAAGAATTGAGATAAAAAGAATTAATGTTGATTACAAAAAATAAAATGTGTAATCATGTTCCCTTGTGCGAGTGGTGATGTCTAGAATGTCTGATTAATTCCACATTGGATTTATGGCATAGGAATAGGTGAATTGATTGTCTCCTATTTTGAAATAACAGTATAGATCGGTTCCTCCTTTCTCCATTTTTCCTTGTTCCTTGCATTGTAAATGCGGCGCATCCATGGTGGCGAAATCGTGGCACATAATAACTGCCGCATCCCTGCTGAGATGCAGGGATGCGCCAGTTATTGTAAATCTGCCCCATAGACTCCAAACTTTATCTGCTGACGTTTCACTTAGATCAAGTCAAGCAGGGGGTGGATACACACGAAACCAGACTAGACCAGTTAGAAAATAGGGCCTCTGATGCACATGATGACCAAGTGGAATCCAAAGAACACTTACTACAAATGGAGAAACTTTTAAATATCACCAAGGCAAAAAATACAGACCTAGAGGCCTGCTCTATGCGGAACAACCTCCGCTTCACTGGCATTCCGGAGACCTCAGCAATACCCCAGGTGGAGGACTATGTGGAATCACTTCTGCAGGAACAGTTCAGCCCTGACCTGTCTGCCATGTTCATAGTGGAGCGGGCCCACAGCGCCCTCGGTCCCAGGCTGCTGGTGGGCGCCAATCTGCGTCCCATTGTGACCCGCCTGTAAACTATCAGGACCAGGATCGATCCGGCACCTGGCGTGGGGTCATATAACACCAAGGTAATAACATTTTGTTTTACCTCGACTAAACTCACTTGGTTCAGGTTTCCCGCCATGACTTCTTATCAGCCAAACGCATACTCCAACAGGCGGGCCTGCCCTATGCACGCATATACCCAGTCAAACTCTGCGTCTCTTTTGAAAGGAAAACGCATTATTTTGTAGACGCGAAGTCTGCCCTTAAATTTGCTCGATACGTTACCGGGCTGAGGCGCTGGGACATCTTAAGGATTTTGGGGCCCTGGGCAAAACGTATTTTGGGGGCCCCTGTTCGGAACAGCTTTACATTTATAATCCAGTTTCAGCTCTTTCATGCCCTCTTTGGTCCGGTCACTGACAGTGCACAGGCACACTAGTCCATATTCTAAATGTGTTTACATCTAATATTTAGGGACAGTGAAATGTGTTTTAATATTGTAACAAGGCAGCAGCTCACTAATATTACTGCAAATAGTCTAGGCTGACATATGATATGTGCGTTCCTGCTTTGATCTGAAAGAATGAAACATACACGCAACTTATGCCTGCAAAATGTCTGTTGCAAATCCCATTTTCCTTTCATTTATATTGACTATGGGTGATGTATGAGAGTCTATTACAATCTGTTTAAGAATTATTCAAGGTCATCAGGGCAAGACTGCAAAACAGAGATGGCTCTGCTGGGGCCCTGGGCCAGAGTCGGAGACGGGATGCACACCTGTACTTTCACATTTTCAACATTTAAACCATCATTTACTCTATTTATTCGCGTGCAGACTTCTAGAGTGCAATGCCCAAACGCACTTTTGTGAACAAAACACCATTTTGGAGCGCCATTTCACGCCAATCCGTCGCACAGCATTATCGTGCCTCCTCTGGCAATTCATCTATTAACTATACACATTAATTTAATCCATTTAGTTACTCTTTTCCCATAATTCATTATTGATTGTTCACTTATTTTGCATATTCCTCAAGCGGAGTGTTCATGCCATTATCCAGGTTTCTAGTGTTCCCACCGTGACCATCCGGACTTATTAGTGAAAACACGACTAAAGCATTCTTCGTTCAGGGCAGTGTTTATTATTAAAAACCCAATGCATTTCGTGCATCTTTGCACTTCTTCAGGGGTGACTATAGACAAAAGCAATAATAAGCAATAATCAGTTGTGGAGTTCTTATCTTTTTCAAATATGCACAAAACAAACACTTCGTCACAGGAAACCACTCTAGACGCTCTTTCAATTAAACAGTTCTTTCCTCTTCAAATGCGAACTGCGTATAAATCACCCTCACTGTCATTTTATACTGTGCTTAATACAAGACTTGCTTGTTACGATCTCATAAAATTCCTGTTATCGAGGCAAACAGAATTCTAAGCTACCGCTAAACATTTCCCAATAAACTCGGAAACCTTGCACTTGGCTTCTAGTGCTCCTTAACATGTTTAATTGTTTGTCTCGCATGTGTCAATACCCTTGAATGTTAAATAAATTCACCTTAAACGCTATGGTCATTACTCTATGGCCATTGCGCTCGCCGCTCTGTACACATACCTGCTCTGAACAGGGCGTGAGTTATTGCACAGAAAAAGCGCGAAGCTTCAAATTGATGAGAGAAGTGGGCGGGCTAATTAGGTAGTTTTTAAGGCAGCAGAACCTAGGGAGGATTACTATCAAGAGCTGCAGCCGCTAGAGAGAAACAAGGAGCTTTTAAACGTGTTCAGAGCAGGTATGTGTACAGAGCGCAATGACCATAGCGTTTAAGGTGAATTTATTTAACAGCGAAATGGCGCTCCAAAATGGTGTTTTGCCCTGGGCCAGAGCCCACTTTGACCATGCCTTATAACGTCTCTGCTGAGGCACTCCCCTACAGCCTCGCCACATACATCTTCAGACACTAGACTCAGTAACATGTCTTTCTGGGAGTGCAGTAGGTGATAAGTGCCATGGGAGGGTGTACAGTGGTGCTGATTTGGCAATCTGCAGGTATATTTTATATTGGTTTCATGGTATTCTTGTTGTTACATTGCTATTATGCTCTTTTTATTGTAGTGCACTGAGATACTGCGGTTCGTTGGTTGCTCTCAATGTATCCTACAACTCAGCTGATACTGGCAGGGCAGTTTGCCTACAATTCCTAGCCCCTCAGGGATGATTCCCAGTTACAATGCTCGACTACAAGTTGGGGTCTTCCTTTTGTTACAGGGAGGGTGTAATATCACAACCCGATTGGGGGTGTTGATGTGGGTGGTGGGAGGGACGGGGTAGTTTGAACACTTATTATTGGGCTGGGATGGGTGGTTGTGGATTCGTCTTTACATGTTTGAGGAAATGTTTCCCAACTCAAATCACATGGCTATACTGTATCCTACTTTCACAAAGTGAGAGACATATCAGCATTCAGGATGATGAGAGCACAGATCAGCGTACTCAATTATCGTCAGTCTCCATTATTCCCTCATTCGTGCACCTAGAATGACATCTGTTACGTCTGTCTAACATGGAATATACGCAGTCTAAATGATCAAAGGAAAACGCGCCTAGTACATGCATATTTACTCAGACATAAAATAGATATATGCTTTCTCCAGGAAATGCACTTTGTAGTACATTCACGCCCAGACTGCGGGCTAGATGGTGGCAAGATGCATTTGTATTTGCATACTCCAACCATACCAGGGGGGTGGCAGTGTTGATACGTAAAAGGGTCAGATGGGTCACATCACAATTTCTGGTTGATCAGGAAGGTTGATTTGTTATTGTGGAGGGTTCTTTATGGGGGGAGGGGATATATCTCACTGGCGGCAGTTTATGGGCCCAATAAAGAGGACCCTTAGTTCTTCACTGCTGTCTGGTCAAAAATCGCTAAGCACGGGAATAATACTATAATTTGGGGTGGGGATTTCAATGCCATAATGTATGATACACTAGACCATTCGGGGGCCTCCCCTACTGCACATCCTAGGACCATGGCAGCGCTGAGGGTACTCACTCAAGAAATTTTTTTAGTTGACGCCTGGAGGCAGATGCACCCCAACTCCCAGGAGGGTACTTGCATTTCAACACACCACAAGGCATGATCTAGGCTATACTTTTGGTTGGTGTCTCAGGATGTTATGACCTGGATTACTTCAATCACACATTTATCACGCACACTATCGGATCACAGTCTATCCCCAGAGACATTGCTTGGCGTCTGCCCTCGGAGGCGTTGCTAAACACTGTGTTCAGTCAGGAAATTCACAAAGAGAAAACCCAGTGGCATCACCAGTAGTGTTGTGGGTGGCTTTTAAGGTGGCAATCAGAGGTGCCTGCATTGCTAAACAATCAGGAGTACTGAAGACCCTTACACAATCCCTGGAGAGTCTGGAAAGATATTCCTGACATGGAGGCGCAATACTTCCAAACTAATAATCCAGAACATCTTGCCACTCTGAGAGAGAAAATATCTGAGTTTAATGATGAAGCCCATAGGGAGACCCACTTCCTGTGGCCACATTCTTTCGCCCAGCGTTATGGAGAGGGTGACCGGTTCAGGCCACCCCCGAACCTCAACTTATGTCACAGAGCTCCTAGATGCAGGCTCTAGTCCTGTTAGATCCCCAAATGACTTTCTCGACACTATTACTGAGATCAATGTTAAATTATATTCCTCTGAACCTGGCCAGACAGACACTGAACTGAGAGAATATTTTGCTACGATCCAGCTGTTGTGGCTTGACAATGCACACTGTGTATTTAGATGAGCCCTTTACCACCGAGGATATTATACATGTTATGCAAAGCCCCAGGGCTGTACGGATTAACTCCCTCCTTTTATAAGGCATATGCTTCCATTTTAGCCCCACACCTTCTGTCTGTTTATCAGGAAGCGCTGAGGAGCGGGACTCTGACCCCATCAATGCCTGAAGCGGTAATCAGTACACTATTAAAACCAGGGAAGCCTGCCAATTTATGTGACTCGTATCGTCCATTGTCACTAATCAACGTGGACAACAAAATCTATGCCAAACTCCTTGCCAAAAGACTGAACCCACTCCTCCCCCTGATACTTAGATCCGATCAGTCTGGATTCATACTAGGGCGCTCCACAACTCAGAACCTGTGCACATTATTTGCTGTGATGCACCATCTTGACCCCCAAGTGTCTGCTTTAGCTGCCCTCCTGGACACCATCAAGGCGTTTGATTCCTCAGAATGGTCATACCTTTTCACACTACTGGCTCGACTCGGCTTCAGCGCTACCTTCATACAACAGATACACCACCTATATGCAAGCCCCACTGTGCGTGTACGACTCAACGACCTCCTGTCGAACCCCTTTCTTGTATCCCGAGGCACAGACAAGGGGTGTTCGCGCCACCCCTTTTATTTGCTATCGCAACGGAACCATTAGTGGCACGGTTGCAACAACACCATATCAACAGGGGATGGGGCTTCACTACTAGTGGCTTGGTGGCTTTTCTTTACGCAAACATCACATTATATGTATGCAACCCAGAGGAGAATCTAGGCCCTATGAGTCAAGAGCTGATACGATTTGGCAAATTATCGGGATGTAGAGTAGTTCCTATATTCCCAATAGGCTCTGCGCATTGGAATAATATATCCTATAGATTTGACGTAGGACTTAGGTAGACTAGGTCTCTATCGAATATATTAGACTTAATTGTGAGTGCCAGCTAGCTCAGAGGTCACTAGAAACATTCTCGAATAAAGAAGAAGGGATTAGTTTCTGACAACCGCATAAAGACATACATGAATAACAAAGGCTAAAAAGTACTCAACTGGTGCTTCTAAAATACGCCTACCCCCAATGTACCTAATCTGAGTCTAGTACGAGGGAAGAAGAAAGTGAGGTGTAACATAGGTTTAGTTTTTCTTTGCCAAAAATCTAACCAAGATTTCTCTTAGGGTCTAATCAGCTCTGTACCTTGGTTTTAGAATGAAGGAGGTCTGGTATCTCTGTCTCGGAACTCGATTTCCCAACACCCCGCGAAGGGAGCTTGGAAACACTGGAGCTGGATTCTCAGCGAGATAAAGGCAGCCTCTCTGTCAGTGCGTCAGCTGGAGGGTCGGCTTCCTTCGGTACTTTCTGTAGCGAGCTGCGTCGGGCAAGTAGATAGTTGAGCTGCTCCGAACCACCATGTCTTTGCTAGGGCAAGTGTAGGCATATTTATATCTTGAAGGTGCCTGGTTTGACGTAAAGTCGGACATAATAACGTCACCAAAGAACCCCAAGGGAATGGTAGTTCTTTGAAAACGCCATGATTTCTAGGACAAATCAATATTCAAGTAAGGGGATGTCCCTGACTGCTGAAGCCGAGTTTTTCAAGAAATCGTTGTGGCTTTTTGGAACTAGTGGAAGTAGCCATGCCTGCATTTGGACTGGATGGGTTATGTCTAAACAAGGGCATGATTTCTATGCCTATATAAGGGCAATGTGAATTATACCTATATAAGGGCATGAATCGGTAAATTATGCTTGATTCCAAAATGCTTCACAACACCCACTTCACTTTATTATGTTCAATATTACTAAATTCTAAGCATTTTTAAACATATCTAAAGCAAGATGTGTATAAAATCTCTCCCAAAATACATAGAATGCATTTGAAATGGTTGTACATGAAAGAAGAGCATTGTGCGGTACGCATTAAAAAGCAATATTGGGGGGCGTGGCCAAGATGGCAACGGAGTAAGACGTGCCTGCGAGCTCCTCCGGCACCCCGAGCCCTTCATAGCTTTGTATAGCTGAATTGGGGCGATTTCAGCTCCGGAATTGGCTTCCCTGGGGTCACTAAGGGGCCCTGAATGCGTAGAGCCTTCTCCCGTTGAGCTACGACCTGGAACGGCGGACTTAGCCGAGGTGTCGAAGTGGTGACGCACGAGCGCTGGTGCGGCCTACAGAGCCTCGCCTGGTTTGCATTGACTCTTAGCACAAGGGGACCCTGGATCTCGGCAAGTTGTCTAGGGTAGCGCTTGCACTGCGGGACCCCCCGACTGGGATCGCCGCGAGCCCGCCTGGCGCCCTGTGATTCATCCGGCTATTGACGCCTGAGCGGAGGTGACGAGGAGGCGCCGACCTGTCTAGCGGCTGCTGGACAGCGCTGAAGATTGTGAGAAGAAGAGGTGCCTCTCGCCCCTAACTCCCTATGCCTTGGGGGCGATTCAACGGGCGTTGAGAGACACGGCGAGTGCTGCCTTCTGATCGCTTCGGCCTCCGGGTGCCTGCGACGCGGTGATCGTGGAAGGTGCGAGGGAGCGTAGCCTGATATCTCGGATCGCTACGGGAGGTCGCGAGGTGCCCGGTGGCTGGCTGACGCGCCGCATCATGTCGACGAGGAATCGCCTGAATAAGCCAGAGAAGGACGGTCCTGGGAAAGGTCCGTCCGGATCGCCCCCCCCGGCTCTAGCAAGTCCCCGGCCAAAGACGACGGAGAGGGCCCAGTCACGAAGGCCTTTTTGATTTAACTTTTTGCATCTATCAAGGACGATATCACAGAACTGAAGTCGCAGCTAGCCTCCGATCTACGTGAGGTCTGTCGAGATGGGGACGGCATCGGAGAACGGGTTGCGACCCTGGAGGACCACGATCTGGGCCTCACTGGTGACGTCCATCAGCTACAGCAGGACATGCTCCGGCTACGTGAGCAGAACTTAGATCTTCAGGCCCATTGCGAAGATTTGGAAAACCGGTCCCGCCGAAATAACATTCGGATCCGAGCGGTACCCTGGGAAGGAGAGGGTGAGAACTTGCGGGAGTATGTGGAGGCCTTGTTTTTGCAAGTTCTGGCGGAGGATGACCTCACGGAGGTTCGCATGGACAGGGTACATCGGGTTGGGCTGACGCGTGGCGCGCGCTCGCCGCCGCCTGATATTTTGGTTTGTGTCCATGATTTTCAATTGAAGGAGAAAATCCTATGGAAAGAAAGGGACATCAATAACTTGCACTTTCGAGGACACAACCCTCAGCTTTTCCGAGACCTGGCGGCTTCCACACTGCAAAAACGACGGGACTTCCGCCCGGTCACGGCTTTCCTGCAGGAGCGCAGGGTGCCCTACTCCTGGGGTCACCCCTTTCGGCTCATTTTCGGATGGCAGAACAGACTAGTGCGCCTCCCCGAGAAGACGTCACCGTTCCCGCTCATCAGCGCGGCAGAGAGTGGGCTGACATGGTGTGGCGGAGGGTCCGACTCCATCGGCGAGCCAAAGTGAGAGGGGAGAGGTTTTGGCTTCGGTGGCCCTGATGACTGAGTCGAGCCGGGTGGACAGCTCTTCGGCGGCCTAGGCTCCCCCAACAGCGGCCCGGGGGGCCGGGGGGGCTCTATCATCTCAGGTACTTTGAAGGACTGTGCTCCATTGGAGCGTTACCCCGACCCTGTACTCGAGGGGGGCATTACCCGGGTCTTCTACCCCCGACCCTTATGGTCATGTCCGACTTTCTCTGTTCTCTTTCTGGTTCTGAATCTCTCTTTTTTTGTATATTGTTTTGAGGCTCCTTTGGATTGGGGAAGGGTTGTTTTGGAACGGGCTCAGTGGTGGCGGCAGGGGATCTGGTATGAATACAAGTGTGACTGGTTTGACTCTGGCATTATGGGGGGCACTGAATGGAGCGGGGGGGGAGGGTGTTGACTAAATGATGCCTGTCACAATAGGCTCCTGGAATGTTAAAGGACTTAATTCCCCTCAAAAGCATCAGAAATTATGGAAATATATTCTTGATCATCACTTAGATGTGGTGGGACTGCAGGAAACTCATTTGGCCCGTAAAGACGAAACTAGGCTTAAGCATAGGCAATACCCACTGATTTACAAATCCTCTGCCACTATTAAGCACCGGGGGGTGGCTCTTCTGTTACGCTCTACACTTCAGTTTCAACCCATGGGGGTGCGGGGTGATAAGGAGGGAAGATGGCTGATGGTGAAGGGGATGCTCCTTGGTAAGCTTTGCACCTGGGTGGTTATCTATGCACCGAATACGGGCCAGAATGGGTTCCTAGAGGCCTTCATGAGGGAGGTGGGGGACTTTGGGGAGGGAGCCTTGATAGTCATGGGGGATTTCAATTTGGTTTGGGACAAAAGTCTTGATTGCTCGTACCAACAAAGGACTGAGGCGGGTCTCTTCTCACCTGAGTTGCGCGACGCCTTGGACAGTCTAGGCCTTATTGATAGCTGGCGCGCCCTCCACCCCCACACTAGGGATTACACGTTCTATTCCCATGTTCACCACACAAATTCACGTCTCAATCACATTTTTCTAAATCAGTCTTTGCAGGGGGATTTGCGTGACAGTAGAATATTTCCGCTCTCTGTATCAGATCACAGTCTTTTGGCGACGTGCTTGTTTTGGGCCCCAGAGACATCCCCACACCGCAAATGGTACTTCCCTATCTCCCTTACACGTGATGAGGAATCCTGCAAAAAACTCAGGGCAGCCATTGGCGAATTTTTTGAGTTCAACAAAGCTGGGGACACCTCGGTGTTCACCCAATGGGACGCCTTTAAGGGGACGACGCGAGGCACATGCATTGCGTTGAACTCCGCCCTGAACAAGCTTAGGCGCGAGGAAAGGGAGGCGCTGGAGGCGGAGCTGGCGACGCTTGAAACTGCGCATAAACAGAATCCTTCTCGAAAAACTCTTCGCCCTCTTGCTGCGGTACGGGGTAAACTCAGGTCCCACTATAATAATCGGGCGGAGTATGCCCTTCTGCGCCTACGGCGCCTCTCTTATGCTCAAGGCAACAAAGTGGGGAAACATCTGGCTCGGCAGCTCCGGGACAAGCGTGAGAGGGACTATGTGGGTGGCATCCAGGCGCCCTCCGGCGCCATGGAACATAGGGACGCGGTCAAGGCAGAGCTTTTCGGCGACTTTTATGCCGCCCTATACTCAGCAGACCACCTGGTGCCTGCAGAGCAACAGGAATACTTAGGGGCTTATCCGCTTCCGCAGGTTTCCAAGGAATGGAATGACCTGCTGGAGGCCCCCTTCACTAGAGAGGAGGTGCTGACCGCCATCAGGTCCCTTAAACCGCTCAAGGCGCCTGGCCCAGACGGCTTTACGGCTCCCTTCTATCAGACATTTGCTTCTGAGCTGGGGGATTTTTTGGTGAATCTTTTCAATGGCATAAGGGAGGCGGGCCAAACTACGGGCACCATGGCGGAAGCAATGATTTCGATTATCCCCAAAGCCGGGAAGGATCCCTCTAAATGTGAGTCATACCGGCCCATAGCCCTGTTGAACGTGGATGCCAAGTTGTACTCCCCTATCTTGGCTGCCCGGCTCCAGGACCTCATGCCTGCTCTTATTCACCCCGACCAGTCGGGCTTCATAAAAGGTCGCCAGACCCACGACAACACCAGAAGGCTGATACACTTGATCGAGAAGGCCAATCGCTTTAAGATCCCGGCGGTCTTGGTGGGCCTTGACGCTGAAAAGGCGTTCGATCGGGTGGATTGGAACTTCCTTTGGTTTTTCACCTAAATTTATCGATATGCTTCGGGCCAACTACCATGGTCCACGCTCGAGGGTTATGGTGAATGGCCATGCTTCGCCCTTCTTTGCACACTCCCGGGGTACGAGGCAGGGCTGCCCCCTATCCCCCCTACTCTTTGCGCTCAGCATCGAGCTCTTGCTCTTAGGGTGCGGGAGGACCCGGATATTGTGGGTCTCCCCTTTTCGGGGGTGCAGCACAAAATATCCCTCTTTGCTGATGACGTTCTATTGTCACTAGCGGACCCGGGGAAGTCCCTCCCACGGGTGCAGGAAGTGCTTTCTCAATTCGAAGCGGTGGCGGGTTTCCGGGTCAATCCCGGCAAATCCTACATCCTCAATCTCACGCTGCCGCCTGCTGAGGTGGACCGCATCCGACCACTCACGCCCCTGTCGTGGTCTAGCTCCTCCATACAGTATCTTGGGGTTAGGCTGACCTCGTCTGTTGCTACCCTGTATGCGGCCAATTTCCCTCCCCTGCTGACCCAGATACAGACCGAGCTTAATCGTTGGAAGCCCATGTTCATCTCTTGGATGGGTCGCATACATGCCATTAAGATGACGATGCTTCCCAAGCTCTTGTACCTGTTCCAAGCACTCCCTATCACTTTGGAGGGGGATTTTTTTCGGCGTCTTAAATCCATGATTCTGCGCTATGTCTGGCAGGGAGGCCGTGCTAGACTTTCCTTTCTTACGCTGCGTCGCCCTCTGAAGAAGCGTGGGGTCGGCCTCCCGGACATGCAACTCTATTATAAGGCGGCGCAACTCCGGGTGCTGGCCGAATGGACCCAAATGGAGTAGGAGAAGCACTGGTTACATATGGATAGGAGTGTGGCAGGAAGATCAATATGGGACCTGGTTTGGAGGGCAAAGGGGGATCGGCCTCGCAACGCCTACATTAGCACCCCTACGAGTACCACTCTGAAGGTCTGGGACTCGGTCTCTAGTGACGAGAGGTGGACCTCCTTCCCATCCCCCTTCACACCTATCCACTTTAATCCGGCCTTTCCGCCGGCTCTCGTTGAAGGCCCCTTTGACGGGTGGAGGGCGGGGGGTTGCCACGCACTCACACACTTGTTCCATGGGTATGAGCCGCTCACCTTCCATAATTGCATGCGTGACTACGCGGTGCTACCTTCCGAGCGTTATCGGCATGCCCAACTGCTTCACTGGGCGTTGTCATCGGAGGTGCGGGATGCAGCGACGAGGCCTCCCACAGATTTCGAATCTTATATCACGCGCGCATCGTCCATGAAGGGGGTGATCTCATTCCTCTACGATCTTCTATTGACTACTGCTATCTCGCCTCGCCCTAGATACATGGGTCTGTGGGAAGAGCATCTAGGGCGGGATATCTCCGACGAGGAGTGGACTCACCTCTGGCACGATTTACACAAATTCAATCATTCTATTGATCTCCGGGAGGCCCATATGAAAACAATGATGGATTGGTATCTTTACCCTACCCGATTGAAAAAGATTTTTCCCTCTGCATCGGATGAGTGTTGGCGGGGATGTGGTTTGCTTGGGGATTTTCACCATATCTGGTGGGATTGCCCTATCATACGCCCCTATTGGGGGGAGATACTGTCTCATATTAAAGATGTGTTGGTTTACCCAATTCCGGACTCCATAGGCTTCGTGCTCCTGGGTCTTCGGGACCCGCTTTTAGAGCATCAGACCAAGGCAGATAAACAAATCCTTTGGCTCTGCATAGGTGCGGCCAAGTTGACCTTGGCTGCCGCTTGGAAGAAGAAGGAGGCCCTTGCACTTTCCCTCTGGTTTGCTAAGTTGTGGAAGCTGTTGAGTATGGAACGTATGGCTAATGTTTTCAGAGGTGACTTTAAGAATTTCACTTTCAGGTGGGGCCCGCTAGTTCGCTTTCTTTCTCGAGGTTTGCCTTCGGGTGTCTGTCCACCCACCTTACGTGCACTACATTGGTTTCAGGTGTGAGGATTGTTTGAATGAATGCCTGCTGCTGGACTGCCACCACTGGGGGGAGGGGGGTTGGTAGGTGGCTGGAGCCCTTGGGGGGGGGGATTTGGTTTGTTTGTTCAAGGGGGGGGTGGGTTTTCCGTTACACCTCGCTGCAACGTCTTTCTCACGGCCAGGACACATGGAGGCGCACCTTGAACTGGTCGAATATGCCTCTGACTCGGACAGCTTTTGCCTGATGCCAATATGGGCTGATACCCCTCCAGGGTTTCTCGTTGGGCACGATGCTGTTGGCTGGCGGACTTTGAGACTTATCCTACCTAGGGCTGTCACGTTGTACGACTCTACATCGCTGTTACTGCTTCTTGGTCATGTGGAGTTAGCTCCTGCGAGGGCTTTTTTTGCATTTCATGTGTTTCCATCTTTTCTCTCTTCTGTTATTACTTCCTTCCTGTACTCTCAATAAAAATATCTTTAACAAAAAGCAATATTATCATTCAAAGCATGTACTGTGAAACTTAGAAAAAATGCTTATCAGAATGCATCATGAAATAACATTGATAAAATGGCTCTTAAATACAGAAGAAAATAAAATGGAGACCATTCCATGACAGAATATACTGTTTAGGTTGTGGACAAGGTTAAATATTGTCTCTTGGAAGTGTTTCAAAGAAATCTTGTTTTCTAAGAATAGTTCTACTTTAAGCAAAAAAAAAAAAATTTAATTTTGGAAAAAGTCCAATCGCAGACATGGTTCTTAAAGTGGGATTTTTTGTTTTGAAAAGTGAAGGTTGAATACAGAGTCCCATAGAACGCTGTGTGCTAACTTCAAAAGTCATTCTTGTGTTAGGAGAAAACATTAAATATTCTAAGCTGGCAAAGAAATCGTCTACCACAGTAGGTGAAAGTTGGACCACTTCATTAAGTAAACCGATAGCACAAAAATGTTGAAGCATCGCCATCAGCGTTAGTCGCATTAGCAATGTTTGTCGGAGATGGTGATGAAGGTGGTAGCTGTGTGCCTGTCGATCCAGGTATCTCACTTTCAGCAGATTGCGTCTGTGAGATCTCAATGAATGCTGTCATCAGGATTGGTAGCCGCTGGTATGGGTTGTAGGCGGCTTGCTGTGTACTCCCCTATCCCCTACCACAACCGGTATTCAAACATTGTTGGCGACGCTATGCCGGCCCCGTAGTGGTTGTAGGCAGTAAGCTGATTTGTAATGCAGATAATGCTTGAAATGAAATGAAATGAAATTAAATGAACGGAGTCTTATCGTGCGCAAACTTAGCCCGATGGGCGTCAAGGCGCCTAATTCCAAAACCAGCTCAAGACAAGGACCCAGCAGTTCAGCCTGAGTAGGCTCTTGAAAAGCACCACGTTTTTAAGGCCTTTTTAAACAAGGCTAGAGAAGGTAGAGTTTTAATCTCCATAGGCACGGTGTTCCAGAGCTGGGGAGCAACGACGGAAAAGGCCCTGGCTCCCCATCTGGCGAGCCTAAAACGAGGGACAGCAAGCTGGAATAGTCCCGCAGAGCGGAGGCACCTTGTGGGATGGTAGCGGGTAAGCAGGGAGCTGATAGCACCTTTTGGTCCATCCTCGAGAGCTCTGTAAGTCAGGCACAACATTTTAAAGTATATTCTGTGCTGGACAGGCAGCCAATGGAGGTCTCTCCTCGCAGTAGTGGCAGATGATGTCCTAGGAAGGTCTAGGACAAAACGTGCAGCAGCATTCTGCACGGTTTGCAGCCGATGTATGAGGCCCTTGTTGGACTCCATGTAAAGAGAGTTGCAGTAATCTAACCTGGAGCCAACAAGGGCGACTGCAATCTGCTTACGTGCTTGAAGGGACAGATAACTGCGAATTCTATTGAGTATCCTGATCACGAGAGGCAGGCCGCCGAACACAGAGTGCACGAAGTTTGGAAAAATGCAGAGGACTGCTTCAAAAGGTGCTAACAGTCCTGAAAAAACTGTCTTAAATACATGTACAATACCACTGGTATCAGAAATGTTTAAGATACGACCTAGCAATTCTACGAAATGTATTGGACAGTTTGTGGATAAAAGGGCATGTATCTCTGCAGAGGACCTTGCAACTTGTAGTTCATACGTCTCTTTGGACGAGGTCAGTGGCACAGTTTTTTGTAAAAGAATGGTTTTCATTCTGCTTAAAGTATCAATTCGAATAGAAGAGATGTTCAGTGAAGGCCATAGCGGCGACTCCCCGTCTGTCTTAGCTTTAGGAAACAATACTTGCATACAACAAGTGACCCTGGCCGACACAGTTATGAGATAGGCTATTCCTGGCATCATTCCACAACAGCTGTGATCATTCAACATTATGTAGCTCCCGTTAGAAAGCTGCCTAAAAATTGGATCTATCACTGCTGCCGGAGAACCTTGCAGGTTGCAGGATAAGTTGTTCAAAGAACCTTCACAGGCTCCATGCAAATTAATACCCTGACACAAGAGTGTACCACCTAGTGCACTTTTGCATTGTGTACCACTAAGAAATACCCCTTTTCTCCCACTCCAATATCTGTGTGTGTATGGTAATTCCCAGGTTGACTTTATGTATTTCTTACCCAACCTTTCATACACGGCAACTGGTATATGTTTCAAACAGTATTGAAAATAAAAAATTGAAAATTGTGACAGGCAGAGTGATTATCCCGTGTATTATCCATTCTGTTGCAGGCTTTTCTGAAACAGTTAATGGTAATCTTTCCAGTTTTTCAATGCTCAGCACCGTATAGTCTGCTCCTCTTTGTGCCAAAGTGATTTGTTTATCTGTAAGGTTAAATATAGAAAACAATGATGTGGTGTTGATTAGACACCATGGCACATATCCAGAACAAAGATTTTACAACATCCAGCCTAAAAGCATTATAGAATGTAACTGCGACTGTCCATGCTGTAGCATGAGCAAGTCCTGTTCCATTATGTCTATGGCAGAGGATACTATGCTGTCCAAAGAATAAATTCTGGATGACAGGGTCGTTAAACCATTGTCAACTACAGAGAGTGCTTTCTCTAAATTAATACGATCAATTTATCGTATTCTTTCTGCAGTCTCTGCCTGTGTCGCTTTCCAAGCTTCATTATAAATGGCATATATACCTGCGTATATGAAACGTTTATGACGTCGCTTTGCCGGACATGATAAAAAGTCCCTCAAATCAACACCATCTTTGAGTAAAAAAAAAGTGTTGTTTAACCTCTGTAAGTGTAGATTTTTGTAGCCACTCAAGGCCTAGTTTTCCTACACTGTATGTTGTTACTATCCCTGGATGTTGTCTCTGGACATATCTTGGATCTGGCCTAGTTACTGTAAACCCTTGTGTCTTGTTCAGGAATCTATCTTGACAGTTATTCTTGTCTGTGGGCCAGATTAACCATTTTTTCCTTTCAGGATCAGTTCTGTTTTTAAGTATTATTATTATTATATTATATATGAGTTTATTCAGCGCGCAGCTACCCGTAGGTTTCCCGGCACTAGAAAATAAAGAGGCAGAGGAGTGTGATGGAACAAGGTTACAAAGAAAACAGCCAGGTCTTCACTCCTTTGCGGAACTTGAGATAACAAGTAAAATTGTTTTTACGTCAACCTCTCCCTCTGAAGTGTTTTGCTATCAGATGTAGGTGTAGGTATGGACGGTTTGTTCAAATCTTTTTATCTTAGCCAGGCCAAGGCAGGATGTCTGTTGAACAATGTCATTTAAAAACATTATTTGTTCAGGGATAATGCAGGCTCGAAATAAAGCTTCTATTCCCTGCACTTGCCCGTCTTTCGAGCCCCAGACTGTTTTCGTTTCCATGTTGTCACTCCAAAAGTCGAAGCCTAATGAGGACAGCTGGGCATAAAAGGCTGCTGAAAAAATCTGCTTTGTATTGGTTAACATACTTTTCATCCTGTCTTATTAACATTTCTAAAGTAAAAATGTTTCCGGATTTGTGGTATTTAAACCTGAGAAGTATCGACATTTTTCATAGAATGTTTTTGAGCTACCTTTTGTTGGCGTTGGACATTGTTCCCATTGATTGAAAGTATAAACGTTTCTAGGGTTTGCAGATTTGTGCAAGTAATGATGACCATAATGATTATAACTATACATTTGTGCATAATCTGATGAACCTTCTAAGTATTCATGTTTTGTGAATTTAGCAGACATCTCTAAATCTGACATCATATTATTAACAGTCTCAAAGTTCCAATCATCAGAAAATGTGCTGGGTGAAACAAAGTCACTCAAGGAAACCTTAAATTGATGTGGAATCTTCAACAGCTCTGCCGGACCATAAATGTCATAATCCGTTCGGTCCCATGCTATACCACCAGGTATCGGGATGGCTGTGATGTTCACTGATGTCAAGTCTCTTTGTTCAAGATGAGATGATTTGTGTGGCTTCAAGAGCAAGTTTATGTTCTTACTTGCCTGTGTCCATTTTACTATATTTCCCATTTATCAGCATCCCCAAAGTTAATACCATGATTAGCCAAAGTAGGAGAAAAAGTACACCTAGCACAATCCAAAATTCAACCCAGGGTGAAATTAGATACGTTTTTTCAAGTTGTCGAAAAAGTTCTGTTACTTGTTCTTTAAATGTTTTATTTGCTGGCGTTGTTTCAGGCTCACTGGGATCCTCAGAAAACGTATCAAAGTTGATGAAATAGCCAGAGGCAGTTCTGTCAATTGTTGGAATTGCATCAAGATTCTTTGAAATCACTGGAGCTACCGGATCTTTTGTCATATTAGTATAGTCAGATGCTACATCATTGTAGACAGGAGTGTCTTGACGAACTGTTATTTGGGTCTCAAGAGGCACAAGTTCCATAGCTTTATTGCTTAGTCCTTCTTTTCTTACTCCAGCTTCTTCAAAGGTGATGAGTCCTTCAGTTTGAACCTCTTGGATAGTAGCAAGATTTGGTCTTCTGCTACTTCTTTGGAGTCCACTGGGCCTACTACTTATTATCGGCCACATGATGTGGTTTGACCAGGTCGATGGATACGAACCTGTTCTCTTTTCTTCCAGCAAGGGGCGGCAGTAACACTGTTCTTGATACGTGGATTGCTAGCACAAGTACTGGTTTTCTTAAAGAAGGCCCAAATTCCTTCTTATGTGCGATCTTTTCTCTGACTAGATCCCCAATCTTTGGAATCCAGACAGGCCTTGCTGGGACGGGTGGTTCTCCTTCAGTGGTCGTTGACTTCTGTATTGTGTTGCTTTGACTTCTTCTTTTCTCGTTTAAGTCCTGCAAAACAGCCAAACGTTCTTTGATATCAAAGGGTTTTTGTTCAACCACTGAAGTGTGACGATCGAGGTCCTGGACAACTATTCTAGTACCAAAAAGTATTTCATATGGAGTGATTCCACCCATAGAATTTCTTGGCAGATTGTTAAGACTACGTTGGACACATATTAGATGTTTGACCCACCCGTCACCCGAGCCTAGTACCCTAGCTGTTATAGATTGCTTTATGTCATGGTTTTTTCTTTCCACTACAGAATTTCCCTCAGGATGGAATGGACTCGAATACCGCAATGCAACGCCCAGATTGGCCATGGCCTCCTTGTAAGCTTTGGAGCTAAACGCAGGACCCTGGTCAGAATGTTGCGTATGTGCTGATAAAGACTCGCAAATCTTTTATAACAGTTCAGGCGTCAGCTGAGCGCTGAGGCAACATCCAAATGAATCTTTCCTAATAGTTGTGAGACCGCATTCGTCTGTAGTGATGTCTGCGTGTTGAAAGCCTAATGCTGTCTAACAGTGGTGTCTGAACTGGGCTGGCTACACTGCACTGTAGTCAGGTATCTGGCGGCGTTTTCTGCTGCGATCTCTGTTGCAGTCAGGGCAATTAATTGCAAATTCGTGAATGTGAGCATTCATCCCTGGCCACCAGTACGTCTCTTTTAATTCCAAAATGGATTTAGAGATCCCTTGATGTATCAGACCCTCTCCCATATATGCTTCTTGTATCAAAGCTCCTCTACGTCTCCTGTTTGGGATTACTCTATCCCCCACTCCAGGGATTCGAGCAAAAGGGACGGAGTTGGCATCAAATATGTATGCATAATCGAGTGGATAGTTTAGAGGTAACGTTGCTCCGCTGCCTTTGCTTGTGGCATTGACAGCTAGCATTGTTTTGCAGTCTATTTTTGTTTTTGAACGAGTGATTGCAGCTACGGAAGCCGCTTGCACAGCTGCCTTCGCGGCTTCATCAGCCAATGAATTCCCTTCAACGTGAACGCCATCACGCTGATGACTCAGTGTATGGATCATATGAGTCTTTTGTAGTTCTTTCTGTAGTTGAACTACTTGTTCCCAAAGCAACTTATGCTTGATTGTGCCACCTTTTGCATCTATGAAACCGTTTTGAACCCAGTTCTGCAAGTATTTGTTGTAAGATTGAACGCTGTAATACGAATCGAACACCATGAGTGTGGGGAATTCGAGATCGGTATTTTCAAGCGCCATCTTGAATGCCTGTAGTTCAGCTCGCTGAGCTGTACAGTCTCCGACAGATTGAGTTGTTGTGACCATAGGTCAGAATTTACCATCACGCCAGCGACCTTTAACGATCGCGCACGCAGCACTATAAGCTTATTTACCCCCAATTGCGGGTAGTGCTGATCCGTCTGTATATATTATACATTCGTACTGTTCTAGAGGCCGAATCACAGTGGGCAGGTGACATTCTTGTTCGTATTGTAGAGATTCTTGAGTTTTCAAGTATGGGTCAAAAACGTATTCAACGCCTGTTGCAGCAAGAGAGTTAACCCATTGTATCCATCTTGGATGTAAAGCCTTTGCATTTGGAATGCTTGTCACTGCCTCTAAGGCAGGTTCAGGAGTAACGACCATTATGCGCTTACCCTGTGCGAGGGCTCTCTCTTTTGCTACTGCAGTTTGAACCGCTGTCAGAATTTTTTCTGTTGAAGTGAATTTCATTTCAGCTTGTGTGTACAAGTGTGATTTGTAAGCAATTGGTACTTTTTCACCTTCATTAAAGGTTAAGTACGTAAATCCGCATCTTCCTGGGATTATTCTGGTTACAAGATTGAGTATGTTTACGTGAATCTGTAAATGTGTTGTTGCTAACATGTCTGTTTGCACTGAACGCAAAATTTCTGTGTGTTTTTGAGTCCAATTTGTTGTTTTAAAATCAGGTTTGATTAATTCGTAGAGAGGTTTAACCCTTTCTGCGTAGTTTAGTATGTAAATTCTTCCGAAATTCAGGAAACCTAGAATTGACTAACTTTTTCAGCGTTTTTGGAGGTTGGAGCAGCGCACACTTTTCTAAAAAGTTGGCTGCCAAGCTTTTGCCTTCACTTGCTACCTAATATCTTAATAAAAAGGACGTTGAGGTGGGCAATTCTCGATTTCTTAAAATTTAATTTGTACCCTTCAGAGGCGAATCCAAGTATTATGGTCTTCACTCTTTTCAAGTGCCTGTCCAAATCATCGTCTGTTAGATAGATGTCATCGACATAAGATAATGCCTCATCATCATACGTTTGTAGTAACTCTGTTACTCTGGCTGAAAATAACCCTGGACTATTCTTGAATCCCTGGGGGAGGCGACAGAAGTGACGCTGTGTCCCCATAATTGAGAAAGCGGTCAAGTTCCTGCTTTCAGGTGCAATGTTTTGACAGAAAAAAACATTAGAAATATCTAATGTGGTTTTATACTTTTTGCGCACGATGTTATTCATCAGTGCTGCACTGTGTGCATTTTGTACTGCAAAGGTTTTGCAACAAGAGTTTAAAATGTCTGTAGTCCAAAACTAGACGATATGTATTGTCTGGTTAGGAGACAGGAAACAAAGGATTGTTCATGGACGAGGTGCATGTTTCAATCACCCCTTGGTATTCAAGTTGATCTAAGATCTCCTTGACCTGTTTTTTAGCTTCTTGCTTTACTGGATACTGCCTCTGTGCAGTTGGTTGAGTTTTTAACTGGATTTTGTGGTGAGGAGAATCCTCATCCCATCCTACATGATTTTTATATAATGCTGGAGCCTGGGCTACAGCCCATTTTCTGGCATGGGTGTATTTTAACCTCTTCAGTGCTCATGACAAGGTCAACTCGTCATGGGTCTTACCTGCCCTGTGCTTATGACGAGTTGACCTCGTCATGAAACTATAGTATTCAAAGTTTTCAGCGCAGGACGGGAAAACCCCCTAGCAGCCAAGGTGTTAAGTGAATTGGAATATGATTTGAGAAGGCTGGCATAATGAGGTCTTCGCCGTGTGGGCACTCCCTGACAAATTTTGGTGGCCAGTCTTTTTCAGCTAGAAGAATGTCATAACCCTTAGAGAGCTTCTCCCAAAAGAGTGCTCTTATTTCCCTAGTTATGTCCCCCTCCATCCGGAGCGTTACTTCATATAACTTATATGGAGTACACTAACCCTGGTAGCAGCTGTTTCAACTTGAATGTATTCATTCAAGTCCACTGTCCCCAGATGATCCTTCAAGATCCTGCGAGCTATGGTGACTTCTGCTGCGCTGTCCAGCATTGTCTGGGCCTACTCCCCGTTCTTGAGTTGTTTTCTCAAGATCCTCAGCTTGTCTGATTTTTAGACCTGCTACGTTCTTTTTGGTGAATTGGGTTTTCTTATTTTTTAGAACGTGTTGATTGTCTTTGGACTTCACGCGTTCTTCCTTGTGTTCTGACCGTCCTCTTCTTTCCGATTTCTGTGAGGAAGTCTGAAATGTACGAGAGGAACGTGCATCAGTATCTTGATATCTATCAGGTTTTTTCAAATGATCCCTATTCCTGAGGTTATACCTCTTTTCAGAGGGCTAAAGACCTTTTCATGACTTTCTGTTACTTGGGGCTTTACTGGTTTCCCACCCAAACTATCTCTTCCTAGTTCTTCATAGGATTCTTCAATTATTCTGGCCAGTTCATATGGTTGTTCAGTTATATCAATTTCTCTTATTTTTTGGCAGGTCGCCACAGATGCTGCCTCACCTTTAATATTAGCTAACATTATAGCTGAGACCTGTTTGAAATCTTTCAGTAATTTCATACCCAGATTTAAAGCAGGCTCTGCCCCATATTCATTTTGAATCTATTTCAGGACGTCTGGTATCACCGCGATAGACGGAACACCATGTGTTTTTGTGTAGATTGCAGCAAAGACTGTACCCCAAGTGTCGCAGTCCTCCAGGTGTGGTACGATCCCCATTGGAAAACAGATTGTTAAAATTCTGTGTTTCTCATGAGGTGTACTGTCAGGAAATACTGCCTCGATTTGAGAAATTTTTTGAGCTACCCAAAATGTAATTTGTTCCCTTTTTGCGGGCAATTTACCAATGACTGATTGTATAGTCTGTGGTGTGATTTTATTTGTGTTCCCCTGGTGAGGGGTTTGTTGTGGAATCCTTATAGGAGGTTGGACTGTTAAAGTCTGCATGACATATTGAACCAATTGTCTATGTATTTTAATTAGTTGTTTTAGTTGAACTAATAGTTCCGCACCTGACATTTCTCCAATGGCAGGGTGTGGTGTATAGCTAGCTAGTACCGGCCATGTTGCTCCTGGTCTACCTTGTGGACCGAGCCTGGAAATGTGATCTTGATGTCGTAGGGCGCCTTTAAACCAGAGCTGATGCTCTTGGTAAGTTAGTGGAATTTCAATATCCTCGAAAGGAACGTATTCCGTTGGATTATCCTCTACTTTGTAGAAGTGAAACACATACTACATTTGCTTCAGGGAAAATAATTCACGAATAGAATACCTCTGTCGGCCGATATTCGTGTTCTTCTATGACAAAAATTACCCTACCACCTCTCGATGACAGGCCATTTTGTATAAGCTTTATAGCAATGGTTTTCCTTAAGTTCTCCTGGATGATTATAGCATCCGCGTCGGTTTCTTGGAAACCTGTAATGTTTAAACCCGGTTGGTCTGCAGCTGCAGCTCCATCGATTCTTGTCGGTCTACCGTTCTCGGTGTCGCTATCCGACATTTTGTTGACTGAAAGTTTTACAGAGCAAGATTCAAGGAAACAAAGATAAGGTGCACAATATTTTGGAACACTGTATCCTTCAACGTTGAACAAACCAAAAATTAATACATAGGATTTTTCGCCCTACTTAGTTATGGCGGATATTTGATCCTTTTACCCACTCCAGACGTCTATTGGAGTAATTTTTAGGGAAAAAGGGGTCTCTGTGAAAAGCATGACTGAGTTACTCTAGTATCTAGCGTTAAATTAGTGCCTTACCAAACGTTGGGCGCCATGTAGTGTAGTTCCTATATTCCCAATAGGCTCTGCGCATTGGAATAATATATCCTATAGATTTGTCGTAGGACTTAGGTCGGCAAGGTCTCTATCGAATATCTTAGACTTAATTGTGAGTGCCAGCTAGCTCAGAGGTCACTAGAAACCTTCTTGAATAAACAAGAAGGGATTCGTTTCTGACAACCGCATAAACATGACAACTTTGTTTCCCCAAGAATAAAACTGATCTTCATAGTTGTGGAACCAATAGATAGATATTTTACTCAGTCAATCATGCATGCTTCGTTTCATTAGAGGTGCAGAGAAATAGAGAGACGGCGTTTCAGTAGGAAGAGTATTATAAAATAAGACTGTAAAAGCATTGTATGGTTTCTAGACGATAGATAAATACATACATGAATAACAAAGGCTCAATAAATCAATCAATCTATTTATAAAGTGCACCACTTACCCGTGAGGGTCTCAAGGCGCCGAGGGGAGGGGGAGCCGTTACAGCTCGAAGAGCCAGGTCTTGAGGAGTCTTCTGAAAGCGAGCAGGTCTTGGGTCTGCCGCAGATGCGAAGGGAGGGTATTCCAGATCTTGGCGGCGAGAAAGGAGAAGGCTCTGCCGCCGGAGGTTGCTCGTTGGATGCGGGAGACAGCGGCGAGGCTGGTGGAGCAGAGCTGGCGGGTAGGGGTGCAGAAGCTGAGTCTGCCGTTAAGGTAGGCTGATCCGGTGTTGTGGAGTGCTTTGTGAGCGTGGGTGAGGAGCTTGAAGGTGATCCTCTTGTCGACAGGGAGCCAGTGTAGGTCTCTCAGGTGGGGGTGATGTGGCTGCGGCAGGGGATGTTGAGGATCAGTCGGGCGGAGGCGTTTTGGATGTGTTGTAGTCGTCACAGGTATTTGGCCGGGATTCCTGCATAGAGTGCGTTGCCGTAGTCCAGTCTGCTGCTGACGAGGGCCTGGGTCATAGTTATTCTTGTTTCGGTGGGGATCCACTTGTAGATCCTGCGGAGCATGCGGAGGGTGTTGTAGCAGGAGGAGGAGACGGCGTTGACCTGTTTTGACATGGAGAGGGAGGAGTCGAGGATGAATCCTAGGTTGCGTGCGTGGTCGGTGGGTATCGGTGCCGGTCCCAGCGTGGTCGGCGACCAGGAGGCGTTCCAGGCGGAGGGGGTGGGTCCGAGGATGAGGACCTCCGTCTTGTCCGAGTTCAGCTTTAGGCGGCTGCTCCTCATCCAATCTGGATGAAAAGGCTAAAAAGTACTCAACTGGTGCTTCTAAAATACGCCTACCCCAATGTACCTAACCTGAGTCTAGTACGAGGGAAGGAGTAAGTGAGGTGTAGCATAGGTTTAGTTTTTCTTTGCCAAGAATCTAACCAAGATTTCTTTTGGGGTCTAATCAGTTCCGTACCTTGGTTTTAGAATGAAGGAGGTCTGGTATCTCTGTCTCGGAACTCGATTTCCGAACACCCCGCGAGGGGAGCTTGGAAACACTGGAGCTGGATTCTCAGCGAGAGAAAGGCAGTGTCAGTGCGTCAGCTGGAGGGTCGGCTACCTTCGGCACTTGCTGTAGTGAGCTGTGAGCTGCGTCCGGCAAGTAGATAGTCGAGTTGCTCCGAACCACCGTGTCTTTGCTAGGGCAATTGTAGGCATATTTATACCTTGAAGGTGCCTGGTTTGGCATAAAGTCGGACATAATAACGTCACCAAAGAACCCCAAGGGAATGGTAGTTCTTTGAAAACACCATGATTTCTAGGACAAATCAATATTCAAGTAAGGGGATGTCCCTGACTGCTGAAGCCGAGTTTTCCAAGAAATCGTTGTGGCTTTTTGAAACTAGTGGAAGTAGCCATGCCTGTATTTGGACTGGATGGGTTATGTCTAAACATGGGCATGATTTCTATGCCTATATAAGGGCAATGTGAATTATACCTATATAAGGGCATGTATCGGTAAATTACGCTGGATTCTAAAATGCTTCACAACAGGGAGTACATATAAACTGGACCAAATCTATGTTATTTCAACTTACAGGCAACACACAACAATTCATATTGGATTATCCATTGGCATGGGCTGATTGTCCAGTCAAATACTTAGGAATTTGGTTTAGCAGGTATACACAGGAACTATGGATTATAAACTCTGGCCAGACAATCACATGGTTGGAAGAGAGGGTGTGAACTTTGTCTAAGAGGTCTCTGTCACTCATGGGTCGGATAGCAATTGCGAAAATTATTGTTTTGGCCAAATTGTTAGATCTGTTTGTTAATTTACCCATACCGCTTGCATCATCATTCTTTAAACGTGTAAAGACTAACATGGTATTCCTGATTTGGGCAGGTAAACAACCTAGAGTATCTTGGGAACTGTTTACACTTCCACTGAAACAGGCAGACACCTGATTTTACATTATACTCTTATTGCGGGCAAGCCCAATTTTTGCATTTCTGGCTATAACCGTCCCCTTATCAACCACATGTTGCTGTGGAAAGAGACCGAGCCGCCCCTACTCCTTTACATACAACAATTTACCACACTTACAGTAACCCTGGGATGGAAATAAACACTGTCAAACCCCTGAGATGGGCTACATAAAATGGCAAAACTATCCATTCTTTACGCCCCGTCCATCCCACAGGCACACAACCCAACTCCCCACCACCCCTGTCAGACGGCAATGCTGTCAGACGGGCGCATAAGCTTAAAATTACCACCATTGCGGATCGATATCCTGATGAGACGTTTATCGCCCTTTCACAAACTGGGTACTACACCTTTTACTTTTTCTGATACCCTCTTATATTATCAATTACGTGTGACGTGCTGTGAGCTGCATAACACGTTCCCAGCCCCACCTCCCACTCTTCCTGCACTTGAACACATGCTTACTGATCTATCTCCATGCAAATTAATAATGTGCCTCTATACTATTACACAACGTAATGCTCTGTTGGTAGGCCCGGGGAGAGCTGCCTGACGGATCTTTTTTTTTAAAACAGATATTATTTGTCACAACATCACATATGATGCAGAGCTTTGTGACCCAGAGGCAGCTGCTGCATTAATATACCTAAATGGAATTTGACAGTTTTTCATGAAATATCAGAAGATGAAAGGTGATGCAAATAAAACAGAACTGTAACCCCCCCACCCCCCACCTCACTGTCATCTATTCCAGAGCAACATATCACTTCAAAAACTGTCATTGTAAGCGATCATTTCCTACGAGGCAACAGTCCTGCCGATGGGCTGCAGGAAAGGGCATACATTTAACCAGAAAATAACAGTGAAAGATATGGAGATCACACTGGGTATCGGCTCCGGTCCCTTCGTGGCAGCTCAAGCTCCAGACCTTGATAGTCAGCCAATCGCTTCCAGATCTTAAAGTGCTTTCAGGGACACCCCCTGGCCACAAATATTGGAATCTCCAGACCCATACAAAAGTCTAGACCATTTTTCCAGGCAGAGACAGAGGAAGAGAATGCTGCCTTCCAAGCCCTGGCGATGTCCCTTTTTGCCAGAGTAAAGCCCAGGAGCATACGATGGCACTTGGAAATATTACCCCCGATCCCTTACATCACATGCAGGGGGCCAGCTTCAGCGAACTGGGAAGCTCCCACCCCAGCACCTCAGAGAGACAGGCCAGCACCCCCCTCCAGAATCTCGCTAATACAGAGCAATGCCAAACAGTATGCAGCAGGGTGCCACCCTCGTGTTCGCACTGGAGACACACCGGGGAGGCCACCAAGCCCGCCCTCCAGAGCCTGACCCTGGTATAATATACCCAATGTAGGTACTTGATTTGGATAAGCCTGTTGGCTCATCGCGATGGCTGCTCCTCGTGGAGATGCTAGAGCCTCTTCCTCCTCCATCTGGCCCACATCGCCCTCCCAGGCCTCCCTTAAGCGCTGCAGTGAAGGGGAACAATGTGTAACCAGGTACTGGTAGATTTTAGAGATCTTGTGATCATGGAGGTCCCCCATAAATACGTTGGCTTCCACCAGGAAGAACTCCGCCAGCGACTCCAATCCCTCAAAGCTGGGGGAAATAGCATGCCAGAACTGTAAGTACTTACAAAATTGGGGTTTCGGCATCTGAAAGTCTTTCTGGATATCCTGGAAGGATTTCAAAACCAGACCTCGCCTGACGTCGCCCAAGGTGGAGATCCCAATATTGTCCCAGTCGCAGAACCCAGACAGAGCCGTCAAGTGTGGAAAGCAGCCATTATGCCAAAGTGGGGTCCACCAATCCATCCTCCGTAACACTTGCCTCCAGATCTGAAAGACAATCTGCGTGGCAGATGGTAGAGAGCGTCTCAACGGGGCAGAATAGAGAATCTATGTAGGGTGTGGTCTCCCATGCACCGTCGTTCAACGGCGTAGGCTGGGTCTGTCCTGTCCCCATACCACCACTCGTTGATGACGAGCAGGTGCATCTGAGGTTGCCAACCCCCCGCAATATGTAGACTGAAACCCGATCCGTAGCGCCAACCTTGCCGCCCCACCATCCCAGAGGAACTGGCTCAGAGCTGAGTTCACCTGACGGAACCACCTAGGGTGAATCGGGTACGGATGATTCTGCAGTTGGTACTGTACGCAGGAGACCGAAACCATCTTATAAATGGCTGATAGGGCATATGAGACCAGGTCTTGATGTCCTCACACACTCAATCCCATACAGGTGTCAAGATCCGATCCCAAACCGTAGTGGGAGAATCGGACAGGAACACTCCCAGATATTTCACTCCCCCATGAACCACCTGCACCGACGACGCCCAGGAGCCGAGCACGCCCCCACCTCCCACGACCCATAGGGTAGATTTCCGAGGGTTCTTGTATAGGCCCGAAGTTTCCCCAAAGATCTGCATTATGCGCAGCAGCCGGGGTCCCGTCCTATCCAAATTAGTGTGGAAAAACAGCACATCATCAGCATATAGTGCCATACGATCAAACAATCCGTGTGCCCATTCGAGACCGGACACCTGAGCGTCTATCCGCACCCAGGCTGCCATGGGCTCTATTGCACGAATAAGTATACGACATGAATCGAGGTCCTATGTTCAACCTACGCAAAAGTGCAAATAGATATACCCAGCTTAAAGAGTCAAATGGCCTGTCCATATCCGCCATCACGAGCGCTGCTCGTTCCCTCAATCCCTGGACAGTCACCACTGCAACATGTGCCCCTCAAACTGTTGTGGTGGGTCGCCCGTTGGGGCATAAACCCGGTCTGATCTGGATGTACTAGCGAGGCTATATGGGGTCGGAGACTACTTGCCAACTACTTTCAGTTGTTTCTCACCCCTGAAGCGGAAGCCGGGGGCTTAGCTCATTAGCCTTTTAAAAAGTGTGCATTTAATGATTGTTTTGTGGCATTTAATTTCTCTTTTTGGGAACTTTTTAAAATAGAAAGCCTCACCTCCGATAACACCGCAATTTAACCCTGCTCCCAGCGCAGCAGATTACGTGCTGACGCTGTGGGAGAGAGTGTTGTCAGACGCCATATTGGGGGGAGGAAAGGGTTGCGCTCCAGCTGCTGGCCGCCTCCCGCCCTCCCAGGTTATTTATTCACCTTCAGAGCGCGAGCGCGACGACTTTCAGTTGTGTCACACCCCTGAGGCGGAAGCCAAGGGCTTAGCTCATTAGCCTTTTAAAAAGTGTACATTTAATGATTGTTTTGTGGCATTTGATTTCTCTTTTTGGGAACTTTTTAAAATAGAAAGCCTCACCTCGGATAACCCCGCAACTTAAACCTGCTCCCAGCACAGCAGATTACGTGCTGACGCTGTGGGAGAGAGTGTTGTCAGCCGCCATATTGGGGGGAGGAAATGGTTGCGCTCCAGCTGTTGGCCGCATCCCGCCCTCCCAGGTTATTTAATCACCTTCAGAGCGCGAGCGCGCTGACTTTCAGTTGTGTCTCACCCCTGAGGCAGAAGCCGGGGCTTAGCTCATTAGAGACCAATAGCCAGCTTGCCGTTTCTAGCCAAGGTGGTTGAGAGAGCAATGAATGGTCAACTGTCCGAATACATCGAACAAAACAACCTGCTGGACGACTCACAGTTTGGGTTTCGCAAACTTCACGGTACGGAGACAGCCCTTATTAAAGCCGCTGATGATATCAGAATCATCAGAGACCAGGGGGGGACAGCAGTGCTCATACTGCTAGACTTATCTGCGGCTTTCGACACGGTCAATCATTCCATTTTGATTGACCGTGTCGGATATTTGGGCATTCAATCCAGAGCAAAGGACCTGCTTGCTTCCTTTCTATATGGCAGAACACAGGCTGTAACGCTAGGACCATTTAAGTCGGCTGAACTGGCTTTACCCTGTGGGGTCCCCCAAGGCTCATCCCTAAGTCCGACACTTTTTAACATCTATGTGTCGGACTTAGCAAGAGTTATTAAAACCTACCGGATGAGCCTTACCACCTATGACGATGACACCCAGCTAGTGCTCGCCATCAACAATGATGGAGAAGAGGTAGCTGCACGCTTCAAAGAAGGCATGTTAGCGATCAAAGATTGGATGGCCTGTAATTGCCTTAGGCTCAATTCCGAGAAGACGGAGGTGGTCATTTTCGGGAAAATTTCCCCGATATGGTCGTCAGTCTGGTGGCCTCCATCACTAGGAGCTTTACCAAGTCCCGTCCCAAGGGTCAGGAACTTGGGAGTCCTCTTTGATGAAAAGCTGAATTTTGTCACCCATGCAAACCAAACAGCGTCCACTGCATTTCATAAGTTTAGGCTTAGAAGAAAAATAATCCTGTTCCTTCCAGAAAGTGCTGGAAAAACTGTGGCGAGTTCACTGGTACTCTCCTCATTGGATTATTGTAATGGCTTATTTGCCAATGCCCAAGCCCGGGTGGTCGCCAAATTACAAACTATTCAGAATGCGGCGGCAATATTGCTTTCCAGGACCCCCAAATTCAAACCGATTAGGCAAACAATTCGGAACTACCACTGGTTGACGATTAAAAATCGGATAAAATTTAAAACTCTATGCCTAACATTCAAAGCGCTTCACAAACAAGGGCCGGAGTTTCTTAAAGAGCAGCTCCTTGCTTACCGTCCCACTAGACAACTAAGATCCACGACACAGCATCAACTAGTGGTACCGCGTACAAGGACTGTTACTTGGGGAGATAGACGTTTCACGTTTACAGCAGCCAGACTCTGGAACTCCCTTCCGCTAACGATTAGATCAGCCCACTCTCTTCTCCAATTCAGGAAATTGCTGAAGACTTGGTTGTTCGACCAGTAACTCGTTCACTCCTTAGCCTCCACTGACAGAATTTTTTCATCTTTTTCTACAGAGACACTAACTGAATTTATAGCGCCAAGACGCCCAAGGGCAATCGTTGCACTTTATAAATCGCAATAAACAAACAAATAAATAAATAAACGCCTTAACCAAAATCTTGGGCTCGACGTTCAGATGGGAGATAGGGCGTTACGAGGCATGGTACTCGGGAGGTCTGTCGGGCTTGTGGAATACTACTACCTCCGCATGTCTCCAGTCACTGGGCAGTCTACCCTGTTCCCTGACCTCCTCCACCAACCTGCGATAGTGGGGGCCCAACAGTAGAAAATACTTTTAAAGAATCCGCTCGGGAAACTGTTTGGGCCTGGGGAACAACTGGGGGAGGCCCTGGGAATGAGGTACCCCAGTTCGTCCTCTGTGAGTGGGCAATCTAATTCCACTTGTGCTTCATCAGAGTGTGCTTTTGGCGGGAGGTTGTCCAAAAAAACGACCAATGACTTCCGCTGATAGACATTCCTTGGAGGCGTACAAGTCAGCGTAATACTCAGCAATAGCTGATGCATCAGAAATAGGCGACCCATCCGGCCCCACATCGCCTGGAAGAGTCGGAGGGCGAAGTGACCCCTGACATAATCTATGCAACATCTTGCTGGATTTATCCCCCCACTGATCAATCCTGCTAGCCAGCCACGCCTGACAAGCCTCATCCAGAAGAATATTTCTGCTGTGCCAGCAGCAATTGGCGGCGAACCGGTCTACCGCCCTCTTCCCCGCTTTGTGCCTCTTGCCACTGGATTCAAGCAAGCTGGGCTGAAGACGGCTGGAATGCCAGAAACCGGTCCTCGGAAGCTTGTTTCCGGTCCAGGGAAGACATGGCTTGGCAGTTCGGGCTGGACTGTTCTCACGAGGCACAGGGTCAGACTGAGTCCCAGGCAGAGGGGGGTGGGTCCGAGGATGAGGACCTCAGTCTTGTCCGAGTTCAGCTTTAGGCGGCTGCTCCTCATCCAATCTGGATGAAAAGGCTAAAAAGTACTCAACTGGTGCTTCTAAAATACGCCTACCCCAATGTACCTAACCTGAGTCTAGTACGAGGGAAGGAGTAAGTGAGGTGTAGCATAGGTTTAGTTTTTCTTTGCCAAGAATCTAACCAAGATTTCTTTTGGGGTCTAATCAGTTCCGTACCTTGGTTTTAGAATGAAGGAGGTCTGGTATCTCTGTCTCGGAACTCGATTTCCGAACACCCCGCGAGGGGAGCTTGGAAACACTGGAGCTGGAATCTCAGCGAGAGAAAGGCAGTGTCAGTGCATCAGCTGGAGGGTCGGCTACCTTCGGCACTTGCTGTAGTGAGCTGTGAGCTGCGTCCGGCAAGTAGATAGTCGAGTTTTTCATGAAATATCAGAAGATGAAAGGTGATGCAAATAAAACAGAACTGTAACACCCCCACACCCCACCTCACTGTCATCTATTCCAGAGCAACATATCACTTCAAAAACTGTCATTGTAAGCGATCATTTCCTACGAGGCAACAGTCCTGCCGATGGGCTGCAGGAAAGGGCATACATTTAACCAGAAAATAACAGTGAAAGATATGGAGATCACACTGGGTATCGGCTCCGGTCCCCCCGTGGCAGCTCAAGCTCCAGAACTTGATAGTCAGCCAATCGCTTCCAGATCTTAAAGTGCTTTCAGGGACACCCCCCTGGCCACAAATATTGGAATCTCCAGACCCATACAAAAGTCTAGACCATTTTTCCAGGCAGAGACAGAGGAAGAGAATGCTGCCTTCCAAGCCCTGGCGATGTCCCTTTTTGCCAGAGTAAAGCCCAGGAGCATACGATGGTACTTGCAAATATTGCCCCCGATCCCTTCCATCACATGCAGGGGGCCAGCTTCAGCGAACTGGGAAGCTCCCACCCCAGCACCTCAGAGAGACAGGCCAGCACCCCCCTCCAGAATCTCGCTAATACAGAGCAATGCCAAACAGTATGCAGCAGGGTGCCACCCTCGTGTTCGCACTGGAGACACACCGGGGAGGCCACCAAGCCCGCCCTCCAGAGCCTGACCCTGGTATAATATACCCAATGTAGGTACTTGATTTGGATAAGCCCGTTGGCTCATCGCGACGGCTGCTCCTCGTGGAGATGCTAGAGCCTCTGTCTAGTCTTCCTCCTCCATCTGACCCACATCGCCCTCCCAGGCCTCCCTTAAGCGCTGCAGTGAAGGGGAACAATGTGTAACCAGGTACTGGTAGATTTTAGAGATCTTGTGATCATGGAGGTCCCCCATAAATACGTTGGCTTCCACCAGGAAGAACTCCGCCAGCGACTCCAATCCCTCAAAGCTGGGGGAAATAGCATGCCAGAACTGTAAGTACTTACAAAATTGGGGTTTCGGCATCTGAAAGTCTTTCTGGATATCCTGGAAGGATTTCAAAACCAGACCTCGCCTGACGTCGCCCAAGGTGGAGATCCCAATATTGTCCCAGTCGCAGAACCCAGGCAGAGCCGCCAAGTGTGGAAAGCAGCCATTATGCCAAAGTGGGGTCCACCAATCCATCCTCCGTAACACTTGCCTCCAGATCGGAAAGACAATCTGCGTGGCAGATGGTAGAGAGCGTCTCAACGGGGCAGAATAGAGAATCTATGTAGGGTGTGGTCTCCCATGCACCGTCGTTCGACGGCGTAGGCCGGGTCTGTCCTGTCCCCATACCACCACTCGTTGATGACGAGCAGGTGCGAGGCCATATAATAAGACAAGATATCTGAGGTTGCCAGCCCCCCGCAATATGTAGACTGAAAGCCGATCCGTAGCGCCACCCTTGCCGCCCCACCATCCCAGAGGAACTCGCTCAGAGCTGAGTTCACCTGACGGAACCACCTAGGGTGAATCGGGTACGGATGATTCTGCAGTTGGTACAGTACGCAGGAGACCGAAACCATCTTATAAATGGCTGATCGGGCATATGAGACCAGGTCTTGATGTCCTCACACACTCAATCCCATACGGGTGCCAAGTTCCGATCCCAAACCGTAGTGGGAGAATCGGACAGGAACACTCCCAGATATTTCACTCCCCCATGAACCACCTGCACCGACGACGCCCAGGAGCCGAGCGCGCCCCCACCTCCCACGACCCATAGGGTAGATTTCCGAGGGTTCTTGTATAGGCCCGAAGTTTCCCCAAAGATCTGCATTATGCGCAGCAGCCGGGGTCCCGTCCTATCCAAATTAGTGTGGAAAAACAGCACATCATCAGCATATAGTGCCATACGATCAAACAATCCGTGTGCCCATTCGAGACCGGTCACCTGAGCGTCTATCTGCACCCAGGCTGCCATGGGCTCCATTGCACGAATAAGTAGGGAGATAGAGGACACCTCTGCCTGGTACCTCACCCAATAGAGAAAGTAGAGGAGACAGAGCCTGCCACTTCCACCAATGCCGTTAAGTCCGTATACAACAGGGTTAAATACGACATGAATCGAGGTCCTATGTTCAACCTACGCAAAAGTGCAAATAGATATACCCAGCTTAAAGAGTCAAATGGCCTGTCCATATCCGCCATCACGAGCGCTGCTCGTTCCCTCAATCCCTGGACAGTCACCACTGCAACATGTGCCCCTCAAACTGTTGTGGCGGGTCGCCCGTTGGGGCATAAACCCGGTCTGATCTGGATGTACTAACGAGGCTATATGGGGTCGGAGACTACTTGCCAACTACTTTCAGTTGTTTTTCACCCCTGAAGCGGAAGCCGGGGGCTTAGCTCATTAGCCTTTTAAAAAGTGTGCATTTAATGATTGTTTTGTGGCATTTGATTTCTCTTTTTGGGAACTTTTTAAAATAGAAAGCCTCACCTCCGATAACGCCGCAATTTAACCCTGCTCCCAGCGCAGCAGATTACGTGCTGACGCTGTGGGAGAGAGTGTTGTCAGACGCCATATTGGGGGGAGGAAAGGGTTGCGCTCCAGCTGCTGGCCGCCTCCCGCCCTCCCAGGTTATTTATTCACCTTCAGAGCGCGAGCGCGCCGACTTTCAGTTGTGTCTCACCTCCGAGGCGGAAGTCAGGGGCTTAGCTCATTAGCCTTTTAAAAAGTGTACATTTAATGATTGTTTTGTGGCATTTGATTTCTCTTTTTGGGAACTTTTTAAAATAGAAAGCCTCACCTCGGATAACGCCGCAACTTAAACCTGCTACCAGCACAGCAGATTACGTGCAGACGCTGTGGGAGAGAGTGTTGTCAGCCGCCATATTGGGAGGAGGAAAGGGTTGCGCTCCAGCTGTTGGCCGCATCCCGCCCTCCCAGGTTATTTAATCACCTTCCGAGCGCGCTGACTTTCAGTTGTGCCTCACCCCTGAGGAAGAAGCCGGGGCTTAGCTCTTTAGAGACCAATAGCCAGCTTGCCGTTTCTAGCCCAGGTGGTTGAGAGAGCAATGAATGGTCAACTGTCCGAATACATCGAACAAAACAACCTGCTGGACGACTCACAGTTTGGGTTTCGCAAACTTCACGGTACGGAGACAGCCCTTATTAAAGCCGCTGATGATATCAGAATCATCAGAGACCAGGGGGGGACAGCAGTGCTCAAACTGCTAGACTTATCTGCGGCTTTCGACACCGTTAATCATTCCATTTTAATTGACCGTGTCGGAAATTTGGGCATCCAATCCAGAGCAAAGGACCTGCTTGCTTCCTTTCTATCTGGCAGAACACAGGCTGTAACGCTAGGACCATTTAAGTCGGCTGAACTGGCTTTACCCTGTGGGGTCCCCCAAGGCTCATCCCTAAGTCCGACACTTTTTAACATCTATGTGTCGGACTTAGCAAGAGTTATTAAAACCTACCGGATGAGCCTTACCACCTATGACGATGACACCCAGCTAGTGCTCGCCATCAACAATGATGGAGAAGAGGTAGCTGCACGCTTCAAAGAAGGCATGTTAGCGATCAAAGATTGGATGGCCTGTAATTGCCTTAGGCTCAATTCCGAGAAGACGGAGGTGGTCATTTTCGGGAAAATTTCCCCGATATGGTCGTCAGTCTGGTGGCCTCCATCACTAGGAGCTTTACCAAGTCCCGTCCCAAGGGTCAGGAACTTGGGAGTCCTCTTTGATGAAAAGCTGAATTTTGTCACCCATGCAAACCAAACAGCGTCCACCGCATTTCATAAGTTTAGGCTTAGAAGAAAAATAATCCTGTTCCTTCCAGAAAGTGCTGGAAAAACTGTGGTGAGTTCACTGGTACTCTCCTCATTGGATTATTGTAATGGCTTATTTGCCAATGCCCAAGCCCGGGTGGTCGCCAAATTACAAACTATTCAGAATGCGGCGGCAATATTGCTTTCCAGGACCCCCAAATTCAAACCGATTAGGCAAACAATTCGGAACTACCACTGGTTGACGATTAAAAATCGGATAAAATGTAAAACTCTATGCCTAACATTCAAAGCGCTTCACAAACAAGGGCCGGAGTTTCTTAAAGAGCAGCTCCTTGCTTACCGTCCCACTAGACAACTAACATCCACGACACAGCATCAACTAGTGGTACCGCGTACAAGGACTGTTACTTGGGGAGATAGACGTTTCACGTTTACAGCAGCCAGACTCTGGAACTCCCTTCCGCTAACGATTAGATCAACCCACTCTCTTCTCCAATTCAGGAAATTGCTGAAGACTTGGTTGTTCGACCAGTAACTCGTTCGCTCCTTAGCCTCCACTGACAGAATTTTTTCATCTTTTTCTACAGAGACACTAACTGAATTTATAGCGCCAAGACGCCCAAGGGCAATCGTTGCGCTTTATAAATCGCAATAAATAAATAAACGCCTTAACCAAAATCTTGGGCTCGACGTTCAGAAGGGAGCCAGTTCAGACATGGCTATATGCAAATCAGTCTGACCCTGTGCCTCAGGGGAACAGTCCAGCCCTAACTGTCAAGCCATGCCTTCCCTGGACCGGAAACAAGCTTACGAGGACCGGTTTCTGGCATTCCAGCCGTCTTCAGCCCGGCTTGCTTGAATCCAGTGGCAAAGTGAGCAAGGGACTCACGTCTGAGCATACCCTGCCACACTTATGACGGCCAAAAGCGGTACAAAAGGGGGTGGTGATGGACAGAGCATCTGAACCAATCAAACACTCACACCCAGTCAAAAGATCTGGGTTTAATCCATCACCGTTCATTAGCCCACTCTGCCACCCCAGTTCAGACATGGCTATATGCAAATCAGTCTGACCCTGTGCCTCATGGGAACAGTCCGGCCCGAACTGCCAAGCCATGCCTTCCCTGGACCGGAAACAAGCTTCCGAGGACCGGTTTCTGGCATTCCAGCCGTCTTCAGCCCGGCTTGCTTGAATCCAGTGGCAAAGTCCATTACCACCCCCTTTTGTACCATTTCCCTAGAAGTGATGTAAAGTTGGAAGGGTTGCCCCATGGGAATTGTTGCCCTCTCGGCAATCAGTCTGCCCCTCCCACAAACCTGAAGTTGGCATTAAAACGAGTACCCCTGGCACACAGTCCTAAGATCACTACTGGGCTGCAAGAAGACCGAAGGACTGCCCTGCTTCTCCCTGGACCCAGCAAAGAGAGGCTGCACCACAGACTGGACTGCACCTCCTACACCCAAGGGTCCCACAAAGAGGACTATACCCACTAATGTAAAAGATTTCCACTTGTGCTAGGACAAAAGAAGTGATTCCAAAGGCTAGTTGACTAGCGTCCTGTTAAGCTTCAGGATCACCAAAAGCAAAGGAGCCCTGCACTTCTCCAACGCCCAGCTACGTCGCTGGACACCCAAGTGCCTGCTGGGTGACAGAGTACAGACCTTCCAGAGATGTTCCCAAATTTATGGAACCCCAAGGCGAAGTGACCCTGGTCCCTAGAGAGAAAAGAAATTGCTTACCTGTAAGCAACCGCCGGACCTGCCGTAATTGAATGACCAGTTGTAACTGGATTCCCCAAATGCATCGTGGGAGACTGAGTCCTGAGACCACAGACAGCCCCTGCAGTTTGTGGAAAACAGGGTGGCCCCCAGAAAATACACAGCCATTTCTCCCATCTCTTCAACATCTTAGCATCCTGTACCTGGTGCACCAGGACTACTTGGCTGGACCACTTTAAAGGGAATTAAAACACACCAAGGACTATAAGACTGCTGGAAGTGACAGGTAACTGTCCCCCGTGTACCAGAGGGTCCTCCACCCACATGGCCCGTCCAAGCTAAGAGAAGTAGCAGCACTAGCTAGTTGGTGAGGCACTGATCATCCGATTACAATCATTTAGTGCATCTTTTCTAAAAGAAGTTACTAGCCTTTTAAAAAATAAATGGTTTTCCTCAATATATTTTTTTATTTTTGGGTCTAATTTAAGATAAAAAAATAGTCTATTTGAATAAGTTGGTGTCGGATTTTCGTTGTGTTTCTCACTTAACTGTTTTGGTACTTCTAGCTGCTTTACATTTTTACCTTTGATTGAACCAGACTGCTATGTAAAACACCTACCCAGGATTGAGCTACAGGTTTATTCAAGAATCCTAACGAGACCTGATAATGACTGTGACATTGTTAAATGGTGAGGTTTCACAACCACACCACATACTAATCTGCTTTCCTACAGTTGGCATTACCTGAAGGGTGGCCGAGGCGGTTGGGAGGTTCATCCACTTCAGTCTGCTGTTTCACAATATTTTCCAAATCCTAAGTGATAAGATGGTTCAAAGGAGCCTTTTATTTTAACTTTGGAAAACTAAGGCATCCTAGATCCGTTTGATACATTTTAGACTGATTTTAATATATGTATTTGAAACCTTTTCACCCAAACTGCCAGTTTATTAAATATCACTGTCTAAAGAGTTGGGTGCAGGTTGCTTGTTTTATGCCAAATAATAAAAGAATGAAAAGATTACTGTTAATTCTAGTAAAGCTTCATGGGTTTGATTACCGTATTTTCCGGTGTAAAGATGACTTTTTAACCCTTTAAAATGTTTTCGAAAGTCGCGGGTCGTCTTATACGCCGGGAAATACATTTTTGGGAGTGGAAACAACGCTCCATCGACTTTGAAATTGGAGCAGAAATCATCAAACATCAGAGCCTGCACTTCAACGGCTGCATCCTAATCGACTAAGTCTGCCCACTCCATGTCCCGAAGGGGAACTTATGAAAAATCACATTCGGATATTCCTGAGCATCCAGACACACCTCTGCAGGCAGGAAACAAGGAGTCATTGGGCTCTGCATAAAAATCGAAGGCTAAAGCAACAGTTAATCAACAAAGAGACCCATGTTCATAATTTCATATTCAGCCTTCAACGAGTAAACAGGCAAGGTTTAGAGACGACCAGTAGAGGTCAAGGCCAGCCTGACTAGAAATCAGCCTAGTACCTATTCGGAGATTTTCTAAAGAAAAAATCCCCAATATAAAGGAAGAATCATAACCCCATTACAGGCTAATCAAATAATTACTCCGCCGAACTTTGCAGACAACAAGAAGTTTAATATAATGCAGAAGGAAAAGAAAGCAAAGTCCAACCATTAGCAGAAAGGATCAACCTAAAACTGTGCAAATCACAACATATTAATCTGCAAAGCAGTAATACAAATGACTCGACATCCCAGTCAACAACACCCGATTTAACAAGCAACTCACAAGTCTGTGACGGGCTATCATCCGGAGCGGAAAGCATAAGAGATAATTCTGGCATATCAATCACCAGAAATTGTATCCATGAGGCTTTTCCACAAAACAAGGCATCAACGCAAAGAAATGAAGGATTCAGTATCTAAAGAACGCACCGTAACTGTGGAAAGATCACTAGAGCTGACTGACAAAGATACGGTACCCGGTATTCAATCCAACCAGCGGGCACATGTGCTGATCTGGCGTCTCTCTCCTTCCGATGTGGCCATAAATCTCGCGTTCATCGGAAGGAGAGGAGCGTCCGTACGTGATCTCTTTAGTTCATGGCCATAGAAAGGTGACTGTAGAATTTTCACGCCGGAAATACAGTACATAATGTTTTGCTGCAGTTATTTCAGAAGGGTGATTACAGTACATTCCTGAGGAATCACAAACACGCTGCATTTCTTTTTAATGTCGGATGTTGAATTCTTACATACCTTCTTTTGATACACACGCATAATAGATCTGAAATGCACTATACTGTTCTGCATGGCTGTTTAATAATGAAAGGAGATGCTTGGAGAGGGCCTGTAGTGTGAGCACATAGTAAAGATGACAATAACAACATGTTTTAGAACATGAGAGGAACTACAAACCTCCAAACCCAAGCAGAGTTTGTATGCAGTGTGCACAGGAAATACCGGTACCAGTACATCGCTTGCCGTGATTGGCTGGTTGTTGTAAACAGGAAAGGCAGTTAATCTGGTGAGCAGATACATGTGGTTGTGAAGACAGTACAGCACAGCACCAGCATCTGTACCGATTCATACAGTACAGCACCAGTATATACAGTACAGTATGCAAATGGCTAACAAAAGAACCCATCATTGCTCCAGCAGCAGCAAGAAGAAAGAAATATGAAGCCAGTTACAAACTTAAAGTTGTAAACTTTGCCATGGAACATAATAACTGTGCTGCTGCAAGACAATATGGAGTAACAGAAAAGATGGTTCGGGACTGGAAAGCAAATGAAAAAGCATTAAGGAGTATGCCAAGGGGTAAGTGTGCATTAAGAAGAGGCACCCCACATTGGCCAGAACTCGAAAAACATGTAGCGGACATGGTGAATGAGCATCGCCAAAGCGGTTATGTAGTGACACGAAATAAAATACGTTTGTTTGCACTTCAGTGGGCCACATCTAACCCAGATCACAGCAACAGATTTAAGGCCACTGTATCCTGGTGTACTAGATTCTTGGGAAGGCATAATCGGGTATTGAGGCAAAAGCAATGGCTATGCGTTAAGTAGTATCGGAAATATAGATGAGACTTCAATGAATTTTGATATGGTTGCAAATAAAACTGTCCATCCAAAAGGTGAAAAAACTATTTTAATAAAAACAACAGGACATGAGAAGTCCAGTTTTACAGTGGTACTAGCAAGCACAGCTGATGGAACCAAACTGAGACCAAAGATTATTTTTAAAAGAAAAACAATGCCGAAACTCAAGTTTCCTGTTGGTTGTTTTGTACATGTGAATGAAAAAGGCTGGATGGATGAAGAAGGGGTAAAGCTATGGCTTGATAATGTATGGAGCAGGCGACCAGGTGGACTTATTCAAAAACGTAGTCTACTGGTGATGTTCAGGGCTCATTTAACTCCCAGCACCAAGCAAAGGCTGGCAAGAATAAAAACAGATGCAGCAGTTATTCCTGCAGGATTGACATCGTTGGTACAGCCACTGGATGTGTGCCTAAACAAGCCATTTAAAGATTGCATTCGAGAATAGTGGAATGAGTGGATGGTTAGCGGCGAAAAGTCATTCACAAAAGGAGGAAACATGCGTGCTCCACAGTTGGATGTTTTGTGCAAGTTTGTCATAAAAGCCTGGAATGATATTGATGCAGAAACAGTCATAAAGTCTTTCAAGAAGTGTGGCATATCAAATTCATTAGAAGGTATGGAGGACGGCTACTTGTGGCAAGATGAAGAGGAAGCCGAGACTACACCATCTGATACGGAATTAGATCCATACGATGACTGCTTTACAAATGTACCACAAGATCTCATTGATTTACTTATGATATCAGATGACGAAGAGGAAAATTTTGAAGGCTTTTAAAATGAAACTGTCACGCCAGCAAATCCTGTAAAAATAGCTTGGAGTTATGAAAAGTTTAATCCACTTGCACTGTTTTATGTTTACCGTAACAAACAGTTTATAAGTGACTGTTTTTTGGTTCTAAAAATAAAATTGTGACTAAAGCAATATTGTTTATACAAACAATTGGTTTGAGTTCAGTCTTTGAGTGTGTACAATAAATGCTTAACACGGTCCTCTGATAAAGCCTTACTGCTCACCCACACTATCACAAACCGAGAATAAGGTGCTCTCTACTTTTACCTCTGCCTCCGCTTGGGGTTCCACTGGAGACTGTGCACACTATACCTCACTTTGGTATAGTATATACAGAGCCAGCTTCATGCAATTGCATGTCCATCAACAAGACCGGATTGAAAGACAAGATCCAATGACAAACGGTACTAAAACTACGATAACTCCAGAGGCCTTCTTCACCGGCTTTCCAGCTCTCAATGCTAGCAAGATCATGGGTAGGAATTTCCTCATGAAGGTACAAAAATAAGTGCCATAATCATAAACATCCATTGTCCCGTATGAGAGCAACCCCACTACCGACAGTACAGCCAACGTCACAACTTCTACACCACCTCCACTTTGACTGTTCCATTTTACAGAATATATGGTAACGGGTAAACTATAGACAACAAGATGGGGCCCATATTCAAAATATATAGGAACAGGACAGTTCTTTACACTTCATGTCACGGAGGGCTAGAATCACTAATAAGCCCAAAATAAATCCTCAAAATGGCTATGCAGATTGGTTGAAGATGTGTTGTGACTGCTTTGGAAGAGGGGTAGTCTTATTCGGCGAGTATAGCACGACCCCTATATTTTAACAAGAAAAGTAGGGGGGTCGTCTTATACGCCCAGTCGTCTTATACGCCGGAAAATACGGTATATACCAGAACTTCAGTGTCGCAAACACCGGCCAAATCAGAGCACAAAGCAATGCTTGAACACTCTTCGGGAAATCTTTGACAGCAAAGAAGGAAGGGCTTTAAAAGGTATTACTGTGTTCCAGAGGAGTGGCATCACAGCCCTAAAAAAACCAGTGTCCAGCCACACAGAGGAGATTCCAACAGAGCCTGTCCCCCACAACCACCAAGGTTGAGAAGTTCCATACTCAGGCTACCCAGCAAGCTCAGCACAGAGTACACTAGACCACTGAAGGATACCAAGGGCTTCTCAGTGAGGGGAGGGCACGAGCATGTTGGCTGTTTCCACCTCATGCTCGAGTCTCAGGTTTGGTATGTGTGGAAGGTGGGTAGAAGAGGTGATTGCTGTGAATTCTTTCAAAATGATTATGAAAAAAAGTATATTCCCCACAGTTTGGTGACGTCTCCATACTTGCTACGCCAGCCACTACTAATTTATATGCAAGTTTAGAAATGAAGATTAGTGTAGGAGATATTAAAATGGCTTGCAACTACACAGAAGATTATGGCTTTGGGTATTCACAATACTTGCATGGACTTACACAATAGAAGTTGTTTATGGCGTGGGATGTAAACGCAACTGGTGGAAATTTCCCAGAGTGACCAACGTGTCCTACAATTCTGCAGATCCGGATTTAGGCAATCAAGAATTTACAAGAGCAGCTTTATATTTACCTATGTTTTCATTTGAATGTAACATGTGAAGTGTTTTGTGAATACTGGGTTTTGCAGCTGGTCGGTCTGACAAGTTTTCAATTTTTCAAGAAGGTTCGATTGCTGGCAAATTTTGGTTGGCCTCTGATCCCAAGTGAAACTATCAAAGCAGACTTTCACCAATCCCAGTTTCACAGAGGTAAACACTAACGAAGGGAACTGGCACACCGTTGCATTCTTCAAGGACATACAGGCAAGTCGGCAGGGAGACTATCTTGTATAGCCATACAAATGTTATCCCTAATGGATACCTTACGCTCAAATCAATTTATAATCAAGCACACATGCCTGACAGGTGGATGGGTAGAAGACCCCCGTAAAAGGGGACATGGTAAAATATTAAAGGGAAGAACCAGTGGACCGTCTCCCCGATGGGGATGTAGGTAATCAAGTTGGTACTTCTGGATTAGATTCCAGGATCTGATAGTTACGTTATATATTCTGGTTTTCTGGGTTACTGGCAACCCTTACTCAGTGTAGCAAACACTCTGAATGTACCTCTTTTCAACAAAGCTATGATTTTCTAAAGAGGACTGCTAAAAGTTAAACACCTCCAAGAGGTTCGCACAATGCTAAGTTTAGTAAATGGAAAAACACAGGTCAGAGGAAAAACAAGAATAGCACAGCTTTGCCAAACTATGCAAAAGATTGCAATCCCAGATCAGACTACTCCTGTTACTCTTGGTCGGGATAAACTGCCCCAGCATGAGCATTTACTCTCTGGACACATCTGAAAATTGAAAGCAAAATTTACATTTTGAATTAAAAGTATATGAAGCGCAACATAACCTTGCCTACAATGGTGTGGTAACAATTTATTTCAAACTGTGGTATGCAATTAGAATAAGTAGAATAAATATAGTTTTGTGTAAATACTTTAATGGCTGTTGGGAGTGTCTGCTGGTTCTCTCTTCTACGCAGCTGTACAAAAGAATATAAACCAGAGGACAATTCCGCCCAGACATTTAGTATGCTGCATTTTCCCATTTTTTCTTTAAGCACAAATGGTAAGAATGTAGCACAAAGGGTAAGAATGTAGAGGGTGAGAGGCCATCTAGACTCCACAGAACGTACAGTGTAAACACAAAATGGCTTATTTCTTGAAGTGTGAGAGGGCACCCGAGTGGGCATTTTTTTCCAGAAGCATGGGTCTGGATCGGCAGTAGCAAAATAGCACCAACTTTTAGAACCTCCCCAAAACAAATATGTCTGAGAGAACTACAATGCACATTAATGATTGTAGACTATAAGAGACAGGACAAACCAAAGGGCAAGAAACAAGATTTAATAAGCTCTCTGTTGTAGGAAAACAATGTACATCCACAGGTCCACTCCAAGGCTAGGAACTTCTCAGATGCATTTTCCAGTCAAAATGCTTATTACTTGCTTCGTCTCTAGAATACGTGAACAAGGTTCAGTCAGGCATACCTTTATTTTCTACATAAAAATGGCGTGACCGGGTCTTGGGACTGTCTTTTAGTCAAAATGCCCATTTCATAAGGAGCTTTGTAGGTAATCTTTGTGCCGCCTATAGCCAGGCAGGTCTTCCTTTCCTCTTACTGTGGTTGTTGAGGCGTCCACACCAAGTCAATTTTCAAGTACAGGGTCTCACTGCCTCCATTTGTGCACCTCACAAGGTACCACGGAGCTTGCTTTGTTCAATGCCATTGCATTTCAGTTTAACCTGCTCAGAAGTCTGCTCTTTCCTCTTTTTTTGAACTGCACAGGAGGGATCTCAAGCAAGGTACCTATTGATACAAGTCATTATAAAAAAAAGCTTAAGTGCCCAAAAGGGGTAATGTAGCACCATCACAAGGACAAAAAACTTCAGTGGGCTGTCCTATCTGAACAAATGGAGTATACCCAGTTAAAGCATTCTACAATGTCTCTGCATTGCTGAGTGTGCTGCACAGCACCTGTTCAGAAACTGAACTGAGCAGGACCAGCCTGACCCAAGGACAGCACTAGCACCCCTCTATCCAACTCTGTATTGGAAGGTGTCCATGTGAGGTGTTAGGGTGTGACAGAAGACAAGTTGAGTGGAGACACCCGGCGTGTGGGGGTGTTGCTTGCAGACAGGGGCTGCGGCAGGAAGAAGGGTGCTGCACTGGACGACTCTGTGGAACCACCGTCTCCCTGGTTCCGTAGTTGAAGGATCTGTCGAAGAAGTGCTTTGCCCTCCTCTCGTGTCTGGGGGGAAAAAAGGGGAGGAAGTTACTTGCAATACTAGTATTCTAGCATATGTATTTTCATTTTATTTATAAACAGAATTTTCTTGCCCATGTGCAGAATTCCATAACAAATTTTACATGTGTAACCTTTTTGCTTTTGCAAACTTATCTGCAAAAAAAGCATGTCTGTACTTCTTAACATGTTCTTTTTCGTTGAATTTAAATTTGTAAAACAGTGCTTCAATTTACTTTTGGCAGAGAACCAATCTCACAAAGAAATGGTGCTAATGAGATTTTTTTAGATGGAGAAAAATGTGCTGTGCTCCTTTAAGGATTCTATATGCTGATTTGCATAAACGGTTAACCACTTAATTTTTACAGGTCAGAGTGGTCAAGGACCTCTTCTATAATGCTACAGCAGAGAGAAAAAGGTGTTTGAATTCAAAGAAAAGGTCCAAAATGGAGAATAAGGATTTTACAAGTAAGCATCTTTTCCTTCTCCATCATCAGCCTTTCTTGTATGTTCATCGAACATCGGCAGGAATTGAGTAAAATAGAGGACTTTCAAAAGAATGTTTTAGCAAGCAGGTTTTTAGATCTCGCGCCTATTGGTGCACTGCGCAGCGCGAGACATTTAGTGAGGGGAAAAACGGGGAAAGTGAGCTGACCTAGGAATCTCACATGCTCAAGCGTGTGCGTTTCCTTTTCAGCTACCCCATTGGCCTTAGTGTGCGTCTTTTAATGAAAGACTGCACGCTATTGGCCAAAGGTGCATTGCTCCGCCCACGGCCTATTGGGGTCGCTTGGTGCGCGTAATAGACACCAATAGGCCGTCACGTGGTTTCAATTATTGTGCCCACAACACGGGCGCGATACTTGAAACCGAAACCAGGGCTAGTTTTTTCTTTACTTCTGGTAAAAGAGCCCCCCAGGATGACGCTCATAGGTCCGGGGGCTCCCGGGGGACGGTAGAAGCAGAGAGGACCCTGCGGGCTCGGTGCCTTCTTCACGTGGGAGCAGAGGACCCCCATTTTAGGAGACCCGATCCTACGACAGCGTCGGCCGCATGGAGGGTTGCATGTTTTCTTACATCTTCTCGCAAAGATCCTGAGCTTTGAAGGCGTGCAGCAGCAGCCACATTTGAAGACCAGCAGGGTTCCTGACGGTGCGGGGGCTCCTGGGGGTCGCCCACTGTGGCTTGGCTGGCTGTGGTGAAACGGCGGCCCCGCCATTTTGTGTGGATGCAGCATCTTGGAGACTCCAGCCCTAGACAGAGATGCGGTGGGAGCATCCGGCATCACCGCGCCAGAGGGACCCCCAGGCAAGTGCCGTGCGGGGAAAGTTGCAGTGTTCGGTCGGGACTGGGAGTTCAGGGTGACAGAGCATCGCTGCAGCAGAGTTCACCCTGAGAGGGCTGGGTAGGGCCCGGAGCTTGAGGAGTCAATCGATGGTGGTTGTGTGTCCCGACGCACCTTGTACCTCGCCCTGCTACAGAGAGTTCAACTTTGGGGCCCTGATCTCACCTCATGGTTGACTGTGTCTTCCGAGTCACACCACTAAGGGTCTGTGACAGTGGCGTAGCCAGGGCGGGACTCGTAGCCTCGTCAGGAGGCCAGCCGCCTTTTGTGACTGCGGCGGGGGCCGCCCAGCAGACCAGGAGTACGCTGAATGACCAGCATCTGTCGCCACTAGCGCTATGCTCACTGCATCCGGCGGGGCTCACTCCAACCCCCTTCTTCTGCCTACTGAACCTGGGGCTCTCTGCCCGGACACAGCACCTGGCTCGCGCCTATCATGTCCTCCTCCCGGGTGCGGAAAGACAAGACCCTCAAAGACCTTTTTGCTAAGGCCCAAAACGATCAGTAACCAGGGGGCACATCAGCGACCTCAGGGACGGTTTGCCCCATGAATACCGAAGGGGGAGAAATGATCACCAAAGCATTCCTTGAATCCCTGTTTGAGGCACTTCGGGAGTACATAGAAACGCTTAGACGCGACCTCACGGCAGACCTCAAAGAAGTCCGCAGGAACGTGGAGAACATTGGCGAACGGGTCGCAGAGTTGGAGGAAAAGTCTGACAAGCGGGACGTGGAGATGGCCACTTTGCAACAAGAAGTTATCCGCATTCATGACCAACAAGTGGACCTCCAGTCCCATCTCGAGGACTGGAGAACAGATCGTGATGCCGGATTCAGGGTGTCAAATCCAAGGAAGAGGCGGATGACATCTTTGAATATACTAAGGAACTTTTTAACCACATCCTAAGCAATCCGCCGGGTAGGGACATTAAGCTGGATCGGGCGCAAAGAGTGGGACCTCCACTCCCAGACGCAGCTCCGCCTTCCGACATCTTGGTCTGTGTGCAAGATTTACGTACCAAAGAAGAGATACTGCGGAAAGCGCGACAGATGCACCCAATATCTTTCCGCGGACAGTCCCTGGTCTTATTACAGGACCTAGTTGATTTGACCCAACACAAAACGAAGGACCTTCAGACCAGTCACCTCCTATCTCCACCAACACGATATCCCATAAAGCTGGGGACACCAGTTTCGCTTGATCTTTCGCATGGACGGAAAGCGGTTTCAAATCCGCTCCCTTACGACGGCCTGTCGTCTCTTGGGTATAGAGCATCCGACGGAAGACAGCAGTGATGAGGGCCCAGCACAGACAACAACAAACCCCGATGGAGGCAACAAGGCAAACGCCGCCGAACCAAAAGACCAAACCTTGCGGAGACCTCCAGAGGTCAGAAGGCTGCGCTGAAGTCCCGTCCAGCAGAGATCGCAAAGACACAGCCGGGTTGACGTACCTACAGCAAATTGACGCGCTTGAACTTGTCCACGTGAGCCGGATCCGGCCGGCAGGGGACAAGAGAACTGTCCTTGGCCACGAACAACTCCCCATGTAAAGTCTTCCCCGATCATCACAAGAGGATGGACTTCGAAATGTTTTTCGTGAATTTTCCAGTTCACTATTCTATTGGTTACACTGTTTTCCTTCTTCACCTCTGCAGAGGAGTTCCACTTTGTTAGATGATGGGGATTTTATTTTTAAGGTTTTTGGGCCCCTTGTCAACCCTTTTTTTTTTTTTTAATCAACACTACGGCTTTGTACAGGTAGAACACTTCAGCACCATAACCCGCTCCCTAAGAGCACAGCAAAAGGCACCAGGATCCACTCATGGCCCTAGTCACTCCCACCTGAATTAATGGCCCCCACCACACTTAAGATACTTTTCCAGAACGTGAGGGGGCTCAACAATCCTGTTAAATGCAAAGCAGTATTGCCCGGTCTTGAAAATACTCATGCTGACATTTGTCTCTTGCAGGAAACACATCTCTTACCTAAGGACTGTTACCATCTCAAGTCACGTAAATTCCCTACCCAGCTGTTTTCCTCTAACCCCACCAAAACAGCAGGAGTCGTCATACTTGTTACCAAAGGGATTCGAGGGAAGGTCCTTCACAAAGAGGCCGAGATTAAGGGGAGACTCCTTACATATCGCTTTACCTTAGGTGGCTTCACATTCACAGTAGGCTCAGTATACGCCCCCAACGAGGGACAAGAACGGTTTTTACACACAGCACTCACTGACGCGACAGCCACGACGGAGAGACAGATCCTGCTGAGTGGTGACTTGAATCTGGTTTTCGACAATGTGGCAGACAGAACATGCCAACATGCAGGGCAGACTGGGGCGCTTTCGACCATGGGACTGGCGTGCTTGCAAGACTTAGGCCTTCAGGATTTATGGCGCAGTTTCCATCCCAGCCCTAGGGAATACTCTTACTATTCTAATGCGTACAAAACGTATGCTAGACTAGACTACCTGCTATCTTCAGCCCCTATGCATGCACTAGTAACGACCGTAGAAATAGAAGTAGCTTCCTTGTCGGACCATGCACCAGTACTAAACTCCTTTACCACCCCCCCCCCCTCCCCCCACGCAGCGATCCCTGTGACACTGGCGCCTTCGTGACACCCTCTTACACAAAGTGGTAGAACAACTACAAGGCAAGATTATTTTTCCCATAACAAGAACAAGGACAAGTCCGGGGCCACACAATGGGCGGCGTTCAAAATGGTCATCCGCTAGGAAATACTGGCCATTTCAGCGGCAGAAAATTCAGATCGCAAGCGTAAGAGAGCAGATCTCACCCAAAAAACGAGGGAGCTCGCACAGATGCATCAGCGGACAGGGGCGCCACGGATTTGGCGTCAACTGAAAAACGTGCAGCAGCAGTTGGCATCCTTAGATCAGGACAGGGCAGAGTACGCAGCCCTCCGGCTGCGAAATGTTTACTACACCGGGGGTGACAGATGCGGTCGGCTCCTTGCACATAAATTGCCAGAGACCCGACAGACAAGGGGTCCAGGAGATTCACGTCGGAGGAGACAATCCGCGATTTTTACGCCTGCTTATACGCTAGCACACCCCTGTCCTATACAGATGGGGCAGAGTACCTAGCAGCCACCGACCTGCCCACTCTGACTAAAACGCAGGCTGATCTATTGGACGGAGACATATGGATAGAAGAGGTGGTCGCGGCCATCTCAAGCCTGCTAAGGCCCCTGGGCCGGATGGCTTTTCTGCAACATTTTATAAAAACCTTCTGCGCGTTGGTGGCACCGATCCTCACTAAGCTCTTAAACACGTTCTTGGAACCCGGGGCGATTACAGGAGAAATGCTGGAAGCCTCCATAGTGGTCATCCCGAAACCGGGCAAAGATAGAACTACATGCGGGGCTTACCGCCCTATATCTCTCCTTAACGTAGATATCAAGATGTATACCAGGATTTTGGCCACTCGCCTTGCGTAGTATATGCCAGATCTGATAGCCCCGGATCAAGCAGGCTTTATCCCCTAGCGCCAAACAATTGATAATACAAAGCGGGCACTCCACCTTATCAGGAAAGTGTCTAAGATACCAGGGGAATACATGCTACTCATCATAGACGTCGAAAAGGCCTTTGACAGGGTCCACCGGCCATACCTGGAACGGGTCCTCGAGCGGGCGGGGATGGGGGGAGAAGTTCCGTACGCGCATCTTTAATTGCTACCGGTTTCAAACGGCCAAGGTGTGTGTCAACAGCCACACGCCATCACAGTTTCCTGTGGAGAGGGGCCCGAGACAGGGGTGCCCCTTGTCACCCCTTCTCCGAGTTCTACATGGAACCCCTGACGTCCCACTTTCGGCACAACCCAGAGATATCGGGGATTAAATGGGGGGGAGCACCCACACAATTAGTTTATACGCAGACGACGTCCTGATCTCGCCATCAAACCCGACTCTCGCACTTCCAGCATGTCTCACAGAACTGGAGACATTTGCCCAATTTTAGCGGTTTAGGGTGAATATGGATAATTCGGTGGCACTCGACCTTTCCTTGTCGTCTTCCACCCGGACAAATCTTCAGGACCGCCACCCCATACTATGGGCGGCAAGCTCAGTTCCATACCTCGGGATTCAGCTTGCTTTCTCCCTACCGAATATAGTGGCCATTAATTATGCGCAACTATGGGTGAAAATACGCAAAGAACTGGGCCAGTGGAAGCACTACCCGCTCTCCTGGCTTGGTAGAATAGCAGCAGTTAAAATGACTATATTGCCCCAGCTCCTGTATCTGTACCAGACTTTGCCTCTTTGACCCCCACAGGGGTGGCTACAGCAAACCCAGTTTGAACTGGCACACTTCATCTGGAACGGTCGCAAGCAGAGGATGAAGCATGCTCTGACAGTGCATCCCCCTGAAGAGGGGGGGCCTCGGTATCCCCGACCTTCAGCTATACTTCCAGGCGGCTCAACTGCTTCATTTAGTGGAATGGAGCCGGCTGGATTCCGAGAAACATTGATTGTTTCAAGACCAAGCAGTAGCTGGTAGGCCTCTGCAGGGGATCCCTTTCCTACGGAAGACACACAGGCCCCCTAATCTATACGCGTCCTCTATCACCCGAGCCACCCTTGAAACGTGGGACCGTACCAACGTCAAGCACAACTTGACTACCTTTCCCTCGCCGCTGACTCCCCTATCCGATAACCCCGACTTCCATCCAGGCCTAGAGGGAGCCGCCTCCGCGCAGTGGAGGTCCACAAGGTGTCGTTTCCTTGGCCACTTGTTTTACGTGGACGGGATCATCTCATTCCAGCAGCTTAAATTGGACTATAGGTTGTCTGAAACCGAAAGACTTCGGTACCTCCAGATTAGGCATTGGGCCCTACACAACCAGGTCAGACCGTCAGCCAGCAGACACCTCACCCCATACGAAAAGTGGCTTGTCACACGCACTTTGGACTAAAAACTAATTTCAGATCTTTACAAGATGCTATTACACCGGGACACACACACATGTACAATGCTAGCCGCAAGTGATGGGAACGGGATCTAGGCAGAACACTTAGCTATATGGAATGGGAGGGAGTATATTACAGAGCCCGTCACTCGGCATACCACATGGGAATGACTGAAACCCGTACCAAACTGGCCACTTATTGGTATCATACCCCTGAGCGTCTACATTCAATTGATCCCTCTAAAGGGGCGGAATGCTTGCGGGGATGCGGGAGCTGGGGCACTCTTGTGTATCAATTGTGGGAGTGTGCCCATCTCCAGCCTTACTGGAACCAAGTACTCGAAGAGGTGGATAAGCACTTGGATTCACAAATACCACGCTTTCCTGCGTATATCCTTCTGGGCCTCCCGAATCCATTAACATATCCCTTAAAATCCCGCAGAGGCTGCCTTATTGCAATAGCGCTGGGATCTGCAGTCCAAAACATCCTGACGCACTGGCGTACCCCCCAGATCCCCAACTTCACTGATTGGCTATACCGCCTTTGGCATGTGTTAGGCATGGAGAAGCTAACTGACCTTAGCAGGAAAAGGATCTGCATTCAACGATCTATGGCAACCGTTTCTGTCCCTCCTTTCTACTGAATTTAGGGAAGTCACCTGTCCTAGGTATCTCCGCCTACCACGGCTGTCGGACCAGCAACCAGCAGAGTCTTGATGCGTGATTCTGCTTGACACTAGGCCATGCTCTTTTTAGTTTGTTTTCTTAGTGGACAAGGGGCAAGGGAGGGGGCTGGGAGTGAGGGATTCACATTCATTTAGGAGTCATGTTATGTTTAAGTCAATTGCCTTAAGTGCGTTACTGCACTGATTTCTTGGCTGCGGTATACTTTGGTCGTGGGTGCACGGCTTTGGTGATGCCCCCGAAATGCTGAATATGTTGTGAAAATGTTTCAATAAAAAGATTTAAACCATAAAATGTATGCTTGTTGCCTTGATAGACGAGGCGTAAGGTACATAATTGGAGTGTGAGGTGTGCCAAAGTGCTGTGTTTTCAACAAGGCTAGCCATGTTGCGTCTTCCTAATTTGTTGTGATCAGCAGGAGGAACACTACAATGTGAAGCTTAACCCATTTCACAAAGTAAAAATGTAGGCAAATGGCTGTTGTGTTTGTATATGTGTCAAAGCTTTAAAGGTTACAAGTTTGCCATTGTGCCTCTGATGTTTGCATTTAAGGATAGCAGTATTTCATCCCACTGACTCGTAATCGTCTTTAAGTAAGTCTTTGTGTTCTCCTCTGTATAACTGTTCCTGCCCACTTTGAAACTCTTTTTTTTGTAATGGTTGTAACGGTATTGTGAAGGCAAATGTTGATTTCCAGTTTATGGCAATTGCTCTTTAAGTCATTGATATAACTTGGTCTATAAATCTGCTACGTGCCTTACAGGTTGTGGGGCGGGCAGAATGCTATAGCAGGTACCGCGTTGCAGTGCATAAGCCAACTCTGCAAGGTCAGTTTGAGAAGTGAGGCAATTTCTGCCCAATTAGGTGTTAACATTGGACAATCCCAGGCCATATGAGAAAACCCTGCTGCATCTTGTGTATGCCTAGGGCATGATCTGGGGATCCTGCCTAAAATCTGATTGAGTTTTTTGGGGGTTAGAGAATACCTATGCAAATCATTATCTTTGCATGTGCATTTCAAAATTCAAGCCCAATCTAAATCTACTAGGACACGGTTAAGGTCTGTTTCCCAGTTGTTGCATGAAGAGTTAAGATGAATTTTGGTCATATTAATTAAGGCTTGATAGAACCAGATGACCACTCACCGGTCGCGTCCCAAGGTGTACATTAACAGGAGGACGTCATGTTGTTGCTCCATATTTGGGGTTTTCAAACTGTTTTGATGCATTTTGCAGCACAGTGTATTGTAAGAATTGCCCACTTGGCAGTCCTTCAGTTTCAAGCAATGCCCTTCTATCAGAGTCCAAGTAATTCACAACTGTATCCAACCTCAGTCTCGTCTAGGGATGCAGCTCGGCTGCTCTGAAATAACCTTTAGCAGTTGGGAAACCAACTAGTGGGCCTTCTGGTGCCTACCTTGGGCTCGCATTTGTCTTTTTGTTAGCACACATTTCCAGTTGTACGTTGCAGCCGCAAACAGCCCCAGCTATACGTTGAGGGAGTGCTTGCATTCAGCAGTTCAAAGATTAGTTGTCCTTGATCTGCAATGAACTATATCAGACCAATTTCTGCCAGTTTTCTCTCTGCCCATCTGTGAATCCACTGCAACAGGGCCTACCAGGTATTACAATCCAATATCTGGTGGAACCAGTAAGACTTTGTCTTTGTGCAATTTCAGCTTAACCAGAGCCACCCGATCAGGGGCTGCTCCTCTGCTAAGGCTGAGGAGTGTCGCCTCATTGCTTTCAGAGCAGGAGAAAGGAAAAATAAAATGATAGCCTCGTTATTATCATTACATTTTTCACTATGGGGCTGGGTTAGGGTGGGCGGGGCAGGGCTGGTGGCACAGGGTGGCTTGAACACTCCAAGTGGGCATGACTGCTTGGCTGGCCGTCTTGGACCGGACAAACAGTCATGTGCACTTTGCATGTTCCCCACCAGGCTGCATTACACAGCCTGGTGAGGAACATGCAAAGGCTCCCTGTCCCCGTCTGAGAGCCAAACTACATCGCTCAGACCAATCGCAACGCTGCATTGCATGTCCCACATTATCCCCCTTTTGTCAATACCATCGGAGCGTTCATTGCACCAGGTACGAAGATGGGAAATGTACAAATCTTAGTCCAGTTGACAAGTAGGTTAGAGTGTTTGCCAACTGATGACAACATACCAGTGGCTGTGGGCATTTACAGTGTGTCAATCTCTTAGAAACAATATTAGGTCATCCGCATATAGTGAAACTGTGCAAGTCCCCTCCTAAACTCCAATTCCCTCAGTGCAGCACACCTCTCTGGACGCCAATGCCAGGGGTTACACAGCCAATGCAAACAGAATAAGCGATAGAGAGCATCCTGGCGGGACCCTCTGCTTACCACAAATGACTGAGATCAGTCTCCCAGGTTTGATTCAGGCTATGGAATTCGAATAGAAGAGTCTAATCCAGTTTATAATTTAATGGCCGAATCTCAAGCGTCGCAACACTTGAATCAAGAACAGTTTCTCAAGCATATCGTATAGAAAGATTTTTTTTAGATCTAGTGATCTAATGAGGACCAAGTAAGGGGGGGAAGGGTCTCATCCATTCCCCATACCAGTCCCCTTATATATAATGGTGTATTTCTCCTGGCTATAAATCCATTTTGATCCGGGTGTACAAGTTAAGGCAGCCACAGTTGTATTCTACTGGCTAGTACTTTACTAAGAATTTTTGTAATCAGTATTTAACAGAGAGAGATCTATAGGAGGTTGTCAGTGGGGTTACCTCTCAAAGATGTCTGTATATGCCTGACAGAATTCGATGGGCAACCAATCTGAGCCTGGTACTTTGCCAGCGCATGTACAGCATCTTTGATTTTACTTTCAGTTATGGGGAAGTTTAGTGCTTCCATCTGCTGATGGGACAGCCGAGTCATTTGTAATGTAGGTAATCAATTATAGCTACTGAGCTGTCACTTGCAGTATTATTATATAGCGCTTAGTAATATGATACAAACTCTCTGTTGATACCTTCAGTTGATTAAATTCAGTCTCCTGCGGTGTTCTGTTCTCGGTTTGTCTTGGAGCTCTGGTATTGCTAACCAGGCTAGTAACCTCCCTGCTCTGTTATATTCTGTGAACACCCACCCGAGGTATTCTTTGCAGTCAAGTCAGAGAAGTTGCTATACACTTTTCTTTGGGCTCCAGCAACTGCTTCTGTCCATCAGGGATTGTGTCTATGCTAAACTTCTTTCAGTGTAATGTTCAATTCTGTAATTTCAGTCACTAGTGCCTTCCTAACCCCCACTGTTGTCTTAATAAAGTGGCCTCTGAGGACCATTTTAAATGCATCCCATTGTATTAGTCTGTTAGAGGCGGTGCCATAATTTTTTTGAAGTAATTGTTTATAGCGTCTGAGTGATTCGTGATACATTTTATCTCAATATTTTACCCTGTAGTCTCCATGACAAGAGTTGTGTGTGCCCTTTCGGGGAGGCTTAGCATTAACAGGTTCAAGTCAAGTCAAGTCGGAATTTATATAGCGCACTACACACCCAGAGGGTCTCAAGGCGCTTGAGGAAGGGGGGGGGGGGGTTTACTTATCGAATATCCAGGTTTTAAGCTGTTTTCTGAAGGCTAGGTGGTTTTGAGTAAGGCGGAGGTGGATGGGAAGGGAATTCCAGGTCTTGGCCGCTAAGTAGGAGAAGGATCTTCCCCCCATGGTGGCTTTGTGGATGCGCGGAACAGCGTCGAGGACTTGGTTGGACGAACGCAGCTGGCGGGTGGGGGTGTAAAAGGAAAGGCGCGTGTTGAGACAATCAGGATGGACAAAGTTCTGCCTATGTATTCAGCTTTGGTGACTGCTCATAGTATGTGCTTCAAGCACAGTATACTGTATAACCTAATGTGAAGCTTATGCATTGGAGAATAAAACAAGTACTTTCTCAATGATGGGTGTAGGTGTCTCCATGCATCAGTTAGATCCTATTGTTGTTTCCAGATGTTGCACACAGTAGATACTCTAACCACATTTCAGTGCCTGGTAGTAGTGGGTGGGACCTGCCAAGATTAGCTGCAAAGTGGATTGTAGCAATATCGCAATCTTTGATGATGGTTCTTCAAAAAATATGTGTTGGTCTACATTTGATGCGTACATTTTTTACCTGTCAAGCCTCCCATGAGCCAGAACATATCCGCCACTGGTATCAATGTATATGTTGAGTGCATTAAACAGGGTGCCATTCAGATCCATATTACTGTCCTCCTAGCACATGAAAAATACACCATTATCTGTCCCCCTCCATGTACACTGTAGTTTAAGCACTTCTTCGCTTGTGAGAGGAGTTTCTTGCAGGACTACAATGTTACCACCTCTGTGCCTTGGGTAGGACTGTATTTAACATTGCTTCAAGCCCAAAACACAAACGTTCCAGGTAAGTACTTTATAGGTTGCTCTTGGAGGAATCTTACGGTGTTTCGAGAATCATGCAGGTAACAGGAGTACACACTGGTCAGTTCATTGCCATACTTCATCTGGGTTCATGAAGAACAGTGACTTATAGCCATTGTGATTTGTAACTTCACTGGGAACAGCTCTCGGACTTGTTTTGGCTGGTAAGAAGGACGCCTCAAAATAATGTGCTGACAATGCAGTCAGTGAAAAATAGTACTTTGTTGTTTTATAGTTTAAAAGGGCCTGCTACAGGATGGTATCTCTGCTCCTGCAATGCAACAGACAAGCAATATCTGGCCTGGGCAGGGAACTACATATAAAACTTGCCTTTTTGGGGGGATGGGGGGATTTTTGCTATCCATTTTCACATGCAGGTGCCACTGTTTAAACAGTACAAATGGCACTCGCAATCCCAAGATTCCTAAGCAAACATTCATGCATAGAAAAAGAAAACACTAAAAACTTGTATATCAGTTAATTGAAGGCGACGAAGGTGCCCTCAGTCACCAATTAAGATGCTTGTGTGTCAATCCAGTACAATCACCTGGATTGACCCATCCAAACTTTGCTGCCCAAACAGTTCTTCATTCAGCCCATGCACTGCACTCACGCAAGAACACATTAACCTGTATTTACCTCGCACTGCACATCAATGTGTAAACTATCAGCAATCATTGAAGAGTACACACTGTTTTGAGGGCTTGCACCAACTCAGGAAACCAGCTACAAGATTTATGGCTTCATAGATGGACTGCTTCTTGCAAATTTCAAACCATTGTTTGTGAGACATACTCCTACCGTAACTGACAACATTGTGGTTGGCCCCTAACAGCTCATTAATAAAAGTCAGTGAACTCACATCATTGAAATTGAAGCATTTCTGAGCACAGGCAGATGCCTCATCCCACAGCTTGCACTTGAAGTAATACTGAGCGAGGTATCGGAAGGCTGTGCTGACCTCCTGGTGTTCTACAATCTCCTGAGGAGGAAGAGAAGAGACACGATTTGTTCATTATGCCACAATCCAAACACACAGACTATTCTCTTCCCGCCAAGTAAAATCTATTTAAATAAAAACATAAAGCACCGGACAGTGTTAGTACAATCACAATATAATCATAAACCATTTAACTTCCTTACCCCACATGAGTAGATATCCTGGACGTACTTGATGTAGCACTGAGCCGCCTGCTCTGACTCATTCAGTTGCTCATGGAGTCTAGGAAGGCAGTAAACAAGCTGGCTCAATGAGAAAGAAAGCACTACAGAAAGCACCAGGCAGGCGAGTATTAACAGAGTAAAAACAAACTCTTACTTTGCTAGTTTGACCAGAGCCATCTTCTCCACATCTCCCACAGCATATGCTCTCCAGTAACACTGCAGGCGAAAGAAATGTAGTATCAGAAACACAGACAAGTCATCAACGAAACCTTTTTCTAACAGTTTACAACACAAAAGCCATCTCTGATGATATCCACCAAGTCATAAAAGAGGGAAAGAAAGATCAGACAAGTCAAGGGATTAAAACCTGGAAAAAAGCAAGTATCCTGCAAATTAGTAAAGAAATTAAGTAAACCATAAAACATGCAGAATGAATAAATAAAAAACAAAGTGCCCTAACAGGTTACCAAAACTGAATATACAGTATACCTGTATGTCAACCTGATGATGTTGCAAGATTGCAAGTGTCCAACCTATGTCCTCAGTGTGTCCCGGGGATTGAAGCGGAAAGACCATCTACCACCTGAGCACAGACTTACTGTAAGCACAGCTTTGCCAGTCTCTAGAATTAGTTTTAACTGATAAGCCTTTGAGACAGGCTTGCTTGCTTTGACCTCAAAGAAAAAGTGGCATCTAAGAGTGATTTGCAGTACTACGGAATTTCAGAAAAACAAAGTCACTGATGAGAATAGTTAAAGTGTGTTTGGGGTCTAGTTTTAGCCAGCTGAATCCCTTTGGGTCTCAGACGGCCACTGTGGGGCAGGGTACAGCCAAGAAATGTGTGGTTGGCTAACCTACCTTTCAAGCTTCCGTAGTTATATGCTTCACAAAGTCAGTCCTGGGTTTTGGTCAGTGATATATTCAGCATTTTGAAAAATGCTGGGTGTGGGATGCTGGCTTTTTTTTGTTGTAGTGTGCAAAATGAGGTACCACTATGTAGAAAGTTCAGAGGACCCCTATTGGCTTACAGGGCTGCAATTGATAATCTCAAATGCTCTCCCTTCTGGTAGTGTGGGCGAGCAGTTTAGGCTCATCAGAAGACAGCTTTAAGCGTTTGTTGAACACACACAGGAGTCAATAAATGAGAGACACACTCTAGAAGAAACTCTAGACCAATTTTATAGAATTCTAGGCAACCAAGAACTTCCTAATCGGATAAGTACTTTAGACGTTATCAAATTTCACAGTAGAAAAGTACAGCTGTCAGATTTGAGGCACGAGTCTTGAAAACAGTAATGATATCCTATGGGAGAAACATTCACTGTATAGGGTCACTTGCAAACAACCTACAAGACAATTCTTCTGGACTTAAGGTGAGCAAGGGCCAAGGCCCAAGAAACCACCAGCAGTTCAATCCTGTCAGCCCTGGTGTGTCTGGGTGCAGAGGTGCCGATTGCGATGGTAGCCTCAAACGCCACCCGTTAAAGACAATGGGAAACGGTACCTGTAAAAAGAGGCTGCAACCAGGGACTAGGGCACCATCCCAGCAGAACCCAGCTCAGTTCTTGAGGGTCTCTAGGGTACAGGGACACCATCGGTTTCCGTGGACACGGGCTGTGCGGCTCGGTGCATAGGTGTTTTCTCCGGCAGGGTCACGCTGTTAGAGGCTCGCACTGTGTGTCGAAGACCTGGTGAAGGGGGGCAAGCAAGGCAGCAGGGCCACTCTCTGTGCTGGCCTTATGAATCCTAACGACCCTTGACAGTAGTTTGGCGTGTCCAGACTGGACACACAACAACCCTTGGTTGCAACAACTGCTTTGGTACCCAGAGGTTTGGTGCAGGTCCGCTCCTGGGGGTCCTGGTGTCTCCAAACTTGGTGGGGAGATGGATCTGATCTCCTAGATCATGAAGACTTTTTGCTGGGGTACAGCTCCCTTGGTGGGCCCGGGGATCGACAGAACGCTGGACCGGGCAGCTGCAGTCAGTGCCTGCTGGCGCAGGGAAGTTGCTCCTCCAGTCCAAGAAAGATATTTCCTGGTTGTTGAGGTGCAGGACGTTCCTCCAAAAGTTTGGGGAGGGTGTCCAACTTTTTGTGGAGTTCGCCTCAGCAAAAGGCAAAGTACAAGCAGCCTGGCAGGGTTTGGCACAAATCTTTGATGCAGTTACTATGTTCTCACTCGTCGGTCCTTCTTCATCTTCCTTGGTTCTCAGTAGTCAAAATCTTGATTTGATTTGCTTTCTTGGACTCCGGGGGCATCCTGAGATGCTCAATTTAGGGGCTTTAGGTGGAGTGTAGGGTAGTAGCCAATGGCCTACTTACCATTGGGTCACTACACCCCCGATATGAACACTTCCTGTGGGGAGTGGGCATAACCCTGTCCCAGAGTTCTAGTTCCACCAAAAACAAAAGGGTGGAACCCTTCTTTAGTGGAGCATGTCAGGCAGCCCACCCAAGGGGTGTAACTGGTCTGGTGGTACAACATGCCTACCTGCATTGCTAATTTCCCATTGTCCTGGTGCCAAACAGGACTCAGGGCAGGGGGTGGCATCTCCAAGGTCTGGGAGGAGAGGAAGTCAGTGTCCCATATCAAAGGCAGCAGATGCTTTGAAGCCTTTGGCCTTGGTATGCACATTTACTAACCACCCTGCTGGAGGAGGTGTGACACTTTATGCTAGAGCAGGCATTGTTTCTGACCTCAGCGCTGGCTCTCATCTCTAGGGGGACAGAAACTCGCCTGTGGTGACAGACTGACCTATACCAGTCAGCCAGCACACTAGAGGACTCGTAGGTTTTTCAGTGTTACCTCTAAGGTGCCCTCTGGATGCATGTCAGGACAAATCAAATAGTGGCATTAGTATGGATTTAGCCATATGAGTTCTTTGATACCAAACACCATTATTTTCAGTAAAGCCATTATGTAGCTGGGTAACTTGTATTGACCAGTGACCCAGTACATATAGTTAAGATGGCTTCCCGGTTTACTTACAATATCTAGTAATAGAACTAGACACCTCAGGGGCATATCTGCTTATGCAGCTATGTCCTCACATGTAATATAATGCACCCTGCCTTAGGGATACTAAGGCCTGCTGTATAGGTGACTTGGATATAGTACATGCAGTGTATGGGCACTGCACATAGGGAGTGTGCAATGCTGTGTTATCAGAAGGGCTTGCGCCCTTTCTCGCAGCCTGCATGCAATGTTTGTATGGGTCATATGTGGTATAAGACGCTCTGCAGCCCTTAGGCACTCTCTTTAGTACCCATGCCCAGTACTTGGGGTACCATTTACTATGGACTTACAAGGGTGAAGTCCTTGCTAATGGGTTACAATTGAACATGTCAGTTTTACAGGAAAGAATACTTGTGCTTTAGCCTGGCTAACAGGCTTCAGTGCTGTCAGTGTAAAAAAAACAGCATCTACTAGTCCAATGGGATCAAAAAGTGCGGGGATATCTGCAAAGGAGTCCAGCTTCTTACACGAAGTCTATTGTCTCGACCATCTGTCCTATGAACGCATTGGGCTTGCTGTGGAATGATCCAGTGTCGCCACAAATGCCTTTCTCAAACAGGCTATACACAGAAGTAAGGGCTGCAAACTGGAACGTAGGCAGGCACTTGACTTGAAGGGATGTGGCCCTTCATTTTGGATGTTCTCTCTAAATTGGGTATAGCCCCTTTCGCTACATCAGACCTTGCCCTGGAGCCCTCTCCTTGTGCCCAAGGCAAAGCCCAGAGAGACCTTTAATTGTGCCTAAAGTCATGCACCAAAGCCCTTACCATATCATCCCAGAGCTATGCCCCAGGGTCCTTTCAAAGGCATGTGCCAGTCCCATAAAAGATGCCCATATAAGTCCTGGAAGCTCAATGCACCCATGTGTCAATACCTTAGATCCCTGTGCTCTTGGCTCTCAAAGCCATGCTCCGAATTCCTTTTCCGTGCTTCTCAATCATGCTGCAGATTTACTTTAGAGTTACTGCAATGCTAAATATCCATTCATGAGAAACTATTGCCCTCATTGCCAAACAATGCCCATCAGTAGTTACCTTTTTTGCTTCCACTAGCTGGTTGAGTTTCTCGTAGCACTCTCCTAGAGCAACCAGCATTCGAGAGTCATTGGGCCTGTTAGAAAAAAAGATGAATCAATGGTTGCAATCTACTGCATGAACCAGCGAGAAAGAGTGGCAGAAAATAGCTAAGCATGGCCAATAGCATATGTGCTCCTTTCCATCGCTCAGCAACCCCAAACACACAACATGCAGCCCAGGCAAGCCTTTCATCTGTCATACAAGCATGCATATGTCATGCAAAATGTTGGTTACCTGAGCTGATGAGCGCGTCTGTAGTAATATAGGCAGTAAAAAGGCATTTTGAGGATCTCATAGGTTTGCCCCAACCCATACCAAGCTCTGTAATCTCTCTTGTTCACCTCAATCGCGTGTCTGTAAAAAATATGAACATATAAGCTCGAAATCTAAAACTGCAGGACTAGGACAACTAAGAATCATTTGCTGGATGGGGATGGGGTGGGTTGTAAGATGGTGTTAAGGCAATACTCCTGGGTGGTCTTCCTACATGCTCTGTTGCGTTCTGATCTAGGCAGCCACCGTGGCCCAAGACACTTCAACAATGTAACCATTCTATACTTTACGTATATCCCTAGAAATGTAACAATGGAGGCATGCAGAAATAATGATAATGCAAACCCATCCATCTCAAACAATACCAATATATATATTTTTTTAAACTCAAATACAGGGCCAGCCATATATTTGTAAACTTCAAATCAATATTTATTTGAAACCTGTTAGGTGACAATTTTTATCACTGAACAAACAAATTTGGCAACCAAGCGTGCCCGAGCCTACAATTAAATTACAATAATTTTAAGCACCATAGAAAAGTGATCAGTGCTGTGCAAATGTCAGTGAGAGCCAATTTGGTTATGATTAAGAAGAAGGTGTAGCCAGCAGCCATAAATATGTTTTGGGGGAATATCAAGCGTAAAGTAACTTCACTGCGGCCTGGTTACTTCTACATTACTATTTAAAACACCCCACACCCTCATACGCATCACCTACGTGTTTTATGAATAACAGTGTGCACAGAAGACTTCCCTCATAATACGTATGTTCAGATACCCCACTTTCTATCCTACTGTATGAAAAAGCCCCTAGGAATCCAATTCTGGTATGTACATACCTCGCCTCACCATCCACAACCATTGTGTAGAAGCATCAGTTTCCCTCATTACCTGTATGCTTGGATTGCTGCCGACGTGTTCTTCATTTCCATGTACTCATGGCCCATGAGGGTCCAAGCTCCAAGGTAGCGTGGATTTAGCTTCAAAGCTCGCTGGAAATACAGGGCTGCCTTCTCGTGTTGAGAACGCAAACTGTAGTAATTACCTACAAAATAAGGAAGGGTCAGGAGAAGTAAAGGAAGATTACCAGTGTCACCACTATCAGATGCCTGGGGGTGTACATGAGAGATAGAGTGGCATTATGAGGGATCACAGGAGGCAACCCTTTTGGAACATACAACAAGAAATGCACTCACCAATAACACAGCATGTCTCAACGCGATACTTGTCGATCTCGCACAAATCATGAGCCAGATAACTGAGCTCCGGCTTCATACTCTAGGGAAGAAAAAACAAGACAAGACCATTAATAGATGAAACCTAGAAAGAAAATGCACTGAGGAAGACTTCTGGTTACTGCAAGTACTACAGTGACCACTTGCGCCAGGACGCGGGATATGGATGTATGCCTTCTAAACAGTCCACTAGCTGTGGTCCTGTGACAAACATTACTATACATTCTAAAAGGAGCTCCCTATTAACTCTGTTCCTGCATCTGTGCAACCCTGTTGGGGGTTCTTCCTCACATCCTGTGCCCATTTAGTTTGTGATACTGAAAACTGCACTTTGAACTTCTTCTCAATGTGCTTGGGGCAGGGCATGAGGTGGGCAGAGAGGAAACAGGGGAATGGGGAGCAGTTTCCACTCGCCAATTGCCTACATGATTTGTGATACTATTTCCTCTGCAGGGAACTTTGTTTACCACCCCCAGCTCCTTTGCCTGAAGAATACTGCTCTCTTGTTCTTGCCAGTTCTGTAAGGAGCTCCCTTATTAACATTGGAGCCTGTAGGACTGCAGTGTTGCAGGAAACTCCCTTTAACCCTTCAGCCCGTAGATCAGCTGCATTTCTCTCAGCAGGAAGTTCCTCTGGGCACCCCTGCCAGCATAACCGGAGAATCACCAGTTAAGTGAAAGAAAATGTATCGCCCACAAAGGGTGGATGATTGACATACCCACTCACCCGGACATACAGCAGGTTGGAGAATGTGTCCATGTTCTCAATTCTATAGGGATCTTGCTTCCGTAACTTATTGAAAATTGAGAGCGCCTTGTCGATATCTGCAAAGAGGAGCACTAGTTAGTAAAAGTCAGGAAGGGACCTAGGACTGCTATACCCAGTAAATTATGCTACATTCTTACCTCGAATGTTGTGGTATGCCACTGCAATCTGGGAGATGATGTAACTGCTCTGTGAGAAGCCTACATCAATGAGACTCTGGTACTTCTGCAACGCCTCTTCGATTAGCTGCAGCTCAGTGTAAATGTGAGCCAGGAAGAACTCCTTCACCCAGGACTCTGGCAAAGACAGCTGCTTGAGCTGAGACAAAAGCACAAATGAGGATGGGGCACATCCTCCACTGTGTGTATAAAAACACAGACACAGCTTCCCTGCCTGCTGCAAGAATGTCCCTTATCCGTTGGGTAAATTGTCACTTAAAAGATGCACTATTAAAGCCCATCCCCTGAATACATGTGATGTACTCCTGACTTACACACACACACACACACACACACGCAAAGTCCACACTAAGATGGGCAAGTTACCATCAATGTCAAAGGTTGGTGTATATCTTTGGTGACGTCCCCACTCCGCTCAGGCTCACAGTTCTTCTGTCATGCAATCACCCTATAGGCCCATTCACCCCAAAAACATTCCCTCCAGTGATCTATCATATGTATGCAACCACACACACTTACCATCTCTTTGTCCGTGATGAGGTTGCATAGCTCTAACCATGCCCCCCAATGTAAGGGCAGTGCATGTGTTGCCTCCACAAAAACTTCAATGGCCTCCTTCACCAAGTCCAACTTGCGCAACACCACCCCGTACCTGCAATGAGAGAAGTGAATATTTCAGTGTGCTGCCTCAGGCAGAGGTCATCCTTTTGCTATGGAAGCACCCTGTCGACTCATTAACCCTCCATTAAACACACGCTGGACCCCATCTTCTCTGCAAGCCCCCACGTCTCCTTCAACCACACCACCGAACCCCACTGGACCGACCACAGATGCATCCATTTCACCTTCAGGAAACCCACCACACACCACCGCACCCAACAGCTGCCAAGCCGCTGCTGGGGCAAGGTCACCAAGGACAATCTGACTACCACCCTCGCCCTGAGACCACCCGCCGACACATCGACCCCAACACCGCCTCCACCAATCTCAAACAGTGGATCAACGACTGCGCCAACACCCTCGCCCCTCTCAAGATTTCCACAGCCAACCACACCAACAAGAAAGCCGCCTGGTTCACCGAAGACCTCCGGACCTCCAAGCACACCTGTCGGAAGCTGGAGAAGAAATGGCTCCGCGACCGTTCACCAGACAGGCACACAGCCCACAAGAACGCCACCCACAGACACCATCAACTCATCAGGACCGCCTAGACAACAACGCACACAACACCAAAGAGCTCTTCAGCATCGTGATAGAACTCTCCAACCCCAGCTCCAACACCAACGACATCCCACCATCACAAGACCCTTAAGACTCCCTGGCCACCTTCTTTCACCGCAAGATCACCGACATCCACGACAGCTTCAACCCCGACACCCCGCACCCACCACCAAGATTACCACCCCTGCGACCTCCACCTGCACCAGTCGCCTGACCGCCTGGTCCAACGTCAGCGACGAAGACACCATCAAAACCATGAACTCTATCCACTCCGGATACCTTCCGACCCCTGCCCTCACCACGTTTTCAACAAAGCCAGCACAACCATCGCGCCCCACCACCGGAAAACAATCAACATCTCCTTTGAGACAGCAACCTTCCCGGAAAGCTGGAAGCACGCCGAGATCAACGCCCTACTGAAGAAACCGAAGGCGGACCCCAAGGACCTCAAGACCTTCCGGCCCATCTCCCTGCTCCCGTTCCCGGCAAAAGTAACAGAGAAGATTGTCAACAAGCAGCTAACCCGCTACCTCGAAGACAACGACTTCCTGGACCCTTCCAAATCCGGCTTCCGCAGCAACCACAGCACCAAGACTGTCCTCATCGCTGCCACCGACGACATCAGGATCCTGATAGACAAAGGAGAAACAGCCGCCCTCATCCTCATGGACCTATCAGCAGCCTTCGACATGGTCTGCCACCGCACTCTATCAACTCGCCTCCAGGATGCCGGAATCCAAGAGAAGGCCCTGGCCTGGACCACATCCTTCCGCTCCGGCAGAACCCAGAGCGTCCGCCTCCCACCCTTCCGCTCAAAAACCACAGAGATCATCTGGGGCGTCCCACAGTGATCCTCCCTCAGCCCGACGCTGTTCAATATCTACATGGCACAGCTCGCCCATGTCGCACGACAACACAACCTCAACCTCATCTCCTACGCCGACGACACCCAGCTGATCATATCCCTCACTGAAGACCCCCACACCGCCAAAGCCAACCTCCACAGAGGAATGAAGGCCGTCGCCGACTGGATGAAGGACAGCAGACTGAAGCTGAACTCAGACAAGACGGAGGTCCTCATCCTCGGACTCGCCCCATCAGCCTGGGACGACTCCTGGTGGCCCACATCGCTAGGCACAGCCCCGGAACCCACCAACCACGTACGCAACCTGGGGTTCATCCTCGACTCCGCCCTCTCCATGACCAAGCAAGTCAACGTCGTCTCTGCTTCCTGCTTCAACACCCTCCGAATGCTCGTTAAGATGTTCAAATGGATCCCTCCCGACACGAGAAAAACAGTCACCCATGCCCTCATCACCAGCAGACTCGACTACAGGAACGCCCTCTACTCAGGAACAACCACCAAGCTCCTGAATGAACTACAACGAATCCAGAACGCCTCGGCACGACTGATCATCAACGTCCCAAAACGTAGCCACATCACACCCCACCTGAGAGGCCTACACTGGCTCCCCGTCAACAGGAGGATCACCTTCAAGCTCCTCATCCACGCACACAAAGCACTACACAATACCGGACCCACATACGTCAACGACTGACTCAGCTTCCACACCCCCACCTGCAGCCTCCGCTCCGCCAACCTCGCCCTCGCCACAGTTCCTCGTATCCGGAAAACCACCGCCGGCGGCAGATCCTTCTCCTGCTGCTGACCATCTTCCCCCCGTAAACACCCTTAACGCCTGGAACTCAATCTCCACTGAGGACACCATCCGCCTGATGAATTCCATCCACTCTGGATCCCCCACAGACCCATGCCCTCACCACATCTTCAACAAAGCAGACTCCGTCATAGCACCTCACCTCCGAGACGTCATCAACTGCTCCTTCAACTCCGCTACCTTCCCAGAAGACTGGAAACACGCTGAACTCACCGCCCTTCTGAAAAAACCAACAGCGGACCCCACCGAACTCAAAAACTACCGCCCCATCTCGCTCCTTCCATTCCCGGCAAAAGTCATTGAGAAAGCCGTCAACAACCAACTCGCCGTCTTCCTCGAAGCCAACAAATCCCTCGACCCCTCACAATCTGGCTTCCGAGCAAAACACAGCACCGAGACCGCCCTCATCGCAGCAACAGACGACATTCGAACTCTACTGGACAATGGAGACACAGTCGCCCTCATCCTCCTCGACCTCTCCGCAGCATTCGACACAGTCTGCCACAGCACCCTTCTACAACGCCTCAATAACATCGGAATCCAAGGAAAAGCACTTGAATGGATCACCTCGTTCCTCACCGGAAGAACCCAAAGAGTCCGCCTTCCTCCATTCAAGTCCGAGGCCTCTGAAGTCATCTGCGGCGTACCTCAAGGATCCTCACTCAGTCCCACCCTCTTCAACGTATACATGAGCCCCCTCGCGGCCATCGCCCGCCAACACAACCTCAACATCATCTCTTACGCGGATGACACTCAACTGATCCTTTCTCTCACCAAGGACCCCTGCACTGCCAAAACTAACCTACACGAAGGAATGAAAAAAGTCGCCGAATGGATGAAACAAAGCCGTCTGAAACTGAACTCAGACAAAACAGAAGTCCTCATCCTAGGTACATCCCCCTCTGCCTGGGACGACTCCTGGTGGCCGGAATCCCTTGGAAAAGCACCCATCCCGACAGACCACGCACGGAACCTTGGCGTCATCCTGGATTCTTCACTCTCAATGAACAGACAAGTCAGCGCCGTATCCTCATCCTGCTTCAACGTTCTTCGCATGCTCAGAAAAACATTCCGCTGGATCCCCTCCGAAACAAGGAAAACAGTCACCCACGCTCTGGTCACGAGCCGACTGGACTACGGAAACACCCTCTACGCAGGTACCACCGCTAAACTCCAGAAGAAACTCCAACGAATCCAAAACGCCTCAGCCAGGCTCATATTAGACATCCCACGTAACGAACACATCTCTGGTCACCTTAAAGACCTCCACTGGCTACCCGTCAATAAGAGGATCACTTTCCGACTGCTTACCCACGCACACAAATCACTCTACGACATCGGACCAGATTGCCTCAACTCTCGACTGTCCTTCTACACCCCCTCCCGCCAACTACGTTCTTCCAGCCAAGCCCTCGCCACTGTACCTCGCATCAACAAGACCACCATGGGAGGCAGATCCTTTTCATACTTGGCTGCTAAAACATGGAACTCACTCCCCGCTTACCTTCGCCTCACCCAGAACCACCTAGCGTTCAGAAAGCAGCTTAAAACGTGGATATTTGACAAATAATCCTCCTCCCCTTCCTAAGCGCCTTGAAACCCTCTGGGTATGTAGTGCGCTATACAAATTTTTTTGGACTTTGACTTTGTATGTAGCGTGCTTAACAAATACAGTGATTGATTGATTGACATAGCAGAGTACATTCAGGGCCCTTAAGCTGAAGGCACTCACTAACAGTTACGTATACAGACAGCACATGGTGCCGTGGCAAACTAAGGCGAAAAGCTACATCAGATTCAGTGGCGACATTATTTCCACCAAGGACTCCACAAACCGTACAAATAAAGTCCGAATCCATCAAGCTCCAGTTCCTTGTGCTTCTTGCTCAGCTCCACGCGCAGCTCTCGCAGGGCCTCGTTTTTCACCTGTCCTTTCTCCAGTGGACCTGAAATACACGTTAACATGAAAGATGTCCATAGCATCAGACCATGACATGCTGCCTGCCTGGGTCAGTCAGAGCACCAGATCATTCCCTGCTCTTTGTTGCTCTGCCAACACCAAACACAACGCTGATCTATAATTAGGAAAAAACAGCTCTCTACCACCATGCTGGTAGCATGACTAAACTTGATTCTGCTGGTGCACCGCCACAAAAACAAGCAACATCCAATATGCCAAAACTACGATTCCACACAGCTCTGCCACGGTACCGCTAATGTTACCTGAAGCAATCTCCACTTTACCGCAGCACAGAGGGCCACATATTGCTCTTCTAATGCGCCTAATCGTGACATACAGCAACATCTTTCATTCTTTTAGTGCAGCTCATGCATCACTGCAAGTGTACCTCATTTCGACTAGGTACCCCCCTCCTATTCCAGCAAAAGGTCCTACACACAGCTATTTATATACACCTCCATGGGAAAGTGAGAAGTCAGATAAGCATGAATAAAAAGTTAGCAGGTGAAAAGGTGACAAAGAACAAGCACCTACCAAGACTGTCCACTGTCTCATCATCTTTCTTCTTCTCTCCTGACTGAAGGGAGTACAAGAAACAAACATTACATGTGGTTGTACAACTTATACCCCCATTCTCTAGAGTGTCACCCAGATAGGTACAGCATTTGTGATGGGCATGCTTGCTAATTAACAGAAAATCAGAGAATACCACTTCATTTAAAGTATTAAACGTGCTTCATGAACTTATGTTGGTACAACTGGACAGCACATTCTTTTTGAGGTTACGTGTCAGGCTGAAAACTTGGGCAAAGATTCACTAATAATGCAAACATTATATGTTTCCATTCGTTTTCAAAGAGTTATGCCTAGTTTGGACAAAACATTTTACTTGACAAATACTAAGTCACAGCTTCCACACACAGCGCTCGTGACAATGCCTCTTTTCCAGGTATATGAAGGATAACAATATTTGCAATCAGAAATGTAGAGAAGAGATAGCAAGGCTGAGAATTGTGAGGCCTCACAAGTGTTCCTGCTCCTGTATATCAGCTATCTCAAGTTGCTTTGCCTTCAAAAGGAAAATAGAACCTTGATCCATGATTAGGGCTCCCGTTTTGTTTGTATTTTTTATTTTTACATTTCTGTCTGTATTCATCCATATTTATTTTTTGTTAATTTTTATCTGTATTTGTCCATATTTAGGTTGAAACTAGTATAATTTCACATTTATTTAACCAATCAACATTCACTCATGCTTGAATGTTTGCCAGGTTTTAATGATATGAACACTCACAGATAACTGAGCAGAAAAAAACTCCTGTGATCTATAAAGTGATTATAAACTATTAGCTAAAAAGATATAATACATAAATCAGATTTATATTACACGATTGTGTATTTGTATCCATGTGTTTTGTCTATACCCATACCAGATACAATCTGTTTTCATAAAGCAATATAGGTCACAAGGGAGTTTTTTCTGCTCAATTGTTTTTCTCATTCCCTCCTTTCTCCCTGACCTTAGTTACCGTTAAAGGGGGGTCCCTTTTCTTGCAAGTGCACTCACAGAAGATAAATCAAGGCACTTAAATCAAACTATGCACATTTCTCTATCAACCTTGTGAGGATCTACTGCTGTTTAAGCGTCTTTACTAAAATCCATTTCTTTTTTAACACCCTTATCCATCAATCCACACAGCTTTTGCCCTGGCAGTCATGGCAGACAGTATTTAGAATCACTCAAAAAGCAAAACAATTTCCTTTTTTCTCCACATTTAAAAATAAAAAGAGACAGGAAACCAAATAGTTTTCAGTCTGTATTTATCTGTAAAAATGGAAAACAGGGAGCCTTATATATTATACGGTTGGGTAGGCGAAGAATGACTAAAATACCAAATGGACTGCAGTTATTACGCTAACCTCATAGAATGAGACATCACATAAGCACTAGACAAAGGGCTTCCTAAGCATCTATTATACAGGACATGATCTTATCAGGCATCTATTGCTCAAGAAAGGACACCAACCAAAATCTTTAATAAAGGAAGTGATCTCACAAAGCATGTATTATTCACAAATGATAATAAGAATAAACTTACCAAGTATCTAGAGTACATATAGAGGAAGTATGCTTTCTGGCTGTGGCAGTTGTACAAGAAATATGCAGCCCGGTCATATTCTTTCAGGTCAAAGTAAGACTTTGCTAATGTGTAAGCATCAAGATCAAAAGCGTCGTCCTGGGAGGAAAGAAATGTCACGCATGAGAGGGCAGTATCAGACACTTTCAGCTTCTATAAGCATTCAACTAAACACATTAACGTCACAATTTCATTTTTAAACATTTGCCATTAACAAATATTGAACATAACTGGACATTTGCACCTCCTTCAGTCCCTAGAGAGTATATACACATTGAATAGGTGCATTTTGGGCACAGCCTTTGCCCTTTTTAGGTCTCTGCTAGCGTAGGCTGCGCATGCGCAGTCTCGCTGGCGAGATCTTATGTCTCAGAGTAGAGAGTCTTAAACCTGCCCCTCTTCTTCATTGGCTGGCCTCCTAAACGGCGGCCAGCCATTGGAGAAGAGGTCTCCGTGACTATTTCTTTTTGCTGTAAGCCCCGTCCTTTTCGGATTGAGGGGCGTGTTTCTTTCGCTTCTTTCTCTGAAGAAAAACATGTCCCCCAATCCGAAAAGGACGGGGCTTACAGACTCCTGCCGCCCGTGAGCTGTTTTGAAAGGTCTCTGCTCAGCCCAAGGGGTGGGGTGGAATTGTTATTCACTCATTTCTCCTCCCACAGCCATATCGCCACACACCGGGAAAGGAAAAAAACAAAGTGAAATTCAAGAAAATACGTAAGGTAGAAAGAACGGCGAGAGAAGGAAAGGAAATCGGGAACAGAGGAGGACTTTCCTCGGGCGGCGGTGACCCTGTGCTCCTCTTTGGCTCCCTAAGAAAGCGGAGAGGGAGGCCGGCAGGCGCCGCCGCTTGTGTGCTGTAAACACCGAGCCCAGCTGCCGCCTTGTCTCCAGAGAGCCTCTCACCGAGTGTTATTTCAGGACTGCCCAGCCCACCACTGCCCGACAAGCCAGGCAGACCGGCCACGAGTGGCTCATATCAGGCGGCCGTAGCCCCTAGCCGGGGCACCTCCCTTGGACGGACCCCGCCCCGCTGCCGAAGAGCCTGAGCGGCCTGCTCAACTCCAGCGGGGGCTCGGGCTGGGGGGACCTCTGTGAGGGTGGGGTGCACCGCAGCTTGCTCAGGCCCCGGTTTCCTATACCTTCTGGGACCCGCACTTATTCAGAAGGAGGCTTCTCTCGCCTCCACGGACGCTCGCATCTCCAAAAATTTGCGAGCACTCAGAACACAACGGATCCTGGGCCTGCGCTCACTCTCTCGATGTGCCTAGAAACACTTCAATAACCCAGACGGCGCTATACAAAATGTGAATATAGGACAGACACCCAGCCACTGGACTCGCAAGGATTAAAGCAGAATGTAAATTAACCTGACCTGCCAATATCGCAGATTACACCCTCTCCTCTCCCTCCCGCCGCCATCAGACCCTCACCATCCATGCCCCAGCCCCCCGGCCCCCAGGAGCAGCAGGGCTTTGTTCCCCATCGAGGCCTGGCAGGCGCACTCCATCATCCATGGAGCCTGGAGTAAACCCGCTATATAGGAGTAACCCTGCTATATAGGAAGAGCCAGAGAGGGGTGGCTTGCAAGGAGGGGGGTGCAAGGGGGGTAGTGGGGGGAGCAGCTGCTCCTCCCGGGGGGGGCTTTTCGGTTTGCAGGCCTTCGCTGACTGGATCGGGCCAGAGGAGGGTAACACCGACCGCCAGGAGCAGGCCGGGAACCAGAGCAGGCAGGCACTGTATAGGCAATGCGTGGGAGGCTGAAATGCGTGGCGTTGCAGGTGAGAATGGCAGGATAAAGGGCAGAGCAAGAGAGGTACGACAAGAGGGAAGCCTCTGAAAGATGAAAGGACGGGCATGGTGTGGGTAGAAATGAGGATGTAAAGGCGGAGCACAACCAACGCATAGCAAGGATAAAAGGCGTGGCAGTGTGGACGTTTCAAAGCTAGGATGAAAGGTGCCAGTTCCTTGTACCTGCTCTGTAGCTCTGTGAGGGTGGGGTGCACAGCAGCTTGCTCAGGCCCCGGTTTTCTATACCTTCTGGGACCCGCACTTATTCAGAAGAGGCTTCTCTCGCCTCCACGGACGCTCGAATCTCCAAAAAAACACGCGAGCACTTTATTACGTCTCCTCTCTAGCATGTACACATGTTGTTCGAGTACTGTTTTAGCGTGTTGTAATAATTAATAAAGCATGGCCTGGGATAATTTTTTTAAATGCGCAATCACTGAGTGTATGCACCTACATTTGAAAGGCGAATTCCTGCATTTCTCAGTATGGATTAAATACTTTTCATTGGAGAGTACCAGCACTTCGTGTTAACAAACGGGACTTTGTGTGTGTGTGTGTGGCTGTGTGTGTGTGTGTGTGGCTCTGTGTGTGTGTGTGTGTGTGTGTGTGTGTGTGTGTGGCTGTGTGTGTGTGTGGCTCTGTGTGTGTGTTGGGCTCTGTGTGTGTGGCTCTGTGTGTGTGTGGGTGCAAATGCAATAGGTCTCGCATTTGCGAGAGATTAAGCTATTGGCATTGTAAATGACAATGCCATTTATTTAAAGGTTTTAAAAACAAAAATAATGTCATGAGCAATGCCAATAGCTCTAACTTTAACAAAGACGAGACCATTGCATTGTAAATGCTTGTTATTGAAGTTGGAGGGGGAAAATCATCCTTTGCCAATTCGAATTTAAAAGCAAAATAAACATTTAACATACTTAAATAAATAAATGGGCTCCAAGGGAAGCCCTGCAAAATCGAGTGGCTACTGTGAGAAAGTTCCATCTTTCTTGCATTGGTATGCCTCCACTTTTTGCTGAATTGCTGATGTGCTTTGACTGAGTGTGCCCTGGGCTCCTGCCAACCAGGTGCCCAGGGCCTGTGTTCCTTCTCTAAAACTGTGTTGAAACTAAAACCCAATTGGCATCTCTGGCCACCTGTCAGCCCCTAGTAAATGGTACCCTGGGTACCCAGGGTATGGTGACCAGAGAAGACCCCTAAGGGCTGCAGCACTTATTGTTCCACCCTTAGGGGTCCTGTACCCCGACACCCACATCCTGCCTTTACAGGCCGAGTGTCTAAGTACAGAACTAAACAGAGTCAACATGGCCCACATCCCTGTGTGCAATGCCCACAAGCTCACTGCCCTGGCATCCATCAGTCACCCCTCTAGCTTGGTGCCCTAGCCAGTGATGTGGACACAGGTGCAGGAGTCCTGTCCCCCTTCAGTACCCAGGGCCATTCCTGGGCACTGTAAGTGCAGTGCTGCCATTTAAGAGTATATGGTGCTGGGAGGTCATCATTACGAACTCCACAGCACCATGATGCCTTCACTGAAGACGGAGAAGTTTGATATCAAACTTTTCAGCACATTAAGCCAGCATTGATGCCAGTGTGGGATTTAATGTAAAATGCACAACAGAGGGCATCTTAGAGATGCCCCCTGAAACCTAACCAACTCCCAGTGTCCTGAATGTGTGGCTCCCGAGGCTGCCACCACCAGACAAGTTTCTGGACCCCTGGGTCGAGAGCCTGCCGCTCTCGGGGGCCTGGAACAATGCACATCCTGGGACGAGGTGCCAAGCCTCCTCCCCCAGGATGGGCAGGGGAATCTTCAAAGGCATACCGCCTTTGTGAGCTTCTCCAGGCCACTCGCTGCACTCAGCAACTGGCCCCCACCGGTTCTGACCTCCACTCTGGCGGGAAGAACGGCGGGAAAAACTAAGTGAGGAAAGGAGGTGTGCCAGCCTATGCCAACCCCACCCCTCAGGTGGGGAGGAGAGGTGAAGAACGACTCCGGGCTCCGGCCATCTTGAAGATGGGGAGCCCTGCTCAATCACAGCTAGGCTCCTGCCCCCTCCCACAGGAGAGGAGCAGGCTAGGGGGTGTACCCACCCCAGGACAGGGACCCACCGGTTCCTGCCCTTGCCCTACCTGTAACGCCCCTGAATTTAGTATTTAGGGGCACCCTGAACCTTCCCTCCTCAGATCTCGATTGCAACAACAAGAAGACCAAGAAAAAAGAAGACCTGCCGGCCAGCTGCTGACAAAAGGACGACACCCACTGACTTGGCCCCTGAACCCTACAGGCCTGTTGATCCTGGAGCCTGCTCCTGTGAAACTCCAGCATTTCCTGCGGACAGCAACCTCGACAACCCCAGAGGACCTGCCTGCCTTGAACCTTCCAAAAGACTGGGACTCCCATGAGCAGTGGTTCTGCTCCAACAGCAATACCCCAGGTGCCAGCCAGGAACCGCAAATCCAGCCCACTCTGCACCCGCCAAGCCCAGCCTGTGACTGAGTGACCCAAGACCACGAGGACCTCCCCCGGCGACTGGGACCCGAAGTCCAGTGCCCAAAGACCCTCCTCGGCGAACCAGACGACGCCTGCAGCCTCAGAGCCAGGGACCCCTCCAACTGCACGCAGCCGGGGGTAAGATTTCCCGACACCAAAAGACACCCCGGCACACGGCGGCCCCCGGTGCCCTCGTTTTGGGTATCTACCTCTTCTCCAAGATCTCAACTTACCTCTCGATGTGGTGGTCGCACCTGAAGAATCTCTGTCCCCGAGCCGGCAGCCTTTGTTCACTTTTTAACATTCCCATTGGATAACATTGAGCGCCAGACGGCTCAAAAGCACCCTGCACCCAGCCACCCGAGTGCCGCTGGAAGTGGACGAACTGCCCTACTCTACTTCCCCACTTGCCCTAAGTAAGTGACCAGGAGCTCAGCTCCCACAGCCGTGTGGCCTGCTTGCTTGCAGCCACCAACCGAAGGCCCCCTACCCTCCATTGGATTGCATTGGGGCTACTCTCTCTCTGCACCCGGCTGCCCCTATGCCACTGAGGGTGTAACTACTGTACCTTTCCGACCCTGGGAGACCCCTGAGTCTATGCCCAGAACCTTAACCCCACCAGTCGAGTACTTACCTAAAAGCCGACAACTCACTTTCCTTCCATAGGTTAACATTGACTGGTTTTCACTTGAAATTTCTTCTAAGTGTGGAGTTTTGAAACTTTAAAATATTCATCTAAAATCAGCCGAATTTTCGAATTCCGAATTACTCACCTGTTATCAGGAGAGAAGCCAGTACTGTACCTTTGAGCCCAGTACTGAACCAAGAAAGTAATCCTAACCGTACTTACCCGTAACCTGAATTTTCTTCTATAGGACACCATTGACCGTTTTTCTGTGAAATTTCTTCTAAGTGTCGATTTTTGCAAACTAGAAATGTTCTTTAAAAATCATACCAACTATCAAACCGTAATTACTTACATGTCTTAGGTAGAGGTCCCAGTGTTGAACCTAGGAGTCCAGTACTGGATTACAAAAGTAACGAGAACCTACTTTACCTGTGACTTGAATTTCATTCCATAGGATAACATGGCTAGTTTTTCACTGAAAAGTTTCTGTCAACTTTGAAAATACATTTATATTCTTTAAAAATCACAACTGTAACTAAAATGTTTTTACTAAACTGTTTACAGCTTAGGTCCCGGGACTGAAACCAGGATCCAGTCCTGTGATTAGCAAAGTAATCAACTGCATTTATGTAGAAAAACCCATTGAGCTCAATGTTAAATTGTGTTTAGAATTGTGTTGCCCATTGCAACCACTGTAGCTATTCTACTTACAAAGTCTTTTGCCTTTCTGCAAAGTAACTACCTAAAGTCACTCATATTGAGAAAAGTATATTTTGATACCTGTTGGTTCTAAAATAAAACAACTATATCTTTTGATATAAAAACATTTGGCCTAGAGTTCAGTTCTTGAGTGTGTGAAAACGTTAGCTGACTGAGTGTGTACAACAAATGCTTCACACTGTCCTCTGATACTGCCTTACTGCTCGACCAAGCTACCACTTTAGAGAGTAAGGTCATTTCTGACTTTAACCTCTGTCATACGTCTGGAGACTGGGGACTCTATACACACTGTACCTTACTTTGGTCCAGTATATATAGAGCCACTTTCTTACAGCTACCAGCAAAGGTACAAGTGTGCGGTATGAGGAACGGCAGCTGCAGTCGACAGACGTCTCAAAATATGACAGACATGTCCCGAAATTTTTAATATGTAGCAAACTAACCTAAATTGATGATTGGGGGGCTGGGTGTGGTGGAGGAGTACGGGCAAGAATCCACATATTCAACAGTAGAGTATGGGGAGGAACACTCATGGCAGACTCGAAAGGACAGTCATGTCACCAATTTCTAAACAACTTGCTAAGGTATGAGAGCTAAAAATAAGTAGTGATTATTTGTAAGGATACAAGCTCTTACAGGAGAAAAAAACCTGTTATTCCTTACTGTAAGAAACTGGATTTTTGTTGCAGTAATCCCCCTCACTTTTTGCCTGGTATTTGATATAATTTTGACTTAAGTGTACTGGGTTCCTGATAACCAGGTCCCCAGTGTCCGTGTTCTTTACTCAAAACAAGACAACTGGCCACTTGATCCCCAAGTGACCAGGCCTTTAGCACCTATGCAAGTCCCTAGAAAGTGGTACCTTTGGTAACTAGTGCCATAGGTACTAAAGAGGGTTCCTAAGGGCTGTAGCATATATTGTGCCACTCTAAGGGACCCAGCAACAAACTCATACAGACCACTACTGCAGGCTGTGTGACAAGTGGCTCTAAAAAGTGAAACAAGCATTGGCATAGCCAATAGGTCTCGCCTTTGGGACTTTATAAGTATTTAGTTATGCACCAGGTCCTACAGGTAAAACCTATTGGCTATGCCAATTCTTGTTATTTTATTTCTGCAAGCATATTCTAAAGAATTGTTGCAAAACACAAGCGGAATGTTTCCTTTCTTGTTAACATTTATGGTTCACCAGCCCCGAATACAATCCATTACTGACAATAATACAATAATATTTAAACAGATCAAAACTACCTTAGAGGCAAGTGGAAATATTCGCAAGCACTACTAATGGGAGATTTGAATGCGAAAATGTCTACCGCCTTAATAAAAGCTTATCAGAACACAGACCATGCAGGAAACCTGGTCCATACCAACTCCCGTTGTTCCTGACTATTAAGGAAGACAAACGGATTAAGATGTTATTGGAGTTATTAAATAAATTGAGGTAACGAAACAAACAGAAGGAGACGTTCCGGCAGCTTTCACAAGGAAAGTTCCTACTTGTTGTTCTATATTAGACTACGTCATCAGCAGCCCATGTCAGTGCAGGAGAGGTCCTTTGAGTGAAACTCACCCTGGTGTGTTTGGGGGAGGGGTCAGGTTTGTGGGTTGGTAAACGAACAAGGTGGGCTCCATAAGGCTTTTGAATATGCTGTGGAAGTTTACATAATTTCCGTTTTGCATAGCTACAGTGATCAGAAAATGAAACCCTTTTATTATAAAATTTCCAAACTTCCAAACCCTGCAAGGACAGGTATGGCAGCGTGACACAAATAGAAAGGCAGAGCAATTACACATATGTATGTATGTAAAAATGTATTATATATATATATATATATATATATATATATATATATATATATATATATATATATATATATATATATATATATATATTTCCAAATTAAGTGTATTCCGAACTAATTGCTAATGCGAAGTGATCCAAAGAGCATGTATGTACTTGTGTGTCCAATTTAGTAACCGGGGAAAGCAAGCACACACTATGATAGATTGCGGTGCTTTCACTTCAGTGAGACTCGCGCAAGCCCCTGGATAACTGGTCTGCTGGATCCCGTCAGTTCTTCTGAGAACTGTACAATGGTCCCTTAGAGTTGCAGTTCTGTTATTTTACAGTGCTACGAAGCCACATTTCTGAGGCACCAAGCGCTATATAAATTATCGTAGCCTGTTTTATCCGCGCATCAGAGAGCTTGACATATTTCAATCCACAGCAAAAGCCTTAAAAGACATTACTACCCGTTCGAGATCTTGCACACCCGTTGTAGAGCACCTAGAGACGACTTCTTCGAAGTCAGTGCGATATAAAGAAGAGCCCGTAAATAGGCTTAGCTTTGTAGATTTTCATGCTCAGCTCGAGGTGAATGAACATCGATTGACTGAACGGAGTTGTGAACTGCTGCACTGCAACCCGATAAAATTACTTCGTTAGCATTGAGAAGTGTAGGCAAATAACTAAAACAAATACAGTTACACCCAAAATAAAATTACTTAGTTGGCATTGAGAAGTGTAGGCAGACGTGAGTCCCTTGCTCACTTTGCCACTGGATTCAAGCAAGCCGGGCTGAAGACGGCTGGAATGCCAGAAAACGGTCCTCGGAAGCTTGTTTCCGGTTCAGGGAAGACATGGCTTGGCAGTTCGGGCTGAACTGTTCCCATGAGGCACAGGGTCAGACTGATTTGCATATAGCCATGTCTGAACTGGGGTGGCAGAGTGGGCTAAAGAACGGTGATGGATTAAACCCAGATCTTTTGACTGGGTGTGAGTGTTTGATTGATTCAGATGCTCCGTCCATCACCACCCCCTTTTGTAAATTACAGGTCGGCAATCGATAAACTCACAACGCAGATTGAGCGGTGGATCAAACTTCCTCTTTGGAATGGTAGTAGAATTGCCATTTTTAAAATGGTAGTACTCCCACGTTTTTTGTACCTTTTTCCAAATATTCCAATCGCGCTTACTGTTAAATTCTTTGATACATTGTGGGCCCTGCTCATTCAATTGATATGGGCAGGCAAACAACTGCGTATTGGGTGGAATACACTAGTTATGCCATATCGTCTGGGAGGGTTTGGCGTCCCAGACTTTTATTTATACTATCTGATTGCCGAAACTCATTTCACATATTACTGGTCCAACGAGCATGCCAGGTTGCAATATCTTAAACCAGAGAGCTCTTAAGTTCACCCGAGCTCACATTCAGTCATCCTCCCACAGGGGCTTACGCGGAATCCGGAGGAGCTTCAGACATTGCCTACTGTGTGTTGGGCTTGGTCCAAGCTACAGTGATACTTTCATGCTAAATTCCTGTATTCCCCTTTTAGACCATTAGCTAATAACCCTTGGATACCCCCGACAATGGAAACAATTACCAGGGGCACTCGTGTTCGATATGGATTACATACTGTAGGCGACTTCAAGGACTCACAGATGCGGACGGTGGGAGATCTAACTTTGAATGGGAATGCAGTATATATGGATAGATTTGTCCTACATAGGGTGCCTAGTTTCCTATGTGAAGCACCCCCACACACAACGGAATAGGCAGATTTCTTACCAGTTACTCTGACTATAACTACATCAGATGGGGAACATTTGGTGTCCCGACTTTATCACACAGCCTAAGCCCTCCACCCAGCAGTCGGTGGTAAAGTACGTCTGGCCTGGGAACAGGATCTGGGTTTCCCACTGACAGATCAAATATGGTTTTATTGTTGTGAACAAGCGAGATGCGTATCTAACAACCACCGGCATAAACTATTACATTGCATCGGGCATACATTACGCCACAGTTGCTGGTCAAGATGGATCCCAGCATACCACACTTATGTCCCAGATGTGCGGTCGACCAGGCTGGGTTTGACCACCTGGCTTGGAACTGCGGCCCCATATTAACATACTGGGAGGAGGTTTTTAGACATCTGTCCCTGATGTTAGACAGCACCATACAGCCTACACCACTGATGACCTTACTAGGCTATGTTAAACCTTTAAAGAAAGGAGAGCGCAGGTTCGCTGCCATAGCCCTACTGGTGGCGAAGTGTCAGTTCTCATTGCATTAGGGTAGCGCCCGAGAACTGATATATTGCGATACCAATAGTGACACATATGCCACACTGCAACCGCCAGCCGCTAAGCCAAAAGACATCTGGCAACCATTAAGGACTTATCTACAGACATATTCATTGGAGATGACTTAATGATACTGAATGGGCCATGGCCCTTTGGGCCCTCTTTTGCGGGGGAGGTGGGATAAATTGCCTGCTAGCACCCGATAACATTGGAGTAACATATTCACCAAACAAGAGGGGGTTGGTTTAAGAGTGGGGTATGAGGCACATTGTCTATCTCACTGAACTGTAAATGCTTTAAAGAATATATAGAAAATGTATAACTGGTCAGGACTGATACTCATGGACATTATGAATAGCACAGCGAGTGGCCGGGATAATAGCCTCTCAGATTGACGATGAGCTCTGTATTGTGTTTGAGGTCATTTACGCAGACATTTTGTTATAATATTCTGAGATCTGGATTATATCTTGATGAGCACTATAGGATACATGTATGCAATACGAAAATCTCAATATGAAAATAAAGTTAAAAAATAAAATAAACCCAGACTGATTCCAGTGATGGATTTAATAATACATGTACCCAGAGGTGCCCCCTGAAAACCTACCAACTACTTGTGTGCTGGTTGACTGGTTCTGACCAGTTTGCCACCACAGACAAGTTTCTGGACCCCAGCGGGGAGAACCCACGCGCCCAGGTGGTCAGGGGCAGATCCTGCTCCAGCAGTGGGAGTATTACCCCCACCCTCCTCCCAGCAGGATGGCACGTAAATTAGCATTCAAAGGCAGGGAGCTTCAAAGAGCCCACCGCCTTTGTTATGTGAATCTGGCTTCCTTCTGAGTTGAGGGGATGACAACCCCTCCCCCCACCCTGCTGCACCAGACCCTAGTGGAGCAACCAACTTGCCCTGCCGCTGTGCATACTCCAAGAAAACCAGAGGGCTGCCAGTTCTTGGCTAATTGCCAAAGAAGCACCCTTTGAGTAGAGGAGCTACTCCTCTGCAGTTCAGGAAACAAAGAAGAAACATCCGGTAAACCCGCCTGCCGCTATCTGGGACCAACAACGCAGCAGCCCCCCAGCAAGAGGTAGCCGTGCTCCGACAGGTCAGATCCATCCTCCCTCCAAGTGTGGGGAAGCCAGGACCGACCAGAGCTGCACAATGCCAATACCTGGAGTACTGGGCCCTTTGCAGATGCCAAGGCTTGTCATGACCAGACCGGATACCAACGCCAAGGAAAACCGACCTGCACATCGAGGGACAGTGAGACCCACAGCGAGAATGGCCCAATGGTCCTGTTTTCCCCTTTCTCCAGAAACCAAAGACAAAGAGTGAGTCCTGGGCCGCTGCCACCCGACACCTCAAAGCACTCCTGCAGACGACTTCCAGAGCCTAAGTCTGAAGGAGGTGACTGTGCCCACAGGGTACTGAGACCCACAAGAGCCAAGTCCATCCTTGGGTCTCGCCAGACTGGACTGCCAGTCGCCACTTGCAGCCTTTCTGCAGGGCCTCTCCAACCACGAGTGACTCCAGTATCAAATCAGATGCCAAAAGACACCACTGCACCGAGCCCTACAGCCCGAGAAGAAGTGGACCGCCCGTGTCCCTATGTGCCCGAAGATCTCAAGGGCTGAGTCCCTCTGTGGGTTCCCCCGGGCTGCCCCCCCCCCCCCAGTCCCTGCCTCTTTCCGTATTGTAATAATTCATAATTTGAAAAGTACTTACTTGATTCTGATGATCTAGGTATTTAAATTCATATAAAAGGTATGTGTTATTTTTATAAATTGGTGTTGGATTTCTCTATTGACTGTGTGTCTCACTTACTGCTTTTGTGTGTGCTATAGATGCTTAGCACTACCCTCTGATACGCTCAATTGCTCGCCCACACTACCACAAAAAAAGACAACTTGGGGTGTCATTTGTGCCTCTGTAATTCCTTTGAGGTTTACCTGGACTCTCTGCACAGTGTACCTCTTTTTATTACGCTACATAAAAAGCCAACTTCCTACACTTATTGCAGAGCTTGACCCTTATTCTAGGGAAATTCGGATCTGTTTGTTATCCTTGCAGTCAGTGCCAGAAACTAAGAGAGCACTATTTTTCTATCCTGGCTCCTAACCTTGTAGAACTTACGGCCTGAAAACCTGACTTTAGTCCCAGTTCTTGGCTTAACTCTTTAGCTTGTAGAGGTATGTTCTACCCTTCTCAGCACCATGGCAGGAAACCTGCTTAAGTGTAAGTGGGTAGAAGATTTAATGCAAGATAATGTTCACCGTTACAGAAATATGTAGAGAGACTGATACATGGTTGATATCTAGAATGTAAATCCTGGATGCAGTAGGCGCCAATAAGTGCTCTAGTAAGATCCAAATTCTATAGACACAGAGACAGTTAATGGGAGGTGAAGAAAGAAGTGCCATTTGGAGCTTTGGAATGTGGACATAGAGAGGCACATTCACACACAAAGCAACAGATGGCGGGGCAGAAGAAAGGATGGATATGGAGGGCCACAAAGCTCCTTGAGAACCACTGGGAGGCCTAATGTAATTTCTTCATTCTACAGTGTATACTCTACATCTCTCTGATGTACCAGCCTCTATGGAGTAACAAATACCTGCGTCCTGTTTGTTTGTTTCACTGCTATTACTGTTAGTTGTTTACATCAAAACTAAAATGAATACAATATTTTCAAAATCCATAAAAAAATAAAAAAGTAAGTTTACCTGGGCAAGGTTGACACCACTTAAAATCCTCTCAGAAGGCCAAAGAGGCTCACAAAAAAGTCAGAATTTGGAAATGGCCCTATGTCATCAGAAGCAATTTTATCTAGTGGACAATTGCACTGAGAAAGGTAAGACACATAGCCCAATATTTGGAATGGGAGGATGCGAAATCCCAACCCACAAAGGAAAACTGCTGCTACTAGAAAAAACAGCAAAGGATTGACTGACTGTGCTTTAAGCAGAGCCCCCAGGATATTGCGGCATAGATTTGCAAATTTAGCGGCACAAAAATAGAAATTTAGCGGCACAAAAATGGAAATTTAGCGGCATTATTGCGGCACTTTATTTCACTCCTATCCATACCTTTTCAGCCATAAATCTATGGCGCTGTTTTAGCAGAGTATTCCACTTTGAAATAGGCATGTTTAAAGTGTCTGAGAGGGTTTGCTTGCCATATTCTCCTTTTTGGTATATTTTTGAGCATAGGTTTAGCCAAGCACAATCAATAGCAGAGGGTTGCTGGTCATCTTGCTGCGTCTGTGGGACTGAGTCCTGCCCCCCCCCCTCTCCCTCCCCCCAAAGAGGTGTTGTCAAGGTCCTGGACCCTTGACTGGAGTCAGAGTATACTTCTCCCGGCTGATCTGAGGGTTTCACCAGAACCGAGGCAGATTGACGCATAGCCATGCATCACAGCACAGCGCTGCACCTCATTGGCACCTTTATCCTATCTCAGTGCTCCTCAGCTCCTGATCGGCAACTGCAGCGAGTTCAATGCACCGTAAAATAGTGAAAGACTCTATCTAAGCTGGGATCACCAAGTATGATAGGGAGTGAACACTAGTGGCAATCCTAGTGATAGTAGGAGGGCCTTGTGGAGATGGAAACAAATGGAGTTAAATAAAGCTCTTATACACTGATAAGGAGGAGTAGCCCAACCATAATACAGATTACGATTAAAAGAGACAATCAGCAGTAAAGGGACCACGCCCATGTTGCGCCAAGTGCACTTGTGTGTTCAGAAACACTAAGAGTGGCACTGCATAAGCGAGCTGCTGGCTAATAAGTTACCTAGTGGATATAAGTCACTTCATAGAGATGTGTGGTAATGTTCCAAATGCCCACTGTAATGGATTGCGGGACACCGGCAGAAAGCCTGTGAACATAAACAGGACAAAATATGAGAGGGCAGACTAAATACAGTTATTCAAAGCTGAAAAAAAGACTCACCAACAAGATCGTCACTCTTGAAGGGAACTATAATGACATACGGCACTTCGGTGGGGTTAAATCGTCTATAATGTCTGACATATGTAGAAATATCCCAGATGCCTATTATTCGTAATAACTGTGCCGGAAAAAAGCCGGTTAACATGTAGAAAGTATGAGAGCAGACTGATTTAAGGCAATGGAGATAGACACTGTATGAAAGGAAACACGAAGGAAAACTGATTAAAATTATATAAAAGTTGTAAAGGAGGTCAACGGGTCAACAAAATCATATATTATTCTGCGAGAGATAATTGCTATGAAAACTCGCCAGTCCTTCAAATAATTCCGTACCGAAAGAGTCAAATGTCCAAAACGCAACCACAATTGAAAGTACACCTGCAGAAAAGTGAAAAATGAACAATCCCTAATAATACTTAACTAAACATAATTAAGGTCCATACTTTGCTTACTTGAAATGTTGGGGCCATAAACTTTCAAGATCGTAACAGAGGCAGAAGCACTCCACTGGGCAACAACACGCCCTCTGTCAAAAGGAAGGGAGTATCTTCATCTCAGTGCACACACCAAGCTTCGGTGCTTTAAATCACTGCGCTGCTAAACACAGATGATTTCTGTAAACACTGCCACAATGAAAACAGACACAAGGCAAGAAGCAAAAAAAAAACCCTTCCTAGAAAAACGCCACTTTATCTTCACGGAATATAATGAAAGCAGCATCCAACTAGACTTTTAAAAGGACAGGAGGGGCCCATACTGTGCCACAATGCCACGTGCCATTTAAGAACAGTAAAACATAACAACATGTAAATCCTTCCTGCTCCCGGTGACTCCGGCGGGTCTTCCTTTCACAGCGCTCTGTCTCTGATGTGACCTGGAGGCTCTCTGTCTGAGAGGTGTTAACAATTGACGCCGATTAAGACTAATCAGACCCCCGAGGAGCTTGCAACACCTGATTTCGCGGCCACTTTTGTAAAAAGCGCTGCCTTTTTACAAAAGTGCCGATTTCGCGATTATTTTGCAAATCGCGAAATCCTGGAGGGTCTGTTTAAGGGACAGGGTCAGCTGCCAAATGATAAGGAAGCGAAATGGAATAGGTTTAGAAGGCGGCAGGAAATGAAGTTGTGCGAACAGATGAAAGTAAGGTTTCACACTTTTGAAAAACAAAAGTAATTGAAAGATCCCTCCAGTATTCATTCACTTTTGCTCCACAGTACATGTCCTCATCCCTAACCTCTAAATTTCTTACTGGTTTCTGATTTTCGGCAACCTTGGACCAATTTAATTTCTTCTTTACCTCTGTGAACTCAGGACGAGGGGGTAACTCAGCTTCAGGAAGCGGTTCCAGAGCAAATGCTAATTCAGCTGCCCTGAAAAGACAACAGGAGGAACATTCATTAAGTCTAAAGACTGCATGCAGTCAGGTCTTATTCATGCTGTACAACACACACAAACTAAAAGTAATATCATTAAGTTGTAGATAATCCTGCCCAGTCCTCGTTGTCCTAGCATTACAGTCATCACCTCGTTCTTGCACAGCGAAGTTGGGTCCATTACCACACTGTATACAACGAACATCCCACTAAGGCCTAGTACACTGAACTCTGTACGTACTCAACCTTTGTGGTTTCCAACAGTAAAGTTATTTTTACTCACTCACGCAGAGCTCAGGCGCAGCTTCAAATGTGAAACGAAGTGCGGATACCTTAAAGATAAATCCCACTAGCTTTAAAAGAAATTAGTATTACCAAAATACTTCATAATACTCACCTTCATGGTCACATGGCCAAAGTGTATGCAAGCCTTTGAAAAAGTTGACTGCTAAAGAAATGTATAGTGCAGCAAAAACTGTGAAATGAGGAATTTTTCTGTTTAACGGGGAGCTAGTGAAGCTTCATTAAGGCAGGAGACATGTGCAGGTCTATGTAGTTCACATATTATCCTCGCTGCTATATTTTCAAAAAGCTGTGGTTTGTGCAAAGAAGTCACACAGATGAATGTTCCAACCAGGATCTGGTGTTCTAGGGCTAAGTCCAAATACTTCAATTTCGCCAGAACCTTAAGAAATATGAAGAAATGGAGAGCGGACAAGCACGAATGGGGAGTAGCAGAGGGGCGAAGTTTACGCTTGATCTGCACGGATGAAAATGCTGACCAAGATCTGGAGACATGAGAAATACTGCTGAAGAAACTGCAGACATCCAGGCAGTTGGATGGGGATTCCGATGCATTGTCTCAGACGGGGAACTCCGAGGTACAAGCCGTAGATGACTCTGGACACCCTGTTTAATCAGATGCTAGCAGCTAGGGTGAACGGATAGGAATAGGATATGAGGTCACCTGATTGACCTCAGTGGCGCTGCAACGGTCATCATGGAAACATGTTGGCAGTGATGATACCCTCTATAAATCTAGGTCATCGGATGGCCACACATAGGGAGAGGCGCAATATGAAGCGGCCTCATTAACCTGTTACCAAGTATACCCTATGGCCATCCAGAGGCTGGGGCAGAATGGCCACAGGTGTACGATTGGGTCAGGCTATGTTACTTGGAGATATACGTGATGCACTGCTCTGTCAAGTCCAACAAAATCTTTATTCGACCGTGTATCATAAAAGCACATAAGAAAAATGTCCACATTTATAATCAGTTTTAAAAGAAACAACAGGTAAAGTCATTTGGAGAGGTGTGGTGCAGCGGCCAGGGCAGCTGCCTTTGGAGCACAGGGTTCACGGTTCGATCCCCGGCTCCGGCGGCAGCTCAGCTCAGCACCATGTGACTCTGGGCAATAGCTCACTTAATTTCTACGATGGCCTCCAGCGCTTTGAGACCCGTAAGGGTGAGTAGTTCGCACTTTACAAATACGGATTTACATTTTCATTTGCAAAAACAATTGGTTCTAAAAATCTAAAATCACAATAATGCTTAAATTGCATAAAATTTCCTTATTTTCATAGCAGCTTCAATATAACTAAGTGTTGCATGGCTGATTTCTGGGGTGTAAAGATCTTAATCCCTCTGCAGGAGGTAAAGTGACTGTGCAAAAGAACTGGGTGCAAAGATTGAGCTCTTATCGAGCCGTACAATGTGCAAAGCAGCATAAAGTGTGCAGTGGACTGAGTGGAACTGGCGTCACATGGACACTTCATGCTCACGTCAACCCAGGAGCCAGCCAAAAGGGAAGGCACCTAAATGAATGAGACTTAGTCTTAGCCGTGTCAAATAAAATCTATGATGCGGGTTGCTTATCCAAGATACATAGGAATCAGTTCCAGGAACAGTAATAATTTGCATATAATTATCCACAGGCCACACTCACACAACATGCCCTTCCAACAAGACAGTGACCTAAAACTCAAGCATTGTAACCCATATTCCTCTTTTCTCCCCTATATGTTGGAGCACTGCAACACATGCTAAGATAAGAGCACCGCTCTGTTCATCACACACAACATCAAAACACTTCACATACACTCCACAAGCAATATCCTTCCAGCCAAGCATCCATATGGAGTGTAACAAGCACCTGTCCACTGATGCACTTTGGCGCCTCGTTAGGCCCACAATATAAATGCTACTATAATACAACAGTGATATGAAACTGGTTGTAATTGTAGTCCTATGCTAATTGTGCTAAACTAATGCTTGTTTGCCCGTGGTCTATCCTATTTTTTTAGGGGGGAAATGGGTCTGATGACTTCCATGTTTTTGTGAGCAGGGGTTTGGCCATGTTTTTGTGAACAGGGGTTTGGCCACTTAGATGCCTAGGTCAAGAAAGCAAGAGTTGACTTTCTGCTGTTTGCCTCTGGGGTAGAGGTGTAATAGACACTCCTCCCAGGTGTGCATTAGGCTGCAGCCAGTTATGGCAGCGCCAACTGAGCGCCAGTAGGCATGTGGGGTTGGGCAGGCCCTTAGCATGTGAAGGAGGTCGGCATCCGAGGCACGACATCTGGGGCAGAAGGCGTTCATGCAGTGAAATAATCTGTTTATTTTGGCTGGGGTGAGGTATGCTTTTTGTATTATGTAATTCTGGATGAGGCGAAAGCGGGCATTACAGGGAATGTATGTGGGACTACACAGTACCTCAGCCCATTCCTTGTCGGTGAAGGGGCGATGACTGTCTGCCTCCCAGTGTTGCCTAAATGGTGTTCATGTCACCTGTGTGCTGGCATAGTGAAGCAGCGAACCATTTGGTGAGATGCCTTCCCATCTCCATGACACGTAAACACTGGATGGCTAAATGCGTTGTGTGTTCCGCAGCCATGTCCCTTTATTTGGTACCCAGGGCGGCAAACGGAGTTCTACAGTAGAAATTGACTGGGGAAGGCCACTGGTTTTTGTTAGTATTTCATAAGGCAGTAGGGTATTATATTGGTATAAATCACCCAGTGTGTGAATTCCCGCCCCTAGCCAGGCCGTCAGTCACGGAGTCAACCCACGGCGTGCCCTGCTGGGGCAGTGCTGGTGCATATGGAAGCGTTGAATGTGCTCTATATATACCTCTGACCTATCATTGGAATGCGACCCTCAAGAGTAGAGGCTCACGTTGTCTGCATTTGGGGCAGGGGTGTAATAGCAGGAGTATGGATGCAGTTGACAGGGAGAGAGCGGCAGTGTCTTGTAGCTGGAGTCCTGCCAACCACTTCGCTGCCCATTGCAGCTGTGACGCAAGATAGTATTGCTCCACATTAGGCATCACCAATCAGCGCCCATCAGTTGACAGGCAAAGTTTAGTAAGGACTATGCGACATCGGGATTATTCCACATGAATTCTCTCACTGCCAAAAAGGGTAGGTTGAGATGTACAGAGGCAGATAATGGAAGCAAGAAAGACATCTGGGACCGGAGAGCAGCGATCGCCTTCCCCAGGTTACTGTCCAGTAGGTCTGCTTGCTTGTGATAGATTCTGATACCTAGATAACGGAAGGTGTCAGGCCGCCACTTGATGCGACTACCGTTGAGAGCGGGAGCATGGTCCGGGCATGAAAGGATAAAGAAATGTATTTTCTCGAATTAACCGGCAGTCCAGAAAGGTCTGCGAAGTCGCCGAGTATTTGGGCCACAGTAGATGGGATCGATTGCGCATCTCTAAGATATGCCAAGATATCGTCTGCTTATAGCAAGACAATGTGTGTGCCGTCTCCCAGGGGAAACCTCAATCCACACCCTGCTCCTTGACCGCAGCCACTAGTGGCTCAACAGCCAAAGAGAGAAACAGCGGGGACAGCGAGCATCCCTGACAGGTTCTACGACACACCGCTATAGGGGCGGAGATGTAGGGGCCAGTTTTCACCCCAGTCGTCGGCAATGTGTAGAACAAGAGGAGAAATCTGCCATTGATGCCGTATCTGGTCAGGGCAGCAAAAAGAAAGTCCCACTCAAGGAAGTCAAAGGCTTTCTCAAGCTCGAGAACCAGACACCCAGAGTGTGGCCATTTTGAGGGGAGTAGGTAGAGACCCTGAAGAAGCACCTCAAGTTCAATGATGTGCTGCGAGATGGAAAAAGCTGTCTAGTTGGAGTGGACCAGAGATGGGACCAACGGTGCCAGGGGGTCAGCAAGCACCTTAGCCAGGATTTTAGGATCAGCTTTTAAGAGGGCCAGTGGGCAGTAGGAGCCCAGATCAGTAGGATCCCTGTCCGGCTTCGGCTGCAAAACAAGCAGTATTCACATACTGAAGTCGGGAGTATGGTTGCCTGGAGTGCAGCGTTGTAGAATGCATGCAATTGCGGGACAAACGTGTGTGCGTATGTCTTGTAAAACTCGTAGGGGGGCATTCGGGCACAGGTGTCCTTCGCGATTCTAGAGCTCCGACGGCTTTATGCATTTCGAAATGTGAAATTGGTTCTTCTAGTTCTCCGCGCTGCATTGGGGAGATGGCAGGGAGTCGCAACTGAGAGAAAAGGGTTGCATAGTGCTCGTTATCAAAGGTAATAGTCGATGCGTACAAAGCACTTTAGTGTTGAGTTAATTTGGTGTGAATTTCTTGTTGCATTTGTAGTAGTCAAGTTCAATACCGTAGGGCTTGAATGGGGTGGCAAACCTGCTCCTGACCTATAAGCCACGCCAGTAGGCGCCCCGCGCGATGAGGCCGCATGAGTGCGAGAGGGATCCACTGCATAGTTTACACACCTAAGGCACTCTAGGAGAGCAGCACGTTCCTCTCATTTTACATCCAGCTTCCGCACTCTGGCCTCGTCACTGTTCGCGTCTCCAGTTGGAGTTCTCATTCAAGTTTTCTAAAGGCGTCATCGAGGTGCCTGCGGCATTTCCAGCTGATTCCCAGGTTTCATTCCCTGATGGTTACCTTGAAGGCCTCCAATTCTGTAAGTTTGCTAATTGTAGAGCCCTCGTGTATTCAAAGAATTCAGCCGATGTGGACCAGAGTGCTTCACAGAATGGAAGGTTGGAGACACCATGTGGGTATGGCCTGTGGGGGCTACCACCCACTGAAGTTGTAACAACTGAGGATTATGGCCAGAGTGTGTGAGGCCAAGATATATGATTTGCACAAAGAGTGCTTGCGACCCCATTATTCGGTCAATGTGGATGTGTAGACCATGTGGTGCTGAGTAGTGCAAGTACACTCTAATGTCGGGGTAGTGTGTGTGTGCCACATATCCACCAGTGACTCAACAAGTCACCCAAGATACAAGCGTTTGAAACTGAGGCAGTGCGTGACAGCGGGGGAAATGAGTGCGGTGTCAAGGACAGTGCTGAAGTCACCGCTTATCAGCCTTAGGATTTCACTTCAATAGGCCAATACGCCAGATAGGCTGCGGAGAAATGCCGCTTGGTCTGAGCTTGGAGTGTATACCGTCCCTAGTATGAGTTGAAGCCTGTTCAGGCGACATTGTATAAATACATATCGTCCGCCATCACCTCCTCTGCCACAAATGGGGTGCCCGTCCGTACCCAAATCAGTATCCCACTGGCGAAGGACGAAGAGCCAGCAGCAAATATCTGAACACATCAACGGAGTTGATCAGATTATGGGAGAGTCAGGCGAGTTTTCTGCAGAAGGGATGAGTGGATCTGCACTTCCGATATGAGTAGTTCCAGTAACGACGCAATGGAGTTTCCATGCCCCTTATGTTCCATGTGATAATGTTGGTGTGAGACATGTCTGGGTTGTGAATTGGTTCCATCTACAACGCAGTTGTTCATGATGAGGGAGACCTACTGTGCGCTGTGCATGGTATCAGCAGGAGGGGCCAGTCAATGCAGGGAAACACTGCTGGGCTACGAAAAAATAAGAAGGGGGGGGGGTCAATTCAACTTGCAAAACATTATTGGAGCAGATGTGCTACAGGGATCCGCCCAAACTGTGTGGCCAAACAGTGGCAACTATCAAGAATCTCAATCAAGAAAAAAGGAGCATGTGTAGCAGTGCGTGTTTTCACCCCGTACACCCGATGTAGTGCATATGGTGTACTGGCAATGATCTGTGACAAGTTATATGCCAGTGCAGGTGGCAGGTTTACATTGTGACTGTATGACTTAGCGAAAATGGGCCCTTTTGGCTTTGGTCCAGGACAGGCACTGCCTGAAGGCGAATGCTTCTGCAGAAGTGGTCATGAGTCAGGTAAGAAAAGAGAACTGCTACACAATCTGGCTTGCTAGATGGATGGATTACTGTGCCTGGTCCGGATACATACCGGATAAGGGGGTAGGGACGTGGAGCCTGAGGGGAGTGTTTCCGCAGTTCTTGATGAGCACCTGTATAATCGGAATCCAGTTGCTTTTTATCGCACCGGATAAATGACGCTACCATGAGGGTACATTATTTATCAAGTGCAATAAATAGTACCCATTATGAGTTTCTGTGGAATAGCATGCGGATTTGGGGTGTTTAATGCACCATTCGCTACATGGTTAAGTAAATACTGGACTTTTACCTGCTGAAATGTAACAAAGGGTGAGATATTTAATTCACCCGGTAATTACAGCGTGCTGCAAATACCACCCAACTCGAAATTTCAGTCCCTGTGCAAATGGGGGTTTGCAGGGGGTCTGAAAATTCTGACCAACTCCTTATCAGGGGCGTAGCATGCAGCCCTCTCAAATTAAAAAAAAAAATGGCAGGCGCAACATTTTATTAGCATGCTTGACAACCTCACCAGGCGAGGTGTCAAGGAAAATGACATAAATGCCATTACAGGAACTGAAATCGTTTAAATAGTAAAAGAAGCAGAATGATAATAAAATTAAAATAACACCACTAATGGTTGACAAAAGTTTTGAAGCAGAACTCTAATGTGCCAAAAGATCAAAAGAAGAAATGTCTTCCCATCAAATAAAGGACTCTGTAGGAGGGCTCTCCAGAAGTTGTTATTGCCCCGGTTACTTACCGGTAATCTTCATTACTCCGAGTCCTTGTCTTCCTTGCCACAGTATATACATATGAGCCTCCGGCTCCACACAGAACTCCAAGCATAAAAAACAGCGCTCTAGTCTCCCTCTCCCTCCTCCAAGATGGCCCCCAGTGGCTCCAGCCAATCCCATTAAGGGATACAGAGACATCAACTCGACCTGAAAAACCAAGCCGCAGACATGAAGCCACCACCAGGGCCGGGAGGGAAGGGAAACTATACCTCCTCGTCTGTCTTCCTCGCCACAGTATATACATATGAGCCGATACCAAAGCAATCAGCTTCATGTAAGGAAAACAGACCACACCATCAGTGCAGCGAAAAACATAAATTAATATTCAGAGGCATAGAAACCACAAGGACAACCTCTCAAGGAACCCCCGCAGAAAGAACAGAAGAGGCAAAAGAAACAGAACCTTCACCCGGAATCTGAAGGCGGTAATGGGACATGAAGGCATGAGGGGACGACCAAGTAGCAGCCCTGCAAACATCCACCATGGACACCCCTTTGAAGGAAGCCCATGACACAGCAACAGTTCGGGTGGAACGGCCCTGAACAGGAAGGGAGGGGACCTCAGAAACCGAAGCATATGCCAACATAATGGCCTCCTTAATCCAACGACTGATCGTGGAGAGGGAGGGCTTCAGGCCCTGACGCGACAAACCAAAATTGACAAACAAGTTGTCCACCTTACAAAAGGAAGACGTGCGTGACAAATAAATCAATAAGGCACGACGAACATCCAAGAGGTGCAAAAGGGATTCCTCAGCCGAGGAAGGATCAGGACAAAAGAACCGGAAGAACCACTTCAGCAGACCGGTGAAAATAAGAATCCACCGTAGGTATAAATGTAGGATGAGGGCGTAAGACCACACGGTCCGAAAAAACCAACAAAAATGGGGCAGAACGAAGGAAAGCACCAAACTCACCCATACGCCTGGCAGAAGCAATAGCCACAAGAAACACTACCTTGAGCGTCAAAAACTTCAAGTCCACCGACTCCAACGGCTCAAGGAGCCAACTGCAAGGAACGCAAAACCAAAGGAAGGTCCCAAGGAGTAGGACACATGATAGGACGGGGGCGCAGGAAAGAAAGAGATTTAAAAAGACGGGACACCAATGGCGAAATGGACACCAAAGGCAGGACATGGAAAGCACGAATGGCGGCCCACTGAGTCCGAAGAGTCGAAATGGCCAAGCCCAACAAGAACCATCATTCAAAAAATCCAGAATGCGAGCTGGGTCCAAAGAAGACATTGACAGCCCGCGCTCCACACACCAAGAAGCAAAATCATCCCAATGTTTCGCGTAGGACTACAGCGTAGAAGGCCTCCGGGACTGCTGACTGACCCCAGCCACAGTAACAGAACAACCTTCACGCATCAGAGAATCCCTCTCAAGAGCCAGGCCCGCAGACCCAGGGAACGGAACACAGGCAGAAGAAGAAGAGGACCCTCCAGAGGGTAATAAACAAAACAGTTTGCCAGTACTGTGAACTGGATTATATGGATTACATTTGAAGAGCTATCAATCGCTCTCTCAAGCTGACCACTTTTTCAGTCGCTACAAATTCAAAGCACAAAGACTTTAAGGATAGATGTTTATTAAATTCAACTTATAAATTTAGATCTGTTTTTTAGATTATGTTTTTTTGTTATTTGTTTTTTCAAATCATCTTATTCAAAAGATCACACAATATATACAAAAATAAACAGTCAGTTGGGAGGAGAACCAAATTGAAAGGGCCGGGAAAGGGTCAATAACACATTATGGGCAACACTTAGACACTTGACATACAATTAGACACTAGACAACATATATAAGTAGTACATGAAAATTAGGGTTGGTAGAGGTTAATGGCGTTATTTACAACTATATATAACAAAGCAGCTGTGTTTTATTCTCCTAGATGTAAGTTGTTCATCGAAATGAATGAAGAACATTGATAATTTTCTTGTCACTCAATGAATGAGCAATTTAAATAGAGCTTAGACAAGGAATCAAATCATTTTAACGCCTACAATTGGCCTTAGTATTCACAAAACAGCCACTATAGTGGCGCCACCATTCATCTACCACCTTAATAGTTCATAGGTCAATAGTTCATAGGTCGACGCGTTTCGAATCCTATCTAATTGTGTAGGATTCTCTTCAGGACCAAACCAACTCAATCTGTGAAAAAATAAGTGAAAAAAACTCTGTCAGTGGAAACTAAAGAAAGACTCTCGGGTCACATTCTACATCCAACCACTCTCAATATGTTACCTGTCATCCTTTCAACCTTGTTTTAGGCGTGATGAGTTTACTGAAAAAGAATCGAAACAATATGTTTCAGAAATTGTGCACGTGAGTTGAACATTTTGAAAAACAACTCCGTGACGGTCGTATAGGTACTTACAGATTCCTAAGGTAAAGCCTCCCTTTTGAATACGTGTCCAATTGGTTAATTTTTTAGTTCCAATTGAGGGGGCGCATTCGCCTCGTGCAATCAATCTAAAATGAAAAAACAACGGATGTGGTTATTCCGTTGTGGTCAATGAACCGACCTGATAAGCGAGCCAGAGAGCACCAGTTTACCGTGCAACTCCGCTCGCGTTTACTTGCTAGATCGCGGGCTCTGTTTACCTGAGGCTGCGTGATTCTCCTCCAGTATGGGTCGCGGTCGGTTTGAAAAAACGCGATACCAAATGGGCGGAAAAGCCTCTATTTACTCGCATTCATTTCCGGTCCCTGTGATAAGCTATACATAGGGAAGACAAATCAGGAAATAAGACAAAGGTTGTCCCAACATAAATCAAGGATAAAGAGGAAAGTGGTCACTGCCCCACTAGTTCAACATTGGATGGATCAACTGCACAGTGAACAAGACCTAAAATGGACTGTTATTTCGAAAATTGACCCTGACCCCAGAGGCGGAGACGTAGAGGCCAAATTGCGACAACGTGAGGCTATGTTAATCTTGAAATTTAATACAGCCACACAAGGGTTAAATGAAATGTCGGAATTGTACAGCCTATGAAGATCTGTACATGCTTCTAAAGATGTGACATCACTACACCATGGCACCTTAAGTGCGTTTCCCATACATGACTGCAACAAGAAGCCGGAGGGCCCTCCGGCAGACTGAAAACTACAAATCCCATGAGCCCCTGACCCGTAAACCGGAAATGAATGCGAGTAAATAGAGGCTTTTCCGCCCATTTGGTATCGCGTTTTTTCAAACCGACCGCGACCCATACTGGAGGAGAATCACGCAGCCTCAGGTAAACAGAGCCCGCGATCTAGCAAGTAAACGCGAGCGGAGTTGCACGGTAAACTGGTGCTCTCTGGCTCGCTTATCAGGTCGGTTCATTGACCACAACGGAATAACCACATCCGTTGTTTTTTCATTTTAGATTGATTGCACGAGGCGAATGCGCCCCCTCAATTGGAACTAAAAAATTAACCAATTGGACACGTATTCAAAAGGGAGGCTTTACCTTAGGAATCTGTAAGTACCTATACGACCGTCACGGAGTTGTTTTTCAAAATGTTCAACTCACGTGCACAATTTCTGAAACATATTGTTTCGATTCTTTTTCAGTAAACTCATCACGCCTAAAACAAGGTTGAAAGGATGACAGGTAACATATTGAGAGTGGTTGGATGTAGAATGTGACCCGAGAGTCTTTCTTTAGTTTCCACTGACAGAGTTTTTTTCACTTATTTTTTCACAGATTGAGTTGGTTTGGTCCTGAAGAGAATCCTACACAATTAGATAGGATTCGAAACGCGTCGACCTATGAACTATTGACCTATGAACTATTAAGGTGGTAGATGAATGGTGGCGCCACTATAGTGGCTGTTTTGTGAATACTAAGGCCAATTGTAGGCGTTAAAATGATTTGATTCCTTGTCTAAGCTCTATTTAAATTGCTCATTCATTGAGTGACAAGAAAATTATCAATGTTCTTCATTCATTTCGATGAACAACTTACATCTAGGAGAATAAAACACAGCTGCTTTGTTATATATAGTTGTAAATAACGCCATTAACCTCTACCAACCCTAATTTTCATGTACTACTTATATATGTTGTCTAGTGTCTAATTGTATGTCAAGTGTCTAAGTGTTGCCCATAATGTGTTATTGACCCTTTCCCGGCCCTTTCAATTTGGTTCTCCTCCCAACTGACTGTTTATTTTTGTATATATTGTGTGATCTTTTGAATAAGATGATTTGAAAAAACAAATAACAAAAAAACATAATCTAAAAAACAGATCTAAATTTATAAGTTGAATTTAATAAACATCTATCCTTAAAGTCTTTGTGCTTTGAATTTGTAGCGACTGAAAAAGTGGTCAGCTTGAGAGAGCGATTGATAGCTCTTCAAATGTAATCCATATAATCCAGTTCACAGTACTGGCAAACTGTTTTGTTTATTGCTTAATAGGCGCAGCCTTACTGTGTTGTACGCCAGACCCTACTTGTTTCTTAGTGAATTAGCGGGCGCCGGCTCGCGAGGGGCACCTCCGAGACAAGATTATTGTCTCAAATTTTCGAACCCATTGTTTGCCACAGGCCTTGGGCTGTGGCTAGTTGTTAAAAGTAGCTTGTAGCTTTTCATTGACGGGCAGTTAGTCGAGTCACTTGTTTTTTTGCGTTTCACTCGTTTTTTCACAATTTTATGTTGCACTTATTACATTTTTTGAATGAAGAATGAGAGTGTATGTATGAATACCCTATAGGTTAAAGAAATCTTGTATTCACCCTTCTTACTATGTCAGAAGATCAGACCTTCGCATACAGCGAAGATCACATTAAAAAACTGTTGAAGGACCCTCCCACATTTGGCTCCGCCACACTCAGTAATACGGCACAAGTGAGTAATGAATCAGACAAACTGATTCGTTTGAAGAAGAAACAAATAAGGACGGATTTGCACGGTCACTACCTGCTCCAACATCTGAGGTCAGGAACCATACCATCAGGGCTAATTGTAAAGAATATACCAGTCATATTCACCGAGGATAATATATACAAGAAAGGATTCAGCTACATTGAGACCAAATGTAGTCGGGATCTGATGGTGTTAACCATTGAAACTGCGCAACGTTTATCTAAAGCACAACTCGAGGAGATAGAGAAATTAGAATCAGAAATTAAAATCAATCCTTTGATCCAGGATTGTAAAGTTTTACTTGAGCGAGTTGAAAAAGAAATACTGGAATTTAAAGATTTTACTATCCAACAGAAAGATAATAACTTTGAAAGAGATAAACGGAATTTCACATTCGAAAAAACATATCCGTACTTACAACAAGAATTTTATTCAAGACCAGAAGCAAGACGCTTCCTGAACGACAACCAAGGGAGATCTCGCTCCAAGTTTCTCACATTTTCAGAAACATCCTCCTCTGGAGGTAGCGACTCTGAGCAAGCAGGCCCCCGCCCGCGATTCAATCAAAGAGGGGGTTACCAGAGGAACTATCAGCCACAATATCAACAAAATTATCAGTCCAACTTTCAAAATCAGCAGCAACAACAGACTTTTTTAGGACAGGACGCACAAAAACCACGTGGGAAAACCAGATACAACCAGCCATGGGAAATGTCAACGCGAAGGCAAAATTACAAGAATTAACATCTCATACAAAATCTTCCATCTTCAATCTCTCAAATACGACACTAACACCATCGGAAATCAGTGTCCTTGAAAAGGGACTCACATTTGTACCATCAAGATTTACTGACTTCGTGAGATTAAAACTTGAATTTATAGAATTTTGCCGAAACATTCGACTGACTACATTCTTTGCTGATAAAGAGAATTCTCTTCAAACGGAGACCACTGGTTTCAAAAGAAAATCAAGCTTCTGCCCTCCAGCACATAAAGTGCCTAAAGAGGTCACATATTTTGGAAAAACGGTACTCTCAGCCTTAGCTGTACAGGAGAAACGAAGGAACGGATATGTTAAACCGAATTTGTCTCAAGATCAGAAGTCGGCTCTGCAAACTATTAAACAGAATGACAACATTATAGTGAAACAGGCCGACAAAGGCGGATCCATAGTAGTATGGGGAACACCAAACTACATTCAAGAAGCAGTCAGACAACTGTCGGATTCCACGTGCTATCGGAAAATTAATAAGGATCCAACATTGGATCTACAAAATGAATTGGGATCGATATTAAAAACTGGACTCGATCAAGGATTTCTCGGGAAGAATGAATTCAATTTCTTGTCTAATAAATACCCACGGACTCCATTATTTTATGTGTTACCCAAGGTGCACAAAAATGCAGATAACCCACCGGGCAGACCTATCATTTCTGGATGCGACTCACTGTTCGAACCAGTTTCCAAATTTATTGATTTTTTCCTGAAACCTTTCATTTTAACGGTAAAATCCTTCATTCTGGATACAACTGATTTTTTATCAAAACTGGAACAAATGACATTCATTGAGAATCGAGACACATTAGTAAGCATGGACATAGTCTCGCTGTACACCCAAATCCCCCAGGACCAGGCTTTGGAGGTTCTAGAGATTTTTTTGAACAAGCGAGAGAGCCCTATGAGAATTCCAACAGATTTCATATTACAACTGGCGAAACTGGCCCTCACAAAGAACTATTTCAAGTTTGGTGAAGAATTTTATTTTCAAACAAGAGGAGTAGCCATGGGCTGTCCTTTTGCCCCGGAATTGGCAATTCTTTATATGAGCCAATATGAAGAGATGTTCGTTTATAATAATAACCCATTCCTCCAGTGGATAGGAGGATGGGTAAGATATATAGACGATATTTTTTTCAAATGGTCAGGATCACATGAACAACTGGTTGAATTTCACACCTGGATCAACGACAGGACAAGTGATATCAAATTTACACTACAAACTTCTAAAACAAGAATGTCCTTTCTGGACGTCGAAGTATATTGTGTAGACGGACGACTAGTCACCACCCTTTTTAAGAAGGACACGGATCGCAATAAAGCGCTAGATTTCTCGAGCAATCATCCAAGAAGTCTCAAACAAAACCTTCCGATAGGGCAGTTTCTGCGCATCCGCAGAAACTGCACATTCAAAGATGAATTCATGTATCATGCGAATATCTTGAAAAACAAACTTCAAGACCGGGGATACCCGGTGAAACTATTAAATCAATCCATCAAAAGAGCATGGTGCACACCTAGAGAGGAATTGTTAAAAAGGAGACAGAAACAACAACAGACACGGATTGTCTGCGTGTCAACATATTGTCCTACATCGAATTTCCTCAAAAAACTGATCTACCAGAATTGGCATCTGATTAAAGATCTAGACACTCAATTTTCGCAACATCCTTTATTTGCCTTCAAAAAGGATAAAAGCATTGCGAATTATATTGTCAGAGCAGCGATTCCTAAGACTAAACCAGTGACAGTGAGGGACTATGTCAATTTGCCACCTATTAAAGGTCATCATAAATGCGGCACATGCCTCTGCTGTGCTTCTACTCAGGAAGGGGATCTATTCCAGCACTCAGGAATATCCTGGAAACATGACCAGTTCACCAACTGCAAATCAAAAAATGTGGTGTACGGGATCCTATGTCCCTGTGATAAGCTATACATAGGGAAGACAAATCAGGAAATAAGACAAAGGTTGTCCCAACATAAATCAAGGATAAAGAGGAAAGTGGTCACTGCCCCACTAGTTCAACATTGGATGGATCAACTGCACAGTGAACAAGACCTAAAATGGACTGTTATTTCGAAAATTGACCCTGACCCCAGAGGCGGAGACGTAGAGGCCAAATTGCGACAACGTGAGGCTATGTTAATCTTGAAATTTAATACAGCCACACAAGGGTTAAATGAAATGTCGGAATTGTACAGCCTATGAAGATCTGTACATGCTTCTAAAGATGTGACATCACTACACCATGGCACCTTAAATGCGTTTCCCATACATGACTGCAACAAGAAGCCGGAGGGCCCTCCGGCAGACTGAAAACTACAAATCCCATGAGCCCCTGACCCGTAAACCGGAAATGAATGCGAGTAAATAGAGGCTTTTCCGCCCATTTGGTATCGCGTTTTTTCAAACCGACCGCGACCCATACTGGAGGAGAATCACGCAGCCTCAGGTAAACAGAGCCCGCGATCTAGCAAGTAAACGCGAGCGGAGTTGCACGGTAAACTGGTGCTCTCTGGCTCGCTTATCAGGTCGGTTCATTGACCACAACGGAATAACCACATCCGTTGTTTTTTCATTTTAGATTGATTGCACGAGGCGAATGCGCCCCCTCAATTGGAACTAAAAAATTAACCAATTGGACACGTATTCAAAAGGGAGGCTTTACCGTAGGAATCTGTAAGTACCTATACGACCGTCACGGAGTTGTTTTTCAAAATGTTCAACTCACGTGCACAATTTCTGAAACATATTGTTTCGATTCTTTTTCAGTAAACTCATCACGCCTAAAACAAGGTTGAAAGGATGACAGGTAACATATTGAGAGTGGTTGGATGTAGAATGTGACCCGAGAGTCTTTCTTTAGTTTCCACTGACAGAGTTTTTTTCACTTATTTTTTCACAGATTGAGTTGGTTTGGTCCTGAAGAGAATCCTACACAATTAGATAGGATTCGAAACGCGTCGACCTATGAACTATTGACCTATGAACTATTAAGGTGGTAGATGAATGGTGGCGCCACTATAGTGGCTGTTTTGTGAATACTAAGGCCAATTGTAGGCGTTAAAATGATTTGATTCCTTGTCTAAGCTCTATTTAAATTGCTCATTCATTGAGTGACAAGAAAATTATCAATGTTCTTCATTCATTTCGATGAACAACTTACATCTAGGAGAATAAAACACAGCTGCTTTGTTATATATAGTTGTAAATAACGCCATTAACCTCTACCAACCCTAATTTTCATGTACTACTTATATATGTTGTCTAGTGTCTAATTGTATGTCAAGTGTCTAAGTGTTGCCCATAATGTGTTATTGACCCTTTCCCGGCCCTTTCAATTTGGTTCTCCTCCCAACTGACTGTTTATTTTTGTATATATTGTGTGATCTTTTGAATAAGATGATTTGAAAAAACAAATAACAAAAAAACGTAATCTAAAAAACAGATCTAAATTTATAAGTTGAATTTAATAAACATCTATCCTTAAAGTCTTTGTGCTTTGAATTTGTAGCGACTGAAAAAGTGGTCAGCTTGAGAGAGCGATTGATAGCTCTTCAAATGTAATCCATATAATCCAGTTCACAGTACTGGCAAACTGTTTTGTTTATTGCTTAATAGGCGCAGCCTTACTGTGTTGTACGCCAGACCCTACTTGTTCCTCCAGAGGGTAAGGCACGAATGGCAAAGCCCATCCTGGAGACACAGCCAATTCCAACAGCAGGGGATACCATGGGCGGCATTCCCAACCCGGAGCAATCAGAAGCACAAAGGACCCCTCCCTCTTGATTTTCAGCAAGACCGATGGAATCAGGGGAACCGGGGAAAAGGCAAACAACAGACCCGCCGGCCAAAGGAACGACAGAGCGTCCACCCTCCAGGCACCCTGGCAAGGCATAATCGTGCAAAAACAGTGGATTTTGGCATTGCACTGGGAAGCAAACAGGTCCACAATCGGAAAGCCAAACATCCTCTGCAATCTCCTGAACATCAATCGAGTGAGGGACAAAGACCCCATGGAAGGAAACACCCAGCTCAGACAATCCGCCACAGTGTTCTCCGGACCCGGAAGGTAAATGGCTGACAGGGACGCCAGGTTCACCTCCGACCAACCACAAATCTGACGGCTGAGGCAACTGAGGGAACGAACCTTGCACCCCCCTTGATGGTTCACATAAGACATCACCACCTGATTGTCCGTCCGGACCTGAACATGGCGACCCTGAAGGAGATCCGAGAAATCCAACAGACCCAAAAGGACGGCCTACAGCTCCTTGTAGTTGAAAGAACAAGACAACATCGACCGAGGCCAAACCCCCTGAGTCGTCGAATCCCCCAGAGTAGCACCCCACCCCAGCAGGCTGGCATCTGTAGTGAGAACGTTGGTGGGAACAATCATAAAAGGGCGGCCCCTGGACAGACGACCCTCGTCCAACCACCAACCCAGGACCATCCGAACAGCCTCCAACATAGGAATCAAAACCTCCATATTGAGGGAACAGGGGTCCCAATGCGACAAAATGTAGGACACCACCGGATACATGCGGAGGCGAACCCAAGGCACCGTCAACAAAGATGCCGACATCAGACCCTGAACCCTCAACCATAGGCTCACAGGATGCGAATGACCCAACAACAGGGAACGAAGAGCAGACATCAGGGACAGAATCCGGGGAGGGGGCAGGAACATCATCCCCAACTGTGTCCTGAACAGAGCCCTAATGAAAGTCAATTCCTGCGCAGGAACCAGGGAGGACCTCGGCACATTCACGAGGAACCCGTGACATTCCAGGACCTGGCACACCTTCCGGACATGCAACTCCGCCTGAAAAAGAGAAGAAGCGGCAAATAGAATGTCATCCAGATAAGGAAAAACACTAATGCCCTACCCATGCAGATGCCCAATAAGAGGAGCCAGAACCTTAGTAAAGACCCTGGGAGCAGAGCAGAGCCCAAATGGTAATACCTGGAATTGGTAATGACGACCCAGGACGCAAAACCTGAGAAACCGCTGAGAGTCGGGATGAACAGGGATATGCAGATAAGCATCCCACAAGTCTATGGAAGCAAGGAAATCATCCTGAGACACCAGAGGAAGGACCAATTGAAGCGAAACCATTTTGAATTTCTGGTGAGGGATGAAAGTATTGACCCACTTCAGGTCCAGTACAGGTCGAAGATCCCCGGTGCGCTTGGACACCAGAAACAGGATGGAATACACGCCCAACCCCAACTGACGGTCGAGCACAGGACTCACCGCATTTTCCGGCCACCAGGGAATCAATTCCTTCCAAAAGCGCCAACCGTTACAGAGGATCCCTGTGACAAGGAGCGGCCTTGAAACAGTTTGGGGGAGTCTTGGCAAACCCAAGGTGCACACCTTCCGAAACCACCTGAAGAACCCATTGGTCCGACACAGTTACTCACCAAGAACCCATGAAGCAAGGGAGGCGACCCCCAACCGGACCTACACCAGGAGCAATCCAGTCATGATTTGGAAGCAGGAGCGGAGGAGGCAGATGCACCGGAGAACCGGGACTTATCAAAGGAAGGAGCACCCCGGCCACGCCCCCTTCCACGAAAGGGCTGACCAGCCCGACCCCTCCTAGAAGGACCAAAAGCCCCTGTGAACCAAAGGCACGGAAGCGGCCACTCCGTACAGGAGCAAGCAGTTTACGGTCCTCCGCTGTCTTCTTCACAATCTCGTCCAGAGGTGAACCAAAAAAGCTCAACCCCAGAAAAGGGGATCAACATCAGCAGGTTTTTCTGCGCAGCATCAGCCTTCTATGAACGGAGCCACAACTGACGCCTCGCAGCCACAGGAGACCCAGCCGCCGGCCTCGCCGCCCCCAAAGAATCAAAAGAGACATCTGAAAGCAGGCGAACCTGTTGCTCCATCATAGCCAGGGTAGAAGAAACATCCTCCCCTGGTCCATCAATTCAGACAGAGACTGAAAATCCTTAAGCAAGGACTGGATAGTGCAATATGAATAGGCAGCAGCCCGGATAGAAAAATTTGCAGCCGCAAAAGTGCGTTTCACCGCACCATCCACTTTACGGTCAACCGGGTCAGCAGGAGAAGAATCCTCTGAAACAACAGTCCCATGGGAAGACATGCTGGCCAACAAAGAGTCAACCCTCACCGAGGAAGGGTATTTCACAGCAAAATCCTTCAGCGGGTACCTCTTACTCAAAAAACGCGGACAGGAACCCTTGTCCACATCTCACCATTCATTCTCCAAGACCTTCAAAACAGAACGTAGAGGCAAAGAATCAGGCTCAGGACGCGGATACTGTGAAAACAGATCGTCCTCCAGAAGCACAACAGAAGCCGGAAATACCAAGTTCTCACGAATGTGACCCAGCACCTCCTTAAGGTCTGCACCCTGCACAAAGCGACCCCTGACATCAACTTCATCATCAATGTCAGAATCAGCAGCAGCTCCATCAAATTTCTTTTTAGGAGGAACAGGCACCTGACAGTGTAATGCTGCAGACACAGCAGAATTGATCATCAGCTGAAATAATTCCATGGAAGGAACATACACCCCTGAACCAGAAGCTTCATGCAATGAACCAGGAGCACTAATTTTAGAAGAATCATCCATGACAGCCACACTTGTGAACGAGTGCAAAAATAAACACAGGCAATGAGTAGAACAACCCGCCCGGTAAAAAAAAAAAGGTCCTGAGGTTGCTAGGCAACCGAACAAACCACACCTCGTCCGAAGTGAAAAAAAAAACATAAAATCAGCCGGAAGAGCCGCGCGCACACTCAAAAACAGTCTCAGACCGTTGCGTGCCAAACAGAGCCCTGAATGCGCCCCTACCGCAGTAGACACGACGAAGAGGCAGCAAACACAGGCTGACGCTCAAACTGGCAGTAGGCAAGGAAAGCGAACGGAAGCCTCCGGCCCCCATTGTCAGCGCACCCGGCCGCGCAACGTCAACTCAGCAGAACGCGCGGCCGGCAAGGAAAGATAAAAATTAAAGAAGCGGCAGAGCAGGACTCAAGGCGTCCCGCCCAACGGTAGAAAAACAAATACAGCCGCAAACAAACGCCACGAAAGTCCGCTAAGCAGGACACAAGGCTCGGAGGCAGAAGAAGGGGGAAAAAAAAAATACAATTGAAACACATCAAATAAAAACGCCATGAACATACACATTAAGAAAAGAACAAACACTACTTTCCCCCAACTAGATACCTAAGGACAGGAGGGGTTGCTTAAGCAAGACCCCAGTCCCACTCACCTGACCAGCAGGGAACACAGCACTTGGAGAAGTGCAGAAAAAAAAGAACAGGTCGAGTTGATGTCTCTGTATCCCTTTATGGGATTGGCTGGAGCCACTGGGGGCAATCTTGGAGGAGGGAGAGGGAGACTAGAGCGCTGTTTTTAGGTCTCGGTAATATCCGGGAAGTCCGAGAACTAATGTTTCTTAGTGGGACTATTTGTCCCGCCTCACTTTTTGCCTCTCTCCCATTGGCTGGCTTCCTAAACGGAGGCCAGCTGGAAGAGAGAGCAGTCCCTCCGAATAGGCTCCGTCTTTTTCGGATTTGGGGGCGTAAGTTTTGCTGTTCCTTAGACAGTGACGTTGTCTGTCACTCAAAACAGCAAAACACGCCCCCAATCCGAAAAAATTCTGAGTTGACGGCCGCCATTTTATTTTTTTGCCACTGGAGACGGTGTCTGCAGCCTCTCCCGCCGCCGCTGAGCCCCCGCTCAAGCCGATCCTGGCACGGTCTGTCTTTCTTTTATTTTACCTCTCCCCTTTTGTCCTCCCCTCCCCAATGTGCCGTGTCTTTTTCCCGCCCCCTTCCGCTGCCTGCCCCGGGCGCCCCACTGCCACTGGAGACGAAGAAGGGGTGGGGGGTACAGAATGGCATCAGCATTAACAGGCGCCTCTTTCTCAATTAAGAATCGTTTATATATTTTGACTGGACTGCTCCAGAATGGTGACTGGTGTCTTGTGGTCTTCTCGCTACATTTAGCATGACATTTCCCAAAATATGGGTTCAGAGTCCTACCCCGGAAACATAAATATTGCTTGTGCGGTGACACTGACATGTATCAGCGAGAAAGGCTGCAATGTCATACTGACATCAGGTTGCGCGCTACACAATGCCAAACAATAACTAAAACACAAAATGTATGACTTTTTGACTTTGTGCTGGGCGTATTGCTTTGCGGTATCATCTGTACCCAAGGAAGAGGGAGCCCTTTGCTACCCATATGATCTTGAGCATGTGTGCTTATCCCTTGTTTTTTTACGGTTGACATGTTCAGTGACGTATGCACTGTATGTGGGCAAAAAAACTGCTCCACATAATGAGGCTGCATTGGCCCCCACACTGCTCTTACAGACTTTCCCAGGCGGAAGTTGTTCCGAGACAATGCAGAAGGGCTGAGGATGTACACTATTCTCATTGTTGAAGTGCAGGAAACATATTTTGTCAGATGAGTTAGGCAGCGTTTCTGCCGGATAAGAGACGAGGGTTGTGAAACAGTGGCAAAGAGGGCCGGCTATCCTTGAGCCCCAGGGGAGCCGGTGAGCGACAGGCGCCTGCTCCACTGAGATGCAAGTAGCACAATGGGTTTGTACAAGGGTGGAAAATTCAGCAGCAGCGGTCCTTTTCGACAATCCTCTGCCTCTGAAAGGGATATTTGGAACCTCGGCCGGCCGCCCGCGGGTGCACCCCTGGATGCGATAAAGAAGGGGGGCTCATTAGGGGCCGAGCACCCCAGGGGGCATGGGGAGACTGCTGGCACTGCAGCTCCTGTGCGGGGAGGGAAGAGTTGACTCATCGTCCGCAGCTCTACGCTCGTGGGGGGCGGGGGGAGTTACATGCCACCCCCACCACATAGTGTCATTTTTGGAGCCCCTGCGGTCGCTCTCATTAAGGCGCACTGGTTCCGGGGTTGAGGGCGCGTGGCAGAGGCCTGTGCCACCGGCAGCAATCGCTAACGGGTGAAGGAGCAGCAGGGCACTTCCTGCCCGTGCCCTGCAATCATTTACCTGGGCAGCCATGTTTTCACAGCCTTCAAACGAGCGGCCTTAAACACCCTCAGTGCTAATGTTTAACAGAGGGCGACCCCCGCACTACCCCACCGGAGAAATGGGCAGCCACGTGTAGGAGACAATCCCCTCCACCCAACTCTTTACTCTCAGCAGAGGCACCCCTGCCTCACTCTCTGGGCCAACACTCAGCTTTCTGTGCCCACAGTAGCTCTAGCCCACCCCGGGCTCTCTGTATCCACACCAACCCATCCTGGATTCTCTGCAAACACAGCAGCAATTCCCGGATTCATTGTACCCACAGCAACCCATTCCAGGCACTCCGTACCCACAACGGCCCATTCAAGGCTCTCTTAACCCACAACAGCATGTTCGGAATTAGCTGAACCCAAACCGCATTCCGGGTTTTCTGTACCCACAGCAGCCTATCAAGGGCTCTCTATATCCACAACAGCCAATCCAGGGCTCTCTGTGTCCACAACAGCCAATCCAGGGCTCTCTATACCCACAGCAGCCCATCCAGGGCTCTCTGTGCCCACAACAGCCAATCCAGGGCCCTCTATACCCACAGCAGCCCATCAAGGGCTCTCTATACCTACAGCAGCAAATCCAGTGCTCTCTGTGCTCAGACCAGCTATCCAGGGATCTATATATCCACAGCAGCCGACCCATGGCTCTCTGTTCCCACAGCAGCCCGCCTCGGGTCCTCTACCAACATCGGCCCATCCCGGGCTCTCTGTACACACAGCTTGCACCCTAATCTGCAAGTCCCCGAGGCTGCCCACCCCGGGCTCGCTGTACCCACAGCAGCAAATCTAGGGCTCTCTGTTCTGTACCCACCACAGCTTTCACCCTAAGCTGTATGTCCCCGAGGCTGCCCACCCCGGGCTCACTGTACCCACAGCAGCAAATCTAGGGCTCTCTGTACCCACAGCTTGCACCCTAAACTGTATGTTGCCGAGGCTGCCCACCCTGGGCTCTCTGTACTCATATTAGTTCAGCTTGGCTCTGTGGGTACCCACAGTGCCCCTTCTCGAGCTCTCTGTCCCCACATAAGCCCACCATGGGCTCTCAACAACCGTTCGATAAACTGACCGCACTGCAGGGCGACTTGGATGTGCCAACTGTATTATATTGCAGTTGTATTTCCACAGCGCTTTCATACCCGATGCGAGACCCAATGCGCTTAAGATTTAAGAGACATTCTCGGACAGGTGGACAATTCTTTATACATTAAATCCAGTCACAGCTTTTATTATTATGTTATTAAACCAAACTGCCAGTACTCATCCATGGAGTTCCTGACTTTACAAAAGTCTGTTAATTTTTCATACCAGTTCATAACATCATACAATTCAAAGAAAATGAGTTTGAACCAGAACGGTTATTTATGCAGCTTTTATTAAAATGTTTTTTTCCTGAAGGGTCGGAGTATTTCATTGTCAAATCATTCTTTTTGTAAATAGAATGGTTACGATTTTATAATTTATGTTGGTGTCATAGCAAATGAATACAATTAGCCGTGATAAGAATTCCCTCATACTGATGAAGGACCATTTGTGAATGATAAAATATGAACATAATTTTAAAACCCAAGGAAGAAGAGTTCCGGTTCCCATTTAACGCCAATTGTTTTACACCACCCGGGGAGGGCTCCTGAGACTGGGTGCACGAGGGCGGCCGCGTGCTCGGTCTCGCGGGCGTGAAAGGAGAGCGCACGTGCAACGCGAGGAGCGAGCACCCGGCGTGCAAAATATAAAAGTTAACTGCCCAAAAGTAAACATTTCCAAGGCTATATATTTATCAATCCAGGCAGCTCTCTAGCACTACATCACTTTATCTATTTCTCTCTCACTCTCACTACCTCACTATATCACCACACACTCTCAAAAAATAACTACATCACTCTCTCACTACCTCACAACTTCACTCTCTCTTTTTAAATTAATAATTCACTCTATCTCACTACCTCACTCTCAAATACACTAAGTCACTTACACTCTCTCTTTCACTACCTCACTACATCACTGTTTCTATCTTAATACCTCACAACATCACTAACACTCACTACTTCACTCTCTCTTTCAATACATCAATCTTTCTCTATCTCACTACCTCACAACGTCACTCTCCATCACTACCTCACTCTCTATCTACCTCACTCTCTCACTACATCACTCACTCTCTATTTCAATACCTCTCTATCTCGCTACCTCACTCTCTCTCTGCTAATGCAATATGTAACACATGTGCAAACACTTAAACTATTCACAATAGAAATGACAATAACATTTACTTAGGGATAAAAAATAAAATAAAAAAATAAGCAATGCCAATAGCTCTACCTATAATATTGCCGAGACCATTGCATTGTAAATGCTTGTTTATGCTTGGAGTTCTGTGTGGAGCCGGAGGCTCATATGTATATACTGTGGCGAGGAAGACGGACGAGGAGGTAATGCTTCCTGGGGCTCCAGCTACTCCCAGGACCCTCTCTGCAGAAAGCAGACCTGTCAATAGAGGTGAACTCCCCTCCCGCCTCACCTCTGTTGACAGCCCTGTAAAATGGGGGTGGAGAGGGCAGGATCTAGAGCATCATACCAGGTGTGACTTAAGGCTGCTATGAGGTGAGCCAACCAGAACCTCAAACAAGTGAGTCTCACTCTAAACGAGTGAGACCATAAGTCTTTCGAAGAGGGATTTATGTAATGACATTTTACTGTCTTAAAAGCTGTTTGTTCAGATATTAAAATACCACACGCAAACACACTCCAAATGGGATCATACTAAACATTTGGAAGTGCTAGTCTCCGATCAACAGGCGTGAAAAAACCCCGCCATTGACACTAGGCAGTGCTTATCCTGACCGCGACTGTCCCCTCCCAAATGTGTCTTTCTTTTGCATCCCTTGCTCCCTGCAAACCCTCCGGTGCACTCTGCTCACCACTTGCCCCCGTGCAGCAGCCCCCGCTCCCGGCAGGCGGCGCTAGCAGTTAGCAGCTCTCTCTTGATCGCCCGTAGATCACTGAACAAACCACTTGCGACCGCCATGATTGTAGACTACCGGCTCCTCGAATCAGCATTTCCGATGCTCACAGCGCTCGCTCTCCAACCTCGCGCTTCCTGATTGGACAGAAACCTTTGACAAGGAGTATTCGCCAATTGGAGTTCAGGTGCTTTAGACGGGACCTTAGATTCCGTGACTCCGATTGGCCAGGAATGAAAACGAGGCGGGAAATTTGAATAGCCTATTATAATTGAGAGAGCTGGGGGGGTGCGGTCTACACGATCTGTCAGAGAAAGTTTAATCCTGAGCAAATAACGTCAGAGTAAGAAGCCTGCTCAGAGATGTGTGTCAACATCAGACGAGTTACTCGTGGTCCAAAAAGTAAACTAGGGTTGTCAAGTCTAATACCAAAGCAGAAGCATACAATAATACGAATTTAGCATACTACCAATGCTTAGTTGTTTCATTATTTTTGTTTTTAAAACTGGGTTTTGACAACGTCACTTTCAAACAAATCTATTGCTTATAGTATAAATTGAGTGGATCGAGCTAAAGAAAACAAGCATTTCCAATGCAATAGGTCTCGCATTAGGAAAATTTGAGCTATTGGCATTGTAAATGACACATTTTGTATTTATGTGTTGGTTTTAAAAATAGCAAAATTAATAGCTTTATCATTTACAATGCCAATAGTTTTAACTTTCGCAAATGTGACACCTATGGAATTTGTAATGCAATATGTGTTGTATTTACGTGACTTAGATGCAATGATATTACAAATAACAACAGCTTTCATTTTTTAAAAATAATTAATACTTAAATAAAAGTTATTGTAATTTATAATGACAATAGCTTAAACTTTTGTAAATAACTTTTGTAAGATTATGTTCAGTGTATTTTATTGTGAGGAAAATCCAGGAACAGAAGTGAAATATTAACATCTTTTTTTGAGACATTTGTAATAAAGCTTGAAACATTGAAAGAACATATTTGAACCAGTTGTAGAATGGTTGCACAGATTGATAGTGTGGTGGCGCTGAGTGATGTTGTGGCGACAAGTGATGCTATGGCGTTTAGTGATGCTGTGGTAGCGCATAGTGATGTTGTGGTGCCCCTGAGTGATGCTGAGTGATGCTGTGGTGATGCCATAGATAGAGTGAGTGCGATAAATAGATAGAGTGAGTGCGATAGATAGAGGGAGGGCGATAGATAGAGGGAGGGAGGGCGATAGATAGAGGGAGGGCGATAGATCGATAGAGGGAGGGCGATAGATAGATAGAGGGAGGGTGATAGATAGATAGAGGGAGGGCGATAGATCGAGTGAGGGAGGGCGATAGAGTGAGGGCGATAGATAGATAGATAGATAGATAGATAGATAGATAGATAGATAGATAGAGTTAGGCCGATAGATAGATAGACAGATAGCTAGAGTGAGGGCGATCGATATATAGATAGATAGAGTGATGGCGATAGATAGAATGAGTGCGATAGATAGACAGATAGAGTGAGGGCGATAGATAAATTGACAGATCGATAGAGTGGGGGCGATAGATAGATAGAGTGAGGGCGATAGATAGATAAAGTGAGGGCGAAAGATAGATAGATAGAGTGAGGGCGAAAGATAGATAGATAGATAGATAGATAGATAGATAGATAGATAGATAGATAGATAGATAGATAGATAGATAGATAGATAGAGAGGGCGATAGATACATAGATAGTGAGGGCAATAGATAGAGTGAGGGCGATAGATAGAGTGAGGGCAATAGATAGATAGAGTGAGGGCGATAGATAGATAGGGTTAGGGCGATAGATAGAGTGAGGGCGATGGATAGAGTGAGGGCGATAGATAGATGGATAGAGTGAGGGCGATAGATAGATAGAGTGAGGGCGATAGATAGATAGAGTGAGGGCGATAGATATAGTGAGGGCGATAGATAGAGTGAGGGCGATAGATAGATAGTGAGGGTAATAGATAGATAGAGTGAGGGTGATAGATAGAGTGAGGGCGATGGATAGAGTGAGGGCGATGGATAGAGGGAGTTCGATAGATAGATTGAGGGCTATGCTTAGAGTGAGGGCGATAGATAGATAGATAGATAGATAGAGTGAGGGCGATAGATAGAGTGAGGGCGATAGATAGATAGATAGATAGATAGATAGATAGATAGATAGAGTGAGGGCGATAGATAGATAGAGTGAGGGCGATAGCTAGATAGAGTGAGGGCGATAGATAGATAGAGTGAGGGCGATAGATAGAGTGAGGGCGATAGATAGATAGCTAGGTAGAGTGAGGGTAATAGATAGATAGATAGATAGATAGATAGATAGATAGATAGATAGAGTGAGGGTGATAGATAGAGGTGTAGAGAGAAAGGTAGAGAGAGGGGTGTAGAGAAAGAGGGGTGTGTAGAGAGAGAGGTGTAGAGAGAGAGAGGGGTGTAGAGAGAGTGGTGTAGAGACAGAGGGGTGTAGAGAGAGGGGTGTAGAGAGAGGGGAGTAGAGAGGGGTGTAGAGAGAGAGGTGTAGAGAGAGGGGGGTGTAGAGAGAGGGGGTGTAGAGAGAGGGGGTGAAGAGAGGGGTGTAGAGAGAGAGGGGTGTAGAGAGAGAGAGAGGGGTGTAGAGAGAGGGGTGTAGAGAGATGGGTGTGTGTAGAGAGAGGGTGTAGAGAGAGGAGTGTAGAGAGAGAGGGGTGTAGAGAGAGGGGTGTGTGTAGAGAAAGGGATGTAGAGAGAGGGGTGTAGAGAGGGGGTTGTAGAGAGAGTGGTGTGTGTAGAGAGAGGGGTATAGAGAGAGAGGGGTGTGTAGAGAGAGGGATGTAGAGAGAGAGGGGTGTGTAGAGAGAGGGGTGTAAAGAGAGAGGGGTCTGTAGAGAGAAGGGTGTAGAGAGGAGGGGTGTGTAGAGAGAGGGGTGTAGAGAGGGGGGTTTAGAGAGAGAGGGGTGTTGAGAAAGGGGTGTAGAGAGAGGGGTGTAGAGAGAGGGATGTAGAGAGTGGGGTGTAGAGAGTGGGGTGTAGAGAGAGGGGTGTAGAGAGAGGTGTGTAGAGAGAGGGGTAAAGAGAGAGGGTTGAAGAGAGAGAGGGGTGTAGAGAGAGGGGTGTAGAGAGAGAGAGGGGTGTAGAGAGAGGGGGGTGTAGAGAGAGAGGGGTGTAGAGAGAGATCGGTGTAGAGAGAGGGGTTTAGAGAGGGGATGTAGAGAGGGGGGTGTATAGAGAGGGGTGTAGAGAGGGGTGTAGAGAGAGAGATAGGTGTAGAGAGGAGGGTGTGGAGAGAGGGGTGTAGAGAGAGAGGTATGTAGAGAGAGGGTGTAGAGAGGGTGGAGTAGCGAGGGGGGTGTAGAGAGAGAGCGGTGTAGAGAGAGGGGTGTAGAGAGAGTTAAGGAGGTCCTTTATCTAAGATGACTATAGATAGATAGATAGATAGATAGATAGATAGATAGATAGATAGATAGATAGAGTGAGGGCGATAGATAGAATGAGGTGTAGAGAGAGAGGTAGAGAGAGGGGTGTAGAGAGAGAGGGGTGTGTAGAGACAGAGGTGTAGAGAGTGAAAGGAGTGTAGAGAGAGAGGGGTGTAAAGAGAGAGGGGTGTAAAGAGAGTGGGGTGTGGAGAGAGTGGGGTGTAGAGAGAGAGGGGTGTAGAGAGAGAGGGGCTGTAGAGAGAGAGAGGGGTGTGTAGAGAGAGGGGTGTAGACAGAGGGGGGTGTATTGAGAGAGGGGTGTGGAGAGAGAGGGGGTGTAGAGAGAGGAGGTGTAGAGAGAGAGGGGTGTAGAGAGAGGGGTGTAGAGAGAGGGGTGTAGAGAGAGAGGTGTAGAGAGAGAGGGGTGTAGAGAGAGGGGGTGTAGATAACGATGGGTGTAGAGAGAGGGGTTGTAGAGAGAGAGGGGTGTAGAGAGAGAGGGGTGTAGAGAGAGGGGTGTAGAGAGGGGGGTGTAGAGTAAGCATGGGCGGAAAATCCGTTTCGCTCGCGGATTTTGCGGATTTTCGGTAAATTCGCAATCCGCGAGATTCGCGAATCTCCCGCAAAATCCGCAAATCCGCGAGCAGCGGATTTTGCTCGCACTGCTCGCACTGTTCGCGTGAGTTCGCGGCTTCCCAGTACAACTTCGCGCCCCGCGAATAAGTGCAAAATTGCAGAAATACGATCTTAGCAAAACTGAAACTACTTACCAGATTCAAAAGTTCAGGCTCATCATTAGTAGCCATTTTCTGTAGTGCTTCCTGAGGGGCCCCTCCAGAGTTCAGTTGCCAGTTGCAACTATTATGTGACCCTGCTCTGAACCTCAGAATAGTTACACATATGCCACAAAGGTCCTGAATTACAGCTAAGGGAGACAAGCAGGAGCCAGGCTGGAGGTTCAAATCCATTAATCAGCCCCTAATTCATTATTGTCAGTTGGGGCAGGGCAGGTGTTGTAACTAATTTTGCAACAATGAAAGCACTTAGCAAGTTCAAAAGATCACTAATCAGGAAGCACTAAGGAAGCAGGTGCCAGCTAAAAAAATATTCTGTGACACATTAATCAGCCCCAAATTAATTCAGGTCACTTGAGGCAGGGAAGGTGTGCTTGCGTTGCCACAATAATGTACACTGACTGGACAACCAGAGGGTGCTGTGATGAAACAGAGGGTGGCATGGGTGGGCCAGAGGGTGGCATGAGTAGTCAGAGAGTGGCAGTGGTGACAGAGAGTGGCAGTGATGAAGAAGAGTGTCCCAAACAGGCTGGACACGTAGAAACAACAAGTTCGCGAAACTTGCGACCCGACAGGTAAGTTCGCAATTTGCGACATTGTACAAAACCCTCGCGAACTGGCAGAAACCCGCGCAAACACACAAAAAAAAATCCGCAAATTCGCGAGAATTCGCGGATTTTGCGGATTGCGAGTTCGCAAATCCGCAAAATTCGCGAACGCGAGATTCGCAAAATTCGCCCATGCTTAGTGTAGAGCGAAGGGTGGAGAGAGGGCGGTGTAGAGAGAGGGGTGTAGAGAGAGGGGTGTAGAGAGAGGGGTGTTGAGAGAGGGGTGTTGAGAGAGGGTTTAGAGAGGGGTGTAGAGAGAGTGGTGTAGAGAAAGGGGTGTAGAGAGAGGGGTTTCGAGAGAGAGGGGTTTCGAGAGAGGGGTGTAGAGAGGGGGGGTGCAGAGAGAGAGGGGTGTAGAGAGGGGGTGTAGAGAGGGGGTGTAGAGAGGGGGTGTAGGGAGAGGGGGTGTATAGAGAGAGGGGTGTAGAGAGAGGGGGTTGCAGAGAGAGAGGGGTGTAGAGAGGGGGTGTAGAGAGGGGGTGTAGAGAGGGGGTGTAGAGAGAGGGGGGTGTATAGAGAGAGGGGTGTAGAGAGAGGGGTGTAGAGAGAGAGGGGTGTAGAGAGAGGGGGGTGTAGAGAGAGGGGTGTAGAGAGAGAGGGGTGTAGAGAGAGAGGGGTGTGTAGAGAGAGGTGTGTAGAGAGAGGGGTGGAGAGAGAGGGGTGTAGAGATGAGGGTGTAGAGAGAGAGGGGTGTAGAGAGAGGGGTGTAAAGAGAGGGGTGTAGAGAGAGGGGTGTAGAGAGAGAGGTGTGTAGAGAGTGGGGTGTAGAGAGAGAGGGGTGTAGAGACAGATGTGTATAGAGAGAGGGATGGAGAGAGAGAGGGGTGTAGAGAGAGGGGTGTAGAGAGAGGGGTGTAGAGAGAGCGGTGTAGAGAGTGGGGTGAAGAGAGAGTGGTGTAGAGAGGGGGTGTAGAGAGAGGGGTGTAGAGAGAGGGGTGTAGAGAGAGGGGTGTAGAGAGAGTTAAGGAGGTCCTTTATCTAAGATGACTATATAGATAGATAGATAGATAGATAGATAGATAGATAGATAGATAGATAGATAGATAGATAGATAGATGGATAGAGTGAGGGCGATAGAGAGAGAGGTAGAGAGAGGGATGTAGAGAGAGAGGGGTGTGTGGAGACAGAGGTGTAGAGAGAGAGAGGGGTGTAAAGAGAGGGGTGTAGAGAGAGGGGTGTAGAGAAAGGGGTGTAGAGAGAGAGGGGTGTGTAGAGAGAGGGTGTGTAGAGAGAGGGAGGTGTATTGAGAGAGAGGTGTAGAGAGATGGGGGTGTAGAGAGAGTGGGGTGTGTAGAGAGAGAGAGGGGGTGTAGAGAGAGTGGGGGGTGTAGAGAGAGAGAGGGGTGTAGAGAGAGGGGTGTAGAGAGAGGGGTGTAGAGAAAGGGGTGTAGAGAGAGGTGTAGAGAGAGAGGGGTGTAGAGAGAGAGGGTGTAGAGAGAGGGGGTATAGATAAAGGGGGTGTAGAGAGAGGGGTTCTAGAGAGAGAGGGGTGTAGAGAGAGAGGGGTGTAGAGAGAGGGGTGTAGAGAGGGGGGTGGAGAGCGAAGGGTGGAGAGAGGGGGTGTAGAGAGAGGGGTGTAGAGAGAGGGGTGTAGAGAGAGGGGTTTTGAGAGAGGGTTTAGAGAGCGTGTAGAGAGAGGGGTGTATAGAGAGTGGTGTAGAGAAAGGGGTGTTGAGAGAGGGGTGTAGATAGAGGGGTGTAGAGAGAGAGGGGTGTAGAGAGGGGGGTGTAGAGAGAGGGGGTGTATAGAGAGAGGGGTGTACAGAGGGGGTGTAGAGAGGGTGTGTAGAGAGAGGGGGTATATAGAGAGAGGGGTGTAGAGAGAGAGGTGTAGAGAGAGAGAGGGGTGTAGAGAGAGGGGGTGTAGAGAGAGGGGTGTAGAGAGAGAGGGGTGTAGAGAGAGAGGGGTGTGTAGAGAGAGGGGTGTAGAGAGAGGGGTGTAGAGAGAGGGGTGTAGGGATGAGGGTGTAGAGAGAGAGGGGTGTAGAGAGAGGGGTGTAAAGAGAGGGGTGTGTAGAGAGAGGGGTATAGAGAGAGGGGTGTAGAGAGAGAGGGGTGTAGAGAGAGAGGGGTGTAGAGAGAGGGGTGTAGAGAGAGGGGTATAGAGAGTGGGGTGTAGAGAGAGGGGTGTAGAGACAGATGTGTAGACAGAGAGGGGTGGAGAGAGAGAGGGGTGTAGAGAGAGGGGTGTAGAGAGAGAGGGGTGTAGAGAGATTGGTGTAGAGAGAGGGGTGTAGAGAGTGGGGTGTAGAGAGAGGGGTGTAGAGAGGGGGTGTAGGGAGAGGGGTGTAGAGAGGGGGGTGTAGAGAGAGAGGTGTAGAGAGTGGGGTGTAGAGAGAGGGGTGTAGAGACAGATGTGTAGAGAGAGAGGGGTGGAGAGAGAGAGAGGGGTGTAGAGAGAGGGGTGTGTAGAGAGAGGGGTGTAGAGAGAGGGATGTAGAGAGAAATGGGTGTAGAGAGAGGGGTGTAGAGAGAGGGGTGTAGAGAGAGGGATGTAGAGAGAAAGGGGTGTAGAGAGAGGGGTGTAGAGAGAGGGGTGTAGAGAGTGGGGTGTAGAGAGAGGGGTGTAGAGACAGATGTGTACAGAGAGAGGGGTGGAGAGAGAGAGGGGTGTAGAGAGAGGGGTGTAGAGAGAGAGGGGTGTAGAGAGAGGGGTGTAGAGAGAGGGGTGTAGAGAGTGGGATGTAGAGAGAGGGGTGTAGAGAGGGGGTGTAGAGCGAGAGGGGTGTCAAAAGCATCTGGGGTGTTGTGTGTAAACAACAAGCTCTCGGCATTGCGCGGAGGGGGGCGGGGGACAGGATTCCTTTGAAGTGTGAGTGCAGAGAGAGGCTCACAGGCTGCCGAATGGTGTTCGATGTGCATGCGCCTGCACACATGCACTGTAGGCAATCCGCCTGTTGGGGAGCATTTTTGAATGCCCCTGTACATAAGTCTCGCTGAGAACGCATGCACGTTATCTCAGTGAGACATAAAAAATGTTGATACGGGACATCTTTAATCAGATTCAAACTTAAATGGGTGTGAATTATCTTAGTTTACTTGAATCTAAATCAGACTTTATTTTAATTAGCTCAGACATCTCCCGAAACAACGTAAGGATGAGATAGACAGACTTTAATGTTTATAAATTACCTACCTGCCCCAAACATGCACTGAAAAAAATGCAGGGGTCTTTCTTGACTCCTGGATGAACATGATTTATCGAATACTTTGTGTCAGATCCTGCACAAATTTCTATTGACTCATATTAAATTGATAGTGTCATTATTGCTAGAGCCATAATGGGAGTCTAGTTAGATTAAAGCAATGTTCTCCCTCTATGGACATTAAAAATAACATAAAGAAGCTACAGCTACAAAATGATACTAAAACGTTTCCCCTCAGGAATAATAAGCCTTTAAAGAGGAGCCATTTGTAAGTTCAACAATGCACCGAGTTAAAGGATTTTAGGGCTCTTTAATCATTCATATGAGGGAGAGAGTGGTCTGGAGGTGTGATGCTTTCTTTTTCCCTTCTGACAGAAGAGCTTTTTTACTTCACAATACCATTACAACTTCTCTGGCCAGGCTTCCTCATGCAGCGCGCGCACTCTGCACGTGTCTTCCTGGTCTTGTCCTAGTCCTAGGACAGTGTCTTCTTGTCACTCACTTCCCAGGGTTAGCGTTGCGACCTTCACTTCCTCTTTCTGTTGCTTCCATTAATTATGGGGTTGAAGTTCGTTGGTCCATGTCCACGGACTGCGCCTTGGCTGAACTTCTTGGCCCTTGTGCTGATCCTTTCTGCCAATGTCCGGCAGGTAGGCTTCGTGGTGCTGAGCTTCTTGGACCGTGTGCTGGTTCCTTCTGCCGATGTCCGGCAGGTAGGCTTCGTGGTGCGACCATCTGGCTGGTTGGATTCATGCTTTGTGACCAGGTTGAGTGGTCAGGTTGCTTCAGGTGATAATCAACCGGACCCAGTGTCCAACTAGGATGGTGAGGAATGGAGTCCATGACTACCCTTCCCATTGACAGGTGCCTAGGCGCTCACCCTGTAGTAGAGTGGGGAGTCTGTGGATAATCACAAAGGGAAGAGTAAATGGCTAGTTCAGGAGACTGGTGGCTCGCTGAGGCAATCCGGATGACTTCATTTAGAGTTCTCATGAATCTGTCAGCTTCCCCATTGGCCTGCGGCCTCTTTGGAGTTATTTTCTTGTAGGTGATTCCAAAAGTTGAGATATGAAGCTATCTCTTGCCCCTGGAAAGTAGGACCATTGTCCGTTTGTATTTCCTTGATCAACACATGGGTAGCCATAATATTTTCCAACTTGGGCACCACCTCATTAGCACTTAGAGAAAACAATATTTCTACATCCAGATATTTGGAATATTCATAGATCATCACCAGGGTATGCCTAATATCTGGGAGACTCCCGAAATCTAGGCTGGCACACACTGATGGACAACTCGTCTTTTCTCAGTCAGTATCTGTGTTGGCAGTTTGGCATCCCCAGAGGCTTGGCCCCATGGGCAGGTTTAGATTACTTCCTCCACCTTCTCATCCATTAAGAGACATCTTTTATTCTTAACCATGCCCTGGTGCCCAGCGTGGGCCATTTGAATCACCCTACTGGCGAGTGGCGGGAATGACTGACTAGACGAGGTCCTCGCAGAAGACATCCATTTGGGTCAGCACTCAACTCTTGGCGAACATGGTATAGACTTTCCATTCCCCACCGTGCCTCCAGGGTGAGTAAAGCCTACTGGCTCTTGAAGCTGTGCCACTTGTTAGTCCTCACAGTTTCTAGAGTTCTCTGGAGACATTCATCCCGGTTGGTGGCACAACAAAGGTCTTTGACAGAGAGTGGAATGGAAGGGACCTGTCAGTCAAGTACTACACGTATTCTTCGGTCTCATCAAAGTCCTCCTCTTCTTCTTCAGAAGTGGTTGCACGAGGGTGTCGGGACAAGTTTTGCGCCTGGTTTCCAGACCCAGGGTGATATTCCACATGGCAGTTGTTCTCCTGTAATTGAAACATCCTTTTCTCGATTCTTGAAGGTGGCTTGGACTCTGTACCATTGAAGAGTGGAATTAATGGTTGATGATCCCTGGTGACTGTGAAGAGATTACTGTACACATACAAGTGGAAATGGCGACATCCCCAATCAATGGCAATGGCTTCCTTCTCTATTTGAGAATATCTCTGTTCCCTGTTGGTAAGAGATCTACTTGCAAAAGCTACCGGGCCTAGTCATCGTCCTCAGTGGACCTCTGCATCAGAAGTCTTGGGTCAAAGTAGCCCAATGTGATCGTGGACAACAAGGCATCCTTAGTGGCCTGAAACACAGCTTCTTGTTCAGGACCCCTGGACTATGGGACAGATCCTTTTGTCAACTCTCAAAGAGGTCGTGTCAGTGGTACCTTTGTCATGATGGCTGGCGCTGGTGCTTCTTTAATATCACGTACCTTATCTGGGTCATGGGCAACTCCATCCGACGAAAATACATAGCTGAAGAAGGGTAATGTTTGTTGCAAGAATTCACACTTGTTGCAATGGAGAGTAAGACCAGAGTCCTGAATTTGTTGCAACACCTTTCTTAACCAGGCATTGTGCACTGACACTGCCATGAATCAAAATGTAATCGCTGACATTTACAACTCCGGGGAGGTCCACGAGAAGCTCTTGAATTGCATTTTGAAATACTTTGGCTGCACTTGAAACCCCAAAACTCAAACATTTTCAGTGCCATAGTCCCACATGTGTTAAAGCGTTGTAATGTAACGGGACTCCTCATCGAGAACAAGCTGGTACTATCCTGAGCGCAAGTCCAATGCAGAAAACCAGCTGGCTCCACTGAGCTCGCCAATTAGGTCATCAATTGTTAGGGTGAGGTGCTGTTCTCTTTTTATGGCAACGTTTGGCAGACATATGAGAAAGCAGATCCTGTGCACACGCTAAAGGAGTAGGTGGTCCTGACGTCAGGACTCAAATGCGAGCAAAAAGCAATATACGTAGAAGTTCAAATAAATATCAAGCACAAAGGTTCGTGTAGGTGAAGAAGTTTTATAAGTCAATTGTTGGTCAGTACAGAAATAATAACTGGCCGACACATGTTTCGTCACACCATGAAGGAGATGTGACTCATCAGGGCTGAAAGGTTAGATAGCATTCAAGACCGTGGTGGCGGTAATCCCTAAATGCCAGCACGCGTGTGCAACAACGGAAAGAAATGACTTGGTCCCCGCTCCTCAAAATAGGTTCGAAGTGAAGGACGGGTGCATCCACAACTTCACACAGGGACCTGTGGAAAGGAGAACAGCGCAACAAATCCGTGTGTCCGTGGAGCGTCCGAGGTCCGGGAAGTGGGACGGGAGCGGGGAGCAAGTCATTTCTTTCCGTCGTTGCGCACGCGTGCTGGCATTTACAGATTACCGCCACCACGGTCTTGAATGCTTTCTAACCTTTCAGCCCTGATGAGTCACATCTCCTTCACGGTGTGACGAAACACGTGTCGGCTGGTTATTATTTCTGAACTGACCAACAATTGACTTATAAAACTTCTTCACCTACACAAACCTTTGTGCTTGATATTTATTTGAACTTTTACGTATATTGCTTTTTGCTCGCATTTGAGTCCTGACGTCAGGACCACCTACTCCTTTAGCTTGTGCATAGGATCTGCTTTCTTCTGTTTGGTTCAGGCCTTCCTACGCCAATACAGGTTTTTTTTGCCTATTGGGTTTGTGTTCCCCTGCCTGCTTTGCACAGCATGCTCACCACACTAACAAATCTGCTCATTGATCGTACAGCTTAGAGCGCCATTGCTTCCTGTTCTCCCAACTGAAACCCAATCTTTTTCAAAGTTTGGCAGGCACATGTCTACACATATTCGCATCTCTCCGGGCCGTTTCAGTTTCCTCGCGACGACATTTGGCGATACCCACAGGGTTGGCCCTTTTAACTTTTCGATGATGCCTATGGCCTCAAGCTTTTTAGTTCTTTTTCCACAAGAGGTCTTAGATGGAAGGCAATGTGCCGGTATCAGAAAGCTACAGGTCACACTGACTGATCAATATGCAGGTGGATCTACTTGTCTCTTAGGCACCAAACACCTTTGGAAATTCATCCAGAATGTGAGTTATGGCTTCCTGATGTATTCCAAATGCAAATGTTACACTGCTGAGAGAGCCGGCTGCTCTGCAGCCCAGAGGCATACCCTGACCTTCTTGTGTGACATACACTTGTGAGTCCACTGATTGGAAACCATGAGGCATATGTATCAAAAAATGAATTTGCGATTCTCAAATACCGATTTTTTTGTGAATCGCTGTATGAGAATCGCAAATGCGATGTAAATAGTTAACCGCAAAAAATATCGATTTCTTAAAAATCGCAAAATAATATAGCAATTTCAAAAATTGCGATTTCTTAATTTCGAATTTGCAATTAAAAATCCCAAATTTGCAAATCTGTTATTCAAGAACAGCTTGATGACATCACACCCATAAAGTGTGACTACCCATTCTGTTCCTGAGTGCCTGAGGGTGTGTCAGAGGCTGGGCGGAGAAGCACATCACTCTGAACTGCTACAACACTAATACACAATGGAGCCACAGGAGAAGGATAAGGAAGCAGCTGGCAGGAAAAGGAAACACAAATTCACTGAGCAGGAGAAGGATTTACTAATTGAGGAGATGGTTAAAAGCCATGAAGTTCTTTTTCCCAAGAAATCCCTGCATGTCCCTGAGCCTCAAAAGAGGAAAATATGGCTCGACATACAGGCTAAGGTGAATGCCATAGGTGTCACACAGCGCTCCATTGGTGACCTACGCAAGCGCTGGTATGACATGCTCTCACGGTCTAAGGACAAGGTTGCCACCAGGCTTGCAGAGACGAATAAAATTGGTGCGGGTTTATCCACAGAGCAAGAATCCACACCCCTTGAGAAGTTGGTGGATTCCACCTTACAGCCTGAAAGCATCAGCGGGGTAGCAGATATCGATAGCTCCGACACGCCCATCACCAGATAAGGTAAGAAGCATACTAAATCAGCCCTGACACATTACCAACTTAATGACACACTCAGGAATGCCCAAATTACGAAGTAACAATGCAACTCCATTCCACATTTTCCAGCCCACCCAGCAGTGCATTATGGGAGATTTAGTCACACACATAATACAGTTGAGCACTACTCAGCAATGTATAAGCAGTTGACACAAAATAGTTAAGACAAAAATGCAAGACAGTACTTAGGTAACCTAAATGCAGAAAACTTTATTCAGTGAACAATGGAAGGCAGAACACACAATAAAAAGTGCTTTTGTATTAACAGTTGAACCTGAAACACAGGGTGACAACAGCGAAGCAGAGGAGCCTGTACAGACACAGGACCAGGCAGGGGGAGAGGACACAGAGCAGACAACACTGCCAACACCTGTCCCACAAAGACACCGCCACATTGTGCCTCCACTCCAGGTGTTGGAGGGAGAACCCGAATACATAGAGGATGAGGCACAGCCAGAGCAAGAACAGTGTGCACAGCAGGTACATGATCAGCTCCCTATGCACCGTAGGGACGAGAGTTGCAGGAGACCCAGGCAAAGGGCACAAACCAGCGCAGACGCAGGAGAGGATCCTTCCATAATTTCTGGCCTGGAAGGCACAATGGTGAAGGTGCAGCGCCTATTTTTCAGAAAATGGAAGCTCCGGGCTCAGTGCTGATTGGCAATAAGGTAGTGCGCAAACTCTAGACACTTAAGCACATAACAAACAATATATCAACCAATTTAGAAAAATATTCTTAATTTTATTAATCTTTTTGTATTTTTTGTTGGTAGAAACATATATATATAGACTCAATTTATACACAATTTACTTCAACACATAAATAATTACACATTGCTACCTACATTACACTGGTAAATTCAACCGCAAAATCATTAGGAGTTCACAGTTAAGTAGCATATTATATTTATCACATTTGATGTTGTTTAAACACAATATGCAGTAAAATTAACATTATATAAACAAAGACACTGGTAGTGATTTGCAGAATACCACCAACGCGTTTCGGCAAATGCCTTCTTCGGGATTTTTCTTTTACCAGTGAATACTAAAAAGTAAGAAAAATATATTATCTAGAGTTTGCTCCAACTTATACAATATATTTATTATCTTGTCAATATACCATACAATGCTGATAATTCTAAGCTATGGTCTGAAAGGTGCAGTGCCTGCAAGCCAAAAGCATGACATCAATACAAAGACAGCTGGTGTCTGTTAATCATAATCTTACAGAGATGAAGGAGGGCATCAGAGAACTCAATCAGAAAGTAGATGAGGGACATAAGGCCTGTGCAGACAGCATCAGGGAAATGACTGGAGCAATAAAAGAGCTCTGTGCCACAATGAAAAGGGACTAGGCATCCAGACGCAATGGAAAACAACGTCTGTTCAGCCGTCTGGACATATATAGCAAGGCGGTCAACCACTTGTCAATTGCCACATCGGTACTGTTGCGCCGCACAGTGACCATGCAGGTAGAATTGGCATACTGCAGCCAGGATGTTGCCAAATGTTTAGTGCAGGTCACCAATGCAGTTGACCAGCTGCAGACAGCCAACATAGGTGGCTCAGGTCTCCTGGGCTCAGTGAGGAGATCTCCAGCCAAAGCAGCATCACTCCACCAACTGCAGAATCCAGACAGCGTTGTGTGAGGCAGGGAACACCATCGGTTGCCTCAAGGGAGAGCAGTCAGCACCCTGGGAGTGCAACGGCAGGACGTGCACGGAAGAAATGAACTGAGTCACCACAGCTGAATGCTAATGGGTGAAGTAACCCATGGCATATGGACATTTGTGGACCCATTACCCATACACTGTGTACATGACATGTTCTACAGCAAGTGCCACACATAAAGTGTATTTTTAGTCTGTGTGAATGCAATTTACCTGATGCTAAGGTACATTAAACACAGTAATTCACAAATCATTATTTGTATTGTGCCCTTATTACTCACCTAGAAATAGTTGTGTGTTATTTCACCATGTCTCTGTCGGCCCTCAGCTGCCCCTACACCACCTGCTGGTCTGCAACCTGGACCTGGTACCTCATCCTCATCTGATTCTGTATCTGTGCGTTTCACTTGTATGCCTTTTTTAGTCATAATGTTGTACAGCATGGCACAAGTAGCCACAATCTTGCAGCAGGTCTGTGCGCCGTATTGTAGTGCTCCCCCACTTTTATGCAGGCAAGCGGAACCTGCTCGTTAGTATACCAAATGTCCCCTTAATTACCCTGTGTGTTGACTTGTGTGCGCGATTGTATCGTCGCTCTCTTGGAGTAGCTGGATTGAGGTACGGTGTGAGGATGAATTTGCGCACTGCATATGCACTGTCACCTACAGAATGAAAGACATACAATTTGACTGTCCTCTCACTTCAGCCCTTAACTGTATGTAAGAGTGCTTGACATGCATTAACCTAGCAGGTAGCCCTCACCAAATTTACCCCCAGTGAGCCGTGTTTATATCCCACTGTGTCTAAAAATGAAGGAATCGTGTGGACCGCCAGGGTGTTTTGCCACTATATCCGTTATGATATATTTTGCGTTAAAGATGACCTGTATGTTGAGTGAACTTAATGATTTGCGGTTTCTAAATACATACTCATTGTTTGAGGGGGGGTGAGAGGGCTACATGGGTACCATCTATGCAACCAATTACATGGGGAAAGTGGGCAGTCTGGTAGAAGTCTAGTTTGTTTTGAAGTAATGCCTGTTGTGTGGCAGGGAATGCATGTGATGATGTAGCCTCTGTACCATTGCATCCAAGAATGCATGGAAGAAGGGCGACAGGCAACTCTGGGAGACCCCTTTCCTGCTGTCGCTATCACCTCCTGGAAGCTGCTTGATGCCAGTAAGTGCAGTGAACACAGGACCTGCACATGTGGTGGAATGGTTTGGGTCCTTAGGGTTGGGTGCTCAAGCATAGGTTTTAGCTCAGCAATCAAATCCAGTATGGTAGCTGAGTCCAGACTATACTTGACATGTATCTCTTCCTCTGTCTGCTGGAAGAGTGATGCGCACTCTTAAGACCCGTTCCTGTCGCCTCCTTCTCTGTGCTGCTGCTTGAATCCACATCTTCTTGGCTATCACATACAGCGCTGCCATTGTGGAAGTCCCTGTGGCATTGTGGGCCTGTTTAAATAGGTTGCACCTGGTTACCACCTGGTTTGAGTTGGTGGCAATAATCAGGTACAAATTTGGAATTATGAAGAATTGCAATTTGCGAAAATATGATACATAGGTTTGCAAATTCGTAATTTGCAACATTGCTTTTTGCGAATATCGCAAATAGCGTGTCAGTATTTGAGAATTAGCAAAAATTAATTGCAGATTGTGGTCTTCGCCAAATAGGTATTCGCTATTTTAGCGATTACCTATTTTGCACTGCAAAACACAGTTATACATAGCAGACAGTTATTTTGCGATCGCAAACACTGTTTTTTTACCGATTCACAGTATTTGCGACCTCAAAATAGATTGATACATCTGCCCCATATGTTAAGGTGGTTTGAATTTCCATTGCATGACAAGAGGTTTCTCAAAGACTCAAATACTTTAATTGTGGCTGGATGGATGTAACTGTGGGGGTGATCACATAGCGCCATAAGCCTCTGCCGACATTATGTTGATCGTCGCACCCGTGTCTACCACCGAAGTAGAAGGATGATCTGCAACCCGTATTTGGCACTGTGGTAGGCGCCTTGTGGTTTGAAAAGCTGTGCCAATCGTAAAGACAGAGTGGACAGTGTGTTCATCACTCTTGTCATCATTCATGTCACTGCTTCTCTCTGGCATTTTTGGTAGTGCTTTGACAGTGGTGTGCTGTACTTGCCCTTTTCCTGAGCAACAGACTTTCATTAAGTGATTGAGTTTTCCACACCCTGTCCACTTCTTGCCCCTTTCTGGACACTCAGAGGGTCGATGAGTAGGTCCGCCGCAGGCGCCACATGTCCGGGTCCTGGTGCCCATTCTCCTGTCCTGTTGCACTGTAGGAGCCGGGGTTATAATGTTGTCTGGTTCTGTTTTTACGGGTTTTTGTAATGCTGCTTCCATGTGCACAGCTTGAGCTCTACATAGTTCTTTGATCCTGCCTTGCATCAGGATGTCAGCCAGAGATTTACCTGACTCTTTCAGGATCCGCTCATGGAGTTTAGCTGAGGCGCGATGTCAGGAGGGGGCGGATGAAGAGTACAAATGTATCCTACCAGAAGTAATACGTGTGAGAAAGCGCCATCTTTCTTGCATTGGTATACCCCCACTTTTTTTTGACTGCTGATGTGCTTTGACTGAGTGTGCCCTGGGCTCCTGCCAACCAGGTACCCAGGGCCGGTGTTCCATCCCTAAAACTGTGTTACAACTAAAACCCAATTGACATCTCTGGCCACCTGTCAGCCCCTAGTAAATGGTACCCTAGGTACCCAGGGCCTGGTGACCATAGAAGACCCCTGAGGGCTGCAGCACTTATTGTGCCACCCTCAGGGGCCCTGTACCCTGACACCCACACACTGCCTTTGCAGGCTGAGTGTCTAAGTACAGAACCAAACAAAGAGTCGACATGGCACACCTTTTTGTGTCAATTCAACACAAGCGACCAGGTCCTAATAGGCCTTTATATATTTTTTTTAAGTACCTCTTATCAAATTTTTTCATTTATTTTATCTCCCCCCATTTAAATGATAATAGGGGAAGAGAGTACACTTTTTATATGCCAATTTAAAAGAATTCACTAGCATCCCACATTGACAGTCAAACAAAAATAAACAACAGTGATTTTACTGTGCTTAAAAAATGTGAAAAGGCGAGATGACCACTCACGGGCGCACCACCATCGGGATATCTGGTTGGTACTCACCAGAATTGCTCTGTTCTCATCATCGGCGGTCATCAAATCTCAAAAGAAAGTGTCCAAACACAAATCTAATGTGAGTGCAATCAAGTGCAGTGAAAGAAAGAAAGAAAAGGAAGGAAAACCACGAATAAAGTGTCTTATAAAGTTAGGAATGCACGTAACTGGTCACTTAATTCTTTAAACTTAGTGCAGCCTAACTGGTTAAAAGAGGAAGGGGAATAGGTTGCTAATCATACAGCCCAAACCCACAAGCCAACATGTTTCATTGCCTTTTACCATTTGAGGCAATTTCATCAGGGCGTGTATTTCTCTTGCCACTGCATCAATGCTGGACACAACATTTAAACAAGACCCTGCTGAGCCATGGTGACTCCTACCGGCTGCATGGGTTAGTTAAAAATGAGACGATCCCTCCTGTGAGCCGTCCTCCTTATCTCTTCACACACGATAGGGTACATGAGCCACTCCTTGACTCAACCGGTCATGTCCAGCATTGATGCAGTGGCAAGAGAAATACACGCCCAGCACCCACAGCCGCGTGGCTTGCTATCCAGCACCCACCAACCGGAGGTCCCCTTTCCCTCTTTGGGTAACATTAGGTCTAACTACCTCTGCACCCGGCCGCCCCTGAGCCGCTGGGGGTGAACCAACTGTACTTACCTGACCTTGGGGGACCCCTGAGTCTATGCCCAGAACCCTAATTTCACCAGCCAAGTACTCACCTGGAAACCGATAACTCACTTACCTGCCATTGGATAACATTGACTGGTTTGACTCGAAAAATCTTCTAAGTGTGAAGTTTTGGAAACTAAAAATATTCATATAAAATCACCCGATCTGTGATCAGGGGAGAAGCCAGTACTGTACCTTGTAGCCCAGTACTGAACCGCAAAAGTAATCCTTACCGGGTTTACTAGTAATCTGTATTTTCTCCATAGGAATCCATTGTCTGCTTTTCTATGAAATTTCTTTTTAGTGCCTACTTTTGAAAACTTGAAATATTCAGTAAAAATCATACGAAATACTGAAACGCAATTACTCACCTGTTTTAAGTTGAGACCCGAGTGCTGGACCCAGGAGCCCAGTACTGGATTACAAAAGTAGCGAAATCATACTTTACCTGCAACCTGAATTTTCTCCCATTGGAAAACATTGCCAGTTTTTCATTGAAAAGTTTCTAAGTGTGAACTTTTAAAACAGCTTTATATTCCTGAAAAATCACTACCATAACTAAAACGATTTTACTAAATTGGTTTCAGCTTAGAGATACCAGGACTGAACCTAGGATCCAGTCCTGGAACTACCAAAGTAATCTACAAAGTAATCAACTGTACATATATGATGAAAACCCATTGAGCTCAATGCTATAGTGTGTCTAGAATTGTGTTGCCTACTGCAACCCCTGTATCTATTGTGTTCACAAAGTTTAGTGCCTCTTTGCCAAGTCATTACATGAGAGTACTCATAACGAGAACAGTATATTTTTATACCTGTTGGTTCTAAAAATAAAACAACTATATCTGTTGATATAAAAACAATTGGCCTGCACTTCAGTCCTTGAGTGTGTGAAACCTTTTGCTGACTGAGTGTGTTCAACAAATGCTTTACACTGTCCTCTGGTACTGCCTTACTGCTCGACCAAGCTACCACTTTTGAGACTAAGGTCAGTCCTGACTTTAACCTCTGTTATACCTCTGGGGTTTGTGGACCCTATACAAACTGTACCTTATTCTGGTCCAGTATATATAGAGCCACTTTCTTACAATACGTCCTTAGCATACTTTAGGCGATGGACGAAGGTAACCAAGGGGTTAAACCTTTTTCTCCTCTCCCATGCAGACCGCCACAGACCCCGCCCTCTGCGGGAACCAACCAGCAGCCCTGGAGAATGGCAAAAGGAACACCTTGAGAGAACAGAGAGGGAGACGCGTGGAAAAACCCGGAAGTGGTGGAGGAGATGAGGATGCAAAGACAAGAGTACAAGAGGCGGATCACTGGCGAGAGAAAGCGGTGGACGACTGGAAGACGGGAAAGGATGGAGAGGAAACCACAGATGGGGAAGATGGCACAGAAATCTGGAATGACGACTGGTGAAGTCCCCCCAGGAGACACCTGCTTGCCGCCGCAGTTCTGGAGAGCTGCGGCCCCCGGCGTGAAGTGAATTGGACAGAACTGGGGTTGACATAAGGGGTTCGTGTCTCGAGACAGTAGAAGCCACAGGAGGGGAACCTGCGTAAAGGAGAACGGGGCGAGGAATAAGGTGAGCACAAGAAGTTATTGGTTTGCTCTCAGGTCCCTTAAGTTTGGCCTCAATTCTATATTTATTTTGGGGTGTTCTAAACGCCCAATCAGAAGTAGGTCACATCGAGGCATGAGTAGTGGCCCTAAAGATAGTAGAAGGGTCTTTTTGTTTTTTTATTGTATTGGGGAAATGTGTCTCCTTTTCTTTGAACTCAATAGTACTTTGTGATAGTGCAACAGAGAACGAGTGCTGAGAAGAGTCACCACGAATTTCTTTATCTTTTTGTTCTTGTTTCGATCACTCCTATACCCTGCCCTCACTTAGAGCACTAAGCCTACAAAAGCTAACGTTTTGCACGTCTTCTCACCGGGTGTCGGTGACGGGTAGCACAATAGAAACAACCATAAGTTCAAACACTTACCGCCAATGTTCCTTCTACTTTTTTTCCTCTGTGTGCGGCAGTGGAGGATCTCTGTGCGCTGCAACTATGGCTATGTGCGCCAGGAATCAGACCGCGCGTGCGGAGCCAAATGTCACTCAAAACGTTTACTTTAAATAAAAAGTGAAAAAATGGTGTATTTTCACACATACAGTGCCACAATAAAGGTCTTAAGGGCAGTTGGCAAATTGGATGAACACGCGAAAGGCCTCTGATTAACATCAATACTTTCACAAAAGCCCACAATTGCTCTCGCAGCCGTGCATTACTAACACAACAGTAGAGCCAGTTTAAACACAAAGCATGTACTTGCAGAATGTACACGCTGTGTTTTTAAACTGGCTCTGCTGTTGTGTTGGTAAAGCGCAGTGCGGGGGAGATTGTGGCCTTTTGTTAAAGTATTGATGTTAATCAGAGCCCCTGAAGGGGCTCTGATTAACATCAATACTTAAACAAAAGTCCACAATCATCCCGCGCTTTACCAACAGCCACATAGGTAGCACCATGCCCCAAGAAAGCCTTACCTGTACTCCGGCACGCCACAATTAGAAAGTGGCGGTTTTTCGTCCCGCTCGCTGTTTTAAAGCAGCGGCGCAACTCTCTCTTGCGATGTCCTGGCTGTGTGCGCGCTCCAAACACGGAGTGCGCGCTGGCATCAGGATAGGTGCGCACAAGCACACGTTAGCGAGAAGGGTGCTTACCTCCCATGTTCTCTTTCTTCTCTTGAGCCTCCTGGGTAAAACCAACCACTGAGGGAAGAGCATCCCGAAGAGAGGAAGAAAGAAGTCCATCCTTTCTTCAAGAAGATTCATGTTTACCGCATCATAGTATTGCTTACCCTTATCACTGTCCAATAAATAAGTCAACACTGAGAACAGTATACGTACTCCTAGATTCTGTTTCCGCCTATTCCTCCAACCCTCACCCTTGAATTATTTGCTCTCTTATTTCCCCATTCTTGTCATTGAAAACACATGTACAGGCCAATTCCTTCATACATGCATAGAAAACATCAATGGATTCCTCCGCCTGCTGCCTCGCTTGGCGAAATATGAACCTCTCATAGTATTGATTTGCCATTGTGCTCTAAAGGCTGCTATGAGGGTGAGGTCCGTCTTCGGCACAGCTTCATTGATTGACTTGGATATTTTATAGATGTCTTGTTCCCCTAAATGAAGTATCAGTGCTAATTTTTAAAGCATTATCCACTTTTGTGGCTTCAAGGAAATGTAGCACTCTCTAGACCTACTCTTTCCACTTTGGTGCTTGCGCCGATGGGGCACCTTCCACTATGAAAGGTTCCACTGCTGGTATGTTTGCCATATGTGTGTGATGACAATCAGCCAATTATAGTCTTTCTTCCTGTAGGCCCCTTTACGTTCCCTATCCAGTGACCTTTAGCCTGGATACAGGGGTTATTAGCAGACGATTGCACTGTGTGTGTTGTTGGGAGATGACATCAATGAGATCCTCCTTTGAAAACACATATTATTATTATTAATATTTTTTAAGTGTGAGCCCCTGTGAGAAGTTGGCCTGATATGTGATGTCCACTATTCTAGTGGGCACCCTGTATCAGTCTAGACAACCCTTATGGTGATGGTTGTAAAGTCAACCTTATAGACCAGCTATCCTAGTGGTAGCCTGGACAAATCAGTCTTAGGCTAAACTCAAGAGGGCATGTGAAGCCAGCTGTTTTACCGTATGTAACCCCTTTAGTACCAAATGAAAGGACACCACACAGGTTATATATAAAATATATATGTATTTATTACTAACACAACCCCTCTGAACTCTTTTTGAGGTCAGAGGCACAAGCACATAACAAGATACCTAATTATCATACAATAAGTTGCACAAAATACAGTAGCGCCCTTGGGTCACGTCAAACCATATACTAAAATAGTGGTATTATAACCACGTCACGAACAAAGGATAGGCCTATGGCCTAGGGAATCGCTGGGGCTACGCTGTACAACCAAAGGATAGGAAGCAGGAGGCCCACGGGAGGCGTGTGCAGTGTCTTTACACACACGCGAGTTACCATAGAGTTATAATGGGAGCGAAAGAAATAGAAACGAGTTCTTTTAGGACACTTCCGGATGCACTAGGAGAAAGCTACTGAAAACTAGGACACTAGGATAGTTAATACCCACAGGAGCACCGGAGTACTCGCGTTACCTCACCCACAGGAAGCGGGTGCATAGGTGTCAAAGTGTGTCGGGTTTCGTCGCTGAATCCTATGGAGCCTTGAAGAAAGATGCTGCAGGCGACCGGGAGAGAAGTGTCCGGGTGGATCCAAGGGCGGATCGAGGATGAAGAGTACCCGAAGGCAGAAGGGACAGAGTCTGGGTCACTAGCCAGTGACCAGGAAGGAACCAGGAAGGAACCAGGCGATGTCGTGAAGCAATAAGGAGCTGGGCACGGACTGTCCCACAAAGGATCTCGCTGTCGGTGGGGTCGGCTTCTGGATTGGAGTCAACAAGCCTTGGCAAAGGCAACCCACACAGGAATCGAAGATGGCTTCTTGATCAGACCAGCAAGGTCTGATGGGCTTCTCCTTTTCAGGGAAGCAAGAGTCAGCCTGGAGCAACCAGGTCAGCGGTGGAAATTTGTAGGTTCGTCGTCACAGAGGCCACTAGCCAATGGGCAAGTGACCGGACAGACGCGTCAAGCACAAAAACACTAGCAGGTGAAACACGGCACTCGTGGAGTGTGGAGGGCTGTGCGTCGGTGCAGAAGGTGCTCGGAGCTGGGGCTTCTCAATCCCCAATGCACAGCTTCGAGGGTGCCTTGGGAGCTGCACAGGTAGCAAAGTGCAGGTTTTCCAAGATGGCCGGTTCCACGTCTCTCGTCATGTCCACGGGTCTCAGCTTTGCTGTGGCTGTGGATCGAGCTCAGCAAAGTCTGGAAGTCTGGTTCTTGTCAGGCTCTGTGGTCGAGCTAGGGCGGGAGCATCGACAAAGCAAACTGCAGATCGCTGGATGGTGCCTGTTTGCACAGGGTGGTCACTCCTTGACCACAAGGGAGATTCTTCAGTCTTCTATGTTGAGTAGAATGTCAAAGGTCTCGACTTTCGTTTCAAGTTTCAGTTCAGGATAAATCTAAAGTCTCTTGACTCAGCTCCTACCTATATACTAATCTGAGGGGCTGGGTTACCTGCTAGGTCCCTCCTATGGGTGGGACCAGTGAAGGGGGTGGTTACACACCTTTTCCCTTTGTCCAGTTTTGCGCCAGAGCTGGGGCTGGAGTGCCCCAGCAACTGGTTATAACCGGACTATGCATGGGACACCTTGGGCTCGATTCCGATCCGGTAAAAAAATCCCCCGTACGATTCGTATTCGTAGCCGAATCCGTACGAATAGAAAAAAAATGTCCGACCTGCGTAGTACGATCCATTTGCGCCTATTCCCGTACGAATATCAGCCATCCGTACAAACAACAGTCGAAGCCCCGTACGACTCAGCGTCGATCCAGTTGGGGAACCCAGTACGCGATTCGTACGGGCCAAAGTAGTCGCGCATGAAGATGGATTCGTACGGGATCCCATGCCTCACAGCAAGCGCAATCAATACATACCACACATGTACCCCTCGCGCAAGCCTACGCGAGCCCCCCCCCCAACGGCCCGTACAACTCGACCGCACGCACAAGTACCGCACGCACACCCCCCAACAAGCGTACGTGAGCCCCCCCGCCAACGGCCCGTACAACTCGATTGCACGCCCAAGTACCGTACGCACCACCCCCTCAACAAGCGTACGTGAGCCTCCCCGCCAACGGCCCGTACAACTCGATCGCAAGCACATGTACCGCACGCACCACCCCAAGCAACTCGATCGCACGCACAAGTACCGCACGCACCACCCCAAGCAACACGATCGCACGCACAAGGACCGCACGCACACCCCCCCAACAAGCGTACGTGAGCCCCCAACCCGCCAACGGCCCGTACAACTCGATCGCACGCCCAAGTACCGTACGCACCACCCCCCCCAACAAGCGTACGCGAGCCCCCCGCCAACAGCCCGTACAACTCGATCGCACGCACATGTACCGCACGCACCACCCCAAGCAACTCGATCGCACGCACAAGTACCGCACGCACCACCCCAAGCAACTCGATCGCACGCACAAGTACCGCACGCACCACCCCAAGCAACTCGATCGCACGCACAAGTACCGCACGCACCACCCCCCCAACAAGCGTACGCGAGCTCCCCACCCACCAACGGCCCGTACAACTCGATCGCACGCACATGTACCGCACGCACCACCCCAAGCAACTCGATCGCACGCACAAGTACCGCACGCACACCCCCCCAACAAGCGTGCGCGAGCCCCCCACCCGCCAACGGCCCGTACAACTCGATCGCACGCCCAAGTACCGTACGCACCACCCCCCCAACAAGTGTACGCGAGCCCCCCCGCCAACGGCCCATACAACTCGATTGCACGCACATGTACCGCACGCACAACCCCAAGCAACTCGATCGCATGCACAAGTACCGCACGCACCACCCCAAGCAACTCGATCGCATGCACCAGTACCGCACGCACACCCCCCCAACAAGCGTACGCGAGCCCCCCACCCACCAACGGCCCGTACAACTCGATCGCACGCCCAAGTACCGTACGCACCACCCCCCCAAAAAGCCTATGCGAGCCCCCCCCCCGCCAACGGCCCGTACAACTCGATCGCACGCACATGTACCGCACGCACCACCCCAAGCAACTCGATCGCACGCACAGGTACCGCACGCACACCCCCCCAACAAGCGTACGCGAGCCCCCCACCCACCAACGGCCCGTACAACTCGATCGCACGCCCAAGTACCGTACGCACCACCCCCCCAACAAGCGTACGCGAGCCCCCCCGCCAACGGCCGGTACAACTCGATCGCACGCACATGTACCGCACGCACCACCCCAAGCAACTCGATCGCACGCACAAGTACCGCACGCACCCCCCCAACAAGCGTACACGAGCCCCCCACCCGCCAACGGCCCGTACAACTCGATCGCACGCCCAAGTACCGTACGCACCACCCCCCCCAACAAGCGTACGCGAGCCCCCCGCCAACGGCCCATACAACTCGATCACACGCACATGTACCGCACGCACCACCCCCCCAACAAGCGTACGCGAGCCCCCCGCCAACGGCCCGTACAACTCGATCGCACACCCAAGTACCGTACGCACCACCCCCCCCCAACAAGCGTACGCGAGCCCCCCCCACCAACGGCCCGTACAACTCGCTCGCACCCACTAGTACCGCACACACACAACGCTGGTGGGCACTGGTGGGGGGGTGTTAGCTACACACTCTGATGCTGGGCACTGGTGGGCACTGGTGGGGGGGTGTTAGGCACACACTCTGATGCTGGGCACTGGTGGGCACTGGTGGGGGGTGTTAGCCACACACTCTGATGCTGGGCACTGGTGGGCACTGGTGGGGGGGGTGTTAGCCACACACTCTGATGCTGGGCACTGGTGGGCACTGGTGGGGGGTGTTAGCCACACACTCTGATGCTGGGCACTGGTGGGCACTGGTGGGCACTGGTGGGGGGGTGTTAGCCACACACTCTGATGTTGGGCACTGGTGGGCACTGGTGGGGGGTGTTAGCCACACACTCTGATGCTGGGCACTGGTGGGCACTGTGGGCACTGGTGGGGGGGTGTTAGTCACACACTCTGATGCTGGGCACTGGTGGGCACTGGTGGGCACTGGTGGGGGGTGTTAGCCACACACACTCTGATGCTGGGCAATGGTGGGCACTGGTGGGGGGGGTGTTAGCCACACACTCTGATGCTGGGCACTGGTGGGGGGTGTTAGCCACACACTCTGATGCTGGGCACTGGTGGGCACTGGTGGGGGGTGTTAGCCACACACACTCTGATGCTGGGCACTGGTGGGTGTTCTGCTCACCACTTACACTTACAATCACATGGCAGGCGTATGTGCGACACGTCTATTGCACTGGTGTACTGTACCGTACCCCGTGGTCGATGACGTAGGTACGGCCGGTCTCCATATTGCACTGGTGTAGTGCGGTGACCTGCCGTACCCCGTGGTCGATGACGTAGGTACGGCCGGTCTCCATATTGCACTGGTGTAGTGCGGTGACCTGCCGTACCCCGTGGACGATGACGTAGGTGCGGCGTATTGCACTGGTGTAGTGCAGTGACGTACCGCACCCCGTGGTCAATGACGTAGGTACGGCCGGTCTCCGTATTGCACAGGTGTAGTGCGGTGACCTGCCGTACCCCGTGGTCGATGACGTAGGTGCGGCGTATTGCACTGGTGTACTGCGGTGTCGTACCGTACACCGTGGTCGATGACGTAGGTGCGGCCGGTCTCCGTATTGCACTGGTGTAGTGCGGTGACCTGCTGTACCCCGTGGTCGATGACGTAGGTATGGCCGGTCTCCGTATTGCACTGGTGTAGTGCGGTGACCTGCCGTACCCCGTGGACGATGACGTAGGTGCGCGTATTGCACTGGTGTAGTGGGGTGACGTACCGTACCCCGTGGTCGATGACGTAGGTACGGCCGGTCTCCGTATTGCACTGGTGTAGTGCGGTGACCTGAGGTACCCCGTGGTCGATGACGTAGGTGCGGGCGGTCTCTGTATTGCACTGGTGTAGTGCTGTGACCTGCCGTACCCCGTGGACGATGACGTAGGTGCGGCGTATTGCACTGGTGTACTGCGGTGACGTACCGTACCCCGTGGTCGATGACGTAGGTACGGCCGGTCTCCGTATTGCACTGGTGTAGTGCGGTGACCTGTCGTACCCCGTGGTCGATGACGTAGGTGCGTCCGGTCACCGTATTTCACTGGTGATGTGCGGGAGTGTGTGGCGCAACATGGCCAGACATTACAATCGTGAAATGGAGATGTGCACGTGTTGCAAGACGTACAGGTATGTAGAACTTCGTTGTACTCACCTTCTGCACCGTCGTCGGTTTCTCAGTACGAGGTGGTGGGCGTACAGGATAGGGATTACACGGACGATTGCGTCCATGTCCTGCTTGTCGCGTACCGGGGTGCGGGTCGTGCCGGAGTGTGGTTTTACGGTAGTTTTGAGCTCTCGTAGGAAAAGAGCCGTACGGAGTGTGTAGAACACGGATCGTACTTTGTGGTTCGGGAGACGCGGTCTATTTACGTTCGGACGTAGCGTCGAGCGTCAGCCGACTGCTATTCGTATGGACTTTCGATTTGTACGCCGTTTTTTACGTGGCGTACGGAGTGACGCATTAGGTTGTGATCGTACTTGCACATTCGTACGGGGACGCCTTCAGGTACGATTCGTACGGGGAAAAACGCTCCGTACAGCAATTCGGAGCGCTTTTTACCGGATCGGAATCGGCGCCCTTGTGTGCCCCATGCAGTGTCTCATTTCATCCAGCCCTCCCTGCCCCAATACACTATGGCCTGTCTGGGGTGGTGCTAGCACCTCCCAAGACAGGAAACCTATTGTCCAAGCCTCCCTTGCTCGAAGGACTCCCAGCAGCAGGAGGTCAGACTTGTGTCTGTGGCAGCAGCATTCATTTTGTGATGCTGAGGCTCTGGTTAACTTTAACCGGGTTTACTAGGAACAACATGTCTTCTCCCTCTAGAAGGGTGGAATGCTACCCCCGTCGCCAGAACTGGTGAGGGGGTAGTATTCCAAAGCGCATGACACCTTACACAACATGTTTTGATAAAGCCAAACTAAAGTTAGCATTCAACCGCGAGGATGATAATGCACTTAAGAATATATGATATGGCTATATCATAGAACAGCTATAAGGACATGGTTCCGAAAGCTGCAGACAGGCTCATCTCATGCTAGAGGCTAATCGCACATAAAACCAAGCACTCTGCCTCCAGGATTGTTAAGGCCTGCCATAGGAGTGACTTATAGGTATATATGTGTCTATATGTAAAGTAGGTATAGGGATACTACACCTAAGCAAGGGGTGATTACACAACCTTGCCCCAGCTGAGTGATCAGCCAGTTGTGTCAATGTGAATCGCCAGCCAGGAGTGGTATAATACATGCTGCAGCCCCTGGTAGGCCTTGGATGCACCTATGCCCTGGGTACCTATAGTACACTGTACAGGGGCTCATAAGGTGACCCAATATCCAATTGGTAATCTACCTAAAGTACATGGTGTGAATTTAGAGAGAGCACAGCTGGGCTGTGGGTATGATTAGCAGGCCCACCGCCACATTAAGTCAAAAACCAGTAAAGCAAAAAGCAAAACGTGGGGGTGACCATAGGAAAGCAGACCCTACTTCCTACAGCCCCTCCTTCATGAATGTTGGGACTGACCAGGCGTTTTATTGTGTGCCTTTTGTCAATTACAGCAGTAAATAAAACGTTTCTACTCCTTGCAGAGTAGACTTGCCCACCTTTTTGTTTGATACGATGCCAGGGGAGTAGGGGCCTTTCTTCTGTCGTCCTAACCGCTACGGGCCAGAGCACTTCTCCACCCTGTACACAATTGAGTCAGCCACTGGGTGTCAAAAACACCAAAACACACATTGACCCGCAGGGGTTCATTGTTAACACCCCTACTCACCATGTACACAATGGTATAGGCCTGGCGCCCCAGTGGCTAGGGGCGACACTACACCCTCCTTACATTTTGCCCGCCCCTACCACATGGGTGCTGCCCCCATGCCCCTCTCTTCCCTGCGCTTTCACTTGTTTCTGATAGTGTGCAGTCGCGTACATTTCGACACACTAATTGGGACAGGTGGCTGTCACTTGATCTACCCATCAGTCCTCTGTATGGTCCTTTCTCGCTCACCATTGGTCAAGTTCCTGGATCCTGACAGGCCTCTATCACGCTCCTCCCAGCACATTGGGGCGAGGGAGAGGGGCAGGCAGTTCTTGGCGCTGCTTTCAATCTGTTTCCCACATCCGCTAAACTAATTGCATAGACTCTCCTTCCCTAAACGAATACCACTCATCTCACCTGTAATGTTGTGTTTCTTTATCATGCATCTCCCTCTTCCAAGATTCTAGCTTCCCTCCCTATGATTCTTCTTAGAATAAGAATGTTGTACAGTTCTTGGAATAGGAATGTAATTGAGATTCTAGGTCAGTTACGACCTGGAGCTGTTGGTGGATGAGGCGATTAAACCATACTCGTGATCTATACCTTGTTTCCTGTTTAATTCATTTCGGAAACACCACATTAATATTGGCGACGATCCTACCTCAATGCCTCAACACACAGCTGTCCCTGATTCGATTTTCCTCCCCAGCGGCTGTTTAACATGGAAAGGAAGCGTTGTCTTCCCAGCGGCAGATGAAACGAGTAGAATTGAAGAAAGAAGACTACTTGGTGCGGTGAGGAGTACAGCGGGAGGTTATTTAAATTAAAAAGGGGACTTAAGGAAAAGAAAAGGAAAATAAATAGCGCGCAGCGTATTAAAGCAAAAGCCGTTAGAAGTTGCTCGCGCTGCTCGCCTGTCAGAGCGCGATCCGATTGGCATTACGCAGTGCGTTTCACATGAAGTCTCTCTGCGTTCCAGTGACGCGCTACGCACACGTGATTTCCTGAAGCGTAAGACGCTTTTGTTTAACCGCGTTCTTAGCGTTCTAAAAAAAAAAGAACGAAGCTTAATAGAACGTTCCGCTTGCAAGATTGGAACAAAGCATTGTATGTGCAAACAAACGAAAAGAGCATATTCACAACTCAGTTCCTATTATTACTTGAACAAAGGCTATTACTTGAACAAAGGCTATAAAAAAAAAGGAAAACAAGCAGAATACAAGTGAACAGGTCATTATTGCGCAACAATATAATTTACAAAGACAATTCTTTTTAAGGAAAATTGAATGATAAAAGAGAATCTTTGGAGAAGAACAATTTAAAAAAAAAAGAATACAGTAAATTCAAAGAAAAGAAAAGTGTGTGTAGTATAAAAAAAAGGGAAGAAAAATGCAAAATGTAACCCAGCCTGCATTTTTCTTGATAAGTCCAGGTGAACCAAATGTAAAATGGCAGAAATGGAAGAAGATATTTGCAAATTATGCAAGGGTTTGTGGCACAAACCTAAGTGCAGAAAGAAAACACTCATTATTATTACACTGCTTAGGAGGAGAAGGCCAAGATGTACTGGAACATTTACCAGAACTCACTGCGGCAGAACAGAGAAACTTAAATGAGTATGAAATAGCCATAGAACAGTTAGATCGTCATTACCTCCCAAGGTTGAGCACAATAATGGAAAGATACCATTTTGGACTAAGAGGTCAAAAGAGGGATGAGTCTGTGGAAGACTATGTATCTGCATTAAGAAAATTGGCTTCTTCATGTAAGTTTGGACAAACATTGGAGGAAAGAATAAGAGATCAGTTCGTATTGAAATGTGCTCATGACAGTATTCGGAAGGAACTATGGCTAAAGGATGAACCACCTTTAGAAGAAGTGCTTGTAATAGCAAAACAGGTAGAGCACATGACGAAATGTGTAGATGAACTAAAAGGAGAAAAAGAGAAGATGGTTGAACCAGAGAAGAAAACTGAATCCAAAGTAGAAGAAGTTGTTTGTCAAGTCCAAAAAGAAGATAAAGTAGACAGTGGAAAAAATGACAATGGGATGAATAGATTCAATCCGAGTTTTAATATGTCTAACAAATTTTCTTGTTTCAGATGTGGCAACACCGGTCATTTAGCTAATTCACCAAACTGTCCCGCATTGAAATCTATTTGCAATGACTGTGGGAGAAGAGGTCACTTTTCAAAATGTTGTAGAACAAAGGGTAACAAAAGAGATAATACAAATAAGAAATGGTCTCAACCACAGGTAAAAACTGTGACTTTCCAAATTAGTAGTGGGCCATTAGAACATCCCACACTTTTAGTTAAGGTGGATGATGCCATGATTGAATTCAAATTTGATTCATGTTCTCAAATCACCATGATTGATGAAGATTTACTGCACAAAACTTTTGGAAAAAATTTAAAGTTATTCAAGAGTGATATTTTACCCTTAGGTTATGGCAGTAAACCAATTAAGATTTTGGGATATTTTATGGCCACTATGGAATTGGGATGCAGAATTATTCCAGGAAAGATTTATGTTACCAATTTTGGTGATGCCCTAATTAGCTGGAGAGACCAACGTGATCTTGGGGTTACACTTGATCCGAATGCCTCACCTCAGGTGAAAATTCTTGAAGTCGAAAACCTGTCTGATATGTTTGCAGAAAAGTTTCCTTCTGTATTTAAAGATAAGTTAGGATGTCTAATTGGCTACAAGCATTGTATAAAGCTTAAGAAAAATGCAATTCCAATAGTAGCAAAAGTTAGAAGGATTCCACTTGCTGAACAAGTGAAAGTTCAAGAAGAGATTGAAAAATTAATTGCAAATAACATAATAGAACCTGTAGAAGCTACAGAATGGTTGGCTCCTATTGAAGTAGCGAAGAAGCCAACTGGAGAGATTCGTTTGTGTATTGATTTAAGAGCATTAAATAAGGAGGTGGTGGTAGACAGATTTCCGTTGCCCAATATAGATGAGATTGTAGGTACGTTAGAGGGTGCGAGATACTTTACCACTCTGGATCTGGCATCTGCCTACCACCAAGTTGAATTGGATACCTCTTGTCAAGACTTAACTGCATTTATAACACCAATGGGTACTTTTAGGTTCAAAAGAATGCCTTTTGGGTTAATATCAGCTGCCTCTGTATTTCAGAGAATCATGACACACATACTTAAAGGACTTCAAGGGGTAAAATGTTACCAAGATGATCTTTTAATATTTGGGTCGGACATGCAAGAACACAATGAACGTGTGTGTGATGTGTTGAAAAGGTTGTCTGACTCTGGTTTGTCTCTCAAAAAGGAGAAATGTAAATTTGGCTTGGAGGAGGTGAATTACCTGGGCCACTGCATTAAGAGTGAAGGGGTTTTTCCTAAATCAGACTTAGTTGCTTCCATCGATAATATGGCAGAACCAGTTAATAGGGATGAGTTGTTATCCTTTCTCGGGATGGTAGAATTTTATGGGAAATTCATTGTACATTTTGCGGATAAGACAAAGAGTATGAGGAGACTCACTGGGAAAAGTGTCACGTTTGACTGGTCAGATGAGTGCAAAAAAGAATTTGAGGGTATAAAAGAGGAATTAAAGAAAGCTCCATGTTTGCAAGCATTTGTCCCAGGTTTACCTACGTACATATTCACTGATGCGAGTGATAAGGGATTAGGGGCAGTTTTAGTACAAAATAAACATGGCCATGATTCCCTAATTGCCTGTGCATCCAGGTGTCTTCGTGGTCCGGAACTAAATTATTCTGTTATTGAAAAGGAATCATTAGCAATATTTTGGGCACTAAAAAAATTCAAAAATTTGGTTTGGGGGACTAAATTTATTGTCAAATCTGATCATAAACCATTAAAAGAGGTTTTTTGTAAAAAGGATTTAGATTCAATCTCTTCTCGGATTACAAGGTGGATCATATCTTTACAAGAGTTTGACTTTGAAGTGCAATATTTACCTGGTGTGCCAAACAAGGCAGCAGATTGTTTTTCTAGGTTGGTGAAAGGTGATGATATAAGTTGTGAAGATGAGTATGTTGATGAAGATGACTATCTCAATGTTTGTGAGGTTACAGAGGGTGTAGTAGGAAAGGATGAGTGGAAAGAGGAATTATTAAAAGATGAGGAGTTGGTTAGAGTAATATCTCTATTAAAGGATAATAAGCGTCTAGATAAACCATGGTCCCTAGTTTCTCAGGAGTTATCCATTTCCGATGACATGCTAACTCGTGGTTTGAGGCTTATACCTCCTTTTTCTTTAAGGAAAAGGTTGTTGTTACATGCACACTCTGGGCACTTGGGCATAGTGAAAACCAAGGAGATGATACGTACCCAATTTTGGTGGCCAGGTATGGATTTAGAAATAGAACGCATGGTTAGAGACTGCGTTGAGTGCTGTGCAAGTGACAAGTTCCTAAAAGTCAGGCAAATGCCTATGGTATGTAGAGAATTACCCAATCATCCTTGGGATGAATTAGCCATCAACATTTTGGGGCCCCTCACTGGAGTTTCTGACACACCGTACTTGATTGTTTTAATTGATTTATATTCACGGTGGATAGAGGTACGTGCAGTTAGCGAGATTACGTCAAGTTCTGTTATTAAATTTTTATCTGATATATTTTTGAGAGAGAGTTTTCCCAATAGCATATTGTCAGATAACGGTCCGCAGTTCTGTTCTACCATGTTTGAAGATTATCTTAAAAAATGTGGGATATTACACAAACGTACATCTTTATACCATCCTGAAACAAATGGTGCTGTTGAGAGGGTCAACCGTACATTAAAAGAATGCATTCAGCTTGCAAGAGCTAGTGGGTTAAATTGGAAAGAGGCACTAAGAGAAAGAATAGATGCTTATCGTTGTTCCCCCCACTCAACTACTGGAAAATCTCCTTTTGAACTATTCAGGGGTAGAGTTCCGAACACTATGTGGTGTCCAGGATGGATGAATCTGAAAAAGGGGTTTGTTGATAATCGTGTTGGTGCTTGGAGGGAGAGAGAAATAGAAAAACAAACTTGTAGGAAAGCATATTTTGACAAAGTTAAATGCGTTAAATTTCATGAAGTAAAGGTTGGTGACCTTGTAAAAATAAAGGCACCTGTAGGGAGAAGGTCTTGGTCAAAATACACTAATATCAGGCCTGTCATTAAAGTTTTTGGTAATGCAATCAAAACACAAGATGGGAGGATTTGGAACAAAAGTCGAGTTGTGGTAGTTAAATCGAAGAACATTGCTCATGCTGACTGTGATACTGACTCTAATCTTCTTGGTATCATCAACCCTTCTCGCTCCTGTGCTAACTTTTCACCCAATAATCGTGTGAGGAGTCAAAGATTACGCAGTGCTCCAATGTACATGAAAGATTATGTGTAAGCAATGTTGGACATGTGCCGTTTGCCTGTCCTGAATATAGAATGCCTAGACGTTCATGGCTAAAACCAATTTGCATCCAGTTAGGTTTAAGAACAGCAAACGAGGCTGTTAGGATTTTAAGAACTGATACCTCTCAGCCCGTTGTTATAGCCATGGCAAAATTTCTCCACTGGATGTGGATAATTCGGGCACGCAAAATGAGTCTGGAGTAACTGTAGGATCGCTATTGTCTGCCGTTATTGTCTGCTGTTATTTGAATTGGCAATCTGTATTAATTAGTGATTAACTACGTACACTGTATAAGTAATTGTTATTTTTGTATTTTGGTACTAATGAATTTAGCTTTTATACTTTTTAAAAAAGTGTTTTCTTTTTAACAGATATTTTAAGATCATGTAAAAATGTAAATAGGATGAGATAGGGAGACTTTTAATCTTGCTTTTTTATTGTGATAAATCATTGTGGATCCTGTACCTCTGTGGGGTTGGGGGAGGGGGTGGGACTAAAAACAACAATTTTTTTTTTCTTTGTAAAATGTCTTTTATGATTGAAATATATCGAATAAAGACTAATTAAAGTGAAGTGTGTAAGCAATGTTCATTTTTTCTCTTTATTTGTTAACTCTTTTTATCTTCTTAATACTTTTATTCTTCATGTCATAAGTTGTTGTAAAGAAGGGAGATGTGTAATGTTGTGTTTCTTTATCATGCATCTCCCTCTTCCAAGATACTAGCTTCCCTCCCTATGATTCTTCTTAGAATAAGTATGTTGTACAGTTCTTGGAATAGGAATGTAATTGAGATTCTAGGTCAGTTACGACCTGGAGCTGTTGGTGGATGAGGCGATTAAACCATACTCGTGATCTATACCTTGTTTCCTGTTTAATTCATTTCGGAAACACCACATCACCCACTACAGATATATTTAAATTACAGGAAATGAGCTTAACAGGCCAGGCAAATGGATTGACTCCGCGACCTGAGCACAGGTACCGTTTGAAAGAGCTGCCCTTTTCTGAGCTGGTATATAAATATATCAAACAGCATCTGATGTTTCCTACTGGATGTTTTGCCATCATTTGTGCACGTAAGGTCACTCCAGCTTGGGGTCCCAAGTCTCAAACTGGACGAACGTAGCACAACGCTCGATTCATCCCCCATTGATTGACGAGGTGTCACAAGGGCCCGAGGTTAATTGTTGCTTCCTTGAATATTTCACTACGTTCTTGTTGTCAAAGCCAACAGCCTGTATGAAATGTAACCATCACAAATCTTTTTTGTTTACTTTGTATTTTATATTTTATTATTCTTATAAAAGCACCGAGACCAAGAGCAGAAATGTGATAATGTTTTTAAGTATATACATCTTCTTTGTAAGGCGATTATGCTTTAGGTTCAGAGTTACCTAGGCGGTTGGTTTTGTTGGCATACTGTTGTCTTCTTGTTCGCCCCCAGCTTGTTTGCTAATTAGTAGACGATGGCTGTTCTGTATGCTGAGTACATGCAGCCTCATAGTCTGCACAGTTGCTTGGATAAAGCCAAGATACTTTGACTGTAGCTGTTCACTTTATTAAAAAAGCCTATTTTTGGCACAGTAAAAAGAAATTGGTGAAAATAAAAATTATTGACCAAGTAAAACGTTTGTGAATATGGGTGAGTGGCAAAATGTAGCAAATTTGTATATTTTTTATTTTAATGCATTACTGTGTTAATGAAATACAAATGGTGGTAATTAGAATAAGTGTGTGAATATTTGTATTCTGCTACGAGTCAGTGGTGTGTGCTTGCGGATCGATTGGTGCGTGCAGGAGTTCGTATAGCCTATTTTGGGAAACATCCAGTACAACGCAGTCATACATTGCACTGCTTTTACAACGCAACTGTTACAACGCAACTACCTTTACATCGCATGGCATTACAATGCATGTTACTACAACGCATGCCATTACAATGCATACCATTACAAAACATGCCACTACAACGCATTACAAGGTAAGTAATGGAGATTTTTTTGTTTTAGGGTGGGTATGTGTTTTCGGGTGGATGGGAATAGTAATTTTTACCCCATAATATCTAACACTTTCCCTACTGTTGCACTTAATGGAGTGGGAATAGTAATTTTTACCCCTACACTATCCAACACTTACCCTACTGTTGCCCTAAAAGTATTATGCTTTCAGAAAGCTCCTGACAGTGAAGACGATATGCCTGAGACAGTTTATCACGGTCACATTCCGTCTCATATCTCTCTTCATCTATACTTAAAGCCTGCGTGGAACCTGATGATGGGAGTTCCTTCATGCACGCTAGGAGACGAGGAGATCGGGTCAGGGCCCTATAAGAACAGCACTGCTTTGTCCCATGTGTGTAATCACATGGTACAAGAGAGGAGGAGCTACGGGTCAGAGGAGGAAGGAGAGGGACAGAAGACGCCAGACTGGGGCGCACGAGGAGCGGGAGCGAATCCAACAGAGGAAGCGGTTCCGGTTTCCAAGAAGGAGAGTATAGAGTAGTAGGAGCAATATGGTGCACAGTGACGCGAACCAGAGGAGACTGCCCCACCGATCCTAGAAAAAGCGGAGACGTCCCGCCATGGCCCCGGAGGGTCGTGGCTACTTCAGGTGTGTGAGTGAGTACAAAACATGCTAAGCGGGCGACAGAAGGGGAGCCCGAGGGAGGTGGAAGGCAAGGGAAAGGAGTGCTAGAGTGTGGGGCAAAGAGATAAAATAAGGAAAAGGACATTCGTTTACTTTCATGCTCCTTTCTCCTTCTGTATGCTCTTGCAGTGTGGTCATTCCTCCCAAGTTTTCCCCTTTCATTTGAGCACATACCTTCTTCCTCACTTCCTTATAATACATTGTCACTTTCACAGGGTATTTCTTTTTGTATCGGACTGGTGAACCCCCACTCCTTTCCCGATGAGTTAAAAAGGAAACAAAGATAGAAGCACTTACCTGAGCCTTTCTTTTCTCCGAGGGAAAACACTGGCCAGTAGGACTCCAATCAAGGGGATGACGGTGAAGACCCTGAAACATAAAAGGAGAAAAAAGAAGAGACTTATATGAAAAAGCAAAAGAAGTTGTACTGGAAGGTTATCTTCAATAAAAGAAAAGCCTATATCTCATTAAATATGCTGTATTATTTATTATCAACCCCACCCGCATATTCAACTATATCACATACGCGTTATAATGGTATGCGTTGTAATGGTATGCGTTGTAATGGAATGCGTTGTAATTATCATTTTAAAAAATGCGCTGTAATGGCATGCGTTGTAAAATCATGCGATGTAATGGTAGTTGCGATGTAAAGACTGTGTTGTAAAAGCATGCATTGTAATTGTTTTCGTTGTAACATCATATATTCCCTATTTTCAACCCTGGATGCTCCTAGTAACTCAATGTAGTTTACATGTTGAACACTTGACATAAACAAGCGTGTGATGTGTATAGGATTACCTCCTAGATTGTTTCGGGGATCTCCAAATCGGGATCTTCACTACAATATACCATTGTGCGTATACACCCAGGGTGCCCAGATCCTGACTGAGGCAATGAATACTATCTATGAACTCCATATGGCTCTTGAATATGTTGACTCAATTGTCAGGTGAATAACCTGTGATTTGGTTTTAATGTTTGCATCAGCAGGTGGGATTCCCCAATGAACTTCTTCAGCATTTCTGAACATAATGCTAACATTCTTTTATATATCCTTCCGTTTTTTTTACCTTGCTCAAAATTCTTTCTTTTGAGAAGCTTATATTACTTGTAAAGCAGCGCAATTTATCTACTCTGCAGGATTCTGTTTTTCCTATGTAGTCTCTGTAAAATGGCATGTGTGGGGTGAAATAAGGGATGCATCATTTCTACTGTACGTTGCTCAGTTTATTCTGTTTTATTGTCCTGTGACTGTGTTACTGAAACTTTGCACTAGAGCAGAACGATATTTGCACCATTTTTAGGTCGTAACAGTACATTTTAAAACAAAAGCATATACGATATTACAAGACACCAAAACGCACTGCGATACAATAGAATACAATCACTCGCCTTTCGCTCTGTCCTCAGCTGCCAAGTGTAACTTGCATATTTGCCATTATATAAAAAAAAAAATACCAACTTTAAAACAAAACAAATAGTGTCAGTGATTGTCGGCTATCTTTGAGAGACCTTTATCTTTTCGTGTGAGGTTGCACTCCTTTGAGGTTGGGAAGTTATTCCGAGCTCTTTAGTAGGAGCTATCAAACAAAAAGTTGGGCGTTTCCTGTTTAGCAGACACATCTCCTGCACGTGCATTCATTTAGGGATGATGTCATACAGTAAGAGGCACAGGAGTTCACTATCATGTGTGGGGTGAAATAAGGGATGCATCATTTCTGCTGTACATGGCTCAGTTTATTCTGTTTTTTTAAATTTTTTAAAAACCTTTATTGCACCTGCATAATACACAGCGGAATGCCTACAACCCTGTGGGCCGGCCGCTATAACAGTCCATAAATCAGAATGCAGCAACTCAAACTTTCTCATTGGACAAGCAGTCTCTGTATAAATCAAAAATGGCCGCTGCAAAAGTAAGGTGCATCATTTAAGTTTGTATCGTCACTGGTTGAGGTTTTTGATTTTTACTTTTTTGAAAACAACAACACTCCAACTTCAAACGTTAGGAATATTAATACGATCGTGTATTGAGCAATACAGTCTGAGTTACAAGTACCTCTCGCGAGAGGCCTACACTAGTCCCATTCCCATTCACTCGATCACTCCCAGCCAATCTTACCATGGTATCAATCCCATGCCTCCCCTCAAGGTAATCCAATTAGGAAATCTTTCTCAATAACCTCGGCTTCCCCTCTTTCAACAATTCGCACACAGCTTTATCCCACTTCCTCTTCCCCGTCAGACTCATCCTGGTCATCCTCCGACAAGGGGTCGCAAATTTCCCCCCTGTACACATTCCATTTCGTCCAGATTTTATTCCACTTCCCCGGGCAGGCCCGGTTGGAGTACACTGCCCTTTCCGTTATCATCACCCTGTCCATGTTTAGACACCATTGTGACTTGGTCGGCAGTTCCGCCACACCCCATCGCTGTGCAATGTCCCGTTTTGCCACCATCAGTCCCACCGTGACCCAGAGCTGCCCATGTCTAGAGAGGTCAGTAGGCTCCCACACGTTTAACAAGCACCTGTTTGGGTCGGGTAATAGCGACAGTTCTAGCGCTTGTGAGATTGTGCGGAGTATCTGTTTCCAGTATTCCTGAATCTTGGGGCAGTCCCATATGGTGTGAAAAAATGTACCTTCCTCCCCACACCCTCGAAGGCAGTAAGGATGTCGTATCCTGTGGATGCGGTGTAGCATAGTCCTAGAGTAATAAACTCTGGCAGTATCTTTAGTTGTACTAGCCGTAATCGGGCCGAGATACCTACTTCCTTAGGGGACCAAAGTGCTTCATTCCAATCGTGCCCGTCCAGTTTATTCTGTTTTAAGGTATGTATTTTGTGGTGTTGATGTAACTAAGAAGGGAGCTTCAAAGCATTTACCATCAATGTGATAGAAATACTAGCCATTTGAGATGTCACTAACTTGCAGTGCATTTGTTAATTTGTGGAATTGTTTTTTGGGTAACAACTTTATAGTTGTTTTCATTTAATGGATTATGTTTATTCATGGATGTGGTGTTCGTCTTTAAATCTGTTTGCACTGTCCCTCAAATGTTTAGTTTTCATATTGTATGTTAGTCAGAGAACTAAATCTTTACTTGTGCTCTACTAGTTCACGACACGTTTTACTTATAAATCATACAGAATATAATTTTGTTTCCAAGTAGGTTCTGTATAGTTGTTCTTTTGAGACATGACTTGTTTAATCATACTTACCTCGGTATCCTGGGACGCATAGCACAGCGGTAGCTCAAAGTTTTCCATCATATTTTGTATTCTCTTTATATATAAGTGTGTGCTTTGCCAGGATAAATGGTAAGAGCTGTCTAAAGGGTTGTGGTTGCCAAGGCTTCTAGGCATAACATTGGTTTAATGGTGTCATGTGCTTCTTTTGCTTCCAAACGGATTGTTCCCAGTGGTAATTCCTCATTCTAAGTCCTCTAGACAGTGCTGCAGCTGAGTCTCGGTTCCCAGTGGTAATTCCTCATTCTTAGTCCTGAAGACAATGCTGCTAGTTGCTTCTCTGGTCCCAGTGGTAATTTCTGATTTTCATTCCTTGACACAGTGCTGCAGCTGCTTCTCTGGTCCCAGTGGTAATTCCTCATTCTTAGTCCTCTACGCAGTAATGCTAGCTGATTCTCTGGTCCCGTCAGTAATTCCTTATTATTAGTCCTCTAGGCAGTGCTGATAGCAGCTGCTCTGGTCCTGTTGGTAATTCCTCATTCGAAGCCTCTAGGCAGTGCTGTTAGCTGCATCTCTGGTCCCAGTGGTAAATACTCATTCTAAGTCCTTGAGACACTGGTGGTAGCTACTATTCTGGTCCCGTCAGTAATTCCTCTACACAATGCTGTAGCTGTGTCTCTGGTCACAGTAGTAGTTCCTCATTCTTACTCCTTAGGCAGTGCTGCAAGCTGCTTCTTTGGTCCCGTCAGTAACTCGGCCATTCTATGTGATTTAGGCAGTGTAGCAGCTCTGCCTCTGTTCCCAGTGGTAATTCCTCATTATTAGGCTTCTACACAGTGCTGCTATCTGCCTCTCTAGTCCTGTCAGTAACCCCCTCATTCTAAGTCTTCTACGCTGTGCTGCAGTTGAGTCTCCGTTCCCAGTTGTAATTCCTCATTCAAAGTCCTACAGACTGTGCTGCTGGCTGCTTCTCTTGTCTCAGCGATAATTTCCCCATTCTAAGTCCTGTAGACAGTGCTACTAGCTCCTTCTTTGGTCCCAGTGTTAATTCCTCATTCTATGTCCTCCAGATATTGCTGCAGCTGCATCTCTGCTCCCAGTGGTAATTCCTAATTCTATGTTCTCTAGGCAGTGCTGCAGATGTGTCTCTGTTCCCAGTGGTAATTCCTCATTCTTAGCCCCCTTCACACTGCTGCAGCTGCTTCTCTGGTCCTATCGGCAACTCCTCCATTCTAAGTCCTTTAGGCAGTGCTGCAGCTGTGCCTCTGTACCCAGTGCTAATTCCCCATTCTTAGTCCTCTACATAGTTGTGCAGTTGTGCCTCGGTTCTTGCATCCACTACATTCCAAACCAAAACAGATAGATAAAAGACATTGTCATTTACAAGTCCAGTAGCTCTTACTCGCAAAAATGCGAGACCTATTGCATTGCAAATGCTTGTTCATTTACCGATCAATCTCAGATCATTACATAAGAAAAATTGGCGCTGGCGTTACTTTGTAGGCAAACATGCGTAAAGACTTATGTGCACCTACAAAATGACATGGCTGCTGCACCATCGTGCCTTTTTTTGTAATTTTTTATTTTTTATTTTCCCTCATCCTGTACAGCTTTGTCAAATCCAATAGGTTGAAAAGTGAGACCAATTGGCTTTGTCAATACTTGCGTTTTAGAGCAACCTGCTTTGATTCTAGTGTTTTAATTCAATTCATTATTTTTCTTTTTGAATAAGATGATCTGAAAAATATGTGTCTTCTTGATGTGCTCACTGAATTGCTTATTTGTAATGCACTTTTCATTAATCTTCTGAGCTTTGTTTTTTTCTTGGCCCGTGCCCAAACCAGTGCTTAATTTATATTAAGATGAATGCCAGTGCCCAAAACCCAACTCAGAAGCCTGCGGACAGCACTATTTGATTTCACTGCGCTGACTAACAAGGCTGCCTAGTCTTGAATCTCTCATGCCACTTTAATCCACTACCAGACACTTCCTGCCGCTTTATCTCACTCTTGCAGGTTCCTGCTTTCTCCCTTTGTGATGGTTTTACCGTCTTTCTCTTCCTCCTCCTTTCCTCGTTGTGTGTTTTCCCTCTCTTGCTCTCTGTAAATGCCCGTTAGGGAAAATACGTGATGGTTCCTAAAAAATGCCAGTGTGCCAAACCAACAACCACCACAAGGCTACGTTTTTGGAGTCATTTCTGCCCCCTGATTGTAGTTTGCGTGTACAAGATTTAGAAAGGATCCTACCTGACTTAGGGCCTGTTTTGGAGTTTGTCGGACGGGTACTCTGTCACACATAGACAAATGTGCCATTCATCTTATTACAGGGCATTATATCATAATGCACTTGTAATAAGGTGGGTGGGATATCCATCACATTTGTGACGGAGTATCTGTCAGCCAAACTCTAAACCAGGCATTTAAACTTCCCTCCTGCTTTTAGAAGGCTAAACACTGACTCACACCAGGCAGAATGACGTGACCTGGGGCAGAGTTCCGTCAGTTGTGCTAAATAAGAACACAGTCATTTTCTGCGTACTTTATTAGATTTTTGCATGATAAGAACAGTGCCTTTAAAATGTGGCAATACAATTTCTTGCCATGGGAAATCCACCATAACACTGTTGCGCATTTCATGTCTTTAAATACAGAAAAACACGTAGAAAAGGTTTCTGCATATTATTTTCAATTTAATTCAAAATTTGCTGTAATATCATATATCCTGCAAAACAGACCATTTCAGGTCCCGGAAACATACTTTACCACCATAGAGTGTGTGATGAAAAAACTACTCTGGGACGGGAAGCCCCAACGCATAGCAATACAGAAACTTATGAACGGATGGTAGGATGGCTGGATCGCCCTGCCGAATATCCATCAATTGTTGTTTTTGCGAATATCCGAATATATTACTGGGCGGCCCAACTGGCAGTGGTCAATCAATGGGTACCAGGATCGCGCAGTGATCCGGCATACCAGATGGATAGACTACTCATGGGCCCCAGAGGCTATAGACAAGTGTTATATACAAATACCACAAACCAGCTTTTAACAGGCCCAACACAACAAATGGTAAACCGTTGGCATCAAGCGACCAGTAGCTTGGGATGGCGAAATAAAGTAACTCAAGCCACGCCACTAAGGGAGGCAGAAAGACTAAGTACATTGATTAAATGTGCGGGTTTGAAAAATGGGACATGATCGGTACCTCGAGAGTGTGAGACCTATGGTCAAAAGGAACGGTCAAACCATTTTAAGATCTATGGCCAGAATACTACATTATTGATTGGCAAGATTTCAACCCCATTCACAGTGGGTAAGATGAATCCTTCAGCACTACATGGCTACTCTATCAAAAGATAGACAAAATCTAAAACATATTTATTATTGTTTCAGACGATCCCAGTTCCACAAAGTACCTGTACTTTATGAATGAAGATTCAACCTCACGTTCGGATTTAATTAAATTCTGACAACGAATAGGTATGTTGTTCAATACTTTAAACAGACCCCTTTCTGTCCACCTTAGATACAGATCCAACATGCCTGATTTTTTATGTTTCAGTCATGTTTTAAAGATACCTCGCCCTACAAACAAACCGTTTTTGATGAAGTGGCAGCACTGTTACACGCAGGTATTTAAATTCTCCGGTTAACATAGAGTGAAATGCAAAAAACTGCATCATAGCGAATATGGTTTCATATAACATCCGCTGTACACAACCATTGATTGATTAATTAAACAACTGTGTTCCAAAAATAAATGTGAAGAATCATGGAGCTATTTTGCATGGAAATTAACTTCATCCATGATTCATGTTATGCACTTGTGAGAAGGATACCATAAATGTTGATGAAATAATCACATCCTATTTAATTAAGCGATTTGTTATATATTGATGGATATCAATATAATGGTAGCTATCTTCCTCAATGGCCAAATAATTGTATCTGCTTTCTCTTAATGAACCAAAGGAATATGGTTTTCAATCTGTTTTGATAAGCTATGTAGACATTAACATAAACAATTTGTTTGTCTTAGACAAGGTTATAGGAACTACTGGAATAATTTTCACTGTTCAAATTGGTGTTAGGTAAATGAACCCTATGTTCATATTGTGTTTATGTTGTATATACCGTGTCATTTACTTTTTGTCACCATTGTGAAGTTTCATTGTTTTGTCACCAGGGTGTAACGAATATAGTCAGTGTTTTATTGTAACCGTCAATATGTTTTGATTTTCAGATTACAATATCTCTATACAGATTACAATTGATAACAGTCCTGAGGATGGTTTCAGCAATTAATTCCTAAGAAACCGAAACGTCGACAGCGCATCTTATCCCTTTTCCTTGTTTTATTCAATGTATTCTGGGATAGGTGTTTTTTAGGTTCTGTTGAGTCACTTAGTAATTTACTTATGTGGGTACCCACAGTCCTAAATCTTATTTGCTTATTTATCTGTATATGAAGCTGTTTTCCCTTAATGAATTATTTGATATAAAAACATCTTTTCGTATACACCTTGTGTCTTTGTTTATGTGTTATATGTTATATGTTGAGAACAGTAATTATACTTTGATAATAGATTTATGATTAACTCACTTTAGAGACGATCGATTGGTCTCGCTTATAATAACGTGAATCAACAAATACAGATTAAACAAAGTCCCTTGAAGGGAACTTTACCCTTTCATCAGAATACTACATGGCAGTCTCAGAGACTTATAGATATCTACAAATCAGACACGCCTTAATGGCGGTCATCCCACCAGGTACTGACCCCCCCAGAGTTGTCACCACTGGAAGACAGATTGCTGACTGACAGCATAGACTGTAAGGCAATATCAATGATGTATACAAAATTACTCAATAACATGCCTGACTCCCTCTTTGAGGCTACTGGAGTGCTGGCAGGAAAACATAGGAGAGCTAGAGCAGGAAGAATGGCAAAAGGCGCTGTCCTCACCCAGAGAGGTGGCCATAACCTTCAAGATTAAAGCTAATCCAACCTAAAATTCTCAACCAAACTTATCTTTCCTGTAGTACCCTGACAAAAATGAGACGAAAAGATGACCCTACATGGCAGTGCGAAACAGAGGGAACATCCTATCACATACTATGGGAATGTCCCACCATTAAAAAATATTGGGAGTCCATGACAACGCAATTATGAGTAGTCTGTGGCATGGACCTTCAACCTACACCCAAATTATGTCATCTTAAGATATTTCTATTTCTATTTCTATTTAAAAATATTTATACAGCGCACGTACACCAGCGGTTTCATGGCGCTAGACTGACAGAGAGCTAAACATGAGGGGAGAAGCAGGGGGAGTTATTTGAGAAATTTTGCGAAAAGATGTGCCTTGAGCAGTTTCCGGAACAGTAGGTACGAGGTGGAGGCTCTGAGCTCAAGAGGCAGTGAGTTCCAGAAAATTGGGGCGAGGGTCGCGAACTTAGAGCCTCCCCATTTCTTCCTCCGGAACCGTGGGACCGTAAGGAGAGATAGGGTAGAAGACCGCAGTTCCCTGGCGGGAACATAGGGGATAATTTCAGATGAAATGAAAGCCGGGGCCGTGCCCAGTCGAGCCTGAAAAGTGATAGAAGCAAGCTTGAACTGGACACGGGCACAGACCGGGAGCCAATGTAGGGATTTCAAAAGGGGAGTGACATGGTGGGATTTAGGGAGTTTAAACACCAGGCGCGCCGCCTGGTTTTGGACTTGCTGCAGCCGCCGAAGACTATATGCAGGAATACCTGCATATAGGGAGTTGCCGTAGTCCAGGCGAGACACGACCATGGCAAGGGTAATTAGTTTAAGTGCATCAAATGAAAAAAAGAGGGACACCTTGCGTATGGTTCGCAGTGCCAGAAAGGAAGAGGAAACCACAGAGCTCACCTGGGAGTGGAGGGTGAGTTGGGAGTTGAGCTTGATGCCAAGGGTTTTTACTGAGGTAGAAGGGACAGGCGGAGGACCAAGGGAAGGGGGCCAAAAGATGGGAGACCAGGGGCTGGATGAACCACCCGTCAACACCAGCTCAGTTTTGTCTGGGTTGAGTTTGAGATGATTGTGGTTCATCCAGTCCCGGATATGGATCATAATGGTTTGGAGGTTGAGAGCAGAGTCAGGGGAAGAAGAGAGGTTAAAGACAAGCTGGAGGTCGTCCGCATAATTAAATACGGCGACCTCCATTTGTTGCAGAGAAAAAATAAGAGGGGAGATGTATAGGTTGAATAGGAGGGGGGAAAGGGAGGAGCCTTGGGGAACCCCGCACTGAACATTACGGAAGTCCGCAGTAAAGTCACCCAGGCGGACAGCCTGGGTGCGGTCCCTCAGGAAGGAGGATAGCCAGACCAGAGCCGTGCCCCCGATCCCCGCCGCCCTGACACGGGAGAGCAGGATGGAATGATCCACCGTGTCAAAAGCGGCTGAGAGATCGAGGAGGACTAAGGCCTGCGGTTGGTTGGTATCCATACCCTCCCTGAGGTTGTCAAGGACCGAAAGTACTACGGACTCCGTAGAGTGTGCAGGGCGAAACCCAGCCTGGCGGGGGGCAAGAATCCCGTTCTTCTCCACGAAAGAGCTCAAGGCAGAGGTAACATGGCGCTCGAGAACTTTCGCCAGAAACGGCAGGAGAGAGATGGGACGGAAGTTGGCTGGAACTGAGGGATCAGCGCCCGGTTTCTTCAATATGGGGACAATGACGGCAGACTTAAGTGATTCAGGTACCACGCCCTGAGAAAGAGAACTATTGAGAGCGTGGAGGGGGGGGTCAGGACAGCTAAGGAAAATGTGACGAAGAATATGGGCCGGGCAGGGATCCAGAGGGGAGCCAGATTTGACAAGTGGAATTATAGCAGCCAGAGATTCTTGGGTAAGAGGTGGAAAGGCAGTGAGATGTGCCTTAGGGGGAGGGCATTGTGGGTCCACAAAAGAGAGGGAAGGGGCGGGGATATTGATAAGATATGGGTAACTTAGTAGTAGTAACGTAGTAATCAAGTAACTAAACTTGAACGCAGTGTGCACAATAACCAAATAATATATAACAAATGTATACTGTGGTCATCAAAATTATAAATGCTTTTACATACCTCTTATTGCATTTATTTTTTAATTATTAAATCGAGCATTCCATGTGTTGTTATTCTAAAACATGTATTCACCTGGTTATGAACAAATTTAAAAGATTACTACAATGCAGTACAAAAACAAAATTATAAAACAATATTTACCTTCGTAACCAATGGATTTCAGGACTTAGTTCCTTCTCTAGGGGCGAATTCAAAGCCCAATGTCGGTCCAGCCCTTCATGGGGTGGTAATATCTCAAGTTTTCAATTGTATGGTTCTAGCGTAAACACCGCTATGCCTCTGAGTGCTTCTGTACTCGGAACCGTATCACATTTTATCTCATAGTAGAATCTGTCGTGACTCAACATAAACAGTCTGGAAACGCAAACATTGGGCTTTCAATTAGTACCTGACGAAGGGTATAAATGTATTATATATTATTTGGTTATTGCGCACACTGCGTTCAAGTTTAGTTACTTGACTACTAAGTTACATGATTGCTACATATGACAGACAGCACTCGTCCCAGTGTGGTACACAGTGGAAAATTTGCTAGAAGATTGATTAAACATTAGTAACATAGGGAGTGCACTACACACTTTTTGACTTACTAATTCTTAACATATGGGAACAGTCAGACCTCAATAGCAAGGAACAAACTTGGGTGGCTCTTGGGTTCATTATAGCAAAACGAAACATTGCACGAAAATGGGGTAAGTGAGCCACCCACACTTGCGGAATGGGAGCGAGATATGGACTGGTCGATGGTGGCCGAAAAGACCATTTAGGAGAGTAGAGGCAGCCTCAAGGAGTGGGATCAGATTTGGAGTAAGTGGAATACACATAGCGGACAGGTGTGTGCCCCAGCTACTCAGAGACACAGAATGACCTTTGGTAGAACTGTGAAGACGGGAAATGCAATAGGCCTGTAATTATATGTTTGACAGTATAACCCACAATTGCAAATCTAAACTGTGTGCTGTACTGGTGCGATACAAGCTGTTGCAATTATCTAACTGTGTACTTGAGTAATACCCCCAAAAAAGTTGTGTTAAAAAACCATTTGCTGTAATATCACAATTAGTGGTTAAGCTAATGCAAGTACCAGAACCATGGTATTACTGAGGACACGACATACTTTAGATGAAGGACTATAGGTGAACTGGGAGCTTTCAGGACAAGCTAGTGCCTATGCAAGGGTGACGGGCTAGGGCAGAACACATCATGTCTTGCTTGCATCTATCAAGTAGGTGTGGGGCAGAATCATTTACATTCTAGTTTTCAGGCTGGTGCCAATGAACAAACAGTGGGCTGGCAAAGTAAACTGCATATGAGGCTGGTGTCTAGACAGTATGGAGTTGGGAGTCATACACATATGAGGGTGGTGTCTCTAGAGGGCCAATAATGTCAGAGGATAAGTCAGTCCCATGTAAGGCTGGTGTCGGGCGCAAGGCTTGGGCTATGGTTAAAGATCATTTAATTTCCTAAGGTTACAGTGTAACCAGTCCTGGGGCTTGCATTTACCAAGTTAGTGTATCCTGGGGCCTTTACTTTTCATTTCTTTCCCCTTGAATAAACTGAAAAAAGTTCCTGATAGCGGTGACTTATAGAAGGAAATTATAAAGAATGTAAACATGGCGTGGCGAGCTCTCAATTTTTCCAGGTCCATGCATAATTCATGTAGGCCATTGTTTTGGTTGCATTCTGCAATTTGTAATTATGTCATTTCAAGTCACCTTATATTCATAAATCTGCTGAAAAAGAGTCTGTTCTCCGGCCAATGTAATGAGTAATTTTTGCCATGTTATGCTTCTAGATGTTTGTACCACTTCTTCCTCAGTGTATTTGCCACCTGCGTGAGATGCCTTCAGAGTTAGTAATTTTTTAATTCAGCTTTATATTTCAAGAATTGAAACATTTTCATTTCTAGTTATTCATAACAAAATAATTGATGTTCATTTATCGGATACAGCTAACGAGCAGTGTCAAAACCAATAGGTCTGGCTTGTTTTAGGTACATGTGTAGGTTTTTGACCAACATGTCTGGCAAAGCCAATAGGTCTGGCTTGTTTGAGGAACATGTGCAGGTTGTTGACCAACATGTCTTGATTCAACTACAGAACACTCATTGGGATGCACTGAAATACTGGTCAGGTTTCACAGTGTGATGCATCGGATTTTAATTTGTGTTTTAAGCCACACTAATTACATAGAACGCCTTTTGGAAAGGATTCCTAGTTATGCTTCTTTGGCCCCGCCCCTTTTAGAGGCCCTCGCCTTTTTCATCCCTCTTAAAGCACTGATTTGGGTAGAAATGCCTCCCTTACCACTGACTTTTTGCCAACCCTCATGGCTCTTCAGAAGCACTGGACTGTCAGGAAATATTAATTTAGCCCCCTGGGGATGGAAGCCCGGCGCTGTAACGAGGCTCCATCTCAGTGCGTGTGCTCACAGCCCACAGATTCCCCATTAAAGGAGGCAGCCATGGTGTATGCTCGCAGCCGGGTCAGAGGACACTGCCACGAAGACGAAGGATTGAGGGATAATTGATCAGAGTGTTCTTTCTTCTCCATAATTACAATAATGGAGAAAACGTCGGCTCCAGTCCTCCGGGAAAGGCAATTTACTGGGCCTCGCCTCGCCGCCACGCTCCTTCCGGGAGGCGCTGAGCGAGAAAAAGAGTATTTCCATCTCATAAATGGCCAAAGCGTCCGGAATGCAACGGGAACGTGCCACCAGGGGGCGCAGTAAGCATGCTTCCGCCGGGAAGTTGAAATGCTAGCTGCCAAATTAAGCAGGAGCTAAAATTGCATTTAAATAGCGCTTACCACCCCCTGACTAGGCTTTGTAGTCCATTTGTTTTGTTTACTTTTTTTTACGCGACCGTTCGAATACCTTTTCCACCCAATTTCTTAGTTTGTTTCTGTGTTTGTGCCACCAGTATTTTCTTTTTACACTCAAGGCGCACGGTTTAAAGAGCTGCACATTTCTACATTTTTTCACCGTAGTAGGAAGGGCTGGACTTTGTGCTGATCAGCACTGCTTGTGAGACTCATCTCAGTTCCCCCTTCTACATTCTCATACAAAAAAGGGAAGGAAAAAAACACTCTCTTAGTACTTCCTCAAAGACCTCCACTTCTGCCAGCAAGGTCTGCTGGACTCCCACTGATTCTGAAATGCACCTGCCAATGATCACTGTCTTAATGAGTGCTGCTTCCCGGCGGGTGTTGAGGCGGAGCCAGTATTGTCGGAGACATATTGTCTAATGGCAGTCTTGATGGTGTTGTGGTAAAGCGGGTCCTCCAATGCCTCAGGCTTCAGCCTCCACGACAGAATACAGGTCCCCTCCCCCTCCCATCCCAGGGGTCATGGTCAGAGGGAGTTCTGGAGAGGTCTTCTGGATTGGACTATCTCTTGAACATCATGTATGCACAAGAATGCATCCAGCCTCACATGGAGGTTATGCTAATTGGAAAAAAAGGGTAGCCTTGTTCTCCTGGGTGATGCAACCTCCAGGAATCAATGAGATCCCATTGTGTCTGCCAGTTTGTGAATGCTCAGGCCACCGTGACTATCGGGAAGTCCCGTAGCGGAGGATGGGAGCGATCAAGTGTGGGATCGTCCGCACAATTGTAGTCACCTCCTAGGGGGACTGGGGCCACCAGATGGGAGGCTAATACTCTGGAGAGCTCAGCCAAAAATATCATCTGATCAACATTCAGACCATAAATGCTGCCTATCATGATGTCTCGGCCATCTAATCATCCGCTGACCACCACATAGCGCCTTCTGGATCTATCAGATGCCCGGTGTGATGAAGGGCGGCCCGGGTCTCACCCATACTAGGACTCCCTGTGCAAAAGTCGAGTAGTCAGTATAATTGGCCTGTCCTCCCCATCTACGCTGTAACACTGCTCACTTTTTAGCAATGAGGTGTGTTCCTGAAGCAGCGTTATCTTACCCCTTGCCCCTTAAGATATGAGAAAAAAAATGCCTTTAACCCAAAGTGTGCTTCACTCGAATATTCTACGATAAAACTTTATTGGTCAATGTGTTTGCCAATGAGTACGGGAAGGATAAACCGGATGGCACTATCGGACATGTGTGTTCCATCCTTGTCAGATCAGGGCCGGCTTTAGGGCAGTGCGACTGGTGCGGCCGCGCAGTGCGCTGACCTGTGGCGGGGCGCTGACCTCAGGAGGGGGTGCTGTGTTTAGCTATAACCTATGATTGGAGAGATGAGGGGCATGTTTGCCCAGTGGTAGTGAGAGAATCCTAGGAGGTAATCATTGGGTGTAGGGGCGCCAAAAATGTTTGTCGCACAGGGCGCCACCACCGCTAAAGCCAGCCCTCTGCCAGATCACCATATTTCGCACAAAAAGGAAGTCTCACACAAGGCATGTACCGAACCCCACTCCTCAACAAGCAAACAGCAAACACCCCAACTCTCACTCCCCAGGACAAACAGGACAACACCCCCTTACAAACATTCGGCCACAGGAGTGCATTTGTGGGTGTTCCCACAGAAACCTCAACGGCAGGGCTCGAGTCGGGGTACCACGTGGGTGGACGGCGTCCCCCCATTATTTTACCAGGTGGACACCGTACCCCCCTTCCAAACAGCTGAACTTCACTCTTTGGCCTCTCTGGGACGAGATCGGAGCTCACAGCACGCTGCACACGCGCCGGCTTCTCAGATGCAATCGCATCTATGGGGGGAGCGAGGGGAAGCAATGAGCCCGATGAGTCAAGACACCTTTCGTGACGTCACTTCCGGTCGTGACGTCACTTCCGCTGACAGAGTCCCCCCAGTTCTTTTTTTAGGACTTGTGCCCTGCTCAACGGGATGAAAGCAGTGACCGTTCAGTGGCCCCACAACTGCCCCACCATCCGACTAGCTGAAGTAAATAAAGGTTGCCCGAGCGGCCTCACACTCATACCACCAGAGTAACTCACAGAATAGTAACTAAGGGCCGTCCTATAACAACAATCACTTTTTTGACACCACGGGGTCTTTTATGCAGGAAGGTAATTGTAATATGCCCATATTTCTTAGCATAATCAAAAGCATCAGAATATCACAGGTAAAGTATTTCATAAAAAAAGGCCTAACCTGTAAAAATGTAGCAGCTGTAAAGTATAAACGGAAATTTGGGAAATTAAGTCACCATCTTTTTTTGCAAATAGCAGAATACTTATTTTGGTTCGGAGGCGCTTTTGATTCCATATGAAAGTGGAAATTACGCTTTCTGATTTAGCAAAGGAACTAGTATTTAAAAATAATCTGTTTCCTGTCTGTATTTATTCTTGAAAGCGGAAAAATACTGAAAATTGTGCTTCTTGTGATTGACTCACTATGTTGTGTTTTGGAAATTCCAGGTTAGCAGGCAGACAGCATGGACAGTTCAAAAACATGATGAGACTTGCTTAAATTCAAGCATATGTTAACGTATATATGAAGCATAATGATAATATTTATCTGTGGGTGAATGTTTTGTTATAGTTGGCTGCTTAATTTGCTGAAAATGGTCAGGCAATAAAGTATGAGGGCATGTTCATCAGTGAAATAAATGTGGAAATGTACCATTTTACGACTCCATTTATTATCCAAACACAAAATAAATATGAATAAATACCAATAAGATGGCCAAAAAATAAATATGGATAAATACAGACGGAAATGTTAAAAAAAAATACTGTAAAACCGGGAGCCCTATTAATTATTACCTTGGGGACATTACTTGCTAAAGTGCAAGGATTGCCCTTGTAAACTGGGAAGGGAATTAAAGATTTTCCAAAATCTCAAATTGGAACTTCCAGCTTACAATATCAAATGCTTTCTCTGTGATTAATAAAATGAAAGCTGCTGGTATTTTATCTGAGACCACTAAATGAATGAATTCTGATGTGTGTATTGGCGCATAGGTTTTGGTTTGGTATGAATTAGTTTTGATCTAAATGTATAAGGTGAGGGGACAGTGTTTATACAATTGGCTATAATCTTTTCTTTTTTCTTTCAAAAAAACCTTTATTAAGAGTTTCAAGTCAGGTGCAGTACACTGTGCAGCAGATAAATGCAATTCAACACATTGGTAGCCAATTTAAACAAAGTAAATTAAGAAAAACAGCAGTCCCTTTCACAGGAATTTGAAGTACAAAAGCATATTACAAAGACATCAAAAAATGCAAGAGAACCCCTCCACGCAGGGGGGCATCCGCCCGCTCCTTACTTGGAGATGAGAAACATGTAACGGAGGCCTAATGAAGAGAGGAGAGGGCGGGCACCGAACAGCACAGGCGGCCGCCACGGGCAAAGAGTCGGCGGGGAGCGAGGGAGAGGCAGCAACGCTGGGGGGGGGGGTGCGGGAATGAAGGTAAGTCACCAGCGGACCCCAAATATCAACTGGCTGGGAATTGGAGAGCATGAGGTCCCAAAATTCCGATAGTAATGTCTGGCATCGAGAGGGGTCCTCAAACCAACTATTAACCTTGAGAGCAGGCCTACGACCCCAACACATGGCCAACCTGCGCCGGGCCAGAACAAGCAGCATAGCGATTAGCCGGCGGGAAGCATCTGGGCAGAATTTTACAAAGCCAAGTAGGCACATGGTGGGGTTAGGGGGTACCAGGGTGCCAGTAATAGCAGAGAATGTGGAGCAAACACCCTGCCAAAACTCGGGGACCCTAGGGCACAGCCATGCCAAGTGTGCAAAATCTGCAGCAAGGGTGCCACAACGCATACAGGTGTTGTTAGGAATGAGCCCCAGCTTGTGGAGCTGGGCAGGGGTGCAGTATATCCTATGTAGGAACTTAAAGTGTATCAGACGAAGCCGGTAGTGGGGTGACAGCTTCTTCGTCTGGTTCCAGCAGTAGAGCCAGTCTGCCTGCGCTATGTCAATGCTTAGATCAACCCCCCATGCCTCGCGCGCGCGGTCTGTGGTGATAGAGGTTGCCATTAGTGTGAGAGCATATCATTTGGAGACCAATTTGTGCGGGGACGGGAATGTATACACTAGGTCGATTGCGGGCATGGTGGGAGGGGGCTGGGGGAATGGGGAGTGCAAAGTCCGGCAAATGGAGCGCAGCTGGTAGAATATTAGCGTGTCCAGTGGACAGGATGATTCTGGGACAGAATAAAAGGCGTCCCCTCGATAAAGGTCCGCAATTGTCCGCAATCCCAGACGCGTAGCGTGCTTAGACATACCAGAGGGCTGAAGCGGGGGGAAAGCAGGGTGGTTCACTATTGGCACAGCGTTTGTGGAGAGTAAGGGGAGGCTTGAGAGCAGGCAGAGTCCAGACCAAGCCCAGCGAAGCGTCTCAACGGTATCCACCTCTGCCCGAGGGCAGACAGCTGGCGCAAACAGTGCCGTAGTCAAGGGCAAGGAGAGGTGACATCAGCCTCGACAGCCACATGAGGTTGGTAGGGAGTGGGATGAATCCAAAAATGCAGAAAGCTGGCCTGTGCACACAGAGAGTATATCTTAAAGTCCGGTGCACCCAGACCGCCGACCGACATGGGGAGAGTGAGAATGTCAAATGCCACCCTCGGTTGCCTACCCGTCCAGACAAGTGAAATAATCAAGGAGCGTAACTTTCGGAAAAAATGGGCAGTGAGGAGGATTGGGACATTCAAGAACAAGTACAGGAATTTTGGCAACATCACCATCTTGGCGATGGCGATCCGGCCAGCCAGAGACAATGGTAGCCTGCTCCACATGGAAATCTTAGATTCCAACCAATCCACAGCGCAGCTCGTCCAGGTCTCTACTCAGCCAGATACCTAAATAGTGTGTTGGGCCAGCTGCCCACACAAATGGGAAATCGGGAGTGAAGGGGACAGTGGCATCAGTCAGAGGAAACAAGACCGACTTACTCCAGTTTATTTGTACACCAGACAGACCGCCAAATTGTATGATTTCCCTGACCAAGGGGCTAAGGTTGTCTTGGGGGTGGCGGACGTACAAAGTCACATCATCTGCATACATGGAGTCAAGAAGGGAGCGAGCAGAAAAGCCTATTCCCCTATGCGTATGGTGCTGCCGGAGCCGGGCAGCCAGGGGCTCCATTGCGATGGCAAAAAGCAATGGTGATAAAGGACACCCCTGCCGGGTGCCTCGGTTAATGCTGACGGGGTCGGTGACCTGACCATTAATACATAAACGGGCCAAAGAAGCGTAGTAGGGGAGCCTGATTTTACGCAAAACAGTTTCACTGAAGCCCATACGTGGTAAAAGGTAAAACAGAAAAGACCACTCAAGAGTATCGAACGCTTTTGTAGCGTGCAGCAGGGCAGCCACAGCAGGAAGATTCGTATTGATTTGGTGCAGGACAGAAAAAATTGTGCAAAGTATATGTGAAGTTGCCCTTCCGGGAATGAAGCCAGATTGGTCCGGGAGAGCGATAACTGGAATGAGGAGCAGAAGGCGAGAAGCAATAAGTTTGGCAAAGATTTTGTTATCAATGTTTATGAGGGAGAGGGGGCGATAGGAGTCGCGACGGTCAGCGGGTTTATCAGGTTTAAGGAGCAAGGTAATCAAGGCCTCCCGGAGAGACTGCGGGAAGAGATCGTTGTCAAAAGACTCATTGTACATGGCCGCCAACTGCGTCTCTAAGAGGTCAGGGAACATTCTATAAAAAGAAGCTGGAAGGCCAACAAGGCCCGGAGCTTTTTCCTCAGGTAGGCTACAAATGGCCGCGAGTATTTCCTCCCTAGTGAATGGTGTATCCAAGAATTCCTGGTGGTAGTCCTCCAGCGAGACTAGCGCAATGGAGTTGAAAGGTTGATCAAAGGCCTCGCGCTACAGGGGAGCACCTGCTGAATATTGCTGCGAGTAGAAGTCCAAAAAGCGGGATTTGATCTCCTCCGGGACAGTAGTTCTAGATGGGACCCCATCCTCCAGGGCCGTAACGTAGGAGGCCACGCGTGGTGGGCAAAGGAGATTAGCAAGAGTACGTCCCGGGCGATCGCCCTCACCGGAGTGACGCGCCCAGCTCTCGCGGCCTAAAAAGGAGAGTTTGCGATCTGCCGCTTCAGAGAACTCAGTATGTTTTTGGCGTATGCAAGCTAATTTGTCAGGACTAGGGGATGGAGCATGGGCTGCATCCAGCTCTTTAATCTCCTTTTCAAGCGAAGCCAGAGTAGAACGAAGGGAAGGGAGCACTCCAGATTGTTTGGATATACATTCATCCCGGATTACCGACTTGAAACCTTCCCAAAGTACGGACGCCAAGTCTACGGAGCCCCTATTGAGTTCTAAATAATTAACGATAGCAGTGTGAATGTCTGCGCAGAATACTGAGTCCCGTAAGGCGTTCGTGGGAGACGCCATGAGAAGGCACACTGTGGAGAGTGGGGAAGACGGATGCGGATTTGGACCGGACAATGGTCTGAGAAGGTTTGCGCCATATGTGTTGCATCAGTGAGCCAGGGCAGGACGTCAGGAGAGGTCAGCCAGTAATCAATGCGCATCCAGCACCCCCTCGCGCCGGACATACATGTGCCCTCCTGGGAATCGGGATGAAGGTGGCCCCAGGCATCGTAGAGGGAGTTCTAGAGTAGGATAGAAGAGAGGGCCGTGGTGGCGCGGGGGTGGAACGCTTGGAGACCGGACCTATCAAGCGTGGCAGATAAAGTAACATTAAAATCCCCACCCCAGACTAACGCCACAGGGCCACAGGAGGAGATGAGGTGCCAGACATGATGGAAGAAGGCCTGCAATTGGCTATAATCTTAGTAAACATTTTATAATCTGTATTGAGTGGTGTTTTAGATCTACAGGAGGTTGGATCAGTGGTTTGGTTTTCGTAGTTTTATAACATTTATCATTACCCCTTTCCCAGAAGAGAGGGGTTAGGACATACATCTAATATTGAATTAAAAAAGACTGCTAGAGTTTTAACCAAGTTGGCACTAAAGGCTTTCATGATTGGCACTTGTTTTATAGTTTCTCTTATTTAACTTTCTGATATACGATTTATTAGTAAGTCAGCTGCTAATGAAATCATAGTTGGTAAGTTGACCTCTTGAAGAATCTCACCTGTCTCCAATTCCCGAAGTTGCTGAATTGGCTGTGGTTCCAAATATAGGGGTCGATTAGGATCGCGGACGGACTTGCGTCCGTCCGCGACCCCAGAGCAGGAGGGAACCTCCGCATGGCATGCGGAGTTCCCTCCTGTGCAATTAGGATGTGACCGCCACCCTGGCGGTCACATCCTCTATTTTTAACATTGCCGCGGGTGCAGCTTCAAGCTGCACCGCGGCAATGTTAAAAATGCACACATAGCATTTGCATGCAGAAAGAGGCAGGCACCGCACGGTGCCTGCCGCTTTCTGCATGCAAATGCAGGGGGGTACCATAGGTACCCCCCATGTGCACCCCCCCTACCCCCCCTTCACCTAGGGGGCCCGCAACGGGCCCCCGCAGTGAAGTTCCGTATGCTTTTCCACGGCAGAAAACCCGCCGCGGAAAATAACTCACTGGCCATCCTAATATGGTGGACGGTGTCTGGAAGACACCGTCACAATATTAGAGCTTTTCCGCCGCGGTTGTAATCCGACCGCGGCGGAAAAGCTGCGGACGGAAACCAGGACCCACCAGCCATCCTAATGTGGCGGTGGGTCTTTGGTCAGTCCGCTGCGGTTTTTCCGCATCCTCGGGGCCGGCGGTGGCTTCCGCCGGCCCCGAGGATGCGGAAAAACCGCAATCGTAAAGACCCCCATAATGTTGCATAGTAATTTATAAATATTTTCTGACTGTAACTATTATCTGAAGTTTACTGAGCCGATATCGGTATTTGATGCACTTAATCAAGTTCTGATTTTTTTCCCTTCGATGTCCAAGCCAAAAAAAATGTCTGACTCTTTCTCCTTCTTCACAGATTTGGCGCTCAAATATTTGATTATTGACAATCTCTTGCTTAAAATAAAAGTCTCTCATTTTAGGTTTCTTATTAATCGAATTTTAATTTGTAAACTCAGAATTATCTGAAAGAACTGTCTGTTAGGCCGTATCTAATTCTAGTTGAATCGAATTTATAGCTGCTATATTTTTTTTATGGTACACTCTTAATGATATGAATACACCTCTAGTTGTGGCCTCCCAGAGTGTTGAATCATCTGCTGTGGTGTTGTTATGTAAATTATAATACTTAACTTTTTGGTTTAATATTTTCATATTTACCTCTAGCAAAAGCAGGGGTTTGTCCCTGAGCCATCTATATGATTTAGGGGTATTTTAACCAAAAACTGTAGAACTACTGCAGCATGGTGGGCAACACCTACTGAGTAGTGTTTAGTCAGTATGCCGGAAAGTGTAAGGTGTGTTAAAATAAATGAATTCTTAATGCTCATCTGCATAGTTTAATAAATAAGTGTAAAATGTAGTATTTGGACTTCTTTGCCACGCCTCAACGGTTACACAAGTCATTAAGATGTTTTTCAGTGTTTCTTTTGTGTTGGCATTGTGTTAGGTTAGAAGAGTTAAGGCTAACATTCTGCAGGCAATTAAAATCACCGGCTATCACTGTCATGTCTGGTATCTAACTCAGCTATCATTCCCAATTTTGTAAGGGTTTTATGTTATCTAATATTGGACCATATTAAGAAACTAAATTTAATCTTTGTAATCCTATAATAATTTAAAGAATTACCCACAAGTTTTGTTTGTTATAAGTTGGTGTTTTGCTCAGAATTTGAGTGTTTTTGTAAACCATCAACACCATCCCTCAATGTGCCAAATAGCAATTTTCAAGCCATGATTACTTGAGTTTATATTTTCCTTTCCTCTAATAAAACCTGTATTTTGTAGAAAAAGTATGCTTCGGTTAAACTGTTTAAGCCAAGCACTAATAGCTTCTCTTTTTTTATTTTTCGTTCAAACCATTGGTTGTAGGCTAATTATGGTAGGTTTATGCACTTAAAGTGAGAAAACAAAATAATCACTCTTCAGATGTATTAATTAGAGAATGAGTCAGTATTTAAATTGCCACTGTATGCTTCCTTCTTTCATCATTTTGAGGTTTATCTCTCTATTTTATTCTCTGCTATTCCTCTCCCTTGTCTTTACCCAGTGTGTAATCACCTCCTTTCTTCTGTGGCACCCAAACTTTCCCTTTGATCTCTTTTTGCTGCTTCTGGGATGCCTAGTCCATACTACCTAGACACACATGTGTGCAACATCTAGCTAGGTGGTGCGTTGGATGAACACCATTCGTTTGCCCAAAACTGAGGGGAGAAAATAAAAAGAGAAAGTAGAAGAGAAAGAGTGAATTGATAATCAAAATGTTTCCATTTTAAATTAGCATAAAACATAACCATGACCATATCCTTATGCAAAAATAAGTGCAATTTTATTGCTGTATTCTGCACAGACACCAAAAATGTTTGCACTTGTGCGATCTATAATAAGACAAGGAATCCACTTAGTCAGAGGATCATATGGCTGGCTGGTTGTATGATCTGTGTCTGAGCCTCCAGAGTGTTTTCTTGTGAAATACATTTCAACTCTGTCAGTTCCGGCAAGTTAAAGATTAGTATGAATTCCGTTAAGGACATGTTTCATGTTACTCTTATAACTGCCTTGATCGTATCAGAATTATTCTTTAAACTTCTCTGGAATTCCCCCCAATCTTAAACTTGACGTCCATGATCAGTTATCTAAATCTTTTAATTTGGTTCTGGTGGTGTTTATCTGGGAAACAACCTTTACAACGCAACTTTTACAACACACTACCATTACAACAAAACATTTACAACGCAACATCCATTACAACGCATGCCATTACAACGCAGCCATTACAACGCATGACACTATAACGCATACTACTACAACGCATGTCATTACAACGCAGTCATTACAACGCATACCTTTACCAAGGCATAGTACCCTTACACTATCCAACATTTACCCTACTGTTGCACCCCCTGGAGTTAGAATAGTAATTTTTACCCCTACACTATCCAACACTTACCCTACTGTTGCACCCCCTGGAGTTAGAATAGTAATTTTTACCCCTACACTATCCAACACTTACCCTACTGTTGCACCCTCCTGGAGTTAGAGTAGTAATTTTTACCCCTACACTATCCAATACTTACCATACATGCAATGTAATGGTATGCGTTGTAATGGTATGCGTTATAAAGGTAGTATGCGTTGTAATGGAATGCGTTGTAAAGGTAGTTTTAAAAAATTCGTTGCAATGGCATGCGTTGAAATGGAATGCGTTGTAATGGATGTTGCGTTGCAAAAAATGTCTTGTAAAGGTATGAATTGTAAAAGTATGCGTTGTAACGTCATACATTTGTTTATCTTCTATCGCAGCAAAGGTGATGTATTTTGATATCCTATCTGAGCTTCTTGCAGAGTGGATACTCTGTTCTAGTTCCTCACATCTATCACTTACGTGTTAGAGCTTTGTATCAATATGGTCTAACTTAGACTCTATCTACTCTGCAATTTCTGACTGGGTGGTCTTTATCTCTTTAATATTGGTGGCTAATTTCTGCAGTAGAGAATAAACTGAGATCAAAGTAGGTCCCAAGTTATCTAGAGAACATCTCTGATTAGTTTCCTGAGTGTCTAAATGGTCGAGGATGTCTCCATTCTTCAATAACCCTTTCTAAAAGTGATACATCACTGATGTCATTCCTTGAAGGTTGTTGCACCTGCTTAGAAAAAGATAAGGTGCCAGTTTCACATGACCTGTTAGCAGTTGAGAATCCAACTTGTTATACAAACATAAAGAATTGTATTACTTCTAGATCTGATGATAGAAAATTGAGAATTGAATAATCAGCAATTTTGGTTTTCTAAACAGTGATCAAAGTGGGTAAATGTTGAGCTCTATTAGTTATGTATTGTGAATGCTCAATTTGGTTCCATAGCCTCTTCCACATTGGGTAGAAGGGGTAGATCATCCTTCTACTGTATGGTATGGGTGTGGTAAAAAGTTTTGTACAGCGCTCGGACACCGTACGGTTTCATGGCGCTCATGACAAATGCGGGGAGGCAGGGACGTGTGGATTTACTCAAAAGCAGACTGAAAAAGATACGTTTTTAACAGTTTACGAAAGCAGCCATAGGTAGGGCAGTGACGGATGGCCGGCGGGAAAGCATTCCAGGTTTTGGGGGCCCAGAAAGGAAAACAGGAGCCTCCATGTTTTTTCCGTTTAGTTTTTGGAATGACTAGCAGATTGTGGCCAGAGGAGCGGAGGTTTCTGGAAGGAACATAGCATTTCAATTTAGAGGAAATAAAGAGAGGAGCAAGATCAGATAGGGCTTTAAAGATCGTGCAGCCCAGTTTAAAGATGCAACGCTTGGCTACAGGGAGCCAATGAAGGCTCCGCAGTAGCGGCGAGACATGTTGGTGTCGAGGTTGGTGGTAAACCAGGCGTGCAGCCTGATTTTGTACAAGTTGTAACTTGTGAAGGAGGTATGCAGGAATACCGGCATACAGAGTGTTGGCGTAGTCAATTCTCGACCTAACCAGGACCATGATGACAAGGATCAGTGCGTCTCTGGTAAGAAATCTACAGATTTTTCGTATCCTGCGTAGTTGGAAGAAGCAGGATGACGTCACCGCACTGATCTGGGGCCCCATGGATAAGTCACTAGAAATGACCACGCCAAGACTCTTCACAGAGTTGACGGGACGGGGAGGGAGCCCTAGTGAGGGAGGCCAAAAGCTGTCATTCCATGGATTGGCTGCTCCTCCCACCAGAACAAGCTCAGTCTTAGTAGGATTTAGTTTGAGTTGGCTATGGTACATTCACTCAGAGATCTCAAGCATGGTGGACTGAAAAGTAGTACGAGAGGAGAGGGAGGTATCAGTGGGAAAAATTAACTGCAAATCATCCGCATAATTGAAGATGGTAGCGGCGGACTTACGAAGGGAAAAGATCAGGGGTTGCATGTATAAATTAAATAATAAAGGGGATAAAGCGGAGCCCTGAGGGACACCGCAGGACAAGGAAGAGTAGGGAGCCGAGAAGGTAGACAAATGCACTGCCTGAAAACGATTATCCAAAAAGGACTTGACCCACTCAAGAGCCATGCCCTGAATACCGGCGTTCCTGACACGGTCGATCAATAATGCGTGATCGACCGTGTCAAAAGCCGCCGATAGGTCCAATAGGACAAGGGCTTGAGGGATGTTATTATCGGCGCCCTTTCTGAGGGTGTGCATGACAGCCACAATAACCGACTCGGTGGAATGGAGGGGGCGGAATCCGGCTTGTTGGGCCTCCAGGAAAGATGAAGTCTCAATGAAGGCGCTCAGGCAGCGGGTGACATAGGTCTCTAAAATTTTCGCCAAAAAGGGGAGAAATTGAAATGGGTCTATAATTGCTTAAGACCGTGGGGTCGGCATTGGTCTTTTTTAGGATTGGTGTCACCACTGCCTGTTTATAGGAATCTGGAACCACCCCTGTCGCCAACGAGTTGTTGAGTAAAGCCAGGGGAGGATCAGGGCAGGCCAAAAAGATTTCCCTAAGAACCTGGGGAGGACAGCAGTCGATAGGGGAGCCAGAGCTCACTTTATGCAGAAGTGAACAGAACTCTGAAAGGGAGATCGGAGGAAAGGCATCCAGGCAGCAAGGGTTTTCAGGGGGCAAGGGAGGGGGGTGGGGGGATGAGGGCAAAGGAATATTGTTCTTAATGGTGATGATTTTATCGGTAAAGAAAACATTAAGTGAGTCACACAAGGATTGGGAAGGTTGAGGTTGAAGGGTGACTCGGTCTGGTAGGGAGAGCTCATTCACAATGGAAAAAATATCCTTTGTCTTGGAGGCGGACTCCAAGATTTTTTGAGAGAAGTAGATAGTTTTGGCCGATAGGATAGATTTTTTATAGGTTCTCAAACGTTCCACAAAATCAATTTTCAGCTGGTGGTCGTAATTACGCCTCCAACGGCGCTCCGCCTGACGTAAGCCAATTTATCTGCCTTCAGTTGGTCTGTAAACCAACGCTGGGCGTCATGAGGGGACCTGGTTTTTATGTTTTTTAGAGGGGCGATGGTATTGCAAGCAGATAATAGCCATTGATCAAGGAGAAAAGCCTGGTGAGACACCAGAGTCGAGGTCGGAGGGATTGTAGAGGACAAAGTGGAGTGAAGTTCCACCAGATTGGCTTTCTTCCAGTTCCGGGCAGTGAAGTTGGTCAAAGGGGGAGGATGATTAGGAGTGATCAAATTAAGAACAAAAGAGATAAAATAGTGGTCCGACCAGGAGCATGGGGTCACAATGGGGAAGGAGATATCTAGATTGGTTGTCCACACCTGGTCTAAAGTGTGGCCTTTACAGTGGGTAGGATTAGTAATGTTTTGATAATAGTTTAGGCCTGATAAGAGGTCAGAGAATTCCACCGAGAGGTGACTTTCTCGGGGATCAGAGGGCCAATAGTTAAAATCACCTATAATCATTGTGAGAAGTTGGCCTGATATGTAGTGCTCACTATTCTAGTGATCACTGTGTATCATTCCAAACGACCCTTATTGATGATTGGTTGTAAGTCAACCTTATAGACCAGCTATCCTAGTAGCATGGACAAGAGCAGTCTTTAGGCTAAACTCTAGAGGGCGTGTTAAGCCAGCTGTTATACCATCACATATACCCCTTGAACACAAAGTGAAAGGACACCACACAAGTTGTTATGAAAATAAAAGGATATTTATTTATAACACAACAGCCCTGGACTCTTTATGAGGACAGGGCGCTAAGCACAATACAAAACTCTTAATGAAATTCTGAAAGTCGCACAATTTACACAAATGCCCGAGGGGCACGAAAAACCATATACTATAGAAGTGGAATGCGAAATTACTAGCAGGTAAGTACTACTCTCAGAGGCTTTAGAACCGCAGGGCCTACAATGCTGAACCCTTAGATTAGAAGCAGGAGGCCTAGGGACGTCGTGTGCAGAGTGGAAACTCTCACGCGTAATGCGGGACAAAGTCTATGGATACTAGTAAATGCAAAGTTAGTGTTCTCGGGCGAACCCGACTAGGTAGGTCAAAAACGAAAGTGGATCTAGACACTTAGAGAGTTGTTCTACGCTGGAGCACCGTGGTACTCGGTTTACCTGGCCCAGGGGCTGCGGCTGCATAGGGTTCAAGTGTTGTCGGGAATCCTCGTTGACGAACCAGGAGCCTGAAGTGGAAGTTGCTGACAGGCGACCAGTGAAGATGTTCCAGGCTGATCCGGGGACGGATCAGTGAAGAAGAGTACCTGTAAGCAGAGGGGACCAAGTTCTGAATCACTAGCCAGTGATTAGGTGGGCACCAGGATGGCACCGGACGAGGTCACTCAGCCAGGCGAAGAGGTGACACTGGATTCTGCTGCTGCACGGACCAGGGGCGCTGATGTCGACCAGGCTGGAGGTCTGCGAGCTGTCCCACGTCGGATGTCTGCTGCTGGCGATGCTGGATCCGGGGAAGGAGGCAACAAGCCTTGGCTACGGCAAACCCACGTGGTGACACAAAATGGCGTCTTGAGTGGACCAGGAAGGTCCGAGGAAAGTCCCCTTCAGGAGGAGACTAGGGCCAGTCTAGAGGAGCTAGACCAGCGGTGAAACAAACGTAGGACGTCGTCTGGAGGGTCAATAGCCAACAGGCAAGTGACCGGACAACGTAGCAGCAACCCAGGAGCAAAAGGGCCCCACGCAGATCTGGTGGATGCTGGGGGGCTGGACTTCGGTGTTCGTGCTGCTTGGGGTTGGGGCTTCTCTTACCCCAGTGCACCGACTCGAGGGTCCCTCGGTGGTTGTGCTGGTTCAGTGTCGTGCTGGTTCTGATGATCGCCGGGTCCTCTGGTCTCGTCGCACCTACGGTTCTCAGCTGTGCTGTAGAGGCAGGTTGAGGTCACAGAGGGCAGGGAGTCCGGGTCTCGTCGAGCTGGGCAGTCTGGTTCCGGAGGAAGGACGTTTCAGCAAACTGCAAGATACTTAGTTGGTGCCTGCTGCTGCAGGGTGACTACTCCTTAGTCACAAGGGAGAAATCTTGAGAAGAAGTCTTGAGTTCCTTTCGTAGAAAGTAGTTTCAGGATTCAAAGATGATCTAATTTGGAAGGGTCCCCGCTCCTACCTTTATTCTAAAGAAAGGGGCTGGTACGGGACTAGGTCCTGCCCATGGGTGAGACCAGGAAGGGGGGTGGTTACACCCCTCTCCCCTGTCCGGACTTTCCCCAGCTCAGGGGCTGGTGTGCCCCTGGAACTGGTTCAAGCCGGCAGATGCATAGTGAGCACCGGGTGCCACTTGCAGTCACCTTCCTATTCAGCCCTGCCTACCCAGGATACACAAAACCCTGTCTGGGATGGTGCTAGCACCGCCCCTGACAGTAAACCCTTTGTCCAAGCTCTCCTCGCTGGAAGGACTCCCAGCAGCAGGAGGTCCGACTTGTGTCTGTGGTGGCAGCATCCATTTTGTGATGCTGAGGCTCGAGTTAACTTTAACCGGGGTTCACAGTTACATACATGTTGTGTCCCTCTAGAAGGGTGGAATGCTAACCCCGTCGCCAGAATTGGCGAGGGGTTAGTATTCCAATTCGTATGACACCTTACTCGACATGTTTTGATAAAGCGATACCAGAGTTGGCAAATAACCGCGAGGATTATAATGCACTTAAGAGTATATGGTACGCGTTATCATAGAACAGCTATTAGGACTTGGTTCCGCAAGCTGCAGACGGGCTCAGCTCATGCCAGAGCACCATCTCACATAATTCCAAGCACTCTGCCTTCAGGATTGTTAAGGCCTGCCATAGGAGTGACTGATAGGAATACATGTGTCCATTTTAGGGTTAGATATAGGTATACTATATCTAAAGCAAAGGGTGATTACACCACCTTGCCCCAGCTGTCGTGCAGCCAGTTGTGTCAGATTTAGATGGCCAGCCAGGGGTGGCATAATACATGCTGCAGCCCCTGGTAGGCCCTGGGTACACCTATGCCCTGAGTTACATGGTCTGATAAGGTGGCCCAGTACCAATTGGTAAATGCACCTAAGGTACACGTGTCAATTTAGTGAGAGAACAGCTAGGCTGTGGGTCTGATTAGCAGGCCCACAGCCAGGGAAGTCGTAAACCAGTGAAGCAAAAAGCAAAAATCTGGGGTGATCATTGGATTGCAGACCCTACTCTCCTACATGGCTGTTGTTTTACCACACGTATCCTAAGAATATCATTTGAAAGATCACATAAGTACCAAGGTACATATAACTTTGCTTAGAATACTCTGAGTTCTACTGAACCAGCTGTTGTAGTTCAACAGGGCCCAGCACACCCTGACTACAACTCTTAGCAAGGGATCAGTAGGCAAACAAATAGTGTAGGTAAGTGCACCACTTACACCTCACTAGAAAAGCATGCCAGACAAAGGAGGGAACTCAGAGGCCCCCCTTATGTCAGTCGACCCTCCACAGGTCATCTCAAGATATGCAGCTCTTAGCTTCCAGGAGATGAGACAAGTGTGTACCTCCAGGAAGCTAAAACAGGGTTCTAACCCTACCATCCCATTCCTGATTGGTCTCTTAGAAACTTATGATGCCAGGAGGGCTTCTAGCACAGGCCCTCCTAATCCAGATGGGAGCATGCCCCCCTTAGAGGGAACCCTTGGGGACCCTGACCTCCACCTCAATGGAACAGTGAGTGAAGGAGAGGAAGAGGATCAGTAGTTATCAGGGGATGAGGCAGATACGGGTCAGGTAGAAGTCAGTAGACTCACCAGGACCAACTTAGGTAGGTATGAGAATTAAGCTTGTATTCAGCTCAAAGAGAATTAAAAGTCAGCAGCAGCGCAACCTCACGTCCGCAGCCTCAGTCGCCGCGTTTAGTCAAGTTGTGAGGTGACTGGCGTGCAAAATATAGGAACAGGACAGCAGCCGCTAGACCGCTGACCTGCACGATGGAGAGGCAGGGCGGAAGTGGGGAGAAGGGCAGGCAGTTTCAGTGAGAAAGAGTACAGCTGCTTTCACATCTGCTCTTATTCCCTTGCCTGAGAAGATGTAGTAAGTGACTTGCATTTGTTTCTGTGCAGAGTCAAATTTCAGCCACTACTTGGAAGCCTCTACAGATAACCATTAGCCAGCTGTGGTGCTTCTGCTGGCCTCTTTCCTACTCACAAATGAGTATGTCATCATTTCAGTACACACAGAAGTGCAGCTGGTACCACTCTGACATTGTTCTGAAACACTTCAGAGCCTGTGGTTATGCCAAAGTTCATGGCAAAAGTGTGTAGAGAACTTTGTTATGTTGCATGTAGAGGGCGGATGCTCCTATTGATGAAAGCCAGCATACAAGTCTAAGTTTGAGAACTATTGTTTGTCATTGATATCTTTGAGGATGTTATCTATAGAGTGTGTTTGTGTGAACAGTCTGCCTGCAGATAGTCCTGTTTGGCAGTTTCTCTGTCAATGCATATTCTAAGCTGCCCAGGTTGCTTCGTATTGCATGTGACCATTATTGGCCAGACACACAGAGTGGACCTGTGCACCTTCTCTTTGCATTCCTACTATTTCCAGGCTGTTGATTGTGTATTTGTTTGCCTTTGAGTTTTCCCTAACTATGTGTAAGAGATGATCAAACTCATAGTTTCTGTCCACCACCTATCAGTAACTCACATTCCTTGCACATTTTATGAGGCACAGATCTCTGGCCATGCTACAGTTGATCAGATCCCCTCTATCAACTTCAATGACAAAGAACCCGCCCATCGCAGGCATTTTCTGATCCCAAAGGACCCAATGAAGCATCTCTACAGTGAGAGAGGATCTTGGCTGCTGTAAGAAAGTGTGTTATTAGTTGCGGTGGATGGTAGTCGCCCACAAGAGATAAAGTCACTAACCTGTTGGGTCTTGGCAAGGGTTTCAATAATTTAAACATGATCTCAACACCAAGTAGCTATGGCATAGAGCAGGCATGCTTAATTTAGTGAAGATGTTTAAAGCATTTAGAAGTATCAAAACAGTTAAAAAGTCAAAACACAATAAAATTCCCACTCCAATTTATTAAACTATAGAATAATTTAATAAACAAGCACTGTAAACTGGCCCAGAATACATACTGCAAGGGAGAATTCAAGATGGTACATGGCTTCTGCTCTTGAAGGGAGAGTGTGTGCCAGGCATGGGAGTGTTTAGGGTACTGAGCAGTCGCCTTACCCTCAGCTACCCCAAACTGGTTCTGGAACTAGCTCTCCTTCCCATGGGGCTGGCGCCCAGTTGGCTATCTTGGGCCAAAAGCACAAACATTTTCACTTCCGTAGGTTTCCTCTCCCACTGGGCTGGTGCCAAATTGGCTACCCTTGCCCTAAAGAACAAAGATTGACCCATTCTTTAGGTCTCCCCTTACACTAAACCGTGAATGGACAGGCTTCAACTCTGTACTTTTCAAGTTATCAAAGTTCCTGGAACTTCCCCAGACGCTCTTCCTTGGCCAATGTGTATCACTATTCCTACCTCCAGTCCATACTCTCAAAAGGCCAAAGCCATTGCCTCCGCACTGGGAGCAGTTTTCACACCACATTAAGGTCAAGCACTGGCAGAGCAGCTGCTGTCAGACTAATGCAAATGAGTCTTCTGTAGCTTTAGGCAGGGAAACTGGAATTTTCTGAGAATTACTTATCCTAAATATTTATTAGTCCTTAAGAAATGGGGTGACCATGCTAAAAGGGGTTTGACCTATTGTAAGAGTCAATCAAAAAGACCCATTTGTTATCATTTTGGAGGAAAACTGTGTGAAACCCAGCCATATATGGAACGCCGCAGAGTGGTTTCCATACTTCTTCAAAGTACGTAAGTTCCTTCTACATTACTCTGGAAACACTTCATTGTTAGGATCTGACATATGCCTTGGTGCCATTGTGTGATTGGGTGGATGTCTTTTCACTTCCAACTAAGAGGGTATTGAGGTTTGTGTTACTCCCAAACAGTGCAATACAAATGGCCAGTTATCTTTTGAACCAGGATCAGGAAAGCACATTTCAAGTGACCACTGCAGGCCGAACTGCCTTTATATATGGTGAAGATGATCAGATAATGGTGAGACCATACTAGTCTCACCATCCTCTAATATCTGCAATCGTCTCTTGAGTAGCTCTGTCATCGCCTCTTGGGTAGCTCTACCATGGAGAGAGAGAGGCCTCTTTCTTGTGGGGTCTAGGGTAGTCCTTGCATTCCCTCCAATTGCATACTCTGGCAAAGTGATTGTCACAATTAGAGAATCACGCAATCACTTTTTTTGGGCAAGGAGTCCTTCTGGTCTATTTCTTAGAAGCTTCTCTTACCTCCTGGGCTTTTCATTCTTGACTTACAAGCAAAGGGTCAGTCTTAGGTGCTGCTACTTTGGTGGTCACAGACCTGAAAGCTGCTTCAACGGGGTCTCCCTAAACTTGTGAAAGTTAGGTACCTCTTAACATGGCCTATGTAGTGGGTGGTTTGATATCCGGTTTCCTAAGGGACTGTTACCTGAATGTGGATGTTTTGCACCAGATGATGATTAGCATTCTCACTATTCCTTTTCTGGATCTGCCGCAGTACGTGCTTTGGTTTTCTTTGGCGTGTGTGGAATGAGTCCATGGAATATCTACTAAAACTTCAGTGTTTACTCTAGATGCACATAACATATACGATTGGACAAAAGTCTTTGCCTGTGGTTTCATAGCATACAATTGTGACACATTGCCCGTCGCCGCAAAGGAAGAGAACTTTCCCAGAGATTTTTCTCATCTACTTGTTTTATAATGGATATATATTCAAGCCTTCAAAAAGTTGCATAAAGACGAAGCACGTGTTGGAGGAAAGCATCATAAGAATAGTACAAACAAGATCTGTGGAATTGTCAAAGATTAACCAGAGAACTGTCAGCTTTATATTGCTGGACACTCTTTATTTTGTTTCCAATTAAAACTCTCACACTTTGGAAACTTACTGAAAAGGACTGATTAATGGATTTGCTATTACAGTTTCTTGGCGTGTACTTCAGTATCAATACTTCACATCTCTTAAGTTACTCTGTGCCTGTTCAGTTGGTGATGGGTGATATATTGCTGCGGACAGGTAGAGTACTGGGTGATGGATCTTCAGCGGTTTTGTCTCATGTAAGTGTCAATCAGTAACAGCAGGGCCGGACTCGCTGTAGTGAACACCGGGCATTTCCCCGGTAGGCTGGAAGGGTGGAGGCCAGATTTGTGCCAGTGGGGGCTGGTTTTGCTGCAATGTCGGCCCCCTGTAACAAAAACTGGAGTTGTGCTTCTTGCTAGCATCCACCGCTTCCAGGGCCAGTCGAGCAGCAATCTGCCAGGGCTTGTATGATCAGTTGTGGGTTTGGAGTGTACAGGTATAAGGCGCTCAAACAGTGCGGATAAGGTGTGGTGATGGAAATGAGTGAAACTCTAGTGAAACGGTGCTGACAGTATAGAGGAAAACCCTGTAACCTCTAACTAATATTTAGGCATGAGGTGCCTGAACATTATGAAAATATACAAACAGGTACTGTGCACACGTCAAATATACAATTTGGTATGATGGTATTCAGGGACAAACAAAGATGACACTGTTGGTTTGGTGAGTCCAAGGATTAAAACTTTATGTGGTTTTTTTTTTGAATATACAAACGCCAGCCGACACCTGTTTCATCAAGCAGGACGAAACCTGTGAATCATCAGGGCTGTAAAACATATATTTGTTGTTGTGATATACAATCAGGAAAGTGAAAACAGCGAACAACACTAAGTGAGAAAATAAACTGTATGTGCACATTCAGCATCATGTGCAAAAAGGGTGACGTGGATAAACGGTGAGTGATCGCATAAGGCAATGGCTATCGATGATGAGTGAGGGTATAAAGTGTAAAAAGAAGCAAGCCTAACGGTCCTGGAAGAGGTGAAAAATACACTATACAGTGGTGTTGGGGACACGGCAAGTGTCGGAAATGGACGGATGGCTACGTCATATACGTCGGTCCAGCTACTAGTGAAAACTACTTGGGAGAACCATATATATCTAAAAATAAACAAACCTATGGCCCTGTGGTTCTACACACTACCTAAGATCCACAAACCGGCTTCCTTTCCCCTGGGAAGACCGATAGTATCCGGAATAGGGGGACCCACCGAGAGAATGGCGGAATATGTGGACATTTTTCTCAATCCCCTTGTTAAAAATCTCCCGTCATACATCCAGGACACCAAACATGTCCTGAGTATCCTCAGCGACATGCAATGGCAAAGGGGCATGAGTTTGGCAACATTGGATGTGGTGTCACTGTACACCTCCATAGACCCGGACAAAGGTTTAGTGGCCGTTTCCAAATATCTTGATACGAGACCAGCCAACTTATGGCAACACACCAATATGATCACCACCATGATGGATCTGATTCTCAAAAACAATTTTTTCATGTTTAACCAAAAATGGTACAGACAAACGAAGGGGGTAGCCATGGGCTCTAGATTTTCCCCTTCGTTTGCGAATCTCTACATGGGTACATTGGAGACCGCCTGGATTTGGAGCGCCATTGGCGCAACATGGATAGATTCGATAGTGTATTGGGGATGATACATTGATGATTGTCTGCTCATCTGGTCTGGCACACACGTGAAACTGGAAGCTTTCTTTGAATACCTCAACATGAACGACGTGGATATGAAGTTTACATACAGTTACAGCACCAGTAAAATCACCTTTCAGGACTTAGAAATCTACATACTTAATGACACTCTACATACCAAACTCTTCCGGAAAGAGACCTCATGTAATTCTATTCTTAGAGCCGACAGCTTACATCCCAAACATCAGATAGACACTATACCCTACGGCGAATGTGTCAGGGCACGGAGGAATTGTAGCGAAGATGGAAAATTCCACAATTGCATAGAAGACATGCGAACACGCTTTTACAAATGTGGCGATAACCAACAAGTTGTAAACCAAGCAGTGAAAAGAGCTAAGAAACTTTATCCACGTTACCCTTTTTGCACATGATGCTGAATGTGCACATACAGTTTATTTTCTCACTTAGTGTTGTTCACTGTTTTCACTTTCCTGATTGCATATTACAACAACAAATATATGTTTTACAGCCCTGATGATTCACAGGCTTCGTCCTGCTTGATGAAACAGGTGTCGGCTGGCGTTTGTATATTCAAAAAAAGAACCAGATAAAGTTTTAATCCTTGGGCTCACCAAACCAACAGTGTCATCTTTGTTTGTCCCTGAATACCATCATACCAAATTGTATATTTGACGTGTGCACAATACCTGTTTGTATAATCTGCAGGGCTTATTCCTATTCCCAGTCCGGGAGTTTTTAAGCAGCCTGTATAGGAGTTATTAAGCAGTCTGTATGAACTACAGTAGACTGTTTGTCTGCTAAGCCTTATGGTATTAATTTAAGTGTGGTTTATATATTGTATTGTAATTGCATTATATAGCCCTTCCTACCCCAGACGAGGCATAGTTGTGCTTTTACGCTGGGCAGCACACTGCTCCAGGTCTCAAGGTTAGTGTTTTTTTGTAGTTATTGTTGTTTAGTGGGATTATTCTTGTGTTCTACCAGAACCATGTCTTTACTCCAGTTTCTATGTGGTAGATTACATTAGACCTAGCCCACCTCTGCAATCCTGCACATAAACACAACCAACTTCCATAACGTCCCCTCATCCACCCACCATCAGCTGTGCTAAAAATCTTTCCCTATGACTTACTGTACCATTTCCTTTACGTGCTCCTTCTACACTACGCTGCTAGACACTATCTGCGATAAGAACTGACCACCTCTTCACAAATCACCCAAACAGCACCTTCCACTCTACACATGTCACAGTTAAGCATGCCTTCTTGCCAGGGAGACACCTTGCCTGAAAGAAATGTAAATGTGCACAACTGGTCAATCTGCAAATGTAAACAGTGTCTGGAAGCCAGTATTGTCTTTAATTAGCCACTAAACCGCGGCGCGAATTCTGCTGCGATGCGGAGGTTTGAACGAGTGGGTGGCTCCGCGTCAACCAATGGACGTGCGCAGCACTACCGAGGTAGTGCTTGCGACGGCCGTTGGCCGAAGCGCGCAACAATCAGGTTACTGGAATCACTTGAAGCTCACTGATGACACACATTTATTGTTCTCGTGAGGTATTCTAAAGGAGCTAGCTACCCGCTAAGATGTGAAGTGTGTGGTTTTAAAGGACCTTTACCCCCAAAAAAGTTCTTCCTGATGACACACATTTATTCTTTTTGACGGTACTGAAAGGGAGCTGCCAGCTAACCTATGAAGTGTGTGCTTTTAAAAGACAGTTATAAAAAAAACTGTACTCCCTATAGTCTGCAAAAAATATATATATATATTGGAAACACTTTTTATCTTAAACCTTTTTGCGTATTCTGTAGCAGCCTATGTTATACTACGTGTAATGCAAGTTTAAAATAATGACTTAAATGTTCACAGTGCTTCCTGTCACAGACTGTGACCTTGGAGCACTTAACATACACAAGTCACTATTCTCTTCTGCACCAACCAGGATTCAATTCTGTGGCTCTCTGGTGAGGTGCATTAACTTGTACGATAGTACATTTCCCTCTGATTAATATAACTTGTATGTGATGTTCATGTTGTGCGTTATTTCATATGTAGTTACCAGAAGGTGAAAGACAGCAAAAAGTTACAGGATATTTTGATTTTCAGCCACGCGCACACGCTCACTCACCGGGCCCCTTGCGCGCAACATCACAGTTCCCATACTATTTTTTAATGCACTTCGACCACTGATGCATATTCCAGCATGCTTCTAAGGACACAGTAACAGTCAGCCTCCAAGGTCACAAGAGCGGAAACAGTGCGATGCGTGCATGATAATGGGCTGCGTTGTTACTGGAAGGCAAAGTGTTTTCCTGTATCACGTGCGTTTCCTTTTGTGGCCGGCAGGTGGCGCTGCTTCCCTGTCTGTGCAGTCCCGAGGCACAGCGTGCTGCTCACAGAGTTTTGAGTGCTGTAATTCAATTACCGGGCAGAGGCTGATAATAAGATGTAAGTCACTCTGTCACTTCTGGAGACGCAGATTGAGTCTGACATCAGCGCGGCTCTGACGTCAGAGTTAGCTGGGGCTGCACCTGCGGCCGATTAGTCTTTGAGCGCAGGTGTACGCTCGGACAGGAGCCGAGCCGGTCCTTTGTAAAGATAGCGCCCTGGGCGGAGAGAAATGAGGCACCCTTGCAGATGCTACGAATTAAATGAGGTAGAAGGGGGTCCATTTTGTGTTCACTGGTCAGTCCCTGGCTGAGCAGTGAATGAAGGATTAAAACCATTTTAAACTGGAAAATCAAACCGAAACGAAAATCAAACCGAAACTTGTAATTGTCTCCCCATGTATCATTACTGTTCCTATTGTGAAGCGCTCTGACACCTTCGGGTAAAGTCCGCGCTATATAAAAACGCTAACATAAATAAATAAAAACACAGCTGGAGCAGGATGACGGGGGTGCTGCTGAACCTCAACGCACACACCACCGCGCGCCCCTCTGAATATATGAGCCATGGGCTAGGGCTAGGGCCAGCTGGCCCATGCTAAAGGCCGGCCCGGGGTGGGAGTTTGGGGTTTTTGGGGGTTTCTGGATGCAGACGAGGCCCAGAGGGGTAAATGACGTTTCTGAGAGCAGACGAGACCCCACCCATGGCTGATGGCAGATGAAGCCTTTGACAGCAGAGGAGCCGCTTGAAATGTTTTATTGTGAGGTGGGTTGAGGTCGCTGGCAGTAGTCCCCAAGACACATGAAATATCTGTGGGCCGATGAGGCCTCTGGGTTAGATCAGTCTCAGGCATAAGGCGAGCAAACCATTGGATCAAACAAATAGGGGGGGTCACCAGAGCTCCCTGGGGGAAACTACATTTGGTACCACACTCACGCCTTGCTTGGAGACTACTGCCGGCTCCTCTGGTGGTTGGCGCCATGGGACTGGGCCCAGCCCAGCTCGCACATGCTGATAACCCGCCATAACCATAGGTACGAGTTTATGTAAAGCCGGCGTCCGCTCACTTGGCGCTAGGGTGAATGCACATCAGGTAGCAGCGAGCGATCTAAAGGAGAGATTCACAAAGCAGTGAAAACAGGTCATGCTTAGTCACCTGGTGCATGACATGAGTGAGCTTGAGTTCCAAGTACGCACTAAGCTCACATCCCACGGGAGTAAGTTCCCCTCTTAATGGTTTACACATCACATCGGTGTCAGTTCATCAGTTGGACACAGCAGTGGGTTCACCACACACACACACACCAGGGAGCATACTTCACTCAGTGGCGAGTGCCCCCCCCCTCCCCCCCACATGGGCGGAGTCCTCCTCCCTCAGCAGGGAGCTAATCTCATATTCCATCAAAAGCTGCAGGCTCTCTGGCCACCCTCTCGATAAAAGACTCAGAAATCCTTGAATTGAAATTGGTGTGCCTGGTCGGGCCTGCGGTGCTGTGAAGCTGCTGCAGGATGTCAAAGGTCACAGAGCCCTGTTGTGTGGCGAGGGATGGATAGCTTCAGGGCCCCAGCCTGGCACTTTTCGACCCCTTCCTCTTCCAGCTGTTCTTTGCTTGCTCGGATACCTCTCCATCCTTCGGGTGGACGCCTCCCGCTATCCTTCGAAATGTACCAGAAAGGAATATGGACCGGAAACCCAATCAAACTTTACATGTATGTGGGTCCCTACTAAAGCACACAGCGCACATCCATACGGAGCGTGGGTTCTTGGCGCTGAAAGAACACGATGCTGGTAGTCAGTGCTTCAAATGGAGATATAGACAAAAAGGTAGTCACTATTTCAAGTACCTGCTCCTGAGAAGTGATGGTACGCTCACATTAAGGCCCTCATTTATGAAAAGTGACGCATCGCTACGAGAAAACAGCGAGGTGTCACTTTTCATTGCGCCCTCCTTGCGACATGATGGATGCGTCATATTTTCTGTATGACACATCATGTAGCAAGGAGTTACAGATACGTCATTATTTCTGACGTATCTGAAGGCGCAAAAATGACGCATTGCTGGAGTGTGCCACAAAAGTGACGCAACTCCAGCAATGGGTCATTTCACATGGGCAAGTCCCATGTGAAATGTGCTAGCGTCAGTCTTACGCCTGCCATGAGGCTGAAGATATTGACGCATTTGCGTCCTAGAAGTGACGCAGTGAAATCTCACAGATTTCACTGCGTCACTTCTACGACCCTTTCTTGCGTCGGAATGCCCCCCCTTCATACATTATACTTGGCGCAGGTATAATGTGGCGCAGGGGTTTACAAAGTGACGCATCTACCTAGATGTTTCACTTTGTAAATATGACGTAACATGGCGCATTTTTTACGCTGCTGGTGCGTCAAAAAAAGTGATGCACCGGCAGCGCAAAAGTGACGCAAGGGCTCATAAATAAGCCCCTAAATGTATTGCAGTAATGCTGAGAAGTGCAGGTACTCTCCCTTTTAAATTAAAGAAGCGCAGCTCCTCAGTACCGGGCAGTACCTGCCCATTTAAAGCTCAGCACTCGGCAGGCAGTACCAGCTGATTGGAAGCAAACAGCTACGTTTTGTAGACGCTTCCAGAAACTTAGAGGTACGTGAGCCAACAAACGAACAGGGAGAGGCAATCTAGAGAGGAGCAAAGGGTCTGGCTCTGAAAATATTTGCTATGTAAATCTTACAACAAACATCATGTAAAATATGATAAAGGCTGTTCAAAATGTAAAAAAAGTGTATTCCTTTAACATGTAGAAGCTTTGACATTATGGGGCACATTGTAGTACTGCACATAGAAATACTTATTTAAAGTGAAAGTTTTTTGTACAACTAGTAGTCTGAACTTATGTGTTTGAAAGTGCTTTCCTACTCGACAATGAAGAAGAAAAGAGTTTTTGTGAAAGGAAATATTTGCCTAAGATCACACAATTTAAGTAGGGAAGCCAAGAGTTATCTAGATTTTCTGGTTTCACTCTGTACAAATCAGCCAGTAAATGGGTATCTATTTGTCTTTTCTTATGTTAAGGCTTTGATTTTACCTTTCAGTGCATTTTTCTGCAGTTCTTAAAATATAGCGTCAACTTGACCCGACGGTATTGGCTGCTTTCCATAAGTGGCAGTTACATTACTCAAGGTCACATTCATTGTTTGTATGCATAGGGAGATTAAGTTACTTGCCCAGAATCACAGGATGTTGAGCCAACACCAAGACTCAAACATGTTTCCCCAGTTCTGCAGTCGGCTAGTCCGACCATAAAGCCACATCCAGGGCACGAGGAGGGAGACAAGCAGAAGCCACATGAAAGCTCGTATTCTTATAGGCTCGACAGGGCCGGACTGGCCGTAGTAGGCACCAGCCATTTCCCCGGGGGGCTGCTAGGGCGGGAGCCGCTTTTGGGCCCCTACAGGGCCGGTTTTGCAGCATTGCAGCAAATTCGGCCCCTGTAACAAAATCGGCCGAAACCAGCCCTGGCAAACAGCTCAGCTGCTCCCAGGGGGGCCAGCCGAGCTCTTTGCCAGGGCCAGTTTTAGTTTCCAGCCCGGCCCTGAGGCTCGAGCTTCCAACAGGACCTCGAGCTGAACCAGAGCCAGGCTTCAGGCTTGAGCTTTCAGTGGCTCACCCACCTCTATGGAATCTTGGGAGTTTTCCAAAGAGCTGTAGTTGCACTCGAAGGTTGTTCCGGACAGCAGATTCCAAGGCCTAGAAAAATGTGCGCCCCTCCTTGTCCTCCAGGAGCGAGGGTCGGAGCAGAACGTTTATATTGGTAGTTTGTCTTTCAAAGTTTACAGCGCTGGCACTGATCCATAGATTTGTGCACAATGTATGCATTGATGTGCATGCGCTGAGAATTTTAAGGGCGCGTGTAGCTAAGGGAGCACTTTACTTACTAGCTGAGGGGGCATGCATGGAAGTGAGAGTAATTCTGTTTCCTGTTGCTGTGGAACCATTATCAATGGCAAATTAGGTATTCTTTGAAGAGATGACCTTTTAGCTACTTTGTACGATGTATGAATGCTCCAATTACTTCCCAGTTATCTTCATTATGATGAGTCTTGTACACTTGGAAAAATGAAATTGCCCAAAAATAATTTATATAAGTGTGTGTGTGTCTGTGTGTGTGTGTATATATCAAGGCTTGGTGAAGCCGAAACGCGTCATGGCGGACTGGTGCTCGGTCTTTGAATAAAGGAATTCTGCACTATCTATGGGTCTTGCTTCATCTATCTACCTAGTTGCTGGCTATTTGGACGTCTACATACCGAATATATATATATATATATATATATATATATATATATATATATATATATATATATATATATATATATATATATATATATATATATATATATATATATATCTGTAAATAAACATTTTTGGACCCCGCACATGAATTTGAAGAAAACTTGGCAATCCACTAACTCAGTCAGCTAAATTAAGAGTTGCTACGTTTTGTGGTCCTCTACATGTGATTGGTAACATCGCTAATGAAGAGATTTCCATCCAGAGAAATTGGTACCTCTTCCAAAGATAGGAGAAACACTACTCCGGCGAGTTTATTTAATCCATTGTGTGGTGACAGGGGACTAATCAGGGCCGTATACCTGACCGAAATCTAGCTGAACCAGACAGCATGGGTTACAGTGGCAGCTCCGCCGTTGTGGTGGAGGAGCATTGTCCCCCGCCAGCACAGATGCAAAACTTGTCAAATAACACAGGTTTATTATCATTTTATTTTACTTCATAGTGCGGAGCCTAGGGGTGGAGCCATCATCATGATGGCATAGGAGGAGTGGTGGGCACTGCTGCTCAGTGCACATGTGAGCTTGGCCGGATGTCCTAGGATGGCCAAACCGACATGCACACTGCGATGTCTGCAACCTGAGCTGTGTTGCCGGGTTGGAGACAGCAGGCACAGGATTCCCAGTCCCCGTGGAAGTGCAAATCCCGGGCGCTCAGGCCAATCCCAGTGCTTCTCTCATGCTCCCAGCAGCATGAGAGCAACCTCTGGTTTGGCCGTAGGGGTGTGTGGGAGCCTTAGCCTGTGCTTCAGAGGACCAGAAGAGTAGCGATGGTGGGGCTGTAAGTTATTATTTTTTTCTGTGCTGTTGTCATCATCTATTGCCCTGACCCAACCCTGCCCGCCTGTTTTCCCTGACAACAGCCACTCCTTGTGGGTCATCGTTATTTGTGATAAGGAGATATTTGTCCACAACTGGAGTAGTTACCACCTTAGTGTTGCAACATGGTCTGAAACATGACTAGTATGCATTCATTTGGGAAAGGAGTATATATTGTAATGAACCTGGAGTTTGATGGTAAATGCTTCTTGGATTATCATTCAGAAAAAGAGTAGCTGTGTCATTGATCAACAAATGCTGAGGTCATCTGATTTGAGCATAACGCAGTACATTCTGTGACAATTTTAGTTTGCTACTTTGTCATTTCAGTACATAGTAATGCTGTCTGGGCAAATATTAGTACCAGTTTAACACCTGAATAGAGCAATCATCAATGAAAGGGGTTCAGTTAATCTCCAGAATGGGTCTGTCCTGCGTCTTTAACATTTGAGCTAGAAACAATTTTTAGGCCTCGCCTACCAGACAGTCTTCTTGCTAAAAAAAACGATTGTCAGCCTGCCCTTTGCTTACAGTTGATTGACTTTATTGTTACTCACATTAGCCTGCTTCTTATTCATTAGTTTGTGGGGAAGGAAAGTTAATAGGGAGCTTTCCTACCTCTTCTTATGTTTGATCCTCCCCTCGAACATGGCCTTGTTACTTGTGTCCTTCCACTGCTTTAATTTTCAAGCGCTATTTTTTTCTTTTAGGTTAAGCTTTCCATTTGTTTTTCAGGTTGCTCACTCGGGTACTTCTCGTCCATCCTCTGCCGCGGTCTGTGTTGATCTCTCGCCTGTATGCTTCTCCTTCAGCCCATCCAGTGGAGAAGTGTGGCTCACTGGTTAGAGGAAGCAGACCTGGAAGCAGAGATCAGCCCGGGACCAGGGTTCAATTCCCGGCTCGGTGGGGTCTTGAGTCCTAAAATGTCAATGGACTCGACAATTCTCGCTCGGGTGCCTACTCGATTCATGAAATGAATGAAACTTATATAGCGCACGACTTACCCTGGGGCATCTCAGCGCTTGCTTAGGGAACCCGTCCTGGTATTCCCCTGTAAGATAACCCTGGCAGGGTATCCACAAGGTGAAAGCCAGGCATCCCACCACGAGGGGCTGTTGTGGAGATTAAGCAAGCTATTGCCCAGAGTCGCAGAGTGTGAACCCGTGAGTCGAGGAGGCACCGGAGCGAGAATTAACGAGTCCGTGGAATTTTGAGCCCAAGACCCACCGAGGTGGGGAATTGAACCCTGGTCCCGGGCCGAACTCAAGCTCCAGGTCTGCCGCCTCTAACCCCTGAGCCACACTTCTCCACTACACGATTCATGGGTTCACACTCTGCGACTCTGGGCAATAGCTTGCTTAATCTCCACAACGGCCCCTCGCGGTGGGGTGCCTGGCTTTCACCTTGCGGATACCCTGCCGGGATATCTCACAAGGGAATACCAGGACGGGTTCCCTAAGCAAGCGCCTTGATGCCTTCGGGTGATACGTGCGCTATATAAATCGCAATACATTTACATCCATGTTGCGCTGGGCCTTGTGTGCTTCTCCTCCCCACTGTGTTCTTTTCTCAACCTTGTGCTTCTCCCCACCAGCTCCAGTTTGCTTTCTCTTGCCCATGTGCTTCTCCACACTGGCACTCCACTTAGCTCTCCCCACCCTCCTTGTTGCTTACCCCCTGCGCCATATGTGTTGTTTCCCCTATCGCTGCTCTCTGTGTCGTATTCCCAGACTACATCCTCTGTATTGTTCCCCATACCCGCGTTAAATAAACAAACAAACACTTTTGTGCAACTTTTTTTTAACATACCAATCCAACTCCGATCAGAACATGAAATGAAAAGGAAAGGGCCATGTAATTTTGTAAGTACGCACATGCATGGGACATGCACCTACAAATTGACACGGCTGACCATGTCATAAGCTTTTTTTCCTACTCTTTAGCTATGCTGCACAATATCCTGGATACAGCACAGCATCGCTCAAAACACTGGTGAAGTCAATAGGTCCCGAAGGCAAGACCTATTGGATTTGCCAATGCCTGTTATTGTGAATAATAAGGCAAGTGCAGTAATTCCACATGCAATCAGAAAATACTATAGCTTAAAAATTGCATAATCCCAAAGGCCCTGCTCATACTATATATTCCTCCATGCATGTCATTGTGAGTCAGCCATTTGTTTTCAAGGTGGAGTGTGTGTCAGGTCTGGCCATACTTTGGGAGAGAAAAGGGAATGTAGATGGCCAGATGTAGAGATAGATGCAGGCTTAAATCAGCCGGGGACTAGACATAGAAGCTCGGATGCAGCTTCTCAACAGGGACTTGCCCTATTATGATTATGGCCGGTCCGACCCTGTTCTTGGGTCCTGGTGGGGGACCATGTCAAGGAGCAGGGGCGGCTCTAGGCTCATGGCAGCCCTGGGCAGGGAGCATAGGTGGGGGGCCCCGGAAGAGGGGGTCCGGGTGGGGTGAGCCCCCCGGAGCTCAGGAGGGGGGTCAGGGTGTTAGGAAGTGGAACAGAGCCGGAGGCCACCAAATCCCTGCCAGGGGCTGCCACGCAAATATGTATCCATCCTCAGAGGATTATTATATTAAGGATATATATTGGCGTGGAGGCCCCTGGGGTTTGGTGGCCCTGTGCAGGTGCACAGCTTGCACATGCCTAAGGCCGCCCCTGCAAGGAGAGGGCATAATAGTTGGAACAGTAGCAAGCTTAGAAGTGAAATAAATCTATGAAAATGGGAGGATTAGTAGCCGGTGGATATTTATGTGTTGGACACACTGAAGTGGAGACATGGGGTTGTACAGTGCTGGCGGGTGTAATGTGGGACCAGTTTTTATAGTAAACTTAGATTTTGGCCTGCGTCAGCCTAGATTGTTGTCAGGGGGGGCTCCTCTGCTACGTGGAAGAGCGCCCCCCCTACTGCTCTGTGAGCAGTTGAAAAAGGAAAAATAAAATGATAATAACTCAAAGTTATTATCATTTTATTTTTCCGTTCATGGCTTGGCTAGTTAGGGGCGGGGCTAGACGTCATAGGAACAGGGGGCAGAGTGGTGGCACTCCTAACTGGTCATGATGGTTTGGCCGGCCGTATTGGGCCGGCCAAACAGTTATGCGCAGTTTGAATGTTCTCCACTGGCTGGGTGGAGAATATGAATGTATATGTATCAAGGACCCCCTGAATTAACGAATCTCACAATTCCTAGGCCAGGGAAATATGCATGAATGAAAAGTAACAACCTAGGACATTTAGCGATACAGATCACATGTAAATTAGACACGATATAAAAGTAAACTACAGCTGGCTAAAAAAACAGACTTTTATTAAACAATTAGCACAAGTAAAAAAATCATTCATATAGCATCAAATGACAATTGTAAAATCACATTAAGTACCTAACAATTACATCTAATATATTCATACATATAAAATAAAAATTAAAGAGTAAGTGGCATGAAAATTCGGTCTCTACGCGCGTTTCGGCGGCCAGCGCCTTCTTCTTGGAGCAGCCACACAATATCTACAAAGTCAAAAAATACATAGAATATAAATTATATCAATTCCAACTCTCAGATTAAAAAGCATGTTTCTAAACATTTCGCATTACATAAAAGATCAGGCTTTAAAATTATTTTAGCAGCTGTAGAAGAAGAGAGTGCAACCTAATAGTGCACACAGGTCTTGTCATTTCCTTAAAAAGAGGAGCCATTGGTGGGCAATTGTTAAAAGAAGGGGGGGGGGGGGGAAAAAGGGGGGGGGGTTTTAATGATGGGCAAACGTAGAGAACTGAATTCTCTATAAATTATCATTTATATTCGGCACACTCTAGGTTAATGTTTAATAAATTTCTGGTGGTATTTCAGAGAAAGAGGGTGGAATAACCCGTGTCACATATTGCACAATAGATACCGGAAATTCTTTAAATTAATTGGAGGTATTCTTATGTCTCAGACTACATGGATAAGTTTCTATATATTAGAGGGTTTGGTACTTACTAAGTATTTGTTTTATCAATGCGTTGGTGCTAAGATACATTTTTTTCGTTCTCTCATTCGAAATCTTTTGGTGATGAAGTGATAAAAACTGAGGGAAGAAAGGACAGTTCTATATTTGTCTGTTTTTTAGTAATTTACCATATAGATCAGTAGTTTAAATCAGTACTTATGTTACCTGATTCCTTCGATGAGTGTTTAGTAAGTCCCGCCAACCGGAACCCTTATTATGATGATACCAGATGAAACTTGTTCTTGATTATTTCTGGATTTCTGATTAATGTCATGATTTGAAAGAATAAACATAATGGATGCTTAGGTATATTATTTATTAACAGCTCTTTTCGTCTTTCAAAGGCTATCATCTCATGGTTTTAGAAAAATACTTAAAATATGTGGGTTTAAAATTTCTTACCTCCTAGATTTTATCTAATTGGCCTTGGATTTGGTCCAACAGACTTCAAATTGATGGTTAGGCTATTTTTCTTAAGGAACTGATAACCTAGGGGGGTATATGAATGTTAGAGTGACATGCTTTAACATATGCTGTATCTATAGTGCTCACTATATTCTTTTTTACAGCACACTCTGTCTTACCTGAGGAAAAGAAAGATGCTTGTCTCAGGTTTCTGGTTAAGAAAGATGTTAGTCCTTAGGTAAAGATTTAAAAGATCTCCCTGCCTGTGGATTTAATAAAGAAAGAATATAAGGGGAGACAGGAGTCACTGGATGATAAATCTCAAACTCTATTTTCACTACTCTTAAGTGGTCTCTTTTTAGGGGCCCCTAATGGGAATTTTACCTGTAAATGGTCGGCAGGGCTCCCTATGTCCGGTGGCGGGAAGAGGCGTCTTGATGAGCGATAGCGCGGGAAAAATGATGATTGCAAGTCGGTTTCCTAGTGCTGTTATTTATATGGTCCTTAAGTACTTTGAATTGTTAACACCTGCGCTCACGTAGCTTGAACGTGAGGGTGCGGAGTTGCGGAGTTGCGGAGTTTTGATCGAACAGCCGCGGAGTTTAAAAAGCTATTCCCTGGTTGGATCTGAGTTTCCTATCCTCGCGTATAATTGGCTCACGCCAATTCCTTGCTTGTGGTTGGTTGGCAGGCAATGTTTACATTCATGCCTGTGTTTATGATATATGCTGTTTAACAGGAGAACTCCAAGACGGAGCATTCCGCATGCATCCTTTTCATGCTCTACGTATGGCTAGATGGTTACGTAGAGTTTCATATGTTCACATTTAATTTAATGTTACGGAGTTTTAATCGAACAATCGCGGAGGTTAAAAAGCTAATCTTTTGTTAGATCTGAAATGGTAGCGGGGTTTCCTCTCCTCGCGCTTAATTGGCTCACGCCAGTTCCCTACTTGTGATTGGTTGGCAGTGTTTGCATTCATGTCAGTGTTACGATGTATGCTGTTTATCAAAATACTTCAAGACGGAGCATTCCGAATTCATCCTTTTCATGCTCTACGTATGACTAGATGATTACGCAGAGTTTCATATGTTCGCATTTAGTTTAATATGCGCCCGTTCCCTAAACAGACTTTTATTAAACAATTAGCACAAGTAAAAAAAACATTCATATAGCATCAAATGACAATTGTAAAATCACATTAAGTACCTAACAATTACATCTAATATATTCATACATATAAAATAAAAATTAAAGAGTAAGTGGCATGAAAATTCGGTCTCTACGCGCGTTTCGGCGGCCAGCGCCTTCTTCTTGGAGCAGCCACACAATATCTACAAAGTCAAAAAATACATAGAATATAAATTATATCAATTCCAACTCTCAGATTAAAAAGCATGTTTCTAAACATTTCGCATTACATAAAAGATCAGGCTTTAAAATTATTTTAGCAGCTGTAGAAGAAGAGAGTGCAACCTAATAGTGCACACAGGTCTTGTCATTTCCTTAAAAAGAGGAGCCATTGGTGGGCAATTGTTAAAAGAAGGGGGGGGGGGAACCGCGGGGGACGTCGGGGACGCCCCAGAGTTCATTTCCAGGGCCAGCCAAGAGGCAACTACCAACCGCAACACCACCATCAACAGGAAGAGCCACAATTTGTAAGAGAAACCAGAAGCAGACAGTATTGGAAGCAGGGCATATAATTCCTATCTTTAACCTAGCCAAATTAGACCTAGATGAACATAGTACAAATTTACTGTCTAAAGGGTTATCTTATGTCCCCCACTCTACGGTCAATTTATTTGAACTGTACTGCGACATCATCTCCTTCTTCCGCAAAATTCGTCTGAAAAAATTCTTTGCCTCGAATACTACATCAGACGAAGAAATCTCCCCTGTAAAACCACTCTGCCTCCCATCCACCTTTTGTCCTGGCCTTGAGCAATTAGGGCCAGAAGTAACCACCTTCGAATTAGTAGTGCTAAAAAAATTAGACCAAGCGCTTAGATTCATCCCTAAACCTATTTATAATCTAGGGAAAGAGGAACATCAAGCCTTAATATCCCTCTCAAAAAACAAGGACCTTACCATTAAAGGATGTGATAAAGGAGGAGGCATTGTAATTGTAGACACCGGAGAATACGAAGCCAATATGTTAAAAATGCTGAACGACCCAACTTTCTATGTTCCTCTCAAGTCTCATTCCACAATTAAAATATCTAAGAGAATTCTGTCCTTAACCAAAACTGCTCAGGAAAACGCCTTAATAAGTGCGAAAGAATATGACTATCTGAACCACCATCAAGGAAAAACTGCCTGCATCTATGGCCTACCAAAGATCCATAAAGATGCTACCAACCCCCCTTATAGACCCATAGTTTCCACAATAGGAACACCAACTGAACCACTTTCCAAATACGTGGACAACTATCTACGCCCTTTTGTCCCCAAGATCGAATCCTACATTCGAGACACGGGACATATAATCCAAAAAATTGAAGGAACACCTTTCAATTCAAATAATGAATTATTGGTCACAATGGACGTAGAGTCCCTCTATAGCAATATCCCCTTGACAGATGCTTTAATAACCACAAGTTGGTTCATTGATCTTCACCAAATACCATGCCCCAAGGAATTCCTTCTCAAATGTTTAGAAATTGTATTAACGGAGAATGTTTTTGAATTCGGCAATCACTTATACCGCCAAATCAAGGGTGTAAGCATGGGGGCGTCAGTAGCCCCATCAGTAGCCAATATCTTCATGGCAGCATTTGAGAAGGAATTCATCCACAATGAAGTTGCTCCTTTCTATGAGTCCATCTCCCATTGGTCCAGATACACCGATGACATCTTTTTTGTCTGGACCGATGGGAGAGAGAATCTCCATGAATTCCTACAATGGATAAATGGAGCTAACCCCAATTTAAATTTCACCTCTCATGTTAGCAATAAGAGAGTCGAATTTCTGGATATAGAAATCTTGGATAATGAAGGAACCTTAGAAGTGGACCTTCACATAAAACCTACCGCAAGAAACACTCTACTCCACTACCAAAGCTACCACCCTCGGACACAGAAAAATAGTATCCCCTTTTCACAGTTCTTGCGGGTTAGACGGAATTGTACAAACATAAAAGACTTTGACAAACAAGCTGCACTGATGAGAACAAAATTCCTTGAGAGAGGATACCCGCATCGATTAATAAGAGAATCGTATAAACGTGCCCGATACTACGATAGGGACTGCTTACTCAGAGTAAAAGCCACCAAACCCAACGACCAATTGGTATGTGTAACAAGGCACTCGACCATGAATGAAAAAATAAGATATGTCATAAATTCAAACTGGCATATATTAAATAGTAACAGTACCAATGAACAGAAACTGATGAAACCGATTTTTGCACACAAAAGAAACAAAAATCTAAAGGAATTCATCGTCCACTCGCGCTTTGAGAATAGTTCCCAAAAAGATGCACTAAATCAACGTTCAATTGTAACCAACCACCCACTAAAAGGAACTTTCCCGTGCTCATCATGTAACTCATGTAGCAGCATTTTGTTAGGCGAAGAATTTGAACACAATGGCCACAGAACAAAGGCGAAGGAAATGTGGAACTGCAAAACAAATAACGTAGTCTACTTCATACAATGTCCATGTCTCCAAGGATACATAGGTGAGACCTCGAGAGCAATACAAACACGCCTGAATGAGCATCGTTCGGCGATACGAACCAAAAAAACTATATGCCCAATGGTCAAACATTTCCTAGATAAAGAACACAGTGCTAATGATTTTAAATGGAGAATTCTAGAGAAGATCCACGTGCCTGACTTTAAAGGAGGCACATCTATCCGCAAGAAACGTGAAGTCTTCTGGATTTTTGTTTTTAACACATTTAAACAAGGCCTGAACAGCGAAATCCCGTGGGAACACGCGATTCTTTAAAAAGAAATTACTTTAATACAGAAATGACACACTTTAATGTCCACACAACCACGAGATGGTGGGCATTTGATTTCCAAGAATCCCATACATAGATCTATATACACCTAATCAAGCCAGAAATCAAAACATTAGATTAAACACACTAGGATGAAGTACTTCAACCTTAGGATCATAATCTAAGACGATATCTATATGTAAGACCGAAATAGAGACAGTATATATATATAGACAAAAACTTCCTTATTTACACACTTAAAATAAGAAATCGCCGCACTCTAACGCCACTGAATAATAAAATTAATAGGAAGATTCGCATTTATGCGGGTCTACCATGTAGATATTTTTCTTTTATTTAAAAAAAACAGCGCGCCTCATAACATTGATAAGGATGTAAACATGTACGGTAACCCAATCTCAAATAGGGAACGGGCGCATATTAAACTAAATGCGAACATATGAAACTCTGCGTAACCATCTAGTCATACGTAGAGCATGAAAAGGATGAATTCGGAATGCTCCGTCTTGAAGTATTTTGATAAACAGCATACATCGTAACACTGACATGAATGCAAACACTGCCAACCAATCACAAGTAGGGAACTGGCGTGAGCCAATTAAGCGCGAGGAGAGGAAACCCCGCTACCATTTCAGATCTAACAAAAGATTAGCTTTTTAACCTCCGCGATTGTTCGATTAAAACTCCGTAACATTAAATTAAATGTGAACATATGAAACTCTACGTAACCATCTAGCCATACGTAGAGCATGAAAAGGATGCATGCGGAATGCTCCGTCTTGGAGTTCTCCTGTTAAACAGCATATATCATAAACACAGGCATGAATGTAAACATTGCCTGCCAACCAACCACAAGCAAGGAATTGGCGTGAGCCAATTATACGCGAGGATAGGAAACTCAGATCCAACCAGGGAATAGCTTTTTAAACTCCGCGGCTGTTCGATCAAAACTCCGCAACTCCGCAACTCCGCACCCTCACGTTCAAGCTACGTGAGCGCAGGTGTTAACAATTCAAAGTACTTAAGGACCATATAAATAACAGCGCTAGGAAACCGACTTGCAATCATCATTTTTCCCGCGCTATCGCTCATCAAGACGCCTCTTCCCGCCACCGGACATAGGGAGCCCTGCCGACCATTTACAGGTAAAATTCCCATTAGAGGCCCCTAAAAAGAGACCACTTAAGAGTAGTGAAAATAGAGTTTGAGATTTATCATCCAGTGACTCCTGTCTCCCCTTATATTCTTTCTTTATTAAATCCACAGGCAGGGAGATCTTTTAAATCTTTACCTAAGGACTAACATCTTTCTTAACCAGAAACCTGAGACAAGCATCTTTCTTTTCCTCAGGTAAGACAGAGTGTGCTGTAAAAAAGAATATAGTGAGCACTATAGATACAGCATATGTTAAAGCATGTCACTCTAACATTCATATACCCCCCTAGGTTATCAGTTCCTTAAGAAAAATAGCCTAACCATCAATTTGAAGTCTGTTGGACCAAATCCAAGGCCAATTAGATAAAATCTAGGAGGTAAGAAATTTTAAACCCACATATTTTAAGTATTTTTCTAAAACCATGAGATGATAGCCTTTGAAAGACGAAAAGAGCTGTTAATAAATAATATACCTAAGCATCCATTATGTTTATTCTTTCAAATCATGACATTAATCAGAAATCCAGAAATAATCAAGAACAAGTTTCATCTGGTATCATCATAATAAGGGTTCCGGTTGGCGGGACTTACTAAACACTCATCGAAGGAATCAGGTAACATAAGTACTGATTTAAACTACTGATCTATATGGTAAATTACTAAAAAACAGACAAATATAGAACTGTCCTTTCTTCCCTCAGTTTTTATCACTTCATCACCAAAAGATTTCGAATGAGAGAACGAAAAAAATTTATCTTAGCACCAACGCATTGATAAAACAAATACTTAGTAAGTACCAAACCCTCTAATATATAGAAACTTATCCATGTAGTCTGAGACATAAGAATACCTCCAATTAATTTAAAGAATTTCCGGTATCTATTGTGCAATATGTGACACGGGTTATTCCACCCTCTTTCTCTGAAATACCACCAGAAATTTATTAAACATTAACCTAGAGTGTGCCGAATATAAATGATAATTTATAGAGAATTCAGTTCTCTACGTTTGCCCATCATTAAACCCCCCCCCCCCTTTTCCCCCCCCCCCTTCTTTTAACAATTGCCCACCAATGGCTCCTCTTTTTAAGGAAATGACAAGACCTGTGTGCACTATTAGGTTGCACTCTCTTCTTCTACAGCTGCTAAAATAATTTTAAAGCCTGATCTTTTATGTAATGCGAAATGTTTAGAAACATGCTTTTTAATCTGAGAGTTGGAATTGATATAATTTATATTCTATGTATTTTTTGACTTTGTAGATATTGTGTGGCTGCTCCAAGAAGAAGGCGCTGGCCGCCGAAACGCGCGTAGAGACCGAATTTTCATGCCACTTACTCTTTAATTTTTATTTTATATGTATGAATATATTAGATGTAATTGTTAGGTACTTAATGTGATTTTACAATTGTCATTTGATGCTATATGAATGATTTTTTTACTTGTGCTAATTGTTTAATAAAAGTCTGTTTTTTTAGCCAGCTGTAGTTTACTTTTATATCGTGTCTAATTTACATGTGATCTGTATCGCTAAATGTCCTAGGTTGTTACTTTTCATTCATGGGTGGAGAATATGCCCAGCCTCCCAGTCCCTGCCTGAGCGCCGAACCACGGTGCTAAGACCAATCACAGCGCTGCTGTAACGCAGCACTGTGATTGGCTAGGGGATTCTGGGAGCTTCCTGGTTCCTGCTTCCTTCCTGCTCCTGGACTCCACCGAAGAGGACGGAGAGGAAGCAGCCGGCGTGCAGGTAAGTGTTTTTTTTTCCATTTTATTTTTCATTTACAATGATATTCTTATTATAGATGGAACAACATTATAGGAGTAAGTCAAACATCGAAGGTGCTTGTACACAGTGCTTGTACAGAGCATATCCTGAACTCAACTATTTAAAAGTGCTCTCATATGTGATAATAAAGAAAAAGGAGGTGCAGTGAAATAAAATATTTGCTGAGGATCACACAATTTGGCAAACCATGGAAGACAGTATTGATTCCATGTTATCTGGTTTCACATTTTGAAATTCAGCCACCAGATGTATATGTTTGTCTTACTCTGTCTCATATTTTACATCAAAGGTCACTGTTTTGGCTTTTATTTTTCGACCACAACAAGAAAAACTGACACAGACATAGTAGACCCGACTAAGACCCCCCCCAGACCCAATCATCATGCCAAGAATCAGTGGCGTAACACAGGCCCACGCATCCCCGCAGAGCGGGGGCCCCCCCGAGCTGCAAGGGGCCCCCTCAGCACAGTACTCAGGCCCAATAGCTCCGGATTTAATCCAGAGCGGGGGCCCCTCCGTGTGCGTGGCAGATTGGCCCCCTCAACTTGTGTTACGCCACTGCCAAGAATGCATTTATTTGTAGGGCTCCACACCCAAAACACCCCCCTGAAGATATGCCCCATGGCCAGCCATTTATTTGGGAAGGTAGTGGTCGGTGAGAGTTGAACATTACGCCCACTTATTTTGCTATCAGTACCTGAGGATGTTCCTCACAGTGACATAACCAGCCAGCTATGGACCCTAGTATAAGGGCCCCCAGGTAGCTGTTTGAAACGTGAAATGCAGCAATAATGGGGTTCAGTGGGCTCTTCAGTCCTTTTGGCCCCGGTGTCATGGCACCTGTTGCACCAATGGAAGGTATGCCCATGGTAACTTGATATTCTGTGCAGTTTCTTCAGGAACAACATCGGGGTACTCTACAGGATGTATGTGTTTTCTGCTCAATCAGAGTACTTGTAAAGCGCGCTACTTACCCATGGGGGTCTGAAGGCGCTGAGGGGAGAGGGTGCCGCTACTGCTCGAGGAGCCAGGTCTTGAGGAGTCTTCTGAAGGCGAGTAGGACTTGGGTGGGCCGTAGGTGGGTACGGAGGGTGTTCCAGGTCTTGGCGGCAAGGTAGGAGAAGGATCTGCCCCCGGAGGTTGTTCGTTGGATGCGGGGAACAGTGGCGAGGGCAAGGCTGGCGGAGCAGAGCTGGCGGGTGGGGGAGTAGAAGCTGAGTCTGCTGTTCAGGTAGGCTGGTCCGGCATTGTGGAGTGCTTTGTGTGCGTGGGTGAGGAGCTTGAAGGTGCTCCTCTTGTTGACGGGGAGCCGTTGTAGGTCTCTCAGGTGGGGGTTGATGTGGCTGCGGCGGGGGACGCTGACGATCAGTCGGGCGGAGGTGTTTTGGATGCGTTGGAGTCGTCGTAGGTGTTTGGCTGGGATTCCTGCATAGAGTGCGTTGCTGTAGCCCAGTCTGCTGCTGATGAGGGCTTGTGTCACCGTTCTTCTTGTTTTGGTCGGGATCCACTTGTAGATCCTGCAGAGCATGCGGAGGGTGTTGTAGCAGGAGGAGGAGACGGCATTGACCTGTTTAGACATGGAGAGGGAGGAGTCGTGGTGAATCCTAGGTTGCGTGCATGGTCGGTGGGTGTCGGTGCTGTTCCCAGTGTGGTCGGCCACCAGGAGTCGTCCCAGGCTGAGGGGGTGGGTCCGAGGATGAGTACCTCCGTCTTGTTTGAGTTCAGCTTCAGACGGCTGTTCCTCATCCAGTCGGCGACGGCCTTCATTCCCTCGTAGAGGTAGGTTTTGGCGGTGTGCGGGTCCTTGGTGAGGGAGAGGATGAGCTGGGTGTCGTCAGCGTAGGAGATGATATTGAGGTTGTGTTGGCGGGCCACTTGTGCGAGGGGGGCCATGTAGATGTTGAACAGCGTCGGGCTGAGGAATGAGCCCTGGAGAACGCCGCAGATGATGTCGGTGGCCTCAGATCGGAAGGGCGGGAGGCGGACACTCTGGGTTCTGCCAGAGAGGAAGGACGTGGTCCAGTCAAGGGCCTTCTCTTGGATTCCGGCTTCTAGGAGGTGTGTCTTTAGAGTGCGATGGCAGACTGTGTCGAAGGCGGCTGACAGGTCCAGGAGGATGAGGGCTGATGTTTCGCCGTTGTCTAGTTGGCGCCTTATGTCGTCTGTGGCGGCGATGAGGGCTGTCTCGGTGCTGTGGTTTTGTCTGAACCCGGACTGGGACGGATCCAAGATGTTGTTGTCTTCCAGGTGGCAGGCCAGTTGTATGTTGACAATTTTCTCGATGAACTTCACTGGGAACGGGAGCATGGAGATGGGCCGGAAGTTCTTTAGGTCCTTGGGGTCCGCCTTGGGCTTCTTGAGGAGGGCGTTGATTTTGGCATGTTTCCAGCTTTCCAGGAAAGTCGCTGTTTCGAAGGAAATGTTGATGACCTTCCGTAGTTCGGGTGCGATGGCAGCATCTGCTTTGTTGAATATGTGGTGTAGGCACGGGTCTGACGGAGATCCTGAGTGGATGGAGTTCAGGACCTTGCGTGTCTCGTGGTAGTTGACGCTGGACCAGGAGGTCAGGCGGTTGGTGCTGGTGGTGTTCAAAGGGGAGGTGGGGTCTGGCGTAGTCGGGCGTTCATGGTGTTGAAGCTGTCATGGATGTCAGCGATCTTGCGGTGGAAGAAGATGGCCAGTGAGTTGCACAGTTCTTGTGAGGGCGGTATGTCGTTGGTGTTGGCGCTGGGGTAGGAGAGTTCCTTTACGATGCTGAAAAGCTCTTTGCTGTTGTGTGCATTGTTATCCAGGCGGTCCTTGAAGGAGGATCTCTTGGCTAATCTGATGAGGTGGTGATGTATGCGGGTGGCGTCCTTGTGGGCTCGGTGGTTGTCCAGAGTGCGTTCGTGGAGCCATATCTTTTCCAGTTTCCGGCATGCGAGTTTGGAAGTCTGCAGCTCGTCGGTGAACCAGGTGGCTCTCTTACTGGCGTGGTTGTTGGAGGGTTTCTTGAGTGGGGCAAGGGTATTGTCGCAGTCGTCGATCCACTGTCTGAGGTTGCGGGCTGCGGTGTATGGGTTGGTGGGGTCGGTGGGTGGGTTTTGGGCGAGGGTGGTAAACAGCTAGTCTTTGGTGACTTTGCTCCAGCAAAGTCAAAAACCACTTTATTCGATTTAGTTAAAAATCATAAAAGCATTCTACAATCATACATCAAAAGGCAGAAAAATTCATGAGCAAATACAAGAGCATCATTCAGTAAACATTTCATAAAAGTACATAATTTAAAAAAGCGACACTGATAATTCATTAATATACAAAAAATACATCATAATGGATAAAATACTCAGTAAAATAGACATTTAAAAATGAGAACAACATCCATTTCATTTGTCTTCACAAGACACTAATATTTATATCTTTCAGTCTTTTCCTCCTGCTCCTAACCGCAGCGACAAGATAATTAGCCACGCTCCACATAACCCGCGTAGAATCCATTAATTGGAGGAACAGGAGAGCAGGTTTTGCCTGAAGGAAAGCTTTTTCCTTCAACAATGGTACAAGGTATTTCTGTCTGGGCTCACTGAAAAAATCACAAAAAAGCATAAAGTGCATATTGTTTTGTGCAGAAAAACTATCACATTTACAGACAGGGGCATCCTCCTCCTTAAACCAACCGTGACTGTCACACAAAACTGTATAAATCTGGTTAAACCGAAGTTTAACCAGAAGCCACCTATGAAAGGGGATAGTGACGATGGTAAGGTACGGTTGGATGGTAAGACGCGTAATGGTCAGATAATGGGCTCTGACCGTGGGCTTAAGTAATTGGCATTCTTCCCTCACCACATTTTTCCTATTTACAAAATTGGCCTTCACCCAGACTGAGTCTGATTTCTTAAGACCCTGAGGGGAAAAGAAAATGTCAGGGCGGCCCAAGTCCAAAGAGCACTTCTTTACATGTGAAAGCCAATTTATACTTTTATAGTTGTCCAGATTTAAACAATCCGCCAGAATTTTATGGTTAAGACCCAGATTTTTATTGGTCCAAAGCCTTATCCATAACAAGATAGGAGCCATAAGAAGGGTATCCGATATATAACCAAACCCCACTTCCTGGTGGACTGAAAACGTAGCTGTGGATTGGGGGAGCCCTAGGGTGGAACGCAGGAATTTATTTTCTTCCCTTTGGATTGGATCGCTATTTACATAGCCCCACAGACCAGCGCCGTACCTGGCTATTGCCAAAGATTTTGCCCTGTATAAATTAAGTAAAGCACCTGTTGGCTTCCCTCCCAGTCTCCTTGCAAAACTTAGGATGGCATTGGTTGAGCTTCTAACCGCTTTAGTTTTGGCTACAATTTGCGGAGCCCAACTCCCCTTGTTATCAAAAATTACGCCCAGATATGTGAAGACTTTAACATTTGTGATCTCATCGCCGTTACAATAAAACTGTCTGGAGTTGTTTTTACCAGTCCCTATAGCCATGACATGTGATTTGGAGTTGTTTATCACTAGGTCTAAGGATAACATAAAATCATTAAAAGCATTTAAAAGTTTTTGTAGACCAATGGGGGTCCGTGCTATTAGAGCGGCATCATCCGCGTACAGAAGAACCGGAATACGAGTTTCCCCTGCACGCGGAGTGTCCAAGGTCGCAGATAAAAGAGTTTCCTCAAGAGAGTTAATATACAGGGTAAATAGCATGGGCGCAAGAATGCAGCCCTGCCGCACTCCCCTACTGGATTTGAACCAGGCGGTACGATTACCTTCCTGATCCATTCTGATCGATGCTTTCAGGTCTTTGTGTAATTCTGCCAGGAAATATACAAGGGGGGGGTCCAAACCCAGCTTTAGTAGCATAGTCCACAGTCTAGCTCTATTGACCAAATCGAAAGCTGTGGATAGGTCCATGAATGCAACATAAATTGACCCTTTTTTGACAGTTGTGTATTTCGAGATTAATAAATGAAGATTTAGGCATTGGTCCTCAGTCCCCCTCCCAGCACGAAACCCATATTGGGCATCTACTAGAATGTTATTTTCTGTGGACCAGGTGTTAATTCTAGCAAGCAGGACTTTGCCCAAAATCTTCATTGATGAGTCCAATAATGAAATTGGCCGAAAACACTTTGGGTCATTTCTTGAACCCTTTTTAAAAATAGGTACTATAATTGCACATGACCATGATTTTGGCAACCCCCCCTCATAGACACAATTAAAAACATTGGCTAAAATTTCAGCCCACAATTCAGAATTTAATTTGTATAGGTCCGGCGGCACCCCATCCGGGCCCGGGGCTTTGTTTGCAGCTGAACCTAAAATTGCCAGCTCTACTTCTGATTTGGTGAAATCAAGAGTCACGGGAGAAACAGAGGAGTAAGGTATTTTAAACACCTCCGGAGTTTCATTGGAGCCATATATGTTGGAAAAGTGATTAATCCAATCAGCTTCCGGTATATTGATTTCAAGGTCCTGATTAGATGTATGAGAGAACAAGGGATTATTAATTATAGCCCAAAATTTGGAGCTATGTTTAAGGGTTATGGGGTCCATCAAAGAGTCCCAGGCTTCATCTTTAATGGCCTTTTTTCGCAGTTTAACTGCCAAAGTATATTGTCTTCTTAGGTCTGCAACAAAAGATCTATCTCTGGGCAATTGTTTGAGACCTTTCAATAAAGCTGCGTGTGCCTGTGAGCAAGAGTGGTCAAACCACCTACACACTGGGAGCGAGCCCCTCCCTGGTTTGGCTCTAAGGTCTTTCTCCACTCTAGCACAAATGTCTTCAAAGGCACTCACAACTTCCCCTCCCCTCAACTCTCTATTCAAACAAATCCCAAATTCAACTCCCATATCCTGCACAATACGACCGTGAAAATCCTCTGGGCAGATTTTACACCATTTAAGGCGTCTGCCTTGGTCTTTACTCCTCACATCTCTTATAGAGGTAGTCCTTACAACTCCTTTGTGCAAACCAGAAAGAGTATCTAGAACCAATAACACAGGGTTGTGGTCACTAAACCCACTGACAATTGCATTATAGAATAATACATAGCGAAGGAGCCCTGGGGTCATAAAAAAATAATCTATAATCGTTTCACTGCCCCTTGCGTTATACGTAACCACCCGGGTTGATATATCTGAGAACCCTGGTTCATATAAATCATTGGATGAAAGCATGCTTTCCATGGCCACACCCTTTGGACTATGTTCAAAGTGTGGCGGTGAGGTGTAATCAGGAGCGTTTTCATCAATAATCTGGCAATGGGACTCACACAAATGAACATTAAAATCACCTATCATTATACACTGGACAAAAGTGGTTTGTTTTGACACGTATTTAGTTAAAAAGTCTGATAGACTATCTAAAACAAAATTGGGGGGTCCACCCTGCATGGAGTTATAACAGTTGATCAATACAATCTTGTTCTTGTCTGCCAAACAAATTTCCACCATCTGGAAATAGTGGGAGAAGCTAGGGATTTCTCTGACATTACCAGCAATTTTAACTGAAACAAGAAATAGCAAACCTCCTCTGTCCATACCCGATGTAGAACCCAGGGCCTCAACAAAAAAGGAAGTATATCCTTCTACCCAGAAACCTTTATCTTTCGTCCAAGTTTCTTGTAGTGCTACAATATCATGGTTCTTCACTACTTGTAGCCAGATAAGGTCATCTTGTTTCGCCCGTAGGCCCGCAATGTTCCAAGATAGTAACCGTAGATGCCATTCCCCTAGCTGAAATGGGTCATTAATTACAGAATCGGCTCTGACAACAGGTAGGGTCACATCAGTATTAACTTGAAGTTGGCAAATCGAGTTATCCTGTTTAGGTGCAGATGCTAGTCATTCAATATCTACGCTATCAGCTAGTGCTGAAAACATGTTTGACAAAGGTAGATTGTTAGATGGTATATTCCTTGCAACATTTACTGCACCATTAACTTTAGTTGGCTTAGTTGTCCATACATTAAAAGGCATGGGTGAGATGAGGTTATCCTCTGCCCAGGTGTTTGCACTAGACCGTAACTTAGTATTCTCATTCACGGCTAACCTATGTGGACGAGGATAAAAGAAACCCAGAGGCATCGCCCGTACCCCTTTACTTTCGGGATCAAGAGGAGAGTCATCCCAGAAAAGTCGACTTGCGACGTTCTTAGATTTAAAATTTACAATGACACAATCTCCAGAGACCTCTTTCTTACTTTTACCCACCCAGTTTACCCGTCTGCTTGTTACAATATGATCTGCGATGTTACTTTCTCCCGTGCAGTTGGCATTACACCATTTTTTAACATGCCTGAGCAGAGACTCATGTTGTTCTATCACTCCATCTTCAAGTTTAGGAACATTAACCAGGATAGCAACAAAGGGTGTTGCATCCGGAGGTAAATTTATTGGCGGTACCCTTTTTTCCGGGGCCCCCCACTGACCTCTAGGCCTTGTGGAACAACTTTCCCCAGGAACAACCTCTGTCATGGGAATGTATATACCGTTGTCAACTTTTCCTTTTAGTGGCACAGGTAAAAGAGGGGTATTAACTTGTCTAGTTACAGGTGGGTCACCAACTTTAGGGGTGGTGGCTTTAACAATTGAGGGACAGGGAGCCAAAGGCATAGACAAAACAGGGGCCCGAGCATTAAGAACTTCATTTATACGATCACATTTTGATATAAGGTTCTTAACACAGTCCTTCAGGGTTTCATTTATGTCCGAGGCTATCTGGATTAAGGCAGTCTCAAGCCTATTTGTAAACAGTTTTTCCAATAAAGCCATAATGACTTCCTCCGTCAACAGGGCTGGCTGGGAAGAAACAGCCATCAAAGGTGCCGACCCTTCGGCAGTCCCGGAGTTCATAGGGGGGTTAGGTACCACAGTTTCAGGTATGGCCGGGCATGGAAGAACTGTAGCCGGGAGTGACACAGTGGATCTACAAGCCTCAATGATCACCCGAGGCTCCAAAGGTATACAGTTTATGGGTGAGGCATGAGAAGTTTCACCAGTCCCGGGACTAGGAGCAAGGCCCAGTTCGCGCTCGGACTCAGCAATCTGAGATGATAGTTCCCCCACCTTGGTAGTGAGAAATGTGAGTATACTTGTAGTATACTTAGGGACCTTAGCTTTAGCTTCATCCGCCGCTGGTGTTGCCAATTTGCGCTTACCCATTGTGAGAGATGTTAAGGACCTGGCCCGTCCCGTCCCTGGTCGTCCTTGGACGGCCTTAGACGGCCCGCCCTCTGCCCGGGCTCCGCCCGGCGTCCGCGCGCGTCCGCGACGCGGAGGGGCTGGCCCGCTTTTGAAGCGCCTCCGGGCGCGCTGTCAGCGGGGACCGGAAGTCCCGGAAGTGCACGCAAAGCCCGCTGGGAGCTGTAGTCTCCAGCCGCCGAGATGGTGATGGCGGCGAGACCGACAGCGTTCCTGGACCCAGGGGCGTGAGGCTGCGTGTCAAGGTGGCGAGATGGCGTGGTGTTCCTCCAGGTGAGCTGCTGCTCTGACAAGAGCCTCCCGCTCCGTCGAGGGGCTGGCCCGCTTTTGAAGCGCCTCCGGGCGCGCTGTCAGCGGGGACCGGAAGTCCCGGAAGTGCACGCAAAGCCCGCTGGGAGCTGTAGTCTCCAGCCGCCGAGATGGTGATGGCGGCGAGACCGACAGCGTTCCTGGACCCAGGGGCGTGAGGCTGCGTGTCAAGGTGGCGAGATGGCGTGGTGTTCCTCCAGGTGAGCTGCTGCTCTGACAAGAGCCTCCCGCTCCGTCGAGGGGCTGGCCCGCTTTTGAAGCGCCTCCGGGCGCGCTGTCAGCGGGGACCGGAAGTCCCGGAAGTGCACGCAAAGCCCGCTGGGAGCTGTAGTCTCCAGCCGCCGAGATGGTGATGGCGGCGAGACCGACAGCGTTCCTGGACCCAGGGGCGTGAGGCTGCGTGTCAAGGTGGCGAGATGGCGTGGTGTTCCTCCAGGTGAGCTGCTGCTCTGACAAGAGCCTCCCGCTCCGTCGAGGGGCTGGCCCGCTTTTGAAGCGCCTCCGGGCGCGCTGTCAGCGGGGACCGGAAGTCCCGGAAGTGCACGCAAAGCCCGCTGGGAGCTGTAGTCTCCAGCCGCCGAGATGGTGATGGCGGCGAGACCGACAGCGTTCCTGGACCCAGGGGCGTGAGGCTGCGTGTCAAGGTGGCGAGATGGCGTGGTGTTCCTCCAGGTGAGCTGCTGCTCTGACAAGAGCCTCCCGCTCCGTCGAGGGGCTGGCCCGCTTTTGAAGCGCCTCCGGGCGCGCTGTCAGCGGGGACCGGAAGTCCCGGAAGTGCACGCAAAGCCCGCTGGGAGCTGTAGTCTCCAGCCGCCGAGATGGTGATGGCGGCGAGACCGACAGCGTTCCTGGACCCAGGGGCGTGAGGCTGCGTGTCAAGGTGGCGAGATGGCGTGGTGTTCCTCCAGGTGAGCTGCTGCTCTGACAAGAGCCTCCCGCTCCGTCGAGGGGCTGGCCCGCTTTTGAAGCGCCTCCGGGCGCGCTGTCAGCGGGGACCGGAAGTCCCGGAAGTGCACGCAAAGCCCGCTGGGAGCTGTAGTCTCCAGCCGCCGAGATGGTGATGGCGGCGAGACCGACAGCGTTCCTGGACCCAGGGGCGTGAGGCTGCGTGTCAAGGTGGCGAGATGGCGTGGTGTTCCTCCAGGTGAGCTGCTGCTCTGACAAGAGCCTCCCGCTCCGTCGAGGGGCTGGCCCGCTTTTGAAGCGCCTCCGGGCGCGCTGTCAGCGGGGACCGGAAGTCCCGGAAGTGCACGCAAAGCCCGCTGGGAGCTGTAGTCTCCAGCCGCCGAGATGGTGATGGCGGCGAGACCGACAGCGTTCCTGGACCCAGGGGCGTGAGGCTGCGTGTCAAGGTGGCGAGATGGCGTGGTGTTCCTCCAGGTGAGCTGCTGCTCTGACAAGAGCCTCCCGCTCCGTCGAGGGGCTGGCCCGCTTTTGAAGCGCCTCCGGGCGCGCTGTCAGCGGGGACCGGAAGTCCCGGAAGTGCACGCAAAGCCCGCTGGGAGCTGTAGTCTCCAGCCGCCGAGATGGTGATGGCGGCGAGACCGACAGCGTTCCTGGACCCAGGGGCGTGAGGCTGCGTGTCAAGGTGGCGAGATGGCGTGGTGTTCCTCCAGGTGAGCTGCTGCTCTGACAAGAGCCTCCCGCTCCGTCGAGGGGCTGGCCCGCTTTTGAAGCGCCTCCGGGCGCGCTGTCAGCGGGGACCGGAAGTCCCGGAAGTGCACGCAAAGCCCGCTGGGAGCTGTAGTCTCCAGCCGCCGAGATGGTGATGGCGGCGAGACCGACAGCGTTCCTGGACCCAGGGGCGTGAGGCTGCGTGTCAAGGTGGCGAGATGGCGTGGTGTTCCTCCAGGTGAGCTGCTGCTCTGACAAGAGCCTCCCGCTCCGTCGAGGGGCTGGCCCGCTTTTGAAGCGCCTCCGGGCGCGCTGTCAGCGGGGACCGGAAGTCCCGGAAGTGCACGCAAAGCCCGCTGGGAGCTGTAGTCTCCAGCCGCCGAGATGGTGATGGCGGCGAGACCGACAGCGTTCCTGGACCCAGGGGCGTGAGGCTGCGTGTCAAGGTGGCGAGATGGCGTGGTGTTCCTCCAGGTGAGCTGCTGCTCTGACAAGAGCCTCCCCTTTGCTCCAGCAGCGGCGAGGTAGCGGTGGTGCGTGGTTGGTTTATTGAAGGTGAAATGGATGCAGCGGTGGTCGGTCCAGTAGAGTTCGATGGTGTGGTCGACGGTGACGTGGGTGCCTGTGGAGAAGACGGGGTCCAGCGTGTGGCCAGCGGCGTGGGTGGGTGCGGTGACGAGTTGTCTAAGGCCGAGGTTGGCGAGGTTGTCGATCAGGGTGGCGGAGTTGGCGTTGTTGTTGTTGTCGAGGTGGAAAATCAGGTCCTCGAGGAGGATGTAGTCCGTGGAGGCGAGTGCATGGGTGCTGGCAAGGTCGGCGATGGAGTCGCTGAATTGAGCTCGGGGTCCGGGGGGGTCTGTAGATGAGTGTTCCTCTGAGGGTGGCGACCTTAAGGGTGGACTTGTGGATGATGGCTATTCCTCCTCCTATTCCGTTGGTGCGATCCCTGCGGGTGATCTTGTAGCCGTCCGGGATGGCTATGGCAATGTCGGGTGCCGAGGAGTCGTACCACCAGGTCTCAGTCAGGAAGGCCACGTCTGGGGCGGAGGTGTCGAGCAGATCCCAGAGCTCGACGGCGTGTTTGCGTGCGGAGCAGGTGTTGAGGAGTATGCAGCGGAGGTGGTTGGGTCCATTCCTTGGAGGTTTGGTAGCTGTGTCGCAGGTGAAGCTGCAGGTGTGGCAGGAGAAAGGTCCGTGAGTCCGTTTCGGGACGGCTTGGAAGCAGGTGTGGCTTCGGCCGGCGTTGAGGGCGTCGTAGCGGAGTCTGGTGTTGTGGCGTTCGTGGGGTCCAGGGGTTCTGGCGCTGGGCGCGGTCCGGGCGCAGACGGGCTTGCCTTTGGCATGCCCGATGCTCGCGGCCACTGCGCGGCCTCCATAAGAGGGGGATAGGGAGGGAAGAGCAGCTGGGAGGCAGGAGCGGGGTGTCCAATGGGGAGCAGGGGGGCGGGGCCGCAGGGACACAGTGGCGGGAAGGAGCGGGAAACGGCGGGAAAACAGGCGGGCAGTAGGGAGCAGGTACGAGGCAGCCGGCGGCCGAGTGGTGGCGTGGGGAGGGACCTACCAGCGAGCAGGGTCAGAGGTCGCTCCTACGCCACTGCGCCGGCTCCTTAAGAGGGGGGAGAGGGAGGGAGGAGCAGCTGGGAGGCGGGAGCGGGGTGTCCAATGGGGAGCAGGGGGGCGAGGCCACAGGGACTCAGCGGCTGGAAACGACAGGAAAACAGGCGGGTGGCAGGTAGCAGGTACGAGGCAGCTGCCGGCCGTGTGGTGGCGTGAGAAGCGACCTGCCTGCGAGCAGGGTCAGAGGTTCTGCTGGGGCTACCAGTTCTCTGAAAGGTATGCGGGTCCCTTGAAGGGTTTAAACTTTCCTTGCAAGGCATAATAATTCTCTGCCGAGTTTGAGGGTGCTCTGTAGGGCTTATGAGTTCTGTGCTTATGAGTTCTGTGCGGAATTTGTTTTTTGCCTGCAGTGTTTATGGTTCTCTGTGGGATTGCAGAATCTCTTTGGGTCTGTAGGTTCCCTGGGAAGATGGTTGTTTCTCTGCAATGCTTGTAGTTTGTCTGCAGGGTTTGTGGGTTGTGCATGTGCTGTGCGCGGTCTGTGGATGGTTGTGGTACTCAGTGGGTCTCTGTGGCGTCTATGGATTGCCAGTGGAGTTCACAGTTTCTCTGATCGGTGTGCTGGTTCTCAGTGTGGGATTTGCGGGTTATCTCCATTTTGAGGTCTGTAGTACTTGTGTCTCCTCAGTGGAGGTTGTTGGTTCTCTGTGTGGTTTGTGGATTCTCTGCGGGGACCTGGAGTGCTCTGTAAGGTTTGTTTCGAGGCTGGGATTGTCCATTTTTTTGCTGTTTGAAGTTATCTGCTAGGTTTTGTGTCGTGTGTCGGTTCTCTTTTTTTCTGTCTTGGTTGTGTTTTCCCTGCAGAGTTTGTAATTTTTCTGTAGCTGGTAGTGGGAGCTGAATCCTCCTCCATGGTACCTCTCATTCTCCTCTGTTGAGGAAGACGAGCACTCCCCCTCCCTTTCTGTGCTCCTTCATATGTCTCATTTGCAGGCCCTGTTGGCAGAGATAAGAAAACCTTTGATTATTCTCTCATTTAATGCATCAGCTCTGAGCCCCCAGGGGGCCATTAAAGAGAATGCACTTAAGGGATCGCAAAGCATGCTGGGAACGGTCTGATCGTTGCTCTGCAGATGCGTTCTGTTTACACCTAATACTAAGTGAATCCACTGCCTGCTCCACACAGTCATAGCAGCTTACTGCCTGTACCTTGCACCAGGGTAAGAGTATTGCCTACTACAGAGCTGGAAATGGAAACATTTAGTCTGTCCCATAAATTGAAGTTAAATTGGTGGCAGCAGAAAGTGGGCAAAGTCACGAGGAACATAGGTTGATAGTAAACTCACAAGTTCCTTTTTTTAAACTCTGCTTCAGAGAAATTGGAAACAAGGGCAAAGGTGTTTGTAAATCTATTCTAGTTTACTTGATTGGCCAAAAGCATATTGAATTTTGAAATGTCTTTAAGGGTAAGGCCTCTGCTGCAGAGATTTGTGTGTACCCAGCAATACCTAACGTATAATAACAGCAAGGTAGCTCTGGTGGTTGATGCACATACTGGAAAAATCAATGTGCAGTCTACTTACAAAATTTGACTCATCATAAAATAGCAAAGAGGGTTAATGTACCTGCTGTAAAGTACAATGTGTAATATGCAGGTCACAGATGTGGATTTACATAGGCATCTCAATAGCTTACTCCTTTTGACGTCCTAGTGGTATCTGTAGGTCATAAGTTACAATCCTTGTATAATAGCTCAGTGAATTATGAACTGGCGTCAAGGAGCTGTTTGCATTACAAGGCATAAGTATGCAAGCTTGTCATAAGTGTTAAACCTTACTGCTTTTTTCTCATTCTTGGGTAGGAGAAAATACTTATTAGTATGAGCTTTATATATGGCTATTAGTGTTATTATATCAATAGATACATCTGACCCTCTTACAGCGCATGCATACCTCCTAACTACAGTGCTTGGAAAACTCACATTTGCCTACAAATCAAAGTTTACCACGAGCACTTATGAAATGACAAGCTAAATGCCTTTTATGGTTTCACCTAGGCAGGGCATGCATGGTCTTTGCAAGGCATTTTGTTTACATACAATAGGTTTACAGCCTACCCATTGGGTTACCATCAGTTGTTAATTTGTAAAAAACAAATAAGTGCTGTGGCTCTGGTCAGGAGGCAGCTTGCACTAGCCCATTTCTCCTGTTAGCACCGCCTAAAACAGAACCAACTACTAACCATGAAAGTTGGGAGAGGACATGGCTTAATGGCCAGAGCTGCCGACTTCGGTGCTGCGAATCCAGGTTCGAGTCTCGGCGTCGGTTCAGCATCCTGTGGTTCTGGGCAAATCACCTAATCTCCCTGCCAATTAATGTGTCCTTAACTGGTGCTCATAAAAAGCGCCGGTGTTAATGATTAAGTGCCGGTTCTGAGCACCGGCTCAAATTAAGCACTGATTACCATTGGTTAGCTTCAGCCTCGCTCTAATTTGCTTTATTCCCGTTTGTCACAGTATGCATGCGTCGTTTCCTCTTCTTTTGTTTGGCCTCTGCCCTGGAGAATGGACCAAGTCCTTCCACTGCTCCAGTTTTGGAGCAACTTCTTTTGTGTTCAAGCATTTGATATGAGTGCTTGTGTTTTCAGGCCGTCTCCATTCCCTATCCATGTTTCTTCTCCCCTTCCAACCCTTTGCGCTCCACCTCCACACACCTTCCCCTGTTCACCACCCACACCTGCCCTAACATTCATTCAACTGTGTAAGTGGCGGGAATGCTGTGTGCTTTTGTGTGTGTGACTAAGTGTTCAGTGTACAAATCCTGCACTGTGCAGTTGGCGCGGGTAGCGATTTCTCAGCATGCCCAACTAGACCCACAGCTCCTAATTAGGTACTGATGTCTTGTAACTGCAGATTGAAACTCAAGAGGACTGTATAGGTTAAAAGCCCCTTCCAAGCAGTAATCATAGGATTTTAAGACTGGTTTCTCAGATTGAGCATATACAAATGGTACTTGCTACACATGTCCTTGTAATAAAAATAATAAACATTTATGGAGCCCACTGCTCAAACTAAATACCAGATGTTACTGTTAACCATCCTGGTGGTGCACATTTTATCGACCGCAAAAGAATGAAGCTCCGAATAGAGAGTGTTACCAGTTTACAAATGACGAAATAATTAAGTAATACTATTACAAAATGTGCTATGTTATACCACATAAACTGCCTCTTCTTGCCGCATAATTTGGCCCTCTCCTGCCGCATACTTTCAGTGGCCCTGCCCTTAGGGTATCAGCTCCTAATACTAAGGACCACACATCCATTCCATTATGTGTTATGTAAAGTGTCATAAAGTATCAGAATTCATAATCCCCTCTGTGTGACTGCTCGCCTTTCATACCCTGAGAGAGGCAAGTGCCCAAAAGGAGTGCTTTGACTAACCGGCTGGAGTGCTGTAGACCCATTGATGTATTGTGACCAAGGGACACAAGTGCTGAATGACAATATCCAGCAACTGCTAAATGCCCTAGGATGTCAAAAGGGGACTAATAGTAGTTACAACAACTAGGTGATTCCCTTCTGGAAGATTTTTTGTCTAGAGATCCGCCCAACTGTCTTCGACCTCCTTCAATATAGTCTGCAGCCATCTATGGTGGGGTGAGGCACAACTGCCCGCTATGGAACACTATAGGTTCGGAATCCCTGTTCCCAAAATTGCCTTGGTAGCATCTTATTTTCATACACCAGCTAATAAACCCAAATTCAGGACACTTTGTTTTTGGTGGGCCTAACACCCCCTTGAGCAGAGGTACTCCCAGGCCTCCTGTCACTTAGCATGCCACCTACGTACCTCAGCTGCATACAACAGCAAAAGAACACATTTTAAAAAGGCATGAAGATTCTAATTAGGGCCACTGGAATTATGCAGCTGTGGAGGGCCAAATTAAGTGGCAGGGTTGACTACAGGGGCATAGCTTGATTAGTGGGATTCGGGGGGGGGGGGGGGAATCCTACATTTTCCAACTAAAAAGCAATGGGTCACAGGGTGAATGTGTGAGGTGATCAAGACCTGGGATGGATAGTTGACATAAGGATCATTTGATTGCCAGTAGTATGCTTGAAATCCTGAGACTGGCGTAGCTTTCCAGGCCTACTACTGTCAATGTTTGTGAATTCTAAAAAGTAGTACATTTACATCCATTCAAGCAGTTCTTCTATGGGGGCAAATTTGCAAATTTGCTACTTTCTTGATAAACCAGTCACTAAAGGGCATATTGATAAAGAAGTGGTGGAACACAGTGCAGCAAGCAAAGTTGTTGCTGTAGGTTGAGTCATCTGAAGAGAGCCGAACTCTTCAAACAAAAGTCACTGTTCTGTTCCCTCCATGCGTTCAGGCACTTCGGTCTGCCTAGCACCAATGCAGGCACCCATGAGCCATCGCGCCAAGGTGTCTGTGTTATGGTCAGGATAGTTTCTGTGTAGGAAGGAGTGCCCTCTAAACAAAAACTATCATTTGAAGCTTATTCCTCTTTGTATGTCTGCTGCATGCAGCAGACATGCAAAGAAATAATAAATATACTTCTTATTATTTGGCGACCTCAGACAGTCGCACCATTTTAGCACAAACCCACGTCTGCAACTCTTTGTAAATATAGACTTGCATCAGAATCTATAGGTGGATGGCTCATGCATCACTCAAGAAATGCACACGGGACCCAAAGCTCAATGCACTGTGTTACTTTTTTCTTATAAAGCCAGGCAAGTCGGCACTTGCATGGCTTGGTCATGCCACAAAGGAGTTTGCGTCAAGGCTGCTTCAAAAAAGAGATGCAACCCAGACGCAAAATCTTTGTAAATCTGGGTTTGTGGATGCACGGAAACGCATCTGCACCACCGATGGAACGTCCCCCTGATGCAAAGTAACGCACAGCAGCTCAATGCACTGTGTTACGTTTTCCTTCAAAGCCATACAAATCAACATTTGTGCGGCTCTGTAAATCCCAAGAAGGATTTTGTGTTGAGTCTGCATCAAAAGAGTGACACCATCCTGATGCAAAATCTTTGTAAATCTTTGCCTAATTATTTTTAAGTTCCTGATCTAAAAAATCAACAAGTTACAACCTGCAACTCTGAGCAATAGCTTGCTTAATCTCCACAACGGCCCCCACAACGCTAAGGATGCCTGGCCTCCACCACGGGGGTGCCTAGGAGTGGACGCCTCACAGGGAAAGCCAGGACGGGTTCCACAGCGGTATTCGTACAAGCACCTTGAGACCCTTGCGGGTGAGTCGTGCGCTATACAAGTATCAATTTACATTTTTTTTTCATTTTATTAGTAAAACCGGGACGACAGTAAAAAAACGACATAGACATAGCAGACACAACTCAGGCCCCGCAGGTCCAACTACCAATGGAAGGATATATTTGTTTGGGGAGGTCACACCCCACACGGTGCCACCCTGCCATCTGGGCCCCGGTGCCACTGCATTGGCTGCACCACTGATAGCTACGCCCGTGTACTGGATTGTGCAGTTCTCGCTGAACCACACTGGTCCAGACACTTGCTAGTCAAGGATAGCAAAAATCTAGAAATGATTTCAAATATTTATCTTAGCAGCAAGAGGAATATAGAAAACGTGGTGATTTCTTCACAGTCCATTTCGTCTACAAGGTTTGCTGGTAACTCATATAAGCATGTCAGCGCTTTTGCAAGACAGGTAAGTTTGGGGAGAACTCAGTCATGCCATGGCTGTGGATCAGTCAGCATCTTGTCAGGCGACAGCTTGATATATGAGTTGTGCTCCCATGGCAGCACAAGCTGCAATGTTTTTGTTGACCTTCTTCTTTCCAGTGTGCTAGTGAGTGCTTCAAGCTCAGACCACTGCATCCATGCAAAGGCCTCTCTATTTTTGTTAGGCAGATTCGGATTGGGAACAGATATTTGGCCGTCCCCCCAAATAAAAGAGTGGCCCATTTTCAGACAGCGACCATTCATGAAGAGTTGCTTGGTAGTATCACTTGGCTGATTTAGGGACAACTTTGTAATAAGTTAAGCGTTTTAGGGCCTGTAGGGCCAGTAACATTAGATAGGTCTGAAAACCTCTTTACTCCACTGCGTCTTACCCACTGGTTTACTAATGCTTATATTCAGGTCTTTTAATTCCACACTTCACCCACCTGTTCTTAGACCCTAAAGCTCCTGCTCATTCCTGGGATCCCCACTGACCTGTAGGCCCGAGGGTCCCTTTAACCCTTACGTCTGACTTCTATTAAATTTGAAGGACGAGTGTGCTCTGCTCACCCTAAGACACTGAGACACTTCCTCATCATCAGTTGATCCTAAAACTCCCCACTCACCTTCAGGACCCTTGAACTCATTTCCTCTCTGGTCCTCTGAGGCTCCATCTCAGACTCACATCCCTGAGTATCCCACTCCCACTAAGAACCAAAGAGGCTATTGCTCACTTTGGGAAACAGCCTTTACAACGAGGTTTTTACCTCGTTGTGCCTTTACAACGCATTTTTTAGCATGCATATTTTTACCGCGAACATGCATGTACAACGCATGCCAATACCACGTGTTTACGGTAAGGTGGAGGATTCCCCCCACAAATACATTGGTTTTAAATCTTAAAAACCAAGCATGGTATTGGCATGTGATGTAACATGCTATATTCATTAGGGTCACATCCTAGCTTGCCCCTACATAGGTCTTCCATTATTCTTTATCTCTTTTTTTTATTTTTTTATTTATTTATCATGCAAAAATATCAGCACAGTACAATGTACGAGGAGCCCTTCGCCTACATCCCTTCACGGGCCGGCCGCGGATCACCTCGCCACAATCATGACATTTACAAGTAGTAAGGAGAAGGGCCCACAAAGCAAGGTGTCAGTACAGGTAGCAACACAGGTCCATCAGGGCTGCCCCGCTTTCCAGTCCAGTCTGCGGGGCATCGTGTACTGCATGTAGAGGAACAAAAACTGTAAATTTTTATCATTTTCTCCCAACTAAACTCCAACCCTCAAAGACCCCCCCACCCAACACTCGGTCCATGTTGTGCAATTCATGATTAGTAGTGTGCCTCCCGAAGACGGGCAATAACTCGTGTCACTCACAGCCTTCCATCAACCTGAAGAACGCCTCCCAGTGACCCCCACAGTCTCGAGAGCGACAGCCCGCCCCACCCACCGCATATTCTAGAGAAGTGTGCTGCTCTATCCGGGATCTACACTCGGAATACTATCTCGGTCTTCCCCCTCCCCCTCCATGGATGCCTCCTCGTCCACTCTGGAGTTTAGGTACGTTTGGTATAGCTCCCAGAAGTTCTTGGGGCGGCTGCGGGGCGGGAGGAGCTCACTGTATACGTCCGCTTGTGTGTTGCAGTATTTCATATCGCTGGACCACCTCTTTAGTGTAGGAAGGGGCCCTCTCAACCAGCATAGCGCCACCACCCTTTTAGCAAGGAGCATGCCCATGCTCACCAGTTTCCTCACTGCGACGGGAATCTCCCTTGTGTACCCCATCAGCGCGAGGGCCGGGTGAAGTGTCAAGTCCAGCTCCACTATACTACCAAGTTCAGCAAAGACGGAGGCCCAGAACTTCTGAACTCCGGGACACCACCAGGCTAAGTGCAGGAAGTCCGCCACGGGGGCACGACATCTCTCACAGCACGGGGAGTCTCGTAGGCCGTATCTGTGCAGTCGTTCCGGCGTGTGGTACACCCGCTGCAAAAATTTAAAGTGAATTAAACGGTGCCGCCCGTTCAGTGAAATGCGCCTAGAGGCCACACAGCAGTATTCCCACATGCTATCGTCAATGGGAGTCCCTAGATCAGTCTGCCAGGCTAGTCGCGCCCTAGTGTAGTGTAGTGCCGTGTGTTCATGACCTATCTTATAGAGCCTAGAAATCAGTTTCTTCGGGTTCTCGGTCGCTATGACATACTCTAGTTCCGGGACTGCAGGGGGCTCGTCCAGGTCAGGGCCCAACAGATCTAGGAACGCACTTCTCACCCTATGATACTGGAAACGCTGAAGGATCGAAGCACCTTCCCTCCCGAGCGCAAGCTGTTCCCATGACTTCACCTTCCCCTGCGCAAATAGGTCACCCATGGTGCGCGCGCCCAACTCGTTGAGGGCCTTGTACACTCCCGGTTCCGTCAACGTAGGGAGCCATAGCGCCCATTGTATCGGCATGTTGGGGGCATACATCAGAGCTTTATCCTGGCGCTGCAATAAGGAGTGCCAGGCATGGTTAGTGGACCGTAGGGAGTCTAGCACTCCCACTCTACGGTCCTTGGGGCCGCATATGGTCGCTGGGAGTGGGGTGGGGTCCGCGAACAGTCGCTCCAGGATAACATGCGGGATTCTTCGATCTCCATGGATCCAGGTATGGAGATGGGAGGCCTGCGCGATCCTGTAGTAGCGCTCTAGGTCTGGGGCAGCTAAACCTCCCTGCTCGTATGGCAATTGGAGCACTTTCCATTGCACTCTAGGTTGCTTCCCAGCCCACGCCAGCCTCACTAGCAATTTATTCATGGTAGCAAAGAAAGCCTTCGAGAGGACCAATGGGAGGTTATTGAAGAGAAACAGAAATCTCGGGAGAATTACCATTTTCATCATAGCTATTCTACCCATCAGCGACAGCGGGAGCTTAATCCAAAGTTCCACGTCGTCTGCAAGTCTACTGTAGGCTACCCCGTAGTTCTCCCGTATCATCACATCAGGATCTGTATGGAGCATGATGCCCAAATACCTCACCGGGTCTGTGGACCACTGGAGTGGGTAATCCATCTCGAATGGCTCAGTGATGGGGGTCAGCGGGAAGGCCACAGATTTTGGCCAATTGACCTTCAGTCCCGAAAGTGCGCCAAACCTCACCACTTCCCTCAAAACCGAGGACAGGTTGTTGGCCGGGTCTCTGACATACAACAGGGTGTCGTCCGCATACGTGGATATGCCGATTTTGTAGGTGGGGTAGCTGATGGCTTCATAGGAGTGGTATTCCCGCATCGCGCAGGCCAGTGGCTCCGCCACCAGAGCATATAGCAGCGGGGAGAGGGGGCACCCCTGTCTCGTGCCCCTGCTGATGGCGATCGGCTCCGAGATCGCATCCCCCAGTCTAATTCTCGCCGTGGGCTTGTGGTACAGCGCGCCCAGAAGTTGGAGGAATAACACCCCCAGTCCCAGCTTTTCCAGCACCCTCCGCATGAATGGCCACTCCACAGAGTCGAAGGCCTTCTCCATATCGAGAAAGACCGCTATGGCTTTCGTGTCATGTCTAGTGTGCTGCATGGCCCCCATGACAGTGCGGATGTTGTAGGTGAGGTTTCTGGTTGGGATAAATCCTGCCTGCTCCGGAGCAACCAACTCCGGGGCCACTAGAGCCAGTCTGTTCGCCAGAACCTTGGCATAAAGCTTGGCGTCAACGTTCAGGAGAGACAGGGGGCGGTAGGAACCCGGAAGATCAGGGGGCTTGCCCGGCTTCAATATTGTGACAATGTGTGCCTCTCTCATCGAGGGCGGCATCGCGCCGTTCTCGCATATCTCATCAAAGAGGGTGGAGAGGTAAGGCAACAACTTGTCCTTGTACGCTTTGTAGAACGTCACCGTCAGCCCGTCCATCCCAGGCGCACTCTCGGACCTCATGGTGTCTAGCGCGTCCGATATTTCCTCGCGGAGTATGGGGGCCATCAGGAACTCCCTCTGCCATTGCTCGAGGAACGGCATCTTAATATAGTCTAAGTAGTGGTCGATCTGGTCGTCCACCCCTGAGACCTTGGTGGTATATAGGTCCTCATAGAACCTCCGAAATTCCGCCAGAATGCCATCCTCCGTAGTGACTCTCTCCCCCCCCGGGGTTAGCAGCTCCGGGATCGCCTGTCTGCGCCTAGTGCCCTTCATCAACCTAGCCAGCAGCGCACCAGGCCGTTCACCCTCGCCATAAGAGCGCGCCGTCGCGTACTTTCCCAGATGGCGAACCTCTCTATCCGCCTCCTCCTGAAACTCTTTCAGTAGGCCCTGCAAGGACGCATCCCCGAGTGGCGACGGGTCCAGGAGCTGGCGCCGTTCACAGTCCGCAATCTGACCCTCAAGATACTGAAGCCTGTTCCTAATCGCTTTGAGGACACTGGAGTGTTTTGCCATGACTACCCCTCTGACGAACACCTTGAATGCCTCCCAGATTGTCCCAAAACAGTCCACCGAGCCCACATTAGTGGCAAAGTATGTATCTATGTCCTCCCCCAGGCCGGCCCTAAACTCCTCATCTAGCAGAGAGTATGGCGGGAAGCGCCACGTGAACGGAGGGATCCTTTGTTGAGGGGTGGACAGTGTCAGTACCACTGGGGAGTGGTCCGACAGGGTGCGGGGAAGTACCTTGCAGCCTCTAACCATGGGTAGCAGCGTGTGCGTGGCCAGCCAATAATCAATCCTGGTATGGGTGTTATGGTACGCGGAGTAGTGCGTGTAACCCCCCTTGTCCATGTGCCTATCTCTCCAAACGTCTACCAGCCCTAGTCTCAACATTTCTGCCTGCATCTGCAGCGCGGCCGCCGCCGGGCGCCGTGGGGGGCCCGCCGACCTATCCAACTCTGCGTTAAATGTGAAGTTGAAGTCCCCCCCCAGAGCATTCTATCAGGGGGGCGAGCAGCGCAGTGGCCCGCCACTGCCGCGTAGAACTCAGGGGAATCGTAGTTCGGGCCATAGACGTTCATGATCAGTATGTCGTGACCCTTACCCACGCACCTGCTCAACACAAACCTTCCCTCCGGGTCTGCTTGTAGTAGTGTGAGAGTCAACTTGGAGTGCGGGTTGACCCATGTAAGTACCCCTCTGGCATGTGTGGTGAAGCCCGCGTAAGTGGTGTGTCCCCGTAGCCCCCTATGCGTGTGCATCTTGCTAGTGTCGGGTAAGTGAGTTTCCTGCAACAGCGCCAGGTCTATGTGGTGACGAAGTAGGTACTGCAGCACCTTGCGGAGTTTCCGATAATCATTTAGCCCCCGAACGTTCCATGTAACAGCTGTGAGGGTCTCTGTGTTACTCATGGTGTCAGTGTGTGGTGCATCATCCATAGTCCCTAAAGAAGCACATCAATGGCATAGCTCCATCACACCTCACCCCCCCCCCGACCGCAGCACCCGCCCGCACCCTCCGAGACACACAACATTTCAGAGCACAGTTTGGACCCCCCCCCCGAACAGTCCTGAACTCGCAACCCCCATCCCCCCCTCCCCCCACTGTCAAGCAACCCCAATCTGGTATAAGCAAATCTGTCAACACTCAACCCCGAAATCAGAACCCCCAGTGCCCCCCTCCGCCCACAGTCAACCAACCCCAACCTGGTGTGACCGAGATCCCTGCACCCACCCCACCCACCCATCTTCAAACTTCCCCAAGCAGTCTCAAGTGTAGCCGCTAGCACTGTAAGCGCTAGGGCAGAGGTAGCACATTCAATGTCCAAATCGACCGGAGGCCGGTCGTTCCTCCTGCGTAGTATCAATGGTTCGCCCCTACACCAGCGCCCGCAATCACAAGTGCGGCCATAAGATATGGGAGCAGTATAGTACCCTTCTTAACAGGCGCCCCCCCCCTCCCCCCCGGCTCGCGTCTACAATCTCGTGTGGCAGGGCCCCAGCAACACCACCCCAGGACAGTCTAACAGTTGCATGGCAATCGCCGCCCCTCACCATAAACCGTGTGGGTTATGCAGATCTCACCCGCAGCATCATGTCCAGAAGTCCGTTCACCGCAGTGTCGCGCCCCGAATGGGCTCCCCTCGGTTCAAGCCACAAGAGTATCACTGGGGCTGGTGCAGTCGATCCGCCAGAGAAAGCCACTACTCCCCCTCTCCACTCTAGTCCTGCTCATCCAGGTCGCCTTTGCCAGCACCTTCCTCCGCAGGCGCAGATCGGTCTGCTCGATGTTCCTTGATCCATTGCTTCAGGGACTTCTGCAGTTCTGCGGGGTCCGTGAAAAAGTGCGAGCGACCCTGCCTGTTGATGCGCAGCCGCGCCGGGTACAACATGGCGTAGTCCAAGCCCAGGTCCCTGAGTTGCTGCTTGTAAGGGACAAATCGCCGTCTCTCTTCCTGTACCTTGGAGGTGAAGTCAGGGTATAACGAAATGTTCATTCCCTCGTACTGCAAGTCACCCTTCTCTCTAGCGGCACGGAGGGCTGCGTCCCTGTCCCTGTAATTGAGGAGCTTTGCTATTATTGGCCTAGGGTTCGCACCCGGTGGAGGCCTTGGACCCAGGGTACGGTGAGCACGTTCCACTATAAACATGGGGGAGAAGATATCGTCCCCCAGCAAGGCTTTAAGTAGTTTCTCAACAAACAGCTCCATTTTCCCCGTCTGGGTCGACTCCGCCACACCCGTGACGCGGATGTTGGATCGCCTGGAGCGGGCCTCTAAATCTTCGGATTTTTCCTGAATCACCTGGAGCAGCCTTCCAAACTGCTTGCGGTCAGCGTCCCATGTCGTTTGTGCCTCCTCCGCCTCCGTTAGCCTGCGCTCCGCCATGTCCAGCCTCTCTGCATGTTTATCGACCCTCTCCGTCATGCGATCCATCCGATATGCCAGGGCGTCAATCTTGGTGCCAATGGCAGCCATGCCCTCCTGCAGGCCCTTCTCCATCGTGCCGAGCATACCTTTAATTTCCGCACACAGTGCGGAGTTCGGGTCCGCCGCTGCCCCCGGGGCCTGGTCTGCCGGGGGGTCCGGCACCTTCTGACGTCTTTGGTCAAACGACAGCTTAGCTTGTATCCTGTCGCCCTTGCCCATCGCTGCCGCGGGTAGGGAGGGCAGCCCCTCAGTCCTTGTGTCGCCGGCGGTCCCCCGACGGGTCAGTCCAGGTGCTCAAGCGCGCGCAGGCCCGCCTGCCCAGCACTGCCACTGGCCGGGGCAGGCACTCGTCGCTTCCACTCCCCCACTTGGTGCCTCGGCGTGAGGGTACCCCCAGCCAGAGCAGGGGTGCATGGGTCGTGTAGAAGGGGCACTATTGCAAAGCCGCCCGCCGCTCCTCAGGGCCTCCTCCAAGCGGTCCGGCTGCCAGTCAGGCCACTGCGGCACAAGGTAATGGCGCCCGCGGCGCTGCAGAGGCCCGCCTGCGCCACGTGTGCGCCCCCGACAGGCTCGGCTCACCGCCGGCGTTCTCTCCAGTCCACCAGAGGATTCAGGAAGCGCCGCTGTAGAGGCGGGAGTCCGCCGTGTGGACCTGGGGCACCCAAGGGGTCGTGGCAGCCGCCGGTCTCGGCGCTCCCGAGACGTCTTCTCCCAGGGGCCGCACGTCGGGTGACGCAGCCCGGCCCCGCGTCTCAGGACAGCGCGGGGATTATGGCCTGGTCCGCAGCTCTCCGGTCGGCGGTGTCGCCAGGGGGACCCGCTGTCGCAGCGCTCCCAAAGTCGCGGGAGAGGACCTCGGGGGGGAGAAGGGACAGCCCCCGCCGGAATCTCACAGTATTCGCCGCTCTACGAGGATAATTGCTGGATAGTTGTGGCGCTAGCACGGAGCTTCGCGCTTAAGCGTCCGCCATGAACGCTGGCTAGCTCCGCCCCCCCTTTATCTCTTTTTTATAGTGCCATGAGGACACCTGAGTGGCATGGAGGAGCTTTGTGAAGGTTTCCATTCATGCACTCACTTTCTGATTCCTTGAATATGACATTACCTAAATAGCAGCAAAAAAACGAGCAAAAAAACAGAAAATAAACTTCTCCAATTTAACTTAATATAGGAACAGTACGTTTACAATATAGAAAATCATAAATCAGACTGATTGGTTTCATAATTTATTTTTCATAAGTAGAAATGTTTTTTTTGTTTTTTTTTTACATTAGAGTATATAAGTTTTATATAAAAAAATATGTACATAGATTTTAGTGAACTCCAGAAGGTTCAAAACATATGCAAACAAAAACAGAACAAAAACCGAAAATACATAGTATATCTCAAAGAACAATCGCACCCTGTCATACTATACATAGGGAATATCAGAACAATAAACACAAATAATACAGCTTTATCATCACATGTATTTTTGTGCCTTAAATAATTAAGTAAGAATCAGATTGGACAGATTTTCTATATTGTAAACGTACTGTTCATATATTAAATTAAATTGGAGAAGTTTATTTTCAGTTTGTTTGCTAGTATGCTTCCCTGGAAACGTCTCCATATTTATTTGTTTGTTCAGGGATGCTCTTCGGTTTTTGAATATTACCCAACTGCCAACCATCTGATTGACCTTTGTGCATCTCTATGGACGTCTCACACTCTATGCTTGATTCTGAACTGAAATTATGCCCCGATTTTAAAAGAGCTGCATGACCACACACATGTTAGAAACGTGTTTTATACATGCCCGTAAATTAACAGGTATTAAAGTATATGGTAACACTGGTGCAAAACGGAGAGCTTGTCCTGTCACAGTTCTGATGATAAAAAAATTAGGATTTACAGAGCCAATGTTGCATTCCCTGGCACAGCAGGCAGCTTTAATGTGTCTGTCTCAGGCCTGGCATCTTGTTATAGCTCTGAAAAGTCACCTTTCTCATCAAGTCTGTGCTGATGCCTGGGTCTTTCTTGTCAGTGTGCCAACTGGCCACCGTCCAACAGCGCAAGAGCCGGCTCTGGTTGGTGGGAATAGCAGCGTTTTGGGGGCAACCCTCAGGGGCCAGGACAAAGGCAGACATTCCAACTCTTCCTTCAGCTGGGCACTTTTATGGAAACAAAGGCCTTGCTATGTACATAACACACTCTACAAGCTCATTCTTGGCTGGACACTGTGCTGCCCGTGGCATTTACATGTACGCTGACTTCTCCAAATCATCTACACAGAATTGTATGCAGCCCAAACCAATTGGTTCGAATACACAACTGATGACAATATAATACTTGAGAAAGACAGAGAGGTGTGTATAAAAGAAACCAGAGAAGAACATGCAAAAAGTGTGTGTGGGGGGCATATTATAGAGATGAGACATGAAGGAAAGGGGAGGGTCGTCAAAGCAATATGCAAGGATGGGTGTATTGTGCATGTGGGAATGATGCTCTTGTGAGATGAGGAAAGGAAGAGCCTCTAAACAGTTGTAAGAGCAAGTGGAACAAGCATTGGCAAAGGCAACAGGTCTAAGCTTCAAGACCTATTAACCTATTATCTTTGCTAATGAAAAGTAACTCGAAAGTGGGTCAGGGTAGGAGTTTAAACAGCACAGAGGGTAGGGAGAAGCACACAGTTGAGATAAAGAATACAGAGAGCAGTGTGGCGGCAGTGAATGTAGCCTTACAGTCAGGCAGGCTGACATTGGGACTGGGGAACCAGGTTCAAGTTATGGCACCCTCTCAACATCCTGTGATTCTGTGTGTATCGTTTTTCTCCCTGTGCCTCAAAAATGAGTGTGAACTTGGATAATAGAAAGTGCTCCATTGTAGGGATAGGCGGAGCTCACAGAGTTTCACTGCGTGGAATTCCATAGAGTTACATAAAAACTCAGGGAGATTCCGCGGAGTTCCACGAGTGGTCAGAATTCGGTATGTCATGCTGCTCATACTGATTTTTTTTGAGCCGGGAGCTCCGCACTGTAAAATCACCACGCAACCCGCCAGTGGACACTGCTTCTTTCTGCCGCTTGAGTCGATTTTCGACTTGAGTGGCAATTTTCTCAACGTGAACGTTCGCAACCAGCTACGACCGCCCACGTTAAGAAGATCTTGCCGTGAGGTGCGCAGGCACGGCCCGTGCCGGGCGTTATACTGGGGCGGTGACCTCAGGCAGGGGAGGGTTAGGGTGGGGGGTTGTAAAATACGGGATATGGACCATTAGAGGTAAGTACTGAAAAAATAAATAGAACGAATTTCGTTGCCCATGCTGCATCGCCAAATGTGATGCAGCGTGGGTAACGAAATTCGTTTTTTTTTTCGGTACTTACCTCTAATGGTCCAAATCCCGTATTTTACAATCCCCCACCCTGACCCTCCCCTGCCTGACGTCACCGCCCCAGTATAACGCCCGGCACGGGCCGTGCCTGGAGGTGCGCTAGCACCCGAAAATTGTGCCAGGGGAAGCAAATTCTCGCTTGTTAACTTACCATTGACGAGCCACGTGTGAGAAAAAAGTCTGCCTCGTGGCACTTGGGCTCGTTTTGTTGGAACTCTGTGATACTTGCGTAGCGCAAAATGAGCAAAACTCGACAAATTCCACCAGCGGAGCAGGTTTTTCTACCAACCTCTACTCCAAAGTCCATGTGCTTGCATTTACTCAATATATAAAAGAAATATAAAGAAGTACACAAGACAGCAATACGGGTATGAATCGGGCACATCATATGGGCGAGACTATAACTTGGAGCATGGGTGTTACACAGAGGTACACTGTGCTTCAGAGCGACATGGAGTGCAGCAGGCCTGGTAAGGTATAAAAAGCATACAGGGGAGAGCACTTGATATAACATGCACTTCAGGAAAAAGAAAACAAGCATTTGCAATGCAATAGGTCTCGCATTAGGAAAGTTAGAGCCATTGGTCTTGTAAATGACAATGTTTTTATTTATGTGTTGGTTTTGAAAATAGCTAAATTAATAGCTTTGTCATTTACAATGCCAATAGTTATAAGTTTGGCAAATGTGAGACCTATAGCATTTGTAATGCAACATGTTTTGTATTTACGTGACTTAGATATATTGATATTACAAATAACAATGGCTTTTAATTTTTTAAAATAATTAATACTTAAATAAAAGTGATTGTAATTTATAATGGCAATAGCTTAAACTTTTGTAAATAACTTTTTTTTTTTTTTTTAATTTTTGAAAACCTTTATTCAGAGCAGAGCACACAGCTATTCAGCCTGACATCCCGGAGGCAAGGCAGCATGGGTAATAGGAGAATAATAGTGCAAAAAGATCCAAACATAATCATCAAAGGTTATTTTTATATTAAGACAAAGAATTCAACAAAAGAGCGCCCAAGGGCGCGAAAAATGGCAATAGAGTCAATATGAATCAGGGCGTCAGGGACGGGTAGGGGAGGAAACTCAGGGAAGCGATCATCAAGGAGAGGATGTCAGAATGGGAAGAAGGGGGGGGGGAGGACACCAGGAGAATGCAGTACATCAGAGCTCAGTTGGTGTTACAGGTCAGGGTGATACATGATCGTCCAGAGAGACTGGTTCAGGTGGCAAGCACACGTCTCCCCTATATTCATTCCAAGCCCCCCACACTTTATTCCAAGTTCGAGGTCTCCCTCTTGCCACATAGACTGTCTTCTCCCGGAACATGCACCAGTCCATGTTGGCTTTCCATTGTACCACCAGGGGGGCCGTGGACGCACCCCACTTCTGAGCAATGTCCCTTTTGGCCACCATGTTCCCAAGGGTCACCCACCTAGTCTGCGCTGCGCTGTGGTCAGAAGGGTCCCATACGTTCAGAAGGCATCTACGAGCTTCCGCGTGAGCAATCACGCCAGTAACTTCTTCCATGATTCGGTGCACCCTCCTCCAGTAGGAGGCTATTATGGGGCATTCCCAAAGGATGTGTAAAAAAGTGGCGAGGGCCCCGCAGCCTCTGCGGCAGAGCCCGTCAGGCGAATATCCCATGCGCATCAATCGGGGCCCCGTCATATACACCCGGTGCAAGATCTTAAACTGCACGAGGCGGAGACGGGAGGAAATTGCAACCTCCTTAGGGGAGGAAATTGCGCTCTGCCAGTCTTCATTGTCAAGTTCCAGGCCATCCGCCACCCACTGGTCCCGCAAGCCAAGGAGGAGATCTGTGCGCACGTTTATCAATTTCTTATATGACAGGGAAATCGCGCTGTCAGGCATGTGCCCATCCAATATCCTGTCCTCCAGAGGGGAACTTTCAGGAATGTCGCCGTCTGGCGGTGTGGCCGAGAGCAGCGCATGTCTCAGCTGGGCGTACCGGAAAAACTCCGTCGCACCCAGTTGGTATTCGGTTTGCAGCTGGGGGAAGGTCTTAATCGTGCCCTTGGAAAGCATGTCCTCAACTCTGCTGATTCCGATAAGGTCCCATTTATCAAACCCCTTGGTGTGCCACAGTCTACCCAGGATGTCCGAATCAAAAAGGGGAGTGAGCCTAGTGAGTCTGCCTTGCCAACCTTGCGCCTTGGTGACCGCCCGCCAAATGTGGACCGCCGTCCGTGTAGGGCCCGTCAACCGTCGGTCGAAGGACTTCGAGTATAGGGCCCGATAATAGTTGCCGTCACCCAAGAGCCATCTATCCATGGCATAGCCGGGACTACCCACCGGGCCGTAGAACCCGTGGTTGAGGGCAGCAAGTTGAGAGGACCAGTAGTAGCGGCGCACGTCCGGGAGGGCAATGCCACCGTCGTACCACGGAAGCGTGAGTTTATGGATGGCAACACGAGGTCGACCGTCCCAGAGAAGGGTTCGCAGGAGGCCTTCAAGGTCTCGGAAGTAGCGCGCCGGGACCGGATCTTGGGCGTTCTGCAGGGCGTACAAGAACCTGGGCAGGGACATCATCTTAAACAACGCAGCACGGCCAAGGATAGAGAGTGGGAGCCTACGCCAGCTGTCTACATCGCATTGCAGACGCTGGAGAGGAGGAAGTAAGTTGAGGTCGTACCGTAACTTGGGATTGCCGGAGATGTAAATGCCCAAGTACTTGAAGCCACGTACGGCAATCTGAATGTTGCAGCCCCTGGGAAGTCGTGGAGTATCTCCTTTAAGGACGTACAGGGACGACTTGGCCCAGTTTATAATCAGACCAGAATAACGTCCGAAGAGTCTGAGTACGTCACAGGCCACGATGAGGGACTTGCAGGGGGAGGTCAAATAAAGTAAGATGTCATCGGCATACAAGGACACCCTGTCTTCAAAACCAGGGGCCCAAGGAATACCGTGTAAATCAGGATGCATACGCAGTAGGGCTGCGAGCGGTTCAAGGGCCAAGGTGAACAGAAGGGGCAACAGGGGACAACCCTGTCTTGTGCCCCGATGTAAAGGGAATGGCGCCGACAGGCGGCCATTGACCGTGACATTGGCCATCGGTTCAGCGTACAGCAGCTTCACCCAGCTCACAAAGACCGGCCCAAATCCGAGTTTGGACAGCACTGCCCAGAGGTATGGCCACTCGAGAGAATCGAAAGCCATCGTGGCGTCAAGGGACGCGAGGACAGCTGGCTCTTCGAGGGTGTGGGCTCTAGCCATGACACCATGAAGGTGGCGCAGGTTGAGGGCGGTATTGCGGTGGGGGATGAAGCCCGACTGGTCAGGGTGTACGAGGTCGCTAATGACACCAATCAGCCGGTTGGCGAGCAACTTGGCAAGGACCTTGGGTTCCACATTCAGGAGGGAGATAGGACAGTACGATCGGCAGACGTCTCGTGGTTTACCCTCCTTGTGGATGACCACAATAGTAGCCAACCTCTGATCCAGGGGGAGACGGCCCCTCTCAAAGGATTCCAGGAACATTGTCCGCAGGTGCGGAGACACCGCGTCCGGGCGGATTTTATATAGTTTAACCGGGATGCCGTTAGGCCCGGAGGCCTTACCGGTCCGTAGGGAACGGATCGCCAAAGCAATCTCGTCAGCGGTGATCTCTCGGTCCAAGTCCGCGCGTTCGTCCTCGGAAAGGCAGGGAAGTTCAATACCCGAGAGGAAAGCCGACGAGTCCGCCTCAGAAAAGTCCGAAGCGGACTCATAGACCCCCCGAAAGTAACTAGCGAAGGAGTCGACAATGGCACTTGGGTCCGTAAGGACCACTCCGTCGTCCCCCAAGAGTTCAGGCACCACTCGGCTGGCCATCTCCCTCCTGTCCAACCAAGCCAGCAACTTCCCAGCCTTGTCGCCTACATCATAGACACGGCCCTGCTGTTCTCTAGCCAGAGTGAGTGCGGCATTCGTGGCAAGATCGTGGTATTCCGCTTGCTTCAGCGAGAGGGTATGCAAAATCGAGGGGTCTGGCTTGGGCCCCAGCTGGGACTCGAGACTCAAGACCTCTTGCTCAACATTCAGCAAGTCGGAATCCCTAGTCCGACGGGCCTCCGCAATGAGCGCCTGGGCCTCACCCCGGAGCACCGTCTTAAAGGCCTCCCACAACGTAACGGCCGACCTAACCGAGCCCACGTTTTCAGCAAAATAAAGGTCAATGGCTTTGGCCAGGAGGGAGCGGGTCCTGATGTTGCGGAAATACCACGGATTGACCGTGGCCGGTCGCTCCGACAAGACCACGCCAAAGTCAAAGGAGACCCACAACGGGGAGTGATCAGAAATGCCCCGTGCTAAGAAGCGGGCTTCGGAAACGGCCGATGCGTGCGATGCCAGTGTAAGGATGTAATCAATGCGGGAAAGACTCCCATGTGCACCCGAGAGAAAGGAAAATTGACGGAGTGTCGGGTGTAGAAGACGCCAGCCGTCCACCAGGCCCATAGACTCAAGAAAGGAGGGCAGCCACATCTGTGAGCTACGTAGGTCCCGAGACGGTTGGCGATCAAGCAGACCAGAGCAAACCGAGTTAAAGTCACCTCCCATTATTAACAGGCCAGCCGGCATAGACAAAATGGCACCACCAAGGTCCTGAAAGGTACTGGATTGCAACCCCGGGGGGACGTATACAGAAAACAACATAAGGGAACGCCCTTCCCATCTACCCGCCACGGCAGCGTAACGCCCTCTGTCATCAATCATGGTGACATCTATCTCTAGGGGAAGGGACGCGCGCATGAGGATACCCGCCCCCCGGGATCCGGAAGAGAACCCCGAATGAGCCACCATTTTATAGCCTTTGCGATTCAAAGCTTTACACGTATTCCCCACCAAATGTGTCTCTTGAAGGAGGACAATATCAGGCATGTGACGTTTGATCAGTTGTATCACCACCCCTCTTTTGACTCGGTCACCCAACCCGTTAACATTCCAACGGAGAATTCTTAACTTCCTACCCCCCATCACCCCGCAGCCAGCCCCACCCAGTCCAATAAGACACCAATCTCAAACACAGTTCAGGAGCATAAACGACCCATTGCCAAACAGAGAAAAGAAAGGAAAAACCAGCAAACAAGATAACTCTCCCCAACATACCCCCCGCCCTGCACCCCTGCATCAGACTAAAAAGCCCTCCCAACCAGCAGTGTGCCTGTCGCCCCATTAACTAATCTACGAAAGACCCAGAGGAGTAAGGAATCTCCATGAATACGCCCCGCCACCCACCATGTAAGCGAAGGAGAGTCAGTTCTGTTACGAGTACCAGCTCCGGCAGCCATTCGAGGCGGGGGTGCCACCAGCCCCTCACTCAGTCTCGCTGTTCCGCTCCACCAGAGGCGCCTCCACCGTTATCTTCCTGTTCATCCCGACAAGGCGAGACAGTGTCCAACCATTCACTGACGTTTTCAGGGAAGTCAAAGAAAAGGGCACGTCCCTTATGTACAACACAGAGTTTAGCGGGGAACATCATTGAGTATTTGAAACCCATATCCCTGAGGCGCCTCTTCACTCCCGCGTAGCTCTGGCGTTGGCGCTGTACCGACCTGGTGAAGTCTGGATAGAAGTGCACCTCCGCATTCTGGTATTGGAGTGGCCCATGCGATCTAGAAGCTTGCAGGATCACGTCCCGATCTCTAAAGTTGAGGAGGCGCGCCACAATCGGCCGTGGCGCCACCCCTGTCTTCGGCGGGCCACCCGGTACCCGGTGGGCACGTTCCACCGAGAAAAAGTTGCTCAGTCCAGAGGGTGCCAAATGGGTTTTGACCAAGTCCTCCACGAACAGGTCCGTCGCAGCATCTTCGGATCCCTCCGGTACGCCGACTATGCGGACGTTCTGCCGCCTGGCTCGCCCCTCAAAGTCTTCCAGCCGCCTCGAGAATAGATCAGTGGTCATCCGCAGGTTGCGGACCTCAGTCTGCAGCTCAGAAACATCGGAGGTCAGGCTGGAGGTCTTGATATCTAGCGCCTTCACACGCTCGTTGGTCTTGCCCAAGTCGGCCCTTATAAGAGTAATGTCAACGGCCATTGAGTCCACCTTGTGGTTTAGAGTATCGTGCCGTTGTTGCATGTCGGCCCGGAGACTCGTGATGGCGCCCATGATGTCGACGAGGGTAGGGTCCGATCCATCCGGCGAGCTCGTCAATGGGGGCCCCTTAGACACGGCCCCCGATGTAGGCGGTGACTTTAGGTTCACATAGCGCTCGATGCGATTCTGCTGCGTTTGCGACTTGCCCCGGCCACCTTTGTTCGATGCGCTGTCCGGGTCGCCTCTGCCCGCCATGATGGGTTCGAGAGAACAAAGGCAAGGCGCCCCCAAGTCCGGGTCCACAGCCGAAAGGCAGGCAGGGCCGAGGAGACAAAACCAGGGTGTAGAAGGCGCAAGCTGGACCACTATCAATCCGCCGTTTAGGGCCTCAGGCGGTCACTACGCAGTCCAATCGTGCGAAGTGGCGAAGTCCGGAGGGACAATGGCACCGTCACGGAGCGGAGTTCAGCTCGACGTAACTCTGCACAGGAACCACCGATTTGGAAGCCGAGTGCAGTCCCCGCCTCAGCAGGCCACCAGCAAGACAATTCCACCAACGTGGATCAGGATTTCAAGCAGGATATTTGCGGTGGGTCGGACGGTCCACGGAGCTCCGGGCTTACGCGGCCATCTTGTTTGCCCGCGAAGCTCCTCCTGTAAATAACTTTTGTGAAGATTATGTTCAGTGTATTTTATTGTGACGAAAATCCAAGAACAGGAGTGAAATATTAACATCTTTTTGTGACATTTTGTAATAAAGCTTGAAACATTGAGAGAACATATTTGAACCAGTGATGCTGTGGTGGTGCTGAGTGATGCTGTGGTTGCGCTGAGTGATGCTGTGGTTGAGCTGAGTGATGCTGTGGTTGCGCTGAGTGATGCTGTGGTGGTGCTGAGTGGTGCTGTGGTGGTGCTGTGGTGGTGCTGAGTGGTGTTGAGTGGTGCTGAGTGATTCTGTGGTGGTGCTGTGTGATAATGTTGAGGTACTGAGTTGTGCTGTGGTGATGCTGAGTGGTGCTGTGGTCGTGCTGAGTGGTGCTGTGGTGGTGCTGAGTGATGCTGTGGTGGTGCTGAGTGATAATGTGGTGGTGCTGAGTGATAATGTGGTGGTGCTGTGGTGGTGCTGTGGCGGTGCTGAATGATGCTGTGGTAGTGCAGAGTAGTGCTGCGGTGGTGCTGAGTGATAATGATGCTGGGGTAGCGCTGAGTGATGATGTGGTGATGCAGAGGGCAGAAAGGCACAAAAAACGAGTCTAACAGAGGGCAGAAGGGCAGAAAAACAAGGGAAAAACGAGTCTAACAGAGGGCAGAAGGGCACAAAAAACGAGTCTAACAGGGGGCAGAAAGGCACAACAAGCAACTGTCATGTGGACCCGGAAGGATGCCGAACAATGAAAAGAGAAGAAGGGGGTATAGCACATCCAACTAACTGTTCAACCAGCCCAACACTCAGGAACCAGCAATAATGGCATACTCTTACGAGAGGCATATGTCAGCAGGGCATTATGTTTCCATTTACAAATAGTGGTCATCAGATATGTTAGTTGTATTCGTTCAATTACCGCTTACAAATATTAAAATTTGAAGAGTATACTATATTGACAAAAGGAAAGGGGCGTCTTGCCTTCAACGAGCGCTCTGAAGTTCTAGCCACAATAAAAAATAGCAGAGCCTGCCCCATGTCCGATTGCCAACATAAGATCAAATGCATGTCACATTCAGGAACCAGAGTTTTACAAGAGTTGGCAGCTACTGGGGAAATCAACGTTCAAAAGGAGTCATAAAACACTCGAACATAAGTTGCACCACACTGCAGAAGTTCACCCAGCAGCTGTATCACAAACTTGTGTTTAAAAAATAGGGAACTACCAACCAAAGTTCTCCTCAGAAACGGCTTACTAAAAATAAAACAGCTTAAAAAACAAGACCTATTGCATTGCAAATGCTTGTTTTTTGAGGTGGGGGACTTTTATATAGTGCAAACTTGACCCGCAGCCATTAGAGTGCTTTACATGATAGTAAATACATTATTATACAGATGTATATATAGAAATACAGTTGTAGAGAATGAGCGGATTTCTATCAGACGAGACTTCCAATGTAGCGTTAACCTTTACATGCCGCAGCTGGAGTTGAGAGGCAGGCATCTGGGGTAGTGCTTTGGGGTCGAGGGGGGGAGTCGCAGTGCAAGGTTTCTTAGCCCTGAGAATCCTACAGCTGTGTGTGAGTTTGGAGGGTGGGGGAGGGCAACAAGGAAGGGAGGAAGCCACAAACAACAAGAGCTGTGCAAGGGGAGACGGGGCATACCACGCGGAGAGCCATCTATGTGCCCCTCTCTACCAGCTGCGATGACTACAAAGAGCTGGGGTGGGGGGGAGGCCTGGGAGGGAAAGTGAATGCGCGCTGACAGATGTGCTGCCGCTTTGGTGCGCGAAGGGAGACAGGCGATGTGCACGCCTATGGACAGGAGATGCACTCCGTACGCGTGCACATTGCAAGTCTGCGCGTCCCACCTCCTGTCTCCCTTCCAGCGCAAAAGCCATAGCAATTGAGTCTTCGCTAGCGCAGCAGCTCCGCTGCATTTGTACCTCGACCTAAAAAGCTAAAAGGTGACAGTGGCAACATCGCCTAAATGCATGTGCTCTGTCTCATGCTTACAAACCAAATGGCGCCAAATATGTATCTGTGTAGTGCCAATATTTAATAAGTGTACCACAGACTGGTACATTTTACATTGTAGATGAGCTGTCACTGAGGGATGCAATTATGGCCACTGTTATTTATAGAGCGGTAGGGATGTGCTAGAAATGGGACAGAAGACATGAGTCAGGCATAAACAACAATGGAGTAAAGCTACATCACACCAACGCAGGCAGTACAGCCAGGCACATCAGGACGCGCAGCGGTGAGACAAGTCAAGTAGGTTAGTTGAGCAGAGAAGTAGAACGCAGGAGCATGCCACGCCACCGAGGGATCACCATCTAAAGGGGAACCGAAGAGGTCCAGTGGGGCCAGGGAGACCAGCGAAGACTATGTAAGCTGCAATGATGTGCTTGATAGGCCCTCAGCTGGTGGGGTGAAGTGGGTGTTGGAGCTCCAGTGAAGGGTGCTAGTGAGTAGGATGGCAGGGAATGGCAAGGAGAAGGATGGGACTGAGATGAGGTTACTACAGGGCAGTGGGATAGGTGGAGGATGTGGGAGGGCTCTGGTGTGAAGGAAGGGGAGATAAGTGAGTTTGTGTAGTTGAAGACAGGCAAACCAGGAGAGTGGGGGCACTGGGGCGAAGGAAGGAGAAGGAAGTGTAAAAAGGGGGAGAAACTGAATATACAAGAGCACCTGGATGTAGGAGAAGTGAGGGAGGTTGGGCAGTGCTAGTGAGGCAAGAGGGGGAGTCTCATAAACGGTGTTGGGGAGGGAATGTGTACTGGGAAAGTGAATGGTGTTAAGGGAAAGGTGGGAAGTCGAAAACAACTGAAAAGCAGCTGGTTGTAAGACATGCATAGCAGGATCGTGAAGGGACCAAGGTATATGGAGGATAGTAGTGGAGAGCAGGATTGTGAGGCCACTGAGGTGATGGGGTTAGTGATGAATAGCTGGGCGAGTATCATTGTATTGTATTGTAGCATACTTATATAGCGCAACCTGTCACCACCAAGGGCATCCTGGCGCTTTGACCCGTACTCAATGAAAACAGTAGCTCAGCCTATCCTGGGGAAAAGATGAGTCTTTAAAGCCTTTCTGAAGGAGAGGAGATCTCCAAGGCTTCTCAAGGATAAAGGCAGAGAGTTCCAGAGTTTGGCTGCCGCTACTCTGAAAGAGCGGCCCCCCATCCTCACTCTCTGGAATCGTGGGACTACCAGTAGCCTGGATGACGAAGAGCGTAAAGCTCTAGATGGACAGTACCAGGCAAACATTCGCCGCAACGGAATGGGGCCTAGCTCGTGGATAGCCCTGAACACAATACATGCTGCTTTGTAGCGCACCCGAAGATGAACTGGCAGCCAATGAAGTTCTCGCAGTGCTGCCGTAGATGAACTATGGTAAGGGAGAGAAAGGGCGAGTTTGGCTGCGATGTTTTGCACCCTTTGCAACTTGCCCTTGCCTCTCAGTACAAGATAACAATCTCCCGCTGTGCTTGTCCATGTGTTGGCTTTGTGATGTATGATGCTGTAACTCAAGCGGGAATGAAATGTTAGGCGGTGGGATGGAGCCAAGGGGTATCGCGCATGCACGTGGCGGTACAGTAAGATGCAGGCGGCAGGTGAAAGTGTTCACAATAAATTGGTGGACTTTGACTTTCACCTGCTGCCATCAGAGGTTTTCCCCTCTGTATTCAGGTGCACTTGAGCAAGGCCGAAAGAGAGAAAGCGCCTCGTGGAAAGATAAGCTAATGCGATTTTGTGAACGAAATCAAGCATTGAACAACTTGCACCATTCTCTGTTTTAGAGAGCGCCGATTTCAAAATGTCGAAATCAAAGTTCCAGCAGAGCGCGGGCAGCTTCTCAACTGTTCATGTCCCGATTGCAAATGTAAATGCCAATGCCCTCAAAGAACACGAGATTTCAAGCTTCCAGTGATAATCTACAGTTAACAGATCACATCAAAAGGTTTGCAAAGCTTGAGGTTTTCAAGAAAGGCATCACGTGGCAAAGTGTTTGCATGAATTTGAACTGCAGCTTTTCATCGCTTCTGCTCACCCTTTGTGCTTAACACAAATACATATGTAAGGTATTTGTGGCAGCATGCACAAGGGTCACAAATCACAAACAAGCTCTTGGCATTGCTGTGGGGAGGGGGGGACGAGCAATGCACGGCCTGGCGGCAGTGAAAGTGAAGTGAATAATTAGGGGAGGAGAAATGCCTGCCTGAGGCCGAGCGCACGCTGGGGGAAGCTTCAGATGCCAGTGGGAGGGAGGCTGATTGCTTTGATGTGGACGCACAGATGGTGCCTGTGGGGGAAAAGCGCATGCTTGTTCACGTGAACTGTTGAAAATCCGCCGTTGGTTTGACAATTATTTTGCACACTAAAATTCGACCCTATCCATTCCTTGCGGAATGGTATAGGCTCGACCTAAAAAGAGTTCCTGTAATGCAAGCACTCCTGGAAGAATAGAAGGAGCCAATCAGAGAGGTGGTACAAAGGCTATACTCCACTGGCGAGAAGGACAAAGGCATGCTCGACAAGCTAAAACAAATAGAGCCAGCGAATAGATAAAAGCAACTGTGAGTGATGAAACAAAAAGCCAATGGCATTCAATTGGCGGAATGCATTCATAGGTAAGCTTTCAGTATGACCCCAATATGTCTTTGCAACCAGTTAGCTTAACAGTCTGGTAGGCTTCAACCGAAAAAAGACCCAAATCCAGCCTCGGGCACCGGCCAAATGCCTGCCTTCCTAATCCGACCCTATGTTAGGTGCAGTTTATGCTACTATCTCTGTGCACTAATACCAGGCAAGGCCTGCTTTCTGAAAGAATTGGAAACGTGCTGGGGAGATAAGCGTATGGCTGCAATTGAAGGCTACTTCTCACTGTTATCAGAGGGTTTGTACCACAGCATTATGCTTTTTCCACTAACACTCTTACAATATATATTTAGCTCATTTAAAACAGGAATTGGTAAATCCGCAAGCCACGCTTGCCTCCTCTTTGCTTTGAGTGTTTTCACTTTTGAGTATTTTGTAAGCTCAAATATCCCTAATCTAAGGGAAATGATACATGTCGATTTACAGAAGGTAACATTACTTTTAAATGCCCTTTCCACATTTCTCTGTATAAAAATATCTACTTAAATTGCTGTTTCTGTAAAGCCGTCAAACTTAGAAGTGGCTGCATCAGAGCGCAAGTAAAAATCAAGAATAGGATTCTGTTGAACAAATTGCTTTTACTGCTGCAAGGCCTACATTGCAAGGCACAAAAGCCATTTTCTAAGGGTTGGTCTTGCCACAGGTTAGCTGATTCTCCGCTCTGTGGAGGAGAATGATAGTCCTTCATTAGTGTTGCCTATTTTTTTTTCCAGAACTCGTCATCGGCGTCGGAACCCAGGAAGTACGGATCCCATGGCCGAGGAGTAGAAGGTAAGTCGGGGTTTTCGGGAGGTACACCTGGCAATTCCTCACAGGCTAATGTATAGCCTCAAACCTCCATTACAAAACATTGACAGTTAGCTTTGCTTAAAACCCCGAGACATAGGTTTAAACAGACCCCCCAGGATATTGCGGCATGGATTCGCAAATTTAGCGGCACAAATAAGGAAATTTAGCGGCACAAATATGGAAATTTAGCGGCATTTTAGCGGCACTTTATTTTACTCATAAGCATTCATTTTCAGCCTTAAATCAATGGAAACTGTTTTAGCAGAGTATTCCACTTTAATTAGGCAATCTGGAATATGGAATAGAGGAAGCAGCCCACAGGTTAAGGCTGTTATCCCTTGGAATTGCAATTCTTCATCTGCCAGTTGGGCTAAACAGAAGTGTGAGGTCTAAAATTTTGTGTCACATTTTGTGATGTCAATTCCTGTGAGGTCATGGGTCTTGATGCCACTTCCTGTGATGCCACGTGCCATGTCGCGCTCAATGATGTCACTCAATGTGATGTCACCCACTATGCTGCCTAACTTGGTTAGACCCCCCCACATCTGTTTTTTAGGACCTGTGCCCTCCTAAGAAGTGAAATAAAGACAAAACAAGACAACAGGCCTCCTCCATCCGTGTACCCAGAATCGGGGAGAACATCCCTGTCTGCATCAGGGCCGCCCCAGCGCGGATGTAATGCAGGGATTGAGTGACAGGCACTCACCCACACCTGACCCCCCCCCTGCATGTCTGGTTTCTGCCCCCAAAGCTCTCCTGCCTCTGAAGTCATGGCTCCTGCCTGGGATCCGAGGGGCAGGCGCAGAGTACAAATGATGCGGAAATGAGTCCTGTTCCTAGGGAGGGCCGTGCCAGGGCTTAGAAGCCCCGCTGCGAGTCTAGGCTGCGGACGGGGCCCCCCGTGCAACTCACAACACCCACAACGAGGCGCTTCACAGGTCGTAACCAGGGGGCCCGGCCTGGAAAGGATTAAAAAAATGCGGCCCCCCCTTCCAGCCATAAAAGAAAAATATGCCCCTAATGGGAGGACCCAGGGGGTTGGCTTCTCGTGCAATGACACACACACAGACCCCAAAACCACCGCAAGCCCCTGACACCTGCAAGAGCCGAGGATAACAGGCGGGGGCGTGAAAAACAAAGCCTCATTAACAAGTGAAAGGTCTTTAATGACCTGTGAAGTACTCGGGTGCGGCTGGCAGCTCAAAATCTGGCTGTCTGTGTGTGTCCCGGGAAGCTGCTGACACACACGAGTGGGGGGCGGGGGGCGGCGAACAGCCAATAAAAGGCATTGTTTGTTTTGCTGTCTCCCGGTACAGACACTTTTTTGTAAATATCGCGGCCAATATGGTTATTATCGCGGCCATCGCGGTAATTTGCCGATTTCGCGTTTTTTTCGTGAATCGCGATAAACTGGAGGGTCTGTTTAAAGAAACCACTGTAGAAAAGCAAACCACATAAAGAAATTCAATGTAAATAATACCATTAACAAGTAGTAATGGTTACCGATTAAAACTGAAAATTCACAAGTTTAAGTTAGGATTGCAATTCATACTTCGCACAACACCCATGCAAGCCATAACTCGCATACTAAATGCAATCCTCATGACCTCACTCCTGGTGTGACAGGTGTAATTACAAATGTCGTAAATAATCTTACATATGAGATCAGATACCACACTTCTCGTAACACTATGAAAGAGACAACTATGAATGTAGTGTTATTTATTGGCTTGAGTATTTGTTGTTAATTATATTGTGCTTTTAGTTGTTATTTATTGGTTTAAATATTGTGAGGTCATAAAGTTTACAAGCTCACCAATTGACATATGCAAAGAAATGGCTTTGAGCCAAGCATACATGACACTGCAATGAAATATCAGTGGTTTACTGTGGCAGGTATCAGATAATTAAAATCCTGCTGTAAAACCTGCCTTGTTGCAGACCTAACATTACCTTCCTGTTTTTACTCAATGTGCCCTGAGATCTGCCAGTTCACTGAGGGTGTGCTGATATTTTGATGGCTTACCAGCACAAGCCTCTACTGTCTAGACGGTAGAAACAAACTGAACTTCATATGATACCTGAGGGTGACTACTGCCCCATCACCATGCTATGGGAATGCTGGCGCTTTGTGACAGCTGAGAATGTTGGTCCCGATGTACAGAGACAGGTTGCAAATAGTGCACTTGTTGTGTGGCGATTAAGATTCCAAATGCATTTTCCCGATTCATGCCCTTATACAGGTACAAATATCAAACTTGAAAAAGCACCGCTTAAGAGTTTTCAGTCTCCACTGTGCGTGGGTGACAAAGTTCGTAATCAAAGACTGTCCAAAATGAATGAACGCTGAATCGTAATTGCAAAAGAAGTTCAAAGTTGTTTTAATTGTCCATTTAAGAGATCAGCCAACGCGTTTCGTTCCGTCAAGCGGAACTTCTTCAGGGCACACAAGGTGTCGTCACACGTGTATATATATCCAGGCAGAACCTCAGGTTAAAGTATATATATTCCCTCTATGCAGGTGGTCATGGATAAGGTAGATCCAAGTGAGAGTGAATATTTATCAAATAATCTCTCATATATATCTCTGCGAACCTTGCGAAAATAATAGCCGCCTTACTATATAGACGAGCGAATTCCTCACAATGTGAATGGTCCTATTTCTTCTGCCTAGCTTCACATTTGCTGAATAAGTTGCTTAGAGGTAGTAGCCTTAATAGTATAACGTGCAGAGTAAGCACCGTTAGGTAGTCCTACTCCTAGGTCTTCGGTAGATGAAAATTTCCAGGGTCACTCTGAGATAGTCACCTTTCAGGCTGGGTCCCGATAACCCCAGTCGGCGTTCCGAAAATCCACACGCCAAGTCCTATCTCAGACTATCTCAGAGTGACCCTGGACCCTGGAAATTTTCATCTACCGAAGACCTAGGAGTAGGACTACCTAACGGTGCATACTCTGCACGTTATACTATTAAGGCTACTACCTCTAAGCAACTTATTCAGCAAATGTGAAGCTAGGCAGAAGAAATAGGACCATTCACATTGTGAGGAATTCGCTCGTCTATATAGTAAGGCGGCTATTATTTTCGCAAGGTTCGCAGAGATATATATGAGAGATTATTTGATAAATATTCACTCTCACTTGGATCTACCTTATCCATGACCACCTGCATAGAGGGAATATATATACTTTAACCTGAGGTTCTGCCTGGATATATATACACGTGTGACGACACCTTGTGTGCCCTGAAGAAGTTCCGCTTGACGGAACGAAACGCGTTGGCTGATCTCTTAAATGGACAATTAAAACAACTTTGAACTTCTTTTGCAATTACGATTCAGCGTTCATTTATTTTGGACAGTCTTTGATTACGAACTTTGTCACCCACGCACAGTGGAGACTGAAAACTCTTAAGCGGTGCTTTTTCAAGTTTGATATTAGTATTGATTTTTCCCAAGGCTTTGGGATATACTCTCAGGACAGGGAGTATTTGAAAATTTGCACGCTATTCTAATGGAAACCATATACAATTACTGGTGATATGGTGGTTGGTGCTTTGAGTACATAAGAGTGGTCCACTGTCCAGACTGTGTTGTACAAACCTTATACAGGTACAATTCACATTGCCCTTATATAGGCATAGAAATCAAGCCCTTATTTAAGCATTGTCCATGCTTCTTAAATACAGGCATGGCTGCTTCCATCCATTCATCTACGTCACAACGATTTCTTGGAAAACCAGACTCTTAAGCTGAAGGGACTTCCCCTTGCCTGGATATTGATTTCTCCAAGAAACTCATTATTATCCATGAACAACTATTCCTTAGGGGGTTCATCCATGACGTTCATATGCCTGACTTTACGTCTAGGCTGGCATTCGTAAACACCTTCAAGGTATAAATATACCTTCACTTGCTATGGCAAAGCACAGTGTGGTTCGGTGCTGTTAAACTACGTACTTGCACGACGCAGCTCGCTACAGCAAGTGCCAAAGGAAGCAAACTCTCCAGCTGAAGCACTGATCAGAAGCTGTCATCCTCTGCCAAGAAATCCAGCTCTAGTGTTTCTGACTAGCCTTGCGGGGTGTTGGGAAATCGAGACCGTGGCAGAGATACCAACCTTTCTCATTCTAAGGTATGGAGCTGATTAGAACCTAGAGAAACCTTTGGAAATTCTTGGCAAAACTAAACCCTTGGTAAAGACCACACTTACTTCTTCCCTCATACTAGACCTAGGTTAGGTACATCGGGGTAGGCGTATTTTAGAAGCACCAGTTGAGTATTTTAGCCTGTGTTATTTATGTATGTATTTTTACATGTCATAGCAACAGACCATGCTATTACAGTATTATTTTATACTACTGTTTACGCTGCACGCATTATACTTTGCATTCTATCTAACGATTGTAGCAGTTCACCTCTCTTGCATGAGAAAGAAGACTGCTCAATAAACCCCTTTTATTGAAATGCCCATCTCTCTATTTTCTCTGCAACTCTGTAGAAACTAAGCAGGCACGATTAACTGAGTAAAATAGTTATCTATTGTTTCCACGACTCTGAAGATATGTTTCAATTCTTGGGGAAACAAAGTTGTCATGTTTATGCGGTTGTCAGAAAGTAATCTCTTCTTGTGTATTTCAGAAAGTTTCTAGTGACCTCTGAGCTAGCTGGCACTCACAATAAAGTTTAGTATACTCTATAGAGACATACTGACCTCAGTCCTATGTCATATCTGATGGAGCAAGGTTTTACACGTAAAGTGACTTGCTTGTACTCAACCTTCTCGTATTAACATTAATGTACTAATTAACATGTTTTTGTCTTATTAATATTGCATTACACAACATATTAGATATCTAAGTGAAGCTTGTCAATGTGCTTTTACTAACAATAATCCACTTGCACTAAAATGGCTGCTGCTATGCAGGAGCTTCTACTGCGCATGCGTCTTTGTCATGCCCACGTGATATGCTTGGAGGGAAAACTTCTGCTAATAGAACTAAAATGGCCGTTATGTGTTCTAACGTGCAAGAAGCTTGCACCCCTGCCTTGCTAAACTGTCTTTTTCGCATGTTTCGCAATATGGAACCCACTCTAGATAAAATCTATCCCTCCTTACTGAGGAAATTATATCTCCAGTGGAGACATGGATCTCTCCCCATCAGAACTTTCACAACCAAATGGAGTCACGATCCAAGTGGCACCTGTCCAGCATGCAGAAATTCGGAAGAAAGTGAGCTCCCACATCCTTTTTTTCTGTCCAGCTTACCATGGGATTCGCAGGCACTGGATTCTCCCCTTATGTAGGAATCTGGGATTCAAGAAGTGTTTGCATGCTTTTAGAGTCTTAAAAACTGATTTGTCAGACCATATCGTGTTCGCTATGGCCAAGTACTTGGGCGCCCTCTGGTCCATCAGAAGAAAATGCCTCAAAACATAGACTTGAGCACGGATCTGCTTCTAGTACATATGGTCTTCTTTCTAGCAATGTTTTTATGAATTTTAAAAATCACTGTATAAATCATTTAAATGAACTGTTTTATAAAATTGTCTTTTATGGTAAACTTTTACCGAAATAAAGATTTTTTGAACTTGAACTTGAACTTTTCGCATAATCTCTAACGCAATAGTATAAAATAAAATAATGGGAGTAGAATAGAAAGAAGTGGTATACAGTGTATTCATTTATTCTGTGTCTCTAAAACTGTTTTCTATTTTTACATGATAAACTGGATGGGCCTAAACGCTTTGCTGAACTCCATCTTTGGAGAGACTGCACCTGTGTGACAAATGTAATCAAGCCACAGAAGCTGTAGCCTTGAATCATGGCCAAGACGGACATGGAAGGCGGAGAAGAATGAATTTCTTGCCTTGACAGAGGAAGCTGAATTGATAACATTGTTTATTAAAATAGAAACATTTGATACATTTTTATTACTGGGAGGAATAAAAAGAACATGGGTTGATTATGTTATGGGAGGGGATGTCATGAATACATGATTGACAAGTTGCCTATCGAAAAATATGGTGTGATGGCTACTCCTCGTTGTTGTCGAATAAAATTGTGGGATTTACACATTTGCAACATTTGGGGGTGGTACACTGACCTGAAAAATAGTATAACTAGGGTAGGCTTAGCTAGCTAGATTGTCCGACTTGTCCGAATAGCTGACCTGTCACTGACCCAACGCACTCAATAGGTGATCGGGAGCAGAGTTGCTGGCGGAGCACTCTGTCAGAAGATTCGATAACCCAATTGGGGTTCTGGGGAGGAGATCGATGACCCATCGGGGCTCGACTGTTAGCTGCAGAGAGGGTTTACAACGCTGGCGTTTTGAACTTTAACTGTGGTGCTGGTCTTAGCCTGTGGTGGTCCTATCCTGATCCAATTTGGTCCATAACCTGTCCTGATTCTGGCTTGCACCTGTTCTCTTCTGCTGGCATCTGTACTTTGGGATTCTATTTATTTGACTCAGCCTATGACCAGGGTTGGTCATCACACCGAAATAGGTAACTATTAAGTGTGGGTTTGTCATTGTACTGTTTTTCCCTTTTCTCTTACCCACCCTCTGTTCAAATGCTTAACAATAATTTCTCTCCAAGTTATTTGCAAATGTTTTTTTTAATCTGCATTAGTCTAAAACATAATAAGAAATTAATTTGAGTTTTCATGTTTATCAATTTCAAAAGCTTTTACTTAGAGAAAGATTTGAAAGCCTTTCTTGAGTTTGAGTTTGAGTTTGTGGTTATTTATGATATGCTAAATGTTATTATTTCTATCTATTTCTCTCTAACTCCCTTGATCCAATCCAAGTCACTTTAGGTATCAGTGACTTGGATTGGCAAGATAAATGGTAAAAAAAAACCAATTGATTAGAGTGTAGGTTTACCTGTTTAATGTATATATAGATATATGGGCCCAGGTGAGTATGTTGAGCAGGTGAGCCTGCGCTCTATCATATCTATAGGGTATATTGTTCCAATGCTCAGAGCCTATTGGGAATATAGGAACTACACTACACACTGGTATAAAATATGGCTGAATCAGGAACTAGCTATCAACTCTGCACTCTGGGAAGCTCTGCAAAATAATACAAAATCATACTACGCAAAGTACTTTAATTCTTCATTGAAAATAACCAAAATGGAGGCTCCCTGGCAAAGGAAATTGCCATGGACATCTTTTCAGATGATTATTAAAAAAGGTAGAAAAAGCTCACTCATTAATTGAAGATAAAGCAACCTTAAGCCGCGTGCGTATGCATGGATGGTCCTACAAGCATATACAAGTCCTGAGCCAGCAGCATATCTGGCCTTACCATTTCCGCCCTATCTGAAAACTAAGTATATGGAGTTGCGCATGGGGAAATTGCCGTCCAATGCCGATCAACCGATCTGGAGGGCCCCAGGCCGAAAAGATTGCGATCTATGTGGAGCAGCAGTACAGGACTTTACGCATTTGATATGTATCTGCCCAGGGTTAGGGCGCCGCCGTCAGGACTTGCTTAAGAGAAAGTTTAATGAAAAATGCATATGTACCTGTAGATTGGCATTATTATTGAGTATGGACTCAAAGGACCCACAATTAATTTGTTATATAATAACATTTTTAACTTATTTTGAGAAACTGAAGAAAGAATAATGTTGCAATATTAGCAGATCTTGAAAAAAATTGCAAAATGTTTCTTAAGCTTGGTATTAACTGATTTCATCTGATCTTTTTTAACAGCTCAGAAGGCAACATTTCTTGCTCCCCCCTGAGGTCACTAGGCACAATTCCTAAAAGGGAAGCTACCCAACAGAGACAGCTCCTCCCTTGTGAATGGGTTACTCCTTTGAGGAGTCTGTAACTTTTCAATGGTTTTCAACCACAACCATTGACACATCTCATTGCAAACTGCAATTAGGAGGGAACGCCCTTATCATGTCCCTTCTAATTGTGATTCAGAATCACTTGGTACACCCAAAATCACAGATTGAGAGAGCGCCGTGATGACAGGATAGAGTTATCTAAACAAAATGTATGGCTGGCTGGGATGTTTGTTGGAGAAGTAGGCTAGCCGATCCTAGTTGGATGGGTTTGGATGATGTGCAAGTCCTCGCACATGCATGGGGTGGGCAAAGATAGTTGATTGGTTGCACTATGTTTGTCCATGGTGTGGTACTGTTTGAGGTGTTTGTGTTATTTGCATTGTAGTCCATCAGCAGCAGGACTGAGTTGCATGGATGAGACAGAGTTACACGCTATTACACTGGTTCTGGGATGAAGGATGATTGCAGGCTCTTAACCTGGAATATCCGGGGTCTGGGCACTTGCATTAAACGCCACAGAGCACTCACCTTCCTTAAACATGCCTGCAAGAAACACATTTAGATGAAACAGGCGTCTCTAGATTGGCCCAGAAATGGTGGGGCCAGGTCCACCATTCATCCTACTCTACTTATGCTAGAGGTGTACTGATATGCTCGAGGGGTTCCCTTCTTTCTCACATCTGGAGGCAGATGTGAGGGGTAGGTATGTCCTCATCCAGTGCACTCTAGATGGACAAGACTTGATATTTTGAACACATATGCCCCCAATACTGATGACCCCACACACTTTTACACTGTACAACACACAAGAGGTTAATTCTTTAATTGCATATTAGACCCAGATCTAGATAGAACCCCAACCAGGGTGGGACCGAAACCGAAAATGATGGCAGTGCTCAAGCAGGTCATGATGAACATAAGTTTGGAGGATGCCTGCACCAACAGCATCTAACACAGAGGGTATATACTTGCTACTCAGTAACACATAACACATATAGCACACTGAATAGGATGTTGGTGGCAGAGTTTCCTACACTGGAAGACATCAGAATAACTCATCTGGCGAGTGTCGTGTCAGATCATTCTACTGTCAGTTGCACTGTGATGATGGGAGGCAGGTCGCAGTGAGCGAGGTTCTGATGGCTGCTAGTGGATCTCCATGAGGATCTGGTGGGACGCAAGGCACTTTTGCATTCCTGGATTGGCTACTTCGCAACAAACTGGGGCTCCAACAGGAGTATAATCCACGGAATAGGAGGCTCTTAAAGCAGTCTTGTGGGGTACTTGCATGGGATTGACCTTCAGTGCATGGTGAAAACTGCAGGCCGAATTGACATGGGAGCAGTCTGGTCTGTACCTCTAACCGAGGTACAGACTGCACACCTATTTATAGCGGACACACTCAGGGACGAGCATATTGTTTGTAGGCGCATAACAGATGTTTGAAACCATCTCAATAAGTATACCTTGAAACAAAATCGGCAAAGACTGCACCAGGAGAGCGATAAGTATTGGCAGCTTCTGGTCTGGATCCTCCTTAGAGAACAATCACCGCCACTCACAACACGTCTGGCCACCCCGGGAGGTGGCTTTGTCTATGCCATGGAAAGACCTGACTATAGTGCCTCATACATACTCCATTCCTGGAAGGTTTAGCCCTCCCTAGGCTTGGGCCGGTCACAATAGATTACTTGGATGAGCCATTAGCCCTGGAAGAGGGCAGAATGGCATTGATATCGCTTCTGTGGGCTAAGACACCTGAGAGCAATGGGTCTGCGGCGGAATTCATTCAGACATACTCGGCCCAATTAATGAAGGGTCTCCTGGAGATTTCAGGTCTATGGCTTAACTGCAACAAATTCCTGTTGCTACTATTTGCCTCACTGATCAGGAATCCAATAGATTGCTTACCTGTGCTGGGAATGCACTGGGAGCCGATGCAGTTCAGGTACCTTGGGATTTAGGTAGCAGACACACGAAAGATACAGCTACAACTAAACGTAGAAAGGGTCTTGGATGCATTGCGTTCATCCGTGACCTTCTGGAACGCACTCCTGCTCGCCTTGATGGGGAGGATGGCCATTTCAAAAATGGTTCTCCTCCCCGATGCGTGTATGTGTTGCAGAACTCTTTGTGTCCATTCCCCTCAAGGGTTTTTAAGCACCTAGACTCTATCTTTATCTCGCTATTATGGGCCAGGCTGGTGCAGTAGAGTGGCCTTGGCGATAATTACTAGACGGTACGAAGATGGGGGGCTGGAGGTACCGTATCTTGAATTATATTACTGTGCTGCCCATCTTCAGTATGCGGTCCACTCGCTAGACCTGGGTGAAAATTGGGGAAAACTCTAGCAGAATTGCAGACAAATGGTTGCCAGAGGGAGGGAAGGAGAGGTGTGGCGCCACGGCCAGGGCGACTGACGCTGGACTCTGGGGATCATGGTTCGATCCCCAGCGCCGGTGGCAGATTAGCCCAGCACCATGTGACTCTGAGCAATAGCTTGCTTAATCTTCTTGACGGCCCCTAGCACCTAGAGACCCTTATGGGTGATTGTTCGCTCTTTACAAATGTGGATTTATTTATTTATTTACAAATGTGGACTTACTGATGGAGGGTGGTGGACCTCCAGCTTTTCAACATAATCAGGCAGACGGCAACAATTTGGCAACGATTCACTCAGTTAGTCCTGAGACATGCATGCGGAGGGGCCTCTTCCATGAGCCTGTACGGCCTGGAAAAACCACAAAGAGACTACCGTTCTACAAGCAGTGACAAAAGAAATGAGAAGAAGAAGGCTGCAGAGTCTGGATCGAACTTTCACAGAATGAAAGAGAATCCCATCAGCCCACCCCAATGGCAGAGCATCATCATCTGGGATTTACTGTGGGTTGTAAGAACAGCACAGCCCACACCATACGATGGAGAAAGCTGTACTGTAATTTATAACCCAGCTATCGATACAGCCATAATGAAGTTGCAAGCGGTGGTGCTGACAAATTGCAGTGCAAAAAGAAAATGTGAACAATGTGCAAGAGTTAAAATTGACTACTAGGACACTTCAAATAACTTTAATAGACGCTATCCTAGTGTCAAATTTAAAAACAAAGTGCTGATAGTTTGAAAAAATAACTATCATTAGCGAGAAATAGGCAGGTCTACATGTTTCAGTCATAAAGGTGTCATTAAACCAGGCTTTTGTCAGGACCAATATAATACTATGCTACTACAAATGTGACTAAAAATTGTGCAAGAGAAACAATAATAATAATAAATGGTGCGATACACCCTACCAGCTCCTGTGAGTCCCAATTTGGTTGTCGGATGTCACAGGAACTTTAAATTCATTCCTGAAATACAGTTCATAATGATGAATAATTACAGGGAACGATCCGGAGAACATTGCAACACTGCTACTCAATATCTCGTCTTAAAATGCTGCAACAATGTCCAATTCATTGCTCTATTTGTAGCTTGAATGGTTAAAAATAGGTGAATTTAAAAAACAATTTGTACTCACCCATCTCTATGTGGAAGTACTCCTCACCTCACCCGGCATCTGCTCAGTGAATGAGGCCCGCTCTGTATTGTGGGTAAACATATGGGTTACAAACAGAGTGAGTATCTCTGTATGCCAGTTTCCCATCTTAAACAATAAAACAAAAAAACCTTGTCGCTAGATCAGCCTTGTAGACCATGGCCTTTCACCAAGATGTCTCAAAAATAGATAAACGTGAAAAGAGATGTCTATAGAGGACTAGTACTGATGTCCTAACCATCATCTTGTCATTCGGTATTGTGCGGTATGATCATAGTTAACCACTAAGTGGTGATTACTACTCTTCCCAATGTATGCTGTTGCCACATTCTAGACCAGACACCCATGGTACACAATACATCCAACCGATCATTATTTTGTTAGTAAAAACACCCGTAATCTTTAAATAAACTGGAACAATAAAAAGGAGGTGAAAGAGCCTAGATGAGTCTGGTACAGGACTTCTGGACTCAGGTGGTCACTGACATAAACTGGGTTATGTATCTACACATGACATGCACCCCACAGGTTTGCCTGCTGGGCAACATTAAGCACTTGAAGGGCAAGAAGAGAACATGCCATGTAGGTTACTGCAATTGGTATTAGTCTTAGCCTGACGGAGGGTAGCCATCACATGGATGGGGCAGAGGGCACAAGAGATACCATAATGGCACAGGGATGTTATGGAGTGGACCCTGACAGAGGAGACTCACATGCAGCTTAACAGGCACGACGAAAGGGTGGTGGATGACCTAAATGAGTGGAGAGACTTGTGTACCACATTACTGGACCGGAACTCCGATATGGTGTCGGACGACAGCAATGACTTGAACGAATGAATGCGGTGAGGCTTGGGACTGTGTGTAGAGCACGGAGGGTTAAGATTGCACGGGCGCTGTTGAGGGGGTGTAGGTTACAAGACCATCATGCCTAATTTCCCCAGTTTGGGGACTGCAAATAGATTGCACATGACCTTGTCCGTCGAAATGTCATTACACATGACATTTATATAGTCTTTTACCTTGCATATCACTGACTGCTGATTTACTTATGTGTAGTTTCCTAAAACTAAAAAATAAAGGTTTCAAAAAAACAACTACACCCTAAGTGAGGAATCTATAGGCTTTTTCTGTGCCAAATCTGTTTAGTATCTCAGTTTTCTAATTTTGCGCTGCCTGTATTTCATGTGTATAACACGTGTGTTCATGTGCACTGTGGATGACGAGAGCTGGGCAATTGTTGCCTTTTGAATGCAAGTTCTCCATGTGTTGTTTCCTAGCAATACATGGGGCCTTGTCTTGTGGGGGCCAAGGAAATCCATATTCAGCCCTAGCAAAGATTGGGCCCCACTGGAGAATAAATGTCCGACCAAGGTAATTTTCCTGCTTTTGGCATTTTTAACTGAAGACCTGCCCAATAACAAGGCATCCTGCCTGATACCTTTATCATGTGACCTGTCAAATCTGCATCGTGTGACCATACATTACCTACCCTTTATGCTACTTTAGTGCCAATCTGGAAATTGCAGAGAGCCCTGCTAAAAAAGTCTGCACTGTGGCATCCTTCCCAGCCCAGGTACATGTAAATGATCATGCCACACATCTTTATTCTTCAGAGTGCAAACATTAACTAAATGTACTATGTCATGAAGTTTCTTAACCACACCTAATCACTTATGTCACTATTCTACGGAGTCCACCAGGGACAAGAGAGGTCCCACTGCATCTCACACACACAACACTACTTGCACTACCATTCTTGAATACACATTCCTATGATCAGTCAGTATCTGTTCCAAAGCCTCCTATGTAGAGAAAGCCCTTGAGCATGTGGTCTACTCTGGCCAGAGTTATGCATTTTAAACATGGTATACTCTGTGTATGGCCCTAGGATGGCCACCTTACTCCATTTCATTGGGAACAGTGTCCAATCGTGGGCTTTAGGCTGTTAGACTAATGTATTCTGGGTGTTGTAGTGTTGATTTGCCTTCAGTGAACTAATTAGACTGACACACCTGATGTAATGATGCGTAGGTAAAAAGGTCAAGACTGTATAGTGTGTCTGTGATGTAGTGAGGTGGTCACCCTGGTTTTCATTTACTGCCAATGAACTAGAGAAGAACTGACCCTTCAGAGCCTGGCATTTGTCTCCACTTGGGAGCCACAATGAATGTGCAGCCAAGAAAGCCATAGCTGAATAGAAGGTAAGTGCTCTCCATAATGGTCAATAACCTGCCTAAGATATTTGAGGCCAATGAGTGTGGTGACCTTGCATCCCATACAGGGCCATATCACGGCTCATTAGTGGGAGCGGGGATCACTCCCTTTCTAATCTAGGCTTTAGTGTCATATATGAACACACGAGGCATTTTTTGTCGAGTTTGGTTCATTTAAACCATCTTTCTTTCCTTTATCATTATGCACATAATGCAGGTTAAAAGAGTGCACTGACAGCTGAATGCTGCCTATTGAACAAATGGGGAGTTGAGCCCCCATCCAGATATATCATACTATGGGCAGATATATCAAACTGGGCTTGGGAGTAGCAAAACAGAACATAGCACAAAAGTGGAGGGTGAAAGAAGCTGCCGTGGTGCTTGATCGGAAGAATGATATGGACTGGTGTATGCTGGCCGAAAAGGCAATTGATCAAAGCAGGGGATGCCCCAAGAAATGGGAGAAGATATGTTCAACTTGGCAGGAATACAGAGGGTTTGTGGGGGAAGGAGGGGTTCCCAAATCTACTGGCAGGATGGAGGGTGCACTCGGTGCAAATCACACATCATCTACTGTTCCGAACTGATTGAACTAATGACTCAGTCTGTTGGATACTGCGATGCCATTACTTTGTTATGCCTGCTGTTATGTTTTACCTTTTTGTTTAAACCAATAAAAAAATATATTTTTTAAATCGTGCATTGAGTTTTACTCAAAATTCCAGTTCTCTAGTTGATAGTGAAAATTGATCTGTTTTGTAAGTGACAAGTCCCATACATAACTCTATGATATGCCAAAGGTTTGTCCATTATCAGCTAATCACAAGATATGGGCTCTAAAGTGTGTTACCACCAAGAAAGCTACCTTGTGTGCTAGCCCAATGCCAGCCTAAGTAGTCTCCCTTTTAGAACAATTGTCTTGAGTGAGACCTCTTTAACCCCTTCGATGCTATTGACGGAACGGTTCCGTCATGAGCGTCGGTTGGCCTGTGCTCATGACGGAACTGTTCCGTCATGAGCCCGCTGGCTCATTAGAACGTTCAGCACAGCGCAGGAATCTGCCCCGCGCTGATGTGGTTAAGCTGCAACTGGACTCCCTAATAAACTCCGCCCAGGGTGCCTCTCATAGCCCACCAGAGCACCTGTGACTGGTGACTGCTAACTGAACCTTGGACTTTGACTTTGTAAACAATTTTGTTGCAGTTGGGAAACACAATTCAATTTCTGTCGGTGCAATTTGGAATGTATAAAATGTCCTGTACCTTTGTGACATTTTTGATGATTCTAAGGGACATGCTTATGAGATCTTTGCGTTATGCTTGCACCACACAACGTAGTACATGCGTGATGCAAGCCTCTAGGTCAGATTTATGGAGCCAAGTGGCTTTGATTGGCTTCAAAAATATGGAGTAAGGCTGCATTGCCTTACTCTGCGCAAGGGAGTCGTTCCATGTGCTTTGCGGTGGGTGTTCCCACTCAACTCCCATGGTTTCTGACGCATTCCCAGATTTACAAGGACTTGTAAATCTGGGAATGCGCCAACAAGATACGCCACCCCAGGGGAGGCGTGACAAGGAGAGATATCTTTATTTCTCCTTTTTTCCGTCTTTTGATGTGTGCTTCATACTGTAGCACCCATAGAAAGAAGAAAAAGCCCCTTTCTGCACAAAAACAATCCTGACTACAACACAGGCACCCTTGCACCATGGTGCCTGCCAAAACAGCACCAGCCCAGGGGCAAAGAACAGGAATGTGCTGCACTGGAAGAATACGGTACATTCCCGCCCTTTCTATGTGAAGCAGGGCAGCGTGCAAGGTGGCTTGCTACGCTGCCCTGCTCTACAAATTTCATAAATATGGCCCTAAGTGTCTAGTATTTAAGGCATTGAATTACCCACCTTGCAGTCACGGTCTCGGAGAAATTAGGAGAAAGGAGAGAAACATCTCTGTGTACTTAATGCATTGTATCATTCTGTACCTTTGTTCCATAGACTAGGGGCAGTATAGGTGTAGTATGTAAAATGAGACACTGAGATTTCTCGGGGTGCTCAAGAACTCCTAAACCCCGTGCAGAGGAAAACATTGTCCATGGATAGCCATGATATTCGAATTATAGCACACATGCCGACATTTAGGAATAGCTTACAGAGTTTTAGAGAAAAAAACATTTGAAGACTTTAATTGTTTGATTGGGAGGGGACATTGTTAAGGGGGTGAAAGCTAAAATAAGATAATTTTTGGTTAAAAAATTGTGAGTCACCGGCTAAAACTGAGTGCTGGAGTGTACTTAAAGTGCATTACCACATATGTGCTCTGAAATTGTTTTGGGTCTTAGCTCGACTTCAAACGTTACCAGAACCTTAGAGTAGCGACTGGTGTCTGGGAAATGTAGAGGGGGGGCAGCGCAGAGGCAAGAATGGGGCAGCGCAGTGGTCGGGCTGCAGAGAGGAGCGGGGATGAAACGATTAAAAAAAAACATACTTTCCAGTCTCCTGCTCGCCACTCTGCTTGCCTGTCTTCTCCTCCTCTGGGCAGAGGCTGAACATCCCAGCTTCCCCTGCGGCCAATCCAGACGCTGCTCTCACCATGAGAGCAGAGTAGGGATTGGGCAGAGTGCACTGGTTTTACGCTCCATCAGGGCTAAGAACCTATGCCTGCTGGTCTCTCCACCCAGCAACACAGCTGGGTTGGAGAGATGTCAGTGCGCATGACTGTTTGCCCATTCGAAGACGGCTGGCCAAACCGTCATGCGCATTGACAGCAGGGCCCACCACTCCTCCTCCCTTTGATGTACTACTATGTCCCCGCCCCAAGACTCAGCTACAGGACGAAAAATAAAAAGATCTGCATTTAGATCATTTTATTTTTTATTTTCCTCTGTGGGCAGTGGGGCGACGATCCTCCACCATAGCGGAGGAGCCGCAGCTGGAACCTTTTGGTTTTGTTTGTTTTTAAAAAAATTTAGTGCCTAGCATTTCATGTACCTAAATAAAAATCTCTTTCTTATTAAAAAGCCTGACTGGACATTAAGTTTATTGAGTGTGATTATGCTACCATACTGTATGTCAGTTACAAAGCAAACTAGCACCATGCACGCCCCTGTTACTCCACCTAGCTGCCCCACAAGACGAGTTCAAAAGTAATAACTTAAGTATGCAACTGGAATGCGTTAGTATTGTGTCCCAAGGACACCACTCATACCCAGCAGATGCTTACCAGTAAACTGCTTGCTTAACCAGGATACAAAGACACAAATAAAAGACCTCAATTATTGGTTTCAGGCTTCAGGAGACGTGATACCACCCTATAAAGCCCAGGATATTGTTTTTTGTTCTCACTGTTGCAGAGACAAGACTGTTTCCGAACTGGTCCTGCCCTTAAGGTACATGGTCTGATTTTAAGACAGCAGAAAGCAGAAGGTTCTGAGGCGCAAAGCTCTGTGAGGTCTGAAAATGGCTCATAATCGTAGTATTATTTAAAAAAATCAGGTTCATAACAAGGACCAGAAGAAAATTGGGTTTCCCAATAACTTTATTTGATCTATTAATGTCATATTGCACACTGTTTACACCCATTCCTTGAAACAAGGGGTAATTTTCTTCTATAACTTTTAAACTAGTGCCATAATTAAAGAAGTTGTGTAGAGGATCTCCCTATACGCAGATAATGTATTACTATATGTCACTGATCCAGATAGGACACTTTCACAGATCTTACAGCTGTTGAGGGAATATGGTAACCACTCTGGCTATAACATTAATTGGAATATGTCCAGTCTATACGTTGTGGGGGGCTTGTTAAACACACACAACTTACCGGGACAATTTACGGTGGCGGGAGATGGATTCCAATATTTGGGGCTCTATATCTCTATGGATGATACAATATTTATCAATAGCAACATCAAACGGATTCTGGCGGAATTTCGTGAAGATGTAGGGAGATGGAGAAGGCTGCCATTGACATTACTCTGGAGGGCTGCATTATACAAAACGATAACACTCCTGAAACTACTATACATACTACAGAATACATACTATTGAATACCAGAAATGGTCTTCAACACCATCAATGGGGAATTACGCATACTTCTCTGGGACAAACACCAACCGCGCATAGCGCTACAGACGTTGCAGCGCAACCAATATACCAGAGGGATAACTTTGCCTGATATACAAGCGTACTACCGGGTGTCCCACCTTATAGCAATCATCGAATGGGGACACAAGGGCTTAATTTGAGCAGGTGCTCAGCACCGGCTCTTCTTTCACAGGGCCGGGGCTACAATTTCTGACCCTGCAGGTGGTGGTCTCAATATTAATTGTTCAAATTCAAAATAAAAAGAATAACATAAAATGAATGGTGACTGGCTGGTAAATGTTCATAGATAGGCCAGCATACACCTATCAAAGCAGGCGTGATTGTGTATCACCACATTAGTTATGATGTCATCACGCCGATCACAAATCCAAGAAATCATCGACAAACTGTGGCTTACATTCTATTCCCCGAGTCTGCTGCACCCTGCCACCGACTGAGCCTAAGCCTCCCATTGGATAATTGTAGCTGGGGGCTGGCTCATGAGGGGGTTGAGGCAAGGAAGCCTCAAGAGCGCATTTGGAACTTGGGAGTGAGGGCTCTTGAGGAAGAATAAACAAAAGTAAGTGTGGACTTTCCACTTGCTGCGTAGCCAGAGTAGCATATCCTGCAGCCCTGCATTGCTGCTATTCTCAACATGCTCGATGTGGCTGTGGACCAACACAACTTTGTGCGCTTTGGCGTCACCTGTAGAATCTGTGCGCTGCACCACAGCATGGTAATTGCTGAGCGTGCGTGAGTCCAGTAGGCAATACAGCCATACTTACCGGCATTGGCAGCATTACTGCTGGGGACAACGCCTATGCTGTAGCAAGCAGGGTCACAGCAAGCTGAGCAGTGGATGCCGATGCTGTCACCATCCCTGGACCTACTAATTACAGGCAGCACTAGCATTGACATCACCTGCTGTGCTCGAGCAGCCGTCTGTTCCGCAATAAACCCAGTCATACCGCACTGATTAATATATGCAGAAAAAAGCCTTTTAATTTGGTGGACATTTTGTTTTTGCACTCGGTGTAGGTAAGAAAGTAAAACACACCATCTTCCACTTCTTTAACAATGACAACAGGAAAACGCAGATTTCAAAATAGCAGGGACATGTACAGGCTGACGGCAAGAGTCACAGGCAGCAGCAGTGTTATAGATGAGAGAGAGAGCAGGAGTAAAGAGGAGAAAGAAACAACAGGAGAGGAGAGAGATAAGACAGAGCTAAGTAGAAAAAAAGGAGAGCAAATCAGATAAAAAGAGAAAGCAGCCATGATGTAAAGAAGAGAGAAAAGAGAAAATAGAATGAAAGGATGTAGAGGACAGGACAGAGGAATAAAAGCAGACAAATGATACAACGGAGACACAGCTAATCAGTTCTAGAAGAGTGATAGTAAAGAGGCATGATCGGGGGAAGAGAGAGCAGAGCATGGATAAAAGTGAAGAGGAAAAAGGGCAGGGCTAGAATGAATAGAGGGCAAATCAGAAATGCAGGGAATAAGGTAACACACCAGGTGTGACAAAGATGATAGAAAACAATTAGCGAGTTGAGAGGATAGACTCTTAGAGCAAAGACTTATGAAACAGACAACAGATCAATGTTAGAAGATAGAGACTGAGGCAGTGAGAGTGTTGAAAGTGGGGCTCACCGGAGGAAGAAGTGAGCTGTGGCCTCCTTGGCAAAATGTTCAGCACCTGCACTTCAATTCAGAAAGCCCACTCACATACAGTAAATCTATGGGGGCAAGGGAACTAGTCAGCCTCTACCTGCCACCCAGAGGGCAATCGAGGCCTGTAAAGGGGCGGATCAACAAATGAGATGGGACGAGAAACCAACGAAGGAGACACCACTATCGGAAGGCACAAGTCTGCCAGAAATAAACGGACTCCAAGGCTTTAAACACTGGGATACAATCAGGATCTCTCGTTTGGGAGACATAATTAGAGAGGAAACATTGCTCTCCTTCGACACACTCCAATCCAAATTCAAATTACACAATTCCCAGAGGTACATGTACATACAGCTACAGCATGCCTGGAAAGCAGAGACGATAGATCCCACTACTTTCCCAGACTTTGCCCCGCTAGAAGGTAGACAACTGCAAGAAGAGATCTCTGACAAAGTAGCCTTATGGACCCATATGACACTAATCAACAACATCCCAGACAGGCTAACAGACCTTAGAACCAAGCGGGAAACCACAAAGGGACAGCTATCAGACATTGACTGGGAGGCTGCCCTTATGCACCCGAGAGAGGTCGCGATCAAGATGCAACTACACTTGGTACAATATAAAATCTTGCACAGAGTATACTTCGACAAAGTGCGCCTACACACCATGAGAAGAGCGGACACACCTAACTGTATATAATGCAAAGCAGAACGTGGCACCTGCATACACACACTGTGGGATTGCCCCTCAATAGAGAAATGTTGGAGACAAATACTGAGGCAACCGGGGGAGATAGTGGAAGCCCGCCTTCAGAGAGATGCTAAGTACGTACTATTGGGTATTTCTGTGGATGTTGACCTCCCCGGTTATAGACTTTGGTTGTGCAACCTGGGATTGGTGGTGGCTAAGACAGGGGAGCCCCGGACCTCTCCACTTTAGCGGAATGGAGGGTGGGTAGGGATCTGTACATGGTCGCGAAAAGAGTGACATATAAGTGTTGTAAGTAGTTTAGGTAGGCAGCAGGGCACATCTTCAAGTTATTAAGATAGATTTATTAAGTTATACAAGATAAGACAGCAGAGCAGTCAACCTCACAGCTGACCAGACCATCAACTGCCAAGGCTGGAATCTTCACATACTAGATAGAATACTTTTAGGTACTATGGGAGATTGGTAAGATAGAAACATTAAGAAAGGACTACTGACACCAAGTAGCCATATTAAATGAAGTACAAATATACAACAATAAGGCTCGTGGCTGACCCAGAAAGTTCACAAAGATCTGGACTCCATGGTTGAGACACTATGGTCTTGAGATAGAAACTGAGGGGATGAGAAATGGCCGCACACAGACATGAATTAAATGTACGGAAAGAGAAGAGACTGGGAACAAACCCCCTTGATCTGGAGACTGTGTAACAGGAAAGGAGGAGATATGCAGCTCTCACCCCACCTCAGATTTATTTATCTATCCATTTATTTAATCTTTTGAAGTCTTGTATTTCTACTATCCCTACCCTTTTACATTGCAACTTATATCAGAAATGTAAAGCTATTGCATGAAATGTGCACCCCCAACTGCTAGCTGTTGTTAAGTTAATACAAATAAAAACATTTGTAAAAAAAATAAGTTATTTAGAAAAGAAATTTCTTATTGTCAGAAACAACAAAAGAATCAAAAGTTCAGCAACCTGGACGTTTCTTCTCCGAAAGCCCCCTATTATCACTACTCACGGGTTCCTTAAGGTGTGCACACTCTCACTTCCAATACACACTGGAATATCATCGGCCTCAGAGTATCTAACATACATAACCAGGCATGATGAATGAAATTTGACCAGCTTCTACATGGTTCAATAGAGCAAATTGTAATAAAGTGGTTTCTTTTGGATGCAGCTGGATGCACAATTTGTGAAGCGTATACTTGCTGCAAGGTCGATCCCTCCAGAGATGTAAAGTTGTTACTCCAGAAACTGCACTCTTTCCTTCTGACACTTATAAAAGCATGAATAAGTTCGACAGTTCCATTTCGATGTGAGCACCTGCATTGAGTTCTAGATCAGAATTCGAGAGTACATTGAAGCAATTCTCTTTGTTTATAATTTTCAAACACTCCTCTAATTTTACAGTATTTGAACCTGGTTAACCCTCCACCCTTAGCTAGGATCCTCACAGGATCTAATCCTTCCAAATTCAAGTAAAGTTAACTAGTATTTCAATTCTGGCCATTCTTAACTGGTTGTTTAATACATCATTCAGGCATTCAGGGGTGTCTAGAGATTCCCAAGTTGGTGGTAGACACAAAACTGGTGTTTCAACGGTCTTTATGATCTCCCACCACATTTTAAACCTTCTCTTTAAAGCTTTGAATCTCACCTTTATGGAGAATATGAAGGCTAAGATTCTGTGTAGATATCCCACACATGGTCATAGCGGTTCCCCGGACTCAATCTCACCTCTCAATACTGAGAATGACGGAACGTTCTTGATTTAATATCCCGATTAATATAATTGAACATTTCCCATCCACCCTTCTTTAATGATCTAGAACAGTGGTTCTTAACCTTTTGACTTCTGTGGACCCACACTTAATCATTACTGGAATGCCGGGACCCCACTGAATCATTATTGAATTTCGAGGACCCTCACTGACGCAACCCTGCATCACATCACATGATCCGATCTTTCTTCAATTACTTCTTTTTTTATTTCTTGTTTTACGAAAAGGTTTATCGTTTAAGGTATAATCATTTCAAATCATATCCAATTTCATTATGAAGGTCAGGTGGTTCACCATACCCAATGCATTTCGGGTCAAATACAAAGACCCTTCATCAGGGACCTATAAATGAAAACAAATACAGGACCTTAGCACTCAGGTTCATGTTACAAACACATCATATACATGTACCAAAAGGACAACATTAATAGGGGAAGTGCTTCAATGTGAAAGGAAAATAAAAGAAAAGAAAAAGAAAAGGAAAAGGTGAAGGATTGAAACGGTGGCCTCGAAACGCTATACAGTGTAAAACATGAAAGTGAGTGATTATATCAAACAATGTGAACGCAAGGTTGCCATGATGCTAATGAGATGCAAGAGCCTCGGGACCCTTTACGGTGAAAAACGAGATTAAAAAAGCTGATGTTGTGCCATGTGTTCGTGAGGTATTGAGCGCTAAGAGAGTGCCCAAATCGAAAATATATCTTGAACTCACAAGTGCACGGATACGGGGACAATCGGTGCCCAGATATCTCACAGACAACTTACTTAGCTGAACGCCGTAACGTTAATCACACTTCCGGGTAACGAAGCTGTGAAAGCCTCTCAACCAATGCTATCGCTTGTTTAACACACTGACCCTGATCACATGATATGAGTGCGGCGGCTACACAAATGGCTTCTGAATCTATGGCAATCGGGAGGCCGATGCGAAATGAACAAAATTATAAATAAAGATGATTGAAAAAGGAAAAGCATGGAATTAACGATTGAGTACAGCGGACTGGATATCATACAGTGTGAAAGACACAGTGAATGTATATATGCGAAATATAAAGGCGTATCGTGATGGAGAAACAACGAACGCAAGGATCCCAAATAACAGTGACATACAATAAGAGTGAACTGAAAAATAAATAAAAATCAATAAAAATGAATAAAGATGAATAAAGGGAGAATCCACAAACATTCATGATGTAAATAAAAATAGTGAAACAGTATCATTCTGTATATACGAGACTTCCAGGGGGAGGTCGGATAGGCCATGCTGTAATGCTATGGTAGTTCATATAATATTAAAGAAAGCAAGAAAGTTCAATACTGTCATTCATCCCAGCGGGGTGCAAGGAGTTAAGTTTCTTTATCCAAAAGAATTCATATTCTAGTCGCTGTTTAGTAAGATCCACGTCACAGCGCTGTGGAAGTACCTCTAGTATGGTGAATTTAATTTGAGATATCTGGTGTTTGGCTTCCAACCAATGTGTGGCTATAGTAGATTTGCTGTTCTGTAAGCGTATGTTACTTTTATGTTCTGCCATTCGAACTTTGTTTCTCCTCTCAGTTTAAATTTTGCTGCAAGGGCATTTAATGGCGTACACTACGTTTCTTACGTCACATGTGGCCGAATATTGCAAATTGATCTTATAACCTTTGGTAGGATGCATGAATATGTTGCCCACGATTGTAATGATTTCCAAGCAGGTTCCGCAGGAGCGCCAGGAATCCGAAGAGTAATGCTCAGCCTTCCCCTACGGCCTTCCGACTCTATCAAACACTAGAGCATCGAAAGGCTCGCCAGGGGAAAACAGGGAGACAAAACAAGGAAAGGTTGGGGGAGAAATAATAGAGCTTGATGGTGGTCTTCAGAGTGGATGCGTGGCAACTCAGAGTGGATACTTGTCAACAGGTAGGCTGGAAAGGAAGATAAGTATTACAGTCTATCTTTGCTAACCACAATATAAATATACACCATGTCTATGATACATATATGATCACTACATACCACATTTGTTTGATTGTACTGTAGAACTGATAAGTAGGATATAATAAGGTGTTCGTCTTGAGCTATTACAAAGATGACAAAAAACAATAGTAAATAACTCCTTCTAACTCTGCGCTGGTGAGTGTCAAGTATCTAAAGTGTAAACTCTCACTCTGTATGTTCTAGGAGGATTCTGGTAGAACATCCAATATTCCTGTAGATATGGTAATGAGCTGGAGCCAACACCATGAATCTTGCATTAATATCTGTTAAACAGGACATACATTCAGGTCTTCCACAATAGTCACAAAATAAATATATGTATCTTAAGGCAGCGCACAGCGCTGTTACCGTGATTCTGTGTAGAGTCGCCTGAAATATGCACCACACTCAGGTCCACGCAAGAACCCCAGAATACATATGTAGCTGGCCAAGGAATGGGTGAAATGAAGACGTGCACAGGAGAATCCAGCAACAAGTGAGGGATGATATAACCAAAATAGCAGTGCCCAGCCGGATGGCGGAGATAATCCCGGCCGCCGGGCGAAACACCAGGAGGAAATAGGAGGGGAAGAAAGGAACCTAACTATCTAAAAAGAACTGTAAAGGAGCCCAGCCGGATGGCGGACTACAAACCCGGCCGCCGGGCGGAGCACCTGAGGGCAAAAAGGAGAACAGATGCTGAACCCAGCCGGATGGCGGAGAAGATCCCGGTTGCCGGGTGGGGCTCAAGGAAGGGGGAATTATCAACGATTACAGCAAACACTGTAACCACCTCACATATGGACGTCAGGAGGTGGGACGTCACTTAGTCACAAAGTCCGCTGAAGGAGCAATGGGAGCCGAGCCCACAAAACCTTGACGAGAGGGCAGGAATCACTCCAGAAGCGAAAACGGAACCAAATCACAAACCGGAAGTCAGGCAATGCAGAAACGGGACGAAACCTAAAACGGAAGGAGCTAGACGCAAGAACGTAAAGCGTCGTTCTGTTGTTCTTGGCGTCTTAAATAGTAGATACAATTAAAGGTACAGTGTCGTAGGGAAGTAGGGGCATGAGAACGATAACGTTGTTGCAATGTACGCAGTTTTGGCATTTAGACATTCCTTTGTGTTCGATTACTTCTTTTTTGAACGTGGTCAGAATTTCTTTCAAATTTTTAGATCTTTGGAAAGCGAAGGTAATTTGTTCGCTATACAGATTCTGTAGATCTGGTTCTGTTGTTATGAGTGCCCAATGACAGTTAATTATTCTTTTGATGTTTGGGTCTCCGTTGAAAATTTTAGTACACAGACGGTTTTTTTCTCAGCTTTATGAATGGATGATTCAAGTAGTTTTTCTCTGGTTAATCTATTGACTCTTCGTAAGGATTCTTCCAACACTTCTTTGGGGAAACCTCTTTGGGAATATTTCATCAATTGATCGTTGAGTGATTCTTGCAGAATTTTTGGATCGGAAGTGTCTTTTTGAGTCTCATGAATTGAGATGTAGGCAGATGTTTTTTCAATGTTTCAGGATGAAAGCTTTGGAATAGTAAACTGGAGTTTCTATCTGTTGCTTTTTGTGTACTCTAGTATGCAGTTTGTAATTTTCAATGTTAATTTGAACATCAAGGAACGCTATGGAATCCTTATTGATAGTATGTGTGAATTTGATTCTTTCATTATAGGTGTTGATCATGGCGATATTGTTTTCCAATTGTTCCTTGTTGCCTTTCCAAATCAGAAAGATGTCATCGAAGTAACATTTGAATGTGATTAAGTTATTTGTCCATTCTTGATTGTTCAATATGTAATCATTTTCAAATTTGCACATGAACAGATTGGCATACGATGGTGCCCCCCAAAGCCCATGGATGTTCCGTTGCATTGGTTGTAAAAATTGCTCTGCCATTCAAAATAGCTGTGGTACAATGCGAAATGCATTAACTCAATAAGGAACACTTTATTGACCTCTAGATCTTCTTCTTTCAATAAACTCCATTTTAGGGCTTCAAGGCCCTCATTGTGTGGAATTGAAGTACTAAAGAGCGACTAAAATCTGAATTCGTTTGGATAAAAAAAACGTAACTCCCTGCACCCCGCTGAGATGAATGACAGAATTGAACTTTCTTGCTTTCTTTAATATTATATGAACTACCATAGCATTACAGCATGGCCTATCCGACCTCCCCCTGGAAGTCTCATATATACAGAATGATACTATTTCACTATTTTTATTTACATCATGAATGTTTGTGGATTCTCCATTTATTCATCTTTATTCATTTTTTATTGATTTTTATTTATTTTTCAGTTCACTCTTATTGTACGTCATTGTTATTTGGGATCCTTGCGTTCCTTGTTTCTATATCACAATACGCCTTTATATTGCGCATATATACATTCACTGTGTCTTTCACACTGTATGATATCCAGTCCGATGTACTCAATCGTGAATTCCATGTTTTTCCTTTTTCAATCATCTTTATTTATAATTTTGTTCATTTCGCATCGGCCGCCCGATTGACATAGATTCAGACGCCATTTGTGTAGGCGTCACACTCACATCATGTGATCAGGGTCAGTGTGTTAAACAAGCGATTGAATTGGTTGAGAGGCTTTCACAGCTTCGTTACCCGGAAGTGTGATTAACGTTACGGAGTTCACCCAAGTAAGTTGTCTGTGAGATATCTGGGCACCGATTGTCCCCGTATCCGTGCACTTTTGAGTTCAAGATACATTTTCAAATTGGGCACTCTCTTAGCGCTCGATACATCACGAACACATGGCACAACATCGGCTTCTTTAATCTGGTTTTTCACCGTAAAGGGTCCCGAGGCTCTTGCATCTCATTAGCATCATGGCAACCTTGCATTCACATTGTTTGATATAATCACTCACTTTCATGTTTTACACTGTATAGCGTTTTGAGGCCACCGTTTCAATCCTTCACCTTTTCTTTTTCTTTTCTTTTATTTTCCTTTCACATTGAAGCACTTCCCCTATTAATGTTGTCCTTTTGGTACATGTATATGATGTGTTTGTAACATGAACCTGAGTGCTAAGGTCCTGTATTTGTTTTCATTTATAGACCCCTGATGAAGGGTCTTTGTATTTGACCCGAAATGCATTGGGTATGGTGAACCACCTGACCTTCATAATGAAATTGGATATGATTTGAAATGATTATACCTTAAAGGATAAACCTTTTCGAAAAAAAAGAAATAAAAAAAGAAGTAATTGAAGAAAAATCAGATCATGTGTTGTGTTTCTTAAAGTATTGAAACAAGAGAAGAAACTTTGTTTTCAAATTGAATGCGCGCATTCTCAGTGATTAGAATATCACACTATTACAGATTCATTGAAGGCACTGCCAGACACAGTGCGACAAGAATAGCGTCAATTGAAAGTTCTCAATATTAATTCAAGATACGTACGTACAAGGAGTGCACGGAGATAACATATTGTGCAACCCTGCATCAAACAGTACTCTTTTTCATTATTTTCAAAACGAAAATCCCCAAACTGAATTTTCTTTTTGAAAATAAAAATAGTAATGCTCCCCTCACCATGGGAGTCATCTCCCATGTCTGGGGAACTATTAATAGTTTTTTACTGCCCCTCACTCCCAGGGTTTTCCTGGCAGTGATGGACAGTACAAAAATGGCTACTTGTTCACCCATACTAATGGGGTGGGCGTACATGTAGCCATTTCTCCGACAGCCACCGGCCATTAGAAAGGATTGGCTATAGCGGTGATGGAGTATTCACCGCCAAGCCAAACCTAAGGTCTGTCCACATTTAAATTGGGCTGGCGGACCATCATATTGCCAGTATTTATTCTAATTTGCGACGGACTATACATACTGCTAATATTTAAATTGGACCCTTAATTTTTAGCCACCAATTTCAAATTCCTTCACATTCATAAAACGTTTTAAAATGAGCCATTTTATATTTTGCATCTTCATTTATGAGTTATTAATCTGTTAGTATTATTTAATTTTCTAAACAATCAAGGACCCCATGAGCAGGCTTCATTGACCCCCCCCCCCCAAGGGGGCTCATGCCTTGCAGCAGATTTCTTCTTTTATTGCATGGCTGTTTAGTTGATGATGGGTTTTTTATGCTGGGAACTGTAACAGATCTGGATGATGGACATGACCCATAGCAGTTTTGTTGTATCTATATTACTATGCAGCATGTATAAGCTGCAATCAGCTGCCTTACATCTGCTTGTTATTATATTAGTAGTGTGGGCCAGCAGGGATATATATATTATATTTTGAGCTCCCAGTTTTATGGTATTTTTTTAACATTTCCATCTGTATTCATCCATATTTATTTTTTGGTCATTTTATCTGTATTTATCCACATTTTATTTTGTCTGCAAGCGAAAAAAGAGACTGCAGCTATTCTTTTTTCACATTTAAATAGGCAATGCATGCTTAGTTGTTATAGGTTGTGATAGATTTGTGTAGATGGGTAAATGGGTAACTGCTTTTAACAAAGAGATCCTTTAGTTACTAGCATCTAATACATTGCAATCCTTCTAATATAGCACAATGAGCTAAGAAGGACCATGTAACCCTCACTATCTTATGTAACACATCCTACACATTGATTTACACACATATGATTTATTGTCTCAGACACCTGCATTGGGTTGTGTAGAGCTATAAAAGAAATAAAACCAAAAAGTTGTATTTAAATTGTTATTTGTGTAAATACTGGGACAGACCAACACATCTAACATTCCTACAGCTCATTCATATCTCTTCTATTCAGGGACTGGACAAAAGCATGCCTCTCTTAAGTATCTGTGAAGTGATAAGCTGTATGCATTTGTTTTATCTCAATGCTTTTAGGTGTGCTTCTCTCCCTCTCCCCCTCATAGCTCCCGGCCAGGATACTTAAACAAAAGGAGCCCTGATTGCCCCTTAATGTCGGACTTTGTCGTTAGCTGGGCAGAAATCCGATAAGCTCTCCTCGCCTGTACTTGGACAGGCTCATCTTCTACCAACAGATAGCAGCAACATCAAACCTATTTATTGCCATTTTTCCATTTCTATTTATAAATACTGACAAAGGAAAAATATTTTTCCGTCTGTATTTATATGCAAAAATACATTTAAACAGAAAACTGGAAGCCTTAATAATGTTTTATTGTTAATTGCATTTATATAGTGCTTACTACCCTGATGAGGTGTTCAATTGCTTTACACTGGGCAGCATGCTGCTCCGGTACCCAGGATTAGTGTTTTTTTACTGGTTATTGTTGGGTATTGGGAGTAGTCTTGTGCTCTTAAGGAAAACATTCTATGTATTTACTCCAGCTTCTATGTAGTAGAGTAGTACTAGGAACGAAATGCGATTTTTGATGGAAGGGGATATGTGAACTCATGCAAATGGATGGTGGTATTAAAAGAATAGCTACACAAAACTTGGTGTTGTTAGATTTCAGGGATTTAACATTCAAAACAGAGATTGTGATCTTTGAGATGAGGTATGGGCAATTTTCAGAATTACAATAGGGATTAAGGTGAACATGCATGTGGCTTAGAGTAGGTTGTGTTCATAGAGAGGAGGCATGCAGAGGATGCCAAGTAAGTAGAGGTTCACTTCAAAGATAAACTAGAAGTTATAAATCAAATTGGATTTTCGTGTGAATACAAAGGAGGCTTTTTGAGACTACATACAATCATGGGTTGCAAAACTATAGAAAGAAACAACATTATTTGCATGTGAGATAGTGCTTTATTATGTACTTTAGATAAGCTCTAGACTCGAGACACAGTCTATCCCTGAAGGACTACTGCCAGACTAGCTGAACAGTACCCTCTCTAACTTCCAAGGGCTTGTCTGAAATAGGAAGAGATGTTGCTGGATTTAGTGAATTATACTTTCTGATTGAAATGTTTCCGGATGCAAAAATGACTTGCTCATAACAAGTCAGTCTGCTGTTAGTTAAATGTGGTGTTCTAATCAACAAACTTTCTGAGTGAGGAACATATACAATTGATGTATGCCCCATCACTCAGGGGTGTGGAATGTAATAAAATATCTACTTGTCCATGGGGCAGGTTGCTTCATAAAGCTACTTGTCCTATAACAAAATCCACGTATCCCTTTGGTGCCAAGTAGTGCATAGACAAATTATGGCAGCAATCTTGTTACATAGGAACTCTGATATAGCCTCTCTGATTATGCCAGGGCTCATACCATAGTTGCGTTTGAATACTTGCAATCCCCTTATGTTGCCAGGTTTCCGCAGATCTACATACTGGGGCTGAAGGTAGTGGTGAGCAATAGTTCTAGGTTTAGAATGCCCTTTTGAGTCTGTGCAAACCTACCAACTTGCATGTTTTAAGGCTTTCAACAACTCTTCTCAAATCTGTTCCCATACTGAGCAATGTTGGAAATTTCCTCCTTGCAATAGCAAACGTAAACCTTCTTCCAGATTTGGGAAAAAAGTGGTTGGAGGGAAAGTGAACTTGCAAACACTCAGATTTTCGCATGAGCAAATCTACACATGCATATTTGCTCATGCTAAAATGCAGTTCATAAATATTTTCTAGGAATACTATTTCTTGACCTACATCTGTAAATTCTTGGGAATTCACGAAAGCCATATAGCTGCACTTACTGGAAGGACATATACCATGGGTGCACTTTTGAGACGTTCTTTAATAATTGGGCCCCATATTTGGTCTGGCGTTGACCCTGACCTTTGGAGTTTATTAAAATTCTGTCTCTCTCTGTATCGTCTGGCTTCACTGTGAGTGACAGCATTCTTCTCTTTCACAAGGAGCATATCAGCACCCAAAGTAGTTTTGTTCAGTGCCAGTAACTGTGGCAGTGTGTGCTTTTTGAGACCAAAAATTACTTTTGCTTTTGCCAATGTTTGTTATTATGGTGAGCGCCTGGCAGCTCCCACACCAATAAGGTTTTACAAAAACCATGCCAAAACAAGTCACACATTGACAAAACTAAAAAGCTGACCACCAATTTCAGACTTACTGGCTTTGCCAATGCTTGTTTATTTTTGTTTCCCATAATCTTATTGCAACTGGTTACACTGATTTTCCATTATGAATATTTTTGGGAAATACTAGCATGTATCAACACGTTACTAAATGATGCTGCAAAGAAAGGGTACCTAACATTTTACAGTGGTTTAGCTAAATGTTTTTTTCCTGCTTTTTTACGAATATTTTATTTTGAAAGCATAGAAGCAATCTTGCTTTCAAGCTTCTGCAAATATTTGTATCAAATCAGAGAGAATTCTGGGCGCATTATACATAGCCTCATATAGCTAAACTTTGAAAATGTGTGTACACATTTTTATACTGGAGCCCCTGTCAGTAGTGCAGGCAGAACTCACAACATTTACTTAGAGCGCTCACACTAATAATAAAGGCTTTCAATTAATGAACCATAAATACAAATTTGAACAGCATTAATATAGGGACAAAAATATTACCCTAACTGCAAGCAGTGCCCTTCCCTGATCCATAATGTGATACTGCAAAATGGCAGCCAAAGGGGTTGTGCTGCAGGGGATTGGGCATACTTGTCCCAAGGACAAAATACACATGAAACTTGTTGCCCTTGACCCCAAACAATATGTCCTGGGGGTCAGGCTATAGGATTTCAACATCCCTGCATCACTATTTCCTTCACTTTGTTCAATGGCAACACAAATAGCTACAACCAATTTCATACATCTTGGAAACCTTACAGCTACTAGATTCAATACAGCCGACGGTACAAAGTCTCTTTCAATTCTTTAAATGCTTCAGTACATTCTCTGTCAAATGGTCCTGGGCATTGTAATTGTGTGTCAGCCTTACTAAATGCCTTACAATCAAGGAAAGGTTTGAATCCATTGATGGCAATAGCCAACAATTCCAAAACACATCCAAACTTACCTTAGGATGGTTGGTTGGCTCATTCTTAGTTCTTAGAGAAGGAATCGCTCCTCCACCCTTCTCAGTCAGGGTTCCGATCGGGACATTCAACCGAATCAGCTGTTCTGTATTCTACCGAACAGATTCAGAAGATAGTGGATGAGGGAGAGACAGCAGCGTTGGTCCTACTGGACTTGAGTGCAGCGTTTGATACCGTGCTGCACTCAACACTGCTGTCTCGGCTCTCAGACATGGGAGTAAAAGGCCCAGCTCTCACCTGGTTCCAGTCTTACCTCACTGACAGAACTTTCCAACTTCACTGCCCACCCTTTAAGTCATCTCTTTGCAATGTGAGCCATGGGGTTCCACAGGGCTCCAGTTTGAGCCCTACTTTATTCAACATCTACATGGAGCCCCTGGCACACATTGCGGAAGAATTTGGGGTGGGCATTGTCAGTTACGCCGACGACACCCAGTTGGTGTTCAAAATAACGCCAGACAATAGAGACTCAGCTGCCAACTTCTCTAACTGTATGCTATCAATAGCGACGTGGATGAACACCAACTGTCTCCGTTTAAACGGAGATAAAACTGAGGTATTGATAGTAGGGAAAGATGCCTCTGTTTGGTCCCAGGCTTGGTGGCCTAGCGAACTAGGAGAACTACCGCTGCCTGAGGAGACAGTGAAAAACCTCGGAGTCATGCTTGACGCCGACCTCTCAGGCAAAGCCCAGGTGAACAAAGTTACAAGCAAATGCTATGGCACCTTAAAAGTACTCCGTAAAGTACTCGATCTTCTGCCAACCGAAGCGAGAAAAACCATTGTCCATGCATTAATATCTCCTCACTTGGACTATGGCAATGTTCTCCTACTCGGTCTAAATCAAAAGGGGCTGCACCAGCTACAATGCATACAGAATTCAGCAGCACGACTGGTGCTTGGTCTCCCTCGAATATCATCTACTAAACATGCGCTTGCCAAGCTTCACTGGCTCCCTATTAAAGAGAGAATTATATTCAAGGCTCTATGCTATGCACACCACATTGCTCAAAACAAAGGCCCTGGCTATCTGAGAGATCTCATTACCATCCATAGGCCGATCAGAGACCTAAGATCGTCGGGCATGATGCTATTTAAAACCCCCCGCATCACAAAAGCTAAGATGGGCGGAAAATCCTTCCGCTATCTGGCCACCAAATTCTGGAATGCTCTGCCAATCCATCTGCGGATGGAGCCACCTGAAATGAGTTTCAGAGCTAAACTTAAAACTCACTTATTCCCCAGATACTAACCTTAGCTCCTAGGGTTCTTGCTCTTTCTGATGGGTTTGCATTTGCAGTCAGCGCGGGGACACACAGTTTTGTGCAGCCAGGCGCTTAATAAATGCTTATTATTATTATTCTCAGAATTGCAGAAATGTGTTCTGTTGAGACTTTCCTCATACATTTTTCAATATGGTGTTTAATATAGATCACCTCTTTTTTACAGTACTGCATTTTTGTTGGGGAGACCTTGTGCCCACTGTCAGCTTGATGATTTAACAAAGCAATCGTATCAGGTATACAGACCTCCTTTATTTTAGATGCCACTAAGAGGACATCTATGTATTGAACAAGGACTGAATTGCTAGGCAACCTATCATTTTTTAGATCTTTCTTCAGTATATGACTAACAGTTGAAGAGCTTTCACTATTCCCTTGTGGAATTCTACACCTCATGAGAACTTTACCCTGAAATGGAAATGCAAATAAGAAGTGGCTGCCCTTGTGCAAAGGAATAGAAAGAGTGCTTAGTGTAAGTCAATGGCTCTATACCATTCTGCATATGATAGTATCTGGAACAATATTTCTGCTGGATTCGATACATAGGACAATATGGGATGACACTCTTATTATTCTTTTTTCAATCTTGAACTATTCTCCACTTACCAGTAGGCTTTTTTATTCCCATCATGGGAGAGTTACAAGGACTACCAAGTACTTGCAGAAGGATTTCCTAAGGTTTTGACGCATTGGCGTCCTAAAAGTGGCGCAGTGAAATCTTACAGATTTTAGTGCGCCACTCCAACAACCCTTTCTTGCGGGGGAACGCCCACCCTTCATACATTATACCTGAAGCAGGTATAATGTAGCGCTGGGGTTTACGAAGTGACGCATGTGCCTAGATGCGTCACTTCGTATATATATATGACGCAACATGGCACATTATTTATGCCGCTAACGGCGGTGTAAATGTGACGCAGGCCTTCATAAATATCTGCAAAAAGAACAATTGATGGACAGAATGCAGAACAATGTCATACATTCACCCCAGTACAGAGATATGGGCCTACATCCATCGTTTGTTTGCTCACCATGCCATTCCAGTTTGGACCCAGCCATATGCAAATCAGTCTTGACCCTGCGCCCAATGGGAACAGTCCAGCCTGAACTGCCAGGCCAGGACCTCCCTGGACTGGAAACAAGCATCCTAGGAATGGTTTCAGGCCTTCACCCCTCATCAGCCAGGATAGTTTGACTCCAGTGGCATGGAGAGCATGAACTGCCAGGCCAGGTCCTCCCTGGACTGGAAACAAGCACCTAGGACTGGTTTCGGGCTTTCAGCCCTCATCAGCCAGGATAGCTTGACTCCAGTGGCATGGAGAGCACTGGACCCACGACTGGGCATACCCATCCCACTCGGGGAGACAAATGCAAAAAGAGCAATTGATGGACAGAATGCAGAACAATGTCATACATACACCCCAGTACAGAGATATGGGTCGTAATCCATTGTTTTTTGCTCACCATGCCGTTCCAGTTTGGACCCAGCCATATGTCAATCAGTCTTGACCCTGCACCCAATAGGAGCAGTCCATCCCGAGCTGCCATGCCAGGACCTCCCTGGACTGGAAACAAGCATCCTAGGACTGGTTTCAGGCTTTCATCCCTCATCAGCCAGGATAGCTTGACTCCAGTGGCATGGAGAGCATAGGACCCACGTCTGGGCATACCCGTCCCACTCGGGGTGACAAATGCAAAAAAAACAATTGATGGACAGAATGCAGAACAATGTCATATATTCACCCTAGTACAGAGATCTGGGCCTAAATGCATCGTTTTTTTGCTCACCATGCCATTCCAGTTTGGACCCAGCCGTATGCAAATCAGTCTTGAGCCTGCGTCCCATGAGGCACAGTGGCGTAGTGGGCAAAAGGACAATGGATTTAACTCAGATCTCTTGACGGGGCAGAATGTTTGAATCATTCAGCATTCCATCCATCATTTGTTGCAGTTACACTTTTAGCCCTAAGTGGGATGGGTATGCCCAGTGTGGTTCCCTTGCTCACCGTGCCACTGGATTCAAGCTAGCCTGGCTGATGAATGGTGACATACTGTGAAACCAGTCCCAGGATGCTTGTTTCGGTCCAGGAAGGACCTGGCTTGGTAGTTCGGTCTAGACTGTTCCCATGAGGCACAGGGTGAGGTAATATGAATTTTATGGTCAGTTATGTCCCCTATCGTAGACCCCACCGACTCCATGTACGTGCTTTAAGTACATGTATGTTCCCTCCACTTCTAGCTATGAAGACGCAAATACATTTGCGTCCAACGTTAACATGTCCTCTTTCAGATCCACCATGAATGGGTCAGATATTCCGTTCCTAAGTGTGCCTTGCCAACGTCTTTATATGGTGCACTTTTCATGTTTTACTCGCTCTGGCGAGTTAGGCCCTGATTTCTGCCATCAAGCCTTTTCCTGCCTTCTGTCTCTGAAAGCCACAGCTTGCTGCTTCCTGACCCTTGACTTACTCCCTGCGCGGCTAGCGGTGCCAGGCTCGGCCTGCCTTGCCTGCCAAGACTGTATTCAACCTTCAAGTTATTCTGCTCCGCTCCTCGAAAAATACATTCCTGTCTAGTAGTTTAGGAAAATATCCTTCCCAGCTGCAGAGCAAAGGGCCCGGCCTTACTGTCTCCATGCAAGTAATTCATAGCTTCCGTTACCATGGTAGGCCCATGGCCCCTCACGTCTCATGTAGACACGTAGTCGCACATGCACGCACTAGCAGTCAGTATAGAATAGCCTCTGCCCGAGAGACCTTTCCTTCTAGATAATACAGTTCCTTAAACACAAAATATAGATATGATTTGGGTTTAGGTTGTTCTGACACCCCAGACTTCTGTCTCCTCATGTAGGGCTAAATGTCAAGTCCCCTTCACCCTCCAGTTCCACGTCAGTTACACGTCAATCACACGTCATGCTGCTGCGCGCGCATCTCTGCCACATGTTTCTGCTGACACTGCAGGATTCTTCTATGGATCCACCCACTTGTGATACGTTTCATATGACGTTGTCTAGCACACACCTCCGTGTACGCCTTCATGCACGCCTTCTGTTACGTACATGTAGTCTTATCTCGTTTCTCTCAGCTGTTACGCCTTCTGCATCTGTCATTACTGTAATGCATTGACTATATATATGATAACCTGTCAATAAAGTATTGTCTATCCCTTCCTGAACCTTCGTGGTGATGGAACATGATTGCCTGGTTTAAACCAATTCCTTTTTAAGGAATAAAACCCCCTTTAAAACCTCAAATACCACGGATTCTGTCTCTTATTTTTGACTGAGTTATTCTTGTTGAATTTTACCGCATAAATTCCGCATAGGTAATTTAAATTTACCACAAGGGTCAAGACTGATTTGCATATGACTGGGTCCAAACATGGGTGGCATAGTGGGCAAAAGAACAATGGATTTAACCCAGATCTCTTGACTGGGGGAGAATGTTTGAATCATTCAGCATTCCGTCCATCATTTGTTGCAGTTACACTTCAGAAGTAAGGCCCCTGAGTCTTCATCTTGTATTTCAATTGCAATACCAGCAGGTGTGCAATAAAACACACACTTAATTTTGCATACCAAGTCCTTTCTTAACAGATTTACAAGACTTGAATCACACAAAATGAACAGATGTTTATTTTCCATGTTATCAATTTTAACTGGGACATTTGCTGTAACCTGAACAACAATGTGTGTCTTACTTATCCCTACAACTTGGATTTCTCTCCCCGAGAGTGGTAGGTTTGGGACTTCTATAGAATGAATTGAAGAATGTATTGCCCCCATATAAATCAAGAATGAAAGGGATGTCCACTTACTTCTTCATCAAAATACATGGGCCACTTTGGTCTGTCTCTAGGACTGCTCCAAGCTGGCAATCCTCCTCCCCCATCAGGAACCGTCATTGTGAATGATTCCTTACTGAACCATCATTTAGAAACCATGGTTTCTATTGGTACACTGCATTATAAGGCATTTTATTCATGAAGTTTTGCTCTATCACTGGAGCTGAAAGCCTTCTCATTCGAAGTGATTACTGATTCTGCATACCCTGCTCAGAATTTGAAACATTTGGGTCCATCATGGATGTATGACGTTACAACGCGTTATTTTACAACGCAGACCGTTACATCGCAATTTTTACAACGCAGGATCCATTACAATGCATGCCTTTACAACGCATGTCATTACATAGCAGATACTATTACAACGCATGCCATTACAACGTAAGTATAGGTAAGTATATCTTTTTAAAAAAAATGTAATTAAGTTAATTTTATTAATTTAATTGAATAAATTTAATGTTATTAATTTTAAAAAAGTAATTAATTTAATTTAATTTAATTATTGTAATTTAATTAATATTAAAATTGTAATTAATTTAATTTATTTAATTTAATTTAATTAATGTAATTTAATTAATATAAAAATTGTAAATAATATAATTTAATTTAATATAATTACTTTAATTTTAATAATTTTAAAATAATAATTAATTTAATTTAATTTAATTTAATTAATGTAATTTAATTAATTTATAAATTGTAAATAATATAATTTAATTTCATTAATTTAATTAATTTTAAAAATGTAATTAATTTAATTGAATTAATTAATGTAATTTAATTACTTTATTCATTGTAAATAATATAATTTATTTAATTTAATTTAATGTAATTAATTTAATTAATTTAATTTATTTAAAGTCGTGTTTTTAAAAAAAGTGAACCCTAAAAATACCCCTGTACCCCAAAACACAAAACCAAGCCCTAAAACCTAAAAATACCCCTGTACCCCAAAACCCAAACCCAGCCCTAAAACCTAAAAATACCCCTGTACCCCAAAACCCAAACCCAGCCCTAAAACCTAAAAATACCCCTGTACCCCAAAAACCAAACCCAGCCCTAAAACATAAAAATACCCCTGTACCCCACAAATCAAACCCAGCCCTAAAACCTAAAAATACCCCTGTACCCCAAAAACCAAACCCAGCCCTAAAACCTAAAAATACACCTGTACCCCAAAAACCAAACCCAGCCCTAAAACCTAAAAATACCCCTGTACCCCAAAAACCAAACCTAGCCCTAAAACCTAAAAATACCCCTGTACCCCAAAAACCAAACCCAGCCCTAAAACCTAAAAATACCCCTGTACCCCAAAAGCCAAACCTAGCCCTAAAACCTAAAAATACACCTGTACCCCAAAAACCAAACCCAGCCCTAAAACCTAAAAATACCCCTGTACCCCAAAAACCAAACCTAGCCCTAAAACCTAAAAATACCCCTGTACCCCAAAACACAAAACCAGCCCTAAAACCTAAAAATACCCCTGTACCCCAAAACCCAAACCCAGCCCTAAAACCTAAAAATACCCCTGTACCCCAAAAACCAAACCCAGCCCTAAAACCTAAAAATACCCCTGTACCCCAAAAACCAAACCTAGCCCTAAAACCTAAAAATACCCCTGTGCCCCAAAAACCAAACCCAGCCCTAAAACCTAAAAATACCCCTGTACCCCAAAAACAAAACCTAGCCATAAAACCTAAAAATACCCCTGTACCCCAAAAACCAAACCCAGCCCTAAAACCTAAAAATACCCCTGTACCCCAAAACCCAAACCCAGCCCTAAAACCTAAAAATACCCCTGTACCCCAAAACCCAAACCCAACCTTAAAACCTAAAAATACCCCAACACACCAAAACATATAGCTCAGTACCCCAAAACATATACTCCTATACTCATACTTATTTTTAAAATTACTTAAATAAATATATTTGATTTATAATATTAAAAAACATAAATAAATATATTTATGTATATTTAATATTAATTAAATTAATTAAATAATATTAAATAAAATAAAAAAAATGATATACTTACCTATACTTACGTTGTAATGGCATGCGTTGTAATAGCATCTGCTATGTAATGTCATGCGTTGTAAAGGCATGCGATGTAATGGATCCAGCGTTGTAAAAGTTGCGTTGTAATAGAAGTCCGTTGTAAAAGTTGCGTTGTAACGGTGCAATACCGTCCATCATATTTCTCTGCGTCCACATCTGGGGAACACCATCCCCCTGCATTCGGTTTGGATTCTGAAGACACCCATGTTTCTAATATTCGATTTTCCCACAGATGTGCCAAGCAGCGTTTTTTATCATTATATTAACACTCATATTAATCCCATCATTATTCACCATTCCTCTCCCACCACTTGCATTTGCATTGTTCTCTTTCCCAACACTTCACCTTGCATTTGACTCATTTTATTTATTCCAGACGGATCAAAAATTGTATTCATACTTCGCTAGCTTCAAGTTCTCAACAATACTCTTTGTCTGCCAACACAGTTCACTCTGTTGTAAGCTCTGGTTGCCAACCCACGACAAAAATGGACACAAAACCACAATACCATATTTCTCTGGATCGTTGACTCCAATGTTTTTCTTGAAAATTTGCATACGCCTCTCATAAAAGGTATGCACTGACTCTTTTGGCTCCTGTGAGGTTCTCAAAATGTTTACCCAATGTATATACTGCTCAGGAACTCAATTCTTCAAGCACTCAATCAACTGTCTGTATTATTCTAGCTACTTCCTCAGAAGGAGCATTATTAGAAGAACTCAGCAGGTTCTGCATTTGGTCAAGCAGCCACTGCCTTTCCTTTAGTCCACAGCACCTATGATATGTTTGTCAACATATGCATCTCTTTATACCATCTCTCAGGTTCTTCTTGCAACTTGGGAAATCATAAAGATCAGTCCCTGTCCATGGCAAATGCACTAAATTCCCTCAATGTTTGTCCATCAAAGGAAACTTCAAAAACGCTCTAATTTCAGCCTCTAAAGCACTTGTTGTTTCCCCTGCTTTACCCCCTGCTCCCATTGCTTTCTTTTTACTCCTTGTCCCTCTCTTCCAGCTCACTTTGTATTTCTTGAAGTTACCCCAGTCCCTCGTTTTTCTAATTCCATTTTTAATATTAGTTCTCAAAGCAATTAAGCCCATTTCTTTAATTTCATCATGATTCCAATCCATTGCGTAACTTCGTTTCACATTTTTCCTTTTCAAAAGTCACATTTGCATTCATCAGCTAGGTCCTCTAGCTTTCCATGTGCTCTGTTTGTACATCTGGCTGCGGCTTTAATAAGATATCTCATTTCATCAGCATTGTATGTCAACAACAGTCTGTTCAAATCAATATTTCCCTGTAATATTTTGCCAATGTTAATAACTTTAGAAGGCTCTTCAACCACTGCCATTCTTTCAAGTGAATCAACTTGAACCCGAGTAACAGGTTGGGCAGCCCTGCTTGAACTAGGTAACGTTGTTGTCGCCTCTGACAGTGCACTCGGTACCACAACTGTAGGAGCATGCACCGTAGTGCTATCCCCTTCCACTCCCATGGAAGGGCACGAACCTGTACCAGAGCTAGAACCATCCGTTCCTGCTGCTCTAACTGTATATGGAGAAGGTCTAGAATTCAAGAGATTATTAAAGAAAGTATTTTTTTTATCTCAAAATACTTTTATTGAAAATAAATTTGACATATACAAACAGTTTGTCACAATTCTTGACTGCTTAGACCAAAATATAATGTCTGGCTTGTGGTGGAGCACGAGAGAGTTTCTCTCTCTTTCTTTTCTTTCTCTCTCGTGCTCCAACACAAGCCAGACATTATATTTTGGTCTAAGCAGTCAAGAATTGTGACAAACTGTTTGTATATGTCAAATTTATTTTCAATAAAAATATTTTGAGATAAAAAAAAAAGGAAATACTTTCTTTAATAATCTCTTGTATTCTAGACCTTCTCCATATACAGTTAGAGCAGCAGGAACGGATGGTTCTAGCTCTGGTACTGGTTTGTGCCCTTACATGGTTGTGGAAGGGGATAGCACTACGGTGCATGCTCTCGTCAGAATCTTCATTCTGTTTTCTCCCCTCTTTTGTCTTACTTTGATCATTTATGTATTTAATTATAACAGAATAAGCTCTCACTCCTATCGTATCTTCCCTCCGGCATTTTTCTTGTCTATACCCCTTCCTCTCCAACTATTGCTTAAATGCCGATCTTGTGGTGACGTCTCCCCAATCCCAGCACAGCGTCCTGGCTGACTAGCTAATCACAGTGTGCCTTCATGAATACGGAAAACAATTGCAGAAACCTTCTAAGCAACTTTAAACGAATTAAACCCTGGTCTGTTCAACCGAAATAGGAAGGATATCACCAGATTAAAGTAAGACGAGACAAATTCCCACAATTATTAGCCAAATAGCAACAACCGCATCTTTCACGCTACAATTCTAAAATCACAGTTCACACAAGGCAGATTCCCATCCAGCGGCAATCAGCCCCGGTTAATGTACACATTGATCTGCGCTTAGGAGCAAAGAGGCACCAACCTAAATTAGGCACACAGCCTTATAAAATAAATATTGTTAGTTTCAGAAATCCTAACTGCCTGCATGCAGAAGCTATCTCTATACACTACCTTATGCAGACAAGTAAAACTGCAATAGCTTGAGATCTTGGATTTCAACAAATCTGATAATCATACCGTACAGTCCTGCCAAGTATCACGCTTCAGACGTGACACTAACGCATTTCAGCGCGGTGCTCCGCATCACCGTACTGAAATGCATTGTCACACATTTTTGCATAGTGTCAGGCTAAGCTATCACTGTGACTGAAGCGCTGCAAAGTATGTGTGTGTATGTGGCAGCTCAGCTGGCTGGCGGCGCGATGCAGGCTGCCTACGCTGAATTGCTGCTCCCGTGGGCTTCCTGCTGCTAGCTACAATGTATCTCCATCATTCAAGGATTCCTATGGTGCCATGCGGCTGAGTCCAAGTTCCTAAGGTTGCGTGCAGCGTCATGGACATACGTGTGACGGCGTGTGGGGAACGTTACGTCCGTGTGGGGAACGTTACGTCTGTGTGCGCAGGGAGTTTGTGGTCTAAGGCTGGCAGGTCTCTAGTTTGCAGGCGGAGCTGGCCGCACATGATACTAGGCCCGCAGCTACTAGGCCCGCAACGCTGCAGCTCCAACCAATAATCTGAAATCACAAATACGAATAATACATCAACAATACAGTGAATATTCCATCACTGAACCAACAATTAACATTGCATATTCAAACATCTCACAAAGTACACAACAATCCATCTCGTAAACTCATACTTCAACATTTGTTTTTATAATCCTTTTTATTGGATTTTATCATGTTACAAGTCATACAGTAATCAACTTGATCGCTTCAGTAGTACAAATTAACATTATCAGCTTTATGACAAAGGGCAGCGGAGTAAGTAATCACATAGTTGATTTGTTGATGAAGGGGGGATGTCCTTCCTATCATCTCCGCCGGAGGTGCCGGAAGGCATCGAGGAAGCGGCCGGTGGTAGGATTACTGCCGTTCTCCGGCCCGTATGACTGTCTCTGATCCAAAGCCCCCTGTAAAGGGTATCATTAATAGATAATCCAGTGTCCAAACTAAAGTTGGGGGGTGCAACTCGGGAACTATGGGGTCAGGGGGGGAAGGGAGGGGCCTGGGGTCACAGAAATCGAGGGTCAATGTAGAGGGGCCCCACGGCGTTCCACTAGCGTCGTGTACTGTACCCACTTTTGTCCAGTGATATGATTCCTAGAGGGTGACCCGGATGGAGCTGGCGTCGTGCGGAGGGGTGGGGGAAACAGGCCGCGCGGGTGGGCTAGGGTGCAGTTGATTCTGGTGCCGCCTGGAAGTCTTGCGTATGCTCCGCATCGTTCGTATGTGTGTGCTTAAAGTCAACTCATACCTCAACATACCACATAAATACAAGTAATACATCAATGTTTTTGCCTTATTCATACTTACACTCCAAATTGCTCAGGACCGCTCTTCAAATCAGCTTTCCCAGGGTAACTCCAGAGACTGAAACCTCATCAGGAGCATTTGGAGAAAAGTCCTCTATTCTCTCGGAATGGGCATTAAGGACCAGGAAATCCTTTGGGGAACCTTTACATAGAGGTGGTGCTCTTACACAACCATCCTCTGTTACTAATTTGTAGAAGTGGAACCCCATATCCCAATAATTAAAACTGTACCCCAGTATTCATAATCTGCAATTTATCTCAGGAAGTTCCACTTCAGGGGGTTGATTTTGTGTAAAAGAGCACCATACCAAACATCAATCTAGCACAGTTTCATAAATAATTGGAACCACACAATAACTGAGTTCTAGATGAGGGGAAGCGTTAAAGGGTTTTATTACAGAAACCTCAAAATAAGGCGGTACATAATAAACGACTGAATTGCCATGAAGGCTCAAATGCAGAGTTATAGAGAGTAGTCAAAATCAGAAATAATTCTAAGGACCGGATTTAAATCTTGGCAGTATAAATACTCAGTCGAAAAATGTGTAGGTGGGCAGACCTTAGGTTTAATCACGGACGAGACTATTCCGTCTCTGCCATGATTCAACCCCTCCGATGACCCTACAGTGTAAGGACTTGTAAGTAACTGTTGGGTATCGATCGTGCACTGCTGATGTGTTAATCTTAATTTTATCAGTAGGTCGTGCTCCAGGGAATCACTCCCCACTCAGGGGTGTGCGTAATGAATAATGAGTGGCATATGAAGAAATATAGTGTGAATTAAAACGCATAGGATGAATAAAAATGAACAGAAAAGAAGAATAAATATTGTTTCCTTTAAACTTGGCTGGATACACAGCATTTTGAGCCTGTGCCTAGGGAGACAGACCAAGGACCCTTGGGACTGCTACCTACAGAGTAAGGACCATCAGAGGCAGACTGCTAATTCCGCCCACTAATTTAGATGGGTAAGATTAAAGGTCAGTTTTTGCTGCCTGTCACCGCCGGGAAACCCTGGCGGGAAGGGGCAGTGAAAACAGCTAAATGCTCCCCTCGCTATGTGAGAGGACTCCCATGGCAAGAGGAGCATCTTCTTTTTTTATTTTCATAAAGAAAATCCTGCTTCAGGTTGTTGACGGACCCCTGCACCAAACTGTAAACAGCATTGACGGAAACCGTTGGAAGGGGGTTCCTGCCAATGCTTTTGAAATGATCAACAGCCTGACGATCATTTCTAAATTTGGCGGGTGACATCTCCATCAAGGTGGCGGGGTAATTTACTCCTTCACCCTAATGGAGAAATGGGTTGCCTGCCAAACAAGCATTGGCATAGCCAATAGGTCTGGCGTTTTGGACTTTATAAGTGTATAGCCAGAGCCATTGGCAATGTTTTTAAGGTATGTTGTAGAGCAGTGTGGCTGCTGTGCTTCATGCTGTAAACTTGGTGTTCAAGTTCTGCATGGTGTAGTGACATGGGGACAGTGGCATGGTGTGGAATGTAATGGTGTGTTGGTATATGGGGTTTGTTGGGATACATGTGGTTAGTGTGTTTTGCTGGGGTGTATGTGGGTGGTATATGCATCTTTACAACAACAAAAATTGCCAATTGTAATTAGAATAATTTTGTTTGTCTGCAAACTATTGAAAGGGCTATAAGAGCAATTGTAATATACATCATCTTAAAGACCAATGTAACATGTTTATAATAGTGAACTTTTAATTGAAAACGAAACTACCGGCCTATCAGTAACTTTTACGTTTATATAATTGTAATGGCAGTTCCTGCTTAAGTCAGCAAAGGGTTTTCTAATTATAAAGCTAAAATATTAGCATATAACTAGCTGCACGTTAAAGTTGGCTGCTTTGCCCATCTAGTCAACTGCTAGCAAACCATAATAAAATAACTATAGTGCTTTATATGCAGATTACTGGCAGTGGGCCTGTATCTTTTGTAAATGAATAAATCCCTGTAACAGGATATTGTGAGTTAAGCACGGTCACAAATACAAATTTTAAATAAAATATAAATTGCTTGGGAATTTAGTTTGGAAAGCCATTTGGTATGTAATATTTGTATTGGTTGAGCGCTAAACATAATATACATTTTAACAAAAACTAAATGGATAATGCTTTAAATAGAAAGTTAGTGCGGTTGAAGTGGCGTAGAGTGAAGTGGCGTTGCATGGATTGGTATTGCATTGATTGGTGTTGCGTGTAGTGGCACTACATAGAGGTGAGTGATAGGGGTAGAGTGGAGTGTAGTTGTGTAGAGTGGAGTGCGGTGCGGTGGAGTGCGGTTGTGTGGAGTGCGGTGGTGTGGAGTAAAGCAGGGTGGCGTGGAGTAAAGCAGAGTTGCGTGGTGTGGAGTAAAGCAGAGTGGAGTGGCATGGAGTAAAACCGAGTGGAGTGGCGTGGAGTAAGGTTGAGTGGTGTGGAGTAAAGTAGAGTGGCATGGAGTAAAGTAGAGTGGCATGGAGTAAAGCAGAGTGAAGTAAACCAGAAAGGCATTGAGTGAAGTGGAGTAAAGTAGAGTGTGGTTTAGTAAAGCAGTGTGGCGTTGAGCGGAGTGCGGTACAGGGGAGTGGAGTAAAGTAGAGTGGAGTGGAATAAAGCAGAGTTGGTTGGAGTATAGCAGACTGGATTTGCGTGGAGTAAAGCAGAGTGTTGTAGAGGAAAGCAGAGTGGCGAAGAAAGCAGAGCGGGTTGGAGTAAAACAGAGTGATGATGAGTGGACTAAAGAGGAGTAAAGCAGAGTGGAGTAAAGCAGATTGGAATAGAGCGGAATAGAGTAAAGCAGAGTAGAGTTAAGCAGAGTGGTGTTGAGTGGAGTGGAGTAAAGCAGAGTGGAGTTAACTAAAGCAGAGTGGAGTGGAGTAAAGCAGAGTGGAGTGGAATAAGGCAGAGTGGATTAAAGCGGAGTGGAGTAAAGCAGAGTGGCGCTGAGTGGCGTTGTGTAAAGCAGAGTGGTGTGGTGTAATGCAGAGTAGCGTAGAGTAAAGTAGAGTAGCGTGAAGTAATTTAGAGGTGGCGTTGGGTGAAGTGAAGCAGAGTGGCTTTGAGTTGAGTGAAATGATGTAGAGTGGAGTGGAGTAATGCCCCGGTTACTTACCGGTAATCTTCATTACTCCGAGTATAGTCTTCCTCGCCACATGACTTACATAGTGAGCTTCAGCTCCACACCAGAACCCTCCAAAGCAAAAAGTTAGCCTCCCATGCCTCCCATCCCTTTGATGTAAATAATTAATTTACTCTCTTAATTTCTATGCAGATAAGTACTTAATCAATAATAACTCAATCGAAATGAAGGAAAACAGAGTCCGTGGTGTAAGAGTTTCTAAGGGTTTTATTCCTCATAAAGGAATCAGGACATCATGTTCTGACCACCACACAGGATGTCAGAAGGGATAGATGAGCGCGCTGTCGTTTATTGACAATACATAGCTTATATACTTGATTTACATCATAATGTTCAATGTAAGAGGCGTAACAGCTGAGAGAAGACAAGATAACAGTATACACGTGGTGCTAGTACATCATCAAGAGGCGTAAACTAGGCGTGAACTAGGGTGTGTGCTAGAAACGTCACTGATAGGTGACGCAAGTGGGTGGCACCAAGGGGTGGTGCTAACAGAATGTTGCAATGTCAGCAGAAATCGGAAGCTTGGATGCGCGCGCAGCTGCATGACGTGTGATAGACGGGGTGCAGGGGACTTGACATTTACACTGGCGGAAAGAGACAGAAGTCTGGCATGTCAGATCAACTTGTGCTTCTATCATATCTGATATCTGATGTTTAGGAACTAAGCTATCTGGGCAGAAAGGTCTCTAGAGCAGAAGCTATTCTATACTTGCTGTGAGTGCGTGTATAAGCGCCTGAGTGTCTGTATGAGGAGCGTGGGGGCATGGGGCCTTCCATGGAAGCATGGCAACAGAGGCTATGAATTACTTGCATAGAGACAGGTCGGCCCTTTAGCCCTGCAGCTGAGGAAGGATGTTTACTGAAGCTAGCAGGCTGGAATGTATCTTCGGAGAGGAAAACAGATAACTCGAAGGTTATGGTCAATCTTGGCAGGCAGCAGGCTGAGCTGAGCACGGAGGGCCGCGCTAGAAGTAAGTCAGAGTTCACGGGTACGGGGGCTGCTTGGGCAGAGGCCCTCGCAGTCAGAAGCCAGAAAAGAGGCTCGGTGGCAGAGATTCAGGGCCTACTTTCAGCCAGGCTGAAAAACGTAGGAGTACACTTCAAAAAGACGTTGGCATAGCATACTTAGGAACGGACCATCAAACCCATTCATGGTGGGTCTGAAAGAGGACAAGTTAACGTTGGACGCAAATGTATTTGCGTCTTCATAGCTGGTACAGGAGGGAAGTTACATGCACTTTTAACTCGTACATGGAGTCGGTGGGGTACTCGCTAGGGAACACAACATGACCATAAAATTTATATTACCTCATTCCCTCCTTGTTCCCTACGGACCCTTCATGATATATCGATCCTCATAAATCGATCAGTTTGTTCTTGTAACATTATATGTTCGTCTTTCTTTCTTTGACTGTTTGAGAGGCAACTGGAATGCTCAATGCAGGATGTGGCACACAGTCCACATATCGCTGGCCCACACTGCAGGCACAGGCAACAACTGAATACTATAACAAGGCCAATGCCTAGGAAGGATAAGATCTTCCATCCCCAAGCTGTTAACGTAGTCCAGAACCAACCGGACCAAGTCCAGGTGCCTGGATTCTGATGTATCTGATTTGCAATTTTATGTAAACGGGTGATAGCTTGATAGACAGATGGTGCGTTTTGTGGAATGAAAACACAGCAACTTGACCCGATGACCTTACAGGCTCCACCTCTATCTGCCAAGATGACGTCAATCACAAGGCGATTTTGAAGGACAACAGTCCGTATAGCAGACTGCTCCTCTGTTAAGTTACCTAGAGCGGAGGCAGTTTCGTTCACTACTGCTTCGAGTGTTCTCGTTAATCTGCGTATTAATTTACTGTTTTGGACAGGCCCTAGGAAGAAAAAGAATCCTTTATTGAAATCAGTGTACTGTTCCCATGCCGTTTCTGTGTAGTCGACAAGGGGAATATCTCTTTTGGGTCTATTCGGTGCTAGATTCGTATTTCTATGGTAATCAGGGGGAGCTAGAAAAACAGGTGGCAGGAGGAAGGCAATGTAACAGGTACCATCCCAATCTGGAGGCAAACGTATGTATGCGGTATGACCACAAACAAAGTAGGAATGACTGATAGCTTTAAAGGACGATTTACCATGGTCACTGAACTCGACCACAGTAGTGCATTTACTATGACCTACGTGTACTGAACCTTTCTTGCTAACACATAATTCACCTGTGACTGGTAGTACTAACATATGGGGCAGAACTGGAGCAGTTTCAGATTCAACAGTGAGGATCATAAGGCTAATTGTGTAATTACCTAATCCATATACTTCATTTTCTAGATCAGTTCCTATTCGAGTGGGAAGTCCCTCTTTATCAGGATAACAGACGTTGAGCAGGACTAAGTTCAAGTTTCCCCAAACCCAGCCCCCATCGAAAACAGCAATATCAGGATCTAAAGAATTAATTATTTTAAACCATGCTCCACAGGAGCCATTGTGAGTGAATGGGTACGGAAAGAGAGGCAGAGCTCCCTTGTAATTCTGGTAGGGAGGGAGTCGGCCACATATCCAACAGTCTGTAGCATTATTTGTCTGATGGGAATGGTGTAACATACTAATGAATGTATTGTTGCGCAGCGCAAGTCTGTAAGAGAGTTCATGTGCGGGAAGTTCACTAAAAGTGTGTTCAGCAGAGACATTGTAAGCAGATTGTTCACGCCTGAAAATAGGCCAGTACATAGGAAGCAGAATGCTGGCAATAATAATTAGAATACTCAGAATAAACATGATTATTAGTGTCACTATGCAGTGACTACGAAGTGATTTGCAATATGTTCTTCTCTTTTCCTCTCTCTCTCTAACTCGATCTAGGGGATACATGTCAGAAACTATTTAACCGATTCACCTAGGGGAGGACTTAAACAATTAAACTGTCTGACTTGCTAGATCGAAGCTTCATACGGTAAAGTTCTTGAGGAGTCTTTTCTCTTTTAGGCACAGTAACGTCTTGTGCTTCAACACAGTCTTTGGTGGGGGTGGACGAGTCAGAGTCCTGTTTCAGTCCGTTTTTTAGTTCATTGCATAGTTTGATGTGACTCGTGTGGACCCACCCCTTTCTCCCCTCGATTTTCACGGCGGTCCTGGTGGTAAGCAGAACGGTCTTTGGAGACTTCCAGCGGGGCTCCAGCGGACTTTTCCGGTCGAAATTCCGGACGAGTACCAGGTCCCCTGGACGGACCTCATGCGCCTTTACATCGGTGTTGTCAGGGAAGGCTGCGGCAACCTGTGAACGACATGATTGGAGTGCAGACATCAAGGAGGCAAGGTAATCTGTCAACATGTTACAATCAATATCAGTGATCTTTTTCGGAACGGGCGTCCCCCACATATTCGGCGGTCTGCCAAAGACCACTTCGTACGGGGATAGCCCTGATCTCGAGTGGGCGACCATTCTCATGTAGAATAGTGCCACGGGCAGGGCGACTATCCAGTCGACCCCTTTTTCCTGACAGATCTTGGCAAGACGGATTTTTAGTGTCTGATTATGCCTTTCTACAAGGCCAGCTGCTTCGGGATGTCGGACACAGTGGAACCTCCACTGATATCCTAGCAAGAGGGAAACTTGTCTCATCAGCTCGGACGAGAACGGCTGTCCGTTATCTGAATACACGACACGGGGCAAACCGTACCGTGGGAAGAATTCACGAACCAACTGTCTGGCAGTGGTCGGAGCAGTGTAGTCTGGGACTGGGTATGCTTCGGTCCAGCGGGACAGAGCACAAACAATTACAAGGACATACTTAAATCCTCTACAGCTATTCATCTGGATATAATCCATCTGGAGGACTTCAAAAGGGTGATCGGGAGGATGAAATCCACCTTGCTCAACAGGGACACTTTTACCTGGATTGAACTGACAACAGATCATGCAAGTACGCACTTTCTGTTTTGCTGCTGCTCGTAAGTGTTTGTTGTACCAGAGATTCTGTAAACTGTCTAACATGGCTTTCTCTCCAAGATGGGCAGGACTATGTGCTGTATTTATCATGACTTGAACCATTGAGTCGGGGAGAAACCATATAGATTTTCCCTTCGTCACCCAACCTTGATCTGTCTGAATCCCTCCTAGTTCAGTCCATTTCTTTATCTCCTCTGGAGTAGCATGTGTCTGGATATCAATTACATCTAGGGCGGGATCTCTAACTGCCATACACTGGGTCTGGACTATTGTCTTTGTCACATCAGTAGTCTGGGTGTGGGTCAGTGCTGTATGTTTTGCTGTCTGGTCTGCCAGGTCGTTACCCTGGGAAACAGAATCTGTGACTTTAATATGTGCCTTACACTTCATGACTGATATGCCCGAGGGCAAATGTATTGCTTCTAACAGTGCTTGAATGAGGGGGCCATGTTGGATCTTGGCCCCATGGGAAGTCAGAAAACCTCGTTCTTGCCAGAGGACTCCGAAGTCGTGTACAACTCCGAAGGCATAGCGGGAATCTGTGTATATGTTAACATTTCTGTTCTTGGCTAGAATACAGGCTCGAGTCAGAGCGATGAGCTCTGCCGCTTGAGCAGACAGTGTGTCAATACGATGTGTTTCTTTAATTTCAGTTTCAGTGGTCACGGCGTACGCGGCCACTAATTCTCCTGTACTTGTTCTCATGCATGAACCATCCACATAAAGTGTCAGGTCTGGATTTGTCAATGGGACATCTGTTAAGTCTCGTCTAGGCTTAGTTACTGCATTAATTATTTCTATACAATCATGCGGAGCTGGATCTGTCATAACTGTAGGTAACAGTGTTGCTGGGTTCAGGATGCTGCAACGTCTGATTTCTATGTGTGGCTGGAATAGTGTTAATTCATAACCTGTCAGTCGTGCTATAGTTAAGTGTTGAGTCTGGGTTCTGTTTAACAAAACCTCTACAGAATGTGGTACTTGAACTGTTAACTGATGACCTAAAACAATTGAATCACTTTGTCTTATTGCTAACGCTGTTGCTGCTACTGACTTTAAGCACGCAGGGAGTGCTTGAGCTACTGAATCCAATGTACTAGAAAAATAAGCACAAGGCTTATGTGAACCTGCTTGGTCTTGAGTGAGGACAGACAACGCTGTGCCATCACGTTCTGTAACAAAAAGTGTAAACGGTTTGCTGTAACATGGTGTCGCTAAAACTGGTGCTTGGCATAAAACTTTCTTTAATTCTTCAAAAGCTTGTGTGTGTTCCTGAGTCCAAGGGAGGACAGTCGAAGTCGCTGCCTCCTGTGTCGTTAACTGGATGAGTGGTTTAGCTAGAAATGCATACTGGGGAATCCATTGTCTGCAGTACGAGGTGAGGCCTATGAAGGCCCGCACTTCCTTTTGTGTCTTGGGTTGCGGCATGTTCACAATTAACTGAATGCGATCGGGAGTGAGCTGTCTCCCCACTTTGGACAGCAAGTGACCCAAGTACACAACTTGCTGAACACAGAATTGTAGCTTCGAAGGAGACACCTTGTGTCCCTTGTCGGCCAGGAAATGTAAAACTGTCAGTGATGCTTTTTCACATTCGGTCTCACTTCGTGCGGTGATCAGCAGATCATCGACGTATTGTAGTAAAGCGGTGTTAACTGGCATTTGAATACAATCTAGTTGTCTTTTCAGTGCTTGACTATAGATGCTGGGGCTTTCTGTGAATCCTTGAGGTGCGCGCGAAAATTTGAAACTGCGTCCATTTAAACAGAATCCGAAGAGATATTGGCTCTCTGGATCAATAGGCACGCTGAAGAAGGCGTTCTTGAGATCAATTACAGTAAAGAACGTTGCTTCTGAATCAATAGCAGTCAAGAGAGATGATATATCGGGGACCACAGGATACTGTGGGATAATGCATTTATTCAATTCTCGAAGATCAATCACCAGCCGATATACTGGCGGTGCATTGGGATCAGTACGTTTAAGAATCGGAATGATGGGTGAGTTACAGATATTGGAGTCGGTCTCGACGACCACTCCTTGGGCAATGAGCTCTTCAATGATTTTCAGTAAAGCCGCTACAGCATCGGGTGGTAACTTGTATTGTCTGATTCTGGGTAATACAACACCTGCCTTGAGGGTAACGCGGTATGGTGTAATGTGCATACATCCTACATCAGTTGGGCCTTTTGCCCACAAGTAATCAGGTACATTTTTCAATCTGACGTCAAACTCACGAAGGACGTAATGACCCTTGAAATCCCGCAGAAAAAGTCTAACCCCCTCCGGGGAGCAGCATATTATAGCTCCTAGAGCCTTCAGTGTTTTAATTCCTAACAGATTTTCCGGACATGATTTTGTTAGCAACAGGTCTGTAACGCGTGATAATGGACCCACAGCCAGGGGAACTGGTTCTGATACTTCATTTACAATAGGTTGTCCTGAAAAACCAAGGGAAACATTTTGTGAGCCTGAGAGGGGTGCCCCTGGAACTTCGTCATGACTTATTGTAGTGCGACTTGCCCCTGTGTCAATTAAAAACTTTCTATCTTTCCCCAATACTTGACTGTGTACATAAGGACCTTCTTGATCTACAGGAATCTCGATAAGAGGCAAGCCACCTTCCCTCTCTAGGCTGTTTCATGTATATCGGGAATATTCGGGGTAAGCAGACTGGGCATACTGGTACATCTGTTGTGAGACTTGCTGAGTTGCAGCAATGGGCTGTGGCTGTGGTACTGCTACGGTCTGTGCTGTCTGTGCAGATGCATGCATGGGCTGTGTATTCTGTGTAGACTGATGCTGGTTATGGTCTTGTCTAGGCGGATGCGGTCTCTCTTTAGTTTTACCTGTCGCTATGTTATGTTTCAGAACTGCACATTCGTGTACGTAGTGACCTGGCTGCTTGCAATAATTGCATGTCCCTTTAACAGGAGCTGCAGCGTGACTTGTCTGGGTCGTACCTTTCCTGTGACTGTCGGATGGGACCGTCTGGGCTACTAACATTTTCATTTTCGTGTCTTTCATGCGCTTCTGTTCCTGATCTTGTTCTTCCCTAATTCTATTCTGGTGATATTGTAACATTTGTAACATCTGGGATGGCGTATTTGCTTGCCATGTACTCTCGACTTTATACACTCTATTTTTAACTAACGGTAGGGAATTCTCGACTAACTTTGATACAAAAAGATGTGGGTACGACTCGCTACTTGGCTGGAGGCCACTATTGATAATAAAACATTTCTCGAATCTTGAATAAAAGTCGCTAGTATCTTCATCATGTTTCTGTTTACAGGACGAGATTGCATCCCAATCCTCCTTTCTAGTTGTCAATAATCTGGGCAGGACCTGTACTATCAAACCTGGTAATGCTTTAGTTTTGTCCCCAAGGCCTAACCCTGGAACCCGTTTTTTCTCTTCGTCTTCTATTTCTGCCCAGGCAATCTTTGTGTCTCCCACCTCCCATTCCTTTTCCTTTAATTTCTCGAATATACCCGTAGGCAATAATACTTTCAACATTTTCATGATATCATCATATGTGTAGTCCCCCATTAATAACATGTCTTTAAGCTCTCTATGGAAACCTGCAGGGTCTTTATCATGGCATGGTACTAATTTCTTCATTTCTAACAGTTCTAATTTAGTCAGAGGCGTGTGCACATACACGCGTTTCAAAACCTTGTCCTCACCCATAACAGGGTGTACTTCTCGTAAGGGGTTCTGACTTTCAATACCACCCCCGCACTGCATATGGTACATTTTCCTTTCTGGAGGTGGGGCGGGGACATATTCAGGACTTACAAAGGTATCATATCTGCGTCGTTGTTCTAGAATTATTTGAACTAATTTAGTGCTTAGGCCTCTCCATCTATCCATCAGTAGTGCTTCTAGTGTCTCATGTAAGGGACCTGGATCGGAATAATGTTTTCTGTACTTAATGAGAAGGTGCTGAATCATATATACCCCTGCTAATTTCTGTTCGTCGGGGGAGAGGTTCAGAAATGTCTGTGCTACGGTGTCATCATTATATATGTCTGCATTTTCGGCCCATGATACCGCTGATCGGGCTAATTCTTGTTCATCCATAGAATTGAGTACATGGTACCCCACTCGATCTCGAAGCCGTTTATCAGTTTCCTGGAACTGATGCTCAGCAGAATTCGGATTCGTTAAGGCAGAGAAGAAAACTCTCTTGCTTTCTGGACGGATACCCTTCCTAAGATAAGTTCCCTTACCTACATATGCTATAGTGCTTGTAGTCGGTTCTAGTTCTTCAGATTCTTCTTCCTCCTCGGAGGGAACCTTTTCTTTCTCTTTCTCGTGTACTGCTATCACTGCTTTCTTAATCTTTTTATACATGGCCTCTATGCAATTTTGTCTGTCATGTTTTCCATCAGCTATATTTTGACCCCACTTGTTCAATGCATCTAATTCACTCTGATCTGTTCCGGGCCTGTCTCGTTCTCTTATTAGACAATTTATGAAAAATCGTAGTATCAGTGCTTGCATGTTAACTTTCTGTTTCTCCAGGGCATCCTTAATACTGTCGGGGTCCTTTCCCGTTTGAACGAACTCATATATTCTATCTAGGCGCTCCTTCATTCCTGCATAACATAACAAACTATCAGTAGCAGATCTTAACCGTAAAGACGCTAATATCATTAAGTCGTCCTGTCCAGGTTCTGGATCATATCTACAAACTGACATATTTTCTTTTAGTGCATCAAGACGGGATGAATTAGAAGAACGGGGGGATCTGTGCGTAAGAGGACTCTGCATACCTCTGAGATTTAATCTGTGAGTCGGTGGCGGGGTCTGGAGACCCGCGGTCGCACCTCCTGAAGCGGAAACTTGGGCATTATCTCTGTGTGTAGTCAGTATCTGAATTTGTCTTTTAGTAGGATCTGATTGAAGTGGTTTCGGCAGATCAGTTTTAGGTGAGGGAAGTGGCGGAGCTGGCGGAACGGAACTAGTCTTTTTCGGTGTCGGCTGAGAGTGATCTTGGGGGGCAGTACCACCCCCGGCCCTGTCAGTAGGCAGGGCACGAACAGGCAGATTGGTGTAAGCTGGCGCTACATCTTCGAGATATGAATTTAGGAATATGTCTTTAGTAGTCTTATGCATTACTTTAGTTGGAACTAATGGTGACGGCAAATTTTTCGGTATTTCTGAAATGGCGTCAGGGGTACCATCGGCCAAAAGATACATGTTGTTCACTTTGCCATTTTGGATACGATCTATTTGTTCTACTTTTACTCGAATTCCCTCAGTAACTAATTCGTTTTCTTGGGCCTTTTCTGATTCTTTAAGCCTGTCTTCTCTACGGAGTGCTCTATCAGCACGCTTACGTGATTCCTTACGCCAAAATTCTATGGCGTCTTTCTGAGATTGTCTAGCTTTCTTTTTCCGTAATATTTCTTCTACCTTTATGATGCACTCGGCATCCCATGTTCCGTTAACTGGCCATCGGTATCTTTCCTCTAGGTGCTTGGTATAATCTGTCCATAACTCTAGATACAAGATGGCGTCTATGCCATGCTTATTATACATGAAATTACCTGGAGTGTCCCTAGGGGGGATTGGAATCTCTTCCTCTAACATCCCTTTCCTAGTTCCTATCTGCTTTAATTTGTTAAAAAACGGCATTGTGCCTACTTGATACTGAAATGCTTGATCCTTAATACTTAATTTCGCCTGTAACTATTTAAACAAAAAAAACACAATAATGCACAAAAACAATCACATTCATACCACGACATTAATCACATGAAACATTTAAAGACATAGCTAACTTCCCCCTACTCTGAATGTACCGCTCAACGATACAGATACACTGCTGTAACAGTGCAGAAATTCGGAATACTTTATATACTGCTAAACAGTACAGATACACTGCCTAAAAACAGTGCAGACCGGACTTGCGTACCCAAACCCGTCTAGATACGACCCAGCAATGGTACTCACCGGGAAGCACGGAAAACAGAAGGCCTCGGAAAACTCGACTGGACTCGACTCGGAACTTCGGAAAACTTCGGAAAACTTCGGAAAACTTCGGAAAACTTCGGAAAACTTCGGAAAACTGGTGGGCCTCTTCACACCTCGGACCTTGCTTCCTTCGGCTGGGCTCTGGTCGGGATCCTCCGCACTCCTCACCGCCTCGTCTGGGCACTGATCGCAGTCTTCGTCACCTCCGTGTGTCAGAGGGGGATGCAGGAAATCCTGCCAGTACACGTGTGGTCCGTCTAACTGATGGCAGGGGACACGGATTGCAACGCACCTTCCGGCGCGTGAGGTGGGGGAGGGGTCCCTGTTCGGGCGCCAAAATGATGTAAATAATTAATTTACTCTCTTAATTTCTATGCAGATAAGTACTTAATCAATAATAACTCAATCGAAATGAAGGAAAACAGAGTCCGTGGTGTAAGAGTTTCTAAGGGTTTTATTCCTCATAAAGGAATCAGGACATCATGTTCTGACCACCACACAGGATGTCAGAAGGGATAGATGAGCGCGCTGTCGTTTATTGACAATACATAGCTTATATACTTGATTTACATCATAATGTTCAATGTAAGAGGCGTAACAGCTGAGAGAAGACAAGATAACAGTATACACGTGGTGCTAGTACATCATCAAGAGGCGTAAACTAGGCGTGAACTAGGGTGTGTGCTAGAAACGTCACTGATAGGTGACGCAAGTGGGTGGCACCAAGGGGTGGTGCTAACAGAATGTTGCAATGTCAGCAGAAATCGGAAGCTTGGATGCGCGCGCAGCTGCATGACGTGTGATAGACGGGGTGCAGGGGACTTGACATTTACACTGGCGGAAAGAGACAGAAGTCTGGCATGTCAGATCAACTTGTGCTTCTATCATATCTGATATCTGATGTTTAGGAACTAAGCTATCTGGGCAGAAAGGTCTCTAGAGCAGAAGCTATTCTATACTTGCTGTGAGTGCGTGTATAAGCGCCTGAGTGTCTGTATGAGGAGCGTGGGGGCATGGGGCCTTCCATGGAAGCATGGCAACAGAGGCTATGAATTACTTGCATAGAGACAGGTCGGCCCTTTAGCCCTGCAGCTGAGGAAGGATGTTTACTGAAGCTAGCAGGCTGGAATGTATCTTCGGAGAGGAAAACAGATAACTCGAAGGTTATGGTCAATCTTGGCAGGCAGCAGGCTGAGCTGAGCACGGAGGGCCGCGCTAGAAGTAAGTCAGAGTTCACGGGTACGGGGGCTGCTTGGGCAGAGGCCCTCGCAGTCAGAAGCCAGAAAAGAGGCTCGGTGGCAGAGATTCAGGGCCTACTTTCAGCCAGGCTGAAAAACGTAGGAGTACACTTCAAAAAGACGTTGGCATAGCATACTTAGGAACGGACCATCAAACCCATTCATGGTGGGTCTGAAAGAGGACAAGTTAACGTTGGACGCAAATGTATTTGCGTCTTCATAGCTGGTACAGGAGGGAAGTTACATGCACTTTTAACTCGTACATGGAGTCGGTGGGGTACTCGCTAGGGAACACAACATGACCATAAAATTTATATTACCTCACCTTCCCAAGATGGCCGACCCATTACCACCTGACCTCTATAAGAGGCGGGCCGGCCCAACCCATCAGCCTGAAACAACCAAGCACAAACATGAAGCCGATAGCTAGACAGGGAGGGAGGGTTGGGAAGACTATACTCGGAGTAATGAAGATTACCAGTAGTACCCGGGGCATTACCTCCTCTTTAGACTTCCTCGCCACATGACTTACATAGTGAGCATATACCAAAGCCAAGCGGCTTCATGGAAACTCACAGACCAGAAGGGGATGTCCATGAAAGAGGGTAAACCCAACAGACCAGTACGAGTGGAAGGACCACCCAGGAGAGAGGCATCCACGAGTAGGAGAACCAACCCGGGACCGAAGACACCGGGAAGGCTGAAAAACAAACCGGACCCCAGAGACACCAAGTGCCGCCAGGAAAACCGCCCCAACCGAAGGAAGGCAGAGACAGGCACGGGACCGAACCGCACGGAGCCAAAAGGGCAACAGCAACCAGGGCCAGAACAGAAAAATGCAGGCTTGACCAACACACCAGGGCAGCCCAACAGGCAGCACAAAGCGAGAGGGGAGCAAAAGTCCAAAGAGAGGAACTGAACGAACAGAGGGCATCCCCACCACAACGACCCAACAAAACAAATCACTAGCAGAAAGAGACAACCAGTCCGTCCAACACAGCAATACCGCAAGGGCGACCACAACCCGCGAGAGAGCCGAACCAGAAAAACAGGGAAGCGGCACGAGAGCCATCCAACAGACAGGCTAGAGCCGGAAAAATGGAAAAGGGCGCCGAAAAGAAACAGAAGGGGGGCAAACCCCCGTCACACAAAGGACCCCCGGAAGGGACCGCGACTCCAAGGAGAGAATCCAGGCAGGCACCAGGGAAAACGAACCCAGGAAGGAGCCGGAAACGACACCGAAGAGACCTGGAGGAGAACCAACCGGTCAAAGGAGAAAAACTGAAAACCCACAGGCCCGCCCACGGCCAGAATGGAGGAGAAGAGGCAGAAATAGCCAACCGGCCAGGTACGGAAACACCCCGCACAGGGACCAAGCACACCGGCCCAGGAAGAAACACAAGAAGGGAGCGAGCTGCCGAAGAGAGCACCCAGGCAGCCAAACAGACAGCCAGCCCACAAGCAGGCCCAGCCCAGCGAGACAAAGAAGAACCGACTGGCACAGGAGCGCGGCAGCAACACACCAAAGGCGTGAAGAACAGAAGGGCAGGGCGAAGACGAGTCCGAGCCATGACAAGACACCCAGGGAGCCAACAGGACCTGGGACCCCAAACCAGAAACAAAAACCAGCAAGGGAAAGAGAAGGCAGGGGCAGGACACGAAACCCGCGCCCCAAGAGGCAAAACAAGGACCAAGAGCAGCAGGGTCCAAGCCAACTACCGCCGAAGCAGACGGAGACGCACACAGGGGAGCACCACCAACCGGATAAAAAAAACCCTGGCCAGGCCAAACAAGCCCAGAAAACCAGGAAGCACAAAGCCGGGAGCCCGGACGAGAAGGTCGAAGAGCCAAAACCTGAGACCCAAAGGAAGCAGACAGGACCAGACGGACCCAGGAGACTCCTGAACCAGGCACCAAAATCGGCGCGACTCGACGAGAACAAGAGCACATAGGGCATGAAAGGCCGGAGCCAAAAAATGACCCAGGCAAGGACAGCACCAATGCGCCAAAAGTCAACAGGGGCGAACCCCACACACACCCCTGAGCACGAGGCAGGGGACAAACCCATCAGAAAGGCAACCAACAAGCCCCAGCAAGGCAGGGGAATACCCCAGAGAAGCCCAGGACCGGCATTAGAAGCCAGACGGGAAAAACGCCCATAGGGAAAACCACCGACCCAGCACAGACCGGGAATCCAAGCATGCCCCCAGGAAGGCAACACCAACACACGGGAAGGAGGAACTCAGCCGTACCAGGAGACAGAGCGAGAAGGGCTGGGGCAAAAAGAACAAAGGAAGGGCCAGAACAAAACATGACCCGAGGAAGGCCCCACCAAGGCAGCTCGACACAGAAGGGCCAGCGAGACCGTCAAAAAGCCACCCCGCAACAAAACAGGGAAGAACGCACACCCCACCAGAGAGGGGCGCCGAACCCCTTTTCCCTATTCTAAGAATAGGCACCGAGGCGAGAACCATCAGGTCCGTGGAATATCGAGCCCAAGACCCGCTAAGGCGGGGTTACCTTTCAAGAAAATCATCTTGAAGGTGAGGAACGACCAATCCAGAAACGGAAGAGTCCCAAAGAGAAGACCCCGCAGAGCCCGCAGGACCAAGGGAAGATCCCAAGCAGGAGCCAGGCACACAGCCTGAGTCCCCCGCAGAGAACCTCTCCGCAGCAAGGAATCAGACCCATCAGCCAGGAACGCCGGGAACCAGAGCCAAGGAGAGCACAGAAGGCGGACAGAAAGCAGAACAACGACATGCTTACAACCCAGGACAAGAGGACTGGGTCCAAAACCACCATACACATATGCACACCATGCCATTCCAGCGAGGAACAGATAAACACCACCAGGGAACACCAGCCACAACATGTGCACGGGAGCGTGTGGGGAATACCACATCGCACACCACTGGCAAACTGGCAACCCAAGAGCCCTCAGGAGGCAGCCGAAGCTAACACACCCCATGAGCACCCGCTGAGTACGTGAACAACACATGAGGAAGAGGGCGCAAGGGACGCCCGGCGAGCAATGGAGCAGGAGGAGGAGAAGGAGAAGAAACCACCGCCAAGGCCCTTGGCAGAAAAAAACAGACTGCAACAACAGGATCAGATGCCAAAAGCCAACCCGGAGACCATAGAAGCAGCCCGGGAAGAAAGAACAGGAGCAAACAGAGGACCGCCCACAACAGACAAGCAGGCGCCCACAGCCCCTGGAAAACCCAAAGGCCAAGCAGGACCGACCAGGAACAACCGCAGAGGGCACATAATGGCCAAAAACACAGCCCCACGAGGGGGCGTGGCTAGCAGCCGATGATGGCGGCAGCAACCTAGAGAGGCTCCCGTAGCGAGGCGGCTTCCCGCATCAATCCGCATGCCTATCCGCTCACTGCTCAGTCCGAAGAGGGTGTCCTGGGTGCGGTGACCGAACGGCGCCGGCACAGAAAATTTGGGAGCGCTTGGACCCCGGTATCGGGGCGAAACTTCATCTACGTCCCTCGTGGAAGACAGGCCTGGTGACACGAGGCGAGCATCGGTGTCGAGTGGCGGAAGTTCACCCTCCCCGGCGCAACCATCCGGAAGTAGCCGACGACGCCATCGCTCGACGTTCTTGGCTGGCGATCCTCCCCGCCGCACGCTCCATCCTTCACGCTGTGTACCCGGTGACGCTAGGCAGCTGTGCCCCTTGGCTGCGCTCGACACAAGCCGGAGGACCTGTGCAGCACCAGTCGCCATTTTGCTTGACTTAGCCGAGGCCGCCACAGCTCCGCGGCAGCCGGCGGCAATCTAACAGCGCCAGCGACCTCTGGCCCGCACCCATTCTGGGCCCCCCTGCATACCCTTCCCTCCAGCGGACAGCTACGGACGTCCGGCCCGCTCCATTATAAACTTTGTCTCACTGGACAGAAATGGCGGGGAAGGGACAGCGGCACACCGCTGCTCAGGCGAAGCTAGGGAAATATGCCTACGACAACCAGACATCCACCCAACCTGAGCAGCGCAAATCACTGGGGAAGGGCGCTGACAACGACGGGGCAAAAAAAGCCACGCTGGACGATGTACTACGAGCGCTGGAGCAGGTACAGGCCACAGTGGGCTCGACCGCGGCGGAGGTTACCCTCATCAGAGCCGACCTCCAGAAAATGAGCGAAAGAGTGAAGCAGGTGGAGGTGGTGACTAAATCTTTAATAGAAGACGTCTCCGACCTACAAGTGGCAATGGAGAGGCTGCAGGCGGACAATAAACTTCTAAAAAGTAAGCTGGATGACCAGGAGGGGCGTTCCAGACGCAACAACGTCCGTATCTTGGGGGTTCCAGAGTCTGAAACAAAGGGGGCCATGGACCTATACGTTGAAGACCTTATAAAGTCTAAACTGGCCCCGAAAGGACTGTCCAACTTCTTTACAGTGGAGCGGGCCCACCGGGTCCCGGGTGGGACGCCTACCCCGGGGGCCGCCCCGCGCCCCATCCTGGCGAGACTCTTCAACTTTAGAGACCGCGATGCGGTCCTCCAAGCAGCCAGGGTGGCACCGCCCATCCAAATCCAGAATTCACGGATTTAGTTCTTTCCTGACTACACGGCGGAAGTCACCCGTAAGAGGAGAACATTCCTAGAAGTTAAAAAGTCACTTCGCGACCAAGACCTGCCGTACTCCATGTTGTTTCCGGCCCGGCTGAGAGTGGTGGCGGACAAGAAGGTCTGGTTTTTCGACTCAGCGGAGAATGCCAGGGAATGGCTGGATGGCTGGCGCACTGTGGACCGCACCTCCAACCGTCGACGCAACAGGTCGGGAGAAGAGAGCCGGCGGGGCTCGCGTTCTCCAGCCGGGAACAGCGCGAATGGATCACCGTCACAGGACCACTTGGGAGCTGCTGGAGGCGAATGATATGGCCACGAGGGACTAACAAGTTACACCTGAACTCTACTCCCATTCTGATTCTTCACCGAGTCGTTCATGGACGCTGGCCCGGACGACCCGAGGACTGCAAAGGGACCGCCTGCTTTGGGGGACACTCTCCCCTGACGTGCAAGTACTCTGTTTCTGACATGGGATAAGCGCTCTGCTAAGTTGGGGTGGCGGGCAGTTTTGAGTCCGTTTGGCAGGGAGGCAGGGTGGGGGGAGTTGGGGGGGGGATTTGTTTGGTTTTACGGGAGATTCATGATATCGATCACAAAACGTAGAATGTACTGTGCTGTTCACTGGAACAATGCTGGGGGGGTGGGGTCTGTACCGATGGTCTCTGTCTCTAAGTTTCGATGGTGGTGGATGTACAACCTAACGTGATGCAGGCGGGAGAGACGCGACTGGGCGGCTCCTCCCTCAGGCTTCTGGCCTGGAATGTGCGCGGTCTGGGTGATAGAGTGAAGCGCGGCCTTGTTTTGTCAGAGGTTAAGCGTCATAAGCCTGACCTCATACTCCTTCAAGAGACCCATCTAATGGGTACTGCCACTAAGGCCCTGGACAGACGGGGGTATACAATGTTGACCCACTCAGAATTCTCTACTGGGTCCCGGGGCACGGGTATCCTGCTCAGAAAATCCTCCACTTTTATCACCCTTAGCACAAAAACTGATACGCAGGGCTGTTTTGCGGCAGTGATTGGTCAATGGGAAGGGCGCCCCCTGACTATAGTTTCAGTCTACATCCCGCCGTCATTGCACTCAGTGATGTTGCCTGCCCTGGGCGAATTCTTGCTATCCCTCCCTGAGGGAGACACCCTGCTAGGCGGGGACTTTAATGCCCCTGCTGACCCACAACTCGACAGGTTCCCAGCGACCGCCCTCCCCAGGGGTCCCTCCAGATTTCAGCGCTTCCTTGAGGCACTGGGGCTGGTAGACGTATGGCGACACGTCCACCCAACACTGCGACAGTACACGTTCCACTCCACCGCCCATAATAGTCTGTCCCGCATTGACAACTTCCTGGCGTTGGGGGATGGGTTACAGCGCGTCGACGAGGTGCTCATACACCCTAGGGGCATCTCGGATCACTCCCCACTAACTCTCACCATTACTTCACAAACACGCACACGCCACCGCGTCTTTCCGATGCACGCCTCTTATCTTAAGGTCCCTAAGGTCAGGAAGGCCCTGCAGACTGCCACGACACATTACTTCATGGAGAATGAGCCTACCGCAGCCTCGGCTGAGGTACTATGGGAGGCCTATAAGACCGTCCTGAGGGGGCAAGCCATAAGCTCTATAACATCACATAGACGAGAACAGGCGGCTGAACACTCGGCGCTCGAGCTCCGACTGCGCGAAACAACTGCTGCCCACGAAGCAGACCCCACTGATGACACATTGCATGCGCTCATGCTGGCCCAGCGCCTATATACAGACCACGCTCGGCACATTACACAAGGTCACATCACTGACACACAAAACCGAATATATGATGTGGGGGACAAGGCAGGGAAAATGTTGGCTTGGCTCGACAAGAGAGGGGGTAGCGTCAAGGGGATCCAACAGGTTAAGGACGAAAAGGGAAATATCCAAACTGACCCAGCTCGGATAGTGGAGGCACTGGCTGCCCACTTTGAGAAAGTCTACACCCCGGAACGGGACGTCACTGCAATTGCGGCCCAAAGCGCACTGTATGACTTGACCATCCCGGCACTGTTGCCGGAGGCGGCAGCTGAGCTTGAGGCGCCCTTTACTGCTGACGAACTGCGGATCGCCATTGGGGCCCTCCATACAGGCAAAGCGCTTGGACCGAACGGCATTCCAATTGAGTGGTTTCAAGACCGCACTGCTGTTCTTAGCCCATATCTGCTCCGAATGTACGAGGAATGCCGTGCTACGGGGGTGCTCCCGCTGGACCAACGAACGGCCACGATCGTGGCTATTCCTAAGCCTGGTAAGCCCCCGGAGGAATGCTCCTCGTACCGCCCTATATCCTTACTTAACGCGGAAAGCAAAATTCTAGCAAAACTTCTGGCAAATCGTCTCATGCCCCACCTATCTGACCTTATTCACCCAGACCAGTCGGGGTTCATGCCCCACAGGTACACCTCACTCAATCTACGACGGGTGCATGGGGTGTTGGCTAAAACGGATGACATTGGCGAACCCGCGGCCATCTTGGCCCTTGATGCAAAGATGGCCTTTGACATGGTGGCGTGGGCGTATCTCTTTGAGGTTCTCCAATACATGGGTTTTGGTCCTGTCTTCATCTCATGGATCAAACTGCTATACACCATGCCGGTAGCGCATGTGGTGGCGAATGGCCACATTTCACACTCCTTCCCGCTCAGGCGCGGCACCCGACAAGGTTGCCCTCTTTCCCCCCTGCTATTTGCGCTGTCGCTAGAGCCCTTGGCGATCCGCATCAGGACCACCCCCTTGCTTCAAGGGATTCAATGGAGGGAGGGCTGGGAGGACCGCATATCGCTCTATGCGGATGATATGCTGGTCTATCTGACGGATCCTGAACACGGCATTCCGGCTCTCTTGCGCATTTGCAATGCCCACGGAGAGGTGTCTGGCTACACCATCAATTGGAGTAAATCCGAATTGTATGCCCTGACGGGCAGCCAACCAACGGTTGGTTCCACCTGCCCTTTGCGACTGGCCGGTTCATCATTTAAATATCTCGGTATTCACGTCACGAGTGACCCGGCGGAATACGAAAGACTGAACCTAGCGCCACCGCTAGACCGCCTCAGGCGAGATGCAAGCTTCTGGACAGGATTACCGCTGACGATGCTGGGGAAAGCAGCCCTGTTCAAGATGAAATCTCTGCCCCGCTTTCTATATATCCTGGACAATACCCCTTTTGCTGTGCCCCCTAGGTACTTCAAGAGGGTGGCGGCGGTGGTCTCTGGTCTGTTATGGAGTAACCGCCCGGCGCGGATAGCTCACGCCAAGCTCTGCAAGGGCTGGTACGAGGGTGGCATCGCACTTCCTAACCTCCACCTTTACTATTGGGCGGCCCAGCTTAGACCGATCAATCAATGGTTGCACGCATCGCAATCGGACCCAGCATTCCAGGCGGATCGGGCCCAGCTGGGGGCTGGTACCCTGCTGGCCCCGCTCTACGATAAACGAAAACTCAGGTCGCTGAAGGGGCCCACTAAGATCACGGTGGCCACCTGGCATGCAGCCACCGCTGCGCTAGGATGGAAGGACACTATCACCAAGCTCACCCCACTCTGGGACTCATGTGCTCTGGGCAACCTTCGGACCAGCAAGGGGTTCTCCCGCTGGGACGACATTGGCATTTCAACAGTGGGGGACATGTGGGACCGTGGGGCTGTCATTACGTTTGACCGCCTGAAGGAACTCTACGACATGGGGCCACATGAAACCTACCGATATGTCCAAGTTCGTCATGCTCTGCTGGCGGTTATTCCGGTGGGGTCAACTCTCCCCGAGTCGTCCCCGCTAGAGGATCGCCTCTTGACCGACTACATGGTGGAAAAGGCCACCTCCCTCACCTACCGGAAACTCCTTAATAATTCCCCAGACCCGCTAGTGCCTCTTAAGGGAAAATGGGAGCAGGACGTGGGGGAGATGGATGAACATGAATGGAATGAGGCACTGGCATCCCCTAAGGAAGCGGGCATATCCTCTAGAATGAGACTCATCCAACTCAAAGTTCTGCACAGAACATATTACACCAGGACATTGCTTCACCGCATACAGCGAGCCCCTGACCCCTTCTGCTTGCGGGGCTGCGGGGAGGAGGGCACACTCTTCCACACATTCTGGGACTGCTCCCTTATACAGACCTATTGGCGTCAGGTCCTGCGCACTATATCACAGGTGCTGGAGGTCTCAGTGCTCCCAGAACCTCGTCGCTGCCTTCTCAATGTGTGGGAGCCAACTGACTTGTCCCGGCATGGCCGCCTCTGGGTAACGCTAGGAATGATGATGGCCAAGAGGGACATCGCGCAGCGCTGGGGGGTGGCGGATCTACCGAAGGCCTCACAATGGTGTGTCAATATGGACAGGGCCATGGTCACAGAACGGGCAGTGTATTTGAACAGGGGGTGCCCGGCCAAGTGGAACAAAGTTTGGTCCCCATGGAACATGTACCGAGGTGAGATTTGTGATCCACTTCCTGAAGGTGACACACTAGAATCAGACGAAGAAGAATGAATGTGTGGGGAGGGCTGAGTGATGGGGGGGGCAACACCGGGAGGGGGCGGGGTAACGGAAAGGGACGGCTCACACTGTACCTAACAAGACGAGCAAAGTGCTGTTGGCTCAGACTCTAAAGTACGCTTCCACCTAACTGGCATTAAGTTTCTTGTATCGATGGTAATGTGATTTCCCGAAGTTTTGAATGTTCTTTCTTTAGGTAAAAAACAGAAAACGAAAACCTCTTAATTCAGCATGGACCATTTGCAATTTTTCTTCACAATTTCTTTCCGGATCATTACCTTCACGTCCTCACGACCGCAGGTGCAATTATATTGTAATAATGAATATTTAATTGCTTAACGCTTCCTTAGCGGCCGGCCCAGTTGGGTTGTAGGCGACAAGCTGTGTGATAACTGTGAAGGCTCAATAAAGGTTTTCAAAAAAAAAAAAAAAAAAAAAAAACACAGCCCCACAAGAGGAACTGAGAACCACCATGTCGACAGCACCAGGCAATTCCAGGTGGAGTCCCATCCAGGTAGTAGCCCCGACCATGCCCAACAACTGAGAAAAGACAAGAAGAGTTGCACAAAGACCCCTAATCAACACCTAATCAGCAGGAACTGACCCGACATCTGAGGGCAGGACAGAGCACAGAGACACGGAACACTGAGCGCTGGAACCGGGAATGGAAACCAGACATACAGCGACAAGGATGTCCAAGACACGGCCACCGAATAGGCAGAATCAGAACCCTGGCCTGTGAGAGCTGGCGCCACCAAAGGTAAACCACCCAGTGAGCTAAAGCACCGTCTAAAGAGCGAGGCACTGCTACAGGAAACGAGTGCTGGAACCGGGAATGGAAACCAGTCACCAAGCGACAGGGATGCCCAACGCAGGCACAACAAAAAGAAACGAAAATTATGCAACAGTGCAATGTGCATAAAATACGAAATAAATACAACGTATGAAAAATAATCACCGGGGACACGGCCACAGCAAAGGCAGGACTCGAAGCCAGGCCTGTGAGAGCAGGCGCCAAAAAAGGCGAAACACTACCCATCGAGCCATAGCTCCTTTAAAGAGCGGGGCACTGCCACAGCAACAAGTGCAGGAACCGGGAAAAGGAAACCAGACACTCAGCGATAGGGATGCCCAACACAGACCTAATAAAAGGAAACGCAAACTAAGTATCAGTCCAAAATGTGTAAATTTCGAAATAAACACATTGACTGAAAAACAACCACCCAGGGAACACGGACACAGCATAGGCAGGACTCGAACGCTGGCCTGTGAGAGCAGGCGCCCCGAAAGGCAAAACACTTCCCGTTGAGCTACAAGTCATGCAAAAGAGCGAGGCACTGCCATAGTAAACGAGTGCTGGCCAACAGCGCGACCCAGAACTGAAGGAAACAAACCACACCAGCGGAAAGGAACGGAATGGAGGAACGAACACAGAACACTCAAGAAGGTGATCCCGCCGTCCAGCATAGGGCCACTACAACCCAAAAACAATGTAAACGTGGGGCCACTGTATACCACCACAGCAGCAGTAAAGAAGGCAGTCCGGACTGCCAGAACTGCCCCACCTGAAGGAACAGTCGAGCAAACTCGAAGCCAGGGGGAGCTAGACCTCGCACCCGGAGGCCAACCATCAGCCTGAAACAACCAAGCACAAACATGAAGCCGATAGCCAGACAGGGAGGGAGCTATGGGAAGACTATACTCGGAGTAATGAAGATTACCGGTAAGTAACCGGGGCATTACCTCCTCGTTAGTCTTCCTCGCCACATGACTTACATAGTGAGCACATACCAAAGCCTAGCGGCTTCATGGAAACTCACAGACCAGAAGGGCATGGCCACGAAAGAGGGCAAACCCAACAGACCAGTACGAGTGGAAGGACCACCCAGGAGAGAGGCATCCACGAGTAGGAGAACCAACCCGGGACCGAAGACACCGGGAAGGCTGAAAAACAAACCGGACCCCAGAGACACCAAGTGCCGCCAGGAAAACTGCCCCAACCGAAGGAAGGCAGAGACAGGCACGGGACCGGACCGCACGAAGCCAAAAGGGCAACAGCAACCAGGGCCAGAACAGAAAAGTGCAGGCCTGACCAACACACCAGGGCAGCCCAACAGGCAGCACAAAGCGAGAGGGGAGCAAAAGTCCAAAGAGAGGAACTGAACGAACAGAGGGCATCCCCACCACAGCGACCCAACAAAAAAAATCACTAGCAGAAAGAGACAACCAGTCCGTCCAACACAGCAATACCGCAAGGGTGACCACAACCCGTGAGAGAGCCGAACCAGAAAAGCAGGGAAGCGGCACCAGAGCCATCTAACAAACAGGCAAGAGCCGGAAAAATGGAAAAGGGCGCCGAAAAGAAACAGAAGGGGGGAAAACCCCGTCACACAAAGGACCCCTGGAAGGGACCGCGACTCCAAGGAGAGAATCCAGGCAGGCACCAGGGAAAACGAACCCAGGAAGGAGCCGGAAACAACACCGAAGAGACCTGGAGGAGAACCAACCGGTCAAAGGAGAAAAACTGAAAACCCACAGGCCCGCCCACGGCCAGAATGGAGGAGAAGAGGCAGAAATAGCCAACCGGCCAGGTACGGAAACACCCCGCACAGGGACCAAGCACACCGGCCCAGGAAGAAACACAAGAAGGGAGCGAGCTGCCGAAGAGAGCACCCAGGCAGCCAAATAGACAGCCAGCCCACAAGCTGGCCCAGCCCAGCGAGACAAAGAAGAACCGACTGGCACAGGAGCACGGCAGCAACACACCAAAGGCGTGAAGAACAGAAGGGCAGGGCGAAGACGAGTCCGAGCCACGACAAGCCACCCAGGGAGCCAACAGGACCTGGGACACCAAACCAGAAACAAAAACCAGCAAGGGAAAGAGAAGGCAGGGGCAGGACACGAAACCCGCGCCCCAAGAGGCAAAACAAGGACCAAGAGCAGCAGGGTCCAAGCCAACTACCGCCGAAGCAGACGGAGATGCACACAGGGGAGCACGGCCAACCGGATAAAAAACCCCTGGCCAGGCCAAACAAACCCAGAAAACCAGGAAGCACAAAGCCGGGAGCCCGGACGAGAAGGTCGAAGAGCCAAAACCCGAGACCCAAAGGAAGCAGACAGGACCAGACGGACCCAGGAGACTCTTGAACCAGGCACCAAAATCGGCCCGACCCGACGAGAACAAGAGCGCATAGGGCCGGAAAGGCCCGAGCCAAAAAATGACCCAGGCAAGGACAGCCCCAATGCGCCAAAAGTCAACAGGGGCGAACCCCGCACACACCCCTGAGCACGAGGCAGGGGACAAACCCATCAGAAAGGCAACCAACAAGCCCCAGCAAGGCAGGGGAATACCCCAGAGAAGCCAAGGACCGGCATTAGAAGCCAGACGGGAAAAACGCCCACAGGGAAAACCACCAACCTAGCACAGACCGGGAGTCCAAGCATGCCCCCAGGAAGGCAACACCAACACACGGGAAGGAGGAACTCAGCCATACCAGGAGACAGAGCGGGAAGGGCCGGGGGCAAAAAGAACGAAGGAAGGGCCAGAACAAAACACGACCCGAGGAAGGCCCCACCAAGGCAGCTCGACACAGAAGGACCAGCGAGACCGTCAAAAAGCCACCCCGCAACAAAACAGGGAAGAACGCACACCTCACCAGAGAGGGGCGCCGAACCCCTGTACCAATTCTAAGAATAGGCACCGATGCGAGAACCATCAGGTCCGTGGAATATCGAGCCCAAGACCCGCTAAGGCGGGGTTACCTTTCAAGAAAATCATCTTGAAGGTGAGGAACGACCAATCCAGAAACGGAAGAGTCCCAAAGAGAAGACCCCGCAGAGCCCGCAGGACCAAGGGAAGATCCCAAGCAGGAGCCAGGCACACAGCCTGAGGACCCCGCAGAGAACCGCTCCGCAGCAAGGAATCAGACCCATCAGCCAGGAACGCCGGGAACCAGAGCCAAGGAGAGCACAGAAGGCGGACAGAAAGCAGAACAACGACATGCTTACAACCCAGGACAAGAGGACTGGGTCCAAAACCACCATACACATATGCACACCATGCCATTCCAGCGAGGAACAGATAAACACCACCAGGGAACACCAGCCACAACATGTGCACGGGAGCGTGTGGGGAATACCACATCGCACACCACTGGCAAACTGGCAACCCCAGAGCCCTCAGGAGGCAGCCGAAGCTAACACACCCCATGAGCACCCGCTGAGTACGTGAACCACACACGAGGAAGAGAGCGCAAGGGACGCCCGGCGAGCAATGGAGCAGGAGGAGGAGGAGGAGAAGAAACCACCGCCAAGGCCCTTGGAAGAAAAAAACAGACTGCAACAACAGGATCAGAAGCCAAAAGCCAACCCAGAGACCATAGAAGCAGCCAGAGAAGAAAGAACAGGAGCAAACAGAGGACCGCCCACAACAGACAAGCAGGCGCCCACAGCCCCTGGAAAACCCAAAGGCCAAGCAGGACCAACCAAGAACAACCGCGGAGGGCACATAATTGCCAAAAACACAGCCCCACAAGAGGAACTGAGAACCACCATGTCGACAGCACCAGGCAATTCCAGGTGGAGTCCCATCCAGGTAGTAGCCCCGACCATGCCCAACGACTGAGAAAAGACGAGAAGAGTTGCACAAAGACCCCTAATCAACACCTAATCGGCAGGAACTGACCCGACATCTGAGGGCAGGACAGAGCACAGAGACACGGAACGCTGAGCGCTGGAACCGGGAATGGAAACCAGACATACAGCGACAAGGATGTCCAAGACACGGCCACCGAATAGGCAGAACCAGAACCCTGGCCTGTGAGAGATGGCGCCACCAAAGGTAAACCACCCAGTAAGCTAAAGCACCTTCTAAAGAGCGAGGCACTGCTACAGGAAACGAGTGCTGGAACCGGGAATGGAAACCAGTCACCAAGCGACAGGGATGCCCAACGCAGGCACAACAAAAAGAAACGAAAATTATGCAACAGTGCAATGTGCGTAAAATACGAAATAAATACAACGTATGAAAAATAATCACCGGGGACACAGCCACAGCAAAAGCAGGACTCGAACCCAGGCCTGTGAGAGCAGGCGCCATAAAAGGCAAAACACTACCCATCGAGCCATAGCTCCTTTAAAGAGCGGGGCACTGCCACAGCAACAAGTGCAGGAACCGGGAAAAGGAAACCAGACACTCAGCGACAGGGATGCCCAACACAGACCTAATAAAAGGAAACGCAAACTAAGTATCAGTCCAAAATGCGTAAATTTCGAAATAAACACATTGATTGAAAAACAACCACCCAGGGAACACGGACACAGCATAGGCAGTACTCGAACGCAGGCCTGTGAGAACAGGCGCCCCCAAAGGCAAAACACTTCCCGTTGAGCTACAAGACATGCAAAAGAGCGAGGCACTGCCATAGTAAACGAGTGCTGGCCAACAGCGCGACCCAGAACTGAAGGAAACAAACCACACCAGCGGAAAGGAACGGAATGGAGGAACGAACACAGAACACTCAAGAAGGTGATCCCGCCGTCCAGCATAGGGCCACTACAACCCAAAAACAATGTAAACGTGGGGCCACTGTATACCACCACAGCAGCAGTAAAGAAGGCAGTCCGGACTGCCAGAACTGCCCCACCTGAAGGAACAGTCGAGCAAACTCGAAGCCAGGGGGAGCTAGACCTTGCACCCGGAGGCCAACCAGCGAAGCCCGTTAATGGCAGAACCCAGGAGGAGAAGCAAACAGCCCGATCCCAACACACGGACACCACGGGAAACGGCACCCGCGGCGCCGCAGACCCCCGTGAAAAGACCCAAGTAGACCCCGGAGCACCGAGGAATGCACCTGCCCCGGCACCCGAGATAAGAAGAGGAGACAGGGACAGGGGGCGCAGCCGAAAAAATGGAAAAGCCCCGCCGCCAACAGGCGCACACAGGGAACCAAAAGGCCGGCAGCTGGGCACCAAGCCGAGCAGGCAGCACCCCGGCCCGCCACATAGGGAATCAAGAGGGGCCGAGGGGAATACATAGAAGCCGGGGAGTCATGAAATGCAGGGAAGGCACCCACAAGGCCGAAGAGGCAACAAACGCCCACCCGGAAAAGACCAGGAGATGAGCACACCCCGCCAGACATCCCAACTGGAGCAGGACCCAAACAATAAAGCCCGCTAAAGCAGGGCAGAAAGCAAAAAATGGAGGAGGCGCAGTGTAGAACTCCCAAAAGCCTGCAAACACCAGGAGCCCGCTAGAGCAGAGCTGTGAACCCAATGGGACAGTGTGAGGGCTAGAAGGCAGGGGAACCAGAGAGTGAGCCCGCTGGAGCAGGGCCTCCCCCAGGGCACTGGGACCCGCTGGAGCAGGACCTCAGCCCAACTTACCTGATCAGACGCTCAGGAGAATCTGCAGCGCAGAACTAAACAAGCATTTATAATGCAATGGTCTCGACATTATTAAAGGTAGAGCTATTGGCATTGCTCATGACATTTTTAAACCATAAATAAATGGCATTGTCATTTACATTGCCAATAGCTTAATCGTTTGCATATGCAAGACCTATTGCATTAGCACCCACACACAGGGGGCAGTGGAAGGAGAGCAAGCACAACGAACGAGGGGGCAGGGTAGCAAGCACAGCGAAGGGGTAGGGGAGCAGACACAGCGAGGGGTAGTGGTAGGAGAGTAAGCCCAAGCAACGAGGGGCAGGAGAGCAAGCACAAGCAACGAGGGAGCAGGGGCAGGAGAGCAAGCACAAGCAAAAAGGGGGCAGGAGAGCAAGCACAGCCAGGGGGCAGGAGAGCAAGCACAGCCAGGGGGCAGGGGAGCAAGCACAGCCAGGGGGCTGGGGAGCAAGCACAGCCAGGGGGCAGGGGAGCGGGCAGGTCAGGAGAGCAAGCACAGCAGAACCATTACCCGGGTCCTCCAATACCTGCCCAGAGTGGAGGTTGATGAGGCGCCCTTAGCTCCAGTACCACAGCTGCAGGTTAGTCTCGTCCTCCAGGAATGGTCGAACCTGGACAGGCCCCCCCTCTTGGCTGCCAGTTAGTAGAGAACAGGGGAACGTGTCGACTTGTAGGAAGAAGGGGGAATCGAGTATGGCGAGACACAAAGGTATGTCCAGCTCTGGAGAGAGGCAGACCACAAGGATTAGCTGAGCTCTAGCTATGTACAAATAGTAAAGGCTGCACCAGCCCCACTGGCTCTGCACAACGAAAAAGCAATCCACATTCTAAATATGGCATGTCCTTAAGTCTTTTTGTTTTTTTTGTAATTTTTCTTTTTTTTTTTAGCATATTTGCATGGTTTTTGCAGTGTCCTTCCTTCTGTGTATGCATGTGCTGCATGACTAAACACTTAAAAGGTCCCAAAGGTGAGACCTATTGGCTATGCCAATGCTTGTTAGGACGTATGAGCTCCCCCACCACAGACTAGTGCTCAATTTGTATGAATGTATGATCGGAACTCCCCCACTTCCTCCCAACTAAACCATCGCCCCTTTCTTGTTCTAGAATGCAAGCGCACGAGGAGCCGCATGTTGAAATGCCCGCCCCCCACCACCGCCCGGGAGACAGGTAACAGAATCAGACACACCTTTGGTAAAGCTGTTAGTAAATCTTAACAGCCAATCACTTAATTCACGGTATAGGCAGATGCCATCCATACATCAATGTGGAACTGGTCCTTATCTTTAGTTGACCCTGATCATGCGGAAAAGTGAGTTTACTCTACACTGGGGGTATGAGTTTCTCTGGGGCCATTAATCATGTCACGCTAAACTGCAAACGTAGAGGCGGAAACTACTGATGGCCTCGCTGTCTGAAGCCATGAGAAAACAATCTAAAAAAAACAGAGGATGAGCTCATCCGTTATGCAACCGCTTTCTTCTTTCGTGCGATAAACTGTTCGGTGGTACACCTTCAGCAGTGTTGTGTGCGCCTAGGAAGGAAAAGGTGCTTTGAAACCCTTGAGGATAAAATAAATTAAATCTACTGGTTTTCCTGGGTGTCATGCACCGGTGTGCAACCTTCTTGGTGCCCCACTCAGCCCCTCCTGATTACCTTACTATGCTTTGTATCAAAGCTGTGAAAATGGCATCAGAGTTCATCTTTCATGTTGCGGTGTACCTCTGCAGAAAGAGCAGCTCTAAACAGGGTTTAACAGGGGGCGGGGTGTCTGCCAGGCACGTGCAAACCTTGTGCGGCGAGCATGAGGAGGAGACCCAGAAACCCGATTAGCAGCGCATGGTTCGGTGTTGTTCCGTGTGCAGGCAGCCTAAACCGGCTGTGAGCATTCTCCGAAAGCTAGGGCAGTTTGTATGATTTCACCTACACCCCTAAGTAAGTTGAGGGCGTGTAGCTCGCCATGTGCAGGTAGCAGAGACAACTCGCGAGCAGAGCTTCTTTCCAGTGCAAGGGGAGGGTTGGGGGGGGGGGGGTTGAGCTCACACTCAACGCCCATGTGTCCCATACTGTGCAGGAACCAAAGGCACGCAGTGTTTGTGTGCAGACACTAGAGGCAGTATGTCTGCGCTTCATACCTCTTCCTTCCTGCGCAGGGAGGATCCAGCCCCCCTCATGGCCAGAATAAAAGCTGCTTTACGTGCCCCTCGATTTTGCGCTGGAAACCTTCCCCTTCTCGGCTAGCTCGTGGCAAGGGTGCCAAGTGAAGCACCACACGAATAAACGAGCAATGCCTTGAGTGCAATACAATCCCGTCAAGAAACGTGTGACGAGTGTAGCGCCCCAGAGCACAATTTTCGATTCAAAGCACAATGTTTGATTTACTATTTCATTAATTTTATCGCTGTAAAATGTTATCGGTCAAATACACAATATTAAGGCAAACCAGTTACATCCCGCCTCACTGATCTCTAAATATTTAATGAGTTTGTAATGTCCCACGGAGGGTATGCAGACAAGGAGGCAGGCAGTCGTGTACAACAGAAAGCGACACTGGCTTATTTCACAGCGGGTGCTGCACGCCGCCTCCCGTGTTACGTAAGTTCTGACAGAGAGGGGGGGGAGCGGGACAAAGGAGAGCTGCGGGTGGAGGGAGGGGGGACGAGCAGAGCAGCTCTGGAAACCACTACGACTTTCTCCGAAGCAAAGCAGAAATGCCTCGGAGAAAGCGTGGTAATTTTCGCATTTGGGGGCGTGTGTTTTGTTGTTCTGAGTGACGGGTGACGTCACTGGCGAAAGAACAGCAAAACTTACGCCCCCAAATCCGAAAAAGACGGAGCCTATTTGGAGGGACGGCTCTCTCCTCCAATGGCTGGCCTCCGTTTAGGAAGCCAGCCAATGGAGGTAGAGCCAAAAAGAGGGAGGGATAAAGCAGCCCTCTTACTGACAATAAATCTCGGACTTCCGGTCTGCCTTCGGCAGACCGGATATTAACGAGACCTAAAAAACATGCTGATGTGTTGGGCCGGCCCGCCTCTTATAGAGGTCAGGTGGTAATGGGTCGGCCATCTTGGGAAGGGATGGGAGGCAAATTTTTTGCTTTGGAGGGTTCTGGTGTGGAGCTGAAGTTCACTATGTAAGTCATGTGGCGAGGAAGACTAACGAGGAGGTAATACAGAGTGGCACTGAGTAAAGTGGAGTAGAGTAGAGCAGAGTGGCGTGGAGTAAAGCAGAGTGGCATTGAGCGGAGTGGGGTGGAGTAAAGCGGAGTGGAGTAAAGCAGAGTGGAGTAAAGCAGAGTGGAGATGAGTGTTGTGGAGGTGAGCATAGTGGAGGTGAGCATAGTGAAGTGGAGTAAAGCAGAGTGGTGACAAGGGGAGTGGTGTGGAATAAAGCAGAGTGGAGTAAAGCAGAATGAAGTAAAGCAGAGAGGTATTGAATAGAGTGGTGTGGAGTAAAGCAGAGCAGAGTGGAGTAAAGCAGAGTGGAGCGGAGTAAAGCAGAGTGGAGTTGAGTAAATTAGAGTGGCATTGCGTGGAGTGGATTAAAGCAGAGTGGTGTGGAGTAAAGCAGAGTGGGTTGAAATCAAGTAGAGTGGGTTGGAGTAAAACAGAGTGGCGTTCAGTGGAGTAAAGTGGAGTAAAGCAGAGTGGAGTGGAGTAATGCAGATTAGAAAGGAGCGGATAGAGTAAAGCAGAGTGGAGTAAAGCAGATTAGAATAGAGCGGAGTAGAGTAAATCAGAGGGGTTTTGAATGGAGTAGAGGGAAGTAAAGCAGAGTGGAGTGGAATAAAGCAGAGTGGCGGTGAGTAGAATAAAGCAGAGTGGGGTTGAGTGAAATGAAGTAAAGCAGAGTGGCATGGAGTGGAGTAAAGTAGAGTGGAGTGGAGTAAAGCAGAGTGGATTGAAGTAAAGCAGAGTGACATTGAGTTGAGTTGGGTGGAGTAAAGCGGAGTGGAGTAAAGCAGAGTGAAGGTGAGCGTAATAGAGGTGAGCATAGTGGAGGTGAGCATAGTGGAATGGAGTAAAGCAGAGTGGAGACAAAGAGAATGGAGTGGAGTGGAATAAAGCAGAGTGGAGTAAAGCAGAATATAGTAAAGCAGAGTGGTATTGAGTAGAGTGTCATCGAGTAAAGCAGAGTGTAGTGTAGTAAAGCAGAGTGGAGTGAAGTAAAGCAGAGTGGAGTGGAGTAAATTAGAGTGGCGTTGCGTGAAGGGGATTAAAGCAAAGCAACATGGAGTATTGCTGAGTGGTGTTGAGCAGAGTGGTGTGGACTAAAGCTGGGTGGGTTGGAGTAAAACAGAGTGGCGTTGAGTGGAGTAAAGTAGATTGCAATAGAACGGAGTAGAGTAAAGCAGAGTGGAGTAAAGCTGAGTGGTGTTGAGTGCAGTTGAGTAAAGCAGAGTGGAGTGGTGTAAAGCAGAGTGACATTGAGTTGAGTGGGGTGGAGTAAAGCGGAGTGGAGTAAAGCAGAGTAGAGTAAAGCAGAGTGAAGGTGAGCGTAGTAGAGGTGAGCATAGTGGAGGTGAGCATAGTGGAGTGGAGTAAAGCAGAGTGGAGACAAAGAGAATGGAGTCGAGTGGAATAAAGCAGAGTGGAGTAAAGCAGAATATAGTAAAGCAGAGTGGTATTGAGTAGAGTGTCATCGAGTAAAGCAGAGTGGAGTGTAGTAAAGCAGAGTGGAGTGTAGTAAAGCAGAGTGGAGTGAAGTAAAGCAGAGTGGCGTTGTGTGAAGGGGATTAAAGCAAAGCAACATGGAGTATTGCTGAGTTGTGTTGAGCAGAGTGGTGTGGACTAAAGCTGGGTGGGTTGGAGTAAAACAGAGTGGCGTTTGTAAAATGGTTAAAATGAATAAAAGAGAGAATCATGTAAAAACGTTTAAGCAAGGTGGGTTTATTAAAACCTCATCCCAAGTACAGCCTACAGCAACTGACTCAGTCAGAACCTAAGACAGAGTCTGTTCTAAGAACATAGAACACAGGTAAAGAACATGGAGACTTAAAGGGGAAGGGTAGCAAGACATCACACATCTCCCTTCTATACAGAACGAAAAGAACAAAGCTTTAAACATAGTCTTTCAAATAAGAGGGAGCTCTACCAGTCCTTTGACTTCTCTTAGGTGGATGCAAAGACCTATTTACAGAAGAGTAAGAATCAAAGTGGAAATTATTGCATGAATTATCAGCAACATTAGAACAAGGCAAATCAGGATTAAAAACAACTACACGACTCTTATTCCAAATTCTCCCATCATCAGTCTTGACAGCATTTTTAAAGATTTTAATAACAGTCCTAATGTTGGTGTATTTCGACCACGGTTTACGTCCCACAGGAGCCTTAATTTTAACAAGATCACCTATTTTGACCTCATGAGAAGAAACACTTTTCTTAAGATCAAAATATGTCTTGCGAGCATCCTGTTTGAGTAACTCCCTGGTTCTCCAATCACCAACATCATTATTGACAAGACCCTTGTTCAGACACATCCACCCTGGACACATCAAAGTGTTAGGAGCTCTTCCTTTGAAAAGCTCAAACGGGGACCTTCCAGTAGTAGAATGCGGGGCAAAACGATAAATGTTAATCCTGTCCTGGAGAGTGGACTTCCAATCTAAACCAGAAGAACGAGACAGTTGTTTAGATTCTTTTAGAGTCTTATTGACTCTTTCTACAGCACCATTAGTTTCAGGATGGTAAAGTGAACACCTTTTGTGAACAATTCCACATTTCCTTAGGAAGTCAGTAAACATAGAAGAACAAAACTGAGGACCATTGTCAGACAGAAGACTATTTGGAAAGCTTTCCTTATTAAATACAGGCTCCAAAAACTTAATAACTGAATTAGATGTAATTTCCCTGACAGCAGAAACCTCGATCCACCTAGAGTATAAATCAATCAACACAATGAGATAAGGGGTATCAGAAACACCAGAGAGAGGACCAATAATGTCAATAGCGACATCATCCCACGGATGACCAGGTAAAATCCTCTTCACCATAGGCATTTGTCTTGTTTTTAAAATGTTGTCACTGGAACAGCATTCAGGACATTCACGTACCATTCTCTCAATTTCTAGGTCCATGCCAGGCCACCAAAACTGCATGCGAAGAAACTCTTTTGTCTTGACAATGCCTAAATGTCCACAATGAGCAAGGGACAACAACTTACACCTTAGAGAGGCAGGGGGAACAAGTTTGTTACCACGAGTTAAAAGTCCATCACACACAGACAGTTCATCAGAAACCAACGACCAAGGCTTATCCAAGCGAGAATTATTCTTTAGGGAAAGAATAACCTTCAAAATATCTCCATCCTTCTCCAGCTCAGATCTCCATTCAGACTCAGGAATTGCACCATCAGTCACTTCACACACATTCACAAACTCTTCTGGATCAGGGAAATCATCTTCTTCAGAGCACTCTGTATCAACTAGCCTTGATAAGCAATCCGCAGACCTGTTGGCTATGCCAGGAATATACTCAACCTCGAACTCAAATTCTTGTAAAGAAACAATCCATTTTCTTATCCTTGATGAGATGGCATCCAAACCTTTCTTTGAAAAGACTTCTTTCAGAGGTTTATGATCCGACAAAACACAGACTTTTGTCCCCCAAATCAAATTTTTAAACTTTCTTAAACCCCAAAAAATTGCTAAAGATTCCTTTTCTATTACAGAGTAATTTAACTCTGAACCTCTGAGACAACGAGAGGAACAACAGATCAAAGAATCTTTACCATCCTTTTTTTGAACGAGAACAGCACCTAAACCCTTATCGCTTGCATCTGTAAACATGACAGTGGGAAGACCAGGGACAAAAGCATGAAGAGAAGGTGCTTTGGTCAGATCTTTCTTGATGCTTAAGAATTCAGATTTACAAAATAGGGGACCAATTGAAAGTTGCATTTTTTACCGTAAGTTTTCTTAAGTTATGTGTCTTATTTGCAAAATTAACAATGAATTTACTATAAAATTCTACCATACCCAAAAATGAGAGGAGCTCATCTTTGCAGGTAGGTTCTTTTACTTTATCTATAGCTTCAACTAACTCCTTCTTGGGAAAAACTCCATTACAAGTGATGCGATGACCCAAGTAATTAACCTCTTGTACTCTAAATTTACATTTTGCTCTCTTCAGAGTCATGCCTGCTCCTTCTAGACGTCTCAGAACCAAAGAAACTCGACTATCATGCTCATCAACATTGCTACCATAAATTAACAAGTCATCTTGATAGCACTTTACACCAATTAATCCCTTCAAAATTCTTGACATGATTCTCTGAAAAACAGAGGCCGCAGAAACGAGGCCAAAGGGCATTCTTCTGAACGTAAATGTACCCATAGGTGTTATAAAAGCAGTTATGTCCTGTGATGAATCATCTAGCACTACCTGATGATAGGCAGAAGCCAAATCAAGAGTGGTAAAGTATTTTGCCCCTTCTAGAGTGCAAACCATTTCATCTATATTAGGAAGGGGAAACCTATCAACTATGACCTCCTTATTTAAGGATCTCAAATCAATGCAAAGGCGAATTTCGCCGGTGGGTTTCTTCGCTATCACAACAGGAGCAAACCATTCTGTGGCTTCAACTGGAACAATTATGTTGTTCTTGATAAGCTTATCTAACTCCTCCTGTACCTTAGCCTGTTCAACAAGTGGAATTCTCCTTACTTTAGCTACAACTGGGAGCGCGTTAACTTTCAATTTTATGAGATGTTTGTAGCCAAGTAAACACCCCAATTCATCTTTGAAAACATTAGGAAATTTCTTTGCCAAGGACAAGGATAAGTTTTCATCACTCACAGTATTAGGTGTATCAGTTATTTCATGAATTTGAACTTGAGGAGAAGCATTGGGATCAAGGGTAACCCCTAACTGTTGTTGATGAAACCAACCCAACAAAGCATCACCTTTCTTGGATACATAAACTTTTCCCGCAATTATGCGAGAACCAAGTTCAATTACAGCCATGAAATATCCCAACATTGAAATAGGTTTGTCACTATAACCTAAGGGTAAAATATCGCATCTATGTAATGTATTTGAGCTTGTATAGCGCACAGCTACCCGCAGTGGGTTTCCCGGCGCTTGCTTAGGGAACCCGTCCTGGTATTCCCCTGTGAGATAACCCCGGCAGGGTATCCACAAGGTGAAAGCCAGGCATCCCGCCACGAGGGGCCTTTGTGGAGATTAAGCAAGCTATTGCCCAGAGTCGCAGAGTGTGAACCCGTGAGTCGAGAAGGCACCGAAGCGAGAATTGTCGAGTCCGTGGAATTTTTTGAGCCCAACACCCGCCGAGGCAGGGAATTGAACCCTGGTCCAGGGCCGATCTCAGATTCCGGGTCTGCCGCCTCTAACCCCTGAGCCACACTTCTCCATGCATTTTCACGTTTTTTGCAAACAATTCATTAAACATTTTCTCATCAATGATGGTTATCTTAGAGCAAGAATCAAATTTAAAGTTTACTAAGGAATTTTCTACCTTGACAATGAAAGAAGGATGATCAGATTTATCATCATTCACCTCAAAACAAATTGATCTTACTTGAGGTTGAGGCCATCTTCTCTTTGAATTATCACTGATTTGAGCTTTCGACCTGCAAAATTTAGCATAGTGACCTTTTTTGTTGCATAAGTTACATGTTGTCTTAAGGGCAGGACAAATAGGAGAATTGGCTAAATGATTACTCTGACCACATCTGAAACATGAAAATCTAACATTTGAAGAATACATATTTCTATTCACTTTCTCTTCCGAATTTACACCATCAGTTTTTTTTATCAAACAAACAGTCTCATCGACTTTTATTTCCTCCTTTGACTCAGAAGTAGAGGGTTTATCTTTTTCTTTTTTAAGTTCTCCAACACATTTTGTCATGTGTTCAACTTGCTTCACAATTGTCAAAACTTCTTCGAGAGGTGGTTCATCTTTTAACCAAAGTTCCTTCCTTATTTCATCATGTCCACATCTTAAAACAAATTGATCTCGAATTCTCTCATCAAGGGTTTGTCCAAAATTACATGAGGATGCAAGTTTCCTTAAAGAAGAAACGTAATCTTCTACTGATTCATCTTTCTTTTGTTCTCTCAGACCAAAATGATATCTTTCCATGATTGTGCTGAGCCTAGGTAAGTAGTGTCTATCCAGTTGTAGTATTGCTATTTCGTATTCACTTAGATTTCTTTGTTCCGCAGCTGAAAGATCTGGTAAGTGCTCAAGAACATCTTGACCTTCGCCTCCTAAACAATGCAAAAGAAGTGAATGCTTTCTTTCCGCACTCAAATTTGTTCCGCATACTCTTGCATAATTAGCAAAAATTTTTTTCCACTTTTTCCATTTCACGATTGGTTCACCTGGGCTCGTTAGAAAGAAAGCTGGCTGAGTTACGTTTTGCATGTTATATTTATTTACTGTGTTAGATGAAGAGAAAATAAAATGAGTCTTTTGATGAAGAGAAAAAAAAATAATAAAAAATGAGACTCCTGAAAAGGTAAGTTGAGTTTTGTTTAAAATCAAATTGCCATTTTCTTTTATGCACTGACATATGCTTATTTATCCTTTAAAGTCCTTTAAAGAATGTATATAACTATCCTTGTTTTATTAGAAGTATGAATTTATCAATGGTGTCTTTCTAGAATTGTACTGAGAACTTATCTTTGTTGTGATAATTCTAATTTAGTTAATTTTCTTTTTTTTTTTTAAAGAATGTAGATGAGTTTGACAATGGTGTCCTTCCACTATTGTACTGACAATGCTTCCTTAGTACAATAATGGGATAAGAATGTAGAACGATTGAACAAACAGGTTGTTCTAACTTTGAGAGTGTTTTCCACTCGTAGAACGTGCAGCGTTTATTGGAATGGCTGACACGCAACGTTCCAATGTTAATTCTTTTGATGCGCAGCGTTCAATTACGTTGGAACGCACTGTTGACACACAGCGTAGATGAGAGGCTGGACGCAAGGCTCACGTGTGAGCAGCGTCAGCATGAGCAGCGCATGAGCAGCGTTAGTAGAATGCGAGCGCAGCTCAATTTAGAACACAGCGCGAGGGGAAAAAAAATAACGTTATCCTCGCGCAATGCCTAAAATCTCTCACAAGTCCTTTTCAATTTATATTAAAGTCCCAAAGTTATTATTTTTTTTAAAATAACCTCCCGCTCTCCTCACCAGTGAAATAGACGTCAAATCTGCCGCTGTGAAGACAACGCTTCGCTTCTTATGTCGAGGAACAGCCGCTGGAGGAGAAACAGGGTAGGTCTCTTTGCTGTGTTGTCTTGATTGAGGTGACTCCCATCCTCGTCGCCAGTGTAAAATGGTTAAAATGAATAAAAGAGAGAATCATGTAAAAACGTTTAAGCAAGGTGGGTTTATTAAAACCTCATCCCAAGTACAGCCTACAGCAACTGACTCAGTCAGAACCTAAGACAGAGTCTGTTCTAAGAACATAGAACACAGGTAAAGAACATGGAGACTTAAAGGGGAAGGGTAGCAAGACATCACAGCGTTGAGTGGAGTAAAGTGGAGTGGAGTAAAGTAGATTGCAATAGAACGGAGTAGAGGAAAGCAGAGTGGAGTAAAGCTGAGTGGTGCTGAGTGCAGTTGAGTAAAGCAGAGTGGAGTGGTGTAAAGCAGAGTGGAGTGGTATAAAGCAGAGTGGAGTTGAGCGGAGTAAAGCAGAGTGGCGCTGAGTGGAGTGGAGTAAAGCAGCGTGGCGTGGAGTGGAGTAAAGTAGAGTGGCGTGGAGAAAAGTAGAGTGGCTAGGAGTAAAGCAGAGTAACGTGGAGTAAAGTAGAGGTGATGTTGAGTGGAGTGAAGTAAAGCAGAGTGGCTTTGGGTGGAGTGGAATGAAGTAGAGTGGAGTGGAGTAAAGCAGAATGGCATGGAGTAAAGCAGAGTGGCATTGAGCAGAGTGGGGTGGAGTAAAGCGGAGTGGAGTAAAGCAAGGTGGAGGTGAGCGGAGTGGAGGTGAGCGGAGTGGAGTAAAACAGCGTAGCAGGGAGTAAAGTAGAGTGGCGTTGAGTTGAGTAAAGCGGAGTGGAGTGGATTAAAGCAGTGTGGCATTGAGTAAAGTAGAGTGGCGTTGAGTTGAGCAAAGTGGAGTGGAATTAAGCAGAGTGGTATTGAGTAGAGTGGCGTGGGGTAAAGCAGAGTGGAGTGGAGTAAAGCAGAGTGGAGTGGAGTAAAGCAGAGTGGAACAGAGAAAAGCAGGGAGAAGCAAATTAGAGTGGCATTGCGTGGAGTGGATTAAAGCAGAGCTGCATAGAGTATTGCTGAGTGGCGTTTAGCAGAGTGGAGTAAAGCAGAGTGGCGTAGAGTAAAGCAGAGTGGGTTGGAGTAAAACAGAATTGCAGTGAGTGGAGTAAAGTGGAGTAAAGCAGACTGGAATAAAGCAGATTGGAATACAGCTGAGTAGAGTAAAGAAGAGTGGTGTTGAGTGGAGTGGAGTAAAGCAAAGTGGAGTCAAGCAAAGCAGAGTGGAGTTAATGAGAGTGGTATTAAGTATTGTGGCATGGAGTAAAACAGAGTGGAGTGGAGTAAAGCATAGTGGAACGAAGTAAAGTGGAGTGGAGTAAATTAGAGTGCCGTTGTGTGGAGTGGATTAAAGCAAAGCGGCGTTGAGTATTGCTGTGTGGCGTTGAGCAGAGTGGCGTGGAGTAAAGCAGAGTGGCATGGAGTAAAGCAGAGTGGCATGGAGTAAATCAGAGTGGAACGGAGTAAAGCAGAGTGGTATTGAGTAGAGTGGCGTGGAGTAAAGCAGAGTGGCATGGAGTAAAGCAGAGTGGAACGGAGTAATGCAGAGTAGAGTGGAGTAAATTAGAGTGGCATTGCGTGGAGTGGATTAAAGCAGAGTGGCATGGAGTACTGCTGAGTGGCGTTGAGCAGAGTGGTGTGGAGTAAAGCAGAGTGTGTTGAAGTTAAGCAGAGTGGGTTGGAGTAAAACAGAGTGGCGATGAGTGGAGTAAAGTGGAGTAAAGCAGAGTGGAGTGGAGTAAAGCAGATTAGAATAGAGCGGAGTAGAGTAAAGCAGAGTGGAGTAAATCAGATTAGAATAGAACTGAGTAGAGTAAAGCAGAGTGGTTTTGAGTGGAGTGGAGTGAAGTAAAGAAGAGTGGTGTGGAGCAAATTTGAGTGGCGTTGCGTGGAGTGGATTAAAGCAAAGCGGCATGTAGTATTGCTGAGTGGCGTTGAGCAGAGTGGCGTGGAGTAAAGCAGAGTGGTAAGGAGTAAAGCAGAGCATGGTAGAGTAAAGCAGAGTGGGGAAGAATGGAGTAAAGCAGAGGTTCGTGGATGAAATTACAGTGGCATGGATTAAAGCAGAGTGGCGTTGAGTGGTGTAAAGCAGAGGGGAGTGGAGCAAAGCAGAGGGGAGTGGAGTAAAGCAGAGTGGTTTTGAGGAGTGGTGTAAAGTACAGTGGTGTGGAGTAAAGTGTGGATAAATGCAAAATGTAGCCACTGAAAGGAAAGGAATTTAAACAGCCACACAAAGGAGCTATTGGGGAGTGAGAGGTTAAATTAACGTCACTGGATGTCAGGTGCCCCACAAGTCTTACCTTTGCTTGTGACGCAATTCTGCAGAGACGACAAGAGCACCCGTCCCTGTACCCACCTGACCCTCGTGGAAGGCAATACCCAGCAGGGATGAGATGGACGCAGGGATGGGAGACAGGGTGTAGGGTAAAAAGGGTAGCGTGGAGCTGGCGGGGCGTCCCGGTGTCAACTGGAAACCAAGAAAGAGCTAGATCAGAAACTGAGTCAGACCCGAAAAGGAACCACCCCCCACATACACACACAGACCTTGTAACCCTCGGAGGACTCACCAATGCGTCCGAGACGGAAGGTCCCCCAATGGTTTCAGCTTCGGTTATGAAAAGCGGTAAGGCGCTCCTGTGCGTTTCACCCAAGTTCAAACAAAAAGAAAGCGCTCCTGCGCGTTTCACCCAAGTTCAAACAAAAAGAAAGCGCTCCTGCGCGTGTAGCTAACAACGGTAAGTCGTCACTCACCCAGTGGCATTCCTATAGGAACCCAAGCCTGTTGGCTGAGCTGTTTCCCTTTTAGCGCTCCTGCGCAGTGGGAAACCGAAAAGTACAAAACCCAAAACAATACTCAGGTCCACTAAACACCCTCAAGGCGCTCCTGCGCATCGAGGGTTACAGAAACAAAACAGGCACTTTCCTGGATCCCCAGGAGAAGGAACAAAACAAGCACTTCTGAGTGGCGCAGACGTGAGGCAGAGTTGCGCTCCAGCCCGGCTTTACTCCGTGGTGGCAGACGAGTCTCAGGAAGCGCTCTAACAAGTGTGGCTGACGTGACAACCGAGCAGCGCTCCAGCGCGGCTCGTCTCCGTACCAGAAGGCAGGTCTCAGCAAGCGGGATCCCCAGCAAGGAATCCGGAACACCGAGCCGGCGGGAAACGTGAAGTTTAAGCGTTTCCCCCGGAAGTGCCTCTGTGCTCCCAGGCCACTGCCCGGGACTAGACCGGGGACTCAACTTCCGGCCGGAAGTGAGTATTCCGGCTTTCCGTGTAAATGTAAATGTAAATGTAAATGTACATGTATTTATATAGCGCAAATTACCCACATCGCAGGCATCTAAGCTCTTGCTTAGGGAACCCGTCCTGGTATTCCCCTGTGAGATAACCCCGGCAGGGTATCCACAAGGTGAAAGTCAGGCATCCCGCCGCGTGGGGCCGTTGTGGAGATTAAGCAAGCTATTGCCCAGAGTCGCAGAGTGTGAACCCGTGAGTCGAGTAGGCACCGGAGCGAGAATTATCGAGTCCGTGGAATTATTGAGCCCAAGCCCCGTCGAGGCGGGGAATTGAACCCTGGTCCAGGGCCGATCTCAGCTTCCGGGTCTGCCGCCTCTAACCCCTGAGCCACACTTCTCCTGTGTATGCGGGGATGGCCGGCCGCGGCAACGCCGCGAACCGTGACAGCACCCCCCCTAGAACATAACCCCCCCCCCCAAACCCCCAGTAATCAGAAAAGAGAGACAGGGCGAGGGCTCAGGGAATGACTCAGATGGAAAGCACGAACCAGAACAGGAGCGTGGCGCACATGGGATAAGGGCTCCCAGGACCGCTCATCGGGAGCGTACCCCTTCCAGTCCACTAGGTAGAAGAGCTTGCCCCTGGTACGACGGGACCCCAAGATAGCCCTGACCTCATACTCAACATGGCCCTCCACCACCACCGGAGAAGGGGGAGACGGAACGGAGCCGCCAGACTGGACAGCACGTAGAAGGGAGACATGGAAGACCGGATGGGTCTTCATGTGCGGAGGAAGCGACAACCTCATGGCCACAGGGTTGACCACCCACTTAATAACAAAGGGACCCAAAAAACGAGGCAACAGCTTCTTGGGCCCATGCACGTTCAGGTGCCGAATGGAAAGCCACACTCTATCACCCGTGCGATAAGTGGGTTCCTTTTGTCTGTGAGTGTCAGCATGCTCCTTGTAGGAGTCCTTCGCCTTGGCCAGCTCGAACCGTGCCCGTTGCCAGAGTACGCGTAGTGTCTCATGACAAGACCGCACAGTGGGCAGGTGGCTATCCAGAGGCTCCTCCCAGGCCGACGTGCGGGGATGACGTCCTTGGAGGCAAAAGAAAGGGGACATGCCGATGGCTGAATGCTTGCTGTTGTTGTACGCATACTCCGCCATCCATAGCACATCGGACCATTCCTTCTCGACCGTAAGCAGCAAACAGCGGAGGTACTGCTCCATGGTGTGGTTTGTCCGTTCAGCTTGACCATCGGTCTGGGGGTGGTACGCTGAGGAGAGGCGTACGTCCATCTCGAGTATCCTGCATACATCCTTCCAGAAGCGGGACACGAATTGCGATCCCCGATCCGTTATGACCACAGACGGGATGCCATGAACGCGAACCACCTCCTGTACGAAGGTCAAGGCCAGTTCGGCCGCCATGTGCAATTTCGTCAAGGGTACGAAATGCGCCATCTTGGTGAGGTGGTCCACTATGGTGAGAACAGTGGTGTGACCAGTCTTGGTGAGCGGGAGCTCAACCACAAAATCCATGGAGACGGTATGCCACGGAAAAGGTGGTACAGGAATGGAACGCAAAAGGCCAACAGATGGTTCTGATCTGATCTTGCCGAGCAGGCAAACTGCGCAGTTTATCACATGGTTTTTTGTATCAGCCACCATCGTTGACCACCAAAACCGCCTTCGCACGAGATCGAGCGTTTTGTGGTAACCAGGATGGCCGGAGAGGACATGATCGTGACACGAGTAAAGGGCCTTCTTCTGTTCACCACCCCTTGTTGTAAATATTTTTGTCCACCCTAAGCGTGGAAGGGTATACTCAGATGTGAGTCCCTTGCTCATTGCACCATCAGGATTCAAGCAAGCCGGGCCGAAGACGGCTGAAATGCCAGAAACCGGTCCCCGGTAGCTTGTTTCCTTCCCAGTGTAAGAATTGGCTTTTGTAGTTTGGTTTGCCCTGTTCCCATCATGCACTGGGACAGGAACAGACTAATTTGCATACAGCCAGGTTCTGAAACTGGGATGGTGCAGTGAGCTAAAAAACGGTGTTGGATCTAGCCCTGATCTCTTGACTGGGTGAGAGTATTCTGTTTAATTCAGAGACTCTGTCCCTCACCACCCCTTGTTGTAAATATTCTTCTGTTCAAGCACCCCCGGAAGGTGTTTTTGATCTCCTAAACGCCGTGAACCACTCCCACTTGTTCCACCTTCTTCGTCTCCTGTCGGGACCACAGGGTCGGACCATTTCCTGTCTGGTTCTGCCTGATAGACGGGATCCGTAGAAGCGACTACTCCCTGGAAGTGTTTCTCCGGCAAGATGGAGACAGGCTCATGGTCTTCGGCGTCTTTATCGGATTCGGCCAGTCGCGAAAGTGCATCAGCCTTGGCGTTGTCTTTCCCTGGCCGGTACATGATCATGAAGTTGTACTCATTGAAGAACAGGGTCCATTGAAGCTGTCGGGCTGTGAGGGCACGTGCTGACCGTAGGAACTGTAGGTTTCTGTGGTCTGTGTAGATGGTTACCGTACCGTGTGTTTTGAATCCTTCAGGAAGTGGCGCCATTCCTCGAACGCGGTCTTGATGGCTAAGAGTTCCCGATCAGACACGGTGTAGTTGCGTTCAGCAGGCTGGAGCTTCTTGGAGTAAAAGGCCACAGGATGCACTTGTCCCGTATCGATGTTTCGTTGTGATAGCACTCCGCCTATGGCGTCCCTAGAGGTATCTGCCTCCACTATGAAGGGTTGCTCGGTGTCGGGGTGCACCAGGACCGGGGCTACGGTAAACCGTCTCTTTAGTTCCTGGAAGGCGTCGTCTGCTTTTTGGTCCCAACCAAAACGTACCCCCTTGCGCAACAAGCGCGTGATGAGGGCCACCATCTCGGAGAATTCGGTGATGAAACGACGGTAATAGTTGGAAAAACCGAGGAACCTTTGGACCCCTTTCACGGACTCCGGGGTAGGCCAAGACAGGATGGCTTCTACTTTTTTGTTGTCCATTTGGATGCCTGCCGGAGTGATGATGTGCCCTAGGAACTCAACAGAGGTGACGTGAAACACGCTTTTCTCCAACTTCACGTACAGACGGTGTTTCTCCAACTGCTGCAGGACGGAACGCACGTGTTGAACGTGCTCTCCGGTGGTCTGAGAGTAAATCCAAGATGTCGTCTATGTAGAAGATACAAAAGACGTTGATGAAGTCCCTCAACACTTCATCGATGAAGAACTGGAACGCGGCGGGGGCGTTGCAGAGACCGAAAGGCATGACCTGGTATTCGAACAGGCCGAACTTCGTCCGGAAGGCGGTCTTCCATTCGTGACCCTTTCGAACTCTGACAAGGTGGTAAGCACCCCGTAGGTCTAGTTTCGTGTAGATGGAGGCGTTCTTGACCTGGTCCAAGAGATTGGAGATCAAAGGTAGCGGGTACCGGTTTTTTACGGTGATGGTGTTCATCGCGCGAAAGTCTATGCAGGTCCTCAGATCCCCTTCCTTCGTTGACACGAAGAAAAGAGGAGAGGAAACCGGTGATCTGGAGTGACATATAAACCCGTTGTCCAGGTATTCGTCCAAATACGAGCGTAGGTGGATGTTCTCCTTCTCCGTGAGCGAGTAAATCCTGCTGCATGGCAATGTGGAGCCAGGTATCAGGTCAATTCGGCAGTCGAAAGACCGGTGGGGTGGCAGAGTGTTGGCTCCCTTCTTGTCGAACATTTCCACTAGGTCCAGATATTCCTTCGGTATGGTTCCTTGGGAAACCGTTCACATACCAACCACAGGCAACGAGTGTGCCTGTATGAAACGAGGGCCTGGCAGGTCGTCCTTTGCGTAACAGGTGCTGCAGCAGTGTTCCGACTCAAGGTGGATGGTTCTGGTCACCCAATCGATGCGGGGGTTGTGCTTCACCAACCACGGCAAACCCAAGATCACCTTAAACTGAGGGGCATCGATAACGTCGAAACTAATGGACTCGGTGTGGTTGTTTGAGAAGGACATCGTCATGTTCTCTGTTCGGTGTCTGATAGGGCCAGAAGTTAGGTCCATTCCATCAACAGCCTTGACGGGTTCTGGTTGGGCCTTCGTCACTGTGTCAATGCCCAAGGCGCGGGAAAACGCGGTATCTATGAAGCAGCCTGTCGCCCCGGAATCTAACATGGCGGTCACCACCCAGGTTCTGCCCGCCAGATTCCGTAAGGACACGTCCATGCCGACGTGATGACTACCGTCGTATACCGCAGGGATCACTGATGTACAAGACGAAGAACCCAGAGGACGGATCCCCATGTCTACTGGGTTGTCTCATTTCCCGTCTTGTCGCCCTTGCGGATGGGCAACGCGTACGGCCTTCTGCCTCGCGGTTTGGATGGCTTAGCAGGGCATTCCCTCACGAAGTGTCCGCTTTTGCCACAATAGAGGCACTGGTTCTGCTTCCTCCTTTTTTCCCTTTCTTGACTGGTCAAGGGTCCTCTTATGCCTCCGATCTGCATGGGTTTGGACGCTTCTCCCTGGGGAGTGGATTCCTCCTTGGCTTTCTCGACGCCCTTGTCCCCGATGGGCAAGAGACGGTTGTCATTGCCTTTTCCCCTGTCGGTCTTTCTTTCTTTCAGTCGGAAGTTCATTTTCACCACCATGTCTATGAAAGGGCCTTTAGCGTCGGGCAGATCGGGATACTGCGAGATAAGGTCCTTCAGATCATCCCGTAAACCCCGATAGAACATGGATACCTTCTTATCCTATGGCCAGTGGGCCTCAATGACAAGCCTGTTGAACATGGTGATGTAATGGAGCAGGTCCTGGTTGCCTTGTTTGAGGCTGAGCAACTCGTTGTCTGCGGCCTGCACTAAGGTATGGTGAGCGAACTTACGCCGCATGGCTTCCTTAAACGTTGGCAGGTGATTAAGCATGGGATCGTCGTTCTCTACCAAGGAAATGGACCACAGTGCGGCATCCCCGCCCATGTAAGACAGTATGTAGGCGACCTTGGAAGCATCATCGGGAAAGGCCGCGATCCTAGCCATGAAATGCAGTTGACATTGATGGATGAATATACCGTACTTAGTGCTATCACCGTAGAAGCGTTCAGGTGGTGCCAACTGCACAGGATGGGGAGTGACGACCTGGATAGCTGTGTCTTGGTTGGTGGCGGCGGAGGGCCCCCCAAAGGTGAATGTTGGTTGTCTCAACAGGTCCTCTTGTCTGACTCTAGGGCTGGGAGTAGTACCCCAAGGACTGGTGACCCCGGCTGCCATTTGGCCCTGTAGGGCCGTTATGTGATGGCGCAAGGCAAGGTTCTTTGTCTGCCTGCATTGCAGCCAGCATGACTGCGATATCTTGCAGAGTGACCTCCGGGTCGCTCATGTCGTCTGGGCGGAATGATTACCGTGGGCTTCGGATTCTGTCAGGTGCCCCGCAAGTCTTACCTTTGCTTGTGACGCAATTCCGCAGAGACGACAAGAGTACCCGTCCCTGTACCCACCTGACCCTCGTGGAAGGCAATACCCAGCAGGGATGAGATGGACGCAGGGATGGGAGCCAGGGTGTAGGGTAAAAAGGGTAGCGTGGAGCTGGCGGGGCGTCCCGGTGTCAACTGGAAACCAAGAAAGAGCTAGATCAGAAACTGAGTCAGACCCGAAAAGGAACCACCCCCATATACACACACAGACCTTGTAACCCTCGGAGGACTCACCAATGCGTCCGAGACGGAAGGTCCCCCAATGGTTTCAGCTTCAGTTATGAATAGCGGTAAGGCGCTCCTGCGCGTTTCACCCAAGTTCAAACAAAAAGAAAGCGCTCCTGCGTGTTTCACCCAAGTTCAAACAAAAAGAAAGCGCTCCTGCACGTGTAGCTAACAACGGTAAGTCGTCACTCACCCAGTGGCATCCCTATAGGAACCCAAGCCTGTTGGCTGAGCTGTTTCCCTTTTAGCGCTCCTGCACGGTGGGAAACCGAAAAGTACAAAACCCAAAACAATACTCAGGTCCACTAAACACCCTCAAGGCGCTCCTGCGCGTCGAGGGTTACAGAAACAAAACAGGCACTTTTCTGGATCCCCAGGAGAAGGAACAAAACAAGCGCTTCTGAGTGGCGCAGACGTGAGGCAGAGTTGCGCTCCAGAGCGGCTTTACTCCGTGGTGGCAGACGAGTCTCAGGAAGCGCTCTAACAAGTGTGGCTGACGTGACAACCGAGCAGCGCTCCAGCGCGGCTCGTCTCCGTACCAGAAGGCAGGTCTCAGCAAGCGGGATCCCCAGCAAGGAATCCGAAGCACCGAGCCGGCGGGAAACGTGAAGTTTAAGCGTTTCACCCGGAAGTGCTTCTCTGCTCCCAGGCCACTGCCCGGGACTAGACCGGGGACTCAACTTCCGGCCGGAAGTGAGTATTCCGGCTTTCCGTGTGTGTATGCGGGGATGGCCGGCCGCAGCAACGCCGCGAACCGTGACACTGGAGAAGCTACAAGTCTCACAGAGCAGCGCATGCGCTGCTAGGCTCGATCTAAAACTAAATCATGTCCTAAGTGTCAAATGGGGAGCAAAATCGAAAAAAGTTCAGATAGCATCCATCATAACAAAACATAAGGTCTCTACCGCCCCCAGAATCAAGGGGTTCTAATCCACAATTTTGGCATAGTATATTAGCCAAAACACAGGTTCAGCATGGAATGATCTCAGGTATCATCTCTTTAGCCAACCAAAGAAATCCAAGTCAACAACATTACACATTAGCACTTTCCCAGCCCATTTTCTGGGAAAGCATCCTGTGTTCCACGTCACTGTCGCCCAGAAATGTTTCGGGCAAAATAAGCAACATTAAACAAAAACTATTCACAAATTAATACAACTGAACTGAGTTTTGGAAAGGCCTTGGGATTTTGTTACAGTTAGGAACACCAGAAAGTTCATCAAGATCACAACAGGAAAATAACACCAACTTGTCTCCAATCGTTGGAGATGTGGGGAGAAAGGACACGTAAGGGAACTCAATGGGAAGTGGGTGAGTGCTGGAGTGAAAATAGATTACAGCAGCATCCATTTTATGCAATATGGATTTTTTCACCAAAATGTGTCATAACCAAACGATGTTATTAAACACACTTCTAAACCTCATATTAAACTAGTTTTAACTGCAATCGTTTTAAATCAGCATTTGGATCCAATATAAAAAAAACATTAATACTCAATATTATTTATCACACAAAAATATAAACGATAAAAAACTATGGACCAACCTATGCCCATATCCCTCACCGTCCTCCAAGGTGTGGTATCGATGTGGGCGAAAAAAGATCACCCTATAAGCAGGGCCACTGGAATCATGTGATTATGCAGCTGCAGCGATTTTCGCATCATCATCTGCCGCATAATGTGCATAGTTTAACAAAAAAATAGTTTCTAGCACAAACGGATCTAAAGTTACTAAAAATACAGCAACAGGTGTTGTCGTGCAGTGCAAGGCCCTTTACAAAACCGGACTAGTCACTTTTCTGTTTCTTATTGCTATATTTGGGTGTTAAACTGATACTAATGAGGTGCACCCAATGCTCAAACAGTGTTACCAAGTTTAAAAATTATGAAATAATGAAGTACTACAATAACATCATGTGCCGAATTATGCTGCATAATTTGCCTTTTCTTGCCACGTCATTTACTCAACTCTGCCGCATAATTTGGCCCTCTCCTGCTGCATTATTCTAGGGGCCCTGTCTATAAGGTATTTCTTGGCCGGATATCATAAATAGGAATGTATGGGGTGACCAGTTGGGGGCTTACATAATAATGCTCGCTCTCCCCGGACAAGAGAGTCTTTTGGTGACCCCCGTAAACACAATAAAGAATAGCAGTCCCCGAGGAAGTACATGCGTCAGTCTCGGTCACACTGTGACCTTCACCCTCCGTGACCTCGCCGTGCACCTCCCAGCATGATTGCTGTGCGGCCTCTTTGCAGTATAGCCCTCCCATCCTCCACCCTTTCCCTGAGGCTGACTCCTTGATTGGTGGATAAAGAATTACTTTGCTCCAATCAATTATATAAATGTCAAACGTCAATATATATTGGGCTGCAGATGTTAAATGTCAAGCCTGTACTGTGCAATAACGTATGCTTTTTATTTTTAAATATATTTATAAATCTTTTTTTTATTTTTTTCGCCGCGACCCAGAGGATTCTGATGATTGTGCCGCAAGTGATGTTTTAGTGCAAAGGTCAATTGAGGATGGTTAGAGCGGGCTGTACATTTTTAGACAGCCATAAAACGCCCTCCCTCTGAAAAGTCGCACCTCCTGTCTAGCACCGACCTCCGCGAATGACTGATTAACTAAAAGGGAATTGGAGAACATACGGGAATTTGTCACTCTACAAAGAGGAGGGTGGCATGTTAATTATTGGCGGGGCCAGTTAGGGAACGAAAGGTCATATTTCTTTGTTCTGGGGGGTCTACCTGGCCAAGTCAAGGACAGGGCAATAGTTCATCGTGACCCAATTATCATCTCGGGACTGACAGGGCGGTCAGTCTTGCAGTGTTATTATCACGATGTTTCTGTGGCTAAGATTAGTTTATTGAGCATGGCTGGAACTTTCACTGAAATAAATTCACCCAAGGTTTACTCATGAGTTTTCCATGGTACAGTCTCATTAATGCCTTCCTGTGTTCTTACAGCTGTTGTGTGACTATCTAAAATAAATATTGCAGGGGCGTGGCTTGGCGAGCCAAGATGGTGGACGCACTCTAGGAGTGCTCCGGGACCCCTCCGCCATCCGCCCGTAATCCTCACCTTAAACTGGCCATCGGGACCTGAAACTTGCTCCTCAACCGGTGCAGTACTCCTGGCGGGGTAACCGGGTGTGCTGATCATCGCACCGGGTCCTCCTGATGCAGCGGGCCGGCCCTCTGTGTGCCACGGGCAAGATGGCGACTCCCCTTCACTAAGTGTGGCGCTGATGGACCCTCGGAGTACTCCACGGGACTGGACACCTGGTCAACGTGAGCCAGGGGTCTCCTTGAGGACGACCTCCGGATCCAAAGCGGCTGGCGGCCTAAGTGACGCTGGGCTCCTTCTTCCTGCCCCCCCCCCCCTGAGTCTTGAGCCGGCGCTGGGGCGGTGAGCCTAGAGTGGGGCGATCCGGCGGCCTCCCTCAGAGGTAAATTCTGCTTGGGCCCGGCCCTCCGGCGGCCCGGCCACATGGCTACTTGCTGTGTTGGGCGTCGGGGGAGAGGGGACAGACGCTGTCGCCCCCTCGACCCACTAATGTGATCCCTGGGGCTCCTGGAGCCGTACAGTGACGTGCAGCACTGCAGGCAACTCCCAGTGACGGTGAGACTGCCCGTGCCTCCACCCCCTCCGGCGGAGTGGCCGTGACACCGGCCGCCATATTGGCCGGCGGGAGCCGCAGAGTGTGGAGGTGGGTCCTGGTGCGTGGGGAGGAGCCGCTGGTGGCCGCTGGCCTGAGGAGTGACGTTCAATGGAACAGGTGAGTCCTGGTGGGGGTGGGGTCTGGGGACAGTCAATTTGGGGCCCCGCGCGCGCAGGAAGCCCGTGTCAGTGGGGACCTGTCCTTAAGCGGCCCTGCTCATTGCTGCTCCGGGCCGGATCTCTCCCCCAGACTGCACACTGCTGAAGCCGACTCCCCCTCTGGACTGTTCGCGCCCTGATACTATGCATTGGGCCGTGCGGTGGCCCCCTGGGCTGAGGGTGGCCCCGCACTCAACATCGGCCGCAAAACCGAGCGGCGGAAGTTCCATAATTGATCCCTTCCTGCCTTGTTGGCCACAAGTCGGCTGCTCTTGCCCGGGTATCTGTGTTGGAGTGGCCACGGAGGAAGACTTTCTCTATCCTTGTGCAGCATCCTGACCCCCCCGAAGCTGCATCAACGACTGGGGACCTGCTGCTGGGGCTTTCAGCCGCGCACACCGGGCGGTGCCTGTCTGCCTGTGGGGCTCCACTGGGGGGTCCCAGCCTTGCCCCTGAGTTTGCCACGTTGGGCTGAGGCTCTGGAGCGACGGCCCTCTCTCCCGCACCATCACAACCAGGAATCTTGGCTCCGGGGGTGGGGCTGCTTATCGCCTCTAATGTTGCCCCCTGAGTTGAGTGGCTTGAGGCCCTGGGCCTGGACTTTATCCTCTTCACCCTCCCCCTCTCTCCTCCCTGAAGAACCATTTTGTACGAGCTGCCCCGGTGCTGGTTGCCTCACCCGCTTGACTTTGGGCCGCCCATAGTGGTTCGCTGGTTCCCCCACTGTGAGACCCACCTGTGGGGAACCTGGGCGCTGCGGCTTCTTGGTGTGCCACGATGGGCAGAACAGACAGACCGGCAAAGGCTCCTGCCACCCAAACTAAAATGGACCGTTTCACCACCTTGGAGGCGGGTGCAACCGGGGGAGCCACTGAGCAGGAGCCTCCGCCTTCTGCGGACTTGTCTGGTATCCTACAAGCCATCCACGCCTCGCAGACCTCGGTGGAGGGCAAGATCGCGGAGGTGCGAGTGGAAATGACTCTTAATCGGAAGGACCTCTAAAACGCCACTGCCCGGATCAAGGAGACCGAAACCCGTATCTCCACCGTGGAGAATGATGTACAGCATCTCAAGGGGCAGGTGGCCTGTCTTCAGTCACATAGTCAGGAGTTGCACCGCCGGGCGGAGGACGCGGAGAACAGGTCCCGGTGCAACAATCTCCGCCTGGTGGGCTTTCCGGAGGGGGCAGAGCAGGGCAGCACGGCAGACATTCTGGAGAAAAGGCTCAGATCATGGGTCCCTGAGGGCTGCGTTTCTCCTTGGTTGGTGATTGAGCGGGCCCACCAGTCCCTGGCTCCTAAGCCACCACCAGGTGCTGCCCCCGACCAATCATAATGCGGGTCCTTAATTTCAAGGACCGGGACGCCATCCTGTCTGAAGCCCGTAAACAGCAGAGGCTCTGTCGGAGGGGTGGTCGGAAGCAGAAGCGAGGAGGCCGTATTGGGTTAATATTGAAGTTATTTATTGTAAGGAGACATACGGTTACACCAACTGTCAACAGAAATGAGATTCAGGAGGGTCGGTAAATGTTCCTTTTCTCTTCCGGTATAGAGGGCGTCTTCTAACAGGTCTTCGTCCCACGTTGTGCAACCTATGACGGGTTTCAGGTGGTCGGCTTCTTGAAATCTATTACAAGTTTCAAAAGGGAAGTGGGTGGACCCGGACTGCACTAGCCACAACTCTCTTGAGTCGTGGCGGCTTGCTCATCCTCCGGGCTCCACCCCTCTTCACTCCAGCTTTCTTCGTCTTCTCCGTGTTCTCCGGTCCCAGCGTCAGCGTTTCCTCCCGGCAACTCCAGGTTCGAGCAGCGATCTCCTTCCGGTGTCTCCAACGCAGGAAAGGCTAGTCGGGTTGCTTCGCACGTTTCAAGCGGCTGCTGTTCCTGGTAGAAGGGTCCTGATTGGCAACTGCCTTCCCAAGAACCTGCTACATCCGGGTCACTGGTGGCAAGCTGTGGGAGGAGGGAAGATTTGCGGGTTAACGCTGAGGAAATGATACCGTCGCCGTCCTCTGTTGTATTTTGGTAAGGAATCCATTGCAGGATGTTAGCGTTCTGTCCTGCCTTAGGTATGGGGGCTGGACCTTCCTCACAGGCTCCTACATGAAAATCGCGCTATCATGATTTTCCTGGACTACACCGCGAGGTCCAGAGTCAGCGTCGCTTCTTCGACGAAGTTAAACAGAAACTGAGGACACTCAATATCCAGTACCAGCTCCTCTTCCCGGCGTGCCTGCGAGTGGTGTTCACCAACAAGACTTTGTTCTTTGATAACCCAACAGAGGCCTGGACATGGGTGACGGAGGAACGCCCGGTGCGCACTGATGACCGAGATCCGCTCCTGGGGGGGGGGCTGGGGGTGAACCCACTCACCTCGCGCCTCCCGCTCCCTGGCCTCAACGTAACCGCTCCCGCAGGCGCCGTGGACAGAGATGGACCCACCCGGACTCCCCGCCGGGCCGCCCCCGTCAGCCAATACTGCTCTCTGATGATCCTTCAGCTGGGAGGCGCTCAGGTTCATCTGGCCACTTGGACCATGGGGGTGCTTTGTTCCGACCCTCCTTGCAGGATCTCTCAGACACAGACCTCTCATGCAGCCTGATGCTTTTGAAAGACCCTGATTGAACTCACCTCTGCCTGCTGGGCCTGGCTCCACAGCCGGAGAGTGTGCCTGGTCTTACCACATTCCTTTCCTTCCTGATGGACTCATTTATGCGCATCCTGAAATGAGGAGCGGTCCTCCATGCTTTCCCATTCCCAAGCGTTTTAGTTTGGTTGTTCACTCACTGTTTTTTTGTTAGGAAGACAGATGCTTCCGTTCCTGAAGTGTAGGGTGGGCGCGGGAAGTGGGGGTGGGACTGTTGTCCTGAGTTTTTTCTTCAATTGCATGTTTTTTGCTTTTTAGCTCTGTCACACCAGCACTCACAAAGCTCCCTGGCGTACACCTGCTAAGACAAGCAGACCGGATTTCCCCTTTTAAACTTGTAGTCCCACTGCCATACCAAACACCATGTCTGACACACCTTTAATAAGCGCCCCCCTGCGCATCATGTCCTGGAACGTCAATGGCCTCTTGGACCGCTTTAAACGGATGGCTGTCCACAGATATGTGCAGTGCCTAGGGGCAGACATCTTACTCTTACAAGAAACCCATCTGCTGGGTAATCGCTGCCCCTTCTTAAAGCGTTACGGCTATGACAGAGTATGGCATTTGGGGTTTACACAGGGTTCCTGAAGGGTGACGATCCTGGTGAAACGCTCCCTCCCCCTAGTGACTGTCCAGACGACTCTTGATGCTCAGGGCACTTTCATAGCCCTTAGTGGCACACTACACGGCAACCTGCTTAACTTGGTGTCCCTTTACTCTCCTCCCTCGATGCTGACGACGACCCTAGCTAAGTCTGTTGACCTCCTGATGTCCCTGCCCCTGGGTCCCACATTCCTTGGGGGCGACTTTAATGCGGTCTCATCACCTGACCTCGACACAACAGGCCCCCAGTCCTCTGGTAGACTCACACAGGCCAAACAGCTGAGGTCTTGGTCCGCATCACTGGGTTTGTGTGACACCTGGCAAATATGGCATCCTCACTCTAAACAATGTACACATACCTCAGCGGCACACCACACACAAGGCACGCATTGACGCCATCTTCGTTCCTTCGATGGACTGTCTTCAGATTCAGGACGTCTCGCTTCATCCGAGAGGTATCTCTGACCACTACCCGGCGATGATCCGCACAGGTCTCCCAAGCTTCTGTCCGGCAAACATGGAGGCTAAATGCCTGGTCCCTTCAGGACAAGGTTTTTAGGAGGGTGGTGAGTGGGGAACTAAAACAGTACTTTCTCTCCAACGAGGGATCCTTGTCCTCCCCAGGCACCCTATGGGAGGCGGGCAAGGCCACGATTAGGGGGGTCGCCAAGGCCCAACTAAAGCTCCAGCGACAAATCCAATTGGAACAGATTACTTCGCGGGAGGCGCAGGCCCTGCGCCTTGAACGCGCCTCAGCCAGAACCCCAGATGCTTCCGACATGAGACTTCTAACCCGGCTCCGGTCAGAGATCAAGCAGTTGTCACTGGACGCGGCCAAACTTCTTTGGCGCTCCTCCCTGGCCAGGGTATATGGGTGGGGCGATAAGAATGGCTCACTCCTTTTCCGCCTTCCTAAGTACCCAAGGGCGAACCGCATAATTCCTGAAACAGCGGCACCAGATGGTTCAATGTGCCGTGCTCCACTGGAGATGGCGCAGGCCTTTGCTACCTACTAACGCCGACTATATGAGGCTCGAGCCCCAACCCTGCCCCTTGTGGACCTGATGGACGCGGAGGGTGGCTGCCTTCCGAGTGTAGATGCCGCTACTCTAACCGATCTAGACTGCTCAATTATCCGTGAGGAGATTGGAGAAGCAATCGCTCTCGTTTCTTTCAGCAAGACACCGGGCCCAGATGGTCTTCCTCAAGAATATTATGCTCACTATCGGGATATTCTCATCCGTCACCTTGCTGAATTGTTTCACGAAGCTGTGGAGAAAGGCTCCTTCCCTCAGGAGACGGATACAGCCACCAACCATTGTGGTCCTTCCTAAATCCCAGCCCCCCTCAAAATGGTGCACAGTCTATGGCCCCATCTCCCTCATTAACACTGAGGTCAAGCTGCCCAGCGACTCAAACTCCACCTTTCTACATTGGTCCACCCCGACCAATTTGGATTTACGCCCTCTCGTGGCACCCAACACTGTCTTCACAGACTGCATTCTGCCCTGGACCATCGCCACCTCCTCACCCCGTACCTGGCGCTTCTCCTGGTAGACTTCGAGAAGGCCTTCGATTCAGTGGACTGGGGGTTCCTTCAGGACATTCTTGACATGATGGGACTTGGTCCCCACTTTCGGGCCATGGTCAAGGTTCTGTACGCCCTCCCAAGGGCTTGTGTTCTGGTAAACGGAGTCTGGTCGGAACCCTTCTCGGTCTGTAGGGGGACAAGGCAGGGTTGTCCTCTTTCGCCCCTGCTTTTAGCTTTGGTGATGGAGCCCTTGGCGTCCCTGATGTGGTCTTGCGACCGTATGCAGGAATGGGAATGGTCCAGCTCCAAACCGGACTAAATTACCCTTTATGCAGACAACGTCCTCATCCCGTGAATGCTTTGACTGGCAATCCGAAATACCCCTACGTCGTCAATCCTTCAAATACCTGGGGATCTGTGTGACCTTGCTGCCCTAGCTCAGCTGGGCCCTTAGTGTCACTCCACTGGTGAAGCGAGCCAAGGCGGACCTCCAGAAGTGGCAGTCGCTGCCACTCAACCCCATGGGGAGGGTGGCTCTTATTAAGATGATGGTGCTTCCCCGCTTCCTTTACATTCTTTAGAATACCCCCATGTGTTTTCCCAGGGCCTGGTTCCCAAGCTCGACGGCTTGGCCAACAGGTTCTTGTGGGGGAGAGGTAGGTCCAGGCTGGCGCTCAGTACTTGCAGGATCCCCTCGTTCGATGGGGGTTTGGGGATGACTCACCTTTATTTATACTATTTAGCCACGCGACTTCTCTCAATACATGACTGGTTCAACAGGGGTGGTCCGACCCAGTTTATAGGCTCGAGCTGGGGGAGCTGGGCCTCGCCAGAATCCAGTCCTTTCTATATGGGACCTCGATTCCATCCCGTCTTCCGGAGGTGACGCGATCGGTGTTACTAGCCTGGCGGGCAGCACTGCTGCACACCAAATGACGCACACACTGACCCAATGTACACCCCTGTGGCACGGGATATGGCTCAAAGAAGTGAACAGGCTTCAGGGCTTTGGAGCTTGGGACCTCATAGGTATCATGCAAATGGGTGACATGTCGGTGGGGGATCACATGCGCTCCTTCGAGTATCTCCAAACCAGATACTCGCTACACCACTCGCAATTCTTTCGATACCTCCAACTACGGCATGCCCTATGCTCACACCTAACAACAGGTACACGGCTACTGGATCATAGTCCCCCTGAAGCCCAGATTATGTTTGGGGCTCTAGCCTGACGCATATGGAGACGGGAGCCTAATTCGGAGCTCCAGTCAGTGATCCCTTCTCCGGCACTATCCTGCCCACTAAGGGGGAGCCGCGACAGCGGATACCGGCCCCAGAGGTGTCGGAAGGTTAGGGGCGGCTGGGGCAGCTGCTGCGCAGGGCTGCTAGCACTCTTTAGGGAATATAGAGCGGAGACACCGGAGGAGTCGTGAGTCACACAAGATGGCAGCGGCGTGGCGGCTCCTGGGGCGCTGCTGCTGCCGAGCCGGGTGATCACTCGGAAGACGACCTGAGCTGCTGGATTGGGGGCTGGCGTGGTGGCCGGAGCAGCGGAGAAGCCAGGGACATTTCTGAAGTGGAGGGGAGTCCGCTGCAGAGCCTTGGTGGGCCTGGAGACCTGCGGCAGCGGCCTGCATAAAATGGCAGTTGCGTGGACATAACGGCCCCGAAATTGGTACGGGAGACAAGAACGGCGGAGTGGCTGCCCTGCGCTGTTTTACTGGGAGCAAGGCACGAGCGGCGGGTGGCAACTAGTGCTGGTGACGTGGCGTGCAGCGAGAGGTCTGCAACCTGTAATTATTTGGTAATCACTAATGAGTAACTATGGTTTGGTTTTTCCAACAATGTGACTATTATTGAATAGAATATTAGTTAATTTACAACTTTTTTGCCCATTGATATCAATTATGACATTGCATTTTGCACACTTATTGCACTTCATTATAAGCATTGGCACTTTATTGCAAATTGTTTACATAATTCAGCAACCTTTTGCACTAGCCCCACCATTTGTATGTGTTTTTTATCTCTATTTATTGTGGGTCTCCTACGAGCGGACCATAGAAAATTTGTGGATCGTGTCATGGCCACGGAAGCAGAAATAGAGAGCCTGGGACCGCCAGCCGCGACGACATCAAGCAAACTCACAGCCATAGAGAAAAGGGTGCAGATTCTGGAGCAATGGGCAGAGGATGCGAAAAATAGGGCCCGCCGGAATAACATTCGAGTCACGGGCCTTCCAGAAAAGGTCGAAGGGAACAATATGGTAGAGTACCTAGAGTGCTGGCTGCGTACGGCAGTGGCAGAGGAAGGGTTGTCTCCATTCTTTGTGCTGAGACGGGCGCACAGGGTGCCGGCCCGCGCCCCGCAACCTGGCAGACCGCCGAGACCGGTGGTGGCCCGCCTCTTGTTCTACAAGGATAGGGACCATGTGCTTGGACAGGCGTGGCTTAAAGGGCAGCTTGAAATAGAGAACAGCATGGTATGGATCTTCCCCGACTTCTCACGCGAGATACAGCAATAAAAGAGCATCCTTCACGACTGTCAAACGGAAACTGCGCCAGATGGGGGTGTCCTACTCTATGGTTTTTCCGGCCAAGCTACTGATAGTGCATAATGGAGAACCACCTTCTTTACCACTCCCCAGGATGTATGGGGTTGGATTGAGGAACAGGATCCCCGAGGGCAACAGCGTGGAGGGAATGGTCCTGCGGATAAAGGCTTGCCGAACTCCCCTGACAGAGGGGCTTCTTCAAAGAACCACCTGACGGCGGAAGAGGCAAATCGAGCTAGGACCAGTGCGATCACAGCGGTGGCCTCATTGAGTGCAGCAGACACCCGGAAACCGACACCACACTCTGGGGAAGACCAGAGGGACTCGGACTCAGAGACCAGCTCGAGTTCAGCGGGGGATGCTAGCCAGACCCTGCCGCACGTAACTCCCAGATCAGCAGATTACCTGATGTGAGGTGGGCCATGCATGCAGGTACTTCCAGAACTATGCTCGGGGGCAGGAAAAAGGAGACTGATGGTAATGTTCTGCTACTTCTCACTCAAGGGGGTTCCCTGATGCTTATTTGGGATCTGTTGGTCGGGGGGGGGGGGATCCGGAGGGGGGAGAGGACGGCAAACCTCTCGGTGGACCTTGGCCTGATCGCCGCCTCTGAACTTTGTTTGTTTGAGCACTGAAGTGCGCAGTTTGGATGGGGGAGCTGTTCTCATTTGTCCTGGGGAGGAGATGTTGGGGTGGCTTTTGTAATGTTTGGAAGGGGTTAGTACTTTGGGTCATGGGGAGGGATGCTGCTGCCGACGGGGGGAAGTGCCACGTCCTGCTGTACTGTAAGAGTTGCCTGCAGGCTGTGCCAAGAGGTCTGGGGAAATTCCAGGGGGTGGACATGTGCACTCATGCTACAGACAGAGGCCACCTATAGCATAATGTCGTGGAATGTTAGGGGCATGCATTCTATGAGTAAAAGGTATAAAATATTTTCCCAACTAAATAGGAGAGGGGTGCAGATAGCGATGCTCCAAGAAACCCACATACTGGATAAGGAAGGGGAGGCTCTTTGCAGGCGCTGGAGGGGGCAGGCGTTCTACACATCATATTCAGCATTTGCCCGGGGGTCCTGATCTGGGTGCGGGAGGGAGTCCCCTTCCACCCAATAGAACACAAAATTGATCTAGAGGGTAGGTATCTGATTGTCTCCAGAAGGTTGGATGTGCAGGATGTTACCCTAGTCAATGTATATGGCCCGAATGTGGAACATGTTAGGTTTCTGGAGCCGCTGTCGGGGGTTCTGGCACCGTACATGACAGGGGCGGTCCTAGTAGGGGGGGATTTTAATTGTATTTCAGATACTGACATGGACCGATCACACCCGCCTCTTCGAGACTCCCTAGTATACGTGGTGGCTAGAGCTTTTAGGGATTGGCAGGCTCGTTAGGGGCTTGTGGATGTGTGGCGCAGGGCACACCCGACGGAGAGGGACTACTCACATTTATCCCACACCCACGATTTACACGTTCGTTTAGACAATCAATCAAAAGCACACGAGGATCCCTAATACAAATACTAGGAGGAGGAGGCAGGGAAAAACTAGAATCAAGAACAAGGGAACCTCCCCTAGAACATAATATACATTTAGGTACTAACTCCAATTCTTTTCAAACATCATCATTGTCCCAGCCAGGAAATTTATTTGAAAAGCATATGTCTATTTATTATTTTTTGTGGCATTAGATGAATCCAAAAACATAAAAAACATCAATATATATACATTCTATTTACATCTCAAAACATATGCAACTCAGCCCTCTCATAACCTCAAGACATCCAACACTCTCACACCCATCCAGACCATCATCAATCAAACCACTAGACAATTTACAAAAGATAACAATTACAGATAATTACAAATAATCGACGATCATGTATATACATAAAAACCAGCAAACAAGGAAAAAGAAGCGCCGACGCGCGTTTCGGAACAGGACCGATATCCACCAATCCTTCGCCAGGGCGCAATAAATATATACATGTGGATCCAGCGGTCGCAGTACAGCTGGCCCGTTGTACTGCGACCGCTGGATCCACGTGGCGGTTTCATCGATTTCATATGTTTACTGTTCAGTGATATTCTCACACTGTCATCACACCTTCTCTTACCTGACGTCCGGGAGATACCAATAAACACATTTTTCTACCCTGACCGTCATTTTACTCACCTTCACTTTTTCTTATGAGCACTGCACCCTATCAGTACCACTTTCAGTGAGGATCCATCTTTTCTCAGCATAGAGGATCTATTGGCATCAAGCATAAGACCATTGGGCTTGGCCATATAAGATCCTGCTGATAAAGTCCTAAATGACGATGTTCCGCCATATGGGTGGGCTGATAGGACTTCTTTCACAACTGATGGTCCTACACTGGTAGTCGTGATAGTGGTGTGCAAGTTTCTTGGTGGCTTTTTTCTGTTTCTCTACCTTTAAGACCTTCAAGTTTCCTTGTTGTAGTAGTACAGTTCATGAGGGGTACGAGCTTGATAGGTCTATAAAAATATTCCCCTAGACCCTTCTTTAACAGTTGTTTTTTGGTGATCTCCAGTGGGAGCCACGCTGTTTTAGATACCTGGGGGTTAGAGTGTATCATGATCTCTCTGATGTTCAGGAGGGAAATATAGGGAGGGGGGCTCTCCGATCGCTCAAAGGCAGTATGGCGTTTTGGGGGACGCTGCCCCTGTCAGTGGCGGGGCGAATATCCTTGCTGAAAATGGTGGCATTGCCTATATTTTTTTATCCCTCTCCCAGTGTAGATCCCTAAGGCGTGTTTCTGATCCCTCAACTCTGTTCTGACCGCTTTTATATGGGGTCCCAGCAGGCACAGAGTGGCGTTGGCTACTTTGGTCAGGGCGCGAGCCGAGAGGGGGCTAGCGGTGCCGGATATGGAGAATTATTATTTGGCGGGTCAGCTCCAACGCTTCACACAGTGTTTGGCAGGAAGCCTGGATCCGGGCAAGAGGATGCCCCGGTTTACTCCGAGTAGAGCAGCTGTCCTGAGTACACTCATGGGTACCATTAAACAGCGCACACTGACCACCCCAGAGCATAGGGTAATAAGAAACTGCTGGATCTGGTGTCTTCAGAAAACCAAAACCAAACAACCTTACTCCCCGGAGATGCCTGTGGCATTATTGGTGGCGCTCCCGCATGGGGGTCAGTGGAGGGGGCTGGGGGAGTGGGCACACGCGGGGATCACTAAGGTAGGAGATTTATACGGCGAGGGGGAACTTCTCACATTTAAGACCTCCCAAGCTAGTTGGGATATCCCACAGTGGCATTTTCTACAATATGGGGCAGTCACTGGGGCCATGCGGAGACATTGGGGTCGAGGGACACTAGAGCCACCTACACATTCTACATGAGAATACATAAGTCTAGCAGGCGGTGTCATTAAGGCTGTCTCATGTCTCTACAGTGCCATTAGACGGGATTCCACAGGGTCACTGGAGAACCTGAAAGATAAATGGGAGGTGGACACTGGAAGCCCCATAGCGGAGAAGGATTGGGACAATACACTGCTCCGAGCCACCAAGGTCTCCCGCAATGCGCGATTCCAATTAATTCGTTTTAATACTCTGCACAGGGCGTATATTACCCCTGACAGGATTACCCGATATTTTGGTCGGGAGGATGCGTGTTACCCCAGATGCCAGGAGATAGGGGCTAGCTATCTTCACATGATGTGGAGTTGCCCGAGGATAGAGGGGTATTGGCAGGAGGTGGTTCGAGAGACAGCGGGAGTCACAGAGAAGGAGATCCCATGCACCCCTGATCATGTACTGCTCAACCTATTTCCCCACTCCGCTAAAACCAAGGTCACAGCCAGGTTCCAAGACCTGGCATACATTCTGGTGAAACGTGAACTTACCAGCAAGTGGAAGGACACGGCAGGTCTGGGGGTAGGCAACTGGAAAAGGGAACTAGTGAAGTGGGCAAGCTGTGAACATAGAATCTTGCTTAGGAACGCGAAAAGAGGTATAGGGAGATTGGAGCAGGCACAGGCCTGGGGGGGTGTTGGTAGATGATCTGCAGAATGAGGACCAAGAGTCAACACCTAGCTCGCCAAGAGTGGGATTCCAACTGGCTGGCCCTGGGGAGCTGGATCACGAACGAGCTGAGGGGGGGACATAACTGGGCCATGGTACCCTAACATCCACCCACGTGGCGAGCTCATTGAACAAGGTACAGGGAGGTGGCGAGTGTGGATGGGACCCAAACCATGCACACAGCAAGAGTTGAAGTGGCAAGGAAGTCGGTAGGGGAAGGGGAGGGAGGAAGTGGGAGGAGGGGGTACTGTTAGGCTGTTAACGTTGCTGAGAATCCAGTATAGCAACCATTGCATAACATAGTAGACAGTCGTATGATACGCAGAGGCTGGGATGGGAGATGTACGAACTCACTGGGACCGATCCAACGTGGTGAGTTGTGGATATTTCCTGACTGGATGAATCTGTAATTGTATCTTGCTGAATGACAAATGCCAATAAAACCTGACTTTTATTTTGCCCCCTGCGTCATGCTAATCTTTAGGAGTTGCCCGGTGACCGGGAGAGGCACACAGAGCGTGCCTTCATACCAGGGAGCGGTCTATGGTCCATGCCCTGGGCACATTACTAAAAGTGATGATGGCAGCATAACGTGTTTTATGACTTTATAGTGTGACCAGACCTGTGTCGGAGAGAACATGATCTACTGGCTCCTTTTTTGCAAGTTCCATTAGTATGTGAAACTTGCACCTGCTCTTATGTGAAACCTAAGTCCCACATTACACATGTCCTGTGCGCATGTCGAGTGCATGTGTGTGTGCAGTGCATGTGAAGCATGTATGGTAACAGGAACTTGTATTGTGAGTCTGAATACTGGGCCAATGGGAAGGTGACAATAGCTCCCCCTGACAAGGGGTTTTTAGGTCTCGCCTGTCAATGCGCTTGCGCATTGAGCTTGCGAGAGATATTGGGGCCTAACGAGAGCTTAACCATCGGGCGATTTCATGCTGTGCCCGTGAAAAGCAAGGCTCAATGCGCAAGCGCATTGACCTAAAATGCGCATGCACATGAAAGCCAGCCATCTGTGCCTCACTTCTCCTCCTCCCTAATTGCTTGCAGTTTCATGGCTGCCAGGCCGTGAGCTACATCAAAGGGTTCCGCTGCCCGCCCCCTGCTTCATTGCCACCAGCTTTACTTGTTTTATTTAGCAGCTCTGCTTTCAGAAAAACACGCAATAACTCGGAACCAAAGAGAAACACACTGATCCCTTTTACGCTGGCATAACAAACAAAATAGCTTCCTAATAGACCCCGGATGTCAGCAGCAAGAGTGAAACCAATTAAACTATATTTCTGATTCACTCTGTCCTAGCTTATAGCGGCATGTCATATGTGCTTAACCTACTATCGGGTCAAATACGCTAGTACCTTATATTTTTAGCTGGGTGAAGATTGTTTTCCTTTTCATTTACTCTTCAGTCTTCCCGTCCATTTTAGACATGACTGGGCTCTTCAGTCAACAACTAGCAGCAGATCTCCAGCTGGCGTCGTACCGCAGCCTGTCCCCAACCCGTCGATTTGCGCAGCAACCGCTGCTACTTCACAGAGTAACAAGTGTGAGGAAACACTAAACACACACTCAGCGTACATATTAATTGGCTCCCGGCATTACTGCAGTCATCCGCAGCGTGCCTGAGGTACGTCGGCAATGAGCACGCAGTAACAGGCAGGGAGCCTGTTAATGACAAGCTGGCTGCTGCACCCCTATACAGGAATAGATCTATCAGTGAAATGAAACAAAGGATCAATGTGTAATTCCTGGAATTAGGGGGCTGTGGAAGAGACGGGCCAATTTATTCGGCAGTGGTTTTACGCTGTTGCGGCTGATTTGTATTCTTTTTTCTTCAGTGAGGTACACCACAGTGCTGTCAGACAGCCTGCAAGGCAAGCAAAGCGTTTACATGTTTAGTGAGTGCCTTAACATTGATAACTGTCACTTGTGTACAATGAAACCTGATACGCCGAGAAGTATTCCAAAGCACTACTAAACCAACATGTTGTCAATATTTGAACTGCCCATGCACATAGCGTGCACAACACGACCGAAGTATTTCTGCCGGCTCCATTTACGTTGGGTGTGGATGTACAGCAGAGCTATCTCGCTCACTTCTCTGTGAATCGTAGGAGCATTTTCTGTTGGAACTGTTACTACCCTTCATTTTATATTTAAGACATCATTCACAGAAGGCACTGTGAATTAAGTCCTTTTGAACAAAAACCTGGTCATTCACTAACAACATAGCCGTTCAATGGCACAAGCGCACCTCGAAGATTACAGACATGAGAAGTATCTTATAAGTGCAAATAGTCCGGTGAAAGTTCACAGCGGGACTTATTAATGTGAATTTCCAGTAACTACACATTTTTGTCAGTCAAAATGTGAAAGCAGCCTCATTACAGTGCAGGTTAGGCTGCATCGGTCTCCTTTTGATCCATGGTGACATCATAGCATTGACCTCCCACTGCTTAAAAGATCAAGGAGTGGAAATTACAAAATGAAAACTGCTCTCATTGTTGCCCTTGGTTTTTTCTTTTTGCAGTTTTACATAGTACGAACTTATTTGCAATGCATTAGGTCTCGCATTATTAAAGTTTGAGCTACCACAGCATCAATCTGTGCAACCATTCAACAACAACTGGTTCAAATATGTTCTCTCAATGTTTCAAGATTTATTACAAATGTCACAAAAAGATGTAAATATTTCACTTCTGTTCTTGGTTTTTCATCACAATAAAATACAATGAACATAATCTTCACAAAAGTTATTTACAAAAGCTATTGCCATTATAAATTACAGTAACTTTTATTTAAGTATTAAGTATTTAAAAGAATAAAAGCCATTTTTATTTGTAATATCAATACATCTAAGTCACATAAATACAACACATATTGCACTACAAATGCTATAGGTGTCATATTTGCGAAAGTTAAAACTATTGGCATTGTAAATGACAAAGCTATTACTTTCGCTATTTTCAAAACCAACACATAAATACAAAATTTGTCATTTACAATACCAATAGCTCAAACTTTCCTAATGCGAGACCTATTGCATTGTAAATGCTTGTTATTGTCTGCAATCCTGTGTCTTGAGAGTGGAGAACCAGACACTAAAGTGAAGAGGATGGAGGCAGGCCGCCCTTTCAAAATACTTTAAATTCTTTGTTAGCAAAGGACTGCTGATTAGTTCTTCCTTTGTCTTGCCATTTAGTGTTAGGGATGTTTGGGTAGGACTGCAGTTTCTCTTGTTGAAGGTTAACACGTTTCTAGGCAGGGCTTACCCTTTTATCAATCTCTGCCTACTGCTTCAGGAAGGTAGTGGCAGCCAGTTGAAGAGAACTCATATGTCAGTGGGCTCATGTTGTACATACTCCCGTTTAAAGCCAGCCCCATTGCTACCTGCTGTGAGAACTATCACCCTGCACAGAGGCTGCATCTGGAAAGCAACCTGGAAATGACATTTGAAAGAGAATTAACTCAAACTGGTCCTGAAGCCTAAGGCTGTGTATCCACACTGCATGTCTGGATGAGGTTATAAAAGTGAGATGCAAGTCAACCCACTATGTTTCAGTTCCAAGTCCTTCATGACCAAAGAAGGGAGCATTCTTGAGAGTGCCTGGAGGCCTGCTTTGTGATTAGGGTGGGTGTCTGCATGATTACCAGACTCCCAGGGGTGAGGGGACATTACCTGAGGTCGGTAACTTTCTGGAGAAGCTGAGGACCTGTCTAAGTGCCAGTGGCGGCTGGTGACATTTGAAAGTAGTGGGGCGTAAAAGTTTGAGGTGAGTGCTCGGTGGCGAGTGAGCCTAGTGAGTGAGTCTGACTGCCATAAGGTGGGTTTGTGGGGTCCTTCTCGCCATTTTTGTAATCAAACTGACTATCCCCAGAGCTAAGCTAACCCAGCCTATCAGTATTCAGATGCTGATTAAGCCGATGTGTAATATCTGAAAAAACTCCAGGTGACAATGGTGAACACTGCACAGAGATGGTGCCCTGACTACCGAAGCGCACACGGTAATGGATAGACACACAATGCATGCACATGTGAGGTATTTGGCCACTGTGGGTAACATCAAAAGGAATGGGGGCGATTGACAGCCTGAAAACAGGCAACATATGCAGGGAACAAGCCCCAAGGCATCCTATGTGACCCAAGAACACCACCCAGCATGGATGCAGCAATAATGTAGTACACATGCAAAATTAGTAGCAGATGAAGAGAGCAGTGCCTGAATAAACAAAAAACAGTAATAAAGACATTCATGAACGAAATTAATGAATTTACCAACCATGAAAGAAACACTAAAATGCTAATTTAAAGGGTACGACTCCAGTCCATAGCATCCGAGCACCTCGCAGAACATGTCACTACCAGTGACATCACACAGCTGGGTCCTTACCAAGGATGCACACGCACACCCCACCTCTTAAAGTTCAATAATCTGCATAAACTAGAATCATTGAGGGAAAACAAACCATGTGACAACACCATGTTAATTTTTAAATAATTCTCTCTGTGGTATTTTAGAACAAGTCCTTGCGTGCAGGTTTGTGTAACTGTGCAGTTTTGTTTACATTCCACTCGCAAAAGAAACGGAACTAATAAGCTCTCTGATTTGTACATTTAACTTCCACACACCTGTGGCACAGTATGACCCCAACTCCCAGTGCACCAAGCATATCAAGGTGTCCTGCAGCACCTTGATCTCCTGGGCCAGAATGGCGAAGAGCACCTGCAGCACGGGAACCATGTTCAGAGCAAATAAAAGACACGAGCGAGCAATGAGTTTACCGCTGCAGTAGTTCTAATTAACTGCGCTGTAAGACTGTGCGGGTGAGAAAGCAATATTAGAGGGGGCGAGAGAGCAAACAAGGGTTGTATCCTGAACAATGCGAGCCTGTGCAAAAACAGTTTTCTGCAGGTGCATTTATGTGATTTATGCTCTAATCACAAACCCTTTTTTATGATCAGCGCTGGTGTGCAGATTACCTTTTCATCAGTTAGTTAACATTTCAAACGGTTCCTAACTGAGAATATACTTAAAAAATAGAAATACCTGTTTTCTGCCATATTCTCAGTAAGGAAACACTATCATGAAAATTGCACTAACGGACAAATTGCTGGGGCAAAAATCATAGGAACTCCGCTGCAAGTGTGGCACGAGAGGAATTCAAACCTAGTGTTGCCCACGCGCACTCTAGTCTCTTCATGGTCTGGCCTCCCAGAGGTGTTTGGTAGTAAGAAGGGAGTGTGACCGGAGACAGCTGCACAGGTATGGGGAAGGAACATCAGCTGTCATGAACGAAGGAATCGGCACAGACAGTTTGAACGTCAGGCCAGCTCCAAGGGCGGCAGAAGTTTAACCACGTACAGTACACATATTTATATACCCTTATTACAGCAATTTTTATAGTGCAAAGTAAACAGCATTACAGCCCAATCCCACCCAACAGGGATTTGAAACGGTAAACAGTACACTTTTGATGTGGTTTTTTTACCTTCTATTTTTACACACGGGCGGCTGCCTGCTTCAGCGTCTCTGAGGCCATTAGGCCAACACTGACAGTGCTGCCTTGCTGCGGGCTTGCTGTGAGGCCAGGCCCGGGCCTGAGCGTGGCATGTAGTCAGAGAGATGACGAGTGACATGGTGGTGGTCAGATTGGGAATGAGGAATAAATACCACCACTCGTCTCAACTGCACCTGCACCATCCACACTTCGATCTTCGTCGTCCTGGAGGCAAATATACGCAGGAGCTGGAAGTAGATTTAAACTCCAGCGCGGCAACAGGAGTAGGGGTCCATCACTGCAAGGCATCATATTAAAGCCCTGCAGTGATTGGTCACGAACATTGGAGCCTCAAAAGATCTCTCCTATCCTCGCGTTGCCTTCTGTTCACCAGAGATCGGGCAGTCAGCCTCCAACCCACGCACGGCAGCACCATCATCCTCGTTAACTCAGCCAATCCTGGCGCAGCATAACATCGCCACTGCGCCAGGATTGGCTAAAGTGCAGGGCTAAAACTGCCCATAATGAGACCCGGCTCCCCCGGGTCTCTGTCTGTGTGACAGCTAAGGGAGGAGGAGGAGGGAAGGGGCTATTGCCTGTGTGCGCATGCGTGGGCAAGTCATAATAATGACGTGTCCTAAATGCGCACACTGCTGCCTGCCACAGACGCTGATATTCACAGTGAGTCACACGCTGCACTGCCGCAGGCCCGCCCCCCACGATCGCGATGATGTCACGTTGTGACTCCGGCCTCAATTATGACTGCACTGTCGTTTATTCTGTGCGCGCTCATAATTGTACTTTATACTTTTTACTTTTTGCGCAGTGTGCTGTGTGCAGTGTGTCAGACCAGTGACAGCAGTGACGGTCGTCCATGGCTAGTGGGGCTACGCCCCAACGCCCCCAATGGACGAACCGCCACTGCTAAGTGCTTAGAAGCATGTCTGTCTTGTCAGAGAAGGAAGAAGAGTGCCTGGCTCTGCAGGAAGAGAGACAGTCCAGAAGGCGAAGCTCAGGGTACCCCTAGGGTATGGGGCACCAGACGTAGCTGACTGTTGACAGGGATCAAATCCAGTCCTGACCCAAAGTCTCCTTCTCTCCTGTTGCAGATCCCTCAAAGAGCTGTGTAAAGAAGTATTCACCAAGATGTCCGCATGAAGCCTAGCTTTCCCGCCATCAGCCCTGAGAGCTTGGCGCTGCCACTGCATCTGAGATGTGCCCATGATCCAAAAGAAGCTGCTGCATCAGCTCCTAGAGATGCAACTGCTAATGATGAGCACCTGCATTGTACTGTCTCCAGGGCCACAAGTGTCGAAAATGAGTGCCTGCCTGCCCCGGCCTCGAGGGCCACAAGTACGGAAGAGGAGCATCTGCCTGCATCGCCTTCCAATGCTGCAAAGTCCAAACAAGAGTGTCTAACTGCATCGGGCTCTAGTAACACAACAAGCACCTGCCTGCATTGGCATCAAAGGCCGCACATGCATCTGCACCAGCTTCATGGGCTACAACTGCTGAAGACAAACACTTACCTGCGTTAGGCCGAAGGCTGTGACTGCCGATAAGGCCTCTGAGTGCGTTGCTCAGCGTCTGTGATCCTTAAGTGAGCTAGACCGCCATTACCGGCCTCCTGCCCTTGCACCGGCCTCAGGAGTGTGAAGACGCGGATCGTACAGGCCCTCACCTGGACTCCCCGGCGTCACTGAGTGACATTTTAAGGATCTTGGGGGCCCTGGGCCAAACATATTTTGGGGGCCCCTGTTCAGAACAGCTTTGCATTTGTGATCCATTTCGAGCTCCTATTTCCCACGTAGTTTTCGCTTCCTCAGCTGCGTTAGCGATCCAGTTTGCATCATAGGCATTAGCCTATATATTACCGATGTTAATGGACACGCACAGCTGACAGCGGTAGGATTTAGGGTTTCCTGCCCTGCTACTAGGTTTTTAATACTTTTTAAATTGTATAAGTGTGGCTGAATTACTCTGTGCTTTTTAACAATTTCTACTACCTACGCGCGCTTGCACTTTACTTGATTTTGCTTGCCTACACCTCCTTGTCTGCTCCGATTCGCGTCTCGCTTTTCCTCCAATCCTGGCTTGCCGCGGCTGATACGCCAGTTGTGCAGAGGGCTGAGGCTACTATCGGGCTCTTCACTTCCGCCTAAGCAGTTTCCACTTCCTCAGCTGCATTAGCAATCCAGTTTGCATCATAGACATTAGCCTATATATTCCTGATGCAAATGGATGCATGCAGCGGGCTTGGATGCATGCAGCGGGCTTGCTACTGCGCCGTAGGTGCGCCAAAGGCAAGCCCGTCTATGCACAGAGGAGTCCGGCACCGACCATGCTGCCCAGTTCCTCTCCGGTGAGTTTCTTCCACTATATTACAATAGGGAAAAACTGCTTAGCCTTAGGCGGCCTCCATTATGTCAGTGTACAGCGGCTGATCCGAGCTTGGAGGTAGACTTTCGATGCAATAAGTGCAACTGGTCTCTCTTCCAGCCCTGGAAACTCACACCCAAGATCCTCCCACCTAACAATAAGTACAAAAACAATAAGAAAGCAGAGGACTTAAAGGCCACCGTTTTAAATTGAACCACACATTTATGGCCTACTTTTAGACGAACAGCCTGATCTTTTATTTCTCACTGAGACCTTTCTGTCTGAAGCCTCCAACCCCACTATCACTGCGGACATCCCTACGGGTTATAAAATCCTTAGGAGGGACTTACCGAGTGGGAAGGGGGCGGTGTTGCCATAATTTACAATGAAAAACTAGACTGCTCTCCCATCCCGATGGAAAATATCGAGGATGCAGAGTCCGGGGCTTCCACTGTACCTTATTCCCCCATCATAGCATAGCTGGTTTTCTGATTTTACAGACTTCCCAGTGCAATTGGAATTTTTACGCTTAATCCAGCCACCAACTCCCTGTCCTTAAAATACAACAGCTGCCTTAGTTCTAATCGCAAATTTCACCTCTTGGATCCTCCATCTTTACTAGCTTTACCTGAGTTTCAGCTTGAAGAGTCACTGACCCTTCTCCAAAGCATGAAGTCTGGCTTTCCTACCGATCCATGTCCTACGAATATCTTGAGCTTATTTGCTCCGTCCATAAAACCCACGGTAAACCAGTTCTCTAATGCTTCCCTCTCCTCAGGCAATATGCTGAAATAAAAAAGGCTAATGCCAAACCAACGGACCGTGCCGACTACAGGCCAATCTCCCTTCTTCCAGCCCCCTCAATAGTATTGGAGAAGAATGTAAATAAGGTCCTCCAAAAATACATTGAAGATGGGAAGCTACTTCATGTGTCCCAATCCAGTTTTAGGGCTAACTACAGTATGGATACCGCTCTGCTGGAAATGACTGAATTTCTCAAGGGTAAGCTGGACCAGGGAGGCCAAGCTTTTCTGATACTGCTTGATCTTTCGGCAGCCTTTGATATGGTCCCACATGAGAGGATCCTGGAGACACTTGCTAACATTGGCCTGGGGGGGACCGCCTTAACATGGATGTCATCCTTCTTGCCAAATAGATCTCAGGACATATGGTTCCCCCTTTTCTCATTCCCGATTCCGGCCATGAATGTAGGTGTCCCTCAGGGCTCCATTCTCAGTCCTACCCTTTTTAATATATATCTATACCCCCTTGCATTTCTGTTAGAAGAAGAGGGCGCCAAAGTTGTTTCCTATGCTGATGCTACTTGCTGATTTTCATGTGTGAAAAAGGAACCGACTTTGACGGGGCAATGATTAGGTCTTGCCTCTCTGAGATTTTTATCTGGCTTAAGATCAATCAGCTGGAATGCAATCCTGACAAAACTGCAGTTGTTTTCTTTGGTAATCCAGAAACGCCTGACTGGAGCTCTTGGTGGCCAAAAGATCTGCGGCCCCCGCTCACGGAAAAGGAGAAAGTCAAAAACGTAGGAATTGTCATAGATAAGACAATCTCCATGCGCTTTCAAATCCAAAATCTAACTGGCGCTTGCCTTAGAATATTCCAAATGCTAAAAAAAACCCTGCCACTGATACCGCTTGAGAGCAGAAAGATCATGGTACAGGCTCTGGTGACATCAAAGTTTGACTATGTCAACAGCTTGTACCTCAGTCTTCCCAAATCCTTTATCCACCGCCTACAAGTGGTACAAAACACGGCGGCCAGAGCCATCCTGAGACCTAAACCCAGATCGAGTATGACCCCTATTCTTAAGTCTCTACCCTGGCTCCGCATAAAAGAAAGGATCGACTTCAAAGCGATGACCATCTTCTTTAAAGCTTTTCAGGGCTTAGGAGCTGGCTACCTAAATAAGTGTGTCAATCGCCACACACCATTTAGACCCCTAAGATCTTCCAATGCCAATCTGGCCATCATGCCTATAATATGCTGTGCCCGCACTGGAGGCAGATCCCTCGGCTTTCTAGGCGTAAAATTGTAGAATAGCCTTGCTGAGTCTCTGAGACTAACCACAGACCTTCTCTCTTTCAGGAAGAACCTAAAAACCTGGCTTTTTAATAACTGACGGGTCTTTTATGCATGTTTTCCTCCCGCTGCCATGTCCCAGGATACTCTAGTCTGAGTATCTCTGGGCTTTATTAAATACACTATTTCATTTCATACGGTCCCTGACAGTGCAAGTAAACACATGTCCAAATCCTAAGGGCCTTATTTATGAGGCCTTGCTTCACTTCTATGCCACCAGTACGTCACTTTTTGTGAAGCACCAGCAGCGTAAAAAATGTGCCATGTTGCGCCCTATTTCCAAAGTGATGCATCTAGGCAGATGCATCACTTTTTAAACCCCTGCACCACATTATACCTGCGCCAGGTATAATTTATGCAGAAGTGACGCATTGAAATCTATGAGTACTCAGTGCGCTCAGTGCGCCACTTCTAGGACGCCATTGCATCAATATCTTACACCTGCCTCACAGCAGGTGTAAGACTGATGCAGGCCCTTTCACATGGGGCTTGCCCCATGTGAAAGGACACATTGCTGGAGTTGCGTCTATTTTCAGACACCCAAGCAATGAATCACTTTTGCTCCTACAGATACGTCAGAAATACTGACGTATCTGTAACTCCTTGCGACATGATGCGTCATACGGTAAATATGGCGCATCCATCTTGTCACAAGGAGGGGGCACTAAGAAATGACGCATCCCTGTTTTCACACAGCGATGCATCACTTCTCATAAATAAGGCCCTAAATGTGTTTACATCTAATATTCAGGGATAGTTATGTGTGTTTTCAATATTGTGACACAGCAGCAGCTCACCAGTATTACTGCAAATAATCTCTATTATGATGCCCTCCCATTTCTTATATGTTTTGCCTTGTTTTGATCTAAAAGAAACTTTTTTAATGTATATTGCATGAAACATAAACACAACAAATGGCTGTACTAGACTCTCACACATCAGCTACATAAAAAATAAATTAAAGGAAAACAGTATTTAAAACAATCTGTTTAAGAAATATTTAAGGTCATTAGGGCAAAACCCTGGAGAATACTCTATTTCGTTGGAAACGAAAGGGTGAAAGGATGAGCTGCGGATAGGATTCGATCAAATAAAGCTTCTAGTCTCCACCCAACACTGAACCCACTGAACTAAATGACTTGCTGTTATTGCTACTAGCTAGAAATGGTATAACTCTGAAGAGGATTTGGATGCACGAAACTGATGGATCGATTCTTTCTCTTTTTCCTCCAGTGGCAGCTTCAGTGCAGCTCCAGACCACACTAAAAAGAGGATTCGGCTATTTAAAAGGAGAAGCCAAGAGACAGAGAGTCCATGGCCCCTGGCACACAGTGATATTTTAAGCTTTATCATTTTATGTATTTTAATTGTTTAATTGCATGGAGTTATAAAGCTCCCAGGCGCCACTTCTTTGCAGCATGATGTAAGAATGTTAAATAAAAGAGGGAATAACGCAGGTTCTCTGTGGAAAATTAGAAGCATATTGTGGCTGCAGGCACCCGGGAGCTTATTAGCAAATGTTCTGACACAGTGCTTAATTCGGAAACCCCTAAAAAAAACATAAGTGCTGTGCCCACAGACTTTCTTTGCAGACCGCCGTCTGTGCTGTTGAGTGCCGTTGTTGCCGATTACCAAGTCGGCCCAGTCTTGATTCCACCTCACTTTTTTCCACCACCCCACACTTTCTGTTCTTTTTAAAATATATATAACTCTTGCGATCTCTTATTCATCTCCTCTTTCTCCCTTTGTAACTGGGTCCCTTTCTTTTCCGCTTTCTTTCTTCGCTTTTCTGCTTTTTCCTTATGCTCTGAGTTAGACTCTGATGATGAATAATAAGTCCAGTTCCCCAAAAATAAGTGCTGGTGCCCACCACTGGCAAAAAGGGAGGGCTATTTGGACAAGCGGAGCATTATTTCTTGGCTGCAGTGGTTGTCAGTCCTCACAGAACGTCACCACAATCCAGGTTTGTTGCTGTGCACGCCAGAGGAAAGCTTTCAGAAAAGGTGCAATACTCATACACAGGGGTTGCACAATATAGCGTCCAAAGCCAGCCATCATAGTCATTGAGATTTCAGAACAGTTGTTCTCTGTGGAGATGTTGTATCTACCGTACACTTGGAGGGCATTTGTATAAAATACAGTTGCCCTACTTTCCTGGATGTGCAGGCTTTTTATAACAGCACAGGTGCACTGCTTAATTTGAGCCGGTGCTTAGCATCGGCACCTAATTCTCGGCACCAGTGCTTATAGCACCAGTTAAGGACACACTGATTTAAAAGGCACATAACTTTCCCCAGACTCACAGGATGTTGAGCCACTCAGAGACTCGAACTGGGTTCTCCAGCTCCAAAATCAACAGCTATACCCATTAGGTCAAGTCCTCTCCTGGTTAATAAGTGCTGGGGCACTAGTCGGGAGGCAGTTTGCACCAGCCCATTTCTCCTGTTAGCGCTGCTTCCTGAGGAGAGCCCCGGCACTTTTTATTTTACAAATTAACCACTGCACAGGTGGCTTATTGATGCAACCCTATCTTAATTTCTGTAATGTGGATCCATTTACACCCTGGTTCACGTTTCACAGGCTTAACTTAAAATAACTGTAATAAAGCAGTCGAGGTGTGTAAAGTTCAGCAAAACTCTGAGAGTGCGCCTCTTATACCACTCGCTGTGCGGCTCTTCTTATAGCCTAAATCTTCCCAAGCATCACCTGCTCTTTCACTGCACCAAGGTTAGGAAGTTCTGGAACATAATTGAGACACTGATAAACGACATCACTGGGGCCGCCATACAACTGGATTTTTACAGCCTAGCAATGGGGTTCACGTCTCCTTCAATCGCAACCAAAGAAGACAGAGACCTCATAGACCTGCTGCTGACAGCAGTGGTCAAAACAGTATTGAACAATTGGAAAGACACAGGGAAAGCCACGTCTAGAACATGGTTCAACTGGGTCACATTCCTGAGAGGGGCGGACACCATAACAGCGAAACACTCACCAAAGACACATAGACAGTCGAACATGTGGGAGTCCCTAGACAAATACCTATCCTCGCACAAACCCCCGTAGACAACACAGCCAGGTACCCAACCCTACAGGTGCCACCAGCACTCAGCCCACCTGATAGTGCAAACCCCAAAAAATCCTGCGCTGCTCCTTTCTCTCTCTCTTTCCTACCCACAGTCAGGGCTGGGGATCAAGAGTGACAATCGATTATGATACGTAGATGTCACTCTTCTGTGAGGATCTAACTTCAGAACTACCCATGACCCGATATGATGGGGAAACGTTAGCCTTGAATAGAACAGTAGTGAAATCTACTTGACGTATGAAGCAGTCGATATGTTGCAAAGAATATATGCCTTTATCCTATAACTTACCCGAAATGTCAAATGTTATGTTTAACATGTTAAAGCCAATGATGTACGTTATAAAAAACAAAGACTGTGCTAAGAATTCGGAAGCAATTTCAACAAGTTTGTTTTGGTTTAAAAAAAGGAAAATCACGGACCTATCCAGTTTCTACTCATACTGTACATTGTGTACTCACATTGTTACCAAACGCCGCCGTACCCCTGGGATATCGGCACAAAGGCTGTGTTATACCCTAATATTACAGAATGTTAATGTCTAAATTGCAGCCGGCCCAGGGGGTTGTAGGCTAGAAGCTGTGTCTACTATTAAAGGTACAATAAAGGTCTTAAAAAAAAAATAATAATAAATAAATAAAGAGTGACAATCGATGCAAGATAAGGGGACGGAGGATCCAAACGACAAGGTCAAGCTCGAACGACTGGCGGTTGGACTAACGCCGATAAGACTGAAACGCTGAACGTGAATCAGACCCCCCCCCCGGGGCGTCTCTTTTTCTCCTTTCTTTCCCCTTCTTTTTCTCTTCTTCCTCCCATGTATATGTTATGCTCCATGTAAATATATCTTTTTTCAATAAAAAATTACTGAAATAAAAAAAAAAATAACTGTGATAAAAACCACCGACAACAATGAGGTTTGCCTGCTCCCTGATGTAACGATAAAGAAGCATGAGCTTCAAAATTGTCTGCATATCAATAGCGGCCGGTGTGTGATTAGGGTGGCGAGGCGGGGAAAGGTAGGGGAGATGGGCAGACGAAGAGAAAAAAAAAAGAAACATTTACATGCCGCATTGCGCTCTCCTCCACTGCATGCACAGGCTCCAAGAGTCTACTGCGGCCAATCATGATACTGCTTTCCTCCTGCTGAAACCAGCATCAGGATTCGCCTGAGTACAGATGATTTGCGCTCCCTGGTAGACAGGGAGCCTGCCTGCTCTCTCCAGCAACGCAGCTTGGAGAGAGCTTCAGTGTGCATGACGGTTTGGCCGGCGTGAGATAGACAGTAGGCCAGACCGCCATGCGCACTGAATAGCAGTGCAACCACTCCTCCACCAGTATGTCATCCCCCTGGCCCCGCCCCCAAGCTGCGACTCCAAGAGGAAAAATAAAACCATGATAAACAAAAGTTTATTATCATTTTACTTTTCATTTTTTTGGCTGCTGGAAGGTGAGGCGACGCTCCACCGCCATGGTGAAGGAGCCGCCTCTGCTGCATATTACATCTGAAAAGTTTATATCTTTTTGACAACTCCTTAGTAGCATCCAAAACGAGATGTAAGGGGAGGTCTTATGGAGCATGGAGGGGTAAACCTTCTTTCAGGGCTAAATGTTTGCAATAGTTTGATATTTGCTTATGCTAATAGGGCATTATTATACCGTCTCTGCTGACGGAGCACGTGGGCTGGTACGAAGGGTGGTCCTCACATGCAGTGCTGCAAGGCCTAATCCCCTCTGAGACTAACTCTGAGGCAACTGGAGACTGAGCTCCTAGACCCCATTTCACTTGAATTTCACACCTAGAATTTAATGGCAAGAGGGGAGGTTAGCGTTACCTGTATTATTAATTTACCTCACTGTAATCCTAAACAGCAAAGAGTCAGTATAATATACAAACGTGAAGAACAAAAAATAATATTACTTGTAGTAATAACAATGGTAGTACTAATCATAATAATGTATCATACAATAATGACCCAATAAAGTAGCATAGAATTGTGAACCCTTTCCTTATATAAAGAACACATAAATTATTTTGGTCCTAAGCAGCAAACAATCAATGCAATATTTAAACTAAGACATATTACCAAATTACAGAACAAAGATTAATTACATACAAAAGACCGCAATAGACTAGGTCGTAGTATTCTTTCATTGCTGGTTTCAGGTGCTTCCAGTTTGGCACCTTCCTCTATCCATGGATATTTATATAGCGCGAACCTAGCCGTGACATAACGCAGTGTTGTACATTACGTGAGGGGTTCAGAGATGATCTATGAGATTGTGTACATCAAGCAGAGAGTATACAAACACATTAGACACATTGGAGGCAAAACGAGACTAAGTGATTTACCCAGAATCAGACGATGTTGGCTCAAGCGCCAAAGTTGGGATTCAAACCAGGTTCCCAAATGCAGCGGCTCTAGCCACTAGGCCAAACTTCTCATCCTGAATACTTTCTTTTTTTTTTTTTAAACCTTTATTGATAAACATGGATATACAATAGCAATCATACCACCACATCGGGTCGGCTGGCAACATTTCAATGATCATGTCAGTATGAATGAATACACAGCCCTTCAGCCGACAACCCTAGGGCCCGGCGGCAATAAAACAACCATGCGATGCCGTACATTACATCACAGGAGGAATAGGGTCTTTGTTTTGTGTTTTTTGAAAACCAACCAACCAAAAAGTAAAGAAAATAACTACAGAGGCTAAACGCAAGGCAGATACATAAGAAATCCTTCTGGGGAGGGAGTACCACATCTACAACTGTTACATAGTAACAACTGAAATTGAAAGGCTATAAGAAAAGTAGACGGGAGGGGGGAAAAGGGGAAAGAGAGCAGGTCAGCAATACATAGACAAAAATCCAGACTAGAAGGAACATCACGCTAAGGGGAATGTAACACCTCTGGTGGAGGCACAAAAGGGGGAGTACAAATCTCACCACGATACTGGTTCCACTGATTCCACACCCTCCCCCATTTCTTGGGCCTGCCCCGAGCAATGTAAACTGTTTTTTCACGAAACATGCAACAGTCCATGTTTCTAGACCAGGCCGACAGACTGGGTGCCCTCGACGATCCCCACAATTGCGCAATGTCACGCTTAGCGATCATATTACCCAAGGTGGCCCACTGCGTCTGTGCTACATTATAATCATTGGGCTCCCACACATTCAATAGACACCTTCGGGCCTCTGGCAAAAGCGAAACACCCGTCACCTCAGTCATAACACCATGCACACGATTCCAAAAAGACACTACCGCCGGACACTCCCACAGAATATGAAGGAATGTACCCACCATTCCACACCCGCGCTTACACAAATCATCCGAGGCATACCCCATACGTAACAAGCGAGGACCCATCATGTATACTCAGTGTAGGATTTTTAACTGCACCAATCTCAGACGGGCCGAGATTGCTACCTCCTTCGGGGAGGATATCGCCGCCTGCCAGTCCTCATCATCAAGTTCCAGTCCATCGCCGGTCCAGGCCGTACAGAGCTGTAGAAGAAGGTCCGCTCGGTCATTTATCAGCTTTTTATATATAAGCGAGATCGTACTGTCCGGGACATAGCCGTCGAGTACTCTGTCCTCCATGGGTGAGGATTCTGGAACGAGCGTGCCGGCCGGAAAAACAGAGGAAAGGGCGTGTCGGACTTGTAGGTACCGAAAGTATTCTCGATTACTGAGTTTGAATTCAAGTTGCAGCTCTACAAAAGACTTTATCTTGTCTTTCCGCCAAAGGTCCCCCACCCTACTAATCCCAATGAGGTCCCATTTTTCGAACCCTTGGTTGTCCACAAATTGCCCAACCTCTCGGCTGCGTAGAGTGGAGTCGCTCGAGAGAGTGTCCGACCAGCCCACAGCAGCATTAGCGTTGTGCCAGACCCGCACCGCAACTCTGGTAGGCCCCGTCAACGCTACATCAGACAGTTTGGAATAAAGCGCCCTGTTATAGTCCCCGCCCGGCAGCAGCCATTTGTCCATAGCAAAAGCCGGGTTAGAAGCTGGCCCATACATCGCATGATTAACTGAGCTCAGTTGTGCGGCCCAGTAATATCGTCGTATATCCGGTAACGCTATACCGCCATCATACCAAGGCAGTGTAAGCTTAGCCAAGGCAATCCGGGGACGTCCGGCCCACAGAAGTTTCCTTTGTAGGCACTCCATCTCGTGGAAGTAGCTGGAGGGCACTAGATCCAGTGTGTTCTGAAGCGCATAGAAAAATCTGGGAAGGGACATCATTTTGAATAAGGCTGCTCTGCCCACCAGGGACAGCGGCAGTCTGCTCCAGGCTTTAACGTCTGCTTTTAAGCAAATAAGCGGGGGGAGTAGGTTGCGCTGATACCTGACAGCCGAATCACGCGAAACATAGATACCTAAATATTTGAACCCGGTGGATGAAATTTGTATTGGACAATTGCGCGGTACGATTGGAGTATCGTCTGTTAGCGAATAAACACAAGACTTACCCCAATTAATGACCAGTCCAGAGTTCCTCGGAAAGGAGTTAAGGATGTCGAACAATACCCCCAGAGATTTCCGAGGGGAGGTGAGGTAAAGGAGTATGTCGTCCACGTAAAGTGAGATGCGATCTTCAAAACCGGGAGTCCACCTGATACCTCTGAGGGATGGCTCCCAACGCAACCAAGCGGCCAAGGGCTCCAGAGCCAAGGCGAAAAGCAGCGGAGACAGAGGGCACCCTGCCGCGTACCCCTCTTCAGGGCAAAGGGAGCCGACACTCGACCGTTAACGACTACCTGGGCCAGGGGCTCCTCATAGAGTAATCAGACCCATCCGATGAACACCGGTCCGAAGCTGAACTTCGCCAGAGCTGCCCATAGATATGGCCATTCCACTGTGTCAAATGCCATAGTGGCATCCAAAGAAACCAAAATGGCAGGCTCACGTAGAGTCTCCGCCCTCGCCAGCCCGCCATGAAGACGGCGTAAATTCAGCGCGGTATTACGGGCCGGAATAAAGCCGGACTGGTCCGGGTGCACCAAATCTCCAATCACTTTAATCAGACGGTTAGCTAACATTTTTGCCAAAACTTTAGGCTCCACATTCAGAAGTGAGATAGGTCTATAGGAGGTACAGAATTCACGGGGTTTACCCTCTTTAGGGATCACCACGATAGACGCTAAACGCTGATCACGGGGAAGCAAACCCCTCTCCCTAGACTCCAAGAACATCGCGCGGAGATACGACGCCATTTTGTTCGGACACAACTTGTACAGCTCAATGGGTATGCCGTTTGGGCCCGTGGCTTTTCCAGAGCAGATGGAGCGAATAGCGAGTGCTACTTCATCAGTGGAGAAATCCGCCTCCATTAGCTCTCTATCAGAGTCGGACAGGCAAGGCAAAGCAATATCCCTAAGCAAAAGATGGGAGTCTTCCTCCGGCCGGTCCGAGACCGGGGCATACACCGTTCGGAAGTGGCAGGCGAACTCCTCCACAATCTCCAACGGATCTGTCACACGTACACCATCCACTTGCTTCCCCGCCTTGTCGCCCACATCATACAAACGGCCCTGTTGCTCTCGACTCATGGCTTTCGCGGCATTCGTGACCAAGGCTTTATAATCAGACTGCTTCAGTTGCAAAACATGCACCTTTTCACGCGTGACCCCACACTCAAGATCCCTCTCCAAAGCCACTATATCAGACTCCAGCTGCTCAACCTCTCCATTGTGGCGCTTCTTAGAGCTGGCGACTAGCGACAGTGTCTGACCCTGTATCACAGTTTTAAAGGCCTCCCATAGGGACACAGACGAAGTCACTGATCCCACATTCTCAACGAAGTAGTGATCTATGGCTTTAATCACCCCAGCCCTGGTCTCTGGAACATGGAGATGCCAGGGATTAATTGGGGCGTCTCGGCCTCCTGCGTCTAACTGAAGATCTATATGGATCCATAGCGGGGAGTGATCCGAGATGCCTCTAGGCAAATGTCGTGCCTCTCTCACCGTTGTAGCCTGGGCTGTGGGCACAAGAATATAATCAAGTCTGGCTAAGCTCCCATGGCCTCGGAGTGGAAAGTATATTGAGCCTGCCCTGGGTGAAGCATCCGCCAACAATCCACCTTACCAAACGTTTCCAAGAAACCACTCAGGCAGGACTGCGATGGTGTAAGAGCCCTGGGAGGATGTCGATCTTCCAGGCCGTTAACCACCGAGTTGAAGTCCCCTCCAACCACCAGAATCCCCTCAGGAAGCCTCAATACCAATTTCCCCAGGTCGACAAATGTGGTGGCCTGTAAACCCGGGGGGACATATATCGAGAGGATGGCCACCGTTCTCCCCTCCCACCTACCAACAATCGCCGCATATCTTCCCCTGTCATCCAATATCATTTCATCAATCTCCAAGGGAAGGAACTACGGATCATAACACCAGCCCCTCTAGAGCCCGAAGTGAATCCCGAGTGTGCCACTAACCGGTAGCCCCTCCGGTTCATTGCATGAAACGTGTTCCCCACCAAGTGTGTTTCTTGCAGTAATACAATGTCGGGGGAATGGCGCTTCACATACTGGAGTACAATTCCCCGTTTTATTTTGTCCCCCAAGCCGTTGACATTCCAACGCAAGACTCTCAACCCCCTACCCCATCCCGAAAATGAGTAGCAGGGTCCCCCAAACCCCACGAAGGAAACACAGAATAAGCCATACAACAATACGTAGCCTCGAGAACAATACAAACAGTATAAAGAACCCCCCCCCCTCCCCAAGATACCAGAACAACAACCCCCCACCCTGCACCCCTGCGATAAAACCAGAAAACCACCCCATTCTGCAGTGTGCCTGTCGCCCTACCCCAGAAAACTAAACTACAAGTAGAAAAGGAAACACCCCTGGAGGAGGAAAAGCCCCGAACTCCCCGCCGCCCCAGGGCTTGTCTTTAAGAATGTCATTGACCCAAAAAAGAATAACAATCCACCGTAGCACGATACGATGGTAGCACACGCCGGTGCCCCTACTCCTCCTGGTCCCGTTGGCTGCCTTCAGCACCTCTGGATTGTTCTGCATTGTCCCGTGGCATAGATAGTGTGTCCAACCAGTCATTGACCACCTCTGGCATATCAAAGAACAGCACCTGCTCATTATGTTCGATGCGCAATCGGGCGGGGAAAAGCATAGCATACTTCATGCCCAGGTCTCGTAGTCTCCGCTTCACCCCGGAAAATCCCAGTCTCTGCTTCTGCACCGAAGGGGTAAAATCAGGGTAAAAGTTGATGGATGCATTCTCGAACTTGGTGGGGCCGCTAGTCCTCGAGGCCTGCAGAATGGCGTCTCTGTCCCTATAGTTAAAGATCCGCGCAATGATGGGTCGCGGGGCAGCCCCCTGCTTGCGCCTGCCGCCCGGGACTCTGTGGGCACGCTCCACCGCAAAAGGTTACTCAGGCCCTTAGGGGCGAGGTGATTGAGGATCAGATCTTCAACGAGTAAGTCCGTCGATTGATCGGCTGAGGACTTCGGAACTCCGACTATGCGGACATTATTGCGCCTCGCGCGACTTTCGAAATCCTCAAGCCGGCGGGCAAACTGGTCACTCGAGGTCCGAAGAGTCCGGATCTCAGTCTGGAGATCGGAGACATCAGTTGTGAGACTGGCCGTTTTACCATCCAACGACTTGACTCTCTCGTTAGTCTTGGCCAAGTCCGCCCTAATCAGGCCGACATCCACCGCCACCGTGTCGATCTTGGCCGCCAAGGTTTCGTATTGTTGGCCCATCTATGACTGTATACTGGCAATGGCGCCCATCACGTCTCGAAGAGTTGGCTCCTCCGACTCAGGGGGGCCACCACCAAGGTCCTCCGGGGTTTTGCCAGTCCCGCTGGGCGAGCCCTTGTTGCGCGCAAATCTGTCCATAATGGTGGTCTGAGTTACGCCACCGCGAGTCACGTTCTTGAGGGACCGCTTGTCACTATAAGACTTTCCCGCCATGGTGGGCTGCGCGCCCCTCAGGGGCTTTTAGGACCTGGTGTAACTGGCTCCCCACAAGGAAAAACCATGAGAGACTGAAGTGCAGGGCGTCGGTGAAGATCAGTCAAGCGAGTGCACTCACAGGCCAGCTTGAACACTGGGCAGCCACCTCCAACCTTCTTAGCCAGAGAAAACGAAACCGAAAGTAGACCCCCGGCAGCCGTCCCCTTCCACAAGCCGTTGTTGTTCAACTACTTTCGGGGTGCTCTGGATGCCCAAGTCCCCAGATGAGCCACGGTGTAGGCCTCCAGGCTTCAGGAAGGAGTAATTCGGGCGTCCGGCATCCGATTCAAAGTCTGAAAAAGGCCTTTCAGATCAGGAGAGTCTCAGCTACTAGAACCCGTTGTCAGAAACAGGATTTGTGCCAGGAGAGACGGTGGAGGCCGCAAGGGTTTCGGGAGCTCACAGCTCACGCGACCATCTTGGATGCGCGCTAAGCTCCTCCCTGAATACTTTCAATAGGGAGGATCACGGGTCTTCTGATTGTTCAATCTTTGCAGTGGTCAAAAATATTCCCTTTTGGAAGATCTTTAAATAAGCCCTTTGATTTTTTTCCTTCTCTAATTTTTAGGGTAGCTTTTATGAATGCCTGACAAGTGGTCTGCTTCTGTTGCGGCGAATGAGGCACAGATCATTTGAATGCTCATGTGTAAAGGGTGTGTGAGACAGATGGGTTGCACTTCTAGCAGCATTGTTTCACATAAAACGTTGTTGTGTTCTTCGCTGAGAAATGTATTATCCTGTTTTGCCTTGTGGTTCACTAGTTTCAAGGTTGATGGGTGCTTTATTGCAAGTATTTCAGTATCTCTTTGACCACAGGGTTTAAAATGTTTTTATGGCCTTCCAAAAAACAGAGAGATTTTCTAGCTTTCTTGTACTGAAAATGAACACCCTTTTGTTGGGAATTGTTGAAGCTTGTCCTTTTAAGTTGTGTGTTGGATTGCTGACTTTGTGGTGGGTCAGGAATTTTTATCATATACATTCCATACCTTGCTTAATGTCTTATGCACAGTGCTTTGAAAGTGATCCAACGAGACTCTAGGAGCCTTTATGTTAGGCCTGGCATCCTTGGCATGGTTTTCCCCTAACTTTTTGCTTTCAGACCTCCTGTTTTTGCTGGCCCTAGGAGTCTGGGCCCTTTACCACTGCCTACCAGTAGTAAAGTGCATTTGCCTTCTGCTTAAAACATCTTAGTTTGGCTAAAACCCAATTGGCGTATTTAATTTACGTGTAAGTCCCTAGTAAATTGCCACTATATGTGTCCAGGGCCTGTAAATTAAATTCTACTAGCGAGCCTGCAGCACTGATTGTGCCACTCACTTAATTAGCCCTTCAAACATGTCTAAGACCTGCCATTGAAGTCCTGTGTGTGCAGTCTAAACTGCCATTTCGGCCTGGCCAAATAACCTTTTGCCAGACCCAAACATTCCTTTTTAAAACATACAAGCCACCCCTAGGGTAGGCCCTAGACAACCCTGAGGGCAAGGTACAGTGTGTTTAAAAAGTTGAACATGTACTTTTAAGTTTTACATGTCTTGGGAGTGAAAAACTCTTAAATTCATTATTCAATACTGTAAGGCCTTTCTCTCACATAGAATACCATTGGAGTTGCCTTATTACATTTTATAAGTGTAATTTCCAAATGGGAAGAGATAACTGGTTCATATTTGGTGTCTCTTGAATCCTAGTTTACAATCCTGACATGATGAAGTCCAATTTTAAATTACAATTCAGAAAATGTCACTTTTAGATTTGGTGCCTGCAGCTTGTCTCTGGTCACATGGCTGGGTGTAGTTGGAAGTTGGGCTTTGTGTATTCCTCCTAGACAGCCAAACACAATGTGAGCTTATTTGTAATTGGTTGGGCCCTCACTGGCAGGATGGGAGGGAGGAACGGGCACGGCCCCACTTACACTTGAATAGGCTGTGTCCTGCCTCCACACAAAGGGCTTAATGACCCTGCATTGTCACTTTAGCCTGCTTGGAGCCAGGACAGGGGAGGCAGGGAATTCCATGCACTTCAAAGGCACTGTCTAGAAGCTTCTCCCGCCTTCCAGAACTAGGGCACCATTATATAAAAGAAGGACATCAGACACCACCACGTCAGTACACCTCTGGACCTGTGGATACTCTGCCAGGAAGAAGGCCTGCTGTGCTGCTGAAAGAACTGTCACTCTGCTGGACTGCTACTCTGAAGGAACTGCTACCTTGTTGTGCTGACATGTCACCTGCTGCCCTCTTGTCTGGAGAGGAAGAACTGGACCTGAAACCCATCCTGAACTCAGGACTCCAAAGTGACTCAAAGGGCTACTCTGCTGGCTCCTGATCTGATCCTCAGGGACATAATAGGCTTCCCACAGCTCTTAGACTCATCTTCAATTATTCCCTGAACCCCCCCCCCCCCCGCCCCCCCCCCCACGGCCCCTCATGTTCTGGACACTTGGTATGGCTCAGTGAGCTCCTAATTCAAGATTTGGGCTCTTCATAAATGGGCCTGTTTGCAGTGGAACCACGCTGCCCGCACTGAAAATCAGCACATGTTCACGGGGAACCGCAAGCGGAAAACACCAGCTCTCTTTGCTCCTTGCAATCCTTTTCAACATGAATGGGACTCTTGGCACAAACCTTGATAAGGTCGCCCTTCAGCTGGATTGATTTGGGACTGTATCTTACTCACGTTCCATTATGGCCAGCATGCACTTTTGACTTTGACCCTTTCCGCTCAACCAGATAGCCCCGGTTGGTGCTTTTAGGCACTATATTGCAGTTTATTCTTTAAAAATACATAACTCCGGTTCTACTTTGGATTATTTCTTGTTTTGGTGTTGTTTTGTTCATTAAATGAAAGCTCTGTTTTTCTAAACTGGTGTGTGGTCTTTTTGTGTGGCGCTTTCACTGTTTTACCACTTAAAGTGCTGCACAAATACTTTACAAATTGCCTCTAAGGTAAACCTGACAGCTCTGTGCCAAGTTACCAGGGGGTGAGCGCAGGTTCATTTGGAGTTTGCTTGTGCATTACCCTGACTGGGATTGTGGTTGCTGCTTGACCAGGGCTCACACCTCAGTCAACCAGTAACCCAATTTTAAACACTTTGCAAGGTTGTAAATGTGATGTGGTCTCGTAATTTCAGGCATAGAAGTAGCTTGACTGTGAAATTTTGCACCTGGTGTAATTTGTTCAATATGAATTTTGGGTTCCCATATGTAGAAATGTTGTGTAGTTTACGTGAGAGAGAACAAGCATCAATGTGACTTCAATCAATCAATCAGTCAGTGACACTTATATAGCGCGCTACATACCCGTAGGGTCTCAAGGCGCTGGGGGGGGGGCCGCTACTGCTCGAACAGCCAGGTCTTCAGCTTCTTCCTGAAGGAGAGGTGGCCTTGGGTCAGGCGCAGGTCGGGAGGGAGGGAGTTCCAGGTCTTGGCGGCCAGGTAGGAGAAGGACCTTCTTCCTGTAGTCGCTCTTCGGATGCGGGGGACGGCGGCGAGGGCGTGGTTGGCTGATCGGAGGTGGCGTTTGGGAGGGTAGAAGTTGATCCGGCTGTTGAGGTAGCTCGGGCCTTGGTCGTGTAGGGCTTTGTGTGCGTGGGTGAGGAGGCGGAAGGTGATTCTTTTGTTGACGGGGAGCCAGTGAAGGTCTCTCAGATGTCCGGTGATGTGGCTGGTTCGTGGGATGTCGAGGATGAGTCTGGCTGAGGCGTTCTGGATCCGCTGGAGTCTCTTCTGGAGCTTGGCGGTGGTACCGGCGTAGAGGGCGTTGCCGTAGTCCAGTCGGCTGGTGACGAGGGCCTGGGTTACGGTCTTCCTGGTCTCGGTGGGGATCCACCAGAAGATCTTCCGTAGCATGCGTAGGATGTTGAAGCACGCCGAGGAGACGTTGTTGACTTGCCTGGTCATGGAGAGGGAGGAGTCCAGGATGAAGCCCAGGTTGCGTGCATGGTCTGTCGGTTTGGGTGCGGTGCCCAGGGCGGGAGGCCACCAGGAGTTGTCCCAGGCGGAGGGTGAAGAGCCCAGGATGAGGACCTCCGTCTTGTCAGAGTTCAGTTTCAGGCGGCTGGTCGTCATCCACTCGGCTACCTCTTTCATCCCTTCGTGCAGGTTGGCTCTGGCGGAGGCGGGGTCGTTGGTCAGGGAGAGGATCAGCTGGGTGTCGTCGGCGTAGGAGATTATGCTGAGGTTGTGTTTGCGTACGATGGCCGCGAGGGGGCTCATGTAGACCTGGACTCTGTTTGAAGCCTAGTTGTTGGTCCAGTATAAGATCTGCATCTTAGATAGCTCATAGATTCTTTGTTGGTGAGTTGCTTCGCCTAGGTCTGCATGCAAGGTCAGGATCTTTTATGGAGGTGGCCAGTTTACACAACTAAGGATTTTAGTTTTGTCCAAGTTCAATTTAAGCCAGATGTCAATCTGGATGTCATTGTGTCACTGAGGTTCTTGAATTTGAGGATATCCTTTGTGTTATCTGCATAGCTGTTACACAACCGACCAAAAGATTGAACCAGTCAAAATAATGATGTGAGGTAGATGTTGAAAAGAAAGGATGAGATGGCTAAGCTCTGGTGGATGCCTGTGCACAAGTGCTACTCGGGACTGTGCCTCCCTGATAGCCCCACTCTTGTACCCCACTGGGTTTCCGTATTTCAATCCACTTTTTTCAAAACTTGGCAGCAATTTTATTGAGAGACGTTTGATTAATGAATCATCCTATTTCCAGTTTGGCGCTGCTTAGTTTATTGTTCTTATTAATAATTCATTTGATCTCTGTGTTTAGATTAATACATTCATCTGTGGCCCTAATTCCCTGTGTATTTAGCCCTACCTACTTGGTCCTTCGTCAGGGGTGTCTTCAAAGGGTACTGTTATTGTTTCATCCACATCGAAGGCCAGCACACATCGCATTGAAGCTTCTCAATCAATGTCAGTAATTGAACGTCGCCCAATAAAATTACTGCCAAATTTTGCTAAAAGTGGACTGAAATAAGGAAACCCAGTGGGGTACCACAAGAGTTGTAGTATTAGGGAGACACAGTCCAGAGTAGGACTTGTGCACAGACATTCTAGATTTGTACCAAGGATTGGAGGGTGACAGCCTAAAAGCACACAGCGATATGGTTGAGTTCGATATAACTGAAGAAACACTGGCCTGTGCGGGCCTCTAACCATAGACGCTCTGGTGGAGGCCAGTATCAAAGTGATAGGGTTTGGGGTGAACAGGTTAGTGAGAGGAGGTGGCCTCGGTTGAACAGGCAGGTGGTGATCCAATCCTAATGTATTTCTTGAATTCCCACATTCTCCATTGTGTTTGGTGGTTGATGTGTTGAAAGCAACTGAGAGCTCGAGTAGGACTAAGGGGAGTTGATCTCTTAGTACCTTATTATGTTTTTAGCTCATCTATCAAAGAGACCAGGATAGATAGTCTGTTCCTTAGAAGAGTGGAAGCCAGCCTCTGCATCAGAATGGATACTGCACTGATAAGCACTTTTTCCCCTTTACATTTTCCATAAGTTTTAGTTACTGTAATTTAAGGGAGAGTAGTTTTTAATGGAATGCTTATACTGCAGTAACCTGAATTTGGCTCTATTTTGCTTTCTTAGCAGTGAAGGTTACTCAGACGAAAGCAACCCGCCTTCGGCTTAGTGTTGAATGTACTTGGCTTTTAGTTGAGCAACATTTTTCCCTCTGAAGTCATGTATTTTAATATTTGTACTGTTTATTTCATTTTAAGGCTGTAATCAAACGCTTGGATGAATTGCCATAAATTTGAAAAAACAAGCATTCCAAACCAGTAACACAAATCGGAATAGTTGAAAGAAGCATTCTTAATACACTCTCTCTGCATTATTGGACCAATCTTTTAAGACCTGTAGCTATAGATCCTTTAAATTCAGAGATGATTCCGAAGACCTCCTTTGCTGGAATGATGCCATATAAATGTGGATTTTTTTTTAAATGTGTTTAGCGATTGTATGTGTCTCTGTGTGCCTGCACTATAAAAAAAATAATTTAAAAAGCAGTCAAGCCTCTGTGCTTTGTCAATAGTTGCTTACGTTCCCATTATCTTGCTTTGAACTCTGATGCCTTTGCTCTTGAAACGGCTATGAAATATAGTCGTCAGCCAAAGACCAATGAGCGCTATATATATTCATATATATACACACGCACACATAAATATACATATATATCGGTTTGGAAATGCAACTTTATGTTAAGAATCATATTGATACCATGCTAACACAGCTGTATTCGTTACGCGAAACCTCTGCACTTTGTCTACAGTTGCTTCTGTTCCCATTATCTTGTTTCCAACTCTGATATCCTTGAAACAGCCAAGGACCATGAGCGTTCTGTATATATGTGTGTGTGTGTGTGTATGTGTATATATGTATATGTTGGGTCTCTAAATAAATAACATCTTTGCCCAAAGAAAACTACGGAGGTCTGTGTCTCTTTCCTCGCCTGCCGCCGTGTGTGGAATCAGGAAGTGGTTTGAGTTTCCAGGATATATATATATATATATATATATATATATATATATATATATATATATATATATATATATATATATATCCAAAACCAAAGTATACTCCGCGCGTAGCAATCACAGCCGGCACAGATACACCAAGCACGGACCAAGTTTTTCGGCATTCAGATC